>NC_064645.1:273317377-274567377 GCF_023864345.2 Schistocerca serialis cubense | reverse complement strand
TTAAGTTATTTACGAGCAGCTAGTTGAGAATACGTATGAACTTCAAATGACACAACGAACCGTCTAGTTCAGCATATGGATTCAAACCCAGGTCATGCAGACTAAGCAAAGATTTCGTGACTGACGGAAACTAACAGTCATTCCTGACTAGGTACTCAGAGAGTGATATACTTCGATTTTAGGCAGTATCAGTTAACAAATATCAACTTTAAATTACATAACGTAAACATTTTTAACGGACGCGAATTCCTACACAGCATCTATAGTCCCTGTTAACAAACTACGAGAGATGGTAAATATTGCTTCGTCACAAGTAACTTACTTGAAACGCCGTGAGGTAAAGCTTTGTGTTGGACAGGGATTCGAACCCAGAACCTAATTGGATTTTTGTGTGTGTGTGTGTGTGTGTGTGTGTGTGTGTGTGTGTGTGTGTGTGTTTGTCGGGGCTTACGGGCGCTCAACGTCGAGGTCTTCAGCACCTTGACACACATTAATAATTGGATTGTTATCGAAGCACTATCATCTGTGACATATCGAATTTTCTCGGCAGTAGCTAGATGTTTTAACTGAAATGACGAGAAGAAACATTAATTTTTTCCTTCCCAAGACCCCAACCCGTCACCTATCGCTGTTATATTCTAGAGAAAACGAACGATGACTATGGGTTTGTTACACCAGCAGCGACCTATGAGCATGTTTCAACTAAAAATAATATGACGAAGAGTTCAATGCTGACTGGGAATCGAACCCCATTCATATTGTTGTTGACCACACACAAAGAGACGCCAGCTACCGAATTTTTCTCCACCAGCAGCTCGGAATAACATCCTTGAATTTACAGTGATCTCGCAAATAGTTCTGTGTTTCACTGGGAGTTGAAAACGTCAGATATCATTAGTGTTGACAACGAATGAAAATACATTAAAAATCAAAATTATTATCCACCAGCAGATATCTTTTCTCATGCTAGAGCTTGATAATACATAATGGAAACTGTAGTGCCAGGCCAGGATTCGAACCCATTCACGCGCAATATCTGGATATGTTGTGGAATCTGCAGTTTTGAACAAACAACAAATTGTAGTCGAGCTGTATTGTCACGAAGAGATCAATTTCCATGTTAAGGGCGGTCTGAGTTGCATTCCCAGTTCAGAACCAAATTTATCGGCATACAGAAGCCCAAATAAAAGATGGAATAAGTGTCCTGTGACCTTACATAGCGATTGTTTCGTCACTAGAAATAAAAAACTAGTATAAAAAGGTTACTAGTGATAGTGTTTCTACATGGCGCCCGCCACTCCTGACTTTATTGTGGTTCAACCTAACTTCTACTTGGTAGAGAAGAAATATTATGTTTAACGTGAATTTCAGACCACAATGCCATTATACATTCTTCACTTGGCGTAGCCAGAAGAGAATAGAATCTGTCTCTCCCTATCAAAAACCATCAGCAGAAGTTTGAATTGAATCCACACCATTAAGTATATGAACTTGTCATCAATCCAACAGACTACCAAATACTATTCTCTGTTACTCATTTTTCTATCGTAACGCCGTTGCGCCACACTGGGCGAGAATTCTGAGACGCAGGCTCCCTGTAGTGGTTTGCAGCATGTGCAATACATTCATTTACATGGTTGATCGAATCGTCATGAACTAGCTGCTTTGGCTAACCAGTAGATACAGTCGACTCTTTTTCGTAATCACCAAAATGAAATCACGTAACTGCCACCTACACCGAACTGCCAACAGTGTAGGATGCAGAAATTTAAACAGGAAGTGTTCCTTTCCACTTGAGCTACTCTATTGCGTTATCTGTTTGTTGAAAACCTCGTGCAGTGCAAAAGAAAGGCTGTAACTGTCTGTCTCTCAGAAGATCCGGCCATATGCATTATCTCACAGCACTGTGGAATGCGGAAGTTCTGGAGGAATTGTTATTAACTTCTGGAGCTGCTGTAGCTATGTGTGACCTATTAGTGTAGTGGTAAGCGTCGTGAGTTCGAGTACATTCAGTGCTACATTTTTTTGAAACGCAATTTTTCTGTCTGCTGAAGTTGTCAATCTAATGGAACTTTCAACATAATTCCCTTCACTCCTCAAACCAAAAGAGTCGCTTGTGGAAAAAGAGCTAACTTCCGCCACATTTTGTTCTTTCCAGGTTTAATAGACGGCCAGGCAGCAGATGCACCTCAAAACACTTGTATTATTTATTGGGACAGCGCATCGTGCCAAAATACGTCACAAACGCATTTTCTACATTAGCTGTCGAGTGGTAGTGGCATTTTATTCTTCTTCAAACTTTGTTTGACAGGTTTAACTCAGAATAAGTTTTCTACATGCATGTAATCAATAAACTGCATGTGATTTGTCAGACTGTTATAGATAACATCAGAGAATTCCCATGTATCGTTGATGATTACTTTCTCATGTTTTAACAACACTAAAAGAAACCTTACAAAAATTGTGCACTGTATTATAAGAAATGAAATAAAACTAACCACGATAACCTTACGACGAAAGTCTGCTTTAATACAGCTGAGTATCTGTACACAAGCTTGCATCTATCGGCACGAATTAGTAAAATACTACTCACTTACATTTCAGTTGGTTGGTTGGTTTGTTAGATAAGGGACCAGACTGCGATCGTCATCGGTCCCTTTTTCCAGAACTGCAAACACTCACACAGAATAAAAACGAAGAATGGAACCGACAACAGACGACACAGGACAAGAAAGATGCAGACAGAGATCAGACAAAACGAATTAAAATCACACAGAGTGTGACAGTGGTTGGCCGACCATAGAGACAAAAAAACAAAAAGCCAACCACCGAAAAACACACCAAAACCCAGTCTAAAATCGTAGGCCAAAGGTCAGACTCAAATCAAACAAAACATAACAAACATTCAGATTAAGTGATAAAAATCCCCTGCCCGAATAAAACGCAAAACTAAGCCGGCCATGGCAGTGTCATTAGTTAAAAGGGCAGGGAGCGTGTCAGGCAGCGCGAACGTCTGCCTGAGCACAGCTAAAAGGGGACACTCCAACAAAATGTGGACCACCGTCAAAACGGATCTGCAGCAACATAGACGTGGGTCCTCGCGGCGCATTAAGTGGTCGTGCGTCATCCATGTGTGCCCAATGCGCAGCCAGCAGTGGACAACAGACTCCTTGTGAGAGACCCACATGGATGACCGCCACACAGTCGTCGTCTCCTTGATAGCACGGAGTTTATTGTGTGTGGTCAGATCGCGCCATTCAGCGTCCCACAGTGCGAAAACTTTGCGGCGTAAGACTGCTCGCAAATCAGTCTCCAGGAGGCCAATGTCCAGAGTTGGTTCACTGGTGGCCTGTTTGGCCAGGCGATCAACATGTTCATTGTCTGGGATGCCTACATGACCAGGGGTCCACACAAAGGCCACAGAGCGGCCGCAACAGGCAATAGTATGGACAGAGGCCTGGGCAACCATCACCAGACGAGGGCGAGGGAAGCACTAGTCGATAGCTCGTAAACTCCTCAGGGAGTCACTACAGATAACGAAGGACTCACCTGAGCAGGAGCGGATATACTCTAGGGCATGAAAGATGGCGACCAGCTCAGCAATGAAAATGCTGCAGCCAGCCGGCAGTGAATGTTGTTTGTAATGGTCCCCTAGAGTTAGAGCATAACCAACATGACCAGCAACCATCCAACTGTCAGTGTAAACAACGCCAGAGTCCTGATACATGGCAAGGATGGAAAGAACATGGCGGCAGAGGAACTCCGGGGGCAGTGAGTCCTTCGGGCACTGTGCCAATTCAAGCTGAAGGCAATTGCGGGGCACACACCATGTGGGTGTATGCAGGGTAGCCCGGAAAGGAGGTGAAGGAGGGAAAACCCCAAGCCCGGAGGGAAGCTCTCAGATGCGGACCCCGATCGTACAACGCGATCGGAGCCGACGTTCTGGGAGAGGGATGACCGACTGAGGGAACAGGAGACATTAATTAGGATGCCTGAGCATGCTATAAACATGTGTAGCATAAGCGGTCAGTAAACGTTAGCGCTGTAACCGTAGTGGAGGGACACCTGCCTGCACAAGTATGCTGTTCACAGGGCTGGTCCTGAAAGCACCAGTGGCAAGTCGGATACTGCTGTGAAGGATTGGGTACAGCACCCGCAATGCAGAAGGAGATGCTGAACATAAGCCAGCCTCCCATAATCCAGACAGGACTGGATTAACGCCTCGTAGAGCCGTAAGAAGGTAGATCGGTCACGTCCCAACTGGTGTGGCTCAAGCATCGCAGAGCATTAAGATGCCGCCAACACATCTGTTTAAGCTGCCGAATATGTGGGAGCCAAGTCAACCGGGCATCAAAAACCACACCCAGAAACAGATGTGTCTCCACCGCAGCTAGAGGTTCACCACCAAGATATAGCCGCGGCTCAGGGTGAACAGTGCGTCACTGGCAGTAATGCATAACGCAGATCTTGGCAGCCAACAACTAGAAGCCATGCGCTACAGCTCAAGACTGCGCCTTGCAGATATTACCCTGCAGCTGATGTTCAGCAGCTGCAATGCCAACGGAGCTATAGTAGAGGCACAAGTCGTCAGCATACAAGGAAGCTGAGACAGACGTTCCCACCACCGCAGCGAGCCCATTAATTGCAATTAGAAAGAGGCAGACGCTTAGGAGTGACCCCTGTGGTACCCAGTTCTCTTGAACTCGGGAGGAACGATGGGAGGCCATGACATGCACGCGGAAGGTACGATGCGACAGAAAATTTCGTAATAAAATCGGCAGTGGACCCCGAAGACCCCATCCATGAAGCGTAGAGTGGATTCGATGGCGCTATGTCGTATCGTACGCTTTCCGCATGTCGAAAAAGACAGAGACGATGTGCTGACGGCAGGCAAAGGCTGACTCCAGGCTCACCAGATTGTCGGCGGCAGAGCGGCCTTAAGGGAACCCACCCTGAGATGGAGCCAGAAGGCCTTGAGGCTCGAGTACCCAACTCAACCGCCGGCTCACCATGCGTTCGAGCAACTTGCAAAGTTGGGGTGGTAGCTGTCCACCTCCAATGGGTTCTTGCCAGGTTTCAAAACGGGGATAACAATGATTTCCCGCCATTGCGACGGAAACTCACCCTCGACCCAGATACAGTTGTAAACGTCGAGGAGGCGTCCTGGCAGTCCACTGAAAGGTGTTTCAGCATCTGACAGTGGATGCGATCTGGCCCAGGAGCTGTATCAGGGCAAGCGGCTAGGGCACTGTGAAATTCCCACTCACTGAATAGAACATTGTAGGATTCAGGATGGCAGGTGTGAAATGAAAGGCTCCGATGTTCCACCCGCTCTTTAATGGAGCGGCAGGCCAGTGGGTAATTCACAGAAGCGGAACTTTGAGCAAAATGCTCTGCCAAGCGGTTGGCAATTGCGTTGGAGTCGGTACAAACTGCTCCCTTCAGTGAGACCGCAGGGATACTGACAGCGGTCCGATAGCCATAGAGGCCCCTAATCTTGACCCAAACTTGTGATGGAGATTTATGGAGCCCAATGGTGGAGACATACCGTTCCCAGCACTCCTGCTTATGTTGGCGTATAAGACGGCGGGCCCTCGCATGAAGCTCCTTAACGGCAATGAGGTGTTCTAATGAGGCATGCCTCTTATGATGCTGGAGCGCCCACTGGCGATCTTTAATCGCCTCGGCGATAGCAGGCGACCACCAAGGCACAGTCCTCCGCCGAGGGCACCCAGAAGAATGGGGAAAGGCAGATTCTGCGCCAGTAATGACGCCAGTGGTGACTGAGTGAACCACCGCATCAATGGCTTCATTAGAAAGAGGCTCAATAGCGGCAATGGAGGAGAACAAGTCCCAGTCAGAATTATTCATAGCCTATCTGCAAGGGCGCCCAGAAGAATGACGCTGTGGCAGTGACAGAGTGATCCGAAAGTGGTCACTACCATACAGTTTGTCATGCACATTCCATTGGACAGACGGTAAGAGGCTAGGGCTGCGGATCGAAAGGTCGATTGCTGAGTAGGTGCCATGTGCCACACTGAAATCTGTGAAGGCACCATCATTTAACAGGGAAAGTTCGAGCTCTGCTAGTACATGCTCAACGGTAGCGCCTCGGCTCATTGCTACTGCTCCACCCCACAGATGGTTATGGGCGTTGAAGTCGCTCACTATTAGAGAGGGGGTCGGCAATTGGGCTATCAGTGTATCCAGGACATGCTGTGGTATATCACAGTCTGGTGGAACATAAAGACTGCAGATACTAACAGCCTGTGGCGTCCACACCCGATCAGCGACAGCCTCTAAAGGTGTTTGTAGAGGGACAGACTTGCTGTGAAGGGAGTGAAGGACGTATATGCAGACACCACCAGATACCCTTTCATAAGCTGCCCAATTCCTATAATAACCCCGATAGTCTCAGAGGGCGGGGGTTTGGATCACTGGAAACCAAGTTTCCTGAAGAGCAATGCAGAAGAAAGGGTGAAGGTTGATAAGTTGTCGGAGCTCAGCTAGATGGTGGAAGAAACCGCTGCAGTTCCACTGGAGGATGATATTGTCCATGGCTGAGAAAGGTGTGAAGGGACTGGGGAGGCTGATTACGCCACTGGGTCACTTGCTGCCACCGATTCAGTACCCATGCAAATCACATCCATTGCGTCCGAGGGTCCGGTGAGATCCAGGTCTTCAGCAGACGCCAGAATCTCCACCTCATCCTCAGACATGGAGCTTGTAGGAAGCGGTGGGACGGGTGCCACCGCACTGTCGTGATTCTTGGGTACCTTCTTCTTTTTCTGCTTCTCGCATTGTGCCTTTGGTGGTTCAGGCTGGGAGGGCTTCACCGGGTCAGTCTCAGGGACGTAAGACGACCGTGAGGCCCTACGACCAGCGTAGTTGTTTCAGCCACTTGCAGGTGTCCACTTTTGTGCTGGTCAGAGCTTGCGAAGGGAGGTCCCCAAGGGACCACTTCCTGGCGAGAGCAGCCAAAGAAGTCTTACTCTTCTCCAGCTGGGAAGAGGGAACTGATGTCCTCAATGGTTGGGGGGGTGTTGCTCCTGAAGTAGATGGAGCAGGAGCAACAGGGAGTGAAGTTCCCACCACAATCAAGGGGGCCGGTGGATTCTGACCGGTCATAGAGCCAACTGCACATGACGACACGGGAGATGGGAGAACCGTTGTTGCAGCAGCAGCGTAGGTCAACGTCATTGGCACAGGATGGAACCTCTCATATTTCCACTTAGCCTCGGTGTAGGCCAGATTGTCCAGGGTCTTATATTCCATTATTTTCTGTTCTTTCTGGAAAATTCTATAGACCAGCGAGCAGGGGGAATGGTGTCCTCCGCAGTTAACACAGATAGGAGTCGGGGCAAATGGAGTATTAGGATGCAGAGGACTTCCACAATCTCGACATGTGATGCTGGAAGTACATCGGGAGACATATGCCTAAACTTCCACCATTTAAAACACCGCATCGGAGGAGGGACATATGGCTTCACATCACAGCGGTAAACCATCACCTTGAACTTTTCGGGTAAGACATCACCCTCGAAGGCCAAGATGAAGGCACCGGTGGCTACCTGATTATCCCTTGGACCCCGATGGATGCGCTGGACGAAGTGAACACCTCGTCGTTCTAGGTTGGCGCGTAGTTCATTGTCTGACTGCAGAAGAAGATCGCTGTGGAATATAATACCCTGGCCCATATTTAAACTCTTATGGGGCGTGATGGTGACTGAAACATCCCCCAACTTGTCACAAATGTGTAACCTCCATGACTGGGCAGAGGATGCTGTTTCGATTAGAACTGACCCAGAGCGCATTTTGGACAAGCCCTCCACCTCCCCGAACTTGTCCTCTAAATGCTCCACAAAAATTTGAGGCTTGGTCGGCATAAAGGATTCACCATCAACTCGCATACAACCAAGGTACCGGGGTGAATAATCGGCACTGCTGTCTTTAGCCATTCGTTCCTCCCATTGAGTGGCCAGGGAGGGAAATGATGTTGGTTCGTATTTCTTGCCGTTGAGGTTAGACCTAGATCGCTTAGAGATTGCTGGTGGATGCCCACCAGCGGGAGATGATGTACCACGCTTCATTGGGGGTCATCTGCCCTGATGCCACCCACTCCGACCAGGGGCTCTCCCCACAGGCGCCACCCAGCCACAGCAAAGACCGCCTGGCAGGATGGCCTTTGCCGGGAGTCCCGATGCCCCAGATGGATAGGCATCCACTCCTCGATATATGTGGGGAGGTAGCAGCTCAGGCATCAGCAGTGCGATCCCTGTGTAGTCAGGGGGCTACAACCAAGAGGATACATGACAACCCCACCACAATGGACTGGCTACTGTGCTGGGTGTCAGGTGTCGAATATCCATGTGAATCATGAGGGCGAAGATGGAAGTGCACAATGGAGGGCATGTATGCTACCCGGAGCACACTGCAGCTGATGTGGCCGGAAGCTCGGTGTAAGGCCAACTCCATCACAATATCGGGTGTGCCAGATCTTAGGGCAAGATGGATATAGAATGCACCACGTAAGGCGTCCTTCCCCAAACGGCACACACTAACGGAAAATTTGGAAAGGTAATAATCAAACCCCTTAGGGAACCATCATATTAAGGCCGTAACGTTTGAGACTCCTTTTAGTCGACTCTTACGACAGGCAAGAATACCACGGGCCTATTCTTACCCCCGGACCCGCAGGGGGGTCGGTGCAGCGAGATTTCGTTTGTGTGTTGCGCATGGTGCAAGAAATATTTGTGTTTTGCTTGCTTCTGTGATAGGTTTCACCCCATTGAATACGAGCAAGGTTACGAATAGACTGTCAATAGTTTGAATTACGAAATAATAAACATAAAAAGTGCATTTTTGCCTTATGTATCCTGATGAAAATAACTGTAAATAGATTATATGCCTACTTGCTTATTTCTCGCACTTCTCGATGCTTTCCTCAAAAAATGAAAATAAAAAGAGAGAGCGAGAAAACAGAAATGTATTTTAAATATCAGCTTGGTGATGCCATGTTCGTCTCATGATGTAATGTATGGATAGTTGATAGGTAATATCTCGTTGTACTAGCGATATATATAGCTACAGAGTTCTTTCTTTTCTCTCTGCAAACAAACAGAACAGAATTCAGTAACATAATGGTAAGAACATCTATACAGTGCACCAATTGAACATTCAGCTTTTCTTGGTTATTTTGTTAATCGTTAACAATTGTCTGTAATGCAGTAAACATCTTTGATTACTATTTGTTATTACTAACATTGTTATTGTTATTCGTTACCTCACAACAGCTTTCCTATCACTCACTGCTGCCGATGCACGTAACGAACGGAATGTGCGATGTTTCGTCATGGAGAATATACACATTTATCTCGGCGTCTAGGGTAATATGAAAATCTCAATAATAGAAGGCGACAACGGGATGCCGATGATGCAGGCAATAATACCTAAATTGGCGTCTCAGAGTATTTTGATTATATTTCGTTAGCCTTCTTGCGATCTCGTTCTAATACCTCGACGGAGTACGCATAATATTTTGCTTTTTGAACACCGAGCAATAACACACAAAGATAGTAGATGTAAGGATACAAAGAAATAATCAGACTCATGGGTGTAGATCCAGTTCATCATCAGCAGACTAAACAAGAGGGAAACATTACGAAAGCAATGAATATGCTGGTTAGTATACATTATTTGTATAGATCTGAAGACGAAAAATCGCAGAGCTGTACAGTGCCCGCATCTGCTCTTCACTTTCTGTCTTAATGGGCATTATTTTTAGTTTCTTCTCTTCTGACTTTTCAAATGAATTGATTATTACGTGGCACAGAATAATTAGTTAACTGTGTTTCTTATAGCTTCCATTCGCACCAACATTTTTCCACATTCTCGTGCAACTCATGAAATTCTACTTGTATGATCACAAGACTGCACATTAGATGCAATCGATTTCGAAGTGCAAAGTGTTGGTTATCTTACTTTTCGTGGCATTTGGGCAAAGTTGAATTCCAAAGACTTTTTACTGTACTGTGAGAGTGCAATCAATTACGCGCATGGTACTGAATTGACTCGATAAAATCACTTGATATTCCCTTTCCATTTGAATGACTCGTGCTCTATAATCCTCATGTACACTAAGACACTGAGACAGAAAATTCAAATTTTTGGCTAACGAAATGTTATTCTTCATATAAGTGACAACTTTTATTATCTTTCACGATGCGTTATGAGGCTGAGCGGCCAATACCATGATGAGAATAGAGTGCTGGCAGCGGTGTGTCCGCCCATGTCTCGTGTCGCAACAGCTCAATGAGTCATCAATTCTAACCATGGTAGGGGTCTAAATGTGCGAGCTCTTTTTCTGATTTATTTTCTGGAGCTGCGAATTTCTAGAAAAAATTCTGTAACGAAACCGGAAGAAAACCTTTACACATCAACTCCTCTCGGTAGCTCGACTCAGTAAGTTGTGTTAATGATCATAAAACTTGGCTTTCTGACTGCCAAGCTGCTTCACAATACGAGTGTCTCTGAAGAAATTCGAATCGACCGTCAACGATACGAATTTCAATATTGTTCTTCAGTTAAGACTCACATGCCAGGGTGATAAGTACGAAGGAAATGAATCTCTTGATTACTATAGGGCCTCTATGGTTGGTTGGTTTAAAGATTAAAGGGACCAAACTACAAAGGTCATCGGTCCCTTGTTGCATAAACACACGTAGCATATTTAAACCATCCAACAGTCAGGCTGAGCACTAAAAAAAAATCCAGGGGAAGAAAAGCCCCAAGGGCAACGGTAACGCATCATGGAAAATGGAGCACAGCGACAAAAACAACATATAGAAGAGAGGCAGAAGGAATTAAAACTGTACAGCAGAGAACCGTGGCTGGCTGATCACGAAAATAAAAGGATGAGCCAGCCGCTCTGCAACACGTTAAAACCTCCAGCCTAAAAGATTAGGGTGGAATCGAATTACAACACAAAACTAAGTAAAATATACACCAAAAAAGAGGGCAATGCAATAAAATTAGATGGATCTATAAAAGCCGCTTGCATGAATAAAACTTAAAACCTGATCTGCCATAGAGACATTGTTACCTAAAAGAGATGATAGATCACCTAGGAGATTAAAAGTTCGCCTGAGGGCGGTTAAAAGAGGACATTCCAACAACATATGGACCACCATCATGTTTGCACCACAGCGACAATAAGGGGGGGGGGGGGGTCCTCTCCACGCAGCAGATGACCATGCGTCAGCCAAGATTGACCAATGCGGAGCCTACAGATAACAACAGAATTCCTGCGAGAGGCCCGCATGGAGGAACCCCACACAGTCGTGGTCTCCTTTACTCGCTGCAGCTTGGGCGCAGACAGAGTGTGCCATTCGTCTCCCCACGTCCCAAAGACCCGACGGCGCAACACCGATCGGAGATCAGCTGCCGGGAGGTCGACCTCCAGCGTCAGTTTGCGGGTAGCCTCTTTGGCTAACTTGTCGGAGAGTTCGTTTCCCGTTATCCCAACGTGTCCCGGGGTCCATATGAACACCACCGAACGTCCATGTTCTTCAAGAGCGTGAATGGACTCCTGGATGGCAACAACAATGGGATGCCATGGGTACCACTGGTCAAGAGCCTGTAGACTACTGAGAGAGCCACTGCAAATGACGAAGGACTCTCCAGTGCTGGTACGAATACACTCAAGGGCCCGAAAAATGGCTGTTAGCTCTGCGGTGTAAACACTGCAGCCTTCCGGAAAGGAGTGCTGGTCTACATAGTCCGCATGAGCATAAGCGTACCCCACATGGCCATCAACCATCGAGCCATCGGTACAGATAAACTCCGAGTCAGGGTATGCGCCTAGGAGAGCAAGAAATTGAAGGCGCTAGACTGCAGGAGGAACTGAATCTTTTTGCCATCATGAAAGTTCCAGCCGAAGCTGCGGCTGACGAATACACCAAGGTGGTGTATGTGGGCGGACCTGGAAAGCAGATGGAAGAGGCAAAGACTTGAGTTCACTAAGGTGTGACCAAACACAGATCCCAATTGTATGGCCTGATCGCGGCCGACGGTGTGGGATACGGACTGCGAAAAGGAGACAGTAGTTAGGGTGACGAGGCGAAACACAGAGGTGTGCAGCATAGTTAGCTAAGAGTTGTTGACGCCGGACGTGATGTGGAGGAACCCCAGCCTCAGCAAGTAAGCTATTAACAGGGCTGGTGTGGAATACTCCTGTCGCCTGTCGAACCCCACAGTGGTGAACGGGGTCCAGCAGTTGCAATGCTGAGGGCGATGCTGAGCCATACGCCACAATCCCATAATCGAGTCGGGACAGCACGAGGGCTTTGTAGAGCTGCAGCAGAGTATTACGACCTGCACCCCAAGTTGTGTTGCTGAGGCAGCGGAGGGCATTCAGATGCTGCCAGTACTGACGCTTGAGCTGACAAATATGTGGAAGCCAAGTAAGCCGGGCATCGAACAGCAATCCCAGAAAACAATAAGTGTCAACAACCCTGAGCATGGCATCCTGAAGATAGAGCTCAGGGTGGGGATGGACAGTTCGACGCCGACAAAAGTGCAGAACACAAGTCTTCGCAGGAGAAAAGTGAAACCCATGGGCGAGGGCTCACGCCTGCGCCTTTCGTATGGCTCCCTTCAACCTACGTTCTGCAACACTAATGGTGGAAGAGCTGAAAAAGATGCAAAAATCGTCAGTATAGAACGTGGGTGAGACAGACGACCCTACTGCTGCTGCAAGGCCATTAATGGCCACAAGGAAAAGTGGCACGCTCAATACACAGCCCTGTGGTACGCCGTTTTCCGGGACATGAAGTGAACTATGGGATGTGCCAATTAAAACGCAGAATGTCCGAACAGATAAATAATTCTGAATAAAAATGGGGAGAGAGCCCCGGAGACACCACCCAAGCAATGTGGCGAGAATATGGTGCCGCCACGTCGTGTCATATGCTCTGGAGAGGTCGAAAAAGACGGACACGAGGTGTTGGCGCCTGGAAAAAGCAGTTCGGATTGCAGACTCAAGGAAGACCGAAGTATCGGTGGTGGAACGGCCTTGACGGAAGCCGCTCTGGCACGGAGCCACGAGACTCCAGCAGCTTGCACAGAGCGTTGGTTAAGCTGATGGGCCGATAGCTATCCACATTAAGCGGGTCCTTACCAGCCTTCAGCACTGGAACGATGGTACTTTCTCTGGCACGGAGCCACGAGACTCCAGCAGCTTGCACAGAGCGTTGGTTAAGCTGATGGGCCGATAGCTATCCACATTAAGCGGGTCCTTACCAGCCTTCAGCACTGGAACGATGGTACTTTCTCGCCACTGCGATGGAAAGACACCATCGCCCCATATGCGGTTGAAGATGGCAAGAACACATCGCAGACAGTCCGGGGACAGGTGTTTGAGCATCTGATTGTGGATGCCATCTGGCCCAGAGGCTGTATCAGGGCACCGTGCCAGGGCCTCAGGGTGGCGAGAAGCAAAAGAAAGTCGTTTGCCTTCCTCCCGGCGTTTTAGCGCACGAAACACAGGCGGGTAATTCCCCGTCGCAGAGGCCCGAACATAGTGCTGAGCGAAATGCTCGGCGATTGCATCGGCATTGGTGCACAGCGCCCCGTTGATGGAAAGCCCTGGGACACCTGTAGAGTGCTGCAATCCAAAGATGCGCCGATCTTCATCCATACCTGGGAGAGTGAAGTACGGGAGCCAATGGTGGAAACGTACCTCTCCCAGCACTCATCTTTCCGCCGTTTGATGAGCCTCCGGACCTGAGCACGGAGACGTTTGACTAAAATTAGGTTCTAAATGGTTCAAATGGCTCTGAGCACTATGGGACTCAACTGCTGAGGTCATTAGTCCCCTAGAACTTAGAACTAGTTAAACCTAACTAACCTAAGGACATCACAAACATCCATACCCGAGGCAGAATTCGAACCTGCAACCGTAGCGGCCTCGCGGTTCCAGACTGCAGCGCCTTTAACTGCACGGCCACTTCGGCCGGCAAAATTAGGTTCTCCAAAGATGGGTGCCACTTATGTCGCTGAAGAGCCGCCGACGCTCTTTAATGGCTTCAGCGACCTCCAGTGACCACCAAGGCACTGACTTTCGCCGGGGGCAGCCTAACGAACGAGGAATGGTACGTCCCGCAGCAGAAACAGCAGCTGCACTCGGTGTCTCAACCGCCACATCGATGGTACCGTGGGGGAGAGATTCAACAGTGGCAGCAGAGGAGAACACTTCCCAGTTTGCCTTGCTAAATACCCATCTGGGCAAGCATTCAGGGGAGCAACGCTGGGGTAGTGAAAGGAAGATGGGAAAATGGTCACTACCACACAAGTCGTCATGGACCCTCGAGTGGACCAATGGTACAAGCCCTGGGCTGCACAACGACAGATCAATGGCAGTGAACGTGCCATGCGCCACACTGAAATGTGTGGCGGCGCCAGTGTTTAAGAGGCAGAGGTCGAGTTGGGAGATATTCTCGACATCTCTGCCTCGGCCAGTAATTTTCGTTCCACCCCACAGGGTTGGTTGATTGGTTGGTTTGCGGGGGTTAAAGGGACCAGACTGCGATTATCATCAGTCCCTTTTTTCAAAAAACTAAAATTACCCACAGAGAATAAAAAACTAACAACAGAAAATACGACAGAAGACACAGGACAAGAGAGACTCAGACAGAGATCAGACAAAACAAATTAAAATCACACTGAATGTGATGGTAGTTGGCCAACCATAGAGAAAAAAGGAAAAGCCAACCACTGAGAAACATATTAAAAAGCTCAGTCTAAAACCGTAGGCCAAAGGCCAGGATTAACATAAAAGAACATAACAAACACTCAGATTAAATGATAAAAACCGCCTGCCCGAATAAAATGCAAAACTAAGCCTGCCATGGCAGTGTCATCTGTTAAAAGGGCAGGGAGCGTATCAGGCAGCGCCGATGTCTGCCTGACCACAGCTAAAAGCGGACAGGCCAACAAAATGTGGGCCACTGTCAAAGCCGCCCCGCAGCGACATAGAGGAGGGTTCTCCCAACACAGTAAATAACTGTACGTCAGCCGGGAGTGGCCAATGCTGAGCCACCAAAGGACAACTGAGTCTCTGCGATTGGCTCGCGTGGATGACCGCCACACAGTCGTCGTCTCCTTGATAGCATAGAGTTTATTGGGTGCGGTCAGATTGCACCATTCAGCGTACAATAGCGCAAAAACTTTGCGGCATAAGAGCCCTCGCGAATCAGTCTCCGAGAGGCCAACGTCCACAAATGGTTTACTGGTGGCTCTTTCGCCAGGCGGTCAACACGTTCATTGCCAGGTATCCCAACATGGCTGGAGGTCCACACAAAATCCACAGATCGACTGCAGCGGGAAAGAGTATGCAGGGACTCCTGGATAGCCATCACTAGACGAGAACGAGGGAAACACTGAACGAGAGCTCGTAAACCACTCAGGGAATCGGTACAGATAACGAAGGACTAACCTAAGCAGGAGCGAAAGATGGCGACCAGATCAGCAGTGAAAACGCTGCAGCCAACCGGCAAGGAACGTTGTTCGTAGTGGACCCCTAGAGTTAGAGCATAACCAACACGACCAGCAACCATCGAACCCTCAGTGTAAACAACGCCAGAGCCCTTATACGTGGCTAGGATGGAATAAAAGCGGCGGCGGAAGGCTTCCGGAGGGACTGAGTCCTTCAGACCGTGTGCCAATTCGAGCCAAAGGCAAGGGTGGTGCACACACCACGGGGGTGTACACAGAGGGGCCCGGAAAGGAGCTGGATGAGGGAAAACCCCAAGCCCAGAGAGAAGCTCTCTGACGCAGACCGCAATCGTACAACCCGCCCGGGGCCGACGATCTGGGAGACGGACGACCGACAGCAGGAACAGAAGACGATAATTAGGATGCCCGGGCAAGCTACAAACATGCGTAGCATAAGCAGCGAGCAAACGTGCGCGCCGTAACTGCAGTGGAAGGACACCTGCCTCCACAAGTATGCTGTCCACAGGGCTGGTCCGGAAAGAACCAGTGACAAGGCATATCCCGCTGTGAAGGATTGGGTCCAGCACCCGCAACGCTGAAGAGGATGCTGAACCATAAACCAGGCTCTCATAATCCAGACAGGATTGGATTAACGCCTGGTAGAGCCGTAAAAGGGTAGATCGGTCGGCTCCCCAGCTGGTGCGGCTCAAGCACCGCAGAGCATTTAGATAACGCCAACACATCTGTTTAAGCTGCCGAATATGAGGCAGCCAAGTCAACCGGGCATCAAAAACCACTCCCAAAAACCTATCTGTCTCCACCACAGCAAGAAGTTCGCCATCAAGATAAAGGGGCGGCTCCGTATAAACAGTGCGTCGCCGGCAGAAATGCATAACGCAGGTCTTGGCAGCCTAAAACTGAAAGCCATCTGCTACAGCCCAAGACTGCGCCTTGTGGATAGAGCCCTGCAGCGACGATCAGCAGCTGCATGCCATTAGAGCTATAGTAAAGACAGAAGTCGTCAGCATACAAGGACGCTGAGACAGACGTTCTCACCGCCACAGCGAGCCCGTTTATTGCTATTAAAACCAGGCAGACACTTTGAGAGGCACCCACATGCCTTACTCATGCTGTGGCATCAAGCAGTCAGGCCTGCAAGATGAGTGGTCTGCAAAGCGAGTGGATTCGTTCTTAATTTATCGAGTAACATGAACTCTCGCACTCACAATTTAGTTACAAATTATCCTCCTATATAATTAATACGCAACGGGAACACGCATCTGACTATCAGTGATTTACAGAACTCTGACTGTACACTACGCACTGGCAATACCACATTTTCTTTCTTTTTTCATTTAACGGCTTTTGTCAACACGTGGCCACCGCACTGAATATGAATGGCGCACACATTATAAATTTGGAACATTATGACAACATACAATTCGAAGGAAAGTCCACCAATCTTTTTCTTTTCACTATCTTATTTATTCCGATAAATTCTCTAACCTAAACACACAAATTCTACAACCTACAACAACAACATATGAGAAATTCCGCCCAGTGGGCATGGCCTTACAATGGTGAATCTCTATATTATGGTCTCGTAATTATTTTAACGCTACAGTGCACTTTCTGGATAGGATGATGGATCTTTTATTATACCTCACACTTCGACTCTCACAATCATCATCACTAAACTTTCCTCCAGACCGAGCGGTGCCGAAGGAACAAGCATAACCCACCAATCTTTTGAAACTACCTCGCTACTCTCCCATGCAAACCACACATACCCAAATTACATGGCATACACCACACTACGACATGGAATACAAAACACAAAATAGTAACAACATTATCACTTTCAGCTTTCCCATTTCAATTAATATTTATCCCAGTTTCACACGACACTGCCCCACTTCATAATTCTACTTTCCTACTATGAACTCTAGAGATATTTGCACGTCTTCCTGTGCAATGCAAGCCAAGTGGCGTTGCTGGATAGACGGCCGACTCACCTTGCTTCTCTCTCAGAGTTTGAATCTAGCGTCACAAGGAATCATATTACATAAAGTAATTTTAAGAATGTATTCATCACACACGCGAGTCCTCAACTGATACCATGGACGAGTACTTCTCTTTGTCTTTTGTCTCATACACAGTTTGAGACTCACACAGTACTCACCACGTGGAAGTACTCGTCTCTAATTTCAAGTCCTACACACGCCATTTCTTAAATATTTCAACTTATGGTACACACGCTATTTCTTAAATATTTCAACTTATTGTACACACGCTAGTAATTCAGCTTAACTTAAGCACACGGAAGTATTTCAACTTATTGCTACACGTGGTTTCATTGTGACCGTTGGTCACTTCCGAAGATTACTACAATCCCTTTAATATTACCTGCCTGACATTTAATTCTCCCCACAAAAGTTCCTGAAATAGAGAAATTATTATTTCAAATTACTCTTAAATATTCCACATGCATACCATGTCTCCACTCTTTCATCATTAGGTTGGTTGGTTGGTTGGTTTGGGGGATTAAAGGGACCAGACTGCCATGGTCATCGGTCCCTTTTTCCAAAGACAAAGAACACCCACAGAGAATAAAAACAAGGAACAGAAGAGATCACAGACGACACAGAACAAGAGATACTGAGACAAAGACAAGACAAAACAAACTAAAACCACACAGAGTGTGACGGTGGTTGGCCGACCATAGACATAAAAAGGAAAGGCCAACCACTGAGAAACACATTAAAAAATCAGTGTAAAACCATAGGCCAAAGGCCAGAATCAACACAAATCATTAAAAGAAAACAGAAACACTCAGAGTAAATGATAAAATCCCCCTGCCCGAATAAAACGTAAAACTGAGTCAGCCATAGTGGAGTCGTCTGTTAAAAGGGCAGGGAGCGTAGCAGGCAGCGCAAATGTCTGCCTGACCACAGCTAAAAGGGGGCAGGCCAGCAAAATGTGGGCCACTGTCAAAGCTGCCCCACAGCGACATAGAGGAGGGTCCTCCCGGCGCAGTAGATAACTGTGTGTCAGCCGGGAGTGGCCAATGCGGAGCCGGCAAAGAACTACTGAGTCCCTGCGAGTGGCTCGCAGGGATGACCGCCACACAGCCGTCGTCTCCTTGACAGCACGGAGTTTATTGCGCATTGTCAGTTCCCGCCATTCAGCGTCCCATAGCGCCAAGATTTTGCGGCGGAAGACTGCCCGCAAATCAGTCTCTGGGAGGCCAAAGTCCAGAGATGGCTTGCTGGTGGCCTCTTTCGCCAGGCGGTCAACATGTTCGTTACCCGGGATACCGACATGACCGGGGGTCCACACAAAGACCACAGAGCGGCCGCAACAGGCGAGAGTATGCAGAGACTCGTGGATAGCCATCACCAGACGAGAACGAGGGAAACACTGGTCGAGAGCTCGTAAACCGCTCAGGGAATCGCTACAGATAACGAAGGACTCACCTGAGCAGGAGCGGATATACTCTAGGGCACGAAGGATGGCGACCAGTTCAGCAGTGTAAACGCTGCAGCCATCCGGCAAGGAACGTTGTTCGGAATGGTCCCCTAGAGTGAGCGCATATCCGACACGACCAGCAACCATCGAACCGTCAGTGTAAACAACACCAGAGCCCTGATACGTGGCCAGGATGGAATAAAAGCGGCGGCGGAAGGCCTCAGGAGGGACTGAGTCCTTAGGGCCCTGTGCCAAGTCGAGCCGAAGGCTAGGGCGACGAACACACCATGGGGGTGTATGCAAAGTAGCCCGGAAAGGAGGTGGAACAGTGAAACCCTGGAGCCCAGAGAGAAGCACTTTGACGCGGACCGCTATTGTACAACCAGACCGCGGCCGACGTTCTGGCATACGGACGACCGACCGCGGGAACAGGAGGCGATAGTTTGGATGCCCGGGCGAGCTTAGTACATGGGCAGCATAAGCGGCCAGCAAACGTTGGCGTCGGAACCGCAGTGGAGGTACACCTGCCTCCACTAGTACGCTGTCCACAGGGCTGGTGCGGAAAGCACCAGTGGCAAGGCGTATCCCGCTGTGGAGAATCGGGTCCAGCACCCGTAACGCAGATGGGGATGCTGAGCCATAAGCCAGGCTCCCATAATCCAGACGGGACTGGATTAACGCCTGGTAGAGCCGCAACAGCGTAGAGCGGTCGGCGCCCCAGCGGGTGTTGCTCAAGCATCTCAGAGCGTTTAGATGCCGCCAACACGTCTGTTTAAGCTGCCGGATATGAGGCAGCCAAGTCAACCGGGCATCGAAAACCACCCCCAAAAACCTGTGGGTCTCCACCACAGCAAGGAGTTCGTCGGCAAGATAAAGCCGCGGCTCAGGATGGACTGTTCGGCGCCGGCAGAAATGCATAACGCAGGTCTTGGCTGCCGAAAACTGAAACCCATGCGCTACAGCCCAAGACTGCGCCTTACGGATAGCGCCCTGTAGCTGACGTTCAACAGCTGCAATGCCAGTAGAGCTGTAATAAAGGCAGAAGTCGTCAGCATACAGGGAAGCGGAGACAGAATGTCCCACGGCCGCAGCAAGCCCGTTAATGGCTATTAAAAACAGACAGACACTTAAAACAGAGCCCTGTGGCACACCGTTCTCCTGGGCGTGGGAGGAACTATACGAGGCCGCGACTTGCACGCGGAAGGTACGACACGACAGAAAATTGCGGATAAAAATCGGCAGAGGACCCCGAAGACCCCATCCATGAAGCGTAGAAAGAATGTGATGACGCCATGTCGTATCGTACGCCTTCCGCATGTCGAAAAAGACAGCAACCAGGTGCTGACGGCGGGAAAAGGCAGTACGGATGGCCGACTCCAGGCTCACCAGATTGTCGGCGGCGGAGCGGCCTTTACGGAACCCACCCTGAGATGGAGCCAGAAGGCCCCGAGACTCCAGTACCCAATGCAAACGCCGGCTCACCATCCGTTCAAGCAACTTGCAAAGAACGTTGGTGAGGCTAATGGGACGGTAGCTGTCCACCTCCAGAGGGTTCTTTCCAGGCTTCAAAACGGGGATGACAATGCCTTCCCGCCACTGCGACGGAAACTCCCCCTCGACCCAAAGACGGTTGTAAAGATCGAGAAGGCGCCGCTGGCAGTCCACTGAAAGATGTTTCAGCATTTGACAGTGGATGCCATCTGGCCCAGGAGCGGTATCAGGGCAAGCAGCGAGGGCACTGCGAAATTCCCACTCACTGAATGGAGCATTGTAAGATTCTGGGTGGTTGGTGCGAAACGAAAGGCTCCGACGTTCCATCCGCTCTTTAATGGAGCGGAAGGCCTGGGGGTAATTCGCAGAAGCGGAACTCATAGCAAAATGCTCTGCTAAGCGATTGGCAATGACGTCGGAGTCAGTACAAACTGCTCCATTCAGTGAGAGCGCAGGGACGCTGGCCGGGGGCCGATAGCCGTAGACGCGGCGAATCTTGGCCCAGACCTGTGAGGGAGTGACATGGAGGCCAATGGTGGACACATACCGCTCCCAGCACTCCTTCTTGCCTTGGCGGATAAGGAGGCGGGCCCGCGCACGCAGCCGTTTGAAGGCGATAAGGTGGTCGAGGGAGGGGTGTCGCTTGTGACGCTGGAGCGCCCGCCGGCGATCTTTAATCGCTTCAGCGATCTCAGGCGACCACCAAGGCACAGCCTTCCGCCGAGGGGACCCACAGGAATGGGGAATGGCAGATTCGGCGGCAGTAACGATGCCGGTGGTGACCGATTGAACCACCGCATCAATGTCATCGGTAGAGAGAGGCTCAAAAGCGGCAGTGGAGGAGAACAAGTCCCAGTCAGCCTTATTCATAGCCCATCTGCTAGGGCGCCCAGAAGAGTGGCGCTGTGGTAGTGACAAAAAGATCGGAAAATGGTCACTACCACACAGGTCGTCATGCACACTCCATTGGACAGACGGTAAGAGGCTATGGCTACAGATTGAAAGGTCAATGGCGGAGTAGGTGCCATGCGCCACACTGAAGTGGGTGGAGGCACCATCATTTAACAGCGAGAGATCGAGCTGCGACAATAAACGCTCAATGATGGCGCCTCGACCTGTTGCCACTGACCCACCCCACAGAGGGTTATGAGCGTTGAAGTCGCCCAATAGCAAGAAAGGTGGCGGCAATTGGGCGACCAGTGCAGCCAGGACATGCCGCGAGACATCACCATCCGGTGGAATGTATAGACTGCAGACGGTAACAGCCTGTGGCGTCCACACGCGTACAGCGACAGCCTCTAAAGGCGTCTGGAGAGGGACAGATTCGCTGTGCAGGGTGTGAAGGACATAAATGCAGACGCCACCAGACACCCTTTCATAAGCTGCTCGGTTCTTGTAATAACCCCGATAGCCACGGAGGGCGGGGGTTCGCATCGCCGGAAACCAAGTTTCCTGGAGAGCAATGCAGATGAAAGGGCGAAGGCTGAGAAGTTGGCGGAGCTCAGCTAAATGGTGGAAGAAACCGCTGCAGTTCCACTGGAGGATGGTATTGTCCATGGCTGCGAAAGGCGTGACAGGACGGGGAAGGCAGATTACGCCGCTGGGTCACCTGCTGCCTCCGATTGAGCACCCGTGCTAGTGTTATCCATGGCGTCTGAGGGACCGGCGAGTTCTAGGTCCTCAGCGGACGCCAGGATCTCCACCTCGTCCTCAGACGCAGAGCTGTAAGGGGGCGGTGGGGTGGCTGCCACCGCGAGGTCCTTGGGCTTAGAGCTCTTCTTCTTTGATTTCTCACGCTGCTCCTTGGGTTTAACTGGCTGGGAGGGCTTCACCGATTCAGTCTCCGGGACTGAGGAGGATCGTGAAGCCCGTCGACCAGCTGATTGCGGGCACTTACGCCACTGGCGGTCGTCAGCCTTCCCACTGGTGGAAACCTGGGAAGGGAGGGACCCGAGGGACCCCTTGCGAGCGTGAGAAGCCGAAGAAGTTGGACACTTCTCCGGCTGAGAAGCAGGGACGGACGTCCCTGATGGGGGGGATGGTGTTGCCCCTGAGGTAGGTGGCGCAGGAGCAACCCGGTGGGTAGAGCCCCCCACTGGCAAGGGGGCAGGAGGAGTCTTACTGGTGATCGAGCTGGCTGGAAGTCGTAAAACTGATGGGGCGGGCACAGGTGTCGTAGCGGCGGCGTAGGATGACGTCATTCGCACGGGATGTAATCGGTCGTATTTCCGCTTGGCGTCAGTATAAGTCAGTCGGTCCAGGGTCTTATATTCCATGATTTTGCGTTCTTTCTGGAAGATTCTGCAGTCTGGCGAGCAAGGTGAATGGTGCTCCCCGCAGTTGACACAGATGGGAGGCGGGGCACATGGAGTATCGGGATGAGACGGGCGTCCGCAATCTCGACATGTGAGGCTGGAAGTGCAGCGGGAAGACATATGGCCAAACTTCCAGCACTTGAAGCACCGCATCGGGGGAGGAATATAGGGCCTGACGTCACATCGGTAGACCATCACCTTGACCTTTTCCGGTAACGTATCACCCTCGAAGGCCAAGATGAAGGCACCGGTAGCTATCTGATTTTCCTTCGGACCCCGATGAACGCGCCGGACGAAATGTACACCTCTGCGCTCTAAGTTGGCGCGCAGCTCGTCATCAGACTGCAAAAGAAGGTCCTTATGGTAAATAACTCCCTGGACCATATTTAAACTCTTATGCGGTGTGATCGTAACAGCAACATCCCCCAACTTATCACAAGCAAGTAACCGTCGTGACTGGGCAGAGGATGCCGTTTGGATCAGGACCGATCCAGAGCGCATTTTTGACAAGCCCTCCACCTCCCCAAACTTGTCCTCTAAATGCTCGACGAAGAACTGAGGCTTTGTTGAGAGAAAAGACTCCCCATCAGCTCTCGTACAAACTAAGAATCGGGGCGAATAAGTGCTACTGCCATCCTGAGATTTACGTTCCTCCCACGGCGTGGCCAGAGAGGGGAACGTTGTCGGATTGTACTTTTCAGCATTAAATTGAGCCCGAGAACGCTTAGAGACTGCTGGCGGCTGGCCGCCAGCGACAGATGATGTACCACGCTTCATTGCGGGTCATCCGCCCTGATGCCACCTACTCCGACCAAGGGCCCTCCCCACGGGCGCCACCCAGCCACAGCAAAGGCCACCTGGCAGGATGGCCATTGCCGGGAGTCCCGATGCCCCAGGGAGATGGGCATCTACTCCTTGGCATACGTGGGGAGTGAACGGCGCAGGCATCAGTAGAGCGATCCCTGTGTTGTCAGGGGGCTACAACCAAGAGGGTACATGGCGACCCCACCACAACGGACTGGCTACCGTGATGGATCTTAGGTGCAAAAATGGCCAAAGTCGTCGTCACAGTTAAAAGAAACACTGCAGAGTGCAGCGTGGTAATCGCCCATGAGATCGAAAACGAGCGGGACACCATCGCAACGACGAGAAAGACGGCAATAGGTCTAATTGCACGAAGGATACAGTGCACCATGTAAGGTGCCCTTCCCCAATTGGCTCGCTCTTCGGAATAATTTGGATAGATGGAGGTCAAACCCGAGAGGGGACCATCACATAAAGCCGAAACGTTTGAGACTCCTTTTAGTCGCCTCTTACGACAGGCAGGAATACCGCGGGCCTATTCTTACCCCCGAACCCGCAGGGGGATCTTTCATCATTACGGAGCACAACTAAAGGAGGTCTTAACAGCACAAGATCCAGCGGCAGAGTGCTGAAACGTGGCCGTTCTCTAGGTCCTCTCGCACCTGTGTCGAGGTGGGGGAAGCACCTTGCTATCGTATTGGTCAGCCACATTTCAGGCGCTCAAAGCTCTGGTAAATTTCATCTCTTTGGTCCCACCAAAGGTGGCCAAAGGATCGACTCAAAGATGATCATATATTCACATTCACTATCTGCGGTTAGCAGACGACCATACATTCATTCATTTCACAGATCTCACCAAATTGGATGTAGGGATTTACTTTGTAGGAGTGCACATGTGATCAATTAAATAAATAAATTGTCATTCTTTCCCACACTGGTATCCGGCTTCGCTGTATTAATTGAAATTGAGTTATTTTACAAAAAAATGTGTTGTTCTGACAAAAATAATGAAATATGTTGTACCTATTTTCAATGTCGGGTGGTACTGTACCCTTTCACCACCGGCTACCCATGCAGAAAAAAATGGCACGGTACTATCCTTGCAATGCGAGGGTAGTTCCGAACATTTTTTTAAGAAAGCTGTATTAGAACAAACTTAGCAAGTCATCAAAATAACCAGGAGGAGACCTTAGCCCCTGGTGACCTCAAATTGGCGACCAAATGTTGTTACTTTACTAAATTATTGACACAGTTGTTCCATTATTGTACTCTCCACAATCCGGAGAACGTACACATACAAACTTGCAACAATCCACATGACAAATAAAACATTACATCACACAAATAAAAAATAATATTGAGATAAAAATTTGCTTAGTTACTGGGATCTTCGTTATTTTTATGAGTAATCCAAACTTCACTAATTCTATGACAAATAAAAAAAAATACTAATTGTACTCATGAAATTTCAAATAGCTCACCGTCCAAACACAGAACAAGTAATCTGACATTCATAAATTGCGTTGTAATAATCTTTACATGGCAATGTCTAAATACAAAACAAAATCAACAAAAGAAAAAAATTTCGTACACTAGTTACACGTAGAAGTCAGGCTCCATATCAATACACGCAATAAATAGTTTAGCAATAAGTGCTTGAATCCACCAGTAGCTCTCGTATCTTACTCTACTGCTCATTTCTCTGTTGTCACACATTTAGACGACAAGAACTTGCATTTCGACTAGCCTTCGTTACACTTTAATGTGAAATGTCACCACTGTGATAGTAAAATAAGTGGCTTCAGTCAACACACCAACAAGATCATTACTGTCCACGACATCAAAATGCATCAATTAATTCCGATATTTGTTGTGCAATGCAAACTCTTCTCCCCTGTGACAACCTTACTGACCAATGCAACAAGAGTCGCTACGTTAGTATTACAACACCGGCTAATAATTAAAGCATCATTGTACCAAATATTCTAATAAACATGCTACGTGAACTTGATAACCCAGAACAAACAAACAAAAAAAAAACACTAACTATTCTAAACACAAATGTTAATGAAATACAGTTATACTTGCTGTCCCTTCAGGAATGAAACATATAAAAAAAACATTTACACAATTACAAATACATTATTCCCTATCTTGCGAGTCACACGGAAACATTTCATTCTGTGATTTTCTTGGGGTCAAAAAGTTGTTGATAGTTTTCCTAGAAACACTGTCTCGGTGTCAAAGCTCTCCCATGGTTTCCCGGACGAAAGTCTTTAAGTCACTCAAATCGGCATGTTGAACATGCACTGAACGGTAAACTGTATCTCACATTAAACACAAATGTCATAGGCACTCTCAGCGTACCATCCACACGAATCTGGTCGTCCAGAAATGGCCCTACAACTACTATTACCCACGGTTCTGTCCTTTCAGTTCATGGTGTAATTAAAAGTCGTAAGTTCCAACAAACAGCACTTATTCCCACACCAATTAAAGAAATGTCTCCTACTACAGACGCAAATGTCAATGTCCCACTCTAGTTTCTTGCGTTCATACAATAATTAGTCACCAAACGACAACTGTCCTCTTTAAGAATACCAAGCGTCCCACATGCAATTCACAAAGCACACTTAACAAGTCACTGCCAAAAGTTTATGGATCCCACCGTCCAGTGGTCAAGACAAAACAAAACAATCGTCCTGTCTACTAAAGACAAAATCTTTTCCACCACTCACAACGTAGAAACACCAGTCCTTAACTTTCCACCTTAAGGAAAGTCGCAGTCATCTTGTTTCACGGCTCCACAGTCCAGTACTAGTTAATAGTTGCTGGTAACAAATGCCCGCCGGGCTCTGCCGCACGTCATCCATTCTGCCGTAGCGCTGCTGCGCGCCCCATTGAGCAGAAGAAACCACCAGCTGTTGCCTCCGCAGGATACTTTCCCCAGTCGTAAGGGTGGCGGAACTTATGAATGGCCAGTGGTACGTGCGTGTCGCCCCAGGCTGTTGACCTGCTGTAGCGGGCGCGTGGAGTGTACCCCGTCCGGCAGTGGAGTGGGGAGTGCCGCGGCTCTGTCGCCCATCGCCATGGCTACATCCGCTCGGCCCGCTAGCGGTATGGGCGTTACGACACCCAATCAGTCAGACCCTTCCATGCATCTCGCAACATTACAGACAAAAGGATATATTTAAATACTCATTGATTACATGTATGATCTATTAGATACATTGGTAATAAAAGAATCTTTGTTCTAAAAAACATAAAACTATACACCCCAGTTTTCTACACATACATCAACATTTATCCCTTTTCTATATACAGCCCACACTTGCGCTATTGATTGTACCTGTCGTTCCTCATACAAAACATGAAAGTGTAAAAAAAAAAACAAAAGGAATAATAAACAATCTATACAACTCATAATTACAATATAAAATAGCAGACTACTCTAACATCCTATCACAGTGAAAATATCAGAAACTGTTGATTCTAAAACTACAATATGCAATGAACCTTTGTGCTTGTGACAGACTGAAATTAATACCCCTTGAAAGTGTTCTAACAAAAAAATAAGAAATAATCTATACAGCTCACAATTACCTACCACAGGTTATTAAATATTAAACTACTTTAACATCCTAACACAATAAACATTTTTTTAGAAACTGATAACTAAATCTACAACATACAATGCACCTTTGTGCTTGTGACAGACTGAAATTAGTATCTCTTTATATATTTTACATTTTATTATATATAACAACATTTCTAGGACATGTATGAACCATCCACTTGATGTCAGATCCTGACCTGCCATCGAGGTTCATCCAAATCAAACAATACACAATAATGTTTTAGTTACAGATCGGTAGCATCCCCTTCACAGGAGTGTGCGCATTGATCACACTACTCTACGACTCTCACTCACCAGACATCACATTTTCCTTCTCATTCAATCCGTTAATACACTAACAGAATAGGTATAGAAGTCAGATAACCTTAAAACCACCACACTCACGACAACATACCATACCTTTGCTCCCTTATACTCATAACACCACCACACTCACGACAACATACCGTACCTTTCCTCTCTTATACTCAACCACATAACACATGAAGCTGTTTCGGAGATAGCTTTCCAGTCTCCGAATTCGTCCTTTCAGTCTGGCACCTCTCTCCATCGGCTTACCTCTGCATTCACTTTATGCTAAATATCAACTTAGAATTGCGACATTTCATCTAAGAACAAAAAATACACAAATTATTCATCCTGAAAAATAACTGTACACTTTCTTGGTGCCGTTTTGATTAGTTATACTGGTACCAGGCTTCAACAACAACAAAAAATATTATTTTCGCCAAATTGCATATTTTATGGTAAGAATTCGATTTTACATTTATATTACATCCTACGTCAGTATTCCACAACGTCCACCATCTGGATCTCATACTCCCTTTATGTCCTTTCACATTGTGCAGTTGTCCTCATCTCTTCATTCGTATTTCGGCTCTCCGTCCGTCCATTACTCCATCATTTCCTGGTCTTCCTTCGCCTTTGGCATCAATCTCTATTGCAGCATACACAGGCCTCTCTGTAACATACATCTAAGACATCTCCACATTATTCAATTCTACTCACCTTTATTTACCACTGTTTCATCACGTCGAATCTCTCTTTATTAATCACACTGCTCCACGTCGCTTCGCTCCTTATATATCACCTTTATCCACTACTATTTATCACGTCGTTTCTCTATCTACCACCTTTATTCACTCATTAATCATCACGTCGTTTCTGCTTGATCCTTATTCATATGACAAAAAATACGTACATACACCACTCTGTCGACTCCTGTTCATGACTCATTCGACCAGTCTATTCTGTCATACTTCCTGACATCCCGCCTGAAAATTCTTATGTTCGATTTGACCATGCACAACGTTACACACCACAAATAAATACACTGACTATCTACCATAAATTGCCTACTTTAGATCTATCCTTAACTTTTCCACAATTTGATGTTAGAAATGTGATGAAGCCCACGAGATTGTTTTCCCTTGATCGTCTCAATCAGTACAGCATTTTCATGGACAATCCGCCTCACTCTGAATGGTCCACTATACACAGTAAAGAATTTGCTAGTTAGGAATCTAAGCTTACATGAAAATTAAATGTGTGCAGAGAATATACAAGCTGGGAGAAACGGGACAGCCCAAGTATTAGTAGCTTTGGTGCTAGTGGCCTCTTTCACTAACACCAGATTCCGAGCCACCATACGCGGCACCTCATTATAACTGTCACCACGACTATGACATACTATAGATCAGATGGCATCTAATTTAAATACTTCGATCACATTACTGATGTGACCTGTAACAGCAGTGTAAACGTACCCTATTCCATACAGATCACAATGTTTACTTTTTACATTACGTGTTAAGTACCTGCAGTAGTCAAATCACACTAATTATACTGGACTCCTTGGCATTATTACATAACATTTTAGCAACTGGTTTCTTTGAAGAAACAGTTCTTTTACTTTACTGATCCAAATAAAAATTTTCAAATTTTGCTCTGAGAGACCAGCCTAACAGATGCCATTACTGGTGTTTTATTCCCTGATCAGAAGTATGGTATTTGCATTCCTACATATCAGTAGAGTATGTCTGCTACATAGACAATTTTCAGTGCCAGCTGCATGGTTGGTTGGTTGGTTGGTTTGGGGGATTAAAGGGACCAGACTGCTATGGTCATCGGTCCCTTTTTCCAAAGACAAAGAACACTCACAGAGAATAAAAACGAGGAACAGAAGAGATCACAGACGATACAGGACAAGAGAAACTGAGACAAAGACAAGACAAAACGAACTAAAAGCACACAGAGTGTGACGGTGGTTGGCCGACCAGAGAAATAAAAAAGGAAAATCCAACCACTGGAAACACATTAAAAATCAGTTTAAAACCGGAGGCCAAAGGCCAGAATCAACACAAAACAATAAGATAAAAACAGAAACACTCAGAGTAAAGAATAAAAACCCCCTGCCCGAATAAAACGTAAAACTAAGTCAGCCATAGCCGGGTCATCTGTTAAAAGGGCAGGGAGCGAGTCAGGCAGTGCGAACGACTGCCTGAGCGCAGCTAAAAACGGACACTCCAAAAAAACATGAACCACGGATAAAACGGAGCCGCAGCGACATAGAGGCGCATCCTCACGGCGCAATAAGTGGCCGTGGGTAAGCCGAGTGTGCCCAATGCGCAGCCGGCAGAGGACAACAGACTCCTTGCGAGAAACCCGCAAGGAGGAGCGCCACACACCGGTAGCCCCCTTGATGGCCCGAAGTTTGTTGCGTGAAGGCAGGGCGCGCCATTCAGTGTCCCAAAGGTCCAGAATTTTGCGGCGTAGGAACGCCCGCAAATCTGTCTCCGGGAGGCCAACGTCCAGAGATGGTGCACTAGTCGCCTCTTTCGCCAGCCGGTCAACATTCTCGTTGCCGGGGATCCCAACATGGCCTGGGGTCCACACGAAGACCGCAGAGCGGCCGCAACGCGCAAGAGTATGCAGGGACTCATGGATAGCCATCACCAGACGGGAACGAGGAAATCACTGGTCGAGTGCTCGTAAACTGCTCAGGGAATCGCTACAGCTAACGAAGGACTCACCTGAGCAGGAGCGGATATACTCTAGGGCTCGAAAGATGGCGACCAGCTCAGCAGTGTAAACGCTGCAGCCAGCCGGCAAGGAACGTTGTTCGGAATGGTCCCCTAGAGTGAGCGCATACCCGACTCGACCAGCAACCATCGAGCCGTCGGTGTAAACAATGCCAGAGCCCTGATACGTGGCCAGGATGGAATAAAAGCGGCGGCGGAAGGCCTCTGGAGGGACTGAGTCCTTCGAGCCCTGTGCCAAGTCTAGCCGAAGGCAAGGGCGAGGAACGCACCACGGGGGTGTACGCAGAGGTGCCCGGAAAGGAGGTGGAACAGGGACAAGCCCAAGCCCGGAGAGAAGCTCCTTGACGCGTATGGCGATCGGACAACCCGACTGGGGCCGACGTTCCGGCAGACGGACGACTGACTGCGGGAACAGGAGATGATAGTTAGGATGCCTGGGCGAGCTTAGAACATGGGCAGCATAAGCGGCCAGCAAACGTTGGCGCCGGAACCGCAGTGGAGGGACACCTGCCTCCACGAGTAAGCTGTCCACAGGGCTGGTGCGGAAAGCACCAGTGGCAAGGCGTATCCCGCTGTGGAGGATTGGGTCCAGCACCCGCAACGCAGACGGGGATGCTGAGCCATATGCCAGGCACCCATAATCCAGACGGGACTGGATTAACGCCTGGTAGAGCCGTAACAGGGTAGAGCGGTCGGCTCCCCAGCAGGTGTGGCTCAAACATCGCAGTGCATTGAGATGCCGCCAACACGTCTGTTTGAGCTGCCGGATATGAGGCAGCCAAGTCAACTGGGCATCGAAAACCACCCCCAAAAACCTGTGTGATTCCACCACCGAAAGAAGTTCGCCGTTAAGAGAAAGCTGCGGCTCCGGGTGGACAGTACGTCGCCGGCAGAAATGCATAACGCAGGTCTTGGCTGCCGAAAACTGAAACCCATGCGCTACAGCCCAAGACTGCGCCCTACGGATAGCGCCCTGTAGCTGACGTTCAACAGCTGCAATGCCAGTAGAGCTGTAATAAAGGCAGAAGTCGTCAGCATACAGGGAAGCAGAGACAGAATTTCCCACGGCCGCAGCAAGCCCGTTAATGGCTATTAAAAACAGACAGACACTTAAAACAGAGCCCTGTGGCACACCGTTCTCCTGGACGTGGGAGGAACTATACGAGGCCGCGACTTGCACGCGGAAGGTACGACACGACAGAAAATTGCGGATAAAAATCGGCAGAGGACCCCGAAGACCCCATCCATGAAGCGTAGAAAGAATGTGATGACGCCACGTCGTATCGTACGCCTTCCGCATGTCGAAAAAGACAGCGACCAAATGCTGACGGCGGGAAAAGGCAGTACGGATGGCCGACTCCAGGCTCACCAGATTGTCGGCGGCGGAGCGGCCTTTACGGAACCCACCCTGAGATGGAGCCAGAAGGCCCCGAGACTCCAGTACCCAATTCAAGCGCCGGCTCACCATCCGTTCAAGCAACTTGCAAAGAACGTTGGTGAGGCTAATGGGACGGTAGCTGTCCACCTCCAGAGGGTTCTTTCCAGGCTTCAAAACAGGGATGACAATGCCTTCCCGCCATTGCGACGGAAACTCCCCCTCGACCCAAAGACGGTTGTAAAGATCGAGAAGGCGCCGCTGGCAGTCCACTGAAAGGTGTTTCAGCATCTGACAGTGGATGCCATCTGGCCCAGGAGCGGTATCAGGGCAAGCAGCGAGGGCACTGCGAAATTCCCACTCACTAAATGGAGCATTGTAAGATTCTGGGTGGTTGGTGCGAAACGAAAGGCTCCGACGTTCCATCCGCTCTTTAATGGAGCGGAAGGCCTGGGGGTAATTCGCAGAAGCGGAACTCATAGCAAAATGCTCTGCTAAGCGATTGGCAATGACGTCGGAGTCAGTACAAACTGCTCCATTCAGTGAGAGCGCAGGGACGCTGGCAGGTGGCCGATAGCCGTAGACGCGTCGAATCTTGGCCCAGACCTGCGAGGGAGTGACATGGAGGCCAATGGTGGACACATACCGCTCCCAGCACTCCTTCTTGCCTTGGCGGATAAGGAGGCGGGCCCGCGCACGCAGCCGTTTGAAGGCGATAAGGTGGTCGAGGGAGGGGTGTCGCTTGTGACGCTGGAGCGCCCGCCGGCGATCTTTAATCGCTTCAGCGATCTCAGGCGACCACCAAGGCACAGCCTTCCGCCGAGGGGACCCACAGGAATGGGGAATGGCAGATTCGGCGGCAGTAACGATGCCGGTGGTGACCGATTGAACCACCGCATCAATGTCATCGGTAGAGAGAGGCTCAAAAGCGGCAGTGGAGGAGAACAAGGCCCAGTCAGCCTTATTCATAGCCCATCTGCTAGGGCGCCCAGAAGAGTGGCGCTGTGGTAGTGACAAAAAGATCGGAAAATGGTCACTACCACACAGGTCGTCATGCACACTCCATTGGACAGACGGTAAGAGGCTATGGCTACAGATTGAAAGGTCAATGGCGGAGTAGGTGCCATGCGCCACACTGAAGTGTGTGAAGGCACCATCATTTAACAGCGAGAGATCGAGCTGCGACAATAAATGCTCAACGATGGTGCCTCGACCTGTTGCCACTGACCCACCCCACAGAGGGTTATGGGCGTTGAAGTCGCCCAATAGCAAGAAAGGTGGCGGCAATTGGGCGACCAGTGCAGCCAGGACATGCTGCGAGACATCACCATCCGGTGGAATGTAAAGACTGCAGACGGTAACAGCCTGTGGCGTCCACACGCGTACAGCAACAGCCTCTAAAGGCGTCTGGAGAGGGACAGACTCGCTATGCAGAGTGTGAAGGACATATATGCAGACGCCACCAGACACCCTTTCATAAGCTGCTCGGTTCTTGTAATAACCCCGATAGCCACGGAGGGCGGGGGTTCGCATCGCTGGAAACCAAGTTTCCTGGAGAGCAATGCAGAAGAAAGGGTGAAGGCTGATAAGTTGACGGAGCTCGGCTAGATGGTGGAAGAAACCGCTGCAGTTCCACTGGAGGATGGTGTTGTCCATGGCTGGGAAAGGCGTGAGGAGACTGGGAAGGCAGATTACGCCACTGGGTCGCCTGCTGTCTCCGATGGAGCATCCGTACAAATGCCATCCATTGCGTCCGAGGGACCGGCAAGAGCGAGGTCCTCAGCGGACGCCAGAATCTCCACCTCGTCCTCAGAGGCAGAGCTTGTAGGAAGCGGTGGGATCGGTGCCACCGCAATACCGTTGGGGTTGGGGACTTTCTTCTTTGTCTGCTTGTCACGCTGCGCCTTCGGCGGTTCAGGCGGCATGGGCTTCACCGGGTCAGTCTCAGGGACAGACGACGACCGCGACTCCCGACGACCAGGGACTGGCGGTTGTTTCAACCACTTGCGGGCGTCCGCTTTTCCACTGGTCAGAACTGGTGAAGGGAGAGCCCCAAGGGATCCCTTCCTGGCGAGAGCAGCCGAAGAAGTCTTACGCTTCTCCGGCTGGGAAGGGGGAGCTGATGTCCCCAATGGTTGGGAGGGCGTTGCTCCTGGAGAGGATGGAGCAGGAGCAACAGGGTGTGAAGTGCCCCCCACAAGCAAGGGGGCCGGTGGATGCTGACCGATCTTAGAGCCGATTCGTGATGACGGGAGAACCGTCGTTGCAGCAGCGGCGTAAGTTGACGGCATTGCCACAGGATGGAGCCTCTCATATTTCCGTCTAGCCTCGGGGTAGGTCAGCCGGTCCAAGGTCTTATATTCCATTATCTTCCGTTCTTTCTGCAATATCCTACAGTCCGGCGAGCAGGGGGAATGGTGTTCTCCGCAGTTAACACAGATAGGAGGCGGGGCACATGGAGTATCGGGATGCGAAGGACGCCCGCAATCCCGACACGTCATGCTGGAAGTACAGCGAGATGACATGTGCCCGAACTTCCAGCAGTGAAAACACCGCATCGGAGGAGGGATATATGGTTTCACATCACAACGGTAAACCATCACCTTAACCTTTTCGGGTAAGACATCACCCTCAAAGGCCAAGATGAAGGCACCGGTGGCGACCTGATTATCCCTCGGACCCCGATGGACGCGCCGGACGAAGTGAACACCTCGTCGTTCGAGGTTGGCGCGTAATTCATCGTCGGACTGCAGAAGAAGATCCCGGTGGAATATAATACCCTGGACCATGTTCAGACTCTTATGCGGCGTGATGCTAACGGAAACATCCCCCAACTTGTCACAATTGAGCAACCTCCGTGACTGGGCAGAGGATGCCGTTTTTATCAACACCGATCCAGACCGCATCTTGGACAAGCCCTCCACCTCACCGAACTTGTCCTCTAAATGCTCTACAAAGAACTGAGGCTTCACGGATAGAAAAGATTCCCCATCAGCTCTGGTACAGACAAGATATCTGGGCGAATACGTCTCAGTGTCACGCAATGCCTGTCGTTCCTCCCATGGTGTGGCGAGGGAGGGGAACGATTTGGGGTCATAAACGTTACCTTTAAAATGGGCTCTCGAACGCTTAGAGACTGCTGACAGCTGGCCGCCAGCGACAGATGATGTACCACGCTTCATTGCGGGTCATCCGCCCTGATGCCACCTACTCCGACCAAGGGCCCTCCCCACGGGCGCCACCCAGCCACAGCAAAGGCCACCTGGCAGGATGGCCATTGCCGGGAGTCCTGATGCCCCAGGGAGATGGGCATCGACTCCTTGGCATACGTGGGGAGTGAACGGCGCAGGCATCAGTAGAGCGATCCCTGTGTTGTCAGGGGGCTACAACCAAGAGGGTACATGGCGACCCCACCACAACGGACTGGCTACCGTGCTGGATCTTAGGTGCAAAAGTGGCCAAGGTCGTCGTCGCAGTTTAAAGAAACACTGCAGAGTGCAGCGTGGTAATCGCCCAAGAGATCGAAAACGAGCGGGACACCATTGCAACGACGAGAAAGACGGCTAGAGGTCTAATTGCACGAAGGATACAGTGCACCATGTAAGGTGCCCTTCCCCAATTGGCTCGCTCTTCGGAATAATTTAGATAGATGGAGGTCAAACCCGAGAGGGGACCATCACATAAGGCCGAAACGTTGGAGACTCCTTTTAGTCGCCTCTTACGACAGGCAGGAATACCGCGGGCCTATTCTAACCCCCGAACCCGCAGGGGGGCCAGCTGCATGTGTTTTAAGGCAAGATGCTAAGGGCTGATATGTTGGATTAGTTTCTCCTATCCTTCAATCCATTATGACAAGAAAGAAATGCCAGGATTCCATGCCCTCCTGTCATTCTGATAGCTTCTGCCGTTCCTATCCTCGACACTATCTGACCTATGAGTCGTGTCTCCGTTCACGATATTGCTCTCATTACCCAATTCTTGTAACAAGTGCTGAAGTGACGCGGAATCGTCTAAGCCTCTGCCTGCCATCACTATACCTCTGCGCAATTTCACTGGCAACTTCGTTATACAGATCCTAATGAACTCCCCAGGTTCGTATGTCACATCCAAATACCTATTTCGTCTCAGGATTTCCTGATAGCACGACACTGGATCTCTTATACCACCTTCGTTACCATTTCGCATCATCAATATGCTTTGCGTAACCTGGTCCTGCTTACTTTGCGACCAGAATTCATTTAAATAGCTACTACAGTCTTTAATAACTTCCTGCATTTTCGCTCTAGCCTCGTCCCTCAAATGGTTACACACAAACTTCATTTTGAGGGGCAGTCCCCATGATGAAGGTAATGAATCTTGAAATTGAGACAGCCTTGGACTATACCCAGTTGGGTTTGCCACCTGCTTTATCCGACACAACCGTTCTTCTGACTCTCTGAATTCGTCTTCCTCTTTCTGCCTATTTTCGCTTTTTGAGTTTATCTCAATCTCCCTCTGCAAGCTACCTGGTGGTGTGTCACCTTTGCTACTGCCCGCTAATTGCAACTGTGCTAGTTCTTCACTATGTTTCCTACTTATTACTAATTGCGCCTCTTTAAGCTGTAATAGCGATTGTATCTCCCCCTGGTTGGCATAAACCTCTTGCTGCGTACTGTCAGAGCCTGTCTCGCCTCTTATACTGATCTTTTCTACCTCTACACTAATCGTATTCATTCTGACCACTACTTCTTTGATTCGCTCATCCGGCAACACGTCCCTACGTTCTGTAATATCGCTCTCTATTGCACTTATTCGTACCTCCAAATTATTGGCTTTTTCTTTCACAGCATCCTGTACTTGCTTCGACGCACCCAGATTCTTCTCCCCCTCATCTAACCGATTATTAACTGCGGGCAGACGCTCATCGATAACTGTGTGTAGCTTCCTCATTGCCTCTTTATTTCCCTTATCCATAGCCTCCAATCTTTCCTTATTTGCTTCCAATCTTCCCTTAGTTGCTTCAAATCTTTCCTTATTCTCCCTATCTCCCTCCTTATTATCTCTATCAAATCTTTCCTTATTCTCCCTATCTCTCTCCTTATTATCTCTATTCATCGCTTCTAATCTTTCGTTAGTTGCTTCCAATCTTTCCTTAGTCTCCCTATCCATCCTCCGTAAAAACTGCGGTAGCACACTCTCATTTGCTATTTTCGGTGCGCTCACCTCGTTCGCCTGAGAAACCGTAGCTTCCCTAAGGGTAGCTGCACTTTCACTGCATACCTGACCTAGTCCCTGCTCGCCCGCGTCGTCGGGAAAAGCCCGCGTTTGTGGACAAAGCCCGCCGCACAACGGATCACCCAGCAGCGGTCCACTGAACAATTCAGCCCCTTCGGAGTGTTTGTCTTTCTCGCTCATTAACCCATGGTCAACAGCTACTTCCTGCTGCACTGCTACGTTCACGCCAGAATCGCTATTCTCCATGATGACTACACTTTTCTACTGCGACCTAGTTACCACGGACATTACGCAAAAAAAATTATACATCGATCTTCCAGCCTTGGGCGATATAGCAATTAATTACATAAAAAAATAAAAGATCCTCACCAATCCAGAAAGAAATTGCAAACAGAAAAAATTTTACTTCTTAGCGCTATCACAATATATACCATCAAAAAATAAAAAAATCTTAATAGCAAACCCTAACAGCAAAATATCCTGAAAAAATATCCTGGCAAAAAATATCCTGGCAGATTATTTCCTGGCCAAATTATCCTGGCAACAAAATATCCTGGCAGGGTCGAAATTATGAGAGGCACCCACATGCCTTACTCATACTGTGGCATCAAGCAGTCAGGCCTGCAAGATGAGTGGTCTGCAAAGCGAGTGGATTCGTTCTTAATTTATCGAGTAACATGAACTCTCGTACTCACAATTTAGTTACAAATTATCCTCCTATATAATTAATACGCAACGGAAACACGCATCTGACTATCAGTGATTTACAGAACTCTGACTGTACACTGCGCACTGGCAATACCACATTTTCTTTCTTTTTTCATTTAACGGCTTTTGTCAACACGTGGCCACCGCACTGAACATGAATGGCGCACACATTATAAATTCGAAGGAAAGTCCACCAATTTTTTCTTTTCACTATCTTATTTATTCCGATAAATTCTCTAACCTGAACACACAAATTCTACAACCTACAACAATAACATATGAGAAATTCCGCCCAGTGGGCATGGCCTTACAATGGTGAATCTCTATATTATGGTCTCGTAATTATTTTAACGCTACAGTGCACTTTCTGGATAGGATGGTGGATCTTTTATTATACCTCACACTTCGACTCTCACAATCATCATCACTAAACTTTCCTCCAGACCGAGCGGTGCCGAAGGAACAAGCATAACCCACTAATCTTTTGGAACTACCTCGCTACTCTCCCAAGCAAACCACACATACCCAAATTACATGACATACACCACACTACGACATGGAATACAAAACACAAAATAGTCACAACATTATCACTCTCAGCTTTCCCATTTCAATTAATATTTATCCCAGTTTCACACGACACTGCCCCACTTCATAATTCTACTTTCCTACTATGAACTCTAGAGATATTTGCACGTCTTCCTGTGCAATGCAAGCCAAGTGGCGTTGCTGGATAGACGGCCGACTCACCTTGCTTCTCTCTCAGAGTTTGAATCTAGCGTCACAAGGAATCATATTACATAAAGTAATTTTAAGAACGTATTCATCACACACGCGAGTCCTCAACTGATACCATGGACGAGTACTTCTCTTTGTCTTTTGTCTCATACACAGTTTGAGACTCACACAGTACTCACCACGTGGAAGTACTCGTCTCTAATTTCAAGTCCTACACACGCCATTTCTTAAATATTTCAACTTATGGTACACACGCTATTTCTTAAATATTTCAACTTATTGTACACACGCTAGTAATTCAGCTTAACTTAAGCACACGGAAGTATTTCAACTTATTGCTACACGTGGTTTCATTGTGACCGTTGGTCACTTCCGAAGATTACTACAATCCCTTTAATATTACCTGCCTGACATTTAATTCTCCCCACAAAAGTTCCTGAAATAGAGAAATTATTATTTCAAATTACTCTTAAATATTCCACATGCATACCATGTCTCCACTCTTTCATCATTACGGAGCACAACTAAAGGAGGTGGTGGTGGTGGTTGTTGGATGTTTAAGGGGGACTAAACAGCGAAGGTCATCAGTCCCCCATTCCAAAATCAGGCGAGCCGGAAATCGACGAAGCAGATAAAAACCAAAGGGGGAGGAGACGTCCCCCCAGGCGCTAAAAGCACACAAATCCAGCAACAAACACTACAGACAAGAACAGGACATAGGAACACCAGACAGAAAGAAACAGAAAGAAACAGAAGAAAGGAAGATGGCCGGAGACTGGTTGACTGACCACGAGATCAAAAATGGGAAAGAGTCAACCAGCTCACGGCACACCAGAACAGCAACAGACACAAGGACAATAGACACAGAAAGGGAAAGGCGCAGGACCTCCCTAAATCGAACCATAAAACGGCCTACCACGGATAAAATTTAAAACGGTATCAGCCATGGAGGCATCGTCGGATAAAACCAAAGCCAAAGTGCCCGGGAGATTAAAAGATTGCCGGAGTGTGCGCAGTCGAGGACACTCCAGCAAAATGTGGCCGACCGTCAGCCGGGACCCACACCGACACAAGGGGGGATCCTCCTGACGCAACAGATGGCCGTGCGTCAGGTAGGTATGGCCGATGCGCAGCCGACATAGGACTACCGAGTCCCTGCGAGAAGCCCGCAGGGAGGAACGCCACACATCGGTCGTCCCCTTGACAGCCCGTAGTTTATTCGGGGCTGTCATGCCACGCCACTCAGCAGCCCACATCCCAAGTACCTTACGGCGCAACACCAGCTGCTGGTCGCGAGCCGGAAGGCCGATATCCAAAGCTGGGGCGTCTATCGCCCCTTTGGCCAGCCTGTCTACACGTTCGTTCCCTGGGATGCCAACATGACCGGGCGTCCAAACCAGGACCACTGAACCACCAGAACGGGCAATGGCGGAAACAGCCTCCTGAATGGAGGACACCAGAGGAGAGGAGGGATAGCAGCGGTCGATGGCCTGAAGGCTGCTCAGGGAGTCACTGCAGATGACAACGGACCTACCTGAGCAGAAACGCATGTGCTCAAGAGCGCGCAAGATGGCCACCAGCTCTGCAGTAAAAATACTGCAGCCAGCCGGCAAGGAGCGTTGCTCAACATGGTCAGAGTGAGCAAAGGCGTAGGCAGTGCGACCATCAACCAGGGAACCATCAGTGTAGACAGTCTCACAGTCCGAAAATGAGGCGAGGAGAGCAAGAAATCGGCGACGGAGGGCCACAGGCGGAACCGAGTCCTTGGGTCCCTGTGCCAAGTCCAGACGGACGGACGGCCGGGACAAACACCAGGGAGGCGTAGGTGCATGGACCCGGAAGGGAGGCGGAAGAGGGAATGAACCCAAGTCCGACAGCAGGGACTGAACTCGGACAGCGACGGAAAGCCCAGACCTAGGTCGCCGTTCGGGCAGATGGAGGACCATGGCAGGGAAAAGCAGGCGACGATTGGGATGGCCTGGCGAGCAATGCACGTGGACAGCATAGTCGGCGAGCAGTCGATGGCGGCGAAACCGCAGCGGGGGAACCCCGGCCTCCACCAGTAAACTATCCACGGGGCTCGTACGAAAAGCGCCAGTTGCAAGCCGGACCCCACAGTGGTGTATGGGGTCTAACAACTTCAACACTGAGGGTGACGCAGACCCATAGGCTAGGCTCCCATAATCAAGCCGGGACTGCACAAGGGCTCTGTACAATTGCAGTAGCGTGCAGCGATCTGCACCCCAAGACGTGTGGCTAAGGCAGCGGAGGGCGTTGAGGTGCCGCCAGCATTTTTGCTTCAGCTGAGTAACATGAGGAACCCATGTGAGCCGGGCATCAAACACGAGTCCCAAGAAGCGGCAAGTGTCCACCACGTCAAGCAGGTGGCCGTCGAGGTAAAGTTCAGGATGAGGGTGGACCGTCCGACGCCTGCAGAAGTGCATAACCCGAGTCTTGGCAGCAGAGAACTGAAAACCATGAGCCAGAGCCCATGATGCTGCCTTGCGAACGGCGACTTGCAGCCTGCGTTCGGCGACTCCCGTAGTCGTGGAGCTAAATGAGATGCAGAAGTCGTCGGCATACAAAGAAGGAGACACCGACGACCCCACTGCTGCAGCCAGACCATTAATGGCCACTAGAAATAACGAGACGCTCAACACCGAGCCCTGCGGGACCCCATTTTCCTGTATATAAGAGGAACTAGAGGTGGCACCGACTTGCACCCGGAAAGAGCGGCGCAATAAAAAGCTTTGAAGAAAAGCCGGGAGCCGACCACGAAGACCCCACCCATGCAACGTGGCGAGGATGTGATGCCTCCACGTGGTGTCATACGCCTTCCGCAGATCGAAAAATACAGCAACAAGGTGCTGACGTCGGGCAAAAGCCGTACGGACAGCAGATTCCAGCCGCACCAAATTGTCCACTGCAGACCGGCCCCGACGGAAGCCACCCTGGGATGGAGCGAGGAGACCGCGCGACTCAAGGACCCAACACAAACGCCGCCCCACCATACGTTCGAGCAATTTGCACAAAACGTTGGTGAGGGTAATGGGACGATAGCTGTCCACCGCCAGTGGGTCCGCACCGGGCTTCACGATGGGGACAATAAGACCCTCTCGCCATTGCGACGGGAACACGCCCTCGTTCCAAATGCGGTTAAAGATGGCGAGGATGTGTGTCTGGCAGTCCCTGGAGAGATGCTTCAGCATCTGCGCATGGATGCAGTCCGGTCCTGGTGCTGTATCAGGGCAATCGGCGAGGGCAGCGAGGAGTTCCCTCTCGCTGAAAGGAGCATTGTATGTTTCATAATGACGCGTGTGGAATGAGAACGGCGTCCGCTCGGCTCGCTCCTTTAGAGAGCGAAAGGCGGGGGGATAGGAAGCAGTTGCAGAGCTCTGAGCAAAGTGCGCGGCTAGCCGTTCAGCAATGGCGGCAGCGTCCGTGCAGACAGCGCCGTCCAAGGAGAGCCCAGGGACACCCACAGGGGTCTGGGAGCCATAAATCCGCCGGATACGGGACCACACGTGCGAGGACGAGACACGGGAGCCCAGGGAGGAGACGTACCTCTCCCAGCACTCCTGCTTACGCCGTGCAATAAGTCGACGGGCGAAGGCACGGAGCCTCTTAAAGGCGATGAGGGTCTCCAGAGACGGGTGCCGCCTATGACGCTGGAGAGCCCGCCTACGGTCGCGAATAGCCTCAGCAATCTCCGGCGACCACCAGGGGACAGCCTTCCGCCGAGGGAGGCCAGAGGAACGGGGGATGGTAGCCTCGGCCGCTGAAACGATGGACGTGGTTGAAACACGGACCACCTCGTCAATGTCACCCTGTGGGGGAGACGCAATGGTTACAGCGGAAGTAAAAGCTGGCCAGTCAGCCCTGTGGAAAGCCCAGCGGGGCAAGCGCCCAGAAGAATGACACTGTGGCAGTGACAAATAGATGGGAAAATGGTCACTACCACACAGGTCAGGATGCACCCTCCAGTGGAGGGATGGGACAAGTCCAGGGCTGCAAATAGAGAGATCGATGGCCGAGAACGAGCCATGGGCCACACTGAAATGCGTGGGAGCACCGGTGGTTAAGAGGCTAAGGTCGAGCTGAGCCAACACATGCTCCACGGCCCGACCACGATCATCGGAGACAGTCCCACCCCATAGAGGGTTGTGGGCATTGAAATCGCCCAGCAGCAAAAAAGGTGGCGGCAGTTGTGCTATCAGAGCAGCCAGGACATGCTGCGCGACAGTACCATCAGGTGGAAGGTAAATACTGCAGACGGTGATAGCCTGTGGCGTCCACACCCGAACAGCGACAGCCTCTAAAGCTGTTTGTAGAGGTACAAACTCGCTGTGAAGAGAGTTCAGGACATATATGCAGACGCCACCAGACACCCTTTCGTAAGTTGCCCGGTTCTTAAAATAACCCCGATAGCCACGGAGGGCGGGGGTTCGCATTGCTGGAAACCAAGTTTCCTGCAGAGCAATGCAAAGGAAAGGATGACGGCTGATAAGTTGGCGGAGCTCAGCTAAATGGTGGAAGAAACCGCTGCAGTTCCACTGGAGGATGGTACTGGCCATTGCTGGGAAAGGCGTGACGGGACAGGGAAGGCAGATTACGCCACTGGGTCACCCGCTGCCTCCAAGTGAGCACCTGTGCCAGTGCTTTCCATGGCGTCGGAGGGACTGGCGAGATCGAGGTCCTCAGCGGACGCCAGGATCTCCACCTCGTCCTCAGACGCAGAGCTTTTAGGCAGCGGTGGAATGGGTGCCACCGCAACGTCGGTAGCCTTGGGGAGTTTCTTCTTCTGCTGCTTCGAGCGCTGTGCCTTTGGTGGTTCAGGCTTGGAGGGCGTCACTGGGTCAGTCTCAGGGACAGACGATGATCGTGTGTCCCGACGACCAGGGACTGGCGGTTGTTTGAGCCACTTGCGGCCGTCGGTTTTGGAACCTGTTGGAGCGTGCGAAGGAAGGTCCCCAAGGGACCCCTTCCTTACGAGAGGAGCCGAAGAAGGCTTACGCTTCTCCGGCTGGGAAGGGGGGACTGATGTCCCCGATGGTTGGGGGGGTGTTGCTCCTGAAGTAGATGGAGCAGGAGCAACAGGAGGTTTAGTGCCCCCCACCATCAAGGGGGCAGGTGTGGGACTTCGACTCTGAGAGGTGACCAGAGCGGATGGAAGTGGAGAAGGAGTGACAGTGGCGGCATAAGAAACTGGCATGCGCACCGGATGAAGCCGATCATATTTCCGCTTCGCCTCAGTGTACGTCAGGCGGTCGATAGTCTTTATTTCCATGATCTTCCGCTCCTTCTGCAGGATCGGACAGTCTGGCGAGCAAGGCGGATGGTGCGCACCACAGTTCACACAGATTGGAGGCGGCGCACAGGGATGATCAGGATGGGAAGGTCGACCGCAATCGCGACAGACGAGGTCGGAAGCACAGCGTGAAGACATGTGGCCGAACTTCCAACACTTGAAGCACCGCATCGGGAGAGGGATATACGGCTTGACATCACAACGGTACACCATCACCTTGACCTTCTCAGGTAACGTGTCACCCTCGAAGGCCAAGATGAAGGCACCGGTGGCAACTTGACGATCCCTCGGACCCCGGTGGACGCGCCGGACGAAATGGACACCTCGGCGCTCCAAGTTGGCGCGCAGCTCCTCGTCGGACTGTAAAAGCAGATCCCTGTGAAAGATAATGCCCTGGACCATGTTCAGACTTTTATGGGGCGTGATAGTGACGGAGACATCCCCCAGCTTAGTACAAGCGAGCAAGGCCCGCGACTGGGCGGAGGATGCCGTTTTTATCAACACCGATCCGGACCGCATCTTGGACAAGCCCTCCACCTCCCCAAACTTGTCCTCTAAATGCTCTACAAAGAACTGAGGCTTCACGGATAGAAAAGATTCCCCATCAGCTCTGGTACAGACAAGATATCTGGGCGAATACGTCTCAGTGTCACGCAATGCCTGTCGTTCCTCCCATGGTGTGGCGAGGGAGGGGAACGATTTGGGGTCATAAACGTTACCTTTAAAATGGGCTCTCGAACGCTTAGAGACTGCTGACGGCTGGCCGCCAGCGACAGATGATGTACCACGCTTCATTGCGGGTCATCCGCCCTGATGCCACCTACTCCGACCAAGGGCCCTCCCCACGGGCGCCACCCAGCCACAGCAAAGGCCACCTGGCAGGATGGCCATTGCCGGGAGTCCCGATGCCCCAGGGAGATGGGCATCTACTCCTTGGCATACGTGGGGAGTGAACGGCGCAGGCATCAGTAGAGCGATCCCTGTGTTGTCAGGGGGCTACAACCAAGAGGGTACATGGCGACCCCACCACAACGGACTGGCTACCGTGCTGGATCTTAGGTGCAAAAATGGCCAAGGTCGTCGTCACAGTTAAAAGAAACACTGCAGAGCGCAGCGTGGTAATCGCCCATGAGATCGAAAACGAGCGGGACACCATCGCAACGACGAGAAAGACGGCAAGAGGTCTAATTGCACGAAGGATACAGTGCACCATGTAAGGTGCCCTTCCCCAATTGGCTCGCTCTTCGGAATAATTTGGATAGATGGAGGTCAAACCCGAGAGGGGACCATCACATAAGGCCGAAACGTTTGAGACTCCTTTTAGTCGCCTCTTACGACAGGCAGGAATACCGCGGGCCAATTCTAACCCCCGAACCCGCAGGGGGGAACTAAAGGAGGTCTTAACAGCACAAGATCCAGCGGCAGAGTGCTGAAACGTGGCCGTTCTCTAGGTCCTCTCGCACCTGTGTCGAGGTGGGGGAAGCACCTTGCTATCGTATTGGTCAGCCACATTTCAGGCGCTCAAAGTTGGTTGGTTGGTTTGGGGGATTAAAGGGACCAGACTGCTATGGTCATCGGTCCCTTTTTCCAAAGACAAAGAACACCCACAGAGAATAAAAACGAGGAACAAAAGAGATCACAGACGATACAGGACAAGAGAAACTGAGACAAAAACAAGACAAAACGAACTAAAAGCACACAGAGTGTGACGGTGGTTGGCCGACCAGAGAAATAAAAAAGGAAAAGCCAACCACTGGAAACACATTAAAAAATCAGTTTAAAACCGGAGGCCAAAGGCCAGAATCAACACAAAACAATAAGATAAAAACAGAAACACTCAGAGTAAAGAATAAAAACCCCCTGCCCGAATAAAACGTAAAACTAAGTCAGCCATAGCCGGGTCATCTGTTAAAAGGGCAGGGAGCGAGTCACGCAGTGCGAACGACTGCCTGAGCGCTGCTAAAAACGGACACTCCAATAAAACATGAACCACGGATAAAACGGAGCCGCAGCGACATAGAGGCGCATCCTCACGGCGCAATAAGTGGCCGTGGGTTGGTTGGTTGGTTGGTTTGGGGGATTAAAGGGACCAGACTGCCATGGTCATCGGTCCCTTTTTCCAAAGACAAAGAACACCCACAGAGAATAAAAACAAGGAACAGAAGAGATCACAGACGACACAGAACAAGAGATACTGAGACAAAGACAAGACAAAACAAACTAAAACCACACAGAGTGTGACGGTGGTTGGCCGACCATAGACATAAAAAGGAAAGGCCAACCACTGAGATTGGTTGGTTGGTTGGTTTGGGGGATTAAAGGGACCAGACTGCCATGGTCATCGGTCCCTTTTTCCAAAGACATAGAACACCCACAGAGAACAAAAACGAGGAACAGAAGAGATCACAGACGATACAGAACAGGAGAGACAGAGACTGAGACAAAGACAAGACAAAACGAACGAAAACCACATAGAGATGGACGGTGGTTGGCCGACCATAGAAATAAAAAAGGAAAAGCCAACCACTGAGAAACACATTAAAAAATCAGTGTAAAATCATAGGCCAAAGGCCAGAGTCGACACAAAACAATAAAATAAAACAGAAACACTCAGATTAAATGATAAAATCCCCCTGCCCGAATAAAACGTAAAACTGAGTCAGCCATAGTGGAGTCGTCTGTTAAAAGGGCAGGGAGCGTAGCAGGCAGCGCAAATGTCTGCCTGACCACAGCTAAAAGGGGGCAGGCCAGCAAAATGTGGGCCACTGTCAAAGCTGCCCCACAGCGACATAGAGGAGGGTCCTCCCGGCGCAGTAGATAACCGTGTGTCAGCCGGGAGTGGCCAATGCGGAGCCGGCAAAGAACTACTGAGTCCCTGCGAGTGGCTCGCAGGGATGACCGCCACACAGCCGTCGTCTCCTTGACAGCACGGAGTTTATTGCGCATTGTCAGTGCCCGCCATTCAGCGTCCCATAGCGCCAAGATTTTGCGGCGGAAGACTGCCCGCAAATCAGTCTCTGGGAGGCCAACGTCCAGAGATGGCTTGCTGGTGGCCTCTTTCGCCAGGCGGTCAACATGTTCGTTACCCGGGATACCGACATGACCGGGGGTCCACACAAAGACCACAGAGCGGCCGCAACAGGCGAGAGTATGCAGAGACTCGTGGATAGCCATCACCAGACGAGAACGAGGGAAACACTGGTCGAGAGCTCGTAAACCGCTCAGGGAATCGCTACAGATAACGAAGGACTCACCTGAGCAGGAGCGGATATACTCTAGGGCACGAAGGATGGCGACCAGTTCAGCAGTGTAAACGCTGCAGCCATCCAGCAAGGAACGTTGTTCGGAATGGTCCCCTAGAGTGAGCGCATATCCGACACGACCAGCAACCATCGAACCGTCAGTGTAAACAACACCACAGCCCTGATACGTGGCCAGGATGGAATAAAAGCGGCGGCGGAAGGCCTCAGGAGGGACTGAGTCCTTAGGGCCCTGTGCCAAGTCGAGCCGAAGGCTAGGGCGACGAACACACCATGGGGGTGTATGCAAAGTAGCCCGGAAAGGAGGTGGAACAGTGAAACCCTGGAGCCCAGAGAGAAGCTCTTTGACTCGGACCGCTATTGTACAACCAGACCGCGGCCGACGTTCTGGCATACGGACGACCGACCGCGGGAACAGGAGGCGATAGTTTGGATGCCCGGGCGAGCTTAGTACATGGGCAGCATAAGCGGCCAGCAAACGTTGGCGTCGGAACCGCAGTGGAGGTACACCTGCCTCCACTAGTACGCTGTCCACAGGGCTGGTGCGGAAAGCACCAGTGGCAAGGCGTATCCCGCTGTGGAGAATCGGGTCCAGCACCCGTAACGCAGATGGGGATGCAGAGCCATAAGCCAGGCTCCCATAATCCAGACGGGACTGGATTAACGCCTGGTTGGTTGGGTTAAAGATTAAAGGGACCAAACTACAAAGGTCATCGGTCCCTTATTTCATAAAAACACAGAGCACAGGGGAACTATCCACCAGTCAAGCGAAGCACTAAAAGAAAAACTCCAGGGGAAGAAAAGCCCCATGGTCCATTGTAAGACAACATGGAAAACAGAGCGCAGCAACAAAAACAACATAGAGAACAAAGGCAGATGGAATTAAAACTGCACAGCAGAGAACTGTGGCTGGCTGATCACGAAAATAATAGGATGAGCCAGCCACTCTGCAACACGTTAAAACCTCCAGCCTAAACGTTTAGGGCGGAGTCGAATCACAACACAAAACTAAGTAAAAGAGAGAGCTCAAAAGAGGGTGATGTTAAAAAAAATTTAAATGGACCTATAAAAGCCGCTTGCGCGAATAAAACTTAAAACCCGATCTGCCATAGAGACATTGTCACCTAAGAGAGATGATAAAGCACCCTGGAGATTAAAAGTTCGCCTGAGGGCGGTTAAAAGAGGACAGTCCAACAATATATGGGCCACCGTCATAAGCACACCACAGCGACAATGAGGGGGGTCCTCTCGACGCAGCAGATGACCATGCGTCAGCCAAGAGTGACCAATGCGGAGCCTACAGAGAACCACAGAGTCCCTCCGAGAGGCCCGCATGGAGGAACCCCACACAGTCGTTGTCTCCTTTACACGCCGCAGCTTGTTGGGCACAGACAGGGTGCGCCATTCGTCGGCCCACATCCCAAAGACCCGACGGCGTAACACCGATCGGAGATCAGTTGCCGGGAGTCCGATCTCCAGCGGCAGTTTGCGGGTGGCTTCTTTAGCTAACTTGTCGGCGTGTTCGTTGCCCGCTATCCCAACGTGTCCCGGGGTCCATATGAACACCACTGAACGGCCATGTTGTGCAAGAGCATGAACGGACTCCTGGATGGCAACAACAATGGGATGGCGTGGGTAGCACTGGTCAAGAGCCTGGAGACTACTGAGAGAGTCACTGCAAATGACAAAAGACTCGCCAGTGCTGGTACGAACACGCTCAAGGGCACGAAAAATAGCTGTTAGCTCTGCAGTGTAAACACTGCAGCCGTCCGGCAAGGAGCGTTGGTCGACATAGTCCGCATGAACATAAGCGTACCCCACACGGCCATCAACCATCGAGCCATTGGTATAGATAACCTCCGAGTCACGGGATTCGTCGAGGAGAGCAAGAAATTGGCGGCGCAAGACTGCACGAGGAACTGAATCCTTTTGCCATTGGGAGAGGTCCAGCTGAAGCTGCGGCCGACGGATACACCAAGGTGGTGTATGTGGGCGGACCTGAAAAGCAGATGGAAGAGGCAAAGACTCGAGTTCACTAAGCAGGGACTGAACACGGATCCCAATTGCATGGCCTGATCGCGGCCGCCGGCGTGGAAGATGGACTGCCGCATCGGTGAAAAGGAGACGGTAGTTAGGGTGACGGGGAGAACAACGGACGTGGGCAGCATAGTTGGCTAAGAGTTGTTGACGCCGAATGTAGAGCGGAGGAACCCCAGCCTCAGCAAGTAGGCTATTAACAGGACTGGTGCGGAATGCTCCTGTCGCCTGTCGAACCCCACAGTGGTGAATGGGGTCCAGCAGTTGCAACGCTGAGTGCGACGCTGAGCCATACGCCACACTCCCATAATCCAGTCGGGACAGCACAAGGGCTTTGTAGAGCTGCAGCAGCGTGTTACGGTCGGCACCCCAAGTTGTGTTGCTGAGGCAGCGGAGGGCATTCAGATGCTGCCAGCACTGACGCTTGAGCTCACGAATATGTGGAAGCCAAGTAAGCCGGGCATCGAACAGCAATCCCAGAAAACGGTAAGTGTCAACAACCCTGAGCTTAGCATCCTGAAGATAAAGCTCAGGGTGGGGATGGACAGTGCGACGCCGACAAAAGTGCATAACACAAGTCTTCGCAGGAGAAAACTGAAACCCATGGGCTAGGGCCCACGCCTGTGCCTTGCGTATGGCTCCCTGCAACCGACGTTCTGCAACGCCAATGGTGGAGGAGCTGAAAAAGATGCAGAAATCGTCAGCATATAACGTGGGCGAGACAGAGGACCCTACTGCTGCTGCAAGGCCATTAATGGCCACAAGGAAAAGGGGCACGCTCAATACAGAGCCCTGTGGAACGCCGTTCTCCTGGATATGAAGGGAACTATGGGATGTGCCAATTAAAACGCGGAATGTCCGAACAGATAAAAAATTCTGAATAAAAATGGGGAGAGAGCCCCGGAGACCCCACCCGTGCAACGTGGCGAGAATATGGTGGCGCCACGTCGTGTCATATGCTCTGGAGAGGTCAAAAAAGACGGAGACGAGGTGTTGGCGCCTGGAAAAAGCAGTGCGGATTGCAGACTCAAGGAGGACCAAAGTATCGGCGGTGGAACGGCCCTGACGGAAGCCGCTCTGGCATGGAGCCAGGAGACCCCGAGACTCGAGCAGCCAACACAGCCGGCGACTCACCATGCGTTCCAGCAGCTTGCACAGAGTATTGGTTAAGCTAATGGGCCGATAACTATCCACAGTAAGCGGGTCCTTACCAGGCTTCAGCACTGGAATGATGGTACTTTCTCGCCATTGCGACGGAAAGACACCATCACCCCATAGGCGGTTGAAGATGGCAAGAACACATCGCTGACAGTCCGGGGACAGGTGTTTTAGCATCTGATTGTGGACGCCATCTGGCCCAGAGGCTGTATCGGGGCACTGTGCCAGGGCGCTCTGGAGTTCCCACAAACTAAATGGGGCGTTATACGCCTCAGGGTGGCGAGAAGCGAAAGAAAGCCGTTTGCCTTCCTCCCGGCGTTTGAGCGCGCGAAACGCAGGCGGGTAATTCCCCGACGCAGAGGCCCGGACATAGTGCTGAGCGAAATGCTCGGCGATTGCATCGGCATCGGTGGATACTGCCCCGTTGATGGTAAGCCCTGGGACACCTGTAGAGTACTGCAATCCAAAGATGCGCCGAATCTTCAGCCACACCTGGGAGGGGGAAGTACGGGAACCAATCTTGGAAACGTACCTCTCCCAACACTCCTGTTTCCGCCGTTTGATAAGCCTCCGTACCTGAGCACGGAGACGTTTGAATAAAATGAGGTTCTCCAAAGACGGGTGCCGCTTATGTCGCTGAAGAGCCCGCCGACGTTCTTTAATGGCGGCAGCGACCTCTGGAGACCACCAAGGCACCGACTTTCGCCGGGGGCACCCGAACGAACGAGGAATGGTACGTTCCGCAGCGGAAACAATCGCTGCAGTCAGTGTCTCAACCGCCACATCGATGGTACCATGGGGGAGAGAGTCAACAGTGGCAGCAGAGCAGAACGTGTCCCAGTTCGCCTTGCTAAATGCCCATCTAGGCGAGCGCGCAAAGGAGTGACGCTGTGGTAGTGAAAGGAAGATCGGAAAATGGTCACTACCACACAAGTCCTCATGGACTCTCCAGTGGACCGATGGTACAAGCCCTGGGCTGCACAACGACAGATCGATGGCCGAGAACGTGCCATGCGCCACACTGAAATGTGTGGCGGCGCCAGAGTTTAAGAGGCAGAGGTCGAGTTGGGAGATGAGATTCTCGACCTCCCTGCCTCGGCCAGTAACCTTCGTTCCACCCCACAGGGGATTGTGGGCGTTAAAATCCCCCAGGAGAAGAAAAGGCGTGGGGAGTTGGGCGACAAGCGCAGCCATTTCGGTCAGGGAGACTGTACCACCTGGAGGGAGATAGACACTGCAGACGGTTATGTCCTGGGTAGTCCTTACACGGACAGCCACAGCTTCCAATGATGTTTGAAGGGGCACAGGAGCACTATATACAGAGGTAAGGACATACACGCAGGCTCCACCTGACACACAATTGTAAGTGCTACGGTTGCAGTAATAGCCCCTGTATCCACGAAGAACAGGGGTCCGCATTGCCGGGAACCAGGTTTCTTGGAGGGCAATGCAGAAAGCAGGTGTCAGGCTTAGGAGCTGTCGTAGCTCAAGGAGATGGCTAAAATAACCGCCACAATTCCACTGGAGGATTGTACAAAGCATGTCCGGTAGGGGCATGCAGGCACTGAAAAGGCAAATTACTTGGCAGGGTCACATGCTGCCACCGACTGAGCGACGGACGTCACTACGGCCATCGTTTCTGAGGAGACGGCGAGATCCAGGTCATCAGGGGACGCAAAGAGCTCGACCTCGTCCTCAGAGGCTGAGCTGACAGGGAGCGTTGGTGCGGGAACCACTGGGTCCTTATTCTTCTTGGAGAGCTTCCTTTTCTCTCTCTTGTCTTTGGGAGGAGGGTTGTCATGCTGGGAGGGCTTTCCTGACGCATCATCAGGAACAGAGGAAGAGCGTGAAGCCCTTCGACCAGCAGCTGGTGGCTTCTTCAGCCACTGGCTAGTGTCTTGTGAGACACTGGGGAAGTCCTTGGAAGGGACGCCCCCAAGGGATCCCTTCCGAACAAGTGAGGCCGGAGGAGGCTGTTGCGTCCCCGGCTGAGCAGCCGGAGGGAGCTGTCGCTTCCCCGGCTGAGGAGCCGGAGAGGGCTGTCGCCGCTCCGGCTGAGAGGTGGGGACCAACGTCCCCGGTTGCTTGGGGCGCACTGCTCCCAAACTCGGTGTTTTGGGAGCAGTGGAAGAGAGAGCGGCCTGTCCCAGCGGTGGGGAAGACGTTACCTGATTTCTCTGTGGGCCAACAGAGAAGGGAGTCTGTGCAGGAGCTGGTGGCGGCAGTGTGACAGTAGCATAACTCCTCAACATAGGTGTGGGGTTGAGCCGTTCTAATTTCTTCTTTGCCTCTTGGTAACTTAAACGGTCCAAGGTCTTAATTTCTTGTATCTTCCGCTCTCGTTGATAGACTGCACAGTCTGGTGAGCAGGGAGAATGATGCTCCCCACAGTTAACGCAGGTGGGAGGCGGAGCACATGGAGCATTAGGATGTGGAGGTCGTCCACAATCACGACACGTGGGGCTGGAAGTGCACCTGGAGGACATGTGTCCGAATTTCCAGCACTGGAAGCATCGCATAGGGGGCGGGACATAGGGCTTGACATCGCACCGGTATATCATGACCTTGACTTTCTCAGGCAAGCAGTCGCCCTCAAAGGCCAGGATGAAAGCACCGGTAGCGACCCTATTATCCTTCGGCCCCCGAAAGACACGACGGACAAAGTGTACACCTCGTTGTGCCAGGTTCTCACGTAGCTCGTCATCAGACTGTAGCAGAAGATCTTTATGAAAAATAATCCCCTGGACCAAATTTAAGGACTTATGGGGAGTGACAGTGACGGGGATGTCACCGAGCTTCTCACAGGCGAGTAATGCCTGGGACTGCGCAGATGAAGCTGCTTGTATCAAAATGGCCCCGCTCCTCATTTTGGAAAGAGATGCCACTTCCCCAAACTTATCTTCGAGATTGTGCACGAAGAAAAGAGGCTTAGTCCCCAAAAACGAATCCCCATCAGTTCTGCTGCATACAAGGTATCGTGGCGAATACGGCTCCTGTCTGTCTGCAGCCCTACGTTCCTCCCATGGTGTGGCTAGGGAAGGGAACGACTTCGGGTTATATGTCACAGCGTTAAATTCCACCTTACCACGCTTAGAGACATTGGCGGTCGGACGACCACCAGATTGAGATTTCACCCGCTTCATTGCGGGGCATCCGCCCCGATGCCACCCACTCCGACCAGGGGCTCTCCCCACGGGCGCCACCCAGCCACAGCAAAGGCCACCTGGCAGGATGGCCGTTGCCGGGAGTCCCGATGCCCCAGAGAGACGAGCATCTACTCCTTGGCTTACGTGGGGAGGTGTCAGCTCAGGCATCGGCAGTACGATCCCTGTGTTGTCAGGGGGCTACAACCTAGAGGGTACATGACGACCCCACCACAACGGGCTGGCTACCGTGCTGGATTTTGGGTGCCATGGGTAGTCCATAGTGATCGTAGGTGCTGGTGGTGACGCACTAAGGGCGGTACTTACACAATACATCAGGTGTCTATGCCCAAAATGAGGGATGGAGGGTGCAGGTACGACGCAAAGACGATCAAGAGTGCCAAGGTCGTAGGGCACAGAGGACTGATGGTGCACCACGTAAGGTGTCCTTCCCCAAAAGGCTCGTACTTCTGTGGAATTTGGAAAAATGGAGGTCAAACCCTAATGGGGACCATCACATTAAGGCCAAAACGTTTGAGACTCCTTTTAGTCGCCTCTTACGACAGGCAGGAATACCGCGGGCCTATTCTTACCCCCGAACCCGCAGGGGGGATTAACGCCTGGTAGAGCCGCAACAGTGTAGAGCGGTCGGCGCCCCAGCGGGTGTTGCTCAAGCATCTCAGAGCGTTTAGATGCCGCCAACACGTCTGTTTAAGCTGCCGGATATGAGGCAGCCAAGTCAACCGGGCATCGAAAACCACCCCCAAAAACCTGTGGGTCTCCACCACAGCAAGGAGTTCGTCGGCAAGATAAAGCCGCGGCTCAGGATGGACTGTGCGGCGCCGGCAGAAATGCATAACGCAGGTCTTGGCTGCCGAAAACTGAAACCCATGCGCTACAGCCCAAGACTGCGCCTTACGGATAGCGCCCTGTAGCTGACGTTCAACAGCTGCAATGCCAGTAGAGCTGTAATAAAGGCAGAAGTCGTCAGCATACAGGGAAGCGGAGACAGAATGTCCCACGGCCGCAGCAAGCCCGTTAATGGCTATTAAAAACAGACAGACACTTAAAACAGAGCCCTGTGGCACACCGTTCTCCTGGGCGTGGGAGGAACTATACGAGGCCGCGACTTGCACGCGGAAGGTACGACACGACAGAAAATTGCGGATAAAAATCGGCAGAGGACCCCGAAGACCCCATCCATGAAGCGTAGAAAGAATGTGATGACGCCATGTCGTATCGTACGCCTTCCGCATGTCGAAAAAGACAGCGACCAGGTGCTGACGGCGGGAAAAGGCAGTACGGATGGCCGACTCCAGGCTCACCAGATTGTCGGCGGCGGAGCGGCCTTTACGGAACCCACCCTGAGACGGAGCCAGAAGGCCCCGAGACTCCAGTACCCAATGCAAGCGCCGGCTCACCATCCGTTCGAGAAGCTTGCACATAACGTTGGTGAGGCTAATGGGACGGTAGCTGTCCACCTCCAGAGGGTTCTTTCCAGGTTTCAAAACGGGGATGACAATGCCTTCCCGCCATTGCGACGGAAACTCCCCCTCGACCCAAAGACGGTTGTAAAGATCGAGAAGGCGCCGCTGGCAGTCCACTGAAAGATGTTGCAGCATTTGACAGTGGATGCCATCTGGCCCAGGAGCGGTATCAGGGCAAGCAGCGAGGGCACTGCGAAATTCCCACTCACTGAATGGAGCATTGTAAGATTCTGGGTGGTTGGTGCGAAACGAAAGGCTCCGACGTTCCATCCGCTCTTTAATGGAGCGGAAGGCCTGGGGGTAATTCGCAGAAGCGGAACTCAAAGCAAAATGCTCTGCTAAGCGATTTGCAATGACGTCGGAGTCAGTACAAACTGCTCCATTCAGTGAGAGCGCAGGGACGCTGACAGGTGGCCGATAGCCGTAGACGCGTCGAATCTTGGCCCAGACCTGCGATGGAGAGACATGGAGGCCAATTGTGGACACATACCGCTCCCAGCACTCCTTCTTGCCTTGGCGGATAAGGAGGCGGGTCCGCGCACGCAGCCGTTTGAAGGCGATAAGGTGGTCGAGGGAGGGGTGTCGCTTGTGACGCTGGAGCGCCCGCCGGCGATCTTTAATCGCTTCAGCGATCTCAGGCGACCACCAAGGCACAGCCTTCCGCCGAGGGGACCCACAGGAATGGGGAATGGCAGATTCGGCGGCAGTAACGATGCCGGTGGTGACCGATTGAACCACCGCATCAATGTCATCGGTAGAGAGAGGCTCAAAAGCGGCAGTGGAGGAGAACAAGTCCCAGTCAGCCTTATTCATAGCCCATCTGCTAGGGCGCCCAGAAGAGTGGCGCTGTGGTAGTGACAAAAAGATCGGAAAATGGTCACTACCACACAGGTCGTCATGCACACTCCATTGGACAGACGGTAAGAGGCTATGGCTACAGATTGAAAGGTCAATGGCGGAGTAGGTGCCATGCGCCACACTGAAGTGTGTGAAGGCACCATCATTTAACAGCGAGAGATCGAGCTGCGACAATAAATGCTCAACGATGGCGCCTCGACCTGTTGCCACTGACCCACCCCACAGAGGGTTATGAGCGTTGAAGTCGCCCAATAGCAAGAAAGGCGGCGGCAATTGGGCGACCAGTGCAGCCAGGACATGCTGCGAGACATCACCATCCGGTGGAATGTAAAGACTGCAGACGGTAACAGCCTGTGGCGTCCACACGCGTACAGCGACAGCCTCTAGAGGCGTCTGGAGAGGGACAGACTCGCTGTGCAGAGTGTGAAGGACATATATGCAGACGCCACCAGACACCCTTTCATAAGCTGCTCGGTTCTTATAATAACCCCGATAGCCACGGAGGGCGGGGGTTCGCATTGCTGGAAACCAAGTTTCCTGGAGAGCAATGCAGAAGAAAGGGTGAAGGCTGATAAGGTGGCGGAGCTAGGCTAGATGGTGGAAGAAACCGCTGCAGTTCCACTGGAGGATGGTGTTGTCCATGGCTGGGAAAGGCGTGACGGGACTGGGAAGGCAGATTACGCCACTGGGGCACCTGCTGCCTCCGATGGAGCATCCGTGCAAATGCCATCCATTGCGTCCGCGGGACCGGCAAGAGCGAGGTCCTCAGCGGACGCCAGAATCTCCACCTCGTCCTCAGAGGCAGAGCTTGTAGGGAGCGGCGGGATCGGTGCCACCGCATTACCGTTGGTCTTGGGGACTTTCTTCCTTTTCTGCTTATCACGCTGTGCCTTCGGCTCTTCAGGCTGCATGGGCTTCACTGGGTCAGTCTCTGGGACAGACGACGACCGCGAGGCCCGACGACCAGGGACTGGCGGTTGTTTCAACCACTTGCGGGCGTCCGCCTTGCCACTGGTCGGAACTTGCGAAGGGAGGTCCCCAAGGGATCCCTTCCTGGCGAGAGCAGCCGAAGAAGTCTTACGCTTCTCCGGCTGGGAAGGGGGAGCTGATGTCCCCGAAGGTTGGGAGGGTGTTGCTCCTGAAGAAGATGGAGCAGGAGCAACAGGGTGTGAAGTGCCCCCCACAAGCAAGGGGGCCGGTGGATGCTGACCGATCTTAGGGCCGATTCGTGATGACGGGAGAACCGTCGTTGCAGCAGCGGCGTAGGTCGACGGCATTGCCACAGGATGGAGCCTCTCATATTTCCGTCTAGCCTCGGGGTAGGTCAGCCGGTCCAAGGTCTTATATTCCATTATCTTCCGTTCTTTCTGCAATATCCTACAGTCCGGCGAGCAGGGGGAATGGTGTTCTCCGCAGTTAACACAGATAGGAGGCGGGGCACATGGAGTATCGGGATGCGAAGGACGTCCGCAATCCCGACACGTCATGCTGGAAGTACAGCGAGATGACATGTGCCCGAACTTCCAGCATTTAAAACACCGCATCGGAGGAGGGATATATGGTTTCACATCACAACGATAAACCATCACCTTAACCTTTTCGGGTAAGACATCACCCTCAAAGGCCAAGATGAAGGCACCGGTGGCGACCTGATTATCCCTCGGACCCCGATGGACGCGCCGGACGAAGTGAACACCTCGTCGTTCGAGGTTGGCGCGTAATTCATCGTCGGACTGCAGAAGAAGATCCCGGTGGAATATAAGACCCTGGACCATGTTCAGACCCTTATGCGGCGTGATGCTAACGGAAACATCCCCCAACTTGTCACAATTGAGCAACCTCCGTGACTGGGCAGAGGATGCCGTTTTTATCAACACCGATCCAGACCGCATCTTGGACAAGCCCTCCACCTCCCCGAACTTGTCCTCTAAATGCTCTACAAAGAACTGCGGCTTCACGGATAGAAAAGATTCCCCATCAGCTCTGGTACAGACAAGATATCTGGGCGAATACGTCTCAGTGTCACGCAATGCCTGTCGTTCCTCCCATGGTGTGGCGAGGGAGGGGAACGATTTGGGGTCATAAACGTTACCTTTAAAATGGGCTCTCGAACGCTGAGAGACTGCTGACGGCTGGCCGCCAGCGACAGATGATGTACCACGCTTCATTGCGGGTCATCCGCCCTGATGCCACCTACTCCGACCAAGGGCCCTCCCCACGGGCGCCACCCAGCCACAGCAAAGACCACCTGGCAGGATGGCCATTGCCGGGAGTCCTGATGCCCCAGGGAGATGGGCATCTACTCCTTGGCAGACGTGGGGAGTGAACGGCGCAGGCATCAGTAGAGCGATCCCTGTGTTGTCAGGGGGCTACAACCAAGAGGGTACATGGCGACCCCACCACAACGGACTGGCTACCGTGCTGGATCTTAGGTGCAAAAATGGCCAAGGTCGTCGTCACAGTTAAAAGAAGCACTGCAGAGTGCAGCGTGGTAATCGCCCAAGAGATCGAAAACGAGCGGGACACCATTGCAACGACGAGGAAGACGGCTATAGGTCGAAATGCACGAAGGATACAGTGCACCATGTAAGGTGCCCTTCCCCAATTGGCTCGCTCTTCGGAATAATTTAGATAGATGGAGGTCAAACCCGAGAGGGGACCATCACATAAGGCCGAAACGTTTGAGACTCCTTTTAGTCGCCTCTTACGACAGGCAGGAATACCGCGGGCCTATTCTTACCCCCGAACCCGCAGGGGGGGCGCCCAGAAGAGTGACGCTGTGGCAGTGACAGAAAGATCGGAAAGTGGTCACTACCACACAGGTCGTCATGCACACTCCATTGGACAGAAGGTAAGAGGCTAGGGCTGCAGATTGAAAGGTCGATGGCAGAGTACGTGCCATGCGCCACACTAAAATGTGTGAAGGCACCATCATTTAAAACGGAAAGATCGAGCTGTGCCAATACATGCTCAACGGTGGTGCCTCGACCTGTCGCCACTGACCCACCCCACAGAGGATTATGGGCGTTGAAGTCGCCCAGTAACAAGAGAGGTGGCGGCAACTGGGCTATCAGCACAGCAGGACATGCTGCATGCAATCACAATCCGGTGGAAGGTAAAGACTGCAGACGGTAACAGCCTGTGGCGTCCACACCCGAACAGCGACAGCCTCTAAAGGTGTTTGTAGAGGACAGACTCACTGTGAAGAGAGTGTAGGACATAGATGCAGACGCCACCAGACACCCTTTCATAAGCTGCGTGGTTCTTATAATAACCCCGCTAACGACGGAGGGCGGGTGTACGCAATGTTGGAAACCAAGTTTCCTGAAGAGCAATGCAGAAGAAAGGGTGAATGCTGATAAGTTGTCGGAGCTCAGATAGATTTTGGAAAAAACCGTTGCAGTTCCACTGGAGTATGATATTGTCCACGGCTGAGAAAGGCGTGAAGGGACTGGGAAGGCATTTTACGCCACTTGTTCACTCGCTGCCACCTATTCAGTACTTGTGCAATTGACATCCATGGCGTCTGAGGAATCGGCGAGATCAAGTTCCTCAGCGGACGCCAGGATCTCGACCTCGTCCTCAGACGCTGAGCTAGTAAGGAAGCAGTGGGATGGGTCCCACTGTGAGTTCCTTCGGCTTAGAGCTGTTTCTCTTGGACTTCTCTCGCTGATCCTTGGGTTTCACCAGCTGGGAGGGCTTCACCGATGCAGTCTGTGGGACGGAGGAGGATCGTGAAGCCCTACAACCAGCCACTGGTGGGAACTTATGCCACTGTCTGGCGTCATCCTTCGCGCTGGTGGAAGCCTGGGAAGGGAGGGACCCAAGGGACCCCTTACGAGCGAGAGTAGCCGAAGAAGTTGGACGCTTCTCCGGCTGAGAAGTGGGGATGGACGTCCCCAATGGGTGGGAGGGTGTTGCTCCTGAGGTAGGTGGTGCAGGAGCAACCAGGTGGGTAGAGCCTCCCTCAGGCAAGGGTGCAGGAGGAGTTGTACTGCTCGTCGATCCAGCAGGAATTCTCGAAACTGATGGGGCTAACACGAAGAACTGAGGCTTTGTGGATGGAAAAGGCTCCCCATCAGCTCTCGTGCAAACTAAAAATCGGGGCGAATAACTGTTACTGCCATCCTGAGACTTACGCTCCTCCCACACCATGGCCAGTGAGGGAAACGTTTTTGGATCGTACTTCTGAGCATTAAATTGAGCCCGGGAATGCTTAGAGACTGCTGTCGGCTGGCCGCCAGCAAGAGATGATGTACCACGCTTCATTGCTGGTCATCCGCCCTGATGCCACCTATTCTGACCAAGGGCCCTCCCCACCGGCGCCACCTAGCCTCAGCAAGAGCCACCTGGCAGGACAGCCATTGCCAGGAGTCCCGATACCCCAGGAGGATAGGCATCTACTCCTTGGTATACGTGGGGAGTTAACGGCGCAGGCATCAGTTGAGCGGTCCCTGTGTTGTCAGGGGGCTACAACCAACAGGGTACATGGCGGCCCCACCTCAATGGACTGGCTACTGTGCTGGATGTTAGGTGACATGTGGTCCATGGTCGCCGTCAGTGCAGAAGTGGCACCGCACAGCGCAAGGTGGAAAGTGCACGCAGGAACATATCCAAGGCCAAGAGATGGAGAGCAGGCAGGACTGCAATGCAATGATGAATAAGTTGGCGAAAGGTCTGATCGCAAGATGGACACAATGCACCTAGTAAGGCGCCCTTCCCCAATCAGCTCACTCTTCGGAAGAATTTTGAGGTATGGAGGTCAAACCCGAGAGGTGACCAACACATAAGGCCAAAACGTTTGAGATTCCTTTTAGTCGCCTCTTACAACAGGCAGGAAACCCACGGGCCTATTCTTAGCCCCGAACCCGCAAGGAGCACACACCACAGGGGACTGTGGGCGTTAAAATCCCCCAGGAGAAGAAAAGGTGTGGGGAGTTGGGTGACAAGTGCAGCCAATTCGATCAGGGGGACTATACCACCTGGAGGGAGATTGACACTGCAGACAGTTATGTCCTGGGTAGTCATTACGCGGACAGCCACAGCTTCCAATGACGTTTGAAGGGGCACAGGAGCACTATATACAGAGGTAAGGACATACACGCAGGCTCCACCTGACACACTATTGCAAGTGCTACAGTTACAGTAATAACCCCTGTATCCACGAAGGAAAGGGGTCCACATTGCCCGGAACCAGGTTTCCTGGAGGGCAATGCTTAAAGCGGATGTCATGCTTACAAGGGAACGTCCCCATCGCACCCCCCTCAGATTTAGTTATAAGTTGGCACAGGGATAGGCCTTGAAAAACTGAACACAGATCAATCGAGAAAACAGGAAGAAGTTGTGTCGAACTATGAAAAAAATAAGCAAAATATACAAACTGAGTAGTCCATGCGCAAAGTAGGCAACATCTAGGAGAGTGTGAGCTTACGAGCGCCGTGGTCCCGTGGTTAGCGTGAGCAGCTGCAGAACGAGAGGTTGGTTGGTTGGTTGGGTTAAAGATTAAAGGGACCAAACTACAAAGGTCATCGGTCCCTTATTTCATAAAAACACAGAGCACAGGGGAACTATCCACCAGTCAAGCGAAGCACTAAAAGAAAAACTCCAGGGGAAGAAAAGCCCCATGGTCCATTGTAAGACAACATGGAAAACAGAGCACAGCAACAAAAACAACATAGAGAACAAAGGCAGATGGAATTAAAACTGCACAGCAGAGAACTGTGGCTGGCTGATCACGAAAATAATAGGATGAGCCAGCCACTCTGCAACACGTTAAAACCTCCAGCCTAAACGTTTAGGGCGGAGTCGAATCACAACACAAAACTAAGTAAAAGAGAGAGCTCAAAAGAGGGTGATGTTAAAAAAAAATTTAAATGGACCTATAAAAGCCGCTTGCGCGAATAAAACTTAAAATCCGATCTGCCATAGAGACATTGTCACCTAAGAGAGATGATAAAGCACCCTGGAGATTAAAAGTTCGCCTGAGGGCGGTTAAAAGAGGACAGTCCAACAATATATGGGCCACCGTCATAAGCACACCACAGCGACAATGAGGGGGGTCCTCTCGACGCAGCAGATGACCATGCGTCAGCCAAGAGTGACCAATGCGGAGCCTACAGAGAACCACAGAGTCCCTCCGAGAGGCCCGCATGGAGGAACCCCACACAGTCGTTGTCTCCTTTACACGCCGCAGCTTGTTGGGCACAGACAGGGTGCGCCATTCGTCGGCCCACATCCCAAAGACCCGACGGCGTAACACCGATCGGAGATCAGTGGCCGGGAGGCCGATCTCCAACGGCAGTTTGCGGGTGGCTTCTTTAGCTAACTTGTCGGCGTGTTCGTTGCCCGCTATCCCAACGTGTCCCGGGGTCCATATGAACACCACTGAACGGCCACGTTGTGCAAGAGCATGAACGGACTCCTGGATGGCAACAACAATGGGATGGCGTGGGTAGCACTGGTCAAGAGCCTGGAGACTACTGAGAGAGTCACTGCAAATGACAAAAGACTCGCCAGTGCTGGTACGAACACGCTCAAGGGCACGAAAAATAGCTGTTAGCTCTGCAGTGTAAACACTGCAGCCGTCTGGCAAGGAGCGTTGGTCGACATAGTCCGCATGAACATAAGCGTACCCCACACGGCCATCAACCATCGAGCCATCGGTATAGATAACCTCCGAGTCACGGGATTCGTCGAGGAGAGCAAGAAATTGGCGGCGCAAGACTGCAGGAGGAACTGAATCCTTTTGCCATTGGGAGAGGTCCAGCTGAAGCTGCGGCCGACGGATACACCAAGGTGGTGTATGTAGGCGGACCTGAAAAGCAGATGGAAGAGGCAAAGACTCGAGTTCACTAAGCAGGGACTGAACACGGATCCCAATTGCATGGCCTGATCGCGGCCGCCGGCGTGGAAGATGGACTGCCGCATCGGTGAAAAGGAGACGGTAGTTAGGGTGACGGGGAGAACAACGGACGTGGGCAGCATAGTTGGCTAAGATTTGTTGACGCCGAATGTAGAGCGGAGGAACCCCAGCCTCAGCAAGTAGGCTATTAACAGGACTGGTGCGGAATGCTCCTGTCGCCTGTCGAACCCCACAGTGGTGAATGGGGTCCAGCAGTTGCAACGCTGAGTGCGACGCTGAGCCATACGCCACACTCCCATAATCCAGTCGGGACAGCACAAGGGCTTTGTAGAGCTGCAGCAGCGTGTTACGGTCGGCACCCCAAGTCGTGTTGCTGAGGCAGCGGAGGGCATTCAGATGCTGCCAGCACTGACGCTTGAGCTCACGAATATGTGGAAGCCAAGTAAGCCGGGCATCGAACAGCAATCCCAGAAAACGGTAAGTGTCAACAACCCTGAGCTTAGCATCCTGAAGATAAAGCTCAGGGTGGGGATGGACAGTGCGACGCCGACAAAAGTGCATAACACAAGTCTTCGCAGGAGAAAACTGAAACCCATGGGCTAGGGCCCACGCCTGTGCCTTGCGTATGGCTCCCTGCAACCGACGTTCTGCAACGCCAATGGTGGAGGAGCTGAAAAAGATGCAGAAATCGTCAGCATATAACGTGGGCGAGACAGAGGACCCTACTGCTGCTGCAAGGCCATTAATGGCCACAAGGAAAAGGGGCACGCTCAATACAGAGCCCTGTGGAACGCCGTTCTCCTGGATATGAAGGGAACTATGGGATGTGCCAATTAAAACGCGGAATGTCCGAACAGATAAAAAATTCTGAATAAAAATGGGGAGAGAGCCCCGGAGACCCCACCCGTGCAACGTGGCGAGAATATGGTGGCGCCACGTCGTGTCATATGCGGTGGTGGTGGTGGTGGTTGTTGGATGTTTAAGGGGGACTAAACAGCGAAGGTCATCAGTCCCCCATTCCAAAATCAGGCGAGCCGAAAATCTACGAAGCAGATAAAAACCAAAGGGGGGAAGAGACGTCCCCCCAGGCGCTAAAAGCACACAAATGCAGCAACAAACACTACAGACAAGGACAGAGGAACATCAGACAGAAATAAACAGAAGAAAGGAAGATGGCCGGAGACTGGTTGACTGACCACGAGATCAAAAAATGGGAAAGAGTCAACCATCTCACAGCACACCAGAACAGCAACAGACACAAGGACAATAGACACAGAAAGGGAAAGGCGCAGGACCGCCCTAAATCGAACCATAAAACGGACTACCACGAATAAAATTTAAAACGGTATCAGCCATGGAGGCATCGTCGGATAAAACCAAAGCCAAAGTGCCCGGGAGATTAAAAGATTGCCGGAGTGTGCGCAGTCGAGGACACTCCAGCAAAATGTGGCCGACCGTCAGCCGGGACCCACACTGACACAAGGGGGGATCCTCCTGACGCAACAGATGGCCGTGCGTCAGGTAGGTATGGCCGATGCGCAGCCGACACAGGACTACCGAGTCCCTGCGAGAAGCCCGCAGGGAGGAACGCCACACATCGGTCGTCCCCTTGACAGCCCGTAGTTTATTCGGGGCTGTCATGGTGGTGGTTGTTGGATGTTTAAGGGGGACTAAACAGCGAAGGTCATCAGTCCCCCATTCCAAAATCAGGCGAGCCGGAAATCGACGAAGCAGATAAAAACCAAAGGGGGAGGAGACGTCCCCCCAGGCGCTAAAAGCACACAAATCCAGCAACAAACACTACAGACAAGGCAGGACATAGGAACACCAGACAGAAAGAAACAGAAAGAAACAGAAGAAAGGAAGATGGCCGGAGACTGGTTGACTGACCACGAGATCAAAAATGGGAAAGAGTCAACCAGCTCACGGCACACCAGAACAGCAACAGACACAAGGACAATAGACACAGAAAGGGAAAGGCGCAGGACCTCCCTAAATCGAACCATAAAACGGACTACCACGGATAAAATTTAAAACGGTATCAGCCATGGAGGCATCGTCGGATAAAACCAAAGCCAAAGTGCCCGGGAGATTAAAAGATTGCCGGAGTGTGCGCAGTCGAGGACACTCCAGCAAAATGTGGCCGACCGTCAGCCGGGACCCACACCGACACAAGGGGGGATCCTCCTGACGCAACAGATGGCCGTGCGTCAGGTAGGTATGGCCGATGCGCAGCCGACATAGGACTACCGAGTCCCTGCGAGAAGCCCGCAGGGAGGAACGCCACACATCGGTCGTCCCCTTGACAGCCCGTAGTTTATTCGGGGCTGTCATGCCACGCCACTCAGCAGCCCACATCCCAAGTACCTTACGGCGCAACACCAGCTGCTGGTCGCGAGCCGTAAGGCCGATATCCAAAGCTGGGGCGTCTATCGCCCCTTTGGCCAGCCTGTCTACACGTTCGTTCCCTGGGATGCCAACATGACCGGGCGTCCAAACCAGGACCACTGAACCACCAGAACGGGCAATGGCGGAAACAGCCTCCTGAATGGAGGACACCAGAGGAGAGGAGGGATAGCAGCGGTCGATGGCCTGAAGGCTGCTCAGGGAGTCACTGCAGATGACAACGGACCTACCTGAGCAGAAACGCATGTGCTCAAGAGCGCGCAAGATGGCCACCAGCTCTGCAGTAAAAATACTGCAGCCAGCCGGCAAGGAGCGTTGCTCAATATGGTCAGAGTGAGCAAAGGCGTAGGCAGTGCGACCATCAACCAGGGAACCATCAGTGTAGACTGGCTCACAGCCCGGAAATGATTCGAGGAGCGCAAGAAAACGGCGACGGAGGGCCACAGGGGGAACCGAGTCCTTAGGGCCCTGTGCCAAATCCAGACGGACAGACGGCCGGGACAAACACCAGGGAGGCGTAGGTGTATGGACCCGGAAGGGAGGCAGAAGAGGGAATGACCCCAGTTCTGACAGCAGGGATTGGACACGGACAGCGACGGAAAGCCCAGACCTAGGTCGCCGTTCGGGCAGATGGAGGACCATGGCAGGGAAAAGCAGCCGACGATTGGGATGGCCTGGCGAGCAATGCACGTGGACAGCATAGTCAGCGAGCAGTCGATGGCGGCGAATCCGCAGCGGGGGAACCCCGGCCTCCACCAGTAAACTATCCACGGGGCTCGTACGGAAAGCGCCAGTAGCAAGCCGGACCCCACAGTGGTGTATGGGGTCTAACAACTTCAACACTGAGGGTGACGCAGACCCATAGGCCAGGCTCCCATAATCAAGCCGGGACTGCACAAGGGCTCTGTACAATTGCAGTAGCGTGCAGCGATCTGCACCCCAAGACGTGTGGCTAAGGCAGCGGAGGGCGTTGAGGTGCCGCCAGCATTTTTGCTTCAGCTGAGTAACATGAGGAACCCATGTGAGCCGGGCATCAAACACGAGTCCCAAGAAGCGGCAAGTGTCCACCACGTCAAGCAGGTGGCCGTCGAGGTAAAGTTCAGGATGAGGGTGGACCGTCCGACGCCTGCAGAAGTGCATAACCCGAGTCTTGGCAGCAGAGAACTGAAAACCATGAGCCAGAGCCCATGATGCTGCCTTGCGAACGGCGACTTGCAACCTGCGTTCGGCGACTCCCGTAGTCGTGGAGCTAAATGAGATGCAGAAGTCGTCGGCATACAAAGAAGGAGACACCGACGACCCCACTGCTGCAGCCAGACCATTAATGGCCACTAGAAATAACGAGACGCTCAACACCGAGCCCTGCGGGACCCCATTTTCCTGTATATAAGAGGAACTAGAGGTGGCACCGACTTGCACCCGGAAAGAGCGGCGCAATAAAAAGCTTTGAAGAAAAGCCGGGAGCCGACCACGAAGACCCCACCCGTGCAACGTGGCGAGGATGTGATGCCTCCATGTGGTGTCATACGCCTTCCGCAGATCGAAAAATACAGCAACAAGGTGCTGACGTCGGGCAAAAGCCGTACGGACAGCAGATTCCAGCCGCACCAAATTGTCCACTGCAGACCGGCCCCGACGGAAGCCACCCTGGGATGGAGCGAGGAGACCGCGCGACTCAAGGACCCAACACAAACGCCGCCCCACCATACGTTCGAGCAATTTGCACAAAACGTTGGTGAGGGTAATGGGACGATAGCTGTCCACCGCCAGTGGGTCCGCACCGGGCTTCACGATGGGGACAATAAGACCCTCTCGCCATTGCGACGGGAACACGCCCTCGTTCCAAATGAGGTTAAAGATGGCGAGGATGTGTCTCTGGCAGTCCCTGGAGAGATGCTTCAGCATCTGCGCATGGATGCAGTCCGGTCCTGGTGCCGTATCAGGGCAATCGGTGAGGGCAGCGAGGAGTTCCCTCTCGCTGAAAGGAGCATTGTATGTTTCAAAATGACGCGTGTGGAATGAGAACGGCGTCCGCTCAGATCGCTCCTTTAGAGAGCGAAAGGCGGGGGGATAGGATGCAGTCGCAGAGCTCTGAGCAAAGTGCGCGGCTAGCCGTTCAGCAATGGCGGCAGCGTCCGTGCAGACAGCGCCGTCCAAGGAGAGCCCAGGGACACCCACAGGGGTCGGGGAGCCATAAATCCGCCGGATACGGGACCACACGTGCGAGGACGAGACACGGCAGCCCAGGGAGGAGACGTACCTCTCCCAGCACTCCTGTTTACGCCGTGCAATAAGGCGACGGGCGAAGGCACGGAGCCTCTTAAAGGCGATGAGGGTCTCCAGAGACGGGTGCCGCCTATGACGCTGGAGAGCCCGCCTACGGTCGCGAATAGCCTCAGCAATCTCCGGCGACCACCAGGGGACAGCCTTCCGCCGAGGGAGGCCAGAGGAACGGGGGATGGTAGCCTCGGCCGCTGAAACGATGGACATGGTTAAAACACGGACCACCTCGTCAATGTCACCCTGTGGGGGAGACGCAATGGTGACAGCGGAAGTAAAAGCTGGCCAGTCAGCCCTGTGGAAAGCCCAGCGGGGCAAGCGCCCAGAAGAATGACACTGTGGCAGTGACAAATAGAGGGGAAAATGGTCACTACCACACAGGTCAGGATGCACCCTCCAGTGGAGGGATGGGACAAGTCCAGGGCTGCAAATAGAGAGATCGATGGCCGAGAACGAGCCATGGGCCACACTGAAATGCGTGGGAGCACCGGTGTTTAAGAGGCTAAGGTCGAGCTGAGCCAACACATGCTCCACGGCCCGACCACGATCATCGGAGACAGTCCCACCCCATAGAGGGTTGTGGGCATTGAAATCGCCCAGCAGCAAAAAAGGTGGCGGCAGTTGTGCTATCAGAGCAGCCAGGACATGCTGCGCGACAGTACCATCAGGTGGAAGGTAAATACTGCAGACGGTGATAGCCTGTGGCGTCCACACCCGAACAGCGACAGCCTCTAAAGCTGTTTGTAGAGGTACAAACTCGCTGTGAAGAGAGTTCAGGACATATATGCAGACGCCACCAGACACCCTTTCGTAAGTTGCCCGGTTCTTAAAATAACCCCGATAGCCACGGAGGGTGGGGGTTCGCATTGCTGGAAACCAAGTTTCCTGCAGAGCAATGCAAAGGAAAGGATGACGGCTGATAAGGTGGCGGAGCTCAGCTAAATGGTGGAAGAAACCGCTGCAGTTCCACTGGAGGATGGTACTGGCCATTGCTGGGAAAGGCGTGACGGGACGGGGAAGGCAGATTACGCCACGGGGTCACCCGCTGCCTCCAAGTGAGCACCTGTGCCAGTGCTGTCCATGGCGTCGGAGGGACTGGCGAGATCGAGGTCCTCAGCGGACGCCAGGATCTCCACCTCGTCCTCAGACGCAGAGGTTGAAGGTTGCGGTGGGACAGGTGCCACCGCAATGTCAGGATGCTTGGGAGCCTTTTTCTTCAACGGCTTCGCACGCTGTGCCTTGGGAGGGTCTGGCTGGGAGGGCCCCACTGGGTCAGTCTCAGGGACGGACGACGACCGTGAAGCCCTATGACCAGCGACCGGTTGTTGTTTCAAGACTTTGCGGGTATCCGCTTTGACACTGGGCAAGGCCTGGGAAGGGAGGGCCCCAAGGGACCCCTTCCTGGCTGGAGTGGCCGAAGAAGCCCTACGCTTCTCCGGCTGGGAAGGGGGGACGAATGTCCCCGATGGTTGGGGTGGTGTTGCTCCTGGAGTAGATGGAGCAACAGTGGGCGAAGTGCCCCCAACAACCAAGGGGGCCGGTGCATTGAGACATGGCTGAGAGGCAGCAGTACGTGACGACACGGGAGAGGATCGGACTGCTTGTGCAGCAGCGGCATAGGTGGATATCATGGGCACGGGATGTAGCCGCTCATATTTCCGCCTTGCCTCAGTGTAGGTCAGGCGGTCCAGGGTCTTATATTCCATTATCTGCCTTTCCTTCTGGAAGATCCGACAGTCCGGTGAGCAGGGGGAATGGTGTTCTCCACAGTTAACACAAATGGGAGGCGGAGCACATGGAGTATCAGGATGCGAAGGACGTCCGCAATCCCGACACGTGATGCTGGAAGTACAGCGAGATGACATGTGCCCGAACTTCCAGCATTTAAAACACCGCATCGGAGGAGGGATATATGGTTTCACATCACAACGGTAAACCATCACCTTAACCTTTTCGGGTAAGACATCACCCTCAAAGGCCAAGATGAAGGCACCGGTGGCTACCTGATTATCCCTCGGACCCCGATGGACGCGCCGGACGAAGTGTACACCTCGTCGTTCGAGGTTGGCGCGTAATTCATCGTCGGACTGCAGAAGAAGATCCCTGTGGAATATAATACCCTGGACCATGTTGAGACTCTTATGCGGCGTGATGGTAACTGAAACATCCCCCAACTTGTCACAATTGAGCAACCTCTGTGACTGGGCAGAGGATGCCGTTTTGATGAGCACAGAACCCGAGCGCATCTTGGACAGGCCCTCCACCTCCCCGAACTTGTCCTCTAAATGCTCCACAAAAAACTGGGGCTTGGTCGACATGAAAGATTCTCCATCAACCCGCGTACACACGAGGTACCGGGGTGAATATTCTCCACTGCCTGCTCTAGCAAGTCGTTCCTCCCATGGAGTAGCTAGGGAGGGAAACGATCTCTGATCCAATTTCTTCACGTTGAGGTTAGACCTCGATCGCTTAGAGACTGCTGGTGGAGGCCCACCAGCGAGAGATGATGTACCACGCTTCATTGCGGGTCATCCGCCCTGATGCCACCTACTCCGACCAAGGGCCCTCCCCACGGGCGCCACCCAGCCACAGCAAAGGCCACCTGGCAGGATGGCCATTGCCGGGAGTCCCGATGCCCCAGGGAGATGGGCATCTACTCCTTGGCATACGTGGGGAGTGAACGGCGCAGGCATCAGTAGAGCGATCCCTGTGTTGTCAGGGGGCTACAACCAAGAGGGTACATGGCGACCCCACCACAACGGACTGGCTACCGTGCTGGATCTTAGGTGCAAAAATGGCCAAGGTCGTCGTCACAGTTAAAAGAAACACTGCAGAGGGCAGCGTGGTAATCGCCCAAGAGATCGAAAACGAGCGGGACACCATGGCAACGACGAGAAAGACGGCTATAGGTCTAATTGCACGAAGGATACAGTGCACCATGTAAGGTGCCCTTCCCCAATTGGCTCGCTCTTCGGAATAATTTAGATAGATGGAGGTCAAACCCGAGAGGGGACCATCACATAAGGCCGAAACGTTTGAGACTCCTTTTAGTCGCCTCTTACGACAGGCAGGAATACCGCGGGCCTATTCTAACCCCCGAACCCGCAGGGGGGTGTCATATGCTCTGGAGAGGTCAAAAAAGACGGAGACGAGGTGTTGGCGCCTGGAAAAAGCAGTGCGGATTGCAGACTCAAGGAGGACCAAAGTATCGGCGGTGGAACGGCCCTGACGGAAGCCGCTCTGGCATGGAGCCAGGAGACCCCGAGACTCGAGCAGCCAACACAGCCGTCGACTCACCATGCGTTCCAGCAGCTTGCACAGAGTATTGGTTAAGCTAATGGGCCGATAACTATCCACAGTAAGCGGGTCCTTACCAGGCTTCAGCACTGGAATGATGGTACTTTCTCGCCATTGCGACGGAAAGACACCATCACCCCATAGGCGGTTGAAGATGGCAAGAACACATCGCTGACAGTCCGGGGACAGGTGTTTTAGCATCTGATTGTGGACGCCATCTGGCCCAGAGGCTGTATCGGGGCACTGTGCCAGGGCGCTCTGGAGTTCCCACAAACTAAATGGGGCGTTATACGCCTCAGGGTGGCGAGAAGCGAAAGAAAGCCGTTTGCCTTCCTCCCGGCGTTTGAGCGCGCGAAACGCAGGCGGGTAATTCCCCGACGCAGAGGCCCGGACATAGTGCTGAGCGAAATGCTCGGCGATTGCATCGGCATCGGTGGATACTGCCCCGTTGATGGTAAGCCCTGGGACACCTGTAGAGTACTGCAATCCAAAGATGCGCCGAATCTTCAGCCACACCTGGGAGGGGGAAGTACGGGAACCAATCTTGGAAACGTACCTCTCCCAACACTCCTGTTTCCGCCGTTTGATAAGCCTCCGTACCTGAGCACGGAGACGTTTGAATAAAATGAGGTTCTCCAAAGACGGGTGCCGCTTATGTCGCTGAAGAGCCCGCCGACGTTCTTTAATGGCGGCAGCGACCTCTGGAGACCACCAAGGCACCGACTTTCGCCGGGGGCACCCGAACGAACGAGGAATGGTACGTTCCGCAGCGGAAACAATCGCTGCAGTCAGTGTCTCAACCGCCACATCGATGGTACCATGGGGGAGAGAGTCAACAGTGGCAGCAGAGCAGAACGTGTCCCAGTTCGCCTTGCTAAATGCCCATCTAGGCGAGCGCGCAAAGGAGTGACGCTGTGGTAGTGAAAGGAAGATCGGAAAATGGTCACTACCACACAAGTCCTCATGGACTCTCCAGTGGACCGATGGTACAAGCCCTGGGCTGCACAACGACAGATCGATGGCCGAGAACGTGCCATGCGCCACACTGAAATGTGTGGCGGCGCCAGAGTTTAAGAGGCAGAGGTCGAGTTGGGAGATGAGATTCTCGACCTCCCTGCCTCGGCCAGTAACCTTCGTTCCACCCCACAGGGGATTGTGGGCGTTAAAATCCCCCAGGAGAAGAAAAGGCGTGGGGAGTTGGGCGACAAGCGCAGCCATTTCGGTCAGGGAGACTGTACCACCTGGAGGGAGATAGACACTGCAGACGGTTATGTCCTGGGTAGTCCTTACACGGACAGCCACAGCTTCCAATGATGTTTGAAGGGGCACAGGAGCACTATATACAGAGGTAAGGACATACACGCAGGCTCCACCTGACACACAATTGTAAGTGCTACGGTTACAGTAATAGCCCCTGTATCCACGAAGAACAGGGGTCCGCATTGCCGGGAACCAGGTTTCTTGGAGGGCAATGCAGAAAGCAGGTGTCAGGCTTAGGAGCTGTCGTAGCTCAGGGAGATGGCTAAAATAACCGCCACAATTCCACTGGAGGATTGTACAAAGCATGTCCGGTAGGGGCATGCAGGCACTGAAAAGGCAAATTACTTGGCAGGGTCACATGCTGCCACCGACTGAGCGACGGACGTCACTACGGCCATCGTTTCTGAGGAGACGGCGAGATCCAGGTCATCAGGGGACGCAAAGAGCTCGACCTCGTCCTCAGAGGCTGAGCTGACAGGGAGCGTTGGTGCGGGAACCACTGGGTCCTTTTTCGTCTTGGAGAGCTTCCTTTTCTCTCTCTTGTCTTTGGGAGGAGGGTTGTCATGCTGGGAGGGCTTTCCTGACGCATCATCAGGAACAGAGGAAGAGCGTGAAGCCCTTCGACCAGCAGCTGGTGGCTTCTTCAGCCACTGGCTAGTGTCTTGTGAGACACTGGGGAAGTCCTTGGAAGGGACGCCCCCAAGGGATCCCTTCCGAACAAGTGAGGCCGGAGGAGGCTGTTGCGTCCCCGGCTGAGCAGCCGGAGGGAGCTGTCGCTTCCCCGGCTGAGGAGCCGGAGAGGGCTGTCGCCGCTCCGGCTGAGAGGTGGGGACCAACGTCCCCGGTTGCTTGGGGCGCACTGCTCCCAAACTCGGTGTTTTGGGAGCAGTGGAAGAGAGAGCGGCCTGTCCCAGCGGTGGGGCAGACGTTACCTGATTTCTCTGTGGGCCAACAGAGAAGGGAGTCTGTGCAGGAGCTGGTGGCGGCAGTGTGACAGCAGCATAACTCCTCAACATAGGTGTGGGGTTGAGCCGTTCTAATTTCTTCTTTGCCTCTTGGTAACTTAAACGGTCCAAGGTCTTAATTTCTTGTATCTTCCGCTCTCGTTGATAGACTGCACAGTCTGGTGAGCAGGGAGAATGATGCTCCCCACAGTTAACGCAGGTGGGAGGCGGAGCACATGGAGCATTAGGATGTGGAGGTCGTCCACAATCACGACACGTGGGGCTGGAAGTGCACCTGGAGGACATGTGTCCGAATTTCCAGCACTGGAAGCATCGCATAGGGGGCGGGACATAGGGCTTGACATCGCACCGGTATATCATGACCTTGACTTTCTCAGGCAAGCAGTCGCCCTCAAAGGCCAGGATGAAAGCACCGGTAGCGACCCTATTATCCTTCGGCCCCCGAAAGACACGACGGACAAAGTGTACACCTCGTCGTGCCAGGTTCTCACGTAGCTCGTCATCAGACTGTAGCAGAAGATCTTTATGAAAAATAATCCCCTGGACCAAATTTAAGGACTTATGGGGAGTGACAGTGACGGGGATGTCACCGAGCTTCTCACAGGCGAGTAATGCCTGGGACTGCGCAGATGAAGCTGCTTGTATCAAAATGGCCCCGCTCCTCATTTTGGAAAGAGATGCCACTTCCCCAAACTTATCTTCGAGATTGTGCACGAAGAAAAGAGGCTTAGTCCCCAAAAACGAATCCCCATCAGTTCTGCTGCATACAAGGTATCGTGGCGAATACGGCTCCTGTCTGTCTGCAGCCCTACGTTCCTCCCATGGTGTGGCTAGGGAAGGGAACGACTTCGGGTTATATGTCACAGCGTTAAATTCCACCTTACCACGCTTAGAGACATTGGCGGTCGGACGACCACCAGATTGAGATTTCACCCGCTTCATTGCGGGGCATCCGCCCCGATGCCACCCACTCCGACCAGGGGCTCTCCCCACGGGCGCCACCCAGCCACAGCAAAGGCCACCTGGCAGGATGGCCGTTGCCGGGAGTCCCGATGCCCCAGAGAGACGAGCATCTACTCCTTGGCTTACGTGGGGAGGAGTCAGCTCAGGCATCGGCAGTACGATCCCTGTGTTGTCAGGGGGCTACAACCTAGAGGGTACATGACGACCCCACCACAACGGGCTGGCTACCGTGCTGGATTTTGGGTGCCATGGGTAGTCCATAGTGATCGTAGGTGCTGGTGGTGACGCACTAAGGGCGGTACTTACACAATACATCAGGTGTCAATGCCCAAAATGAGGGATGGAGGGTGCAGGTACGACGCAAAGACGATCAAGAGTGCCAAGGTCGTAGGGCACAGAGGACTGATGGTGCACCACGTAAGGTGTCCTTCCCCAAAAGGCTCGTACTTCTGTGGAATTTGGAAAAATGGAGGTCAAACCCTAATGGGGACCATCACATTAAGGCCAAAACGTTTGAGACTCCTTTTAGTCGCCTCTTACGACAGGCAGGAATACCGCGGGCCTATTCTTACCCCCGAACCCGCAGGGGGGGCAGAACGAGAGATCCATGGTTCAAGTCTTCTCTCGAGTGAAAAGTTTAATTTTTTTTCGGACAATTATCAAAGTTCAGGCACTCACACGTAATCAACTTCGCTCTCCAAAATTCCAGGACATGTTCAGATTTGCTTGGACATATGCTGGATTTGACGGTCTACACACGGAAACATTTGAAAACGTAAAAAAACATTTGTTTTGAAAGAGCACAGGGAAAACTGTGCGACTGTGAAACTGTTGCATTCATTTGTTGCAGTTTATGTGACAAACTCTTACGTTTTCATCACTTTTTTGGGACTGATTATCACATCCACAAGAAAATCTAAATCGGGCAAGGTAGAAGAATCTTTTTACCCATTCGCTAAGTGTGCCAGTTAGGTGGGTCGACAACATATTCCTGTTATGTGACGCTCATGCCGTCACCAGTGTCGTATAGAATATATCAGACGTGTTTTCCTGTAGAGGAATCGGTTGACCTATGACCTCGCGATCAAATGTTTTCGGTTCCTATTGGAGAGGCACGTCCTTTCGTCTACTAATCGCACGGTTTTGCGGTGCGGTAGCAAAACACAGACACTAAACTTTTTACAGTGAACAGAGACGTCAATGAATGAACGGACAGATCGTAACTTTGCGAAAATAAAGAAAGTAAAGTTTTCACTCGAGGGAAGACTCGACCCAAGGACCTCTCGTTCCGCAGCTGCCCACTCTAACCACGGGACCACGGCGCTCCTCAGCTCACGAAGTCCTTGATGTTGCCTATCTTGCGCATGGACTACTCAATTTGTTTATTTTGCTTATTTTTTCATAGTTCCACACAACTTCTTCCTGTTTTCTCGATTGATCTGTGTTCAGTTTTTCAAGGCCTATCCACTGTGTCAATTTATAACTAAATCTGAGGTGGGTACAATGGGGAGGTTCCCTTGTTAGAAGCTGACTTAGCTCAGGTAGATGGCTAAAATAACCGCCACAATTACATTGGAGGATTGTACGAAGGTACAGGTGCATGAAGGCACTGAAAATGCAAATTACTTCGCAGGGTCACATGCTGCCACCGACTGAGTGACTGACGTCGCAACTTCCGTCGTTTCTGAGGAGATGGTGAGATCCAGGTCATCAGGGGACGCAGAGAGCTCGACCTCATCCTCAGAGGCTGAGCTGAAAGGAAGCGGTGACGCGGAAAGTACTGGGTCTTTATTCTTCTTAGCTTCCTCTTCTCTCTCTTGTCTTTGGGAGGAGGGTTCGCATGCTGGGAGGGCTTTCCTGACGTATTGTCAGGAACAGAGGAAGAGCGTGAATCCCTTTGAACAGTGTGTGTGTGTGTGTTTGAGGTTTACGGGCGCTAAACAGCGAGGTCATCAGCGCCCAAACGTATAAAAACAGGAACACATGCAGTGAAGGGACTAAGACGAACAGCGAACAAGGGGAACAGCGAAAAGACGCAGTTCCAAATCCTCACGTACAGAGGCAAAACAAGAGGAGAAGGAGTGCACTAAAAAAGGAAAGGAAACACAAGGAAGGGAGGACAGAAACCGAAGGGAAACAAGGAGGTATTCGTGACTGGCGGACCTCTTACCTAAAATCTGGGTGAGCCAGGCATCCAGCAGCACATTAAAACCCTCTCCCTAAAATCCGTGGCAACAAATTGGACAGGACACAAAACCGTAAAACCTTCACCACAGACGATGCGTCGTCTTGCAAAATAGAGGGCAAATCCGGTGGCAAAGAAACCACCGCCCTCTGGTCAGAGAATAAAAGACAATCAAGTAAAATGTGGCGGACAGTAATCTGGACGCCACAAGCACTGCAGATTGGGGGATCCTCCCGCCGGAGTAGAAAACCATGTGTGAAGGGACTGTGCCCGATGCGGAGGCGAGTGAGGAGAACCTCATCCCGCCTGCATGACTGAGAGGAAGTACGCCATGGCCGCGTGGTGGCCTTCACCAGACGCAGCTTATTTTCACCGACTGCCAGCCACTCCTCTTCCCACTGACGCATAACGCGAAAACGCAGGAGGGAGGTAACAGCATGGAGGGGGACGGCACATTCAACAACGTCAGGGAGGGAGCATGCATCTTTGGCAGCCACATCCGCCAGCTCGTTTCCCGTAATACCCACGTGCCCCGGCACCCAGCAGAAGGAAACCTCCTTCCCCTGCCGCTGCAGGTGGAGTAGGGCATCATGGATGTTCTGGACGACCGTATCCGCTGGGTACAAGTGTTGCACGGTCTGAAGGGCACTCAGGGAGTCAGAACAGATGAGGAACTTACGACTGGAGGCACATCTCATCTGCTCCAATGCCCGCATGATCGCAAACAATTCGGCATCAAAGATGGTAAACGCCGCAGGAAGCCGTAACTTGACGAGTCGATCAGGGAAAACAACAGCACAACCAACAGAGTCCCCCTGTTTAGAGCCATCCGTAAATACTGGTACATGGTCGGGATGCTGGTTTAAAATATCAGAAAATAAGGCGGTAAAAACAAACGCAGGAGTGCAGCTCCTCCGGTACTCCGACAAGTCTAAAACGACGCTGGGCCTCTGGAGCAACCAGGGAGGCAGGCGAGTAAAACCTTGTCGTTGGGGGGCCACACGCTCCACACCAAGGGACTCAAGCAAATGCTTGGCACGAATCCCAAACGGTCTCGTTGCCCTGGGACGACTGGAAAAGAGACGTTCCATAGGCGGTCGGGCAACGGTAGGGTACGCAGGGGAGGTAGGACAGGCAAGGAATTGACACACCCGTCGCACCATGAGGAGTTTCCGCCGGATGGCGAGCGGCGGTTCCCCTGCCTCAGCACACAGGCTGGGGATGGGACTAGTACGGAAGGCACCAGTGGCCAGCCTGATACCCTCATGGTGTACTGCGTCAAGAATCTTCAGATACGAAGGCCTTGCTGACCCATACACGGTGCAACCATAGTCAAGTCGCGATCGGACGAAAGCCCTATAAAACTGCAGCAGACGCGCCCGATCTGCTCCCCAGGACCGATGGCTCAGACACTTCAAAATATTCAGTGCCTTCAGGGCCCGCACCTTGAGGTCTTTAAGGTGAGGCAACCACGACAACTTTGAATCAAAAGTGAGGCCCAGGAACCGCACAGTGTCGCTAAAGGGAAGAATGGTGTCCCTCAGACGCAATTCAGGGGAGGTAAAAGCACGTCGAGAACGATTAAAATGAACACACACACATTTGTCTGCAGAAAAGGTAAAACCCGTCTTCGCAGTCCATGCCTCTAATCGCTGTATCGTAAGCTGCAACTGTCGACTAGCAGTGACAAGACTGGAGGAAGAACAGAAAACAGCAAAATCGTCCACAAACAAGGAGCATTGGGCAGGACTCCGGATAGTGGACGTGATACTGTTAATGGCGACGGCAAAGAGGGTGACACTTAAAACGCTTCCCTGAGGAACACCATTCTCCTGCACATACAAATCAGATAGCACATTACCAACCCTATAGCGAAAGAGGCGGTGGGAAAGAAAGGACCGAATGAAGATGGGGAGACGGCCACGAAAGCCCCACTCATGGAGTTGATTGAGGATATGGCGGCGCCAAGTAGTGTCATACGCCTTATGAATGTCAAAGAATACACCTAGACAATGCTGGTTACGCAGGAAGGCCTGCTGGATGGCCGCCTCAAGCAGGGTCAAGTTGTCTATAGTGGAACGCCATCTCCGAAAGCCACACTGAGAGGGGCTAAGGAGCTGCCTGGTCTCGAGCAGCCAAACCAGGCGACGATTGACCATGCGTTCCAACGTCTTCCCGACACAGCTCGTCAAGGCGATACTTCGATAACTACTGGGATGCGTTCGGTCCTTCCCTGGTTTGAGGAGGGGTATCAAAATCGCTTCCCTCCACAAGTCAGGGTACATGCCGGATAACCATATCATATTAAAACAATTCAGGAGTACTTCCTTGGATGGCAGCAACAAGTGCTGCAGCATGTTATACCGGATTTGATCATGACCAGGCGCAGTATCATGAGCCACAGACAGCGCCGAATCCAGTTCCCACATTGTGAAGGGGCAGTTGTAGGGTTCAGAATTAGGAGACCGGAAGTCCAAGTGACCCCTCTCGATGGCAGTGCGGTAGCGGCAGAAATCTGGATCACAGTTAATAGTGGCGGTAGATTCCGCAAAATGCATGGCCAGTGTCTGGGCAATGTCTCTCGGCGCCGTGAGGAGACTTCCCTGATGCAGCAAGGCCGTGACAGGTAGCTGGCCGAGTTTCCCGGAAATCCTCCTGATGGCTTCCCATACTTTCGTAGAACTAGTGGAGCGGGAGATGGAGTTCAAGAACGATTGCCATGACCGTCGTTTGCTCTCTTTAATCATGCGTCGCGCTTTAGCCCTTGCCACCCGAAAGGTTGCAAGATTGTCAGCCGTGGGACGGCACTTGAAGCGGCGCAGAGCGGCACGGCGGGCTCGGATGGCTGAGCGGCACTCAGGGGTCCACCAAGGGACAGGACGCCTCTTGGGATGACCGGATGACCGTGGGATTGACAATTCAGCAGCATGGGAGATCACAGCTGTAACATGGTCTACCCATTCTTGGACGCTGTCACGGTGTTCCAAAGGGCCAGGTGGCTAAAAAGTGTCCAGTCAGCCCTGCAGAGGTGCCACCGGGGCGGTACCGGAAATGCCATAGCCTCATCCAGGAGGCGAATCCAAAGGGGGAAGTGGTCACTAGAATGGAGGTCAGCATCAACCTCCCATAGAGCAGAATCCGCTAGTGCTGGAGAGCAAAAGGAAAGGTCAATAGCTGACGACGACCCAGAAGCAGTACAGAAATGAGTGGCGGCACCAGAGTTGAGGATGCACAGTTCTTCAGACACCATGAGGCGTTCCAGAATGCGACCCCTGGGGCAAGTAGTCGACGAGCCCCATAAGACATTATAAGCATTGAAGTCCCCCAGAAGAAGAAAGGGGCGGGGAAGTTGGCCAATAAGGTCTGAGAGAGCCTCAGAGTCTGGTTGGTTGGTTGGTTGTTGGTATGTTTAAGGGGGACTAAACAGCGAAGGTCATCAGTCCCCCATTCCAAAATCAGGCGAGCCGAAAATCGACGGAGCAGATAAAAACCAAAGGGGGAGGAGACGTCCCCCCAGGCGCTAAAAGAACACAAACGCAGCAAGAAACACTACTGACAAGAACACGACAGAAGAAACAGAAGAAAGGAGGATGGCCGGAGACTGGTTGACTGACCACGATATCAAAAATGGGAAAGAGTCAACCATCTCACGGCACACCAGAACAGCAACAGACACAAGGACAAAAGACACAGAAAGGGAAAGGTGCAGGACCTCCCTAAATCGAACCATAAAACGGACTACCACGGATAAAATTTAAAACGTCATCAGCCCTGGAGGCATCGTCAGATAAAACCAAAGCCAAAGTGCCCGGGAGATTAAAAGATTGCCGGAGTGTGCGCAGTCGAGGACACTCCAGCAAAATGTGGCCGACCGTTAGCCGGGACCCACACTGACACAGGGGGGGATCCTCCTGACGCAAGAGATGGCCGTGCGTCAGGTACGTATGGCCGATGCGCAGCCGACACAGGACTACCGAGTCCCTGCGAGAAGCCCGCAGGGAGGAACGCCACACGGCGGTCGTCTCCTTGACAGCCCGCAGTTTATTCGGGGCTGTCATGCCACGCCACTCAGCAGCCCACATCCCAATCAGCTTACGGCGCAACACCATCTGCTGGTCGCGAGCCGTAAGGCCGATCTCCAAAGCCGGGGCGTCGATCGCCCCTTTGGCCAGCCTGTCTACACGTTCGTTCCCTGGGATGCCAACATGACCGGGCGTCCAAACCAGGACCACCGAACGACCAGAACGGGCAATGGCGGAAACAGTCGCCTGAATGGAGGACACCAGAGGAGAGGAGGGATAGCAGCGGTCGATGGCCTGGAGGCTGCTCAGGGAGTCACTGCAGATGACGACGGACGCATCTGAGCAGGAACGCATATGCTCAAGAGCTCGCAAGATGGCCACCAGCTCTGCAGTAAAAATACTGCAGCCAGCCAGCAAGGAGCGTTGCTCAACATGGGCAGCGTGAGCAAAAGCGTAGGCAGTGCGACCACCAACCACCTCAGAGTCTATCGCATCCTGAGGAGGTAAGTAAAGTGAACAGACTGTGAGCCTCCGACCCACAAGAAGGTCAACTGCAACTGCTTGCAAGTCTGTAACGAGAGGGAGCTCAGATGAGGGGTGCATGTCACGGACAAAAACCGCAACACCACCCTTTGCCCTTTCCCCAGTCAGATCATCTTTCCGATAGACGGTATAGCCCCGTAAAGAAGGAGCATCAGTGGCCCGAAAATGTGTCTCTTGGAGACATAAGCACAAAGGGAACTCACGTACAAGGAGTTGTAGTTCGGCCACATGCGTCCTGAACCCATTCAGGTTCCACTGTAAGATGGGAGCCAGTGATCAGGGTGGCTGAACTTTCACCCTGCCTCTGTGTTTTGGAGGAGAGCCCGTACTGGCCGGAGATTTATTCCTGGGGCGAGAAGAGCGCCCCCGGTCGACATCAATGTCCATCAGCTCCGATGACGACCCACGGGAGATGTCAGACAGTACGATGGTCTCGTCATCGGACCGACCCTGATCAGTCTCCGCAGGTGGCAAAATCTTCACCTTCGGCGTCTTGGTCTTAGGGGGCTTAGAATGCAGAGCCTTGTCAGCAGTTGGAGCTTTACTCGCCGGGGCAGAAGGCGCCATAGGGTTGGTTGGTTGGTTTGGGGGATTAAAGGGACCAGACTGCCATGGTCATCGGTCCCTTTTTCCAAAGACAAAGAACACCCACAGAGAATAAAAAAAGAGGAACAGAAGAGATCACAGACGATACAGAACAAGAGAGACGGAGACAAGGACAAGACAAAACGAACTAAAACCACACAGAGTGTGACGGTGGTTGGCCGACCATAGAAATAAATAAGGAAAAGCCAACCACTTAGAAACACATTAAAAACCAGTGGAAAATCATAGGCCAAAGGCCAGAGTCAACACAAAACAATAAAATAAAACAGAAACACTCAGAGTAAATGATAAAATCCCCCTGCCCGAAGAAAACGTAAAACTAAGACAGCCATAGTGGAGTCGTCTGTTAAAAGGGCAGGGAGCGTAGCAGGCAGCGCAAATGTCTGCCTGACCACTGCTAAAAGGGGGCAGGCCAGCAAAATGTGGGCCACTGTCAAAGCTGCCCCACAGCGACAGAGAGGAGGGTCCTCCCGGCGCAGTAAATAACTGTGTGTCAGCCGGGAGTGGCCAATGCGGAGCCGGCAAAGAACTACTGAGTCCCTGCGAGTGGCTCGCAGGGATGACCGCCACACAGCCGTCGTCTCCTTGACAGCACGGAGTTTATTGCGCATTGGCAGTTCGCGCCATTCATCGTCCCATAGCGCCAAGATTTTGCGGCGGAAGACTGCCCGCAAATCAGTCTCTGGGAGGCCAACGTCCAGAGAGGGCTTACTGGTGGCCTCTTTCGCCAGGCGGTCAACATGTTCGTTACCCGGGATACCGACATGACCGGGGGTCCACACAAAGACCACAGAGCGGCCGCAACAGGCGAGAGTATGCAGAGACTCGTGGATAGCCATCACCAAACGAGAACGAGGAAAACACTGGTCAAGTGCTCGTAAACTGCTCAGGGAATCGCTACAGATGACGAAGGACTCACCTGAGCAGGAGCGGATATACTCTAGGGCTCGAAAGATGGCGACCAGCTCAGCAGTGTAAACGCTGCAGCCAGCCGGCAAGGAACGTTGTTCGAAATGTTCCCCTAGAGTGAGCGCATAACCGACTCGACCAGCAACCATCGAGCCGTCTGTGTAAACAATGCCAGAGCCCTGATACGTGGCCAGGATGGAATAAAAGCGGCGGCGGAAGGCCTCTGGAGGGACCGAGTCCTTCGAGCCCTGTGCCAAGTCGAGCCGAAGGCAAGGGCGAGGAACACACCACGGGGGTGTACGCAGAGGCGCCTGGAAAGGAGGCGGAACAGGGAAAAACCCAAGCCCGCAGAGAAGCTCCTTGACGCGTATGGCGATCGGACAACCCGACCGGGGCCGACGTTCCGGCAGATGGACGACTGACGGCGGGAACAGGAGACGATAGTTAGGATGCCCGGGCGAGCTTAGAACATGGGCAGCATAAGCGGCTAGCAAACGTTGGCGTCGGAACCGCAGTGGAGGGACACCTGCCTCCACGAGTAAGCTGTCCACAGGGCTGGTGTGGAAAGCACCAGTGGCAAGGCGTATCCCGCTGTGGAGAATTGGGTCCAGCACCCGCAACGCAGACGGGGATGCTGAGCCATATGCCAGGCACCCATAATCCAGACGGGACTGGATTAACGCCTGGTAGAGCCGTAACAGGGTAGAGCGGTCGGCTCCCCAGCGGGTGTGGCTCAAACATCGCAGTGCATTGAGATGCCGCCAACACGTCTGTTTGAGCTGCCGGATATGAGGCAGCCAAGTCAACCGGGCATCGAAAACCACCCCCAAAAACCTGTGCGATTCCACCACCGAAAGAAGTTCGCCGTTAAGAGAAAGCTGCGGCTCCGGGTGGACAGTACGTCGCCGGCAGAAATGCATAACGCAGGTCTTGGCTGCCGAAAACTGAAAGCCATGCGCTACAGCCCAAGACTGCGCCCTACGGATAGCGCCCTGTAGCTGACGTTCAACAGCTGCAATGCCAGTAGAGCTGTAATAAAGGCAGAAGTCGTCAGCATACAGGGAAGCAGAGACAGAATTTCCCACGGCCGCAGCAAGCCCGTTAATGGCTATTAAAAACAGACAGACACTTAAAACAGAGCCCTGTGGCACACCGTTCTCCTGGACGTGGGAGGAACTAGACGAGGCCGCGACTTGCACGCGGAAGGTACGACACGACAGAAAATTGCGGATAAAAATCGGCAGAGGACCCCGAAGACCCCATCCATGAAGCGTAGAAAGAATGTGATGACGCCACGTCGTATCGTACGCCTTCCGCATGTCGAAAAAAACAGCGACCAAATGCTGACGGCGGGAAAAGGCAGTACGGATGGCCGACTCCAGGCTCACCAGATTGTCGGCGGCGGAGCGGCCTTTACGGAACCCACCCTGATTGGTTGGTTGGTTGGTTTGGGGGATTAAAGGGACCAGACTGCCATGGTCATCGGTCCCTTTTTCCAAAGACATAGAACACCCACAGAGAACAAAAACGAGGAACAGAAGAGATCACAGACGATACAGAACAGGAGAGACTGAGACAAAGACAAGACAAAACGAAACGAACGAAAACCACATAGAGATAAACGGTGGTTGGCCGACCATACAAACAAAAAAGGAAAAGCCAACCACTTAGAAACACATTAAAAAATCAGTGTAAAATCATAGGCCAAAGGCCAGAGTCGACACAAAACAAAAATAAAACAGAAACACTCAGATTAAATGATAAAATCCCCCTGCCCGAATAAAACGTAAAACTAAGTCAGCCATAGTGGAGTCGTCTGTTAAAAGGGCAGGGAGCGTATCAGGCAGCGCAAATGTCTGCCTGACCACAGCTAAAAGGGGGCAGGCCAACAGAATGTGGGCCACTGTCAAAGCCGCCCCGCAGCGACATACAGGAGGGTCCTCCCTGCGCAGTAAATAACTGTGTGTCAGCCGGGAGTGGCCAATGCGGAGCCGGCAAAGAACTACCGATTCCCTGCGAGTGGCTCGCAGGGATGACCGCCACACAGCCGTCGTCTCCTTGACAGCACGGAGTTTATTGGACAATGGCAGTTCGCGCCATTCCTCGTCCCATAGCGCCAAGATTTTGCGGCGGAAGACTGCCCGCAAATCAGTCTCTGGGAGGCCAAGGTCCAGAGATGGCTTGCTGGTGGCCTCTTTCGCCAGGCGGTCAACATGTTCGTTACCCGGGATACCGACATGACCGGGGGTCCACACAAAGACCACAGAGCGGCCGCAACAGGCAAGAGTATGCAGAGACTCGTGGATAGCCATCACCAGACGAGAACGAGGGAAACACTGGTCGAGAGCTCGTAAACCGCTCAGGGAATCGCTACAGATAACGAAGGACTCACCTGAGCAGGAGCGGATATACTCTAGGGCACGAAAGATGGCGACCAATTCAGCAGTGTAAACGCTGCAGCCATCCTGCAAGGAACGTTGTTCGGAACGGTCCCCTAGAGTGAGCGCATACCCGACACGACCAGCAACCATCGAACCGTCAGTGTAGACAACACCAGAGCCCTGATACGTGGCCAGGATAGAATAAAAGCGGCGGCGGAAGGCCTCTGGAGGGACTGAGTCCTTCGGGCCCTGTGCCAGGTCCAGCCGAAGGCAAGGGCGACGAACACACCATGGTGGTGGTGGTGGTGGTTGTTGGATGTTTAAGGGGGACTAAACAGCGAAGGTCATCAGTCCCCCATTCCAAAATCAGGCGAGCCGAAAATCTACGAAGCAGATAAAAACCAAAGGGGGAGGAGACGTCCCCCCAGGCGCTAAAAGAACACAAATGCAGCAACGAACACTACAGACAAGAACAGAACAGAGGAACACCAGACAGAAAGAAACAGAAGAAGGGAAGAGGGCCGGAGACTGGTTGACTGACCACGAGATCAAAAAAGGGAAAGAGTCAACCATCTCACGGCCTACCAGAACAGCAACAGACACGAGGACAAAAGACACAGAAAGGGAAAGGCGCAGGACCTCCCTAAATCGAACCATAAAAAGGACTACCACGGATAAAATTTAAAACGTCATCAGCCACGGAGGCATCGTCAGATAAAACCAAAGCCAAAGTGCCCGAGAGATTAAAAGATTGCCGGAGTGTGCGCAGTCGAGGACACTCCAGCAAAATGTGGCCGACCGTCAGCCGGGACCCACACTGACACAAGGGGGGATCCTCCCGACGCAAGAGATGGCCGTGCGTCAGGTACGTATGGCCGATGCGCAGCCGACACAGGACTACCGAGTCCCTGCGAGAAGCCCGCAGGGAGGAACGCCACACATCGGTCGTCTCCTTGACAGCCCGCAGTTTATTCGGGGCTGTCATGCCACGCCACTCAGCAGCCCACATCCCAAGTACCATACGGCGCAACACCATCTGCTGGTCGCGAGCCGTAAGGCCGATCTCCAAAGCTGGGGCGTCTATCGCCCCTTTGGCCAGCCTGTCTACACGTTCGTTCCCTGGGATGCCAACATGACCGGTCGTCCAAACCAGGACCACTGAACCACCAGAACGGGCAATGGCGGAAACAGCCTCCTGAATGGAGGACACCAGAGGAGAGGAGGGATAGCAGCGGTCGATGGCCTGAAGGCTGCTCAGGGAGTCACTGCAGATGACAACGGACCTACCTGAGCAGAAACGCATGTGCTCAAGAGCGCGCAAGATGGCCACCAGCTCTGCAGTAAAAATACTGCAGCCAGCCGGCAAGGAGCGTTGCTCAATATGGTCAGAGTGAGCAAAGGCGTAGGCAGTGCGACCATCAACCAGGGAACCATCAGTGTAGACAGGCTCACAGCTCGGAAATGAGTCGAGGAGCGCAAGAAAACGGCGACGGAGGGCCACAGGCGGAACCGAGTCCTTAGGGCCCTGTGCCAAATCCAGACGGACGGACGGCCGGGACAAACACCAGGGAGGCGTAGGTGTACGGACCCGGAAGGGAGGCAGAAGAGGGAATGACCCCAGTTCTGACAGCAGGGACTGGACACGGACAGCTATGGAAAGCCCAGACCGAGGTCGCCGTTCGGGCAGGTGGTGGACCAAGGCAGGGAAAAGCAGGCGACGATTGGGATGGCCTGGCGAGCAATGTACGTGGACAGCATAGTCGGCGAGCAGACGATGGCGGCGAATCCGCAGCGGGGGAACCCCGGCCTCCACCAGTAGACTATCCACGGGGCTGGTGCGAAAAGCGCCAGTAGCAAGCCGAACCCCACAGTGATGTATGGGGTCTAACAACTTCAACACTGAGGGGGACGCAGACCCATAGGCCAGGCTCCCATAATCAAGCCGGGACTGCACAAGAGCTCTGTACAATTGCAGTAGCGTGCAGCGATCTGCACCCCAAGACGTGTGGCTAAGGCAGCGGAGGGCGTTGAGGTGCCGCCAGCATTTTTGCTTCAGCTGAATAACATGAGGAACCCATGTGAGCCGGGCATCAAACACGAGTCCCAAGAAGCGGCAAGTGTCCACCATGTCAAGCAGGTGGCCGTCGAGGTAAAGTTCAGGATGAGGGTGGACCGTCCGACGCCTGCAGAAGTGCATAACCCGAGTCTTGGCAGCAGAGAACTGAAAACCATGAGCCAGAGCCCATGATGCTGCCTTGCGAACGGCGACTTGCAACCTGCGTTCGGCGACTCCCGTAGTCGTGGAGCTAAATGAGATGCAGAAGTCGTCGGCATACAAAGAAGGAGACACCGACGACCCCACTGCTGCAGCCAGACCATTAATGGCCACTATAAATAACGAGACGCTCAACACCGAGCCCTGCGGGACCCCATTTTCCTGTATATAAGAGGAACTAGAGGTGGCACCGACTTGCACCCGGAAAGAGCGGCGCAATAAAATGCTTTGAAGAAAAGCCGGGAGCCGACCACGAAGACCCCACCCATGCAACGTGGCGAGGATGTGATGCCTCCATGTGGTGTCATACGCCTTCCGCAGATCGAAAAATACAGCAACAAGGTGCTGACGTCGGGCAAAAGCCGTACGGACAGCAGATTCCAGCCGCACCAAATTGTCCACTGCAGACCGGCCCCGACGGAAGCCACCCTGGGATGGAGCGAGGAGACCGCGCGACTCAAGGACCCAACACAAACGCCGCCCCACCATACGTTCGAGCAATTTGCACAAAACGTTGGTGAGGGTAATGGGACGATAGCTGTCCACCGCCAGTGGGTCCGCACCGGGCTTCACGATGGGGACAATAAGACCCTCTCGCCATTGCGACGGGAACACGCCCTCGTTCCAAATGCGGTTAAAGATGGCGAGGATGTGTGTCTGGCAGTCCCTGGAGAGATGCTTCAGCATCTGCGCATGGATGCAGTCCGGTCCTGGTGCTGTATCAGGGCAATCGGCGAGGGCAGCGAGGAGTTCCCTCTCGCTGAAAGGAGCATTGTATGTTTCATAATGACGCGTGTGGAATGAGAACGGCGTCCGCTCGGCTCGCTCCTTTAGAGAGCGAAAGGCGGGGGGATAGGATGCAGTCGCAGAGCTCTGAGCAAAGTGCGCGGCTAGCCGTTCAGCAATGGCGGCAGCGTCCGTGCAGACAGCGCCGTCCAAGGAGAGCCCAGGGACACCCACAGGGGTCTGGGAGCCATAAATCCGCCGGATACGGGACCACACGTGCGAGGACGAGACACGGGAGCCCAGGGAGGAGACGTACCTCTCCCAGCACTCCTGCTTACGCCGTGCAATAAGTCGACGGGCGAAGGCACGGAGCCTCTTAAAGGCGATGAGGGTCTCCAGAGACGGGTGCCGCCTATGACGCTGGAGAGCCCGCCGACGGTCGCGAATAGCCTCAGCAATCTCCGGCGACCACCAGGGGACAGCCTTCCGCCGAGGGAGGCCAGAGGAACGGGGGATGGTAGCCTCGGCCGCGGAAACGATGGACGTGGTTAAAACACGGACCACCTCGTCAATGTCACCCTGTGGGGGAGACGCAATGGTTACAGCGGAAGTAAAAGCTGGCCAGTCAGCCCTGTGGAAAGCCCAGCGGGGCAAGCGCCCAGAAGAATGACACTGTGGCAGTGACAAATAGATGGGAAAATGGTCACTACCGCACAGGTCAGGATGCACTCTCCAGTGGAGGGATGGGACAAGTCCAGGGCTGCAAATAGAGAGATCGATGGCCGAGAACGAGCCATGGGCCACACTGAAATGCGTGGGAGCACCGGTGTTTAAGAGGCTAAGGTCGAGCTGAGCCAACACATGCTCCACGGCCCGACCACGATCATCGGAGACAGTCCCACCCCATAGAGGGTTGTGGGCATTGAAATCGCCCAGCAGCAAAAAAGGTGGCGGCAGTTGTGCTATCAGAGCAGCCAGGACATGCTGCGCGACAGTACCATCAGGTGGAAGGTAAATACTGCAGACGGTGATAGCCTGTGGCGTCCACACCCGAACAGCGACAGCCTCTAAAGCTGTTTGTAGAGGTACAAACTCGCTGTGAAGAGAGTTCAGGACATATATGCAGACGCCACCAGACACCCTTTCGTAAGTTGCCCGGTTCTTAAAATAACCCCGATAGCCACGGAGGGCGGGGGTTCGCATTGCTGGAAACCAAGTTTCCTGCAGAGCAATGCAAAGGAAAGGATGACGGCTGATAAGTTGGCGGAGCTCAGCTAAATGGTGGAAGAAACCGCTGCAGTTCCACTGGAGGATGGTACTGGCCATTGCTGGGAAAGGCGTGACGGGACGGGGAAGGCAGATTACGCCACTGGGTCACCTGCTGCCTCCAAGTGAGCACCTGTGCCAGTGCTTTCCATGGCGTTGGAGGGACTGGCGAGATCGAGGTCCTCAGCGGACGCCAGGATCTCCACCTCGTCCTCAGACGCAGAGGTTGAAGGTTGCGGTGGGACAGGTGCCACCGCAACGTCAGGATGCTTGGGAGCCTTTTTCTTCAACGGCTTCGCACGCTGTGCCTTGGGAGGGTCTGGCTGGGAGGGCCCCACTGGGTCAGTCTCAGGGACGGACGACGACCGTGAAGCCCTATGACCAGCGACCGGTTGTTGCTTCAAAACTTTGCGGGTATCCGCTTTGACACTGGGCAAAGCCTGGGAAGGGAGGGCCCCAAGGGACCCCTTCCTGGCTAGAGTAGCCGAAGAAGCCCTACGCTTCTCCGGCTGGGAAGGGGGGACGAATGTCCCCGATGGTTGGGGTGGTGTCGCTCCTGGAGTAGATGGAGCAACAGAGGGCGAAGTGCTCCCCACAACCAAGGGGGCCGGGTCATTTTGACATAGCTGAGAGGCAACAGTACGTGACGACACGGGAGAGGATCGGACCGCTGTTGCAGCAGCGGCATAGGTGGATGTCATGGGCACAGGATGTAGCCGCTCATATTTCCGCCTTGCCTCTGTGTAGGTCAGGCGGTCCAGTGTCTTATATTCCATTATCCTCCTTTCCTTCTGGAAGATCCGACAGTCCGGTGAGCAGGGGGAATGGTGTTCTCCACAGTTAACACAGACGGGAGGCGGAGCACATGGAGTATCAGGATGCGAAGGACGTCCGCAATCCCGACACGTGATGCTGGAAGTACAGCGAGATGACATGTGCCCGAACTTCCAGCATTTAAAACACCGCATCGGAGGAGGGATATATGGTTTCACATCACAACGGTAAACCATCACCCTAACCTTTTCGGGTAAGACATCACCCTCAAAGGCCAAGATGAAGGCACCGGTGGCTACCTGATTATCCCTCGGACCCCGATGGACGCGCCGGACGAAGTGAACACCTCGTCGTTCGAGGTTGGCGCGTAATTCATCGTCGGACTGCAGAAGAAGATCCCTATGGAATATAATACCCTGGACCATGTTGAGACTCTTATGCGGCGTGATGGTAACTGAAACATTCCCCAACTTGTCACAATTGAGCAACCTCCGTGACTGGGCAGAGGATGCCGTTTTGATGAGCACAGAGCCAGAGCGCATCTTGGACAAGCCCTCCACCTCCCCGAACTTGTCCTCTAAATGCTCCACAAAAAACTGGGGCTTGGTCGACACGAACGATTCGCCATCAATCCGCGTACACACAAGGTACCGGGGTGAATATTCGCCACTGCCTTCTTGAGCAAGTCGTTCCTCCCATGGAGTAGCTAGGGAGGGAAACGATCTCTGATCCAATTTCTTCCCGTTGAGGTTAGACCTCGATCGCTTAGAGACTGCTGGTGGAGGCCCACCAGCGATAGATGATGTACCACGCTTCATTGCGGGTCATCCGCCCTGATGCCACCTACTCCGACCAAGGGCCCTCCCCACGGGCGCCACCCAGCCACAGCAAAGGCCACCTGGCAGGATGGCCGTTGCCGGGAGTCCCGATGCCCCAGGGAGATGGGCATCTACTCCTTGGCATACGTGGGGAGTGAACGGCGCAGGCATCAGTAGAGCGATCCCTGTGTTGTCAGGGGGCTACAACCAAGAGGGTACATGGCGACCCCACCACAACGGACTGGCTACCGTGCTGGATCTTAGGTGCAAAAATGGCCAAGGTCGTCGTCACAGTTAAAAGAAACACTGCAGAGTGCAGCGTGGTAATCGCCCAAGAGATCGAAAACGAGCGGGACATCATTGCAACGACGAGAAAGACGGCTATAGGTCTAATTGCACGAAGGATACAGTGCACCATGTAAGGTGCCCTTCCCCAATTGGCTCGCTCTTCGGAATAATTTAGATAGATGGAGGTCAAACCCGAGAGGGGACCATCACATAAGGCCGAAACGTTTGAGACTCCTTTTAGTCGCCTCTTACGACAGGCAGGAATACCGCGGGCCTATTCGTACCCCCGAACCCGCAGGGGGAAACACACCATGGGGGTGTATGCAAAGTAGCCCGGAAAGTAGGTGGAACAGGGAAAACCTGAAGCCCAGAGAGAAGCTCCTTGACGCGGGCCGCTATTGTACAACCAGACCGGGGCCGACCATCTGGCAGATGGACGACCGATCGCGGGAACAGGAGACGATAATTTGGATGCCCGGGCGAGCTAAGAACATGGGCAGCATAAGCGGCCAGCAAACGTTGGCGTCGGAACCACAGGGGAGGGACACCTGCCTCCACGAGTAAGCTGTCCACAGGGCTGGTGCGGAAAGCACCAGTGGCAAGGCGTATCCCGCTGTGGAGAATTGGGTCCAGCACCCGCAACGCAGACGGGGAGCCTGAGCCATATGCCAGGCACCCATAATCCAGACGGGACTGAATTAACGCCTGGTAGAGCCGTAGCAGGGTAGAGCGGTCGGCTCCCCAGCGGGTGTGGCTCAAACACCGGAGTGCATTGAGATGCCGCCAACACGTCTGTTTGAGCTGCCGGATATGAGGCAGCCAAGTCAACCGGGCATCGAAAACCACCCCCAAAAACCTGTGGGTCTCCACCACAGCAAGGAGTTCGTCGGCAAGATAAAGCCGCGGCTCAGGATGGACTGTTCGGCGCCGGCAGAAATGCATAACGCAGGTCTTGGCTGCCGAAAACTGAAAGCCATGCGCTACAGCCCAAGACTGCGCCTTACGGATAGCGCCCTGTAGCTGACGTTCAACAGCTGCAATGCCAGTAGAGCTGTAATAAAGGCAGAAGTCGTCAGCATACAGGGAAGCGGAGACAGAATTTCCCACGGCCGCAGCAAGCCCGTTAATGGCTATTAAAAACAGACAGACACTTAAAACAGAGCCCTGTGGCACACCGTTCTCCTGGACGTGGGAGGAACTATATGAGGCCGCGACTTGCACGCGGAAGGTACGACACAACAGAAAATTGCGGATAAAAATCGGCAGAGGACCCCGAAGACCCCATCCATGAAGCGTAGAAAGAATGTGATGACGCCATGTCGTATCGTACGCCTTCCGCATGTCGAAAAAGACAGCGACCAGGTGCTGACGGCGGGCAAAGGCAGTACGGATGGCAGTCTCCAGGCTCACCAGATTGTCGGTGGCGGAGCGGCCTTTACGGAACCCACCCTGAGACGGAGCCAGAAGGCCCCGAGACTCCAGTACCCAATGCAAGCGCCGGCTCACCATCCGTTCGAGAAGCTTGCACATAACGTTGGTGAGGCTAATGGGACGGTAGCTGTCCACCTCCAGAGGGGTCTTTCCAGGTTTCAAAACGGGGATGACAATGCCTTCCCGCCATTGCGACGGAAACTCCCCCTCGACCCAAAGACGGTTGTAAAGATCGAGAAGGCGCCGCTGGCAGTCCACTGAAAGATGTTTCAGCATTTGACAGTGGATGCCATCTGGCCCAGGAGCGGTATCAGGGCAAGCAGCGAGGGCACTGCGAAATTCCCACTCACTGAATGGAGCATTGTAAGATTCTGGTTGGTTGGTTGGTTTGGGGGATTAAAGGGACCAGACTGCCATGGTCATCGGTCCCTTTTTCCAAAGACAAAGAACACCCACAGAGAATAAAAACAAGGAACAGAAGAGATCACAGACGACACAGAACAAGAGATACTGAGACAAAGACAAGACAAAACAAAACAAACTAAAACCACACAGAGTGTGACGGTGGTTGGCCGACCATAGACATAAAAGGAAAGGCCAACCACTGAGAAACACATTAAAAAATCAGTGTAAAACCATAGGCCAAAGGCCAGAATCAACACAAATCATTAAAAGAAAACAGAAACACTCAGAGTAAATGATAAAATCCCCCTGCCCGAATAAAACGTAAAACTGAGTCAGCCATAGTGGAGTCGTCTGTTAAAAGGGCAGGGAGCGTAGCAGGCAGCGCAAATGTCTGCCTGACCACAGCTAAAAGGGGGCAGGCCAGCAAAATGTGGGCCACTGTCAAAGCTGCCCCACAGCGACATAGAGGAGGGTCCTCCCGGCGCAGTAGATAACTGTGTGTCAGCCGGGAGTGGCCAATGCGGAGCCGGCAAAGAACTACTGAGTCCCTGCGAGTGGCTCGCAGGGATGACCGCCACACAGCCGTCGTCTCCTTGACAGCACGGAGTTTATTGCGCATTGTCAGTTCCCGCCATTCAGCGTCCCATAGCGCCAAGATTTTGCGGCGGAAGACTGCCCGCAAATCAGTCTCTGGGAGGCCAACGTCCAGAGATGGCTTGCTGGTGGCCTCTTTCGCCAGGCGGTCAACATGTTCGTTACCCGGGATACCGACATGACCGGGGGTCCACACAAAGACCACAGAGCGGCCGCAACAGGCGAGAGTATGCAGAGACTCGTGGATAGCCATCACCAGACGAGAACGAGGGAAACACTGGTCGAGAGCTCGTAAACCGCTCAGGGAATCGCTACAGATAACGAAGGACTCACCTGAGCAGGAGCGGATATACTCTAGGGCACGAAGGATGGCGACCAGTTCAGCAGTGTAAACGCTGCAGCCATCCGGCAAGGGACGTTGTTCGGAATGGTCCCCTAGAGTGAGCGCATATCCGACACGACCAGCAACCATCGAACCGTCAGTGTAAACAACACCAGAGCCCTGATACGTGGCCAGGATGGAATAAAAGCGGCGGCGGAAGGCCTCAGGAGGGACTGAGTCCTTGGGGCCCTGTGCCAACTCGAGCCGAAGGCTAGGGCGACGAACACACCATGGGGGTGTATGCAAAGTAGCCCGGAAAGGAGGTGGAACAGTGAAACCCTGGAGCCCAGAGAGAAGCTCTTTGACGCGGACCGCTATTGTACAACCAGACCGGGGCCGACGTTCTGGCATACGGACGACCGACCGCGGGAACAGGAGGCGATAGTTTGGATGCCCGGGCGAGCTTAGTACATGGGCAGCATAAGCGGCCAGCAAACGTTGGCGTCGGAACCGCAGCGGAGGTACACCTGCCTCCACTAGTACGCTGTCCACAGGGCTGGTGCGGAAAGCACCAGTGGCAAGGCGTATCCCGCTGTGGAGAATCGGGTCCAGCACCCGCAACGCAGACGGGGATGCTGAACCATATGCCAGGCACCCATAATCCAGACGGGACTGGATTAACGCCTGGTAGAGCCGCAACAGTGTAGAGCGGTCGGCTCCCCAGCGGGTGTGGCTCAAACACCGGAGTGCATTGAGATGCCGCCAACACGTCTGTTTGAGCTGCCGGATATGAGGCAGCCAAGTCAACCGGGCATCCAAAACCACCCCCAAAAACCTGTGGGTCTCCACCACAGCAAGGAGGTCGTCGGCAAGATAAAGCCGCGGCTCAGGATGGACTGTTCGGCGCCGGCAGAAATGCATAACGCGGGTCTTGGCTGCCGAAAACTGAAACCCATGGGCTACAGCCCAAGACTGCGCCCTACGGATAGCGCCCTGTAGCTGACGTTCAACAGCTGCAATGCCAGCAGAGCTGTAATAAAGGCAGAAGTCGTCAGCATACAGGGAAGCAGAGACAGAATTACCCACGGCCGCAGCAAGCCCGTTAATGGCTATTAAAAACAGACAGACACTTAAAACAGAGCCCTGTGGCACACCGTTCTCCTGGACGTGGGAGGAACTATACGAGGCCGCGACTTGCACGCGGAAGGTACGACACGACAGAAAATTGCGGATAAAAATCGGCAGAGGACCCCGAAGACCCCATCCACGAAGCGTAGAAAGAATGTGATGACGCCACGTCGTATCGTACGCCTTCCGCATGTCGAAAAAGACAGCGACCAGGTGCTGACGGCGGGAAAAGGCAGTACGGATGGCCGACTCCAGGCTCACCAGATTGTCGGCGGCGGAGCGGCCTTTACGGAACCCACCCTGAGATGGAGCCAGAAGGCCCCGAGACTCCAGTACCCAATGCAAGCGCCGGCTCACCATCCGTTCAAGCAACTTGCATAGAACGTTGGTGAGGCTAATGGGACGGTAGCTGTCCACCTCCAGAGGGTTCTTTCCAGGTTTCAAAACGGGGATGACAATGCCTTCCCGCCATTGCGACGGAAACTCCCCCTCGACCCAAAGACGGTTGTAAAGATCGAGAAGGCGCCGCTGGCAGTCCACTGAAAGGTGTTTCAGCATCTGACAGTGGATGCCATCTGGCCCAGGAGCGGTATCAGGGCAAGCAGCGAGGGCACTGCGAAATTCCCACTCACTAAAAGGAGCATTGTAAGATTCTGGGTGGGTGGTGCGAAACGAAAGGCTCCGACGTTCCATCCGCTCTTTAATGGAGCGGAAGGCCTGGGGGTAATTCGCAGAAGCGGAACTCATAGCAAAATGCTCCGCTAAGCGATTTGCAATGACGTCGGAGTCAGTACAAACTGCTCCATTCAGTGAGAGCGCAGGGACGCTGACAGGTGGCCGATAGCCGTAGACGCGTCGAATCTTGGCCCAGACCTGCGATGGAGAGACATGGAGGCCAATTGTGGACACATACCGCTCCCAGCACTCCTTCTTGCCTTGGCGGATAAGGAGGTGGGCCCGCGCACGGAGCCGTTTGAAGGCGATAAGGTGGTCGAGGGAGGGGTGTCGCTTGTGACGCTGGAGCGCCCGCCGGCGATCTTTAATCGCTTCAGCGATCTCAGGCGACCACCAAGGCACAGCCTTCCGCCGAGGGGACCCACAGGAATGGGGAATGGCAGATTCGGCGGCAGTAACGATGCCGGTGGTGACCGATTGAACCACCGCATCAATGTCATCGGTAGAGAGAGGCTCAAAAGCGGCAGTGGAGGAGAACAAGTCCCAGTCAGCCTTATTCGTAGCCCATCTGCTAGGGCGCCCAGAAGAGTGGCGCTGTGGTAGTGACAAAAAGATCGGAAAATGGTCACTACCACACAGGTCGTCATGCACACTCCATTGGACAGACGGTAAGAGGCTATGGCTACAGATGGAAAGGTCAATGGCGGAGTAGGTGCCATGCGCCACACTGAAGTGTGTGAAGGCACCATCATTTAACAGCGAGAGATCGAGCTGCGACAATAAATGCTCAACGATGGCGCCTCGACCTGTTGCCACTGACCCACCCCACAGAGGGTTATGAGCGTTGAAGTCGCCCAATAGCAAGAAAGGTGGCGGCAATTGGGCGACCAGTGCAGCCAGGACATGCTGCGAGACATCACCATCCGGTGGAATGTAAAGACTGCAGACGGTAACAGCCTGTGGCGTCCACACGCGTACAGCGACAGCCTCTAGAGGCGTCTGGAGAGGGACAGACTCGCTGTGCAGAGTGTGAAGGACATATATGCAGACGCCACCAGACACCCTTTCATAAGCTGCTCGGTTCTTATAATAACCCCGATAGCCACGGAGGGCGGGGGTTCGCATTGCTGGAAACCAAGTTTCCTGGAGAGCAATGCAGAAGAAAGGGTGAAGGCTGATAAGGTGGCGGAGCTCAGCTAGATGGTGGAAGAAACCGCTGCAGTTCCACTGGAGGATGGTGTTGTCCATGGCTGGGAAAGGCGTGACGGGACTGGGAAGGCAGATTACGCCACTGGGGCACCTGCTGCCTCCGATGGAGCATCCGTGCAAATGCCATCCATTGCGTCCGCGGGACCGGCAAGAGCGAGGTCCTCAGCGGACGCCAGAATCTCCACCTCGTCCTCAGAGGCAGAGCTTGTAGGGAGCGGCGGGATCGGTGCCACCGCATTACCGTTGGTCTTGGGGACTTTCTTCCTTTTCTGCTTATCACGCTGTGCCTTCGGCTCTTCAGGCTGCATGGGCTTCACTGGGTCAGTCTCTGGGACAGACGACGACCGCGAGGCCCGACGACCAGGGACTGGCAGTTGTTTCAACCACTTGCGGGCGTCCGCCTTGCCACTGGTCGGAACTTGCGAAGGGAGGTCCCCAAGGGATCCCTTCCTGGCGAGAGCAGCCGAAGAAGTCTTACGCTTCTCCGGCTGGGAAGGGGGAGCTGATGTCCCCGAAGGTTGGGAGGGTGTTGCTCCTGAAGAAGATGGAGCAGGAGCAACAGGGTGTGAAGTGCCCCCCACAAGCAAGGGGGCCGGTGGATGCTGACCGATCTTAGGGCCGATTCGTGATGACGGGAGAACCGTCGTTGCAGCAGCGGCGTAGGTCGACGGCATTGCCACAGGATGGAGCCTCTCATATTTCCGTCTAGCCTCGGGGTAGGTCAGCCGGTCCAAGGTCTTATATTCCATTATCTTCCGTTCTTTCTGCAATATCCTACAGTCCGGCGAGCAGGGGGAATGGTGTTCTCCGCAGTTAACACCGATAGGAGGCGGGGCACATGGAGTATCGGGATGCGAAGGACGTCCGCAATCCCGACACGTCATGCTGGAAGTACAGCGAGATGACATGTGCCCGAACTTCCAGCATTTAAAACACCGCATCGGAGGAGGGATATATGGTTTCACATCACAACGATAAACCATCACCTTAACCTTTTCGGGTAAGACATCACCCTCAAAGGCCAAGATGAAGGCACCGGTGGCGACCTGATTATCCCTCGGACCCCGATGGACGCGCCGGACGAAGTGAACACCTCGTCGTTCGAGGTTGGCGCGTAATTCATCGTCGGACTGCAGAAGAAGATCCCGGTGGAATATAATACCCTGGACCATGTTCAGACTCTTATGCGGCGTGATGCTAACGGAAACATCCCCCAACTTGTCACAATTGAGCAACCTCCGTGACTGGGCAGAGGATGCCGTTTTTATCAACACCGATCCAGACCGCATCTTGGACAAGCCCTCCACCTCCCCGAACTTGTCCTCTAAATGCTCCACAAAAAACTGGGGCTTGGTTGACACGAACGATTCTCCATCAACCCGCGTACACACAAGGTACCGGGGTGAATATTCGCCACTGCCTTCTTTAGCAAGACGTTCCTCCCATGGAGTAGCTAGGGAGGGAAACGATCTCGGATCCAATTTCTTCCCGTTGAGGTTAGACCTCGATCGCTTAGAGACTGCTGGTGGAGGCCCACCAGCGATAGATGATGTACCACGCTTCATTGCGGGTCATCCGCCCTGATGCCACCTACTCCGACCAAGGGCCCTCCCCACGGGCGCCACCCAGCCACAGCAAAGGCCACCTGGCAGGATGGCCGTTGCCGGGAGTCCCGATGCCCCAGGGAGATGGGCATCTACTCCTTGGCATACGTGGGGAGTGAACGGCGCAGGCATCAGTAGAGCGATCCCTGTGTTGTCAGGGGGCTACAACCAAGAGGGTACTTGGCGACCCCACCACAACGGGCTGGCTACCGTGCTGGATCTTAGGTGCAAAAATGGCCAAGGTCGTCGTCACAGTTAAAAGAAACACTGCAGAGTGCAGCGTGGTAATCGCCCAAGAGATCGAAAACGAGCGGGACACCATTGCAACGACGAGAAAGACGGCTATAGGTCTAATTGCACGAAGGATACAGTGCACCATGTAAGGTGCCCTTCCCCAATTGGCTCGCTCTTCGGAATAATTTAGATAGATGGAGGTCAAACCCGAGAGGGGACCATCACATAAGGCCGAAACGTTGGAGACTCCTTTTAGTCGCCTCTTACGACAGGCAGGAATACCGCGGGCCTATTCTAACCCCCGAACCCGCAGGGGGGCCCAGCTCAGGACCCCGGGGTCGCCAAGCCCGTACTCAGCAAATGAACGCTGAGCCCCTGGGGGCCCTCCCATGGTGTGGCGAGGGAGGGGAACGATTTGGGGTCATAAACGTTACCTTTAAAATGGGCTCTCGAACGCTTAGAGACTGCTGACGGCTGGACGCCAGCGACAGAAGATGTACCACGCTTCATTGCGGGTCATCCGCCCTGATGCCACCCACTCCGACCAAGGGCCCTCCCCACGGGCGCCACCCAGCCACAGCAAAGGCCACCTGGCAGGATGGCCATTGCCGGGAGTCCTGATGCCCCAGGGAGATGGGCATCTACTCCTTGGCATACGTGGGGAGTGAACGGCGCAGGCATCAGTAGAGCGATCCCTGTGTTGTCAGGGGGCTACAACCAAGAGGGTACATGGCGACCCCACCACAACGGACTGGCTACCGTGCTGGATCTTAGGTGCAAAAGTGGCCAAGGTCGTCGTCACAGTTAAAAGAAACACTGCAGAGTGCAGCGTGGTAATCGCCCAAGAGATCGAAAACGAGCGGGACACCATTGCAACGACGAGAAAGACGGCTAGAGGTCTAATTGCACGAAGGATACAGTGCACCATGTAAGGTGCCCTTCCCCAATTGGCTCGCTCTTCGGAATAATTTAGATAGATGGAGGTCAAACCCGAGAGGGGACCATCACATAAGGCCGAAACGTTTGAGACTCCTTTTAGTCGCCTCTTACGACAGTCAGGAATACCGCGGGCCTATTCTAACCCCCGAACCCGCAGGGGGCGGAAGGAACTCGCCCAAGGGACCCTTTCCGAACGAGTGAGGCCAGAGGAGGCTGTTGCTTCTCCGGCTGAGTAGCCGGAGAGGGCTGTCGCTTTTCCAGCTGAGTAGCCGGAGAAGGCTGGTTGGTTGGTTTGGGGGATTAAAGGGACCAGACTGCCATGGTCATCGGTCCCTTTTTCCAAAGACATAGAACACCCACAGAGAACAAAGACGAGGAACAGAAGAGATCACAGACGATACAGAACAGGAGAGACTGAGACAAAGACAAGACAAAACGAAACGAACGAAAACCACATAGAGATAAACGGTGGTTGGCCGACCATACAAATAAAAAAGGAAAAGCCAACCACTTAGAAACACATTAAAAAATCAGTGTAAAATCATAGGCCAAAGGCCAGAGTCGACACAAAACAAAAATAAAACAGAAACACTCAGATTAAATGATAAAATCCCCCTGCCCGAATAAAACGTAAAATTAAGTCAGCCATAGTGGAGTCGTCTGTTAAAAGGGCAGGGAGCGTATCAGGCAGCGCAAATGTCTGCCTGACCACAGCTAAAAGGGGGCAGGCCAACAGAATGTGGGCCACTGTCAAAGCCGCCCCGCAGCGACATACAGGAGGGTCCTCCCGGAGCAGTAAATAACTGTGTGTCAGCCGGGAGTGGCCAATGCGGAGCCGGCAAAGAACTACCGATTCCCTGCGAGTGGCTCGCAGGGATGACCGCCACACAGCCGTCGTCTCCTTGACAGCACGGAGTTTATTGGACTATGGCAGTTCGCGCCATTCCTCGTCCCATAGCGCCAAGATTTTGCGGCGGAAGACTGCCCGCAAATCAGTCTCTGGGAGGCCAAGGTCCAGAGATGGCTTGCTGGTGGCCTCTTTCGCCAGGCGGTCAACATGTTCGTTACCCGGGATACCGACATGACCGGGGGTCCACACAAAGACCACAGAGCGGCCGCAACAGGCAAGAGTATGCAGAGACTCGTGGATAGCCATCACCAGACGAGAACGAGGGAAACACTGGTCGAGAGCTCGTAAACCGCTCAGGGAATCGCTACAGATAACGAAGGACTCACCTGAGCAGGAGCGGATATACTCTAGGGCACGAAAGATGGCGACCAATTCAGCAGTGTAAACGCTGCAGCCATCCTGCAAGGAACGTTGTTCGGAACGGTCCCCTAGAGTGAGCGCATACCCGACACGACCAGCAACCATCGAACCGTCAGTGTAAACAACACCAGAGCCCTGATACATGGCCAGGATGGAATAAAAGCGGCGCCGGAAGGCCTCTGGAGGGACTGAGTCCTTAGGGCCCTGTGCCAGATCGAGCCGAAGGCTAGGGCGACGAACACACCATGGGGGTGTATGCAAAGTAGCCCGGAAAGGAGGTGGAACAGTGAAACCCTGGAGCCCAGAGAGAAGCTCTTTGACGCGGACCGCTATGGTACAACCAGACCGGGGCCGACGTTCTGGCAGACGGACGACCGACCGCGGGAACAGGAGGCGATAGTTTGGATGCCCGGGCGAGCTGAGAACATGGGCAGCATAAGCGGCCAGCAAACGTTGGCGTCGGAACCGCAGTGGAGGTACACCTGCCTCCACTAGTACGCTGTCCACAGGGCTGGTGCGGAAAGCACCAGTGGCAAGGCGGATACCACTGTGGAGAATCGGGTCCAGCACCCGTAACGCAGATGGGGAGGCTGAGCCATAAGCCAGGCACCCATAATCCAGACGGGACTGGATTAACGCCTGGTAGAGCCGTAGCAGGGTAGAGCGGTCGGCTCCCCAGCGGGTGTGGCTCAAACACCGGAGTGCATTGAGATGCCGCCAACACGTCTGTTTGAGCTGCCGGATATGAGGCAGCCAAGTCAACCGGGCATCGAAAACCACCCCCAAAAACCTGTGGGTCTCCACCACAGCAAGGAGTTCGTCGGCAAGATAAAGCCGCGGCTCAGGATGGACTGCTCGGCGCCGGCAGAAATGCATAACGCAGGTCTTGGCTGCCGAAAACTGAAAACCATGCGCTACAGCCCAAGACTGCGCCTTACGGATAGCGCCCTGTAGCTGACGTTCAACAGCTGCAATGCCAGTAGAGCTATAATAAAGGCAGAAGTCGTCAGCATACAGGGAAGCGGAGACAGAGTTTCCCACGGCCGCAGCAAGACCGTTAATGGCTATTAAAAACAGACAGACACTTAAAACAGAGCCCTGCGGCACACCGTTCTCCTGGACGTGGGAGGAACTATACGAGGCCGCGACTTGCACGCGGAAGGTACGACACAACAGAAAATTGCGGATAAAAATCGGCAGACGACCCCGAAGACCCCATCCATGAAGCGTAGAAAGAATGTGATGACGCCATGTCGTATCGTACGCCTTCCGCATGTCGAAAAAGACAGCGACCAGGTGCTGACGGCGGGCAAAGGCAGTACGGATGGCAGTCTCTAGGCTCACCAGATTGTCGGTGGCGGAGCGGCCTTTACGGAACCCACCCTGAGACGGAGCCAGAAGGCCCCGAGACTCCAGTACCCAATGCAAGCGCCGGCTCACCAACCGTTCGAGAAGCTTGCACATAACGTTGGTGAGGCTAATGGGACGGTAGCTGTCCACCTCCAGAGGGGTCTTTCCAGGTTTCAAAACGGGGATGACAATGCCGTCCCGCCATTGCGACGGAAACTCCCCCTCGACCCAAAGACGGTTGTAAAGATCGAGAAGGCGCCGCTGGCAGTCCACTGAAAGATGTTTCAGCATTTGACAGTGGATGCCATCTGGCCCAGGAGCGGTATCAGGGCAAGCAGCGAGGGCACTGCGAAATTCCCACTCACTGAATGGAGCATTGTAAGATTCTGGGTGGTTGGTGCGAAACGAAAGGCTCCGACGTTCCATCCGCTCTTTAATGGAGCGGAAGGCCTGGGGGTAATTCGCAGAAGCGGAACTCAAAGCAAAATGCTCTGCTAAGCGATTTGCAATGACGTCGGAGTCAGTACAAACTGCTCCATTCAGTGAGAGCGCAGGGACGCTGACAGGTGGCCGATAGCCGTAGACGCGTCGAATCTTGGCCCAGACCTGCGATGGAGAGACATGGAGGCCAATTGTGGACACATACCGCTCCCAGCACTCCTTCTTGCCTTGGCGGATAAGGAGGCGGGCCCGCGCACGCAGCCGTTTGAAGGCGATAAGGTGGTTGAGGGAGGGGTGTCGCTTGTGACGCTGGAGCGCCCGCCGGCGATCTTTAATCGCTTCAGCGATCTCAGGCGACCACCAAGGCACAGCCTTCCGCCGAGGGGACCCACAGGAATGGGGAATGGCAGATTCGGCGGCAGTAACGATGCCGGTGGTGACCGATTGAACCACCGCATCAATGTCATCGGTAGAGAGAGGCTCAAAAGCGGCAGTGGAGGAGAACAAGTCCCAGTCAGCCTTATTCATAGCCCATCTGCTAGGGCGCCCAGAAGAGTGGCGCTGTGGTAGTGACAAAAAGATCGGAAAATGGTCACTACCACACAGGTCGTCATGCACACTCCATTGGACAGACGGTAAGAGGCTATGGCTACAGATGGAAAGGTCAATGGCGGAGTAGGTGCCATGCGCCACACTGAAGTGTGTGAAGGCACCATCATTTAACAGCGAGAGATCGAGCTGCGACAATAAATGCTCAACGATGGCGCCTCGACCTGTTGCCACTGACCCACCCCACAGAGGGTTATGAGCGTTGAAGTCGCCCAATAGCAAGAAAGGTGGCGGCAATTGGGCGACCAGTGCAGCCAGGACATGCTGCGAGACATCACCATCCGGTGGAATGTAAAGACTGCAGACGGTAACAGCCTGTGGCGTCCACACGCGTACAGCGACAGCCTCTAAAGGCGTCTGTAGTAGTAGTAGTAGTAGAGGTGTTTGTGGGCGCACGACAGCAAGGTCTTCAGCGCCCGTGCAGCATCATAGTGAGACGGGTGTCAAGAAAAAAGAAAACCTCAGAACAGGGACATAAAACGGAACAGAGAACACGGGGAACAATCATCGAAAAAATGGGCTCACCCACACTGAAGTGTGGGATGATGCAGGGCGTCAGCAGTAAAACGTGGACAATACAGGAAGAAAATGGTAGAGAGAGCTAAAACATTGGAGCAGATGGAAGTGGCTGGCTGACCACAAGGAAAAAAGGGAGGAGTCAGCCACTCTGCAACACACTAAAACCTCCAGCCTAAAAGTTTAGGCCAGAGTCCAGACACATCACAAAACTTAAAAACCCTTGCCACACACGTCTCATCGTCAGCTAAAATACAAGGGAGATCCCCAACAACCTGTGCTTCTGCCCTTGCATCACGGTATAAAATACAGTCGATTAAAATGTGCCGGAAAGAGATGTGCACACCACAAGTGGCACAAAACGGAGGATCCTCCCGCCGTAATAAATAGCTATGCGTCACAGGACAGTGCCCAATCCGCAGACGTGTGAGGGCCACCTCTTCCCGCCTGAGCAACCGACAGGAGGAACGCCACGGCCGAGTGGTTGACTTTACCGACCGCAGTTTATTGGCCGACACCGCCAGCCATTCGGCCTCCCACAACTCCATGCACTTCCTATGGAGTGCAGCGATGACTGACTGCAAGGGGATAGGACACTGGACCACATCCTGCTCTCTGCAGGCCTCCTTGGCAGCCCGATCAGCCTGTTCATTGCCCCATATGCCGACATGACCAGGCACCCAGCAGAAGGATACCTCTTTACCCCGCTGTTGGAGCAAGTACAGTTGGTCATGTATCAACTGGACCATCTCCTCAGTCGGGTATAGGCTCTGCAGCGATTGTAAGGCACTAAGAGAATCGGAGCAGAGAAGAAATCGATCGCCCCGAACACGATGCATCTGCTCCAGTGCCTTCAGGATCGCGTGGAGCTCCGCTGCGAAAACGGTATATTCAGCAGGGAGGCGAATCCGGGTGACACGATCAGGGAACACCACAGAACAGCCTAGGGAAGTCTCCTGTTTCGAGCCATCAGTATAAACGACAGTGAAACCGTGATGCACGTCTAAAATGTTAAAAAACAGAGATTGGAACGTAAAATCTGGTGTGCCATCTTTCTTAAAACGAGTCAAATCTAAAATAAATTTGGGACGCCGGAGGAGCCAAGGTGGAGATCTGCTCCAACCGCGACGTAAAACACGAAGACCAGCCACAGACATCGCAGCGAGGCAATCCTGTGCGCGAATCCCATAGGGCTGCGTCGCACGTTGCCGGTTATGAAATAACCGTGCCAGAGGAGGCTTAGCAACGGTATGGTATGCAGGTGTGTACGGTGTGGACAAAGTTTTATACGCCTGGCGTACCGTAAGTAGCCGTCGTCGCATATGAAGTGGCGGTTCACCAGCCTCTGCACAGAGGCTTGGTATGGGGCTAGTTCGGAATGCCCCAGTGGCCAACCGCAGCCCTTCATGGTGGACAACGTCCAAAATCTTTAAGTACGAAGGCCTCGCAGACCCATACACCGTGCACCCATAATCGAGCCGAGATCGCACAAACGCCCTGTAAAACTGGAGCAGACAAGTCCTGTCAGCTCCCCATGTACTGTGGCTAAGACATTTTAAAATGCTTAAAGCCTGAAGCGACCGTCGTTTCAGGTCTTTAAGATGAGGTAACCACGTGAGCCTCGAGTCAAAAATGAGACCCAGAAATCTCACCGTGTCTTTAAAAGAAAGAATAGTGTCCCTCAAGCGCAACTCAGGAAAGGGTAAAATCGAACGAGAACGGTTAAAAAGAACACATACAGACTTCTCGGTGGAAAACTTAAATCCACTCTTCAGCGCCCAGTCATCCAAACGCCTAATCGTAAGTTGCAACTGACGAGTTGTCGTTGCAAGGCTTGAAGAAGAGCAGAACAAAGAGAAATCATCCACAAACAAAGAACACTGGACAGGACTTTTCACCATGGACGTAATGCTATTAATAGCGATGGCAAACAGAGTCACACTTAAAACGCTACCCTGAGGGACACCGTTCTCCTGCTCAAAGCGATCAGACAGGACGTCACCAACTCGGTATCTAAAATATCGTGGCGAGAGGAAAGACTGAATAAAAAGAGGAAGACAACCACGAAAACCCCATTCGTGAAGCTGCTCCAGGATGAGACGCCGCCAAGTGGTATCGTAGGCCTTCTCGATGTCGAAAAATACACCTATAAGGTGATGACGGCGTAGGAAAGCTTGTTGGATAGCCGCCTCCAGGAGGGCAAGGTTATCGAAGGTGGAACGAAACCTCCTGAACCCACACTGAAAGCGACTAAGTAGTTGCCGGGATTCTAACATCCAGACAAGGCGGCGGTTGACCATCCGCTCCAAGGTCTTCCCTATGCAACTAGTGAGGGCAATACTACGGTAGCTACTTGGGCTCGAGCGGTCTTTCCCAGGTTTTAAAAAAGGGATTAAAACTGCCTCACGCCACGCGTCAGGAAAGTGACCCGACGCCCAAATGGCATTAAAAAGTGCGAGGAGGATTTCTTTGTTGCGCATTGTGAGGTGCCATAGCATACTGTTGGTTGGTTGGTTGGTTTGGGGGATTAAAGGGACCAGACTGCCATGGTCATCGGTCCCTTTTTCCAAAGACAAAGAACACCCACAGAGAATAAAAACAAGGAACAGAAGAGATCACAGACGACACAGAACAAGAGATACTGAGACAAAGACAAGACAAAACAAACTAAAACCACACAGAGTGTGACGGTGGTTGGCCGACCATAGACATAAAAAGGAAAGGCCAACCACTGAGAAACACATTAAAAAATCAGTGTAAAACCATAGGCCAAAGGCCAGAATCAACACAAATCATTAAAAGAAAACAGAAACACTCAGAGTAAATGATAAAATCCCCCTGCCCGAATAAAACGTAAAACTGAGTCAGCCAAAGTGGAGTCGTCTGTTAAAAGGGCAGGGAGCGTAGCAGGCAGCGCAAATGTCTGCCTGACCACAGCTAAAAGGGGGCAGGCCAGCAAAATGTGGGCCACTGTCAAAGCTGCCCCACAGCGACATAGAGGAGGGTCCTCCCGGCGCAGTAGATAACTGTGTGTCAGCCGGGAGTGGCCAATGCGGAGCCGGCAAAGAACTACTGAGTCCCTGCGAGTGGCTCGCAGGGATGACCGCCACACAGCCGTCGTCTCCTTGACAGCACGGAGTTTATTGCGCATTGTCAGTTCCCGCCATTCAGCGTCCCATAGCGCCAAGATTTTGCGGCGGAAGACTGCCCGCAAATCAGTCTCTGGGAGGCATAGCATACTGTAATGGATCCTGTCGTGACCAGGGGAAGTGTCACGAGCTCCAGACAATGCAGAATCCAGCTCCCACATAGAAAAAGGGCAGTTGTAAACATCATGAGAGGTGGGCTGGAAGTTCAGACTACACCTCTCAGCAACCGCTCTATGGCGCTGGAAACCGGGATCCTGACTGGTTGTAGCAGTAACTGTCGCAAAATAGGCTGCCATAGTCTGGGCAATGTCCCACGGATCTGTGTGGAGAGTGCCGTTATTCAGTACAGCAGCTATGGGGCACCTCCCTCCTCTGCCAGAAATTCTCCTAATGGTCTCCCACACAATGGAACTCTTGGTGGAACGATTAACGGTGTTCAGGAACTTTTGCCACGACCTCTTCTTGCTCTCACGAATAATGCGGCGACATCTCGCCCTCGCCACCCGAAAGGCAGCAAGATTCTCAGCAGTCGGCCGACACTTGAACCGCCGCAGAGCCGCACGCCTGGTCCTGATTGCAGAGCGGCATTCGTCACTCCACCAAGGCACAGGTGGCCTTTTCCGGTGACCTGTGGACTGTGGAATGGATGCCGCAGCGGCATGGAGGACCGTTTTGGTAATATGATCCACCCACACCTCAACATTCGCACAGTGTTCGAATTGGGCCAACTGGCTATAAAGTGTCCAGTCAGCTCCACTGAGCACCCATCGTGGTGGTCTCCTGTCGGGGCCCACGCCATCTGGCAGGTGAATCCAGATTGGGAAATGATCACTGCCGTGCAAGTCAGCGACCACTTCCCAGTGAGCACTAGCGGCAAGAGCTGGAGAGCAAAGCGAGAGATCAATGGCAGAGAACGACCCAGTCGCCGTGCAGAAATGAGTACTCTGTCCTCCATTGAGCAAGTAGGCACAGGATGACAGGAGAAGCCTCTCAATTGCTCTACCCCTGGGGCAGGTAATTGCAGAGCCCCAAAGCACATTGTGGGCATTAAAATCACCACAAATAATGAATGGCTGGGGGAGCTGTGTAAGAAGGTCGGTGAGGGCCGCTTCATCAAGAGCATCATGTGGGGGCAAGTAAAGTGAACATACAGTCAATGGATGACGCACGTGCACGGACACAGCGACGGCCTGTAGAGTCGTCGTAAGTGAGAGAGGCGAGGAATGGTAGTCCGTCCTGACGAAAATACCTACGCCTCCTCTAGCTCTCTCTCCACGCAGGTCGTCCTTTTTGTGGAGTGTATAGCCTCGTATCTCAGGGGAGTATGATGGATGGAAATACGTCTCCTGGAGACAGAGACACAATGGTCGACCCTGAGAAAGTAGACGAAGTTCCTCCACATGCGTCCTGAACCCTTGCAAGTTCCACTGGAGTATGGGAGCCATCTATGTTGGGGGTAGCACCTTCATCCTGTCTCTCCGACGGGGCGGGGAGACCGCAGCAGGTGGAGGGGCAGGCGTGGGACGAGATGATTGCCCCACACATACATCGTACTCCATCAACTCTGGGGAAGAGTCAGATGAAGCCTCGCGTAAAACAACATCCGCATGGTCAGATGGTTTACCACGGGATTTGACCCGCTGTTGCTGCTGCACAGTAGCTTTCTGTGGCTTGGTGGACTTTGGGGGAGCGGATGTGGGAGTGGTAAGTGGCGCACTGGGCTTGGGGACAACCTCAGCTGTTGGAGGCGCGAGGGGCTGGACCAAGTCCGCCACTGTACCTTTGTCTGCCGTTCGAGTAGGGGCTACTGGCTCTGGAACACTGGCTGCGTTGCAAGTGCACTGGCAGCTACAGGTGTTAGTGCCAACACTCACCACCTCAGTCTGCGTTGAGGCATCGACCTTTGGAGTAGGCTTCTGTACCAGGGATGCAAAAGATGTAGCAAATGTGGGAGGTTGCATCGACTTATAAATCTTCTTGGCCTCACCATAGGGGATACGCTTGGTTGTTTTGATTTCCTGGACCTTGCGTTCCTCTAAAAATATGCAGCAGTCCCTACTCCAAACAGGGTGGTTCCCAGAGCAATTAATACATTTAGCCGGAGACGAGCAACCAACTCCTTCATGAGCAGCCTGACCACAGTTTCCACAAGTCGCTTCGCCTTTACAGCCTAAGGTGGTATGCCCAAAACGCTGGCATTTGAAACAGCGCATTGGGGCCGGGAAATAAGGCCTCACACTAAGGCGAAGGAAGCCAGCTTTAACATGTTCAGGAAGTGTTGTGCTACTGAAGGTCAGAATAAAGGAGTCGGATTTGACAAGAGTGCCATCAACCCTCTTCATGATGTGTTGGACATCAACGATACCTTCCGGAGCCCACTCACGTTGCAGTTCTTCCTTGGGAATATCAGCTAGATCCCGGCATGTCACAACACCTTTGCTATAGTTCAAGGTGCTGTGCAGTTCGGTGTCTATGGCATACTCTCCAAGGCATTTAGCAGATTGGAGGTTAGTTGCTTGCTGGGAAGTGGAAGTTTCCACTAGCAAGGTCCCATTACGTAAGCGCTTCACCGATTTTAAGGAGCCACAGATTCCCTCCAATCCCTTTTGTATATAGAAGGGCGAAACCTTCTCGAAACTACCCTCCTTCCGTTTCACAATGAGAAACACATTCGGATTACCAGAATGCATTCCGTTACCTAAGACTGGACTTTTTAAAGAAGCGCCGGAGTCAGGGGGACTGACTGCACGGGCCCTCTTAAGAGACTAGGTGTTAGAACCTTCCAGCGGCCCACCCTTTCCGCTGGGAGGAGGAAAAGAGAATTTCGAAGGATCCATCTCGGTCCCACGAGCAGCTAGGGAACTAGAAGTCCACCTAGACAGAGCCCCGCGTGCCTTGGTAAGCCTTATACAACTGAGGTGCGGCAGGTTCCCCAGAGGTTGCCCGCTACCGACTGTTCCACCTCAACAGCCATGCATCTCATCAGCGCGCAGCACACCTTGAGATTGAGGGGTTTTTTATAGAGGTTTATTCCATCCTCGCGATCCGGGCGGTCAAGCCAAGATCCCCATTCCCTGAGACACACAACATTCCACCGCCGCGCCGCACGGTGGTCGTTGAAGTATGCTTAGAGGTTACGGTGACAGGGGACTGGCGGCGCTTACCAGTCCCCAGCTCAGGAACCCCGGGGTCGCCAAGCCCGTACCCAGCAAACGAATGCTGAGCCCCTGGGGGCCTAAAGGCGTCTGGAGAGGGACAGACTCGCTGTGCAGAGTGTGAAGGACATAAATGCAGACGCCACCAGACACCCTTTCATAAGCTGCTCGGTTCTTGTAATAACCCCGATAGCCACGGAGGGCGGGGGTTCGCATCGCCGGAAACCAAGTTTCCTGGAGAGCAATGCAGAAGAAAGGGTGAAGTCTGACAAGTTGACGGAGCTCGGCTAGATGGTGGAAGAAACCGCTGCAGTTCCACTGGAGGATGGTGTTGTCCATGGCTGGGAAAGGCGTGACGAGACTGGGAAGGCAGATTACGCCACTGGGTCACCTACTGCCTCCGATGGAGCATCTGTACAAATGCCATCCATTGCGTCCGAGGGACCGGCAAGAGCGAGGTCCTCAGCGGACGCCAGAATCTCCACCTCGTCCTCAGAGGCAGAGCTTGTAGGAAGCGGTGGGATCGGTGCCACCGCAATACCGTTGGTCTTGGGGACTTTCTTCTTTGTCCGCTTGTCACGCGGCGCCTTCGGCGGTTCAGGCGGCATGGGCTTCACCGGGTCAGTCTCAGGGACAGACGACGACCGCGAGGCCCGACGACCAGGGACTGGCGGTTGTTTCAACCACTTGCGGGCGTCCGCTTTTCCACTGGTCGGAACTGGTGAAGGGAGAGCCCCAAGGGATCCCTTCCTGGCGAGAGCAGCCGAAGAAGTCTTACGCTTCTCCGGCTGGGAAGGGGGAACTGATGTCCCCGATGGTTGGGAGGGTGTTGCTCCTGGAGAAGATGGAGCAGGAGCAACAGGGTGTGAAGTGCCCCCCACAAGCAAGGGGGCCGGTGGATGCTGACCGATCTTAGAGCCGATTCGTGATGACGGGAGAACCGGCATTGCAGCAGCGGCGTAAGTTGACGGCATTGCCACAGGATGGAGCCTCTCATATTTCCGTCTAGCCTCGGGGTAGGTCAGCTGGTCCAAGGTCTTATATTCCATTATCTTCCGTTCTTTCTGCAATATCCTACAGTCCGGTGAGCAGGGGGAATGGTGTTCTCCGCAGTTAACACAGATAGGAGGCGGGGCACATGGAGTATCGGGATGCGAAGGACGCCCGCAATCCCGACACGTCATGCTGGAAGTACAGCGCGATGACATGTGCCCGAACTTCCAGCATTTAAAACACCGCATCGGAGGAGGGATATATGGTTTCACATCACAACGGTAAACCATCACCTTAACCTTTTCGGGTAAGACATCACCCTCAAAGGCCAAGATGAAGGCACCGGTGGCGACCTGATTATCCCTCGGACCCCGATGGACGCGCCGGACGAAGTGAACACCTCGTCGTTCGAGGTTGGCGCGTAATTCATCGTCGGACTGCAGAAGAAGATCCCGGTGGAATATAATACCCTGGACCATGTTCAGACTCTTATGCGGCGTGATGGTAACGGAAACATCCCCCAACTTGTCACAATTGAGCAACCTCCGTGACTGGGCAGAGGATGCCGTTTTTATCAACACCGATCCGGACCGCATCTTGGACAAGCCCTCCACCTCACCGAACTTGTCCTCTAAATGCTCTACAAAGAACTGAGGCTTCACGGATAGAAAAGATTCCCCATCAGCTCTGGTACAGACAAGATATCTGGGCGAATACGTCTCAGTGTCACGCAATGCCTGTCGTTCCTCCCATGGTGTGGCGAGGGAGGGGAACGATTTGGGGTCATAAACGTTACCTTTAAAATGGGCTCTCGAACGCTTAGAGACTGCTGACGGCTGGCCGCCAGCGACAGATGATGTACCACGCTTCATTGCGGGTCATCCGCCCTGATGCCACCTACTCCGACCAAGGGCCCTCCACACGGGCGCCACCCAGCCACAGCAAAGGCCACCTGGCAGGATGGCCATTGCCGGGAGTCCCGATGCCCCAGGGAGATGGGCATCTACTCCTTGGCATACGTGGGGAGTGAACGGCGCAGGCATCAGTAGAGTGATCCCTGTGTTGTCAGGGGGCTACAACCAAGAGGGTACATGGCGACCCCACCACAACGGACTGGCTACCGTGCTGGATCTTAGGTGCAAAAATGGCCAAGGTCGTCGTCACAGTTAAAAGAAACACTGCAGAGTGTAACGTGGTAATCGCTCAAGAGATCGAAAACGAGCGGGACACCATTGCAACGACGAGAAAGACGGCTATAGGTCTAACTGCACGAAGGATACAGTGCACCATGTAAGGTGCCCTTCCCCAATTGGCTCGCTCTTCGGAATAATTTAGATAGATGGAGGTCAAACCCGAGAGGGGACCATCACATAAGGCCGAAACGTTTGAGACTCCTTTTAGTCGCCTCTTACGACAGGCAGGAATACCGCGGGCCTATTCTTACCCCCGAACCCGCAGGGGGGCACTTCCCTGAACTTGTCCTCTAAATGCTCGACAAAAAACTGAGGCTTCACAGACACAAAGGGCTTCCCCGACAGCTCTAGTACAGACGAGATACTGGGGCGAATACGTTTCACTGTGATTCATAGCCTTTCGTTCTCCCATGGTGTGGCCAGGGAGGGGAATGATTTGGGGTCATACACGTTAGCTTTAAAGTGAGCTTTTGAATGCTTAGAGACTGCCAGTGGCTGGCCACCAGCAAGAGATGATATACCATGCTTCATTGCGGGTCATCAGCCCTGATGCCACCTACTCTGACTAAGGGCCCTCCCCACGAGCGCCACCCAGCCTCAGCAAGGACCACCTGGCAGGATGGCAATTGGTGGTGGTGGTGGTTGTTGGATGTTTAAGGGGGACTAAACAGCGAAGGTCATCAGTCCCCCATTCCAAAATCAGGCGAGCCGAAAATCTACGAAGCAGATAAAAACCAAAGGGGGAGGAGACGTCCCCCCAGGCGCTAAAAGCACACAAATGCAGCAACAAACACTACAGACAAGGACAGAGGAACATCAGACAGAAATAAACAGAAGAAAGGAAGATGGCCGGAGACTGGTTGACTGACCACGAGATCAAAAATGGGAAAGAGTCAACCATCTCACAGCACACCAGAACAGCAACAGACACAAGGACAATAGACACAGAAAGGGAAAGGCGCAGGACCTCCCTAAATCGAACCATAAAACGGACTACCACGAATAAAATTTAAAACGGTATCAGCCATGGAGGCATCGTCGGATAAAACCAAAGCCAAAGTGCCCGGGAGATTAAAAGATTGCCGGAGTGTGCGCAGTCGAGGACACTCCAGCAAAATGTGGCCGACCGTCAGCCGGGACCCACACTGACACAAGGGGGGATCCTCCTGACGCAACAGATGGCCGTGCGTCAGGTAGGTATGGCCGATGCGCAGCCGACACAGGACTACCGAGTCCCTGCGAGAAGCCCGCAGGGAGGAACGCCACACATCGGTCGTCCCCTTGACAGCCCGTAGTTTATTCGGGGCTGTCATGCCACGCCACTCAGCAGCCCACATCCCAAGTACCTTACGGCGCAACACCAGCTGCTGGTCGCGAGCCGTAAGGCCGATCTCCAAAGCTGGGGCGGCTATCGCCCCTTTGGCCAGCCTGTCTACACGTTCGTTCCCTGGGATGCCAACATGACCGGGCGTCCAAACCAGGACCACTGAACCACCAGAACGGGCAATGGCGGAAACAGCCTCCTGAATGGAGGACACCAGAGGAGAGGAGGGATAGCAGCGGTCGATGGCCTGAAGGCTGCTCAGGGAGTCACTGCAGATGACAACGGACCTACCTGAGCAGAAACGCATGTGCTCAAGAGCGCGCAAGATGGCCACCAGCTCTGCAGTAAAAATACTGCAGCCAGCCGGCAAGGAGCGTTGCTCAATATGGTCAGAGTGAGCAAAGGCGTAGGCAGTGCGACCATCAACCAGGGAACCATCAGTGTAGACTGGCTCACAGCCCGGAAATGATTCGAGGAGCGCAAGAAAACGGCGACGGAGGGCCACAGGCGGAACCGAGTCCTTAGGGCCCTGTGCCAAATCCAGACGGACAGACGGCCGGGACAAACACCAGGGAGGCGTAGGTGTATGGACCCGGAAGGGAGGCAGAAGAGGGAATGACCCCAGTTCTGACAGCAGGGACTGGACACGGACAGCTACGGAAAGCCCAGACCTAGGTCGCCGTTCGGGCAGATGGAGGACCATGGCAGGGAAAAGCAGGCGACGATTGGGATGGCCTGGCGAGCAATGCACGTGGACAGCATAGTCGGCGAGCAGTCGATGGCGGCGAATCCGCAGCGGGGGAACCCCGGCCTCCACCAGTAAACTATCCACGGGGCTCGTACGAAAAGCGCCAGTTGCAAGCCGGACCCCACAGTGGTGTATGGGGTCTAACAACTTCAACACTGAGGGTGACGCAGACCCATAGGCCAGGCTCCCATAATCAAGCCGGGACTGCACAAGGGCTCTGTACAATTGCAGTAGCGTGCAGCGATCTGCACCCCAAGACGTGTGGCTAAGGCAGCGGAGGGCGTTGAGGTGCCGCCAGCATTTTTGCTTCAGCTGAGTAACATGAGGAACCCATGTGAGCCGGGCATCAAACACGAGTCCCAAGAAGCGGCAAGTGTCCACCACGTCAAGCAGGTGGCCGTCGAGGTAAAGTTCAGGATGAGGGTGGACCGTCCGACGCCTGCAGAAGTGCATAACCCGAGTCTTGGCAGCAGAGAACTGAAAACCATGAGCCAGAGCCCATGATGCTGCCTTGCGAACGGCGACCTGCAACCTGCGTTCGGCGACTCCCGTAGTCGTGGAGCTGAATGAGATGCAGAAGTCGTCGGCATACAAAGAAGGAGACACCGACGACCCCACTGCTGCAGCCAGACCATTAATGGCCACTAGAAATAACGAGACGCTCAACACCGAGCCCTGCGGGACCCCATTTTCCTGTATATAAGAGGAACTAGAGGTGGCACCGACTTGCACCCGGAAAGAGCGGCGCAATAAAAAGCTTTGAAGAAAAGCCGGGAGCCGACCACGAAGACCCCACCCATGCAACGTGGCGAGGATGTGATGCCTCCATGTGGTGTCATACGCCTTCCGCAGATCGAAAAATACAGCAACAAGGTGCTGACGTCGGGCAAAAGCCGTACGGACAGCAGATTCCAGCCGCACCAAATTGTCCACTGCAGACCGGCCCCGACGGAAGCCACCCTGGGATGGAGCGAGGAGACCGCGCGACTCAAGGACCCAACACAAACGCCGCCCCACCATACGTTCGAGCAATTTGCACAAAACGTTGGTGAGGGTAATGGGACGATAGCTGTCCACCGCCAGTGGGTCCGCACCGGGCTTCACGATGGGGACAATAAGACCCTCTCGCCATTGCGACGGGAACACGCCCTCGTTCCAAATGCGGTTAAAGATGGCGAGGATGTGTCTCTGGCAGTCCCTGGAGAGATGCTTCAGCATCTGCGCATGGATGCAGTCCGGTCCTGGTGCTGTATCAGGGCAATCGGCGAGGGCAGCGAGGAGTTCCCTCTCGCTGAAAGGAGCATTGTATGTTTCATAATGACGCGTGTGGAATGAGAACGGCGTCCGCTCGGCTCGCTCCTTTAGAGAGCGAAAGGCGGGGGGATAGGATGCAGTCGCAGAGCTCTGAGCAAAGTGCGCGGCTAGCCGTTCAGCAATGGCGGCAGCGTCCGTGCAGACAGCGCCGTCCAAGGAGAGCCCAGGGACACCCACAGGGGTCTGGGAGCCATAAATCCGCCGGATACGGGACCACACGTGCGAGGACGAGACACGGGAGCCCAGGGAGGAGACGTACCTCTCCCAGCACTCCTGCTTACGCCGTGCAATAAGTCGACGGGCGAAGGCACGGAGCCTCTTAAAGGCGATGAGGGTCTCCAGAGACGGGTGCCGCCTATGACGCTGGAGAGCCCGCCTACGGTCGCGAATAGCCTCAGCAATCTCCGGCGACCACCAGGGGACAGCCTTCCGCCGAGGGAGGCCAGAGGAACGGGGGATGGTAGCCTCGGCCGCTGAAACGATGGACGTGGTTAAAACACGGACCACCTCGTCAATGTCACCCTGTGGGGGAGACGCAATGGTTACAGCGGAAGTAAAAGCTGGCCAGTCAGCCCTGTGGAAAGCCCAGCGGGGCAAGCGCCCAGAAGAATGACACTGTGGCAGTGACAAATAGATGGGAAAATGGTCACTACCACACAGGTCAGGATGCACCCTCCAGTGGAGGGATGGGACAAGTCCAGGGCTGCAAATAGAGAGATCGATGGCCGAGAACGAGCCATGGGCCACACTGAAATGCGTGGGAGCACCGGTGTTTAAGAGGCTAAGGTCGAGCTGAGCCAACACATGCTCCACGGCCCGACCACGATCATCGGAGACAGTCCCACCCCATAGAGGGTTGTGGGCATTGAAATCGCCCAGCAGCAAAAAAGGTGGCGGCAGTTGTGCTATCAGAGCAGCCAGGACATGCTGCGCGACAGTACCATCAGGTGGAAGGTAAATACTGCAGACGGTGATAGCCTGTGGCGTCCACACCCGAACAGCGACAGCCTCTAAAGCTGTTTGTAGAGGTACAAACTCGCTGTGAAGAGAGTTCAGGACATATATGCAGACGCCACCAGACACCCTTTCGTAAGTTGCCCGGTTCTTAAAATAACCCCGATAGCCACGGAGGGCGGGGGTTCGCATTGCTGGAAACCAAGTTTCCTGCAGAGCAATGCAAAGGAAAGGATGACGGCTGATAAGTTGGCGGAGCTCAGCTAAATGGTGGAAGAAACCGCTGCAGTTCCACTGGAGGATGGTACTGGCCATTGCTGGGAAAGGCGTGACGGGACAGGGAAGGCAGATTACGCCACTGGGTCACCCGCTGCCTCCAAGTGAGCACCTGTGCCAGTGCTTTCCATGGCGTCGGAGGGACTGGCGAGATCGAGGTCCTCAGCGGACGCCAGGATCTCCACCTCGTCCTCAGACGCAGAGCTTGTAGGCAGCGGTGGAATGGGTGCCACCGCAACGTCGGTAGCCTTGGGGAGTTTCTTCTTCTGCTGCTTCGCGCGCTGTGCCTTTGGTGGTTCAGGCTTGGAGGGCGTCACTGGGTCAGTCTCAGGGACAGACGATGATCGTGTGTCCCGACGACCAGGGACTGGCGGTTGTTTGAGCCACTTGCGGCCGTCGGTTTTGGAACCTGTTGGAGCGTGCGAAGGAAGGTCCCCAAGGGACCCCTTCCTTACGAGAGGAGCCGAAGAAGTCTTACGCTTCTCCGGCTGGGAAGGGGGGACTGATGTCCCCGATGGTTGGGGGGGTGTTGCTCCTGAAGTAGATGGAGCAGGAGCAACAGGAGGTTTAGTGCCCCCCACCATCAAGGGGGCAGGTGTGGGACTTCGACTCTGAGAGGTGACCAGAGCGGATGGAAGTGGAGAAGGAGTGACAGTGGCGGCATAAGAAACTGGCATGCGCACCGGATGAAGCCGATCATATTTCCGCTTCGCCTCAGTGTACGTCAGGCGGTCGATAGTCTTTATTTCCATGATCTTCCGCTCCTTCTGCAGGATCGGACAGTCTGGCGAGCAAGGCGGATGGTGCGCACCACAGTTCACACAGATTGGAGGCGGCGCACAGGGATGATCAGGATGGGAAGGTCGACCGCAATCGCGACAGACGAGGTCGGAAGCACAGCGTGAAGACATGTGGCCGAACTTCCAACACTTGAAGCACCGCATCGGGGGAGGGATATACGGCTTGACATCACAACGGTACACCATCACCTTGACCTTCTCAGGTAACGTGTCACCCTCGAAGGCCAAGATGAAGGCACCGGTGGCAACTTGACGATCCCTCGGACCCCGGTGGACGCGGCGGACGAAATGGACACCTCGGCGCTCCAAGTTGGCGCGCAGCTCGTCGTCGGACTGTAAAAGCAGATCCCTGTGAAAGATAATGCCCTGGACCATGTTCAGACTTTTATGGGGCGTGATAGTGACGGAGACATCCCCCAGCTTAGTACAAGCGAGCAAGGCCCGCGACTGGGCGGAGGATGCCGTTTTTATCAACACCGATCCGGACCGCATCTTGGACAAGCCCTCCACCTCCCCAAACTTGTCCTCTAAATGCTCTACAAAGAACTGAGGCTTCACGGATAGAAAAGATTCCCCATCAGCTCTGGTACAGACAAGATATCTGGGCGAATACGTCTCAGTGTCACGCAATGCCTGTCGTTCCTCCCATGGTGTGGCGAGGGAGGGGAACGATTTGGGGTCATAAACGTTACCTTTAAAATGGGCTCTCGAACGCTTAGAGACTGCTGACGGCTGGCCGCCAGCGACAGATGATGTTCCACGCTTCATTGCGGGTCATCCGCCCTGATGCCACCTACTCCGACCAAGGGCCCTCCCCACGGGCGCCACCCAGCCACAGCAAAGGCCACCTGGCAGGATGGCCATTGCCGGGAGTCCCGATGCCCCAGGGAGATGGGCATCTACTCCTTGGCATGCGTGGGGAGTGAACGGCGCAGGCATCAGTAGAGCGATCCCTGTGTTGTCAGGGGGCTACAACCAAGAGGGTACATGGCGACCCCACCACAACGGACTGGCTACCGTGCTGGATCTTAGGTGCAAAAATGGCCAAGGTCGTCGTCACAGTTAAAAGAAACACTGCAGAGTGCAGCGTGGTAATCGCCCATGAGATCGAAAACGAGCGGGACACCATCGCAACGACGAGAAAGACGGCAAGAGGTCTAATTGCACGAAGGATACAGTGCACCATGTAAGGTGCCCTTCCCCAATTGGCTCGCTCTTCGGAATAATTTGGATAGATGGAGGTCAAACCCGAGAGGGGACCATCACATAAGGCCGAAACGTTTGAGACTCCTTTTAGTCGCCTCTTACGACAGGCAGGAATACCGCGGGCCTATTCTAACCCCCGAACCCGCAGGGGGTAGGATGGCAATTGCCGGGAGTCCTGATACCCCAGGAGGATGGGCATCTACTCCTTGGCATACGTGGGGAGTTAACGGTGCAGGCATCAGCAGAGCAATCCCTGTGTTGTCAGGGGGCTACAACCAACAGGGTACATGGCGGCCCCACCACAACGGACTGACACCATGCTGGATATTATGTGATAAGAAGTCCATGTTCGTTGTAAGTGCAGAAAGGGGCACTGTACATTGCATGGCAGAAAATGCATGCAGGAACGTATCCATGCCCAAGAGATGGAGAGCGAGCAGGACTGCCATGCAGCGATGAATAAGCTGGTGAGAGGTCTCAATGCACGATGGACACAATGCACCAAGTAAGGCACCCTTCCCCAATCGGCTTGCTCTTTGGAAGGATTTTGAGATATGGAGGTCACAACCGAGAGGGGACCAACAAATAAAGGCTGAAATGTTTGAGACTCCTTTTAGTCGCCTCTTACGGCAGGCAGGAATACCACAGGCCTATTCTTACCCCCAAACCTGCAGGGGGCTACGAAGAATATTGCATTTGCTGATATACTGGATCAAGTCCTGGTACTACGCAATCTCACTGAAATCACCTTCTCATACCTGAGACACCCCAGCTGCAGAGGAGATTGAAGAAGGCACTACCCAAAAAGTTGGCATAGTGCTGACGGTATCACAGATGGCGCACGAGAAAGGTAAAGCGATCTTGCAGGAACGTCCAAAAATCAAGAACACTCTTATCACCTTCGTGGAACAAATAAGAGATCGAGAGGCCTTTTATCCAGATCACAGCGTTGGTCTTCATATGTGAGAAGTATGTCTCATCTGGGAACAGATGAGATTTAGGTGTATTGGCATGGGGAGCCGTACATAGAAGAAAGGCATCTTTTGAATCAGCTGCCACACCTTTGCAGAAGATCAACACATCAGTCGATGTTCACCCGTATCAAGCATGTGACAACGAGGACACAGCGGCGAATCTTTTATTTTTATGGCATTTAGACGAAGTTGTGTCATGTATTTTGCATTAACGACCAGATACCAGGTCGCACAAGCGCTTGTCTCGAGGAGGATATGGTGCACAGAACGCCAAACCACGGGCCATGCGATCGTAGGATGTCGGCTTTCCACAACATTCTTAGTATGATTTCTCATCATTAGGCGGTAAACATCACGTGCGGTAGGGTTTCTGGTACTAGGCACGTCGGCAGGGACATAACTGTATTCAATGAAAAAGTTTCTGACATGTGAGAGCGAGGAAGAAGTATGGGCTACTGCAACAGGTGCCACTCGAGAGAGAGAGCCGTTTGTCAATCAGACTTCCCGATAACCCGGTTCGGCGGCGCGTCCACGACTTAATCATCATACTTACATAAAGAACAGCTGCTCTCGCTTGGACGTTGACAAGGCCGAGGCCGCCATCTCGAGGAGGAAGTGTCAGTATGTCGTAGCGGACTTTGAGGATAAGACCCGTGCTTACAAAGTAGCCAAATGCTGCCTGAAGTCTGTGTGCCATTCCCTTTGGCATCGGTAAAATTTGTGGTAAATGAGGCAGTCGCGAGACTAGAAGAGTGTTAACAAAATCCACCATTTGTAACATGTCCAGTGCTCTGAGGAGGTTGCCACGAACGTTCGCGCAGATAGTTTGAACCAGGCGTTTATAGTTAAATGAGATCGTGCGCTGTATATCACGCCTGAAGATGATCCCCAAACATTTGAGCTTGTCCACTAATGGCAATGGAGCCACACTCTCTGCTGGAAGACCTCTACCGATGGACATAGCACTAGATTTCGTCAGGTTCACACAGCTGCCCGCAGCAGTCCCGTACTGGTTGATCCATGCCAGTGCCTCTCTCACTTCATCCTCCGATAGAACCAAGAACACCACGTCATTTGCATAGGCGCGGCAGATGAAAGCATTCCCCCTTATTATTGTCCCTGTGAGCCAGCTCCTCAGACTGTGCAACAGTGGCTCAAGGGCGATGGCACAGCGGACATCCTAGACGGACCAATCGCATGACATTAATGGGACCCACCACACGGTCATTAACCAGCACTCGCGATGTGGCACCTCGGAGGAGCCGCAAGGCGGTGTGTATAAACCTGTTTGGAAACGACATCCGTCTGAGTACGTTTTCTAGAAAGGCATGACTCATTCTATCAAAGGCGTGGTCGAAGTCCACTGCCACTAAGGCACCATAACGACGACAGGTCTTGGTCAGGGCTATGATGTCACGGTAATTGCTGAGTGCCATCTGAATGTTACTGTCACCACCAGAGCGCGTTTGATCCAGATAGATGATTTGAGGAATGACATACCAAAGGCGAGCGGTAAGAATTCGGGTAAAAATCTTGAAATCACAATTGAACGTGGTCAACGGCCAATGATGCCCAACTTCCCCTCCTCCCGATGGCTTGGGGACCGAGATAACTAAGCCTTCTACGAATTCGGGTGGGAGGGGAAGGTCAGGGTTCATCAGTTCTTCATATATCGCAGTCCAGCGTGAGTCCATGATGTCGTGGAATGTGTGGTAAAACTCCAGCGGGAACCCACCTGGACCTGGGGCTTTATTCACCGCACCCTTATGAAGAGCATTGGCGACGTCATCAGACGTAATTGTTGCTGTGAAAATCTCTGCAGCAGCCTCATCTAGGGTACCTGTCAAGGAATGGAGGACATCAGTCATTACCACTATGTTCTGGTCCTATGTTGCATAGAACTGGTTGTAGTGACCCACAAAGGCTTTTACGATGTCATTCTGGGATGTCAATCGACGACCATCTGGCATGTCAAGGGCGTTGACCAGCTTTCTCTGACACCATTGCTTCTCTCGGATAATATGATGCATTGATGGGAGCTCTCCTAGTACACAATCGTGACATCTTGTGCGTACTATTGTGCCTTCAAGGTGGTGCCGCATAAGAGAAATGATTTTCGCCTTAATACACTGAATTTCAACCTCTCGTTGAACAGAGGGGGCATGATTTGAGAGTTCCCGGAGAATTGTGGAATAGCATTCCATGATATGTCATTGCCACAGCATTTTGTCACGACTGTAATTGACCATAGAACGACACAAAACAGGCTTGGTGCAGTCGAGCCACCACCGGAGTGTTGAAGGTTATGCTGGAAGGCGTCTCACATTGTTGTTCCACGTCGTTTCTACGACCTGCCTGCATTCTGGATCCTTGAGAGGGGTGACGTTCATCTTCCACAGGCCTCGACCGCGCCACACCTTCTGCCTCTGGAGCGAAACAGTGCAGATGTAGGCAAATATGGTCGGGAAAGGCGGTAGGCCATAACTAAGCGTCGAGCGTGGCGGTTACGATTCCTTGGGAAACGTAGGCACGGTCAAGACGACTTGCTGAATGGCTGGTGATGTACATATCTCCAGGCCGATCACCATGCATGCAGTCCGAAGTATCGATGAGGTTCAGTTCATGTATGAGCAGCTTGAGTTCCTGGCATGTGGAGAAATGAGGATGTTGAGCCTTCTGAGATAACACACAATTGAAGTTGCCACCAAGAATAATATGGTCGTAGCGACCTACAAAGGAGCCACCTGTTCTGAATAGAATAGTGACCGTTCCTGTCGCTTGGCCATGCCTGAGGGGGCATAAACATTGATGACTTAGACACCGTGGAAAGTCACAGCAAGACCCCTAGCCGATGGTAGGTAAATCACGTCGTCTACCTCAATGCCTTCCTTTAAAAGAATAGCTGTCCCACTGCCGCCATCAGCACACGGCGTGAGGTAGGACACACAGCCATAGATATTAGGAAATGTCGTCAGGCGAACTTCCTGCAAAAGGGCAACATCGAGGTCTGACGCCCTCAACATTTCACGGAGCAATTGCAGTTCGACAGGGGTGCCAATGGTGCTGACATTGATGGAGCCCATCTGGTAAGCTTGTCTGGCATTGGGTCTACTGGGACGCTCATGGAGGCACGAAGAGCAGCAGCGAAAAGGAATGTTGTCCAAGAAGGCTGCTCATCCCCGTCCAGGAACCCTGTCGTTTAGCAGTCATTCGCTGCTGTCTCAACGGTGGGTGTTTCGTCGTCTACATCGTCAGACCACGCAAAGGTGCATGGATGGTGTGCGTCCCATGGGGTACCTGTGTAGTCTGAAGGCGGCGTCACGTCGGCGGTGGAAGAGTGGTGCAGGCACGGAATCGTCCATCGGTGCAATATCTTGAGAATTGTGATCCTCATCTTGAGACTGCGTCCTGCAGGTGTCAGACGGGGCGATCCGCCTTTTCCGATGTCTCTTCAGCGACCGTTGCTTGTGCACATGATCTTCAGTGTCCGAAGACGCCTGGGGATCCGGATGTTCGGGCACAAAAGCATCGGTAGGCACAACCATGAAATCAAGGACCGTCTCCTGTTCGAGAGATTGTGCAACAATGCACATGTCGGGAGGAGCAGGCAAAGTCGCTGGTCCTTCCGCAACAGCCTAAGGCATTACTGGAGACGACGATGTGGCAGTAGTAGGAGCCAGTGGTGTTCGCGGTCGGGGGTCGTTATGGAGAACTTCAACAAACGTCAGCGGTAGCGTCGTCGGAGCGGTCGTGGCCGGCAGGTCCCCAGGCGCTAACTGTGTGATTCTGCGCTGCAGACAGCTGGAACGGAGGTGTCCTTCTTTGCCAGATCCCGAGCATGTCTTCGGCTGGCCATCATAAACAATACGAGGTGCATTCAAGTTCTAAGGTCTTCGATTTTTTTTCTAATTAACTACTCACCCGAAATCGATGAAACTGGCGTTACATCTCGACGTAATCACCCTGCAGACGTACACCTTTTTCACAACGCTGACGCCATGATTCCATGGCAGCGGCGAAGGCTTCTTTAGGAGTCTGTTTTGACCACTGGAAAATCGCTGAGGCAATAGCAGCGCAGCTGGTGAATGTGCGGCCACGGAGAGTGTCTTTCATTGTTGTAAAAAGCCAAAAGTCACTAGGAGCCAGGTCAGGTGAGTAGGGAGCATGAGGAATCAGTTCAAAGTAATTATCACGAAGAAACTGTTGCGTAACGTTAGCTCGATGTGCGGGTGCGTTGTCTTGGTGAAACAACACACGCGCAGCCCTTCCCGGACGTTTTTGTTGCAGTGCAGGAAGTAATTTGTTCTTCAAAACATTTTCGTAGGATGCACCTGTTACCATAGTGCCCTTTCGAACGCAATGGGTAAGGATTACGCCCTCGCTGTCCCAGAACATGGACACCATCATTTTTTCAGCACTGGCGGTTACCCGAAAGTTTTTTGGTGGCTGTGAATCTGTGTGTTCGATTGAGCTGACTGGCGCTTTGTTTCTGGATTGAAAAATGGCATCCACGTCTCATCCATTGTCACAACCAACGAAAAGAGAGTCCCATTCATGCTGTTGTTGCGCATCAACATTGCTTGGCAACATGCCACACGAGCAGCCATGTGGTCGTCCATCAGCATTCGTGGCACCCACCTGGATGACACTTTTCGCATTTTCAGGTCGTCATGCAGGATTGTGTGCACAGAACCCACAGAAATGCCAACTCTGGAGGCGATCTGTTCAACAGTCATTCGGCGATCCCCCAAAACAATTCTCTCCACTTTCTCGATCATGTCGTCAGACCAGGTTGTGCGAGCCCGAGGTTGTTTCGGTTTGTTGTCACACGATGTTCTGCCTTCATTAAACTGTCGCACCCACGAACGCACTTTCGACACATCCATAACTCCATCACCACATGTCTCCTTCAACTGTCGATGAATTTCAATTGGTTTCACACCACGCAAATTCAGAAAATGAATGATTGCACGCTGTTCAAGTAAGGAAAACGTCGCCATTTTAAGTATTTAAAACAGTTCTCATTCTCGCCGCTGGCGGTGAAATTCCATCTGTCGTACGATGCTGCCATCTCTGGGACGTATTGACAATGAACGCGGCCTCATTTTAAAACAATGTGCATGTTTCTCTCTCTTTCCAGTCCGGAGAAAAAAAATCGGAGGCCTTAGAACTTGAATGCACCTCGTAATTGCACGGCAGCCACCAATATATAAGTAGGACGGCACATGTCTGATAATCTCTATGCGGATCTGTCGTACTCTATTGAGAACCGGATATGTAGTGAACTGAACCCACTTTTCAGCTGTATGAGTAATCACCTTTCCATGTGGGCGGAATGAAGATACCACTACCTCTGAAGCCACCTCGAAAGGGAGTTCAAATATACGTATCTTCCGCAGTCCAAGTCCCGCATGTTCCACAGTTACGTCACCGATGTGTCCATCAGAGTGATGGAACTTAAGACCACTTCGAGTTGCACTTAGAATTTTGTCACATATGTCATCGTTAACCAAATTCACGTATACCACACTGCTCACTGTAGACAGGTGGATGCCAACAAGATCGTTGCATTCAATCTTGACTTCATCTCTGATAAACTGTTCGATTTGCAGTGCTTTTGGTCGGGCATATTCAGGTGCAAAGCTAATCAGCAATGTCGATTTTCTGTGGGCATAAGCCATTCTCTGTCGAAGAAAATATAGCGCGCTAAGACGGAAGACCCACGTAAACAACTCCGTGAGCGAGCTGCCCGGCGAGGGCGTAAACAGACGTCCGTGCCGCTGGCATGCCGAAAGGCGACTGCCTCAAGACTAAAGTCGTAGTCAAGAGTGATGTACTCAGACTGCAGTCAAGACTTCCTCCGAGATGTTCCGCAGTCTACAATGTTGCCAGATTGAGCATATTGCCGGACATAGAACTCTGAGGGGAGCGCGACTGTATTGTCCACCTTACGTGAACGACTCGGCGGTCAATTTTTTTTTGTCTAAGACTGTATCTACAACACATACTGCACGCTGAAGACCCAGCAGAATTTAAAAAACAAAATTAGTTTATGAGGGCAACGTTAACTATAGCGTTCAAAGTATTCATAGTATTGTATGCGTGTCTGTAAACGCCTTCCAATGCCCACTCAAGGAAGACAAGGATACACAGTCTAGCTTCAATATTATAAATACGCCTCAGTTTGTGGATGAACTCAGACTTAGGTTAATAATTCATTGTGAATATTTAGCAGTACTGTACCCATTGCTGTTAAACTCGTTTTCAACCAATGATTTCCACAGCTACAGGAACGCTACTCGTGATACCTCTTAGGCAAAATACTTACGCAGTGCTATCAGACAAAAGGATCAACTGACACAAACTGTGGGAAGTGTGTTTTACAACCTTCGTACCTGGATAAAGAGCTTTTCCTATTTGAGATATCTGTGAACGTTGCCGCCTAAGACGATTTAAGAAGAAACTAAATTCCTTCAGCTACGACAACGTTTAAGGAAATCGTCTTAACGGCACTAAATCGTGGTTCGTGAATCGTTTACCGGCCGTACTCTGCCGCATTTCACTGGTTGGAAAACAGAAAGCTTACTGACAAATTTCACAGAAGGAAAAGGGGGACGAAATGTCTCCCACTGCAAGGTCATGTTGTTTTATGTAAATGATTACAAAATCAGGTAAAACGAACAGTGAGGTTGTCAGTATAAGCACATTACTGTTGTCAGTATGATGCACTGCCCAGGGCCTGTAATGATAAAGCGCCCGTTTAGGTCATGCCTATTGTATACAGAAGTGGAAGAAAGAGCACCACTAAATTCTACAATCGGTATGCATTCCATACACACAGAAATTACTGTTACAGTGTACTTATGGAGTACAATGAGTGAATTGCGTATTTTCCGGTGAGAAAGAGCATTGGCAAACAGTCTTCCCGACATAAGGTTACTTATACTGGTGTCACTCAAATGGTTCAAATGGCTCTGAGCACTATGCGACTTAACAGCTGTGGTCATCAGTCCCCTAGAACTTAGAACCACTTAAACCTAACTAACCTAAGGACATCACACACATCCATGCCCGAGGCAGGATTCGAACCTGCGACCGTAGCGGTCACGCGGTTCCAGACTGAAGCGCCTAGAACAGAAAGGCCATATCGGCCGGCAGTGTCACTCCGAGCAAGGATTTACGATCAGCAACTAAGTGCAAGTTCAATGAGTCAGATGCGGGTTTTGCAGCTGTGAAATACTTTCCTACATTATAGAAGCGAAGATTTTCTAAAACATTCTCTGACATACACAACTTGAAATAGGTCACGTTGACCAAATTAAATGTGTGAATGTGTGTGAAATCTTATGGGACTTAACTGCTAAGGTCATCAGTCCCTAAGCTTACACACTACTTAACCTAAATTATCCTAAGCACAAAAACACACTCCCATGCCCGAGGGAGGACTCGAACCTCCGCCGGGACTTGACCAAATCATATGCAAGCGACGTATGTGGGAAGGCAGTAAGATCCGTTGGCTTTTGGTTTGGCAGTATTCGACAGCCATTTCTAGGTACAAGTAAATGAAGAAAGGCAGCGCGTTTTTGTTGTTAAGTAACGTCTTTATCAATTACTTTCGTTTTAATGTAATCTACGAGTAATTGCTGATGTTTGATACTAACGACAAAAGGATTCCGTAGACAGGGAAAGAACCTGTTCTTGGGCAACTACTTCTAGAATGACCAAAATACATTAAATTATCTTCAAGCACATGTTTTCAAGCAGTGGTATGAAGAAAATGATAGTAATAATGACAGTAATAATCTTATTATCCGGTTACTTCACACTTGACTGTGGGTTTTCTCGAACTAGGAAATTTGCTGAATTAGTGAAAATTTCAAAATGGCTTTACATCGAGGTTATGATGCCTAGAAGAGTCTTTACATCCTGCTGACATGAGAATAGTATAATATCCGCGTCAGAAGCTTGCTTCTACTTGACCATTTAATAGACTCGCATTTTTTCCACCGTGACTAATTTTGTAAGTTAAGCACATCATCCGTTACAGCACACACTTGGAGCTAGGAAATGTGGGCACAATGGTCTGGTGGAACGAACTATCACAGATGCAATGTGTGGGTACAGGCATTTACTTTTAAGAGGCACAAACAGATTTACTTTACCTCTGGTAACCTCAAGAGAAAGACGTTATTACCCAGAATGCGCAAAAACATCACATTCCTTTATTACCAACTGGGCAGAGCCGGTTTACGTTTGGAAATGACATAGGCGGAAGTCAAGGTAAACAGAAATACTTTCTCCAGTAAACTTACTTACATTAGAAAATTTTATTATATTTGATGAACCGATAGCCATTTAAAGGAACAGGGCTCTTATTTTACTTGTTCTTGATTTAACAAAAGACGTTGAAAAATTTCGTGCTGGAAGGTGAATCGAATTCGTATCTCCTCTTTCGAGGATCTGAATCTCTCGGAACAGTATACACTCCTGGAAATGGAAAAAAGAACACATTGACACCGGTGTGTCAGACCCACCATACTTGCTCCGGACACTGAGAGAGGGCTGTACAAGCAATGATCACACGCACGGCACAGCGGACACACCAGGAACCGCGGTGTTGGCCGTCGAATGGCGCTAGCTGCGCAGCATTTGTGCACCGCCGCCGTCAGTGTCAGCCAGTTTGCCGTGGCATACGGAGCTCCATCGCAGTCTTTAACACTGGTAGCATGCCGCGACAGCGTGGACGTGAACCGTATGTGCAGTTGACGGACTTTGAGCGAGGGCGTATAGTGGGCATGCGGGAGGCCGGGTGGACGTACCGCCGAATTGCTCAACACGTGGGGCGTGAGGTCTCCACAGTACATCGATGTTGTCGCCAGTGGTCGGCGGAAGGTGCACGTGCCCGTCGACCTGGGACCGGACCGCAGCGACGCACGGATGCACGCCAAGACCGTAGGATCCTACGCAGTGCCGTAGGGGACCGCACCGCCACTTCCCAGCAAATTAAGGACACTGTTGCTCCTGGGGTATCGGAGAGGACCATTCGCAACCGTCTCCATGAAGCTGGGCTACGGTCCCGCACACCGTTAGGCCGTCTTCCGCTCACGCCCCAACATCGTGCAGCACGCCTCCAGTGGTGTCGCGACAGGCGTGAATGGAGGGACGAATGGAGACGTGTCGTCTTCAGCGATGAGAGTCGCTTCTGCCTTGGTGCCAATGATGGTCGTATGCGTGTTTGACGCCGTGCAGGTGAGCGCCACAATCAGGACTGCATACGACCGAGGCACACAGGGCCAACACCCGGCATCATGGTGTGGGGAGCGATCTCCTACACTGGCCGTACACCACTGGTGATCGTCGAGGGGACACTGAATAGTGCACGGTACATCCAAACCGTCATCGAACCCATCGTTCTACCATTCCTAGACCGGCAAGGGAACTTGCTGTTCCAACAGGACAATGCACGTCCGCATGTATCCCGTGCCACCCAACGTGCTCTAGAAGGTGTAAGTCAACTACCCTGGCCAGCAAGATCTCCGGATCTGTCCCCCATTGAGCATGTTTGGGACTGGATGAAGCGTCGTCTCACGCGGTCTGCACGTCCAGCACGAACGCTGGTCCAACTGAGGCGCCAGGTGGAAATGGCATGGCAAGCCGTTCCACAGGACTCCATCCAGCATCTCTACGATCGTCTCCATGGGAGAATAGCAGCCTGCATTGCTGCGAAAGGTGGATATACACTGTACTAGTGCCGACATTGTGCATGCTCTGTTGCCTGTGTCTATGTGCCTGTGGTTCTGTCAGTGTGATCATGTGATGTATCTGACTCCAGGAATGTGTCAATAAAGTTTCCCCTTCCTGGGACAATGAATTCACGGTGTTCTTATTTCAATTTCCAGGAGTGTAGTTCAATCATTTCGTTCCTTTTCTCAAGACTGCAATCTTCTCTAGGTCTCCTCCAAAGGTAAGTATGTGGTTCCGAATCCTGATCCAGTACAAAAATATTCATAATTTCATTTCAATCCCTATCACATGCACACCGGCCTGCTAGTGAAAAATAACGTGCATTTTTAATGTCTGTTCATGTGTTTCCAACAATCGCAATAGGTGTCATTATTTCTGGTGAAACACGCACACAACTTACTGTTGGTGAGTAAACAATTGATACTTAAGCTATGTTCGTGGATGATAAAGAAGGACCGCGGATGTGAGGTTCGATTGTCGCTCAGGCACAAAAATTTGTATCCTTATTGAAATTCAAACACCTAGCAGCTGGTTAGAAAAACCGATACGTAACATTTGATTTTACTTAGTTAACAATTCGATTACGTGTTGGGTTCGTATCTCCATCGCAGAACTTCACATCATGTGCTCCACCTTTAAATGCAAGCGCATTTTGTTATATTAGAATGGACGTATATCAGACATCTTTCGTGGTTAGTTAACAGGGACGAAAGTATCTTCGTAAGAGTCCTGGTTTATTACAAAAACTGTCGTCTTTTATTTTCAAGTTTAGATTTGGTTGCTGATATAAGCAAAAATTTCGGTAATTCATGACTCTTCATGGCTAGTCAGCAATATGATTTGATTTGATTTGATTAATACTTGTGCCATAGAACAGGAATACGACATTTCGTAATGATGTGTAACGTGTCATTCTAATGAAAGATTTCTTTATATACCATGATTAAATCTCTTTACAACAATTTTTTACTCTGTCTCTCTCATACTTCTTTATATTCATCTCTCTCTCTCTCTCTCTCTCTCTCTCTCTCTCTCTCTCTCTCTCCCTCTCCCTCTCCCTCTCTCTCTCTCTCTCTCTCTCTCTCTCTCTCTCTCTCTCTCTCTCTCTCTCTCTCTCTCTCACACACACACACACACACACACACACACACACACATTCTTTTTCTATTTTTATTTGTTTGTCGTGCTCGACTATCGGCCAGGCACGAAAACATCCGTGAATGAGTTTCTTAGTTTTGGGTAAACTTACGAAAGAAATATAAAAACAACTATGGGAGTTACTGATGTATGATGCTTAGTTTGCAGTCAGTTCTGAGTGTTATTAGTAACTACACTCCAGTCCCTAAACCTAGTTACAGAAGTGCGAATCAGACGCATTACATATCCAGGCTGTGGTAGCCATGTCTTTGAGATGTCAGATATGGTCACTTCACAGCCCGCTGTAGGAACTCATCGGTTTGTCTTTGTTGTGTACATAGTTCCGCGTAGTCAGCGCGTACACAACTTTCCCACTAGAACGCTCCCCGCTAAGCACAACAGCGCAGGCGCAGCGCTCGTCAGTCTCCACACTACGAGATGGCGCTGTCTTAGAGACAGACCAAATTCTGCTTCCGCCGATCCGTGTATTAATATGTAATGCAGCCAATGAGATTGCTGCTAACATAGAACCTTTTCTCCTCGCGGATCGCACTCGCGCAGTGATACCTGAACGCGCGAGGTATTATAACGCGTGTACAGACCTCCGATTAGTCAGTCTGCATTAGTCTGCACCTGTCTGTAGTCAAGTTTCAGTCTGCGCCTAATAAGATTATCATATTCCTGTACATAGCCATGAAGATAAATGAATAGACACTTTGTCAAGTATCAGAGATATGTGAGAATAAGATTAACGTACCAAGATCAAAGGAACTTCAGATTGTTAATTGTAAACAGCACCCAGAATCAAGTTAAGTAATTTCTATGCTTTTTATTATTTTAATAAGTGTGTGTGAAAATTAATCAAGTTCTGTTTAAAGTTGGTCACCGTCAATCTGCTACTCTAAGCGTGCAAGTGGCATTTCTATCGTCTGACCTAACGGCAGAAGATAAACACGCCACGATAAGACCACGAGACATATTGCTGACACTCGCCTACTTCGTTAGAGCGACAAGTCAAATAATCTGATGGTGTGTGTACCGAAGGTCTTACAGTACGCACACCACAGTCTTCTTCCTGCTGGTACTGTAACTGAGATTTGGCAACAAGGCAAGGTATGTTTGGCAATTCTGTGATCGACGAGTTACTTCCTGGTGTGCACGGAATTAAGCCTCAAAGTTCACTTGATTTTTCCTGTCATTTCCATTGAATAATCTGAGTTACTATCGCTTGAGGTGTAACAAAACATTCTAAATTTACGGTTTTCAGCCCAGGAAAGTCGTTGCACGTGGAAATCGCAAGTAATCTCGTCCTTTAAATAGCGGTTTACGAGTTGTAGGCACTGTTGGCCACTTAATAGGATGCCAAGAAATATACCTCTGTGGTAACGTGCTGACCTGTATATAGCGTCTGTTGTGAATTGCGGTTCCAGTCTCGCTGACTACAACATTTTTATCCATTCTGTGAAAGAGCTACAAGCATTCAGATCAAACATTGATAAGGAAATTGCAAGAAAATACTTTCGGCTCATAGTGCAATGGTGAAAAACTTACAATGCTGCACAACAGGTAACACCTCCTTCAGCTGCTGCCAAGCAAATTTTGGGTTTCTAGGAATACATAACTTTATTTATGAAATGGCATATTTGCATACCTCTTGAGTATGAAACAGCATACCAATTAAACACAGACTCAATCGAAATCTAAGTGAGTAGTATTTTACTAATTCGTGCCGATAGTCACGCTTGTGTACAGATACTCAGTTGTATTAAGACAGACTTTCGTCTTAAGATTATCGTTGGTAGTTTTATTTCATTTCTTGTAATACAGTGCACAATTTTCGTAAGGTTTCTTTTAGTGTTGTTAAAACATGAGAGAGAAATTAATCATCAACGATACATGAGAATTCTCTGATGTTATCTATAACAGTCTGACAATGCACAACCAGTTTATTGATTACATGCATGTAGGAAACTTATTCTGAGTTAAAGCTGTCAAACAAGGTTTAAAGAAGAATAAAATGCCTGTACCACACAACAGCTAATGTAGAAAATGCTTTTCTGACGTATTTTGTTACGATGCGCTCTCCCCATACATAATAAAAAAGTTTCGAGATGCATCTGCTGCCTGGCCGTCTATTAAACCTGAAAAGAACAAAATGTCGCAGAAGTTAGCCCTTTTTGCACATGCAACTAGCTGACACGTAGCTACAGCAGCTCTAGAAGTCAACAAGAATTGCTCCGGAACTTCCGCTTTTCCACAGTGCTGTGAGATAATGCCTATGGCTGGATCTAAACTTCTGAGAGACAGACAGTTACAGCTCTTCTTTTGCACTGCACGATGTTCTCCACAAACAGATAGCGCAACAGTGTAGTTCAAGTGGAAAGGAACACTTCCTATTTAAGTTTGTGCATCCTTCACTGTTGGCAGTTCTGTGTAGGTGGCAGTAACATGATTTTGTTTCGGTGATTACAAAAGAGATTCGAATGTATGCACTGGGTAGCCGAGGAAGCTAGTTCATGGCGATTCAGTCAACCAAGTAAATGAATGTACTGAACATGCTGCAAACCACTACAGGGAGCCTGTGTGTCAAAAGTCTCATCCAGTGTGGCGCGATGGCGTTACGATAGAAAAATGAGTAACAGAGAATAGTATTTGGTAGTCTGTTGGATTGATGACAAGTTCATATACTTAATGGTGTGGATTCAATTCAAACTTCTGCTGATGGTTTTTGATAGGGAGAGACAGATTCTATTCTCTTCTGGCTACGCCAAGTGAAGAATGTATAATGGCATTGTGGTCTGAAATTCACATGAAACATAATATTTCTTCTCTACCAAGTAGACGTTTGGTTGAGCCACAATAATGTCAGGAGTGGCGACATGTAGAAACACTAAATTTGGTTCTGAACTGGGATGCAACTTAGACCGCCCTTAACGCGGAAATTGATCTCTTCGTGACAATACAGCTAGACTACAATTTGTTGTTCGTTCAAAAGTGCAGATTCCTCAACATCTCCACATATTGCGCGTGAATGGGTTCGAATCCTGGTCTGGCACTTAAGTTTTCATTATGTATTATCAAGCTCTGGCATGAGAACACCTATCTGCTGATGAATAATTATTTTGATTTTTAATGTATTTTCAATTGTTGTCAACACTAACCATATCTGACGTTTTCGACTCCTAGTGAGACACAGAACTATTTGCGAGATCACTGTAAGTTCAAGAATGTTATTCCGAGCTGCTGGTGGAGAAAAATTCGGTAGCTGATGTCTCTTTGTGTGTAGTCAACAAAGATATGAGTGGGGTTCGATTCTCAGTCAGCACTGAACTCTTCGTCATATTATTTCTAGTTCAAACATGCTCACATGTCGCGTCTGGTGTTACAAACTCATATTTAACGTTCGTTTTCTTTAGAATATAACAGCGATAAGTGCCGGGTTGGAGTCTTGGGAAGGAAACAATTAGTGTTTCGTCATTTCAGTTAAAACATCTAGCTACTGCCGAGAAAATCCGATATGTCACAGTTGATTATGCTTCGATAACAATCCGATTAGGTTCTCGGTTCGAATCCGTGTCGAACACAAAGCTTTACCTCGCGGAATTTCAAGTAAGTTACTTGTGAAGAAGCAATATTTAACATCTCTCATAGTTCGTTAACAGGGATGCTGCGTAGGAACTCGTGTCCGTTAAAAGTGTTCACGTTACGTAATTTAAAGTTGATATTTACTAACTGATACTGTCTAAAATCGAGGTATATCACTCTCTGTGTGCCTAGTCAGGAATGACTGTTAGTTTCCGTCAGTCAGGAAATCTTTACTTAGTCTGCATGACCTGGGTTTGAATACATATGCAGAACGAGACAGTTCGTCGTGTCATATGAAGTTCATACGTATTCCCAACTAGCTGCTCGTGAATAACTTAAATTTTTAATGTCATTTTGTGGTAAATAATAATTACGGTAAGTTACTTTGAAGAGGATTACATATCTGACGTAATAATGTGAGGGGTAACATTTCAGGTATGTCATTTATTGTAATAAATGTGAGCTTACAAACCTTAAGGACAGTCTTATATGTGATAAGGTTGGTTGGTTGGTTGGTTTGGGGGATTAAAGGGACCAGACTACTATGGTCATCGGTCCCTTTTTCCAAAGACAAAGAACACCCACAGAGAATAAAAACGAGGAACAGAAGAGATCACAGACGATACAGAACAGGAGAGACTGAGACAAAGACAAGACAAAACGAACGAAAACCACATAGAGAATGACGGTGGTTGGCCGACCATAGAAATAAAAAAGGAAAAGCCAACGACTTAGAAACACATTAAAAAATCAGTGGAAAATCATAGGCCAAAGGCCAGAATCAACACAAAACAATAAAATAAAACAGAAACACTCAGATTAAATGATAAAATCCCCCTGCCCGAATAAAACGTAAAACTAAGTCAGCCATAGCGGAGTCGTCTGTTAAAAGGGCAGGGAGCGTATCAGGCAGCGCAAATGTCTGCCTGACCTCAGCTAAAAGGGGGCAGGCCAACAGAATGTGGGCCACTGTAAAAGCCGCCCCGCAGCGACATACAGGAGGGTCCTCCCTGCGCAGTAAATAACTGTGTGTCAGCCGGGAGTGGCCAATGCGGAGCCGGCAAAGAACTACCGAGTACCTGCGAGTGGCTCGCAGGGATGACCGCCACACAGCCGTCGTCTCCTTGACAGCACGGAGTTTATTGGACATTGTCAGTTCGCGCCATTCCTCGGCCCATAGCGCCAAGATTTTGCGGCGGAAGACTGCCCGCAAATCAGTCTCAGGGAGGCCAAGGTCCAGAGATGGCTTGCTGGTGGCCTCTTTCGCCAGGCGGTCAACATGTTCGTTACCCGGGATACCGACATGACCGGGGGTCCACACAAAGACCACAGAGCGGCCGCAACAGGCGAGAGTATGCAGAGACTCGTGGATAGCCATCACCAAACGAGAACGAGGGAAACACTGGTCGAGAGCTCGTAAACCGCTCAGGGAATCGCTACAGATAACGAAGGACTCACCTGAGCAGGAGCGGATATACTCTAGGGCACGAAAGATGGTGACCAGTTCAGCAGTGTAAACGCTGCAGCCATCCGGCAAGGAACGTTGTTCGGAACGGTCCCCTAGAGTGAGCGCATACCCGACACGACCAGCAACCATCGAACCGTCAGTGTAGATAATACCAGAGCCCTGATACGTGGCCAGGATAGAATAAAAGCGGCGGCGGAAGGCCTCTGGAGGGACTGAGTCCTTCGGGCCCTGTGCCAGGTCCAGCCGAAGGCAAGGGCGACGAACACACCATGGGGGTGTATGCAAAGTAGCCCGGAAAGTAGGTGGAACAGTGAAAACCTGAAGCCCAGAGAGAAGCTCTTTGACGCGGACCGCTATTGTACAACCAGACCGGGGCCGACGATCTGGCAGATGGACGACCGATCGCGGGAACAGGAGACGATAATTTGGATGCCCGGGCGAGCTTAGAACATGGGCAGCATAAGCGGCCAGCAAACGTTGGCGTCTGAACCGCAGGGGAGGTACACCTGCCTCCACTAGTACGCTGTCCACGGGGCTGGTGCGGAAAGCACCAGTGGCAAGGCGTATCCCGCTGTGGAGAATTGGGTCCAGCACCCGCAACGCAGATGGGGATGCTGAGCCATATGCCAGGCACCCATAATCCAGACGGGACTGGATTAACGCCTGGTAGAGCCGTAACAGGGTAGAGCGGTCGGCTCCCCAGCGGGTGTGGCTCAAACATCGCAGTGCATTGAGATGCCGCCAACACGTCTGTTTGAGCTGCCGGATATGAGGCAGCCAAGTCAACCGGGCATCGAAAACCACCCCCAAAAACCTGTGGGTCTCCACCACAGCAAGGAGTTCGTCGGCAAGATAAAGCCGCGGCTCAGGATGGACTGTTCGGCGCCGGCAGAAATGCATAACGCAGGTCTTGGCTGCCGAAAACTGAAACCCATGCGCTACAGCCAAAGACTGCGCCTTACGGATAGCGCCCTGTAGCTGACGTTCAACAGCTGCAATGCCAGTAGAGCTGTAATAAAGGCAGAAGTCGTCAGCATACAGGGAAGCGGAGACAGAATTTCCCACGGCCGCAGCAAGCCCGTTAATGGCTACTAAAAACAGACAGACACTTAAAACAGAGCCCTGTGGCACACCGTTCTCCTGGACGTGGGAGGAACTATACGAGGCCGCGACTTGCACGCGGAAGGTACGACACGACAGAAAATTGCGGATAAAAATCGGCAGAGGACCCCGAAGACCCCATCCATGGAGCGTAGAAAGAATGTGATGACGCCATGTCGTATCGTACGCCTTCCGCATGTCGAAAAAGACAGCGACCATGTGCCGACGGCGCGCAAAAGCAGTACGGATGGCCGACTCCAGACTCACCAGATTGTCGGTGGCGGAGCGGCCTTTACGGAACCCACCCTGAGACGGAGCCAGAAGGCCCCGAGACTCCAGTACCCAATGCAAGCGCCGGCTCACCATCCGTTCAAGCAACTAACAAAGAACGTTGGTGAGGCTAATGGGACGGTAGCTGTCCACCTCCAGAGGGGTCTTCCCAGGTTTCAAAACGGGGATGACAATGCCTTCCCGCCATTGCGACGGAAACTCCCCCTCGACCCAAAGACGGTTGTAAAGATCGAGAAGGCGCCGCTGGCAGTCCACTGAAAGGTGTTTCAGCATCTGACAGTGGATGCCATCTGGCCCAGGAGCGGTATCAGGGCAAGCAGCGAGGGCACTGCGAAATTCCCACTCACTAAATGGAGCATTGTAAGATTCTGGGTGGTTGGTGCGAAACGAAAGGCTCCGACGTTCCATCCGCTCTTTAATGGAGCGGAAGGCCTGGGGGTAATTCGCAGAAGCGGAACTCATAGCAAAATGCTCTGCTAAGCGATTGGCAATGACGTCGGAGTCAGTACAAACTGCTCCATTCAGTGAGAGCGCAGGGACGCTGGCAGGTGGCCGATAGCCGTAGACGCGTCGAATCTTGGCCCAGACCTGCGAGGGAGTGACATGGAGGCCAATGGTGGACACGTACCGCTCCCAGCACTCCTTCTTGCCTTGGCGGATAAGGAGGCGGGCCCGCGCACGCAGCCGTTTGAAGGCGATAAGGTGGTCGAGGGAGGGGTGTCGCTTGTGACGCTGGAGCGCCCGCCGGCGATCTTTAATCGCTTCAGCGATCTCAGGCGACCACCAAGGCACAGCCTTCCGCCGAGGGGACCCACAGGAATGGGGAATGGCAGATTCGGCGGCAGTAACGATGCCGGTGGTGACCGATTGAACCACCGCATCAATGTCATCGGTAGAGAGAGGCTCAAAAGCGGCAGTGGAGGAGAACAAGTCCCAGTCAGCCTTATTCACAGCCCATCTGCTAGGGCGCCCAGAAGAGTGGCGCTGTGGTAGTGACAAAAAGATCGGAAAATGGTCACTACCACACAGGTCGTCATGCACACTCCATTGGACAGACGGTAAGAGGCTATGGCTACAGATGGAAAGGTCTATGGCGGAGTAGGTGCCATGCGCCACACTGAAGTGTGTGAAGGCACCATCATTTAACAGCGAGAGATCGAGCTGCGACAATAAATGCTCAACGATGGCGCCTCGACCTGTTGCCACTGACCCACCCCACAGAGGTTGGTTGGTTGGTTTGGGGGATGAAAGGGACCAGACTGCCATGGTCATCGGTCCCTTTTTCCAAAGACAAAGAACACCCACAGAGAATAAAAAAAGAGGTACAATAGAGATCACAGACGAGACAGAACAAGAGAGACGGAGACAAGGACAAGACAAAACGAACTAAAACCACACAGAGTGTGACGGTGGTTGGCCGACCAGAGAAATAAATAAGGAAAAGCCAACCACTTAGAAACACATTAAAAAACCAGTGGAATATCATAGGCCAAAGGCCAGAGTCAACACAAAACAATAAAATAAAACAGAAACACTCACAGTAAATGATAAAATCCCCCTGCCCGAATAAAACGTAAAACTAAGTCAGCCATAGTGGAGTCGTCTGTTAAAAGGGCAGGGAGCGTAGCAGGCAGCGCAAATGTCTGCCGGACCACAGCTAAAAGGGGGCAGGCCAGCAAAATGTGGGCCACTGTCAAAGCTGCCCCACAGCGACATAGAGGAGGGTCCTCCCGGCGCAGTAAATAACTGTGTGTCAGCCGGGAGTGGCCAATGCGGAGCCGGCAAAGAACTACTGAGTCCCTGCGAGTGGCTCGCAGGGATGACCGCCACACAGCCGTCGTCTCCTTGATAGCACGGAGTTTATTGCGCAGTGTCAGTTCGCGCCATTCATTGTCCCATAGCGCCAAGATTTTGCGGCGGAAGACTGCCCGCAAATCAGTCTCTGGGAGGCCAACGTCCAGAGATGGCTTGCTGGTGGCCTCTTTCGCCAGGCGGTCAACATGTTCGTTACCCGGGATACCGACATGACCGGGGGTCCACACAAAGACCACAGAGCGGCCGCAACAGGCGAGAGTATGCAGAGACTCGTGGATAGCCATCACCAGACGAGAACGAGGGAAACACTGGTCGAGAGCTCGTAAACCGCTCAGGGAATCGCTACAGATAACGAAGGACTCACCTGAGCAGGAGCGGATATACTCTAGGGCACGAAAGATGGCGACCAGTTCAGCAGTGTAAACGCTGCAGCCATCCGGCAAGGAACGTTGTTCGGAAAGGTCCCCTAGAGTGAGCGCATATCCGACACGACCAGCAACCATCGAACCGTCAGTGTAAACAACACCAGAGCCCTGATACATGGCCAGGATGGAATAAAAGCGGCGCCGGAAGGCCTCTGGAGGGACTGAGTCCTTAGGGCCCTGTGCCAGGTCGAGCCGAAGGCTAGGGCGACGAACACACCATGGGGGTGTATGCAAAGTAGCCCGGAAAGGAGGTGGAACAGTGAAACCCTGGAGCCCAGAGAGAAGCTCTTTGACGCGGACCGCTATGGTACAACCAGACCGGGGCCGACGTTCTGGCAGACGGACGACCGACCGCGGGAACAGGAGGCGATAGTTTGGATGCCCGGGCGAGCTGAGAACATGGGCAGCATAAGCGGCCAGCAAACGTTGGCGTCGGAACCGCAGTGGAGGTACACCTGCCTCCACTAGTACGCTGTCCACAGGGCTGGTGCGGAAAGCACCAGTGGCAAGGCGGATACCACTGTGGAGAATCGGGTCCAGCACCCGTAACGCAGATGGGGAGGCTGAGCCATAAGCCAGGCTCCCATAATCCAGACGGGACTGGATTAACGCCTGGTAGAGCCGCAACAGTGTAGAGCGGTCGGCGCCCCAGCGGGTGTTGCTCAAGCATCTCAGAGCGTTTAGATGCCGCCAACACGTCTGTTTCAGCTGCCGGATATGAGGCAGCCAAGTCAACCGGGCATCGAAAACCACCCCCAAAAACCTGTGGGTCTCCACCACAGCAAGGAGTTCGTCGGCAAGATAAAGCCGCGGCTCAGGATGGACTGTTCGGCGCCGGCAGAAATGCATAACGCAGGTCTTGGCTGCCGAAAACTGAAAACCATGCGCTACAGCCCAAGACTGCGCCTTACGGATAGCGCCCTGTAGCTGACGTTCAACAGCTGCAATGCCAGTAGAGCTATAATAAAGGCAGAAGTCGTCAGCATACAGGGAAGCGGAGACAGAATTTCCCACGGCCGCAGCAAGCCCGTTAATGGCTATTAAAAACAGACAGACACTTAAAACAGAGCCCTGTGGCACACCGTTCTCCTGGACGTGGGAGGAACTATACGAGGCCGCGACTTGCACGCGGAAGGTACGACACGACAGAAAATTGCGGATAAAAATCGGCAGAGGACCCCGAAGACCCCATCCATGAAGCGTAGAAAGAATGTGATGACGCCATGTCGTGTCGTACGCCTTCCGCATGTCGAAAAAGACAGCGACCAGGTGCTGACGGCGGGCAAAAGCAGTACGGATGGCCGACTCCAGACTCACCAGATTGTCGGTGGCGGAGCGGCCTTTACGGAACCCACCCTGAAACGGAGCCAGAAGGCCCCGAGACTCCAGTACCCAATGCAAGCGCCGGCTCACCATCCGTTCAAGCAACTTACAAAGAACGTTGGTGAGGCTAATGGGACGGTAGCTGTCCACCTCCAGAGGAGTCTTCCCAGGTTTCAAAACGGGGATGACAATGCCTTCCCGCCATTGCGACGGAAACTCCCCCTCGACCCAAAGACGGTTGTAAAGATCGAGAAGGCGCCGCTGGCAGTCCACTGAAAGGTGTTTCAGCATCTGACAGTGGATGCCATCTGGCCCAGGAGCGGTATCAGGGCAAGCAGCTAGGGCACTGCGAAATTCCCACTCACTGAATGGAGCATTGTAAGATTCCGGGTGGTTGGTGCGAAACGAAAGGCTCCGACGTTCCAGCCGCTCTTTAATGGAGCGGAAGGCCTGGGGGTAATTCGCAGAAGCGGAACTCGTAGCAAAATGCTCTGCTAAGCGATTTGCAATGACGTCGGAGTCGGTACAAACGGCTCCATTCAGTGAGAGCGCAGGGACGCTGGCAGGGGTCCGATAGCCGTAGACGCGTCGAATCTTGGCCCAGACCTGCGAGGGAGTAACATGGAGGCCAATGGTGGACACATACCGCTCCCAGCACTCCTTCTTGCCTTGGCGGATAAGGAGGCGGGCCCGCGCACGCAGCCGTTTGAAGGCGATAAGGTGGTCGAGGGAGGGGTGGCGCTTGTGACGCTGGAGCGCCCGCCGGCGATCTTTAATCGCTTCAGCGATCTCAGGCGACCACCAAGGCACAGCCTTCCGCCGAGGGGACCCACAGGAATGGGGAATGGCAGATTCGGCGGCAGTAACGATGCCGGTGGTGACCGATTGAACCACCGCATCAATGTCATCGGTAGAGAGAGGCTCAAAAGCGGCAGTGGAGGAGAACAAGTCCCAGTCAGCCTTATTCACAGCCCATCTGCTAGGGCGCCCAGAAGAGTGGCGCTGTGGTAGTGACAAAAAGATCGGAAAATGGTCACTACCACACAGGTCGTCATGCACACTCCATTGGACAGACGGTAAGAGGCTATGGCTACAGATGGAAAGGTCTATGGCGGAGTAGGTGCCATGCGCCACACTGAAGTGTGTGAAGGCACCATCATTTAACAGCGAGAGATCGAGCTGCGACAATAAATGCTCAACGATGGCGCCTCGACCTGTTGCCACTGACCCACCCCACAGAGGGTTATGAGCGTTGAAGTCGCCCAATAGCAAGAAAGGTGGCGGCAATTGGGCGACCAGTGCAGCCAGGACATGCTGCGAGACATCACCATCCGGTGGAATGTAAAGACTGCAGACGGTAACAGCCTGTGGCGTCCACACGCGTACAGCGACAGCCTCTAAAGGCGTCTGGAGAGGGACAGATTCGCTGTGCAAAGTGTGAAGGACATAAATGCAGACGCCACCAGACACCCTTTCATAAGCTGCTCGGTTCTTGTAATAACCCCGATAGCCACGGAGGGCGGGGGTTCGCATCGCCGGAAACCAAGTTTCCTGGAGAGCAATGCAGAAGAAAGGGCGAAGGCTGAGAAGTTGGCGGAGCTCAGCTAAATGGTGGAAGAAACCGCTGCAGTTCCACTGGAGGATGGTATTGTCCATGGCTGAGAAAGGCGTGACAGGACGGGGAAGGCAGATTACGCCGCTGGGTCACCTGCTGCCTCCGATTGAGCACCCGTGCTAGTGTTATCCATGGCGTCTGAGGGACCGGCGAGTTCTAGGTCCTCAGCGGACGCCAGGATCTCCACCTCGTCCTCAGACGCAGAGCTGTAAGGTGGCGGTGGGGTGGCTGCCACCGCGAGTTCCTTGGGCTTAGAGCTCTTCTTCTTTGATTTCTCACGCTGCTCCTTGGGTTTAACTGGCTGGGAGGGCTTCACCGATTCAGTCTCCGGGACTGAGGAGGATCGTGAAGCCCGTCGACCAGCTGATTGCGGGCACTTACGCCACTGGCGGTCGTCAGCCTTCCCACTGGTGGAAACCTGGGAAGGTAGGGACCCGAGGGACCCCTTGCGAGCGTGAGAAGCTGAAGAAGTTGGACACTTCTCCGGCTTAGAAGCAGGGACGGACGTCCCTGATGGGGGGGATGGTGATGCCCCTGAGGTAGGTGGCGCAGGAGCAACCCGGTGGGTAGAGCCCCCCACTGGCAAGGGGGCAGGAGGAGTCTTACTGGTTATCGAGCTGGCTGGAAGTCGTGAAACTGATGGGGCGGGCACAGGTGTCGTAGCGGCGGCGTAGGATGACGTCATTCGCACGGGATGTAATCGGTCGTATTTCCGCTTGGCTTCAGTATAAGTCAGTCGGTCCAGAGTCTTATATTCCATGATTTTGCGTTCTTTCTGGAAGATTCTGCAGTCTGGCGAGCAAGGTGAATGGTGCTCCCCGCAGTTGACACAGATGGGAGGCGGGGCACATGGAGTATCGGGATGAGACGGGCGTCCGCAATCTCGACATGTGAGGCTGGAAGTGCAGCGGGAAGACATATGGCCAAACTTCCAGCACTTGAAGCACCGCATCGGGGGAGGAATATAGGGCCTGACGTCACATCGGTAGACCATCACCTTGACCTTTTCCGGTAACGTATCACCCTCGAAGGCCAAGATGAAGGCACCGGTAGCTATCTGATTTTCCTTCGGACCCCGATGAACGCGCCGGACGAAATGTACACCTCTGCGCTCTAAGTTGGCGCGCAGCTCGTCATCAGACTGCAAAAGAAGGTCCTTATGGTAAATAACTCCCTGGACCATATTTAAACTCTTATGCGGTGTGATCGTAACAGCAACATCCCCCAACTTATCACAAGCAAGTAACCGTCGTGACTGGGCAGAGGATGCCGTTTGGATCAGGACCGATCCAGAGCGCATTTTTGACAAGCCCTCCACCTCCCCAAACTTGTCCTCTAAATGCTCGACGAAGAACTGAGGCTTTGTTGAGAGAAAAGACTCCCCATCAGCTCTCGTACAAACTAAGAATCGGGGCGAATAAGTGCTACTGCCATCCTGAGATTTACGTTCCTCCCACGGCGTGGCCAGAGAGGGGAACGTTTTCGGATTGTACTTTTCAGCATTAAATTGAGCCCGAGAACGCTTAGAGACTGCTGGCGGCTGGCCGCCAGCGAGAGATGATGTACCACGCTTCATTGCGGGTCATCCGCCCTGATGCCACCTACTCCGACCAAGGGCCCTCCCCACGGGCGCCACCCAGCCACAGCAAAGGCCACCTGGCAGGATGGCCATTGCCGGGAGTCCCGATGCCCCAGGGAGATGGGCATCTACTCCTTGGCATACGTGGGGAGTGAACGGCGCAGGCATCAGTAGAGCGATCCCTGTGTTGTCAGGGGGCTACAACCAAGAGGGTACATGGCGACCCCACCACAACGGACTGGCTACCGTGCTGGATCTTAGGTGCAAAAATGGCCAAGGTCGTCGTCACAGTTAAAAGAAACACTGCAGAGTGCAGCGTGGTAATCGCCCATGAGATCGAAAACGAGCGGGACACCATCGCAACGACGAGAAAGACGGCAATAGGTCTAATTGCACGAAGGATACAGTGCACCATGTAAGGTGCCCTTCCCCAATTGGCTCGCTCTTCGGAATAATTTGGATAGATGGAGGTCAAACCCGAGAGGGGACCATCACATAAGGCCGAAACGTTTGAGACTCCTTTTAGTCGCCTCTTACGACAGGCAGGAATACCGCGGGCCGATTCTAACCCCCGAACCCGCAGGGGGAACCCCACAGAGGGTTATGAGCGTTGAAGTCGCCCAATAGCAAGAAAGGTGGCGGCAATTGGGCGACCAGTGCAGCCAGGACATGCTGCGAGACATCACCATCCAGTGGAATGTAAAGACTGCAGACGGTAACAGCCTGTGGCGTCCATATGCGTACAGCGACAGCCTCTAAAGGCGTCTGGAGAGGGACAGACTCGCTGTGCAGAGTGTGAAGGACATATATGCAGACGCCACCAGACACCCTTTCATAAGCTGCTCGGTTCTTGTAATAACCCCGATAGCCACGGAGGGCGGGGGTTCGCATCGCTGGAAACCAAGTTTCCTGGAGAGCAATGCAGAAGAAAGGGCGAAGGCTGAGAAGTTGGCGGAGCTCAGCTAAATGGTGGAAAAAACCGCCGCAGTTCCACTGGAGGATGGTATTGTCCATGGCTGAGAAAGGCGTGACGGGACGGGGAAGGCAGATTACGCCGCTGGGTCACCTGCTGCCTCCGATTGAGCACCCGTGCTAGTGTTATCCATGGCGTCTGAGGGACCGGCGAGTTCTAGGTCCTCAGCGAACGCCAGGATCTCCACCTCGTCCTCAGACGCAGAGCTGTAAGGTGGCGGTGGGGTGGCTGCCACCGCGAGTTCCTTGGGCTTAGAGCTCTTCTTCTTTGATTTCTCACGCTGCTCCTTGGGTTTAACTGGCTGGGAGGGCTTCACCGATTCAGTCTCTGGGACTGAGGAGGATCGTGAAGCCCGTCGACCAGCTGATTGCGGGCACTTACGCCACTGGCGGTCGTCAGCCTTCCCACTGGTGGAAACCTGGGAAGGGAGGGACCCGAGGGACCCCTTGCGAGCGTGAGAAGCCGAAGAAGTTGGACACTTCTCCGGCTTAGAAGCAGGGACGGACGTCCCTGATGGGGGGGATGGTGTTGCCCCTGAGGTAGGTGGCGCAGGAGCAACCCGGTGGGTAGAGCCCCCCACTGGCAAGGGGGCAGGAGGAGTCTGACTGGTTATCGAGCTGGCTGGAAGTCGTGAAACTGATGGGGCGAGCACAGATGTTGTAGCGGCGGCGTAGGATGACGTCATTCGCACGGGATGTAATCGGTAGTATTTCCGCTTGGCCTCAGTATAAGTCAGTCGGTCCAGGGTCTTATATTCCATGATTTTGCGTTCTTTCTGGAAGATTCTGCAGTCTGGCGAGCAAGGTGAATGGTGCTCCCCGCAGTTGACACAGATGGGAGGCGGGGCACATGGAGTATCGGGATGAGACGGGCGTCCGCAATCTCGACATGTGAGGCTGGAAGTGCAGCGGGAAGACATATGGCCAAACTTCCAGCACTTGAAGCACCGCATCGGGGGAGGAATATAGGGCCTGACGTCACATCGGTAGACCATCACCTTGACCTTTTCCGGTAACGTATCACCCTCGAAGGCCAAGATGAAGGCACCGGTAGCTATCTGATTTTCCTTCGGACCCCGATGAACGCGCCGGACGAAATGTACACCTCTGCGCTCTAAGTTGGCGCGCAGCTCGTCATCAGACTGCAAAAGAAGGTCCTTATGGTAAATAACTCCCTGGACCATATTTAAACTCTTATGCGGTGTGATCGTAACAGCAACATCCCCCAACTTGTCACAAGCAAGTAACCGTCGTGACTGGGCAGAGGATGCCGTTTGGATCAGGACCGATCCAGAGCGCATTTTTGACAAGCCCTCCACCTCCCCAAACTTGTCCTCTAAATGCTCGACGTAGAACTGAGGCTTTGTTGAGAGAAAAGACTCCCCATCAGCTCTCGTACAAACTAAGAATCGGGGCGAATAAGTGCTACTGCCATCCTGAGATTTACGTTCCTCCCACGGCGTGGCCAGAGAGGGGAACGTTTTCGGATTGTACTTTTCAGCATTAAATTGAGCCCGAGAACGCTTAGAGACTGCTGGCGGCTGGCCGCCAGCGAGAGATGATGTACCACGCTTCATTGCGGGTCATCCGCCCTGATGCCACCTACTCCGACCAAGGGCCCTCCCCACGGGCGCCACCCAGCCGCAGCAATAGCCACCTGGCAGGACGGCCATTGCCGGGAGTCCTGATGCCCCAAGGAGATGGGCATCTACTCCTTGGCATACGTGGGGAGTTAACGGCGCAGGCATCAGTAGAGCGATCCCTGTGTTGTCAGGGGGCTACAACCAAGAGGGTACATGGCGGCCCCACCACAACGGACTGGCTACCGTGCTGGATCTTAGGTGCAAAAATGGCCAAGGTCGTCGTCACAGTTAAAAGAAACACTGCACAGTGCAGCGTGGTAATCGCCCAAGAGATCGAAAACGAGCGGGACACCATTGCAACGACGAGAAAGACGGCAAAGGTCTAATTGCACGATGGATACAGTGCACCACGTAAGGCGCCCTTCCCCAATTGGCTCGCTCTTCGGAATAATTTAGATAGATGGAGGTCAAACCCGAGAGGGGACCATCACACAAGGCCGAAACGTTTGAGACTCCTTTTAGTCGCCTCTTACGACAGGCAGGAATACCGCGGGCCTATTCTAACCCCCGAACCCGCAGGGGGGTGTGATAAGGTGTTCCCTGATATTTGTAGTATTGTGGTATTGCTTTACAAATTGAGTTATTGCGACACAGAGCAGTGTTTCCTAGTGGTGACTTGTTGTAACCATTTTCAACAGTCAAACGACTAAAGCGATGAGCGATTAGAGGACCTGCTAGACAGCTGCGTTATGCGGGCTATATGCAAATCAGGCGAAATGCAATTCAGGTCGTTTGGATACTTTTGACCACGACTGTACATTCAGTGGTATATATGGATACTCTCTGACAAATGTGTTGCAAATAGCCGATACTAAAGGCATAATACATTAAAATCACATACCTGATGCTGATTTGTAAGATAATAATTCTTTACGTACACTGTAGAGCACGCAGAGTGAGGAAAATTTTTCATGATAACGTTATGAGAGTGCGACCCTCAGGAGTCGCAGATCGAAAGATCGACTACACATCTAGCACCTCAAGAGATTCGTTTAATGGATGTTAACCACTTTCATAACTCTGGGCTAGCGCAGAAGGAAGGAGACGAATGTATGTGGAGTACTCGTGAGTGATGTTCAACATTTGAGACAGTAGTGAAAGACAATGAGTGTATTGGTTGAAACGTACGATGAGTTTGACTTGCAAGGACGATTTGCATGTTGTAGTTAATATTTGATGCCAGTAGTGAGATGCACAGAGCGCTGAACCAATGTGGATTGTTAGTGTAAAATACATCGGTAGTATGAGGCACCAAGGTGCTGTGTAATAACTTGCCACCTCAGGTAAAGGTACGTGAGATCAAGAAATTGAAGATGCAGAACTTGTTTCACTATTTTGTATCTACTGTTCACTGGGGATGCAAATGACATCTGGTGGAAGCCCAAGTTGGTGATGTTAAAATTGTTTTACAGCAGTACCACCCTTGGATGCAATGGTTTGGCGAGGAACACTATAATGTAAAAAATGGAGGTAACCTGAGCTCACAAATACAGGTACGGTAACTATGATAAGGAAATATTTTGCAGTTGTAATGAATATCATGATAAAGACTTACGCATTTTTATAGTATCAACGTTCTGGACATGTACCCTTGTGTGTTTCACAAAATTGGTATGGGATGCTGATTAAAGAGATTACTTTTACTCAAAGACAATAAATAAAAGAAAGCATCAGAAGTGTGTGTGTGGGGGGGGGGGGGGGGGGGGGTAGGCGTCAGCGCGCGTGCGTGCGTGCACGCACGCACGCACACACTCGAGATCAGTGAAAGTAATGCGACCCCGACAGACTGACATACCATGGAGGGTGCACCCTGCAGAGTAAACACAGCCGTTCTCACCTCAGCTGCCTGGAGAGAGCCACGTATCTGTCGGCTCATACCTGCTGCCACTTGAGGTAGCAGCTTAACCCTTTATGAGTGGTTCCTCGCCACGAGTGGCAGCTCACTCCACTCGACTTGAGACCCCATTGCACCGCAGATGCTTATGACTTGCTCTACCAATTTACAACAGCCTCGTGCCAACTAACTGTCAGACAACGAGGTTATGCTTCAGAGGTCGTCCAACCTATGGCTGTGGTTATAACTGAGTGAATGATTTGCTATTGCTTTATGATGACACTGAATGGAGTAATTAATTGTAGACGGATTTGAGTATCTGTGGATTGTGACAACAATGTGTGTGAGGCCATCAACGCACTGCCTTCATTCATGAGTATTCTCAGAACGTTCAGATTCTGTGTAATATTGTGCGCCTGGTGTTCTTCTTCTTATTACGTTGTTATTGTGGTCTTCAGTCGTGAGACTGGTTTGATGCAGCTCTCCATGCTACTCTATCCTGTGCAAGCTTCTTCATCTCCCAGTATCTACTGCAACCTACATCCTTCTGAATCTGCTTCGTGTATTCGTCTCTTGGTCTCCCTCTACAATTTTTACCCTCCACGCTGCCCTCCGATACTAAATTGGTGATCCCTTTATGCCTCAGAACACGTGCTACCAACCGATCCCTTCTTCTAGTCAAGCTGTGCCACAAATTTCTCTTCTCCCCAATCCTGTTCAATACCTCCTCATTAGTTATATGATCTACCCATCTAATCTTCAGCATTCTTCTGTAGCACCACATTTCGAAAGCTCCTATTCTCTTCTTTTCCAAACTAGTTATCGTCCATGTTTCACTTCCATACATGGCTACACTCCATACAAATACTTTCAGAAACGACTTCCTGACACTTGAATCTATACTCGATGTTAACAAATTTCTCTTCTTCAGAAACGCTTTCCTTGCCATTGCCAGTCTACATTTTATATCCTCTCTACTTCGACCATCATCAGTTATTTTGCTCCCCAAATAGCAAAACTCCTTTACTATGTTAAGTGTCTCATTTCCTAATCTAATTCCCTCAGCATCACCCGACTTAATTCGACTACATTCCATTATCCTCGTTTTGCTTTTGTTGATGCTCATCTTATATCTCCTTTCGAGACACTGTCCATTCCGTTCAACTGCTCTTCCAGGTCCTTTGCTGTCTCTGACCGAATTACAATGTCATCGGCGAACCTCAACGTTTTTATTTCTTCTGCATGGACTTCAATACCTACTCCGAACTTTTCTTTTGTTTCCTTTACTGCTTGCTCAATATACAGATTGAATAACATCAGGGACAGGCTACAACCCTCTCTCACTCCCTTCCCAACCACCGCTCCCCTTTCATGTCCCTCGACTCTTATAACTGCCATCTGGTTTCTGTACCAATTGTAAATAGCCTTTCGCTCCCTGTATTTTACCCCTGCCACCTTCAGAATTTGAAAGAGAGTATTCCAGTCAACATTGTCAAAAGCTTTCTCTAAGTCTACAAATGCTAGAAACGTAGGTTTGGCGTTCCTTAATCTTTCTTCTAAGATAAGTCGTAGGGTCAGTATTGCCTCACGTGTTCCTACATTTCTACGGAAACCAAACTGATCTTCCCCGAGGTCGGCTTCTACTAGTTTTTCCATTCGTCTGTTAAGAATTCGCGTAAGTATTTTGCATCCGTGACTTATTAAACTGATTGTACGGTAATTTTCACATCTGTCAGCACCTGCTTTCTTTGGGATTGGAATTATTATATTCTTCTTGAAGACTGAGGGTATTTCGCCTGCTCCATACATCTTGCTCACCAGATGGTAGAGTTTTGTCAGGACTGGCTCTCCCAAGGCCGTCAATAGTTCTAATGGAATATTGTCTACTCCTGAGGCGTTGTTTCGATTCAGGTCTTTCAGTGCACTCTCAAACTCTTCACGCAGTATCGTATCTCCCATTTCATCTTCATATACATCCTCTTCCATTTCCATAATATTGTCCTCAAGTACATCACCCTTTTATAGACACTCTATATACTCCTTCCACCTTTCTGCTTTCCCTTCTTTGCTTAGAACTGGGTTTCCATCTGAGCTCTTGATATTCATGCAAGTGGTTCTTTTCTCCAAAGGTTTCTTTAATTTTCCTGTAGGCAGTATCTATCTTACCCCTAGTGAGATAAGCCTCTACATCCTTGCATTTGTCCTCTAGCCATCCCTGCTTAGCCATTTTGCACTTCCTGTCGATCTCATTTTTGAGACGTTTGTATTCCTTTTTGCCTGCTTCTTATTATATGTATCCTGAAATAAATTTACCGGTACACCACTACATAAAAACGAATGTGAGGAGGCTTGTAGACAAGTGCGCTTGTGTATTTTCTTTTGTTTACTTTGGAACCAGCTTTACCCTTATAATCCAAGGCATGATATTCATCAGACAATGAGTACGTGAAACGAAAGGCAAAAATGATACCTATGTCCCAGTTAAAATGTCCTTGACGAACTTGTGCCACAGGTGAAGCTCAGCACATTTTGTCAGCAGCTCGTGGTGCGGTGGTTAGCGTTGCTGCCTGTGGATTACCGGTCCCGGATTCGATTCCCGGCCGGACTGAGGATTTTCTCTGTCTGGGGACTGGGTATTTGTGTTGTCCTCATCATTCCATCGTCACCATCATCATTCGAGACAGTGGGCTGGCTTGGATTGTGTAGAAATTGGACTGTGTAAAAATTGGGACTTTGTAAGGGCGCTGATGAGCGCACAGCTGAGCGCCCCACAAACCAAAAATCAAAATCATCAGCACAATTTCATCAGCATCCATTTTATACACAAAGAGAAGGTGATGTACACAGCAGTTTTCCCTAGACTCTTACGAAGCGTTTAATGTCATATGTACATCCTCATGGTCAATGTAGTCGACCTTTTATGCTGCCTAATAACTGCAGATGATATTTAGTACTGTTGCTAATCCGTACTGCTAATTTAACTCTTCTCTTACATTCCTTTTATAAAAGTTAAGGCAGTCATTTTCTGCAGGCATGGCGAGCTTTTTGTAGGTGGCTCACAATAAGGGAGATTACGTGAAGGATCAAGCAGAGTAACAAATTCGTTCAGTGCTGAAAACTACCCTTGAAAGCAGGTAGGTCCAAACTTCTCTCAACTGGCGACTGAGGGGCGGCTATCTGCGTAAAAAACAGTCTTGCTTGAGGCACTGGGAGGTTTCCTTTCAGGAAAGATTGAAACCTAAGCCAACTCCAGCTTTCAGAGAAGGTAGACCGTTAGTACCACCGTCTGTCTCAGCAGACGTGCTACGCAGGAACGTTAGTTTAAAACACTTGTAACCGATTTTCTGACTGCAGAGCACGTTCTTTCTGTGTGTACCTACGTGTAAGTCTTTCAATTCGTGAGCTTCAGAATCCTGTCATGGACTCGGAGAAGTTTGCTGTCTTCCTCCCCACAACTTGGAATTATTGATTAATGATAACAAAAGCCGCAGGAGTACGAGTTTGTTTAACTTGTGTACAAAACCATTACTGAACGGAACTCGCAGCGTCCGCTGCAATTTGCCAGCGTTTTTCCTACACTTGTACAAACAGGCAAGTTACAGGTGGTTAAAGTAGATCACAGTTATTACCAGCAGAATGAAGACTAAATACTTATTGACAGGAGGCTGGGAAGAAAATACTTGCCGCCAGATAACACTTGCACCCATATGGATGTTTCCATTGTAGTTCCGAGTGGAGAGGTCAAGCCAGACTCAACTGTTACCACCGCTGTATGAGAGTGGTAATAATGAGGTTTCAATAGAACCTCCAAGTCAGTTGTAGTTAACTTCCATGAGGGCCTAACTGCACAATTTTAACATTCTCAGCAATACCGTTGCTTCTGTCACGCACTTTATTGATTCTGCTGGTGTTCGTTCTTATTTTTCCGGTTTCTTGTTTTTAGCCACAGCCCATTCTTGCAGTATTCACGACTTATTCTCGTGATTATACATTTACTGTGCTCACTCACCTCACAGAAGTTAGATTTCAAGAATACAATCCTTCGTTCTTTCATTAAATGTTCCCTTGCTTATCTAAGTGAAATATATGTTGACGCTTTATGATAATAAACTTTGAGTCTTACAGTGACTGCTCTGTCCTTTACGGATAAAAATCTCCCTCTCAGTAATATATTCATGTGCAGTGTGGTACCTATAGAAGCACAACAGTATTTCTTATTTACTTTCTTGATTAAATGAAATTTATTTCTATTTGGCAAAGATGTAAGATGAAATATGTTGTCTGGCTTTAAAATCTAAAATCATAAAAATTATACCAGTTAAAATGTAGCGGAATAGAGTGAAAAACGACCATCTTCGTCAAATTAATATTCGTGGTTTTACTGACATTCTTCACTTGTCACTTTCCTCTTTATCTTTCCTCCTTAGTGTAAATTCATTGGTGCAAATAATTGTCTATTTTACACCAGTAATGAGTTTATTTTTATAATTTGTTAACGTTAATCAGTTTGTTATATTATTAACAATTTAAAAAGTGGAAAAGTGGGTGAGTGCTGTATAAACCTCAGGACACGCAGTTAAGTTTTCATGTATTTCTGGGGTATTATCTAATACACCACCCAGTTATATTATTTTATCCGTATTTTCAGAAAATAAGGATATTTATTTAGTGTAATTTTATTCATTTGCTCTGAGGGGCAAGGGTTGGTTGGTGGGAGTATATATTTCGTTTATCACTCAAAAGTAGTTAATAATGTTACCCAAGGATACAAAGGAAATTTATGTCATGTACACATATAACGATAAAGCTGTCATCAACCTGAAAAGTGGTTCGAACTCCACAGTAATTTTCTAGTCCCGTTGCTTCTCAACTCATTTATCCAGTCTGTTGTAAGCGGCCCTGCAGTTTAACAGAGAATACCAGCCATAATTCGACCTCGCATTACTAACATTAACAAATCATTGTCGAACGTGAAAGAACAGTTACGTGTAAGAAAAGTCTTTGGAACAATCCCGGATTGGTACTTGGACCGTCGTGATTTGTGATCTGACACTTACCCTCTGTACCGCCGAGCAAATTGTAAATCATAATATTTACACTTTCATTAGTTATTAAAGCAGTCCGTCGCACATTAATAAAGTTAACAACTCTTGTGAATTTTTCAAAATTAAATATTGAAGGTATTTTATGATGAGACTGAAGCACTTCACTGCAGGCAATTGAGAGTTGAACGTCTCCTTTGAAAGGATAAGCTGGAAATAGGACAATAAGCTTAGGGTCGCAATGGTGAGGGAGCAGGAGATTTGGGCTTGACAAGCCATAATACTCTGCTATATAAAAATATGGCATTTCAGTCTTTGATCGCTATTCTTTATTTTCAATGACCAGTTTCAGGCTAGCTGCCCAACTTCAGATCTGTTAGACAAAGTTACAAAAATGTAATTAACAAGAGAGATACAGTTAGTGGTGGTGGTGGTGGTTGTTGGATGTTTAAGGGGGACTAAACAGCGAAGGTCATCAGTCCCCCATTCCAAAATCAGGCGAGCCGAAAATCTACAAAGCAGATAAAAACCAAAGGGGGAGGAGACGTCCCCCCAGGCGCTAAAAGCACACAAATGCAGCAACAAACACGACAGACAAGAACAGGACAGAGGAACACCAGACAGAAAGAAACAGAAGAAAGGAAGATGGCCGGAGACTGGTTGACTGACCACGAGAACAAAAATGGGAAAGAGTCAACCATCTCACGGCACACCAGAACAGCAACAGACACAAGGTGGTGGTGGTTGTTGGATGTTTAAGGGGGACTAAACAGCGAAGGTCATCAGTCCCCCATTCCAAAATCAGGCGAGCCGGAAATCTACGGAGCAGATAAAAACCAAAGGGGAGGAGACGTCCCCCCAGGCGCTAAAAGAACACAAATGCAGCAACGAACACTACAGACAAGAACAGGACAGAGGAACACCAGACAGAAAGAAACAGAAGAAAGGAAGAGGGCCGGAGACTGGTTGACTGACCACGAGATCAAAAAAGGGAAAGAGTCAACCATCTCACGGCCTACCAGAACAGCAACAGACACGAGGACAAAAGACACAGAAAGGGAAAGACGCAGGACCTCCCTAAATCGAACCATAAAAAGGACTACCACGGATAAAATTTAAAACGTCATCAGCCATGGAGGCATCGTCAGATAAAACAAAAGCCAAAGTGCCTGGGAGATTAAAAGATTGCCGGAGTGTGCGCAGTCGAGGACACTCCAGCAAAATGTGGCCGACCGTCAGCCGAAACCCACACTGACAGAAGGGGGGATCCTCCTGACGCAAGAGATGGCCGTGCGTCAGGTACGTATGGCCGATGCGCAGCCGACACAGGACTACCGAGTCCCTGCGAGAAGCCCGCAGGGAGGAACGCCACACATCGGTCGTCTCCTTGACAGCCCGCAGTTTATTCGGGGCTGTCATACCACGCCACTCAGCAGCCCACATCCCAAGTACCTTACGGCGCAACACCAGCTGCTGGTCGCGAGCCGTAAGGCCGACCTCCAAAGCCGGGGCGTCGATCGCCCCTTTGGCCAGCCTGTCTACACGTTCGTTCCCTGGGATGCCGACATGACCGGGCGTCCAAACCAGGACCACTGAACCACCAGAACGGGCAATGGCGGAAACAGCCTCCTGAATGGAGGACACCAGAGGAGAGGAGGGATAGCAGCGGTCGATGGCCTGAAGGCTGCTCAGGGAGTCACTGCAGATGACAACGGACCTACCTGAGCAGAAACGCATGTGCTCAAGAGCGCGCAAGATGGCCACCAGCTCTGCAGTAAAAATACTGCAGCCAGCCGGCAAGGAGCGTTGCTCAACATGGTCAGAGTGAGCAAAGGCGTAGGCAGTGCGACCATCAACCAGGGAACCATCAGTGTAGACAGTCTCACAGTCCGAAAATGAGGCGAGGAGAGCAAGAAAACGGCGACGGAGGGCCACAGGCGGAACCGAGTCCTTGGGTCCCTGTGCCAAGTCCAGACGGACGGACGGCCGGGACAAACACCAGGGAGGCGTAGGTGTATGGACCCGGAAGGGAGGCAGAAGAGGGAATGACCCCAGTTCTGACAACAGGGACTGGACACGGACAGCTACGGAAAGCCCAGACCTAGGTCGCCGTTCGGGCAGATGGAGGACCATGGCAGGGAAAAGCAGGCGACGATTGGGATGGCCTGGCGAGCAATGCACGTGGACAGCATAGTCGGCGAGCAGTCGATGGCGGCGAATCCGCAGCGGGGGAACCCCGGCCTCCACCAGTAGACTATCCACGGGGCTCGTACGAAAAGCGCCAGTTGCAAGCCGGACCCCACAGTGGTGTATGGGGTCTAACAACTTCAACACTGAGGGTGACGCAGACCCATAGGCCAGGCTCCCATAATCAAGCCGGGACTGCACAAGGGCTCTGTACAATTGCAGTAGCGTGCAGCGATCTGCGGTGGTGGTGGTGGTTGTTGGATGTTTAAGGGGGACTAAACAGCGAAGGTCATCAGTCCCCCATTCCAAAATCAGGCTAGCCGGAAATCGACGAAGCAGATAAAAACCAAAGGGGGAGGAGACGTCCCCCCAGGCGCTAAAAGCACACAAATCCAGCAACAAACACTACAGACAAGAACAGGACATAGGAACACCAGACAGAAAGAAACAGAAAGAAACAGAAGAAAGGAAGATGGCCGGAGACTGGTTGACTGACCACGAGATCAAAAATGGGAAAGAGTCAACCAGCTCACGGCACACCAGAACAGCAACAGACACAAGGACAAGAGACACAGAAAGGGAAAGGCGCAGGACCTCCCTAAATCGAACCATAAAACGGACTACCACGGATAAAATTTAAAACGGTATCAGCCATGGAGGCATCGTCGGATAAAACCAAAGCCAAAGTGCCCGGGAGATTAAAAGATTGCCGGAGTGTGCGCAGTCGAGGACACTCCAGTAAAATGTGGCCGACCGTCAGCCGGGACCCACACCGACACAAGGGGGGATCCTCCTGACGCAACAGATGGCCGTGCGTCAGGTAGGTATGGCCGATGCGCAGCCGACATAGGACTACCGAGTCCCTGCGAGAAGCCCGCAGGGAGGAACGCCACACATCGGTCGTCCCCTTGACAGCCCGTAGTTTATTCGGGGCTGTCATGCCACGCCACTCAGCAGCCCACATCCCAAGTACCTTACGGCGCAACACCAGCTGCTGGTCGCGAGCCGTAAGGCCGATATCCAAAGCTGGGGCGTCTATCGCCCCTTTGGCCAGCCTGTCTACACGTTCGTTCCCTGGGATGCCAACATGACCGGGCGTCCAAACCAGGACCACTGAACCACCAGAACGGGCAATGGCGGAAACAGCCTCCTGAATGGAGGACACCAGAGGAGAGGAGGGATAGCAGCGGTCGATGGCCTGAAGGCTGCTCAGGGAGTCACTGCAGATGACAACGGACCTACCTGAGCAGAAACGCATGTGCTCAAGAGCGCGCAAGATGGCCACCAGCTCTGCAGTAAAAATACTGCAGCCAGCCGGCAAGGAGCGTTGCTCAACATGGTCAGAGTGAGCAAAGGCGTAGGCAGTGCGACCATCAACCAGGGAACCATCAGTGTAGACAGTCTCACAGTCCGAAAATGAGGCGAGGAGAGCAAGAAATCGGCGACGGAGGGCCACAGGCGGAACCGAGTCCTTGGGTCCCTGTGCCAAGTCCAGACGGACGGACGGCCGGGACAAACACCAGGGAGGCGTAGGTGCATGGACCCGGAAGGGAGGCGGAAGAGGGAATGAACCCAAGTCTGACAGCAGGGACTGAACTCGGACAGCGACGGAAAGCCCAGACCTAGGTCGCCGTTCGGGCAGATGGAGGACCATGGCAGGGAAAAGCAGGCGACGATTGGGATGGCCTGGCGAGCAATGCACGTGGACAGCATAGTCGGCGAGCAGTCGATGGCGGCGAAACCGCAGCGGGGGAACCCCGGCCTCCACCAGTAAACTATCCACGGGGCTCGTACGAAAAGCGCCAGTTGCAAGCCGGACCCCACAGTGGTGTATGGGGTCTAACAACTTCAACACTGAGGGTGACGCAGACCCATAGGCCAGGCTCCCATAATCAAGCCGGGACTGCACAAGGGCTCTGTACAATGGCAGTAGCGTGCAGCGATCTGCACCCCAAGACGTGTGGCTAAGGCAGCGGAGGGCGTTGAGGTGCCGCCAGCATTTTTGCTTCAGCTGAGTAACATGAGGAACCCATGTGAGCCGGGCATCAAACACGAGTCCCAAGAAGCGGCAAGTTGGTTGGTTGGTTGGTTTGGGGGATTAAAGGGACCAGACTGCCATGGTCATCGGTCCCTTTTTCCAAAGACATAGAACACCCACAGAGAACAAAAACGAGGAACAGAAGAGATCACAGACGATACAGAACAGGAGAGACTGAGACAAAGACAAGACAAAACGAACGAAAACCACATAGAGATGGACGGTGGTTGGCCGACCATAGAAATAAAAAAGGAAAAGCCAACCACTTAGAAACACATTAAAAAATCAGTGTAAAATCATAGGCCAAAGGCCAGAGTCGACACAAAACAAAAATAAAACAGAAACACTCAGATTAAATGATAAAATCCCCCTGCCCGAATAAAACGTAAAACTAAGTCAGCCATAGTGGAGTCGTCTGTTAAAAGGGCAGGGAGCGTATCAGGCAGCGCAAATGTCTGCCTGACCACAGCTAAAAGGGGGCAGGCCAACAGAATGTGGGCCACTGTCAAAGCCGCCCCGCAGCGACATACAGGAGGGTCCTCCCTGCGCAGTAAATAACTGTGTGTCAGCCGGGAGTGGCCAATGTGGAGCCGGCAAAGAACTACCGAGTCCCTGCGAGTGGCTCGCAGGGATGACCGCCACACAGCCGTCGTCTCCTTGACAGCACGGAGTTTATTGGACAGTGTCAGTTGGCGCCATTCCTCGTCCCATAGCGCCAAGATTTTGCGGCGGAAGACTGCCCGCAAATCAGTCTCAGGGAGGCCAAGGTCCAGAGATGGCTTGCTGGTGGCCTCTTTCGCCAGGCGGTCAACATGTTCGTTACCCGGGATACCGACATGACCGGGGGTCCACACAAAGACCACAGAGCGGCCGCAACAGGCGAGAGTATGCAGAGACTCGTGGATTGCCATCACCAAACGAGAACGAGGGAAACACTGGTCGAGAGCTCGTAAACCGCTCAGGGAATCGCTACAGATAACGAAGGACTCACCTGAGCAGGAGCGGATATAGTCTAGGGCACGAAAGATGGCGACCAGTTCAGCAGTGTAAACGCTGCAGCCATCCGGCAAGGAACGTTGTTCAGAACGGTCCCCTAGAGTGAGCGCATACCCGACACGACCAGCAACCATCGAACCGTCAGTGTAGACAATACCAGAGCCCTGATACGTGGCCAGGATAGAATAAAAGCGGCGGCGGAAGGCCTCTGGAGGGACTGAGTCCTTAGGGCCCTGTGCCAAGTCGAGCCGAAGGCTAGGGCGACGAACACACCATGGGGGTGTATGCAAAGTAGCCCGGAAAGGAGGTGGAACAGTGAAACCCTGGAGCCCAGAGAGAAGCTCCTTGACGCGGACCGCTATTGTACAACCAGACCGGGGCCGACGTTCCGGCAGACGGACGACTGACTGCGGGAACAGGAGACGATAGTTAGGATGCCCGGGCGAGCTTAGAACATGGGCAGCATAAGCGGCCAGCAAACGTTGGCGCCGGAACCGCAGTGGAGGGACACCTGCCTCCACGAGTAAGCTGTCCACAGGGCTGGTGCGGAAAGCACCAGTGGCAAGGCGTATCCCGCTGTGGAGAATTGGGTCCAGCACCCGTAACGCAGATGGGGATGCTGAGCCATAAGGTTGGTTGGTTGGTTGGTTGGTTTGGGGGATTAAGTGTGTGTGTTGGGGTTTATGGGCGCTCAACATCGAGGTCATCAGCGCCCTGACACACATTAAAAGGAACGAATGTGGAGAGACCGAATAAAACTGAAAAACACACTCAAAGAAAACAGGAAAAGAGGGAAATTACTACATAAGAAAGTATAACCGAAGGGAAGGGAAAACAGAGCAACAAGAATGACACAGGAATGTGTCATTGGCTGGCCACTTACAGAAAAGATGGGCGAGCTTGTCACACAGTGAGCAAATTAAAATCCGCTCCCTAAAATCTTTGTAAAAACATTTGACAAGGCACAGAACTTTAAAACTTTAACCACATTCGTCCGAGTGTTGCCTAAAAGAGTTGGCAGGTCCGCTGGCAAATCAGCCGAGGCCCGCTGGTCAGAAAATAAAACACAATCCAGTAAAATGTGGCTCACAGTGACCTGGACGCCGCAAGCACCACACAATGGAGGGTCTTCTCGCCGGAGCAGGAAGCCATGCGTCATAGGGCTGTGGCCTATTCGAAGCCGAGTGAGGAGAACCTCGTCCCGTCGATGGGGCTGAAAGGAAGTACACCACACACGCGTTGTGGGCTTGACTAGACGGAGCTTATTGTCAGTCACTTCCAGCCACTCATCCTCCCACCGACACATGACTCTGGAGCTCAACAGCGAGGTGAGTGCGTGCAACGGGATAGGACACTGAGATACGTGTGGATCAAGACACGCCTCCTTGGCTGCGAGATCTGCCCGTTCATTCCCAGCAATGCCGACATGCCCCGGAACCCAGCAGAAAGCTACAACCTTCCCTAGTCGCTGTAGTCGGAGGAGGGCATCCTGGATGGTCTGGACTACTTTATTCGCCGGATACAAACGGTGCAAGGATTGAAGGGCACTGAGTGAATCGGAACAGACAAGAAATTTAAGAGGGGAAGAAAGTCTCACCGGCTCCAGTGCCCGCAAGATCGCAGACAATTCTGCATCAAAGACAGTAAAAGTCTGAGGCAGGCGGACCTTGAGGACACGATCCGGAAAAACAACTGAGCAACCCACGGAATCCCCTTGTTTCGACCCATCCGTAAAAACAGCTACATAGTCGTGGTGCTCAGATAAAATAGCAGAAAATGCTACATTAAAAACGGTGGCAGGAGTGCAATCTCTCTTGTACTGCAATAAATCTAAAATCACACGTGGCCTCGTCAGTAACCAGGGTGGCAGGCGGTTAAAACCCAGGATTTGGGGTTGTACAGACTCCACACCGAGGGACTCAAGCACACGGTGCACTCTGATCCCAAACGGCAATGTAGCCCGGGGGCGGCGGGAAAAAAGGCGATCCAGAGGTGGATGGGCAACAAGATGGTGAGCAGGCGAGCTGGGAGCTGCAAGAAACTTACAAGCTTGGCGCACCAGCAGGAGCTGCCGCCGGATGGTAAGTGGCGGTTCGCCAGCCTCAGCACAGAGGCTGGGTACGGGACTGGTCCGATAAGCACCCGTAGCCAGTCGAATCCCAGCATGGTGAACAGCGTCAAGGATCCGCAAATAAGACGGCCTCGCTGACCCATATACTGTGCAGCCATAGTCCAGCCGTGAGCGCACGAAAGCTCGATAAAACTGAAGGAGACGCGCCCTGTCCGCTCCCCAAGACCTGTGGCTGAGGCACTTGAGGATGTTCAGTGCCTTCAGCGTTCTGGCTTTCAAGTCACGTAGGTGTGGCAACCACGACAACCTGGAGTCAAAAATTAGGCCGAGAAACCGCACTGTGTCTTCAAACTGTAGGACAGTATCCCCCATATGCAAGGCAGGCAACGTAAAAAGACGATGAGAACGATTAAAATGAACACAAACACACCTATCGGCAGAAAACCTAAAACCCGTCTTTGCAGCCCACTCCTCTAACCGCCGCACCGTTAGTTGCAATTGACGGCTCGCGGATGCAACACTAGAGGAGGAACAGAAAACAGCAAAGTCGTCCACAAACAAGGAGCACTGTACTGGACTCCGCACTGTAGACGTTATACCGTTGATTGCTATGGCAAAGAGGGTAACGCTTAAAACACTGCCCTGGGGGACACCGTTCTCTTGCTCAAAGCGATCAGACAGTGTGTTACCAACGCGGGTCCGAAAAAACCGCTGAGACAGGAAAGACCGAATGAAAATAGGGAGGCGGCCACGAAAGCCCCATTGATGCAGTTGTGCAAGAATACAGTGTCTCCAAGTAGTATCATATGCCTTACTGATATCAAAGAAGATACCGATACAGTGATGCTGACGGAGGAAAGCCTGCTGAATAGCCGCCTCGAGGAGGGTCAGGTTGTCAACTGTGGATCGAAATTTTCGGAATCCACACTGAAAGCGGCTAAGAAGCTGTCTGGTCTCTAGCAGCCAGACCAGACGACGGTTAACCATCCGTTCCAGGGTCTTTCCGACACAGCTTGTCAAGGCGATACTACGATAACTACTGGGACATGTGCGGTCCTTTCCTGGTTTGAGGAGAGGGATGAGGATTGCCTCCCTCCACGAGGTTGGGAACACTCCCGTGTGCCATATGAGATTAAAACATTCAAGGAGGATTTCCTTTGACGCCGCTGGAAGATGTCTAAGCATGGAGTACCGGATGCGGTCGTAACCTGGTGCAGTGTCAGAAGTCTCAGTAAGAGCCGACTCAAGTTCCCACATGGAGAAAGGGGAGTTGTAGGCCTCAGAACCGTTCGACCGAAAGTTCAAATTCGCTCTTTCGACAGTCGCACGGTAGCGACGAAACGCCGGATCCTGGGTTGCAGTGGCAGTACTTTGTGCAAAATGCTCTGCCAGCGACTGAGCTATGGCGCTGGGTGTCGTTTGGAGGCATCCCTGGTTCAGGACGGCAGCTATTGGTAAACGGCTGCGTTTACCGGAAATCCTCCGGATGGCTTCCCATACCTTTGTGGAACAAGTGGAACGGTTGATGGAGTCCAGAAACTCCTGCCATGACCTTTTCTTGCTCTCTTTAATGACACGGCGTGCCCTGGCTCTCGCGATACGAAAGGCGGTAAGATTGACCGTTGTTGGGCGGCATTTAAATCGGCGAAGAGCTGCACGCCTGTCACGGATGGCTGAACGGCACTCTTCTGTCCACCAAGGCACAAGGCGCCGCTTAAGAGTGCCAGAAGACTGTGGGATGGACAGGTCAGCAGCATGGTGGATCACAAGCGTGATGTGATCCACCCATTCCTGTACGCTGGTGTGGCGGTCAAAGACAGCCAACCGAGTGAACAGTGGCCAGTTAGCCCTGCCAATCATCCACGATGGTGGCCGCTGCTCCAGCAATACACCATCCAGAAGATGAATGCGGATAGGGAAGTGATCGCTGGAATGTAGGTCGTCAATGACCTCCCAGTGAACGGAGTCAGTGAGGGTTGGAGAGCAGAAAGATAGGTCAATGGCTGAGAATGACCCCGTAGCACTAGAGAAATGAGTCGGAGTACCTGTGTTGAGGATGCACAACACTTGAGATGTTAGGAGGCCCTCCAAAATTCGACCTCGAGCGCAAAGAGAAGTGGAGCCCCACAGGACATGATGGGCATTGAAGTCTCCCAGGAGGAGAAATGGGCGGGGGAGTTGGTCGATAAGGTGTGTGAGAGCCTCTAAGTTCACTGCATCCAGAGGAGGTAAATAAAGGGAGCAAACGGTAAGCCTCCGACCGGAATAAATTGCAACTGCAACTGCTTGCAGGTCAGTATCCAGGGGGAGAGCAGAGGAGTGGTGGTCATTATCGACAAACACGGCGACTCCGCCTTTGGCCCTGTCTCCAGTCAGGTCATCTTTGCGATACAACCTATAGCCCCTGAGTACAGGAGCATCAGATTGTTTGAGATGTGTTTCCTGTAAACACAAGCACAGGGGGCGTTGCTGTGCTAGGAGGTGCAGTTCCTCCACATGTGCCCGGAATCCATTCATGTTCCACTGAATAATGGGAGCCATCTATCAGGGCGGGAGTACCTTCAGTCGCACTTTCTGTCGGGGAGGAGAGCCCACAACAGGTGGAGGCTCAGTTTTGGGGCGAGACGATTGCCCCAGTCTGACATCTACCTCCATCGCCTCAGAAGAGGAGTCGAGAGAGACGTCAGAGAGAATGACATCCACATCAGCAGACTGTAGAACTTCAGTCTCCTTTAGTGGGCGAGTCTTCACCTTTGTCTTTGGCTTCGATTTTCTGGCCTGAGGTGGCATTGGAGCCAAAACCTCAGAAGCAGTAGGGGGTGTACCAGCACTAGGCAGTACACAAGACTGGACCCGGGAAGGGGCAGGAAGTTCCTTGATGTCAGCTACCACAGCCTGGTCAGAAGGCCGGGAGGGAGCAGCAGGCTTCACAGGAATGGCAGCAGCACATGTACACTGACAAACGCAGGTGCTAGTGCTGACAGTAGCAACCTCCGTTTGGGTAGCGGCATCGGTTTTCAAGATAGGCTGTTTCAGAACGGAAGAAAAGGAGGCAGCGAACGTGGGCGGCTGCATGGACTTGTAGATTTTCTTTGCCTCACCATACGGGATGCGTTTAGTGGTTTTAAGTTCCTGGATCTTCCGTTCCTCAAGGAAAACTCTGCATTCCCTACTCCACACAGGGTGATCCCCAGAGCAGTTCACACACTTGGGAGGAGAGGAGCAATCAACTCCCTCATGAGCGGCTTTACCACATTTCCCACAAGTGGCTTCCCCTTTACAGCCGAGAGTAGTGTGGCCAAAGTGTTGGCATTTAAAACACCGCATGGGGTTGGGGTAATAAGGCCGTACACTGAGACGTAGGAAACCTGCCTTCACATGCTCTGGCAATTTGGTGCTGTTAAATGTAAGAATAAATGAGTCAGTTTTTATGAGAGCACCATCCACCCGTTTCATAACGTGTTGCACGTCCACAATTCCGTCCCGGGACCATTCAGACTTCAGTTCGTCTTGGGGAATGTCGACGAGATCTCTGCAAGTCACAACACCCTTGCTGTAGTTCAAGGTGTTGTGAAAGTCCGTCTCTATCGCAAACTCCCCAAGAAAGTGTGCCTTCTGAAGGTTCTGGACTTGCTGGAAGCTAGATGTTTCAACCAGCAAGGTGCCGTTGCGCAGGCGCTTTACAGACTTTAACGTGCCAGCAATACCCTCTAAGCCCTTCTGTATATAAAATGGCGAAACTTTGTCAAAACTCCCATCTTTTCTTTTAATTATGAGAAACACATTCTGAGAAGCAGAATGCGTTCTGTTACTAGTACCTGAATCAGGAGGACTGGCTACACGAGCCCTCTTGTTAGATTGGGTGTTAGAACCTACCAGCGGCCCACCCTTTCCGCTGGGAGGAAAAGAAAAGTTCGAGGGTTCCATCTCGATCCCACGAGCAGCTAGGGAACTAAAGGTCCGCTCAGACAGAGCCCCGCATGCCTGAGTAAGCCCTATACAACTGGGGTGCGGCAGGTGCCCCAGAGGTTGCCCGCTTGCGACTGTTCCACCTCAACAGCCATGCATCTCATAGGCGCGGAGCACACCGGAAGATTGAGGGGTTTTTTATAGAGGTTTGTTCCATCCTCGCGATCCGGGCGGCCAAGCCAAGATCCCCATTCCCTGAGACACACAACATTCCACCGCCGCGCCGCACGGTGGTCGCTGAAGTGTACTCAGAGCTTACGGTGATGGGGGACAGGTGGCGCTTACCAGTCCCCAGCTCAGGAACCCCGGGGTCGCCAAGCCCGTACCCAGCAAATGAATGCTGAGCCCCTGGGGGCTTGGGGGATTAAAGGGACCAGACTACTATGGTCATCGGTCCCTTTTTCCAAAGACAAAGAACACCCACAGAGAATAAAAACGAGGAACAAAAGAGATCACAGACGATGCAGAACAGGAGAGACTGAGACAAAGACAAGACAAAACGAACGAAAACCACATAGAGAAAGACGGTGGTTGGCCGACCATAGAAATAAAAAAGGAAAAGCCAACCACTTAGAAACACATTAAAAAATCAGTGTAAAACCGGAGGCCAAAGGCCAGAATCAACACAAAACAATAAGATAAAAACAGAAACACTCAGAGTAAAGAATAAAAACCCCCTGCCCGAATAAAACGTAAAACTAAGTCAGCCATAGCCGGGTCATCTGTTAAAAGGGCAGGGAGCGAGTCAGGCAGTGCGAACGACTGCCTGAGCGCAGCTAAAAACGGACACTCCAATAAAACATGAACCACGGATAAAACGGAGCCGCAGCGACATAGAGGCGCATCCTCACGGCGCAATAAGTGGCCGTGGGTAAGCCGAGTGTGCCCAATGCGCAGCCGGCAGAGGACAACAGACTCCTTGCGAGAAACCCGCAAGGAGGAGCGCCACACACCGGTAGCCCCCTTGATGGCCCGAAGTTTGTTGCGTGAAGGCAGGGCGCGCCATTCAGTGTCCCAAAGGTCCAGAATTTTGCGGCGGAGGAACGCCCGCAAATCTGTCTCCGGGAGGCCAACGTCCAGAGATGGTGCACTAGTCGCCTCTTTCGCCAGCCGGTCAACATTCTCGTTGCCGGGGATCCCAACATGGCCTGGGGTCCACACGAAGACCGCAGAGCGGCCGCAACGCGCAAGAGTATGCAGGGACTCATGGATAGCCATCACCAGACGGGAACGAGGAAAACACTGGTCGAGTGCTCGTAAACTGCTCAGGGAATCGCTACAGATAACGAAGGACTCACCTGAGCAGGAGCGGATATACTCTAGGGCTCGAAAGATGGCGACCAGCTCAGCAGTGTAAACGCTGCAGCCAGCCGGCAAGGAACGTTGTTCGGAATGGTCCCCTAGAGTGAGCGCATACCCGACTCGACCAGCAACCATCGAGCCGTCGGTGTAAACAATGCCAGAGCCCTGATACGTGGCCAGGATGGAATAAAAGCGGCGGCGGAAGGCCTCTGGAGGGACTGAGTTCTTCGAGCCCTGTGCCAAGTCCAGCCGAAGGCAAGGGCGAGGAACGCACCACGGGGGTGTACGCAGAGGTGCCCGGAAAGGAGGTGGAACAGGGACAAGCCCAAGCCCGGAGAGAAGCTCCTTGACGCGTATGGCGATCGGACAACCCGACTGGGGCCGACGTTCCGGCAGATGGACGACTGACTGCGGGAACAGGAGACGATAGTTAGGATGCCCGGGCGAGCTTAGAACATGGGCAGCATAAGCGGCCAGCAAACGTTGGCGCCGGAACCGCAGTGGAGGGACACCTGCCTCCACGAGTAAGCTGTCCACAGGGCTGGTGCGGAAAGCACCAGTGGCAAGGCGTATCCCGCTGTGGAGGATTGGGTCCAGCACCCGCAACGCAGACGGGGATGCTGAGCCATATGCCAGGCACCCATAATCCAGACGGGACTGGTTGGTTGGTTGGTTTGGGGGATTAAAGGGACCAGACTGCCATGGTCATCGGTCCCTTTTTCCAAAGACAAAGAACACCCACAGAGAATAAAAACAAGGAACAGAAGAGATCACAGACGACACAGAACAAGAGATACTGAGACAAAGACAAGACAAAACAAACTAAAACCACACAGAGTGTGACGGTGGTTGGCCGACCATAGACATAAAAAGGAAAGGCCAACCACTGAGAAACACATTAAAAAATCAGTGTAAAACCATAGGCCAAAGGCCAGAATCAACACAAATCATTAAAAGAAAACAGAAACACTCAGAGTAAACGATAAAATCCCCCTGCCCGAATAAAACGTAAAACTGAGTCAGCCATAGTGGAGTCGTCTGTTAAAAGGGCAGGGAGCGTAGCAGGCAGCGCAAATGTCTGCCGGACCACAGCTAAAAGGGGGCAGGCCAGCAAAATGTGGGCCACTGTCAAAGCTGCCCCACAGCGACATAGAGGAGGGTCCTCCCGGCGCAGTAGATAACTGTGTGTCAGCCGGGAGTGGCCAATGCGGAGCCGGCAAAGAACTACTGAGTCCCTGCGAGTGGCTCGCAGGGATGACCGCCACACAGCCGTCGTCTCCTTGACAGCACGGAGTTTATTGCGCATTGTCAGTTCCCGCCATTCAGCGTCCCATAGCGCCAAGATTTTGCGGCGGAAGACTGCCCGCAAATCAGTCTCTGGGAGGCCAACGTCCAGAGATGGCTTGCTGGTGGCCTCTTTCGCCAGGCGGTCAACATGTTCGTTACCCGGGATACCGACATGACCGGGGGTCCACACAAAGACCACAGAGCGGCCGCAACAGGCGAGAGTATGCAGAGACTCGTGGATAGCCATCACCAGACGAGAACGAGGGAAACACTGGTCGAGAGCTCGTAAACCGCTCAGGGAATCGCTACAGATAACGAAGGACTCACCTGAGCAGGAGCGGATATACTCTAGGGCACGAAGGATGGCGACCAGTTCAGCAGTGTAAACGCTGCAGCCATCCGGCAAGGAACGTTGTTCGGAATGGTCCCCTAGAGTGAGCGCATATCCGACACGACCAGCAACCATCGAACCGTCAGTGTAAACAACACCAGAGCCCTGATACGTGGCCAGGATGGAATAAAAGCGGCGGCGGAAGGCCTCAGGAGGGACTGAGTCCTTAGGGCCCTGTGCCAAGTCGAGCCGAAGGCTAGGGCGACGAACACACCATGGGGGTGTATGCAAAGTAGCCCGGAAAGGAGGTGGAACAGTGAAACCCTGGAGCCCAGAGAGAAGCTCTTTGACGCGGACCGCTATTGTACAACCAGACCGCGACCGACGTTCTGGCATACGGACGACCGACCGCGGGAACAGGAGGCGATAGTTTGGATGCCCGGGCGAGCTTAGTACATGGGCAGCATAAGCGGCCAGCAAACGTTGGCGTCGGAACCGCAGTGGAGGTACACCTGCCTCCACTAGTACGCTGTCCACAGGGCTGGTGCGGAAAGCACCAGTGGCAAGGCGTATCCCGCTGTGGAGAATCGGGTCCAGCACCCGTAACGCAGATGGGGATGCTGAGCCATAAGCCAGGCTCCCATAATCCAGACGGGACTGGATTAACGCCTGGTAGAGCCGCAACAGTGTAGAGCGGTCGGCGCCCCAGCGGGTGTTGCTCAAGCATCTCAGAGCGTTGAGATGCCGCCAACACGTCTGTTTAAGCTGCCGGATATGAGGCAGCCAAGTCAACCGGGCATCGAAAACCACCCCCAAAAACCTGTGGGTCTCCACCACAGCAAGGAGTTCGTCGGCAAGATAAAGCCGCGGCTCAGGATGGACTGTTCGGCGCCGGCAGAAATGCATAACGCAGGTCTTGGCTGCCGAAAACTGAAACCCATGCGCTACAGCCCAAGACTGCGCCTTACGGATAGCGCCCTGTAGCTGACGTTCAACAGCTGCAATGCCAGTAGAGCTGTAATAAAGGCAGAAGTCGTCAGCATACAGGGAAGCGGAGACAGAATTTCCCACGGCCGCAGCAAGCCCGTTAATGGCTATTAAAAACAGACAGACACTTAAAACAGAGCCCTGTGGCACACCGTTCTCCTGGGCGTGGGAGGAACTATACGAGGCCGCGACTTGCACGCGGAAGGTACGACACGACAGAAAATTGCGGATAAAAATCGGCAGAGGACCCCGAAGACCCCATCCATGAAGCGTAGAAAGAATGTGATGACGCCATGTCGTATCGTACGCCTTCCGCATGTCGAAAAAGACAGCGACCAGGTGCTGACGGCGGGAAAAGGCAGTACGGATGGCCGACTCCAGGCTCACCAGATTGTCGGCGGCGGAGCGGCCTTTACGGAACCCACCCTGAGATGGAGCCAGAAGGCCCCGAGACTCCAGTACCCAATGCAAGCGCCGGCTCACCATCCGTTCAAGCAACTTGCAAAGAACGTTGGTGAGGCTAATGGGACGGTAGCTGTCCACCTCCAGAGGGTTCTTTCCAGGCTTCAAAACGGGGATGACAATGCCTTCCCGCCACTGCGACGGAAACTCCCCCTCGACCCAAAGACGGTTGTAAAGATCGAGAAGGCGCCGCTGGCAGTCCACTGAAAGGTGTTTCAGCATCTGACAGTGGATGCCATCTGGCCCAGGAGCGGTATCAGGGCAAGCAGCGAGGGCACTGCGAAATTCCCACTCACTAAATGGAGCATTGTAAGATTCTGGGTGGTTGGTGCGAAACGAAAGGCTCCGACGTTCCATCCGCTCTTTAATGGAGCGGAAGGCCTGGGGGTAATTCGCAGAAGCGGAACTCATACCAAAATGCTCTGCTAAGCGATTGGCAATGACGTCGGAGTCAGTACAAACTGCTCCATTCAGTGAGAGCGCAGGGACGCTGGCAGGTGGCCGATAGCCGTAGACGCGTCGAATCTTGGCCCAGACCTGCGATGGAGAGACATGGAGGCCAATTGTGGACACATACCGCTCCCAGCACTCCTTCTTGCCTTGGCGGATAAGGAGGCGGTGGTGGTGGTGGTGGTTGTTGGATGTTTAAGGGGGACTAAACAGCGAAGGTCATCAGTCCCCCATTCCAAAATCAGGCGAGCCGGAAATCGACGAAGCAGATAAAAAACCAAAGGGGGAGGAGACGTCCCCCCAGGCGCTAAAAGCACACAAATCCGGCAACAAACACTACAGACAAGAACAGGACATAGGAACACCAGACAGAAAGAAACAGAAAGAAACAGAAGAAAGGAAGATGGCCGGAGACTGGTTGACTGACCACGAGATCAAAAATGGGAAAGAGTCAACCAGCTCACGGCACACCAGAACAGCAACAGACACAAGGACAAGAGACACAGAAAGGGAAAGGCGCAGGACCTCCCTAAATCGAACCATAAAACGGACTACCACGGATAAAATTTAAAACGGTATCAGCCATGGAGGCATCGTCGGATAAAACCAAAGCCAAAGTGCCCGGGAGATTAAAAGATTGCCGGAGTGTGCGCAGTCGAGGACACTCCAGCAAAATGTGGCCGACCGTCAGCCGGGTGGTGGTGGTGGTGGTTGTTGGATGTTTAAGGGGGACTAAACAGCGAAGGTCATCAGTCCCCCATTCCAAAATCAGGCGAGCCGGAAATCTACGGAGCAGATAAAAACCAAAGGGGAGGAGACGTCCCCCCAGGCGCTAAAAGAACACAAATGCAGCAACGAACACTACAGACAAGAACAGGACAGAGGAACACCAGACAGAAAGAAACAGAAGAAAGGAAGAGGGCCGGAGACTGGTTGACTGACCACGAGATCAAAAAAGGGAAAGAGTCAACCATCTCACGGCCTACCAGAACAGCAACAGACACGAGGACAAAAGACACAGAAAGGGAAAGGCGCAGGACCTCCCTAAATCGAACCATAAAAAGGACTACCACGGATAAAATTTAAAACGTCATCAGCCATGGAGGCATCGTCAGATAAAACCAAAGCCAAAGTGCCCGGGAGATTAAAAGATTGCCGGAGTGTGCGCAGTCGAGGACACTCCAGCAAAATGTGGCCGACCGTCAGCCGGGACCCACACTGACACAAGGGGGGATCCTCCTGACGCAAGAGATGGCCGTGCGTCAGGTACGTATGGCCGATGCGCAGCCGACACAGGACTACCGAGTCCCTGCGAGAAGCCCGCAGGGAGGAACGCCACACATCGGTCGTCTCCTTGACAGCCCGCAGTTTATTCAGGGCTGTCATGCCACGCCACTCAGCAGCCCACATCCCAAGTACCTTACGGCGCAACACCAGCTGCTGGTCGTGAGCCGTAAGGCCGATCTCCAAAGCTGGGGCGTCTATCGCCCCTTTGGCCAGCCTGTCTACACGTTCGTTCCCTGGGATGCCAACATGACCGGGCGTCCAAACCAGGACCACTGAACCACCAGAACGGGCAATGGCGGAAACAGCCTCCTGAATGGAGGACACCAGAGGAGAGGAGGGATAGCAGCGGTCGATGGCCTGAAGGCTGCTCAGGGAGTCACTGCAGATGACAACGGACCTACCTGAGCAGAAACGCATGTGCTCAAGAGCGCGCAAGATGGCCACCAGCTCTGCAGTAAAAATACTGCAGCCAGCCGGCAAGGAGCGTTGCTCAACATGGTCAGAGTGAGCAAAGGCGTAGGCAGTGCGACCATCAACCAGGGAACCATCAGTGTAGACAGTCTCACAGTCCAAAAATGAGGCGAGGAGAGCAAGAAATCGGCGACGGAGGGCCACAGGCGGAACCGAGTCCTTGGGTCCCTGTGCCAAGTCCAGACGGACGGACGGCCGGGACAAACACCAGGGAGGCGTAGGTGCATGGACCCGGAAGGGAGGCGGAAGAGGGAATGAACCCAAGTCCGACAGCAGGGACTGAACTCGGACAGCGACGGAAAGCCCAGACCTAGGTCGCCGTTCGGGCAGATGGAGGACCATGGCAGGGAAAAGCAGGCGACGATTGGGATGGCCTGGCGAGCAATGCACGTGGACAGCATAGTCGGCGAGCAGTCGATGGCGGCGAAACCGCAGCGGGGGAACCCCGGCCTCCACCAGTAAACTATCCACGGGGCTCGTACGAAAAGCGCCAGTTGCAAGCCGGACCCCACAGTGGTGTATGGGGTCTAACAACTTCAACACTGAGGGTGACGCAGACCCATAGGCCAGGCTCCCATAATCAAGCCGGGACTGCACAAGGGCTCTGTACAATTGCAGTAGCGTGCAGCGATCTGCACCCCAAGACGTGTGGCTAAGGCAGCGGAGGGCGTTGAGGTGCCGCCAGCATTTTTGCTTCAGCTGAGTAACATGAGGAACCCATGTGAGCCGGGCATCAAACACGAGTCCCAAGAAGCGGCAAGTGTCCACCACGTCAAGCAGGTGGCCGTCGAGGTAAAGTTCAGGATGAGGGTGGACCGTCCGACGCCTGCAGAAGTGCATAACCCGAGTCTTGGCAGCAGAGAACTGAAAACCATGAGCCAGAGCCCATGATGCTGCCTTGCGAACGGCGACTTGCAACCTGCGTTCGGCGACTCCCGTAGTCGTGGAGCTAAATGAGATGCAGAAGTCGTCGGCATACAAAGAAGGAGACACCGACGACCCCACTGCTGCAGCCAGACCATTAATGGCCACTAGAAATAACGAGACGCTCAACACCGAGCCCTGCGGGACCCCATTTTCCTGTATATAAGAGGAACTAGAGGTGGCACCGACTTGCACCCGGAAAGAGCGGCGCAATAAAAAGCTTTGAAGAAAAGCCGGGAGCCGACCACGAAGACCCCACCCATGCAACGTGGCGAGGATGTGATGCCTCCATGTGGTGTCATACGCCTTCCGCAGATCGAAAAATACAGCAACAAGGTGCTGACGTCGGGCAAAAGCCGTACGGACAGCAGACTCCAGCCGCACCAAATTGTCCACTGCAGACCGGCCCCGACGGAAGCCACCCTGAGATGGAGCGAGGAGACCGCGCGACTCAAGGACCCAACACAAACGCCGCCCCACCATACGTTCGAGCAATTTGCACAAAACGTTGGTGAGGGTAATGGGACGATAGCTGTCCACCGCCAGTGGGTCCGCACCGGGCTTCACGATGGGGACAATAAGACCCTCTCGCCATTGCGACGGGAACACGCCCTCGTTCCAAATGCGGTTAAAGATGGCGGTGGTGGTGGTGGTGGTGGTGGTGGTGGTTGTTGGATGTTTAAGGGGGACTAAACAGCGAAGGTCATCAGTCCCCCATTCCAAAATCAGGCGAGCCGGAAATCGACGAAGCAGATAAAAACCAAAGGGGGGGGAGACGTCCCCCCAGGCGCTAAAAGCACACAAATCCAGCAACAAACACTACAGACAAGAACAGGACATAGGAACACCAGACAGAAAGAAACAGAAAGAAACAGAAGAAAGGAAGATGGCCGGAGACTGGTTGACTGACCACGAGATCAAAAATGGGAAAGAGTCAACCAGCTCACGGCACACCAGAACAGCAACAGACACAAGGACAATAGACACAGAAAGGGAAAGGCGCAGGACCTCCCTAAATCGAACCATAAAACGGACTACCACGAATAAAATTGAAAACGGTATCAGCCATGGAGGCATCGTCGGATAAAACCAAAGCCAAAGTGACCGGGAGATTAAAAGATTGCCGGAGTGTGCGCAGTCGAGGACACTCCAGCAAAATGTGGCCGACCGTCAGCCGGGACCCACACTGACACAAGGGGGGATCCTCCTGACGCAACAGATGGCCGTGCGTCAGGTAGGTATGGCCGATGCGCAGCCGACACAGGACTACCGAGTCCCTGCGAGAAGCCCGCAGGGAGGAACGCCACACATCGGTCGTCCCCTTGACAGCCCGTAGTTTATTCGGGGCTGTCATGCCACGCCACTCAGCAGCCCACATCCCAAGTACCTTACGGCGCAACACCAGCTGCTGGTCGCGAGCCGTAAGGCCGATCTCCAAAGCTGGGGCGGCTATCGCCCCTTTGGCCAGCCTGTCTACACGTTCGTTCCCTGGGATGCCAACATGACCGGGCGTCCAAACCAGGACCACTGAACCACCAGAACGGGCAATGGCGGAAACAGCCTCCTGAATGGAGGACACCAGAGGAGAGGAGGGATAGCAGCGGTCGATGGCCTGAAGGCTGCTCAGGGAGTCACTGCAGATGACAACGGACCTACCTGAGCAGAAACGCATGTGCTCAAGAGCGCGCAAGATGGCCACCAGCTCTGCAGTAAAAATACTGCAGCCAGCCGGCAAGGAGCGTTGCTCAATATGGTCAGAGTGAGCAAAGGCGTAGGCAGTGCGACCATCAACCAGGGAACCATCAGTGTAGACTGGCTCACAGCCCGGAAATGATTCGAGGAGCGCAAGAAAACGGCGACGGAGGGCCACAGGCGGAACCGAGTCCTTAGGGCCCTGTGCCAAATCCAGACGGACAGACGGCCGGGACAAACACCAGGGAGGCGTAGGTGTATGGACCCGGAAGGGAGGCAGAAGAGGGAATGACCCCAGTTCTGACAGCAGGGACTGGACACGGACAGCTACGGAAAGCCCAGACCTAGGTCGCCGTTCGGGCAGATGGAGGACCATGGCAGGGAAAAGCAGGCGACGATTGGGATGGCCTGGCGAGCAATGCACGTGGACAGCATAGTCGGCGAGCAGTCGATGGCGGCGAATCCGCAGCGGGGGAACCCCGGCCTCCACCAGTAAACTATCCACGGGGCTCGTACGAAAAGCGCCAGTTGCAAGCCGGACCCCACAGTGGTGTATGGGGTCTAACAACTTCAACACTGAGGGTGACGCAGACCCATAGGCCAGGCTCCCATAATCAAGCCGGGACTGCACAAGGGCTCTGTACAATTGCAGTAGCGTGCAGCGATCTGCACCCCAAGACGTGTGGCTAAGGCAGCGGAGGGCGTTGAGGTGCCGCCAGCATTTTTGCTTCAGCTGAGTAACATGAGGAACCCATGTGAGCCGGGCATCAAACACGAGTCCCAAGAAGCGGCAAGTGTCCACCACGTCAAGCAGGTGGCCGTCGAGGTAAAGTTCAGGATGAGGGTGGACCGTCCGACGCCTGCAGAAGTGCATAACCCGAGTCTTGGCAGCAGAGAACTGAAAACCATGAGCCAGAGCCCATGATGCTGCCTTGCGAACGGCGACTTGCAACCTGCGTTCGGCGACTCCCGTAGTCGTGGAGCTAAATGAGATGCAGAAGTCGTCGGCATACAAAGAAGGAGACACCGACGACCCCACTGCTGCAGCCAGACCATTAATGGCCACTAGAAATAACGAGACGCTCAACACCGAGCCCTGCGGGACCCCATTTTCCTGTATATAAGAGGAACTAGAGGTGGCACCGACTTGCACCCGGAAAGAGCGGCGCAATAAAAAGCTTTGAAGAAAAGCCGGGAGCCGACCACGAAGACCCCACCCATGCAACGTGGCGAGGATGTGATGCCTCCATGTGGTGTCATACGCCTTCCGCAGATCGAAAAATACAGCAACAAGGTGCTGACGTCGGGCAAAAGCCGTACGGACAGCAGATTCCAGCCGCACCAAATTGTCCACTGCAGACCGGCCCCGACGGAAGCCACCCTGGGATGGAGCGAGGAGACCGCGCGACTCAAGGACCCAACACAAACGCCGCCCCACCATACGTTCGAGCAGTTTGCACAAAACGTTGGTGAGGGTAATGGGACGATAGCTGTCCACCGCCAGTGGGTCCGCACCGGGCTTCACGATGGGGACAATAAGACCCTCTCGCCATTGCGACGGGAACACGCCCTCGTTCCAAATGCGGTTAAAGATGGCGAGGATGTGTCTCTGGCAGTCCCTGGAGAGATGCTTCAGCATCTGCGCATGGATGCAGTCCGGTCCTGGTGCTGTATCAGGGCAATCGGCGAGGGCAGCGAGGAGTTCCCTCTCGCTGAAAGGAGCATTGTATGTTTCATAATGACGCGTGTGGAATGAGAACGGCGTCCGCTCGGCTCGCTCCTTTAGAGAGCGAAAGGCGGGGGGATAGGATGCAGTCGCAGAGCTCTGAGCAAAGTGCGCGGCTAGCCGTTCAGCAATGGCGGCAGCGTCCGTGCAGACAGCGCCGTCCAAGGAGAGCCCAGGGACACCCACAGGGGTCTGGGAGCCATAAATCCGCCGGATACGGGACCACACGTGCGAGGACGAGACACGGGAGCCCAGGGAGGAGACGTACCTCTCCCAGCACTCCTGCTTACGCCGTGCAATAAGTCGACGGGCGAAGGCACGGAGCCTCTTAAAGGCGATGAGGGTCTCCAGAGACGGGTGCCGCCTATGACGCTGGAGAGCCCGCCTACGGTCGCGAATAGCCTCAGCAATCTCCGGCGACCACCAGGGGACAGCCTTCCGCCGAGGGAGGCCAGAGGAACGGGGGATGGTAGGCTCGGCCGCTGAAACGATGGACGTGGTTAAAACACGGACCACCTCGTCAATGTCACCCTGTGGGGGAGACGCAATGGTTACAGCGGAAGTAAAAGCTGGCCAGTCAGCCCTGTGGAAAGCCCAGCGGGGCAAGCGCCCAGAAGAATGACACTGTGGCAGTGACAAATAGATGGGAAAATGGTCACTACCACACAGGTCAGGATGCACTCTCCAGTGGAGGGATGGGACAAGTCCAGGGCTGCAAATAGAGAGATCGATGGCCGAGAACGAGCCATGGGCCACACTGAAATGCGTGGGAGCACCGGTGTTTAAGAGGCTAAGGTCGAGCTGAGCCAACACATGCTCCACGGCCCGACCACGATCATCGGAGACAGTCCCACCCCATAGAGGGTTGTGGGCATTGAAATCGCCCAGCAGCAAAAAAGGTGGCGGCAGTTGTGCTATCAGAGCAGCCAGGACATGCTGCGCGACAGTACCATCAGGTGGAAGGTAAATACTGCAGACGGTGATAGCCTGTGGCGTCCACACCCGAACAGCGACAGCCTCTAAAGCTGTTTGTAGAGGTACAAACTCGCTGTGAAGAGAGTTCAGGACATATATGCAGACGCCACCAGACACCCTTTCGTAAGTTGCCCGGTTCTTAAAATAACCCCGATAGCCACGGAGGGCGGGGGTTCGCATTGCTGGAAACCAAGTTTCCTGCAGAGCAATGCAAAGGAAAGGATGACGGCTGATAAGTTGGCGGAGCTCAGCTAAATGGTGGAAGAAACCGCTGCAGTTCCACTGGAGGATGGTACTGGCCATTGCTGGGAAAGGCGTGACGGGACAGGGAAGGCAGATTACGCCACTGGGTCACCCGCTGCCTCCAAGTGAGCACCTGTGCCAGTGCTTTCCATGGCGTCGGAGGGACTGGCGAGATCGAGGTCCTGAGCGGACGCCAGGATCTCCACCTCGTCCTCAGACGCAGAGCTTGTAGGAAGCGGTGGAATGGGTGCCACCGCAACGTCGGTAGCCTTGGGGAGTTTCTTCTTCTGCTGCTTCGCGCGCTGTGCCTTTGGTGGTTCAGGCTTGGAGGGCGTCACTGGGTCAGTCTCAGGGACAGACGATGATCGTGTGTCCCGACGACCAGGGACTGGCGGTTGTTTGAGCCACTTGCGGCCGTCGGTTTTGGAACCTGTTGGAGCGTGCGAAGGAAGGTCCCCAAGGGACCCCTTCCTTACGAGAGGAGCCGAAGAAGTCTTACGCTTCTCCGGCTGGGAAGGGGGGACTGATGTCCCCGATGGTTGGGGGGGTGTTGCTCCTGAAGTAGATGGAGCAGGAGCAACAGGAGGTTTAGTGCCCCCCACCATCAAGGGGGCAGGTGTGGGACTTCGACTCTGAGAGGTGACCAGAGCGGATGGAAGTGGAGAAGGAGTGACAGTGGCGGCATAAGAAACTGGCATGCGCACCGGATGAAGCCGATCATATTTCCGCTTTGCCTCAGTGTACGTCAGGCGGTCGATAGTCTTTATTTCCATGATCTTCCGCTCCTTCTGCAGGATCGGACAGTCTGGCGAGCAAGGCGGATGGTGCGCACCACAGTTCACACAGATTGGAGGCGGCGCACAGGGATGATCAGGATGGGAAGGTCGACCGCAATCGCGACAGACGAGGTCGGAAGCACAGCGTGAAGACATGTGGCCGAACTTCCAACACTTGAAGCACCGCATCGGGGGAGGGATATACGGCTTGACATCACAACGGTACACCATCACCTTGACCTTCTCAGGTAACGTGTCACCCTCGAAGGCCAAGATGAAGGCACCGGTGGCAACTTGACGATCCCTCGGACCCCGGTGGACGCGGCGGACGAAATGGACACCTCGGCGCTCCAAGTTGGCGCGCAGCTCGTCGTCGGACTGTAAAAGCAGATCCCTGTGAAAGATAATGCCCTGGACCATGTTCAGACTTTTATGGGGCGTGATAGTGACGGAGACATCCCCCAGCTCAGTACAAGCGAGCAAGGCCCGCGACTGGGCGGAGGATGCCGTTTTTATCAACACCGATCCGGACCGCATCTTGGACAAGCCCTCCACCTCCCCAAACTTGTCCTCTAAATGCTCTACAAAGAACTGAGGCTTCACGGATAGAAAAGATTCCCCATCAGCTCTGGTACAGACAAGATATCTGGGCGAATACGTCTCAGTGTCACGCAATGCCTGTCGTTCCTCCCATGGTGTGGCGAGGGAGGGGAACGATTTGGGGTCATAAACATTACCTTTAAAATGGGCTCTCGAACGCTTAGAGACTGCTGACGGCTGGCCGCCAGCGACAGATGATGTACCACGCTTCATTGCGGGTCATCCGCCCTGATGCCACCTACTCCGACCAAGGGCCCTCCCCACGGGCGCCACCCAGCCACAGCAAAGGCCACCTGGCAGGATGGCCATTGCCGGGAGTCCCGATGCCCCAGGGAGATGGGCATCTACTCCTTGGCATACGTGGGGAGTGAACGGCGCAGGCATCAGTAGAGCGATCCCTGTGTTGTCAGGGGCCACAACCAAGAGGGTACATGGCGACCCCACCACAACGGACTGGCTACCGTGCTGGATCTTAGGTGCAAAAATGGCCAAGGTCGTCGTCACAGTTAAAAGAAACACTGCAGAGTGCAGCGTGGTAATCGCCCATGAGATCGAAAACGAGCGGGACACCATCGCAACGACGAGAAAGACGGCAAGAGGTCTAATTGCACGAAGGATACAGTGCACCATGTAAGGTGCCCTTCCCCAATTGGCTCGCTCTTCGGAATAATTTGGATAGATGGAGGTCAAACCCAAGAGGGGACCATCACATAAGGCCGAAACGTTTGAGACTCCTTTTAGTCGCCTCTTACGACAGGCAGGAATACCGCGGGCCTATTCTAACCCCCGAACCCGCAGGGGGGGATAAGGAGGCGGGCCCGCGCACGCAGCCGTTTGAAGGCGATAAGGTGGTCGAGGGAGGGGTGTCGCTTGTGACGCTGGAGCGCCCGCCGGCGATCTTTAATCGCTTCAGCGATCTCAGGCGACCACCAAGGCACAGCCTTCCGCCGAGGGGACCCACAGGAATGGGGAATGGCAGATTCGGCGGCAGTAACGATGCCGGTGGTGACCGATTGAACCACCGCATCAATGTCATCGGTAGAGAGAGGCTCAAAAGCGGCAGTGGAGGAGAACAAGTCCCAGTCAGCCTTATTCATAGCCCATCTGCTAGGGCGCCCAGAAGAGTGGCGCTGTGGTAGTGACAAAAAGATCGGAAAATGGTCACTACCACACAGGTCGTCATGCACACTCCATTGGACAGACGGTAAGAGGCTATGGCTACAGATTGAAAGGTCAATGGCGGAGTAGGTGCCATGCGCCACACTGAAGTGTGTGAAGGCACCATCATTTAACAGCGAGAGATCGAGCTGCGACAATAAATGCTCAATGATGGCGCCTCGACCTGTTGCCACCGACCCACCCCACAGAGGGTTATGAGCGTTGAAGTCGCCCAATAGCAAGAAAGGTGGCGGCAATTGGGCGACCAGTGCAGCCAGGACATGCTGCGAGACATCACCATCCGGTGGAATGTAAAGACTGCAGACGGTAACAGCCTGTGGCGTCCACACGCGTACAGCGACAGCCTCTAAAGGCGTCTGGAGAGGGACAGATTCGCTGTGCAGAGTGTGAAGGACATAAATGCAGACGCCACCAGACACCCTTTCATAAGCTGCTCTGTTCTTGTAATAACCCCGATAGCCACGGAGGGCGGGGGTTCGCATCGCCGGAAACCAAGTTTCCTGGAGAGCAATGCAGAAGAAAGGGCGAAGGCTGAGAAGTTGGCGGAGCTCAGCTAAATGGTGGAAGAAACCGCTGCAGTTCCACTGGAGGATGGTATTGTCCATGGCTGAGAAAGGCGTGACAGGACGGGGAAGGCAGATTACGCCGCTGGGTCACCTGCTGCCTCCGATTGAGCACCCGTGCTAGTGTTATCCATGGCGTCTGAGGGACCGGCGAGTTCTAGGTCCTCAGCGGACGCCAGGATCTCCACCTCGTCCTCAGACGCAGAGCTGTAAGGTGGCGGTGGGGTGGCTGCCACCGCGAGTTCCTTGGGCTTAGAGCTCTTCTTCTTTGATTTCTCACGCTGCTCCTTGGGTTTAACTGGCTGGGAGGGCTTCACCGATTCAGTCTCCGGGACTGAGGAGGATCGTGAAGCCCGTCGACCAGCTGAATGCGGGCACTTACGCCACTGGCGGTCGTCAGCCTTCCCACTGGTGGAAACCTGGGAAGGGAGGGACCCCTTGCGAGCGTGAGAAGCCGAAGAAGTTGGACACTTCTCCGGCTTAGAAGCAGGGACGGACGTCCCTGATGGGGGGGATGGTGTTGCCCCTGAGGTAGGTGGCGCAGGAGCAACCCGGTGGGTAGAGCCCCCCACTGGCAAGGGGGCAGGAGGAGTCTTACTGGTTAGCGAGCTGGCTGGAAGTCGTGAAACTGATGGGGCGGGCACAGGTGTCGTAGCGGCGGCGTAGGATGACGTCATTCGCACGGGATGTAATCGGTCGTATTTCCTTTTGGCCTCAGTATAAGTCAGTCGGTCCAGGGTCTTATATTCCATGATTTTGCGTTCTTTCTGGAAGATTCTGCAGTCTGGCGAGCAAGGTGAATGGTGCTCCCCGCAGTTGACACAGATGGGAGGCGGGGCACATGGAGTATCGGGATGAGACGGGCGTCCGCAATCTCGACATGTGAGGCTGGAAGTGCAGCGGGAAGACATATGGCCAAACTTCCAGCACTTGAAGCACCGCATCGGGGGAGGAATATAGGGCCTGACGTCACATCGGTAGACCATCACCTTGACCTTTTCCGGTAACGTATCACCCTCGAAGGCCAAGATGAAGGCACCGGTAACTATCTGATTTTCCTTCGGACCCCGATGAACGCGCCGGACGAAATGTACACCTCTGCGCTCTAAGTTGGCGCGCAGCTCGTCATCAGACTGCAAAAGAAGGTCCTTATGGTAAATAACGCCCTGGACCATATTTAAACTCTTATGCGGTGTGATCGTAACAGCAACATCCCCCAACTTATCACAAGCAAGTAACCGTCGTGACTGGGCAGAGGATGCCGTTTGGATCAGGACCGATCCAGAGCGCATTTTTGACAAGCCCTCCACCTCCCCAAACTTGTCCTCTAAATGCTCGACGAAGAACTGAGGCTTGGTTGAGAGAAAAGACTCCCCATCAGCTCTCGTACAAACTAAGAATCGGGGCGAATAAGCGCTACTGCCATCCTGAGATTTACGTTCCTCCCACGGCGTGGCCAGAGAGGGGAACGTTTTCGGATTGTACTTTTCAGCATTAAATTGAGCCCGAGAACGCTTAGAGACTGCTGGCGGCTGGCCGCCAGCGACAGATGATGTACCACGCTTCATTGCGGGTCATCCGCCCTGATGACACCTACTCCGACCAAGGGCCCTCCCCACGGGCGCCACCCAGCCACAGCAAAGGCCACCTGGCAGGATGGCCATTGCCGGGAGTCCCGATGCCCCAGGGAGATGGGCATCTACTCCTTGGCATACGTGGGGAGTGAACGGCGCAGGCATCAGTAGAGCGATCCCTGTGTTGTCAGGGGGCTACAACCAAGAGGGTACATGGCGACCCCACCACAACGGACTGGCTACCGTGCTGGATCTTAGGTGCAAAAATGGCCAAGGTCGTCGTCACAGTTAAAAGAAACACTGCACAGTGCAGCGTGGTAATCGCCCATGAGATCGAAAACGAGCGGGACACCATCGCAACGACGAGAAAGACGGCAATAGGTCTAATTGCACGAAGGATACAGTGCACCATGTAAGGTGCCCTTCCCCAATTGGCTCGCTCTTCGGAATAATTTGGATAGATGGAGGTCAAACCCGAGAGGGGACCATCACATAAGGCCGAAACGTTTGAGACTCCTTTTAGTCGCCTCTTACGACAGGCAGGAATACCGCGGGCCGATTCTAACCCCCGAACCCGCAGGGGGGTAGCCGCAACAGGGTAGAGCGGTCGGCGCCCCAGCGGGTGTGGCTCAAGCATCTCAGAGCTTTTAGATGCCGCCAACACGTCTGTTTAAGCTGCCGGATATGAGGCAGCCAAGTCAACCGGGCATCGAAAACCACCCCCAAAAACCTGTGCGATTCCACCACCGAAAGAAGTTCGCCGTTAAGAGAAAGCTGTGGCTCCGGGTGGACAGTACGTCGCCGGCAGAAATGCATAACGCAGGTCTTGGCTGCCGAAAACTGAAACCCATGCGCTACAGCCCAAGACTGCGCCCTACGGATAGCGCCCTGTAGCTGACATTCAACAGCTGCAATGCCAGGAGAGCTGTAATAAAGGCAGAAGTCGTCAGCATACAGGGAAGCGGAGACAGAGTTTCCCACGGCCGCAGCAAGACCGTTAATGGCTATTAAAAACAGACAGACACTTAAAACAGAGCCCTGTGGCACACCGTTCTCCTGGACGTGGGAGGAACTATACGAGGCCGCGACTTGCACGCGGAAGGTACGACACGACAGAAAATTGCGGATAAAAATCGGCAGAGGACCCCGAAGACCCCATCCATGGAGCGTAGAAAGAATGTGATGACGCCACGTCGTATCGTACGCCTTCCGCATGTCGAAAAAGACAGCGACCAGGTGCTGACGGCGGGAAAAGGCAGTACGGATGGCCGACTCCAGGCTCACCAGATTGTCGGCGGCGGAGCGGCCTTTACGGAACCCAACCTGAGATGGAGCCAGAAGGCCCCGAGACTCCAGTACCCAATTCAAGCGCCGGCTCACCATCCGTTCAAGCAACTTGCAAAGAACGTTGGTGAGGCTAATGGGACGGTAGCTGTCCACCTCCAGAGGGTTCTTTCCAGGCTTCAAAACGGGGATGACAATGCCTTCCCGCCATTGCGACGGAAACTCCCCCTCGACCCAAAGACGGTTGTAAAGATCGAGAAGGCGCCGCTGGCAGTCCACTGAAAGGTATTTCAGCATCTGACAGCGGATGCCATCGGGCCCAGGAGCGGTATCAGGGCAAGCAGCGAGGGCACTGCGAAATTCCCACTCACTAAATGGAGCATTGTAAGATTCCGGGTGGTTGGTGCGAAACGAAAGGCTCCGACGTTCCATCCGCTCTTTAATGGAGCGGAAGGCCTGGGGGTAATTCGCAGAAGCGGAACTCATAGCAAAATGCTCTGCTAAGCGATTTGCAATGACGTAGGAGTCAGTAGTGTGTGTGTGTGTGTGTGTGTGTGTTTGAGGTTTACGGGCGCTAAACAGCGAGGTCATCAGCGCCCAAACGTATAAAAACAGGAACACATGCAGTGAAGGGACTAAGACGAACAGCGAACAAGGGGAACAGCGAAAAGACGCAGTTCCAAATCCTCACGTACAGAGGCAAAACAAGAGGAGAAGGGGTGCACGAAAAAAGGAAAGGAAACACAAGGAAGGGAGGACAGAAACCGAAGGGAAACAAGGAGGTATTCGTGACTGGCGGACCTCTTACCTAAAATCTGGGTGAGCCAGTCATCCAGCTGCACATTAAAACCCTCTCCCTAAAATCCGTGGCAACAAATTGGACAGGACACAAAAACGTAAAACCTTCACCACAGACGATGCGTCGTCTTGCAAAATAGAGGGCAAATCCGGTGGCAAAGAAACCACCGCCCTCTGGTCAGAGAATAAAAGACAATCAAGTAAAATGTGGCGGACAGTAATTTGGACGCCACAAGCACTGCAGATTGGGGGATCCTCCCGCCGGAGTAGAAAACCATGTGTGAAGGGACTGTGCCCGATGCGGAGGCGAGTGAGGAGAACCTCATCCCGCCTGCATGACTGGGAGGAAGTACGCCATGGCCGCGTGGTGGCCTTCACCAGACGCAGCTTATTTTCACCGACGGCCAGCCACTCCTCTTCCCACTGACGCATAACGCGAAAACGCAGGAGGGAGGTAACAGCATGGAGGGGGACGGCACATTCAACAACGTCAGGGAGGGAACATGCATCTTTGGCAGCCACATCCGCCAGCTCGTTTCCCGTAATTCCCACGTGCCCCGGCACCCAGCAGAAGGAAACCTCCTTCCCCTGCCGCTGCAGGTGGAGTAGGGCATCATGGATGTTCTGGACGACCGTATCCGCTGGGTACAAGTGTTGCACGGTCTGAAGGGCACTCAGGGAGTCAGAACAGATGAGGAACTTACGACTGGGGACACATCTCATCTGCTCCAATGCCCGCATGATCGCAAACAATTCGGCATCAAAGATGGTAAACGCCGCAGGAAGCCGTAACTTGACGAGTCGATCAGGGAAAACAACAGCACAACCAACAGAGTCCCCCTGTTTAGAGCCATCCGTAAATACTGGTACATGGTCGGGATGCTGGTTTAAAATATCAGAAAATAAGGCGGTAAAAACAAACGCAGGAGTGCAGCTCCTCCGGTACTCCGACAAGTCTAAAACGACGCTGGGCCTCTGGAGCAACCAGGGAGGCAGGCGAGTAAAACCTTGTCGTTGGGGGGCCACACGCTCCACACCAAGGGACTCAAGCAAATGCTTGGCACGAATCCCAAACGGTCTCGTTGCCCTGGGACGACTGGAAAGGAGACGTTCCATAGGCGGTCGGGCAACGGTAGGGTACGCAGGGGAGGTAGGACAGGCAAGGAATTGACACACCCGTCGCACCATGAGGAGTTTCCGCCGGATGGCGAGCGGCGGTTCCCCTGCCTCAGCACACAGGCTGGGGATGGGACTAGTACGGAAGGCACCAGTGGCCAGCCTGATACCCTCATGGTGTACTGCGTCAAGAATCTTCAGATACGAAGGCCTTGCTGACCCATACACGGTGCAACCATAGTCAAGTCGCGATCGGACGAAAGCCCTATAAAACTGCAGCAGACGCGCCCGATCTGCTCCCCAGGACCTATGGCTCAGACACTTCAAAATATTCAGTGCCTTCAGGGCCCGCACCTTGAGGTCTTTAAGGTGAGGCAACCACGACAACTTTGAATCAAAAGTGAGGCCCAGGAACCGCACAGTGTCGCTAAAAGGAAGAATGGTGTCCCTCAGACGCAATTCAGGGGAGGTAAAAGCACGTCGAGAACGATTGAAATGAACACACACACATTTGTCTGCAGAAAAGGTAAAACTCGTCTTCGCAGTCCATGCCTCTAATCGCCGTATCGTAAGCTGCAACTGTCGACCAGCAGTGACAAGACTGGAGGAAGAACAGAAAACAGCAAAATCGTCCACAAACAAGGAGCATTGGGCAGGACTCCGGATAGTGGACGTAATACTGTTAATGGCGACGGCAAAGAGGGTGACACTTAAAACGCTTCCCTGAGGAACACCATTCTCCTGCACATACAAATCAGATAGCACATTACCAACCCTATAGCGAAAGAGGCGGTGGGAAAGAAAGGACCGAATGAAGATGGGGAGACGGCCACGAAAGCCCCACTCATGGAGGTGGTGGTGGTGGTTGTTGGATGTTTAAGGGGGACTAAACAGCGAAGGTCATCAGTCCCCCATTCCAAAATCAGGCGAGCCGAAAATCTACGAAGCAGATAAAAACCAAAGGGGGAGGAGACGTCCCCCCAGGCGCGAAAAGCACACAAATGCAGCAACAAACACTACAGACAAGGACAGAGGAACATCAGACAGAAATAAACAGAAGAAAGGAAGATGGCCGGAGACTGGTTGACTGACCACGAGATCAAAAATGGGAAAGAGTCAACCATCTCACAGCACACCAGAACAGCAACAGACACAAGGACAATAGACACAGAAAGGGAAAGGCGCAGGACCTCCCTAAATCGAACCATAAAACGGACTACCACGAATAAAATTTAAAACGGTATCAGCCATGGAGGCATCGTCGGATAAAACCAAAGCCAAAGTGCCCGGGAGATTAAAAGATTGCCGGAGTGTGCGCAGTCGAGGACACTCCAGCAAAATGTGGCCGACCGTCAGCCGGGACCCACACTGACACAAGGGGGGATCCTCCTGACGCAACAGATGGCCGTGCGTCAGGTAGGTATGGCCGATGCGCAGCCGACACAGGACTACCGAGTCCCTGCGAGAAGCCCGCAGGGAGGAACGCCACACATCGGTCGTCCCCTTGACAGCCCGTAGTTTATTCGGGGCTGTCATGCCACGCCACTCAGCAGCCCACATCCCAAGTACCTTACGGCGCAACACCAGCTGCTGGTCGCGAGCCGTAAGGCCGATCTCCAAAGCTGGGGCGGCTATCGCCCCTTTGGCCAGCCTGTCTACACGTTCGTTCCCTGGGATGCCAACATGACCGGGCGTCCAAACTAGGACCACTGAACCACCAGAACGGGCAATGGCGGAAACAGCCTCCTGAATGGAGGACACCAGAGGAGAGGAGGGATAGCAGCGGTCGATGGCCTGAAGGCTGCTCAGGGAGTCACTGCAGATGACAACGGACCTACCTGAGCAGAAACGCATGTGCTCAAGAGCGCGCAAGATGGCCACCAGCTCTGCAGTAAAAATACTGCAGCCAGCTGGCAAGGAGCGTTGCTCAATATGGTCAGAGTGAGCAAAGGCGTAGGCAGTGCGACCATCAACCAGGGAACCATCAGTGTAGACTGGCTCACAGCCCGGAAATGATTCGAGGAGCGCAAGAAAACGGCGACGGAGGGCCACAGGCGGAACCGAGTCCTTGGGTCCCTGTGCCAAGTCCAGACGGACGGACGGCCGGGACAAACACCAGGGAGGCGTAGGTGCATGGACCCGGAAGGGAGGCGGAAGAGGGAATGAACCCAAGTCCGACAGCAGGGACTGAACTCGGACAGCGACGGAAAGCCCAGACCTAGGTCGCCGTTCGGGCAGATGGAGGACCATGGCAGGGAAAAGCAGGCGACGATTGGGATGGCCTGGCGAGCAATGCACGTGGACAGCATAGTCGGCGAGCAGTCGATGGCGGCGAAACCGCAGCGGGGGAACCCCGGCCTCCACCAGTAAACTATCCACGGGGCTCGTACGAAAAGCGCCAGTTGCAAGCCGGACCCCACAGTGGTGTATGGGGTCTAACAACTTCAACACTGAGGGTGACGCAGACCCATAGGCCAGGCTCCCATAATCAAGCCGGGACTGCACAAGGGCTCTGTACAATTGCAGTAGCGTGCAGCGATCTGCACCCCAAGACGTGTGGCTAAGGCAGCGGAGGGCGTTGAGGTGCCGCCAGCATTTTTGCTTCAGCTGAGTAACATGAGGAACCCATGTGAGCCGGGCATCAAACACGAGTCCCAAGAAGCGGCAAGTGTCCACCACGTCAAGTAGGTGGCCGTCGAGGTAAAGTTCAGGATGAGGGTGGACCGTCCGACGCCTGCAGAAGTGCATAACCCGAGTCTTGGCAGCAGAGAACTGAAACCCATGAGCCAGAGCCCATGATGCTGCCTTGCGAACGGCGACTTGCAACCTGCGTTCGGCGACTCCCGTAGTCGTGGAGCTAAATGAGATGCAGAAGTCGTCGGCATACAAAGAAGGAGACACCGACGACCCCACTGCTGCAGCCAGACCATTAATGGCCACTAGAAATAACGAGACGCTCAACACCGAGCCCTGCGGGACCCCATTTTCCTGTATATAAGAGGAACTAGAGGTGGCACCGACTTGCACCCGGAAAGAGCGGTGGTGGTGGTTGTTGGATGTTTAAGGGGGACTAAACAGCGAAGGTCATCAGTCCCCCATTCCAAAATCAGGCGAGCCGAAAATCTACGAAGCAGATAAAAACCAAAGGGGGAGGAGACGTCCCCCCAGGCGCTAAAAGAACACAAATGCAGCAACGAACACTACAGACAAGAACAGAACAGAGGAACACCAGACAGAAAGAAACAGAAGAAAGGAAGAGGGCCGGAGACTGGTTGACTGACCACGAGATCAAAAAAGGGAAAGAGTCAACCATCTCACGGCCTACCAGAACAGCAACAGACACGAGGACAAAAGACACAGAAAGGGAAAGGCGCAGGACCTCCCTAAATCGAACCATAAAAAGGACTACCACGGATAAAATTTAAAACGTCATCAGCCATGGAGGCATCGTCAGATAAAACCAAAGCCAAAGTGCCCGAGAGATTAAAAGATTGCCGGAGTGTGCGCAGTCGAGGACACTCCAGCAAAATGTGGCCGACCGTCAGCCGGGACCCACACTGACACAAGGGGGGATCCTCCCGACGCAAGAGATGGCCGTGCGTCAGGTACGTATGGCCGATGCGCAGCCGACACAGGACTACCGAGTCCCTGCGAGAAGCCCGCAGGGAGGAACGCCACACATCGGTCGTCTCCTTGACAGCCCGCAGTTTATTCGGGGCTGTCATGCCACGCCACTCAGCAGCCCACATCCCAAGTACCATACGGCGCAACACCATCTGCTGGTCGCGAGCCGTAAGGCCGATCTCCAAAGCTGGGGCGTCTATCGCCCCTTTGGCCAGCCTGTCTACACGTTCGTTCCCTGGGATGCCAACATGACCGGGCGTCCAAACCAGGACCACTGAACCACCAGAACGGGCAATGGCGGAAACAGCCTCCTGAATGGAGGACACCAGAGGAGAGGAGGGATAGCAGCGGTCGATGGCCTGAAGGCTGCTCAGGGAGTCACTGCAGATGACAACGGACCTACCTGAGCAGAAACGCATGTGCTCAAGAGCGCGCAAGATGGCCACCAGCTCTGCAGTAAAAATACTGCAGCCAGCCGGCAAGGAGCGTTGCTCAATATGGTCAGAGTGAGCAAAGGCGTAGGCAGTGCGACCATCAACCAGGGAACCATCAGTGTAGACAGGCTCACAGCCCGGAAATGAGTCGAGGAGCGCAAGAAAACGGCGACGGAGGGCCACAGGCGGAACCGAGTCCTTAGGGCCCTGTGCCAAATCCAGACGGACGGACGGCCGGGACAAACACCAGGGAGGCGTAGGTGTACGGACCCGGAAGGGAGGCAGAAGAGGGAATGACCCCAGTTCTGACAGCAGGGACTGGACACGGACAGCTATGGAAGGCCCAGACCGAGGTCGCCGTTCGGGCAGGTGGTGGACCAAGGCAGGGAAAAGCAGGCGACGATTGGGATGGCCTGGCGAGCAATGTACGTGGACAGCATAGTCGGCGAGCAGACGATGGCGGCGAATCCGCAGCGGGGGAACCCCGGCCTCCACCAGTAGACTATCCACGGGGCTGGTGCGAAAAGCGCCAGTAGCAAGCCGAACCCCACAGTGATGTATGGGGTCTAACAACTTCAACACTGAGGGGGACGCAGACCCATAGGCCAGGCTCCCATAATCAAGCCGGGACTGCACAAGAGCTCTGTACAATTGCAGTAGCGTGCAGCGATCTGCACCCCAAGACGTGTGGCTAAGGCAGCGGAGGGCGTTGAGGTGCCGCCAGCATTTTTGCTTCAGCTGAATAACATGAGGAACCCATGTGAGCCGGGCATCAAACACGAGTCCCAAGAAGCGGCAAGTGTCCACCACGTCAAGCAGGTGGCCGTCGAGGTAAAGTTCAGGATGAGGGTGGACCGTCCGACGCCTGCAGAAGTGCATAACCCGAGTCTTGGCAGCAGAGAACTGAAAACCATGAGCCAGAGCCCATGATGCTGCCTTGCGAACGGCGACTTGCAACCTGCGTTCGGCGACTCCCGTAGTCGTGGAGCTAAATGAGATGCAGAAGTCGTCGGCATACAAAGAAGGAGACACCGACGACCCCACTGCTGCAGCCAGACCATTAATGGCCACTAGAAATAACGAGACGCTCAACACCGAGCCCTGCAGGACCCCATTTTCCTGTATATAAGAGGAACTAGAGGTGGCACCGACTTGCACCCGGAAAGAGCGGCGCAATAAAAAGCTTTGAAGAAAAGCCGAGAGCCGACCACGAAGACCCCACCCATGCAACGTGGCGAGGATGTGATGCCTCCATGTGGTGTCATACGCCTTCCGCAGATCGAAAAATACAGCAACAAGGTGCTGACGTCGGGCAAAAGCCGTACGGACAGCAGATTCCAGCCGCACCAAATTGTCCACTGCAGACCGGCCCCGACGGAAGCCACCCTGGGATGGAGCGAGGAGACCGCGCGACTCAAGGACCCAACACAAACGCCGCCCCACCATACGTTCGAGCAATTTGCACAAAACGTTGGTGAGGGTAATGGGACGATAGCTGTCCACCGCCAGTGGGTCCGCACCGGGCTTCACGATGGGGACAATAAGACCCTCTCGCCATTGCGACGGGAACACGCCCTCGTTCCAAATGCGGTTAAAGATGGCGAGGATGTGTGTCTGGCAGTCCCTGGAGAGATGCTTCAGCATCTGCGCATGGATGCAGTCCGGTCCTGGTGCTGTATCAGGGCAATCGGCGAGGGCAGCGAGGAGTTCCCTCTCGCTGAAAGGAGCATTGTATGTTTCATAATGACGCGTGTGGAATGAGAACGGCGTCCGCTCGGCTCGCTCCTTTAGAGAGCGAAAGGCGGGGGGATAGGATGCAGTCGCAGAGCTCTGAGCAAAGTGCGCGGCTAGCCGTTCAGCAATGGCGGCAGCGTCCGTGCAGACAGCGCCGTCCAAGGAGAGCCCAGGGACACCCACAGTTGTCTGGGAGCCATAAATCCGCCGGATACGGGACCACACGTGCGAGGACGAGACACGGGAGCCCAGGGAGGAGACGTACCTCTCCCAGCACTCCTGCTTACGCCGTGCAATAAGTCGACGGGCGAAGGCACGGAGCCTCTTAAAGGCGATGAGGGTCTCCAGAGACGGGTGCCGCCTATGACGCTGGAGAGCCCGCCTACGGTCGCGAATAGCCTCAGCAATCTCCGGCGACCACCAGGGGACAGCCTTCCGCCGAGGGAGGCCAGAGGAACGGGGGATGGTAGGCTCGGCCGCTGAAACGATGGACGTGGTTAAAACACGGACCACCTCGTCAATGTCACCCTGTGGGGGAGACGCAATAGTTACAGCGGAAGTAAAAGCTGGCCAGTCAGCCCTGTGGAGAGTCCATCGGGGCAAGCGCCCAGAAGAATGACACTGTGGCAGTGACAAGTAGATGGGAAAATGGTCACTACCACACAGGTCAGGATGCACCCTCCAGTGGAGGGATGGGACAAGTCCAGGGCTGCAAATAGAGAGATCGATGGCCGAGAACGAGCCATGGGCCACACTGAAATGCGTGGGAGCACCGGTGTTTAAGAGGCTAAGGTCGAGCTGAGCCAACACATGCTCCACGGCCCGACCACGATCATCGGAGACAGTCCCACCCCATAGAGGGTTGTGGGCATTGAAATCGCCCAGCAGCAAAAAAGGTGGCGGCAGTTGTGCTATCAGAGCAGCCAGGACATGCTGCGCGACAGTACCATCAGGTGGAAGGTAAATACTGCAGACGGTGATAGCCTGTGGCGTCCACACCCGAACAGCGACAGCCTCTAAAGCTGTTTGTAGAGGTACAAACTCGCTGTGAAGAGAGTGCAGGACATATATGCAGACGCCACCAGACACCCTTTCGTAAGTTGCCCGGTTCTTAAAATAACCCCGATAGCCACGGAGGGCGGGGGTTCGCATTGCTGGAAACCAAGTTTCCTGCAGAGCAATGCAAAGGAAAGGATGACGGCTGATAAGTTGGCGGAGCTCAGCTAAATGGTGGAAGAAACCGCTGCAGTTCCACTGGAGGATGGTACTGGCCATTGCTGGGAAAGGCGGGACGGGACGGGGAAGGCAGATTACGCCACTGGGTCACCCGCAGCCTCCAAGTGAGCACCTGTGCCAGTGCTTTCCATGGCGTCGGAGGGACTGGCGAGATCGAGGTCCTGAGCGGACGCCAGGATCTCCACCTCGTCCTCAGACGCAGAGCTTGTAGGAAGCGGTGGAATGGGTGCCACCGCAACGTCGGTAGCCTTGGGGAGTTTCTTCTTCTGCTGCTTCGCGCGCTGTGCCTTTGGTGGTTCAGGCTTGGAGGGCGTCACTGGGTCAGTCTCAGGGACAGACGATGATCGTGTGTCCCGACGACCAGGGACTGGCGGTTGTTTGAGCCACTTGCGGCCATCGGTTTTGGAACCGGTTGGAGCGTGCGAAGGAAGGTCCCCAAGGGACCCCTTCCTTACGAGAGGAGCCGAAGAAGTCTTACGCTTCTCCGGCTGGGAAGGGGGGACTGATGTCCCCGATGGTTGGGGGGGGTGTTGCTCCTGAAGTAGATGGAGCAGGAGCAACAGGAGGTTTAGTGCCCCCCACCATCAAGGGGGCAGGTGTGGGACTTCGACTCTGAGAGGTGACCAGAGCGGATGGAAGTGGAGAAGGAGTGACAGTGGCGGCATAAGAAACTGGCATGCGCACCGGATGAAGCCGATCATATTTCCGCTTCGCCTCAGTGTACGTCAGGCGGTCGATAGTCTTTATTTCCATGATCTTCCGCTCCTTCTGCAGGATCGGACAGTCTGGCGAGCAAGGCGGATGGTGCGCACCACAGTTCACACAGATTGGAGGCGGCGCACAGGGATGATCAGGATGGGAAGGTCGACCGCAATCGCGACAGACGAGGTCGGAAGCACAGCGTGAAGACATGTGGCCGAACTTCCAACACTTGAAGCACCGCATCGGGGGAGGGATATACGGCTTGACATCACAACGGTACACCATCACCTTGACCTTCTCAGGTAACGTGTCACCCTCGAAGGCCAAGATGAACGCACCGGTGGCAACTTGACGATCCCTCGGACCCCGGTGGACGCGGCGGACGAAATGGACACCTCGGCGCTCCAAGTTGGCGCGCAGCTCGTCGTCGGACTGTAAAAGCAGATCCCTGTGAAAGATAATGCCCTGGACCATGTTCAGACTTTTATGGGGCGTGATAGTGACGGAGACATCCCCCAGCTTAGTACAAGCGAGCAAGGCCCGCGACTGGGCGGAGGATGCCGTTTTTATCAACACCGATCCGGACCGCATCTTGGACAAGCCCTCCACCTCCCCAAACTTGTCCTCTAAATGCTCTACAAAGAACTGAGGCTTCACGGATAGAAAAGATTCCCCATCAGCTCTGGTACAGACAAGATATCTGGGCGAATACGTCTCAGTGTCACGCAATGCCTGTCGTTCCTCCCATGGTGTGGCGAGGGAGGGGAACGATTTGGGGTCATAAACGTTACCTTTAAAATGGGCTCTCGAACGCTTAGAGACTGCTGACGGCTGGCCGCCAGCGACAGATGATGTACCACGCTTCATTGCGGGTCATCCGCCCTGATGCCACCTACTCCGACCAAGGGCCCTCCCCACGGGCGCCACCCAGCCACAGCAAAGGCCACCTGGCAGGAGGGCCATTGCCGGGAGTCCCGATGCCCCAGGGAGATGGGCATCTACTCCTTGGCATACGTGGGGAGTGAACGGCGCAGGCATCAGTAGAGCGATCCCTGTGTTGTCAGGGGGCTACAACCAAGAGGGTACATGGCGACCCCACCACAACGGACTGGCTACCGTGCTGGATCTTAGGTGCAAAAATGGCCAAGGTCGTCGTCACAGTTAAAAGAAACACTGCAGAGTGCAGCGTGGTAATCGCCCATGAGATCGAAAACGAGCGGGACACCATCGCAACGACGAGAAAGACGGCAAGAGGTCTAATTGCACGAAGGATACAGTGCACCATGTAAGGTGCCCTTCCCCAATTGGCTCGCTCTTCGGAATAATTTGGATAGATGGAGGTCAAACCCGAGAGGGGACCATCACATAAGGCCGAAACGTGTGAGACTCCTTTTAGTCGCCTCTTACGACAGGCAGGAATACCGCGGGCCTATTCTAACCCCCGAACCCGCAGGGGGGGAGAGGGACAGACTCGCTGTGCAGAGTGTGAAGGACATATATGCAGACGCCACCAGACACCCTTTCATAAGCTGCTCGGTTCTTATAATAACCCCGATAGCCACGGAGGGCGGGGGTTCGCATTGCTGGAAACCAAGTTTCCTGGAGAGCAATGCAGAAGAAAGGGTGAAGGCTGATAAGGTGGCGGAGCTCAGCTAGATGGTGGAAGAAACCGCTGCAGTTCCACTGGAGGATGGTGTTGTCCATGGCTGGGAAAGGCGTGACGGGACTGGGAAGGCAGATTACGCCACTGGGGCACCTGCTGCCTCCGATGGAGCATCCGTGCAAATGCCATCCATTGCGTCCGCGGGACCGGCAAGAGCGAGGTCCTCAGCGGACGCCAGAATCTCCACCTCGTCCTCAGAGGCAGAGCTTGTAGGGAGCGGCGGGATCGGTGCCACCGCATTACCGTTGGTCTTGGGGACTTTCTTCCTTTTCTGCTTACCACGCTGTGCCTTCGGCTCTTCAGGCTGCATGGGCTTCACTGGGTCAGTCTCTGGGACAGACGACGACCGCGAGGCCTGACGACCAGGGACTGGCGGTTGTTTCAACCACTTGCGGGCGTCCGCCTTGCCACTGGTCGGAACTTGCGAAGGGAGGTCCCCAAGGGATCCCTTCCTGGCGAGAGCAGCCGAAGAAGTCTTACGCTTCTCCGGCTGGGAAGGGGGAGCTGATGTCCCCGAAGGTTGGGAGGGTGTTGCTCCTGAAGAAGATGGAGCAGGAGCAACAGGGTGTGAAGTGCCCCCCACAAGCAAGGGGGCCGGTGGATGCTGACCGATCTTAGGGCCGATTCGTGATGACGGGAGAACCGTCGTTGCAGCAGCGGCGTAGGTCGACGGCATTGCCACAGGATGGAGCCTCTCATATTTCCGTCTAGCCTCGGGGTAGGTCAGCCGGTCCAAGGTCTTATATTCCATTATCTTCCGTTCTTTCTGCAATATCCTACAGTCCGGCGAGCAGGGGGAATGGTGTTCTCCGCAGTTAACACAGATAGGAGGCGGGGCACATGGAGTATCGGGATGCGAAGGACGTCCGCAATCCCGACACGTCATGCTGGAAGTACAGCGAGATGACATGTGCCCGAACTTCCAGCATTTAAAACACCGCATCGGAGGAGGGATATATGGTTTCACATCACAACGATAAACCATCACCTTAACCTTTTCGGGTAAGACATCACCCTCAAAGGCCAAGATGAAGGCACCGGTGGCGACCTGATTATCCCTCGGACCCCGATGGACGCGCCGGACGAAGTGAACAAATCGTCGTTCGAGGTTGGCGCGTAATTCATCGTCGGACTGCAGAAGAAGATCCCGGTGGAATATAATACCCTGGACCATGTTCAGACTCTTATGCGGCGTGATGCTAACGGAAACATCCCCCAACTTGTCACAATTGAGCAACCTCCGTGACTGGGCAGAGGATGCCGTTTTTATCAACACCGATCCAGACCGCATCTTGGACAAGCCCTCCACCTCCCCGAACTTGTCCTCTAAATGCTCTACAAAGAACTGCGGCTTCACGGATAGAAAAGATTCCCCATCAGCTCTGGTACAGACAAGATATCTGGGCGAATACGTCTCAGTGTCACGCAATGCCTGTCGTTCCTCCCATGGTGTGGCGAGGGAGGGGAACGATTTGGGGTCATAAACGTTACCTTTAAAATGGGCTCTCGAACGCTTAGAGACTGCTGACGGCTGGCCGCCAGCGACAGAAGATGTACCACGCTTCATTGCGGGTCATCCGCCCTGATGCCACCCACTCCGACCAAGGGCCCTCCCCACGGGCGCCACCCAGCCACAGCAAAGGCCACCTGGCAGGATGGCCATTGCCGGGAGTCCTGATGCCCCAGGGAGATGGGCATCTACTCCTTGGCATACGTGGGGAGTGAACGGCGCAGGCATCAGTAGAGCGATCCCTGTGTTGTCAGGGGGCTACAACCAAGAGGGTACATGGCGACCCCACCACAACGGACTGGCTACCGTGCTGGATCTTAGGTGCAAAAATGGCCAAGGTCGTCGTCACAGTTAAAAGAAACACTGCAGAGTGCAGCGTGGTAATCGCCCAAGAGATCGAAAACGAGCGGGACACCATTGCAACGACGAGAAAGACGGCTAGAGGTCTAATTGCACGAAGGATACAGTGCACCATGTAAGGTGCCCTTCCCCAATTGGCTCGCTCTTCGGAATAATTTAGATAGATGGAGGTCAAACCCGAGAGGGGACCATCACATAAGGCCGAAACGTTTGAGACTCCTTTTAGTCGCCTCTTACGACAGGCAGGAATACCGCGGGCCTATTCTAACCCCCGAACCCGCAGGGGGCGGAAGGAACTCGCCCAAGGGACCCTTTCCGAACGAGTGAGGCCAGAGGAGGCTGTTGCTTCTCCGGCTGAGTAGCCGGAGAGGGCTGTCGCTTTTCCAGCTGAGTAGCCGGAGAAGGCTGGTTGGTTGGTTTGGGGGATTAAAGGGACCAGACTGCCATGGTCATCGGTCCCTTTTTCCAAAGACATAGAACACCCACAGAGAACAAAAACGAGGAACAGAAGAGATCACAGACGATACAGAACAGGAGAGACTGAGACAAAGACAAGACAAAACGAAACGAACGAAAACCACATAGAGATAAACGGTGGTTGGCCGACCATACAAATAAAAAAGGAAAAGCCAACCACTTAGAAACACATTAAAAAATCAGTGTAAAATCATAGGCCAAAGGCCAGAGTCGACACAAAACAAAAATAAAACAGAAACACTCAGATTAAATGATAAAATCCCCCTGCCCGAATAAAACGTAAAATTAAGTCAGCCATAGTGGAGTCGTCTGTTAAAAGGGCAGGGAGCGTATCAGGCAGCGCAAATGTCTGCCTGACCACAGCTAAAAGGGGGCAGGCCAACAGAATGTGGGCCACTGTCAAAGCCGCCCCGCAGCGACATACAGGAGGGTCCTCCCGGAGCAGTAAATAACTGTGTGTCAGCCGGGAGTGGCCAATGCGGAGCCGGCAAAGAACTACCGATTCCCTGCGAGTGGCTCGCAGGGATGACCGCCACACAGCCGTCGTCTCCTTGACAGCACGGAGTTTATTGGACTATGGCAGTTCGCGCCATTCATCGTCCCATAGCGCCAAGATTTTGCGGCGGAAGACTGCCCGCAAATCAGTCTCTGGGAGGCCAAGGTCCAGAGATGGCTTGCTGGTGGCCTCTTTCGCCAGGCGGTCAACATGTTCGTTACCCGGGATACCGACATGACCGGGGGTCCACACAAAGACCACAGAGCGGCCGCAACAGGCAAGAGTATGCAGAGACTCGTGGATAGCCATCACCAGACGAGAACGAGGGAAACACTGGTCGAGAGCTCGTAAACCGCTCAGGGAATCGCTACAGATAACGAAGGACTCACCTGAGCAGGAGCGGATATACTCTAGGGCACGAAAGATGGCGACCAATTCAGCAGTGTAAACGCTGCAGCCATCCTGCAAGGAACGTTGTTCGGAACGGTCCCCTAGAGTGAGCGCATACCCGACACGACCAGCAACCATCGAACCGTCAGTGTAAACAACACCAGAGCCCTGATACATGGCCAGGATGGAATAAAAGCGGCGCCGGAAGGCCTCTGGAGGGACTGAGTCCTTAGGGCCCTGTGCCAGATCGAGCCGAAGGCTAGGGCGACGAACACACCATGGGGGTGTATGCAAAGTAGCCCGGAAAGGAGGTGGAACAGTGAAACCCTGGAGCCCAGAGAGAAGCTCTTTGACGCGGACCGCTATGGTACAACCAGACCGGGGCCGACGTTCTGGCAGACGGACGACCGACCGCGGGAACAGGAGGCGATAGTTTGGATGCCCGGGCGAGCTGAGAACATGGGCAGCATAAGCGGCCAGCAAACGTTGGCGTCGGAACCGCAGTGGAGGTACACCTGCCTCCACTAGTACGCTGTCCACAGGGCTGGTGCGGAAAGCACCAGTGGCAAGGCGGATACCACTGTGGAGAATCGGGTCCAGCACCCGTAACGCAGATGGGGAGGCTGAGCCATAAGCCAGGCACCCATAATCCAGACGGGACTGGATTAACGCCTGGTAGAGCCGTAGCAGGGTAGAGCGGTCGGCTCCCCAGCGGGTGTGGCTCAAACACCGGAGTGCATTGAGATGCCGCCAACACGTCTGTTTGAGCTGCCGGATATGAGGCAGCCAAGTCAACCGGGCATCGAAAACCACCCCCAAAAACCTGTGGGTCTCCACCACAGCAAGGAGTTCGTCGGCAAGATAAAGCCGCGGCTCAGGATGGACTGCTCGGCGCCGGCAGAAATGCATAACGCAGGTCTTGGCTGCCGAAAACTGAAAACCATGCGCTACAGCCCAAGACTGCGCCTTACGGATAGCGCCCTGTAGCTGACGTTCAACAGCTGCAATGCCAGTAGAGCTATAATAAAGGCAGAAGTCGTCAGCATACAGGGAAGCGGAGACAGAGTTTCCCACGGCCGCAGCAAGAACGTTAATGGCTATTAAAAACAGACAGACACTTAAAACAGAGCCCTGCGGCACACCGTTCTCCTGGACGTGGGAGGAACTATACGAGGCCGCGACTTGCACGCGGAAGGTACGACACAACAGAAAATTGCGGATAAAAATCGGCAGAGGACCCCGAAGACCCCATCCATGAAGCGTAGAGAGAATGTGATGACGCCATGCCGTATCGTACGCCTTCCGCATGTCGAAAAAGACAGCGACCAGGTGCTGACGGCGGGCAAAGGCAGTACGGATGGCAGTCTCCAGGCTCACCAGATTGTCGGTGGCGGAGCGGCCTTTACGGAACCCACCCTGAGACGGAGCCAGAAGGCCCCGAGACTCCAGTACCCAATGCAAGCGCCGGCTCACCAACCGTTCGAGAAGCTTGCACATAACGTTGGTGAGGCTAATGGGACGGTAGCTGTCCACCTCCAGAGGGGTCTTTCCAGGTTTCAAAACGGGGATGACAATGCCGTCCCGCCATTGCGACGGAAACTCCCCCTCGACCCAAAGACGGTTGTAAAGATCGAGAAGGCGCCGCTGGCAGTCCACTGAAAGATGTTTCAGCATTTGACAGTGGATGCCATCTGGCCCAGGAGCGGTATCAGGGCAAGCAGCGAGGGCACTGCGAAATTCCCACTCACTGAATGGAGCATTGTAAGATTCTGGGTGGTTGGTGCGAAACGAAAGGCTCCGACGTTCCATCCGCTCTTTAATGGAGCGGAAGGCCTGGGGGTAATTCGCAGAAGCGGAACTCAAAGCAAAATGCTCTGCTAAGCGATTGGCAATGACGTCGGAGTCAGTACAAACTGCTCCATTCAGTGAGAGCGCAGGGACGCTGGCAGGTGGCCGATAGCCGTAGACGCGTCGAATCTTGGCCCAGACCTGCGATGGAGAGACATGGAGGCCAATTGTGGACACATACCGCTCCCAGCACTCCTTCTTGCCTTGGCGGATAAGGAGGCGGGCCCGCGCACGCAGCCGTTTGAAGGCGATAAGGTGGTCGAGGGAGGGGTGTCGCTTGTGACGCTGGAGCGCCCGCCGGCGATCTTTAATCGCTTCAGCGATCTCAGGCGACCACCAAGGCACAGCCTTCCGCCGAGGGGACCCACAGGAATGGGGAATGGCAGATTCGGCGGCAGTAACGATGCCGGTGGTGACCGATTGAACCACCGCATCAATGTCATCGGTAGAGAGAGGCTCAAAAGCGGCAGTGGAGGAGAACAAGTCCCAGTCAGCCTTATTCATAGCCCATCTGCTAGGGCGCCCAGAAGAGTGGCGCTGTGGTAGTGACAAAAAGATCGGAAAATGGTCACTACCACACAGGTCGTCATGCACACTCCATTGGACAGACGGTAAGAGGCTATGGCTACAGATTGAAAGGTCAATGGCGGAGTAGGTGCCATGCGCCACACTGAAGTGTGTGAAGGCACCATCATTTAACAGCGAGAGATCGAGCTGCGACAAGAAATGCTCAATGATGGCGCCTCGACCTGTTGCCACTGACGCACCCCACAGAGGGTTATGGGCGTTGAAGTCGCCCAATAGCAAGAAAGGTGGCGGCAATTGGGCGACCAGTGCAGCCAGGACATGCTGCGAGACATCACCATCCGGTGGAATGTAAAGACTGCAGACGGTAACAGCCTGTGGCGTCCACACGCGTACAGCGACAGCCTCTAAAGGCGTCTGGAGAGTGACAGACTCGCTGTGCAGAGTGTGAAGGACATAAATGCAGACGCCACCAGACACCCTTTCATAAGCTGCTCGGTTCTTGTAATAACCCCGATAGCCACGGAGGGCGGGGGTTCGCATCGCCGGAAACCAAGTTTCCTGGAGAGCAATGCAGAAGAAAGGGCGAAGGCTGAGAAGTTGGCGGAGCTCAGCTAAATGGTGGAAAAAACCGCCGCAGTCCACTGGAGGATGGTATTGTCCATGGCTGAGAAAGGCGTGACAGGACGGGGAAGGCAGATTACGCCGCTGGGTCACCTGCTGCCTCCGATTGAGCACCCGTGCTAGTGTTATCCATGGCGTCTGAGGGACCGGCGAGTTCTAGGTCCTCAGCGGACGCCAGGATCTCCACCTCGTCCTCAGACGCAGAGCTGTAAGGTGGCGGTGGGGTGGCTGCCACCGCGAGTTCCTTGGGCTTAGAGCTCTTCTTCTTTGATTTCTCACGCTGCTCCTTGGGTTTAACTGGCTGGGAGGGCTTCACCGATTCAGTCTCCGGGACTGAGGAGGATCGTGAAGCCCGTCGACCAGCTGAATGCGGGCACTTACGCCACTGGCGGTCGTCAGCCTTCCCACTGGTGGAAACCTGGGAAGGGAGGGACCCCTTGCGAGCGTGAGAAGCCGAAGAAGTTGGACACTTCTCCGGCTTAGAAGCAGGGACGGACGTCCCTGATGGGGGGTATGGTGTTGCCCCTGAGGTAGGTGGCGCAGGAGCAACCCGGTGGGTAGAGCCCCCCACTGGCAAGGGGGCAGGAGGAGTCTTACTGGTTATCGAGCTGGCTGGAAGTCGTGAAACTGATGGGGCGGGCACAGGTGTCGTAGCGGCGGCGTAGGATGACGTCATTCGCACGGGATGTAATCGGTCGTATTTCCTTTTGGCCTCAGTATAAGTCAGTGGGTCCAGGGTCTTATATTCCATGATTTTGCGTTCTTTCTGGAAGATTCTGCAGTCTGGCGAGCAAGGTGGTGGTGGTGGTTGTTGGATGTTTAAGGGGGACTAAACAGCGAAGGTCATCAGTCCCCCATTCCAAAATCAGGCGAGCCGGAAATCGACGAAGCAGATAAAAACCAAAGGGGGAGGAGACGTCCCCCCAGGCGCTAAAAGCACACAAATCCAGCAACAAACACTACAGACAAGAACAGGACATAGGAACACCAGACAGAAAGAAACAGAAAGAAACAGAAGAAAGGAAGATGGCCGGAGACTGGTTGACTGACCACGAGACCAAAAATGGGAAAGAGTCAACCAGCTCACGGCACACCAGAACAGCAACAGACACAAGGACAATAGACACAGAAAGGGAAAGGCGCAGGACCTCCCTAAATCGAACCATAAAACGGACTACCACGGATAAAATTTAAAACGGTATCAGCCATGGAGGCATCGTCGGATAAAACCAAAGCCAAAGTGCCCGGGAGATTAAAAGATTGCCGGAGTGTGCGCAGTCGAGGACACTCCAGCAAAATGTGGCCGACCGTCAGCCGGGACCCACACTGACACAAGGGGGGATCCTCCCGACGCAAGAGATGGCCGTGCGTCAGGTACGTATGGCCGATGCGCAGCCGACACAGGACTACCGAGTCCCTGCGAGAAGCCCGCAGGGAGGAACGCCACACATCGGTCGTCTCCTTGACAGCCCGCAGTTTATTCGGGGCTGTCATGCCACGCCACTCAGCAGCCCACATCCCAAGTACCTTACGGCGCAACACCAGCTGCTGGTCGCGAGCCGTAAGGCCGATCTCCAAAGCTGGGGCGCCTATCGCCCCTTTGGCCAGCCTGTCTACACGTTCGTTCCCTGGGATGCCAACATGACCGGGCGTCCAAACCAGGACCACTGAACCACCAGAACGGGCAATGGCGGAAACAGCCTCCTGAATGGAGGACACCAGAGGAGAGGAGGGATAGCAGCGGTCGATGGCCTGAAGGCTGCTCAGGGAGTCACTGCAGATGACAACGGACCTACCTGAGCAGAAACGCATGTGCTCAAGAGCGCGCAAGATGGCCACCAGCTCTGCAGTAAAAATACTGCAGCCAGCCGGCAAGGAGCGTTGCTCAATATGGTCAGAGTGAGCAAAGGCGTAGGCAGTGCGACCATCAACCAGGGAACCATCAGTGTAGACAGGCTCACAGCCCGGAAATGATTCGAGGAGCGCAAGAAAACGGCGGCGGAGGGCCACAGGCGGAACCGAGTCCTTAGGGCCCTGTGCCAAATCCAGACGGACAGACGGCCGGGACAAACACCAGGGAGGCGTAGGTGTATGGACCCGGAAGGGAGGCAGAAGAGGGAATGACCCCAGTTCTGACAGCAGGGACTGGACACGGACAGCTACGGAAAGTCCAGACCTAGGTCGCCGTTCGGGCAGATGGAGGACCATGGCAGGGAAAAGCAGGCGACGATTGGGATGGCCTGGCGAGCAATGCACGTGGACAGCATAGTCGGCGAGCAGTCGATGGCGGCGAAACCGCAGCGGGGGAACCCCGGCCTCCACCAGTAGACTATCCACGGGGCTCGTACGAAAAGCGCCAGTTGCAAGCCGGACCCCACAGTGGTGAATGGGGTCTAACAACTTCAACACTGAGGGTGACGCAGACCCATAGGCCAGGCTCCCATAATCAAGCCGGGACTGCACAAGGGCTCTGTACAATTGCAGTAGCGTGCAGCGATCTGCACCCCAAGACGTGTGGCTAAGGCAGCGGAGGGCGTTGAGGTGCCGCCAGCATTTTTGCTTCAGCTGAGTAACATGAGGAACCCATGTGAGCCGGGCATCAAACACGAGTCCCAAGAAGCGGCAAGTGTCCACCACGTCAAGCAGGTGGCCGTCGAGGTAAAGTTCAGGATGAGGGTGGACCGTCCGACGCCTGCAGAAGTGCATAACCCGAGTCTTGGCAGCAGAGAACTGAAAACCATGAGCCAGAGCCCATGATGCTGCCTTGCGAACGGCGACTTGCAACCTGCGTTCGGCGACTCCCGTAGTCGTGGAGCTAAATGAGATGCAGAAGTCGTCGGCATACAAAGAAGGAGACACCGACGACCCCACTGCTGCAGCCAGACCATTAATGGCCACTAGAAATAACGAGACGCTCAACACCGAGCCCTGCGGGACCCCATTTTCCTGTATATAAGAGGAACTAGAGGTGGCACCGACTTGCACCCGAAAAGAGCGGCGCAATAAAAAGCTTTGAAGAAAAGCCGGGAGCCGACCACGAAGACCCCACCCATGCAACGTGGCGAGGATGTGATGCCTCCATGTGGTGTCATACGCCTTCCGCAGATCGAAAAATACAGCAACAAGGTGCTGACATCGGGCAAAAGCCGTACGGACAGCAGATTCCAGCCGCACCAAATTGTCCACTGCAGACCGGCCCCAACGGAAGCCACCCTGGGATGGAGCGAGGAGACCGCGCGACTCAAGGACCCAACACAAACGCCGCCCCACCATACGTTCGAGCAATTTGCACAAAACGTTGGTGAGGGTAATGGGACGATAGCTGTCCACCGCCAGTGGGTCCGCACCGGGCTTCACGATGGGGACAATAAGACCCTCTCGCCATTGCGACGGGAACACGCCCTCGTTCCAAATGCGGTTAAAGATGGCGAGGATGTGTCTCTGGCAGTCCCTGGAGAGATGCTTCAGCATCTGCGCATGGATGCAGTCCGGTCCTGGTGCTGTATCAGGGCAATCGGCGAGGGCAGCGAGGAGTTCCCTCTCGCTGAAAGGAGCATTGTATGTTTCATAATGACGCGTGTGGAATGAGAACGGCGTCCGCTCGGCTCGCTCCTTTAGAGAGCGAAAGGCGGGGGGATAGGATGCAGTCGCAGAGCTCTGAGCAAAGTGCGCGGCTAGCCGTTCAGCAATGGCGGCAGCGTCCGTGCAGACAGCGCCGTCCAAGGAGAGCCCAGGGACACCCATAGGGGTCTGGGAGCCATAAATCCGCCGGATCCGGGACCACACGTGCGAGGACGAGACACGGGAGCCCAGGGAGGAGACGTACCTCTCCCAGCACTCCTGCTTACGCCGTGCAATAAGACGACGGGCGAAGGCACGGAGCCTCTTAAAGGCGATGAGGGTCTCCAGAGACGGGTGCCGCCTATGACGCTGGAGAGCCCGCCTACGGTCGCGAATAGCCTCAGCAATCTCCGGCGACCACCAGGGGACAGCCTTCCGCCGAGGGAGGCCAGAGGAACGGGGGATGGCAGCCTCGGCCGCCGAAATGATGGACGTGGTGAAAACACGGACCACCTCATCAATGTCACCCTGTGGGGGAGACGCAATGGTTACAGCGGAAGTAAAAGCTGGCCAGTCAGCCCTGTGGAGAGCCCAGCGGGGCAAGCGCCCAGAAGAATGACACTGTGGCAGTGACAAATAGATGGGAAAATGGTCACTACCACACAGGTCAGGATGCACCCTCCAGTGGAGGGATGGGACAAGTCCAGGGCTGCAAATAGAGAGATCGATGGCCGAGAACGAGCCGTGGGCCACACTGAAATGCGTGGGAGCACCGGTTGGTTGGTTGGGTTAAAGATTAAAGGGACCAAACTACAAAGGTCATCGGTCCCTTATTTCATAAAAACACAGAGCACAGGGGAACTATCCACCAGTCAAGCGAAGCACTAAAAGAAAAACTCCAGGGGAAGAAAAGCCCCATGGTCCATTGTAAGACAACATGGAAAACAGAGCACAGCAACAAAAACAACATAGAGAACAAAGGCAGATGGAATTAAAACTGCACAGCAGAGAACTGTGGCTGGCTGATCACGAAAATAATAGGATGAGCCAGCCACTCTGCAACACGTTAAAACCTCCAGCCTAAACGTTTAGGGCGGAGTCGAATCACAACACAAAACTAAGTAAAAGAGAGAGCTCAAAAGAGGGTGATGTTAAAAAAAAATTTAAATGGACCTATAAAAGCCGCTTGCGCGAATAAAACTTAAAACCCGATCTGCCATAGAGACATTGTCACCTAAGAGAGATGATAAAGGACCCTGGAGATTAAAAGTTCGCCTGAGGGCGGTTAAAAGAGGACAGTCCAACAATATATGGGCCACCGTCATAAGCACACCACAGCGACAATGAGGGGGGTCCTCTCGACGCAGCAGATGACCATGCGTCAGCCAAGAGTGACCAATGCGGAGCCTACAGAGAACCACAGAGTCCCTCCGAGAGGCCCGCATGGAGGAACCCCACACAGTCGTTGTCTCCTTTACACGCCGCAGCTTGTTGGGCACAGACAGGGTGCGCCATTCGTCGGCCCACATCCCAAAGACCCGACGGCGTAACACCGATCGGAGATCAGTTGCCGGGAGTCCGATCTCCAGCGGCAGTTTGCGGGTGGCTTCTTTAGCTAACTTGTCGGCGTGTTCGTTGCCCGCTATCCCAACGTGTCCCGGGGTCCATATGAACACCACTGAACGGCCACGTTGTGCAAGAGCATGAACGGACTCCTGGATGGCAACAACAATGGGATGGCGTGGGTAGCACTGGTCAAGAGCCTGGAGACTACTGAGAGAGTCACTGCAAATGACAAAAGACTCGCCAGTGCTGGTACGAACACGCTCAAGGCCACGAAAAATAGCTGTTAGCTCTGCAGTGTAAACACTGCAGCCGTCCGGCAAGGAGCGTTGGTCGACATAGTCCGCATGAACATAAGCGTACCCCACACGGCCATCAACCATCGAGCCATCGGTATAGATAACCTCCGAGTCACGGGATTCGTCGAGGAGAGCAAGAAATTGGCGGCGCAAGACTGCACGAGGAACTGAATCCTTTTGCCATTGGGAGAGGTCCAGCTGAAGCTGCGGCCGACGGATACACCAAGGTGGTGTATGTGGGCGGACCTGAAAAGCAGATGGAAGAGGCAAAGACTCGAGTTCACTAAGCAGGGACTGAACACGGATCCCAATTGCATGGCCTGATCGCGGCCGCCGGCGTGGAAGATGGACTGCCGCATCGGTGAAAAGGAGACGGTAGTTAGGGTGACGGGGAGAACAACGGACGTGGGCAGCATAGTTGGCTAAGAGTTGTTGACGCCGAATGTAGAGCGGAGGAACCCCAGCCTCAGCAAGTAGGCTATTAACAGGACTGGTGCGGAATGCTCCTGTCGCCTGTCGAACCCCACAGTGGTGAATGGGGTCCAGCAGTTGCAACGCTGAGTGCGACGCTGAGCCATACGCCACACTCCCATAATCCAGTCGGGACAGCACAAGGGCTTTGTAGAGCTGCAGCAGCGTGTTACGGTCGGCACCCCAAGTTGTGTTGCTGAGGCAGCGGAGGGCATTCAGATGCTGCCAGCACTGACGCTTGAGCTCACGAATATGTGGAAGCCAAGTAAGCCGGGCATCGAACAGCAATCCCAGAAAACGGTAAGTGTCAACAACCCTGAGCTTAGCATCCTGAAGATAAAGCTCAGGGTGGGGATGGACAGTGCGACGCCGACAAAAGTGCATAACACAAGTCTTCGCAGGAGAAAACTGAAACCCATGGGCTAGGGCCCACGCCTGTGCCTTGCGTATGGCTCCCTGCAACCGACGTTCTGCAACGCCAATGGTGGAGGAGCTGAAAAAGATGCAGAAATCGTCAGCATATAACGTGGGCGAGACAGAGGACCCTACTGCTGCTGCAAGGCCATTAATGGCCACAAGGAAAAGGGGCACGCTCAATACAGAGCCCTGTGGAACGCCGTTCTCCTGGATATGAAGGGAACTATGGGATGTGCCAATTAAAACGCGGAATGTCCGAACAGATAAAAAATTCTGAATAAAAATGGGGAGAGAGCCCCGGAGACCCCACCCGTGCAACGTGGCGAGAATATGGTGGCGCCACGTCGTGTCATATGCTCTGGAGAGGTCAAAAAAGACGGAGACGAGGTGTTGGCGCCTGGAAAAAGCAGTGCGGATTGCAGACTCAAGGAGGACCAAAGTATCGGCGGTGGAACGGCCCTGACGGAAGCCGCTCTGGCATGGAGCCAGGAGACCCCGAGACTCGAGCAGCCAACACAGCCGTCGACTCACCATGCGTTCCAGCAGCTTGCACAGAGTATTGGTTAAGCTAATGGGCCGATAACTATCCACAGTAAGCGGGTCCTTACCAGGCTTCAGCACTGGAATGATGGTACTGTCTCGCCATTGCGACGGAAAGACACCATCACCCCATAGGCGGTTGAAGATGGCAAGAACACATCGCTGACAGTCCGGGGACAGGTGTTTTAGCATCTGATTGTGGACGCCATCTGGCCCAGAGGCTGTATCGGGGCACTGTGCCAGGGCGCTCTGGAGTTCCCACAAACTAAATGGGGCGTTATACGCCTCAGGGTGGCGAGAAGCGAAAGAAAGCCGTTTGCCTTCCTCCCGGCGTTTGAGCGCGCGAAACGCAGGCGGGTAATTCCCCGACGCAGAGGCCCGGACATAGTGCTGAGCGAAATGCTCGGCGATTGCATCGGCATCGGTGGATACTGCCCCGTTGATGGTAAGCCCTGGGACACCTGTAGAGTACTGCAATCCAAAGATGCGCCGAATCTTCAGCCACACCTGGGAGGGGGAAGTACGGGAACCAATCTTGGAAACGTACCTCTCCCAACACTCCTGTTTCCGCCGTTTGATAAGCCTCCGTACCTGAGCACGGAGACGTTTGAATAAAATGAGGTTCTCCAAAGACGGGTGCCGCTTATGTCGCTGAAGAGCCCGCCGACGTTCTTTAATGGCGGCAGCGACCTCTGGAGACCACCAAGGCACCGACTTTCGCCGGGGGCACCCGAACGAACGAGGAATGGTACGTTCCGCAGCGGAAACAATCGCTGCAGTCAGTGTCTCAACCGCCACATCGATGGTACCATGGGGGAGAGAGTCAACAGTGGCAGCAGAGCAGAACGTGTCCCAGTTCGCCTTGCTAAATGCCCATCTAGGCGAGCGCGCAAAGGAGTGACGCTGTGGTAGTGAAAGGAAGATCGGAAAATGGTCACTACCACACAAGTCCTCATGGACTCTCCAGTGGACCGATGGTACAAGCCCTGGGCTGCACAACGACAGATCGATGGCCGAGAACGTGCCATGCGCCACACTGAAATGTGTGGCGGCGCCAGAGTTTAAGAGGCAGAGGTCGAGTTGGGAGATGAGATTCTCGACCTCCCTGCCTCGGCCAGTAACCTTCGTTCCACCCCACAGGGGATTGTGGGCGTTAAAATCCCCCAGGAGAAGAAAAGGCGTGGGGAGTTGGGCGACAAGCGCGGCCATTTCGGTCAGGGAGACTGTACCACCTGGAGGGAGATAGACACTGCAGACGGTTATGTCCTGGGTAGTCCTTACACGGACAGCCACAGCTTCCAATGATGTTTGAAGGGGCACAGGAGCACTATATACAGAGGTAAGGACATACACGCAGGCTCCACCTGACACACAATTGTAAGTGCTACGGTTGCAGTAATAGCCCCTGTATCCACGAAGAACAGGGGTCCGCATTGCCGGGAACCAGGTTTCTTGGAGGGCAATGCAGAAAGCAGGTGTCAGGCTTAGGAGCTGTCGTAGCTCAGGGAGATGGCTAAAATAACCGCCACAATTCCACTGGAGGATTGTACAAAGCGTGTCCGGTAGGGGCATGCAGGCACTGAAAAGGCAAATTACTTGGCAGGGTCACATGCTGCCACCGACTGAGCGACGGACGTCACTACGGCCATCGTTTCTGAGGAGACGGCGAGATCCAGGTCATCAGGGGACGCAAAGAGCTCGACCTCGTCCTCAGAGGCTGAGCTGACAGGGAGCGTTGGTGCGGGAACCACTGGGTCCTTATTCTTCTTGGAGAGCTTCCTTTTCTCTCTCTTGGCTTTGGGAGGAGGGTTGTCATGCTGGGAGGGCTTTCCTGACGCATCATCAGGAACAGAGGAAGAGCGTGAAGCCCTTCGACCAGCAGCTGGTGGCTTCTTCAGCCACTGGCTAGTGTCTTGTGAGACACTGGGGAAGTCCTTGGAAGGGACGCCCCCAAGGGATCCCTTCCGAACAAGTGAGGCCGGAGGAGGCTGTTGCGTCCCCGGCTGAGCAGCCGGAGGGAGCTGTCGCTTCCCCGGCTGAGGAGCCGGAGAGGGCTGTCGCCGCTCCGGCTGAGAGGTGGGGACCAACGTCCCCGGTTGGTTGGGGCGCACTGCTCCCAAACTCGGTGTTTTGGGAGCAGTGGAAGAGAGAGCGGCCTGTCCCAGCGGTGGGGCAGACGTTACCTGATTTCTCTGTGGGCCAACAGAGAAGGGAGTCTGTGCAGGAGCTGGTGGCGGCAGTGTGACAGTAGCATAACTCCGCAACATAGGTGTGGGGTTGAGTCGTTCTAATTTCTTCTTCGCCTCTTGGTAACTTAAACGGTCCAAGGTCTTAATTTCTTGTATCTTCCGCTCTCGTTGATAGACTGCACAGTCTGGTGAGCAGGGAGAATGATGCTCCCCACAGTTAACGCAGGTGGGAGGCGGAGCACATGGAGCATTAGGATGTGGAGGTCGTCCACAATCACGACACGTGGGGCTGGAAGTGCACCTGGAGGACATGTGTCCGAATTTCCAGCACTGGAAGCATCGCATAGGGGGCGGGACATAGGGCTTGACATCGCACCGGTATATCATGACCTTGACTTTCTCAGGCAAGCAGTCGCCCTCAAAGGCCAGGATGAAAGCACCGGTAGCGACCCTATTATCCTTTGGCCCCCTAAAGACACGACGGACGAAGTGTACACCTCGTCGTGCCAGGTTCTCACGTAGCTCGTCATCAGACTGTAGCAGAAGATCTTTATGAAAAATAATCCCCTGGACCAAATTTAACGACTTATGGGGAGTGACAGTAACGGGGATGTCACCAAGCTTCTCACAGGCGAGTAATGCCTGGGACTGCGCAGATGAAGCTGCTTGTATCAAAATGGCCCCGCTCCTCATTTTGGAAAGAGACGCCACTTCCCCAAACTTATCTTCGAGATTGTGCACGAAGAAAAGAGGCTTAGTCCCCAAAAACGAATCCCCATCAGTTCTGCTGCATACAAGGTATCGTGGCGAATACGGCTCCTGTCTGTCTGCAGCCCTACGTTCCTCCCATGGTGTGGCTAGGGAAGGGAACGACTTCGGGTTATATGTAACAGCGTTAAATTCCACCTTACCACGCTTAGAGACATTGGCGGTCGGACGACCACCAGATTGAGATTTCACCCGCTTCATTGCGGGGCATCCGCCCCGATGCCACCCACTCCGACCAGGGGCTTTCCCCACGGGCGCCACCCAGCCACAGCAAAGGCCACCTGGCAGGATGGCCGTTGCCGGGAGTCCCGATGCCCCAGAGAGACGAGCATCTACTCCTTGGCTTACGTGGGGAGGAGTCAGCTCAGGCATCGGCAGTACGATCCCTGTGTTGTCAGGGGGCTACAACCTAGAGGGTACATGACGACCCCACCACAACGGGCTGGCTACCGTGCTGGATTTCGGGTGCCATGGGTAGTCCATAGTGATCGTGCGTGCTGGTGGTGACGCACTAAGGGCGGTACGTACACAATACATCAGGTGTCTATGCCCAAAATGAGGGATGGAGGGTGCATGCACGTCGCCAGGACGATCAAGAGTGCCAAGGTCGTAGGGCACAGAGGACTGATGGTGCACCACGTAAGGTGTCCTTCCCCAAAAGGCTCGTACTTCTGTGGAATTTGGAAAAATGGAGGTCAAACCCGAATGGGGACCATCACATTAAGGCCAAAACGTTTGAGACTCCTTTTAGTCGCCTCTTACGACAGGCAGGAATACCGCGGGCCTATTCTTACCCCCGAACCCGCAGGGGGGCCTAATGGGGACCATCACATTAAGGCCAAAACGTTTGAGACTCCTTTTAGTCGCCTCTTACGACAGGCAGGAATACCGCGGGCCTATTCTTACCCCCGAACCCGCAGGGGGGGAGCACCGGTGTTCAAGAGGCTAAGATCGAGCTGAGCCAACACATGCTCCACGGCCCGACCGCGATCATCGGAGACAGTCCCACCCCATAGAGGATTGTGGGCATTGAAATCGCCCAGAAGCAGCAATGGTGGCGGGAGTTGAGCCAGCAGCGCAGCCAAGACATGGCGGGGGAGCTCCCCATCCGGAGGAATGTAAACAGAGCAAACAGTAATAGCCGGCGAGAGCTCTACCCTGGCAGCAACTGCCTCTAAAGGCGTCTGAAGGGGTACTGGCGAGCTACAGACAGAGTGGTGAACAAAGAGGCAAACCCCACCTGACGCCCGTTGACAGGCAGCACGGTTCTTATAGTATCCCCGATAACCGCGAAGGGCGGGGGTCCGCAGTGCAGGAAACCAAGTTTCCTGCAGAGCAATGCAGAGAACAGGGGAATCACACAGAAGCATCCGGAGCTCTGGCAGGTGGCGGAAATAACCGCTGCAGTTCCATTGGAGAATGGAAGCAGGAAGGGACTGGGAAGGCGTGACTGCGACTAAGAGGCAGACAGCGCTTCAGAGCCAACCGCCGCCACTGGGGGAGAGTCAGCTGAGTCCATAGGAGAGGCCCCCAAGGGTTCCGTGAGGGCGAGATCCGCGGCAGAGGCGAGGATCTCCACCTCATCCCCGGAGCCAGGACTATGTACAGCAGGCGGTGCTGAAACCGCCGGAACGTCCTTCTTCTTGGACACATTCCGTTCCTTCTTCTCGCGTCTGCCCTTAGGGTGAGAGGGCTGGGAGAGCTTCTCTGAAGGAGCGTCGGAGGCTGACGACGACGCAGAAGCCCTACGACCAGCAGGTGGCGGAACCTTCAGCCACTGGCTGACATCCGGCTGGGAAGGAGAAGAAACGGAGGAAGGGAGAGCCCCGAGGGACCCCTTCCGCGAGAGAGGAACCGGCGGAGGCAACGCCGCCGGAGAAGGAGGGGGAGGAATCGAGCCTCCCGGTTGTGGAGCAGATGTCACTCCCGAAGTAAGCTTGGGGGGAGCGACAGAAGAGGGTGTGCCCCCAACTGCTAAGGGGGCAAGAGAGGAAGGCTTGCCCCCAGGCACGAGGGGCGCAGACAGAGATGCATGGCCCTGAGGGCTCACTGAGGGCGGCACAGATGAGGCGACAACCGTCGCTCGCGTGGGCGACGATAACATGGCTGCAGCATAAGATGTTCGAATGGAAGCAGGATACAACCTTTCATATTTCAGTTTTGCCTCTCGATATGTAAGCCGGTCCAGGGTCTTAAATTCCATGATCTTCCACTCCTTATGAAGAACGGGGCAATCCGGCGAGCATGGAGAGTGGTGCTCCCCACAGTTGACACATACAGGCGGAGGCGCACATGGAGAATCGGGATGAGAGGGGCGTCCGCAATCTCGACATGTAGCGCTGGATGGGCAACGGGAGTACATATGCCCAAACTTCCAGCACTGGAAGCACCGCATCGAGGGAGGGACGTATGGCTTGACGTCGCAACGGTAAACCATCACCTTGACCTTCTCGGGCAAAACATCACCCTCAAAGGCCAAGATAAAGGCACCGGTGGCCACCCTGTTAGTCCTGGGTCCTCTATGTACACGACGGACAAAATGTACACCACGTCGTTCCAAGTCGGCTCTCAGCTCGTCATCGGATTGTAACAAGAGGTCACGATGGTAAATAATCCCCTGGACCATATTTAAGCTACTGTGGGGAGTGACGGTAACAGGGACGTCACCCAGCTTATCACACAAGAGCAACGCTCGTGACTGGGCTGGGGAGGTCGTCTTGAGGAGGATGGACCCATTCCTCATTTTAGACAACGCTGCCACTTCCCCAAACTTATCCTCCAGGTGGTTCACAAAAAACAGAGGCTTCGTCGTAAGAAAGGAGTCACCACCAGTCCTGCTGCAGACAAGGTATTGCGGTACATAAGGCTCCCACTTGGCACTAGATTGGCGTCCCTCCCATGGCGCAGCCAACGAGGGGAACGATTGAGGGTCATATTGAGCAGCATCAAAGTCTACTCTACCTCGCTTAGAGACGCTGGTGGCCGTGCGGCCACCAGCTTGGTGTGATTTATTGCGCTTCATTGCGCCACATCCGCCCAGATGCCACCTACTCCGAACGAGGGCTCTCCCCAAGGGCGCCACCCATCCAAAGCAACGGGTACCTGGCCAATATCCCGTTGCCCGGAGTCCCTGTGCCCCAGACAAGATGGGCACATACTCCTTGGCATGCATGGGGAGGAAACAGCTCTGGCATCTGTAGTGCGATCCCTGCGTGGTCAGGGCGCTACCACCAAGAGGGTACATGACGACCCCACCACAACGGACTGGCTACCGTGCTGGATTTTAGGTGTTGAAAGGGTCCGCAGTTGTCGTGGGCGCTAAGAATGGGATTGCGCACAAGGCGAGAAGGAGGCAACCCAGAAGACGTTGGGTGTAAATCCCGCCACATGACAATAGGTAACATGCAAGAGGGTGGTGCATGATGGACCAATAGAAAAACACCATGTAAGGCGTCCTTCCCCAAATGGCACGCACTAACAACGGAAATTTGGAAAAAAAGGAGGTCAAACCCAAGAGGGGACCATCACAGAAGGCTGAAACGTTTGAGACTCCTTTTAGTCGCCTCTTACGACAGGCAGGAATACCGTGGGCCTATTCTAACCCCCGAACCCGCAGAGGGAGGCTCGACTGGAGACAGATCTGGTGATCGAGCAGGCCAAAGCAACATGTCGACATTCTGTAGAACACTTTGGGTTACAACAGCGGTATGTGGCAGAGCGTTATCGTGTTGGATAACACAGGCCAGAATGCTGTTCATGACTGGCGTACAGTATTGCAGTCAAGGTTCATGGGATGACTACAAGAGTGTTCGTGCTGTCATACGAAATCGCACCCCAGACCACAATATCGCAGAAGGAACATCCAACTTTTCCTACCCTTACTACACCTTCTCATTCTTATAGGTTGTAGAGCTGATAAATGTCTCTTGACTAGAGATGGGCAAACTCGTTCATCCTTGGGAACTAGTTCACTGCTGATCGTTCTTTTTTGGGAACCGTTCATTTTTACTCGTTCACCGTTCATTTGTGCTTAGTATATGGTTCTTATGAAAAACTGAAAACTAGTAGTGTAGGTGACTGAAGGATGGAGGGCACCAAGAGGGGGCACTTGCCTCCCCCATGGAGTATAGAGTTTTTATGCACTACAGAATTCTTACACACTTTTATAAGTAATTTCTGTGATTCTGCAGAACCTCTTGTTTAGCCAACTGTAGCCTTGTGTGGCTGATCGCAGGGAAATAATATAGGGTGGCGCACGGAAAACCGGCCCCGAGTACAGACTGCTCGCCAATTACGGACGATGTGTTGCACGTTACGAGCAGATACAACAAACAGACAAACATGTAATAATTAGGCAGTGAAGAAATAACAAGCTAATGCAAGCAACAATTGCGAAACAATCGATGACGATGTGTACAGAGCTGGAGAAGAGAACATGAAAATCACACGCGACGCGCATGGGCGATAGCTCATGTAGTGTTGTAAACCTGTTGGTCGCTGTTTCCCAACTTAATAGACCACAAATGTCTTGTATAAATTTCTTCGTTTCGACTTCCACTACATAGCTGTGCTACGTCGTAAACAATAATCGTTTACACCCTACATTTACTTCACGTTGTCTCTGAGATCGTAGGCGAAATAGAGACTTTATGGAAGCATAAAATAAAATGTGGTTTTCTCATACTTGCGTCACACGCTTATTAAAAATTGGGTTTTTATGTTGCATTATTAAAGTTAACGCAGCAACAACAATAATAATAATTAAGTTCGCAGTAATAAAGTTTTTGGTTTGAAAGCTCCTTCTGAACAAATGTTTTTGAGATAATAAGTAAATACGATTTTACGGCAATCTGTCTTTTCAAATGGAGAGGCACCGCTTTTGCTACTGAGCCAAAATGACTCGCAACCCACTTTTTCTTGTTTTTTTTTTTCAAAGAAACCAAACTAGTAGGTAATGCAAATTGGAGACAACCACACTTAAAAATAATTAGAGCCTTCCAAAATGTAATGTTTTTTATATGAAAGATACACGAAAATCGTTTTATATGAATTTTCTTACACTAAAAATTAAGCAAGTTTTTGAAAGTTAGCTGCTAAGTCAAATCGATGAAACCAAAAAATATATGAATAACAAAAAAACTTGCCTTGTTATAAGTATGTCTTCTGCTGTTCATCGATATAATCAAGTGAATTGATATGCCCTTTTGTTACCTGAAAAGACGCACCTGTTACATACAACGTAATTTTTATGTAATTTACGTAACTATAAAATACTTTTTGATTATCAGTCGTGGACGCTGAATAGACAGAACCAAGCGCAAGAACAGTTTGAAACCCATGTAAAATAGGCGAGCGCCGTGAACGAAACGAACAACTGGATTGGTTGGTTGGTTTGGGGGATTAAAGGGACCAGACTGCTACGGTCATCGGTCCCATTTTCCAAATACTGGTTGGTTGGTTGGTTGGTTTGGGGGATTAAAGGGACCAGACTGCTATGGTCATCGGTCCCTTTTTCCAAAGACAAGGAACACCCACAGAGAATAAAAACGAGGAACAAAAGAGATCACAGACGATACAGGACAAGAGAAACTGAGACAAAGACAAGACAAAACGAACTAAAAGCACACAGAGTGTGACGGTGGTTGGCCGACCAGAGAAATAAAAAAGGAAAAGCCAACCACTGGAAACACATTAAAAAAATCAGTTTAAAACCGGAGGCCAAAGGCCAGAATCAACACAAAACAATAAGATAAAAACAGAAACACTCAGAGTAAAGAATAAAAACCCCCTGCCCGAATAAAACGTAAAACTAAGTCAGCCATAGCCGGGTCATCTGTTAAAAGGGCAGGGAGCGAGTCAGGCAGTGCGAACGACTGCCTGAGCGCAGCTAAAAACGGACACTCCAATAAAACATGAACCACGGATAAAACGGAGCCGCAGCGACATAGAGGCGCATCCTCACGGCGCAATAAGTGGCCGTGGGTAAGCCGAGTGTGCCCAATGCGCAGCCGGCAGAGGACAACAGACTCCTTGCGAGAAACCCGCAAGGAGGAGGGCCACACACCGGTAGCCCCCTTGATGGCCCGAAGTTTGTTGCGTGAAGGCAGGGCGCGCCATTCAGTGTCCCAAAGGTCCAGAATTTTGCGGCGTAGGAACGCCCGCAAATCTGTCTCCGGGAGGCCAACGTCCAGAGATGGTGCACTAGTCGCCTCTTTCGCCAGCCGGTCAACATTCTCGTTGCCGGGGATCCCAACATGGCCTGGGGTCCACACGAAGACCGCAGAGCGGCCGCAACGCGCAAGAGTATGCAGGGACTCATGGATAGCCATCACCAGACGGGAACGAGGAAAACACTGGTCGAGTGCTCGTAAACTGCTCAGGGAATCGCTACAGATAACGAAGGACTCACCTGAGCAGGAGCGGATATACTCTAGGGCTCGAAAGATGGCGACCAGCTCAGCAGTGTAAACGCTGCAGCCAGCCGGCAAGGAACGTTGTTCGGAATGGTCCCCTAGAGTGAGCGCATACCCGACTCGACCAGCAACCATCGAGCCGTCGGTGTAAACAATGCCAGAGCCCTGATACGTGGCCAGGATGGAATAAAAGCGGCGGCGGAAGGCCTCTGGAGGGACTGAGTCCTTCGAGCCCTGTGCCAAGTCTAGCCGAAGGCAAGGGCGAGGAACGCACCACGGGGGTGTACGCAGAGGTGCCCGGAAAGGAGGTGGAACAGGGACAAGCCCAAGCCCGGAGAGAAGCTCCTTGACGCGTATGGCGATCGGACAACCCGACCGGGGCCGACGTTCCGGCAGACGGATGACTGACTGTGGGAACAGGAGACGATAGTTAGGATGCCCGGGCGAGCTTAGAACATGGGCAGCATAAGCGGCCAGCAAACGTTGGCGCCGGAACCGCAGTGGAGGGACACCTGCCTCCACGAGTAAGCTGTCCACAGGGCTGGTGCGGAAAGCACCAGTGGCAAGGCGTATCCCGCTGTGGAGGATTGGGTCCAGCACCCGCAACGCAGATGGGGATGCTGAGCCATATGCCAGGCACCCATAATCCAGACGGGACTGGATTAACGCCTGGTAGAGCCGCAACAGTGTAGAGCGGTCGGCGCCCCAGTGGGTGTTGCTCAAGCATCGCAGAGCGTTTAGATGCCGCCAACACGTCTGTTTCAGCTGCCGGATATGAGGCAGCCAAGTCAACCGGGCATCGAAAACCACCCCCAAAAACCTGTGGGTCTCCACCACAGCAAGGAGTTCGTCGGCAAGATAAAGCCGCGGCTCAGGATGGACTGTTCGGCGCCGGCAGAAATGCATAACGCAGGTCTTGGCTGCCGAAAACTGAAACCCACGCGCTACAGCCCAAGACTGCGCCTTACGGATAGCGCCCTGTAGCTGACGTTCAACAGCTGCAATGCCAGTAGAGCTGTAATAAAGGCAGAAGTCGTCAGCATACAGGGAAGCGGAGACAGAATTTCCCACGGCCGCAGCAAGCCCGTTAATGGCTATTAAAAACAGGCAGCCACTTAAAACAGAACCCTGTGGCACACCGTTCTCCTGGACGTGGGAGGAACTATACGAGGCTGCGACTTGCACGCGGAAGGTACGACGCGACAGAAAATTGCGGATAAAAATCGGCAGAGGACCCCGAAGACCCCATCCATGGAGCGTAGAAAGAATGTGATGACGCCACGTCGTATCGTACGCCTTCCGCATGTCGAAAAAGACAGCGACCAGGTGCTGACGGCGGGAAAAGGCAGTACGGATGGCCGACTCCAGGCTCACCAGATTGTCGGTGGCGGAGCGGCCTTTACGGAACCCACCCTGAGACGGAGCCAGAAGGCCCCGAGACTCCAGTACCCAATGCAAGCGCCGGCTCACCATCTGTTCAAGCAACTTACAAAGAACGTTGGTGAGGCTAATGGGACGGTAGCTGTCCACCTCCAGAGGGGTCTTCCCAGGTTTCAAAACGGGGATGACAATGCCTTCCCGCCATTGCGACGGAAACTCCCCCTCGACCCAAAGACGGTTGTAAAGATCGAGAAGGCGCCGCTGGCAGTCCACTGAAAGGTGTTTCAGCATCTGACAGTGGATGCCATCTGGCCCAGGAGCGGTATCAGGGCAAGCAGCGAGGGCACTGCGAAATTCCCACGCACTAAATGGAGCATTGTAAGATTCTGGGTGGTTGGTGCGAAACGAAAGGCTCCGACGTTCCATCCGCTCTTTAATGGAGCGGAAGGCCTGGGGGTAATTCGCAGAAGCGGAACTCAAAGCAAAATGCTCTGCTAAGCGATTGGCAATGACGTCGGAGTCAGTACAAACTGCTCCATTCAGTGAGAGCGCAGGGACGCTGACAGGTGGCCGATAGCCGTAGACGCGTCGAATCTTGGCCCAGACCTGCGATGGAGTGACATGGAGGCCAATTGTGGACACATACCGCTCCCAGCACTCCTTCTTGCCTTGGCGGATAAGGAGGCGGGCCCGCGCACGCAGCCGTTTGAAGGCGATAAGGTGGTCGAGGGAGGGGTGTCGCTTGTGACGCTGGAGCGCCCGCCGGCGATCTTTAATCGCTTCAGCGATCTCAGGCGACCACCAAGGCACAGCCTTCCGCCGAGAGGACCCACAGGAATGGGGAATGGCAGATTCGGCGGCAGTAACGATGCCGGTGGTGACCGATTGAACCACCGCATCAATGTCATCGGTAGAGAGAGGCTCAAAAGCGGCAGTGGAGGAGAACAAGTCCCAGTCAGCCTTATTCATAGCCCATCTGCTAGGGCGCCCAGAAGAGTGGCGCTGTGGTAGGGACAAAAAGATCGGAAAATGGTCACTACCACACAGGTCGTCATGCACACTCCATTGGACAGACGGTAAGAGGCTATGGCTACAGATTGAAAGGTCAATGGCGGAGTAGGTGCCATGCGCCACACTGAAGTGTGTGAAGGCACCATCATTTAACAGCGAGAGATCGAGCTGCGACAAGAAATGCTCAATGATGGCGCCTCGACCTGTTGCCACTGACCCACCCCACAGAGGGTTATGGGCGTTGAAGTCGCCCAATAGCAAGAAAGGTGGCGGCAATTGGGCGACCAGTGCAGCCAGGACATGCTGCGAGACATCACCATCCGGTGGAATGTAAAGACTGCAGACGGTAACAGCCTGTGGCGTCCACACGCGTACAGCGACAGCCTCTAAAGGCGTCTGGAGAGGGACAGACTCGCTGTGCAGAGTGTGAAGGACATAAATGCAGACGCCACCAGACACCCTTTCATAAGCTGCTCGGTTCTTGTAATAACCCCGATAGCCACGGAGGGCGGGGGTTCGCATCGCCGGAAACCAAGTTTCCTGGAGAGCAATGCAGAAGAAAGGGTGAAGGCTGATAAGTTGACGGAGCTCGGCTAGATGGTGGAAGAAACCGCTGCAGTTCCACTGGAGGATGGTGTTGTCCATGGCTGGGAAAGGCGTGACGAGACTGGGAAGGCAGATTACGCCACTGGGTCACCTGCTGCCTCCGATGGAGCATCTGTACAAATGCCATCCATTGCGTCCGAGGGACCGGCAAGAGCGAGGTCCTCAGCGGACGCCAGAATCTCCACCTCGTCCTCAGAGGCAGAGCTTGTAGGAAGCGGTGGGATCGGTGCCACCGCAATACCGTTGGTCTTGGGGACTTTCTTCTTTGTCTGCTTGTCACGCTGCGCCTTCGGCGGTTCAGGCGGCATGGGCTTCACCGGGTCAGTCTCAGGGACAGACGACGACCGCGAGGCCCGACGACCAGGGACTGGCGGTTGTTTCAACCACTTGCGGGCGTCCGCTTTTCCACTGGTCGGAACTGGTGAAGGGAGAGCCCCAAGGGATCCCTTCCTGGCGAGAGCAGCCGAAGAAGTCTTACGCTTCTCCGGCTGGGAAGGGGGAACTGATGTCCCCGATGGTTGGGAGGGTGTTGCTCCTGGAGAAGATGGAGCAGGAGCAACAGGGTGTGAAGTGCCCCCCACAAGCAAGGGGGCCGGTGGATGCTGACCGATCTTAGGGCCGATTCGTGATGACGGGAGAACCGTCATTGCAGCAGCGGCGTAAGTTGACGGCATTGCCACAGGATGGAGCCTCTCATATTTCCGTCTAGCCTCGGGGTAGGTCAGCCGGTCCAAGGTCTTATATTCCATTATCTTCCGTTCTTTCTGCAATATCCTACAGTCCGGTGAGCAGGGGGAATGGTGTTCTCCGCAGTTAACACAGATAGGAGGCGGGGCACATGGAGTATTGGGATGCGAAGGACGCCCGCAATCCCGACACGTCATGCTGGAAGTACAGCGCGATGACATGTGCCCGAACTTCCAGCATTTAAAACACCGCATCGGAGGAGGGATATATGGTTTCACATCACAACGGTAAACCATCACCTTAACCTTTTCGGGTAAGACATCACCCTCAAAGGCCAAGATGAAGGCACCGGTGGCGACCTGATTATCCCTCGGACCCCGATGGACGCGCCGGACGAAGTGAACACCTCGTCGTTCGAGGTTGGCGCGTAATTCATCGTCGGACTGCAGAAGAAGATCCCGGTGGAATATAATACCCTGGACCATGTTCAGACTCTTATGCGGCGTGATGCTAACGGAAACATCCCCCAACTTGTCACAATTGAGCAACCTCCGTGACTGGGCAGAGGATGCCGTTTTTATCAACACCGATCCAGACCGCATCTTGGACAAGCCCTCCACCTCACCGAACTTGTCCTCTAAATGCTCTACAAAGAACTGAAGCTTCACGGATAGAAAAGATTCCCCATCAGCTCTGGTACAGACAAGAAATCTGGGCGAATACGTCTCAGTGTCACGCAATGCCTGTCGTTCCTCCCATGGTGTGGCGAGGGAGGGGAACGATTTGGGGTCATAAACGTTACCTTTAAAATGGGCTCTCGAACGCTTAGAGACTGCTGACGGCTGGCCGCCAGCGACAGATGATGTACCACGCTTCATTGCGGGTCATCCGCCCTGATGCCACCTACTCCGACCAAGGGCCCTCCCCACGGGCGCCACCCAGCCGCAGCAAAGGCCACCTGGCAGGATGGCCATTGCCGGGAGTCCCGATGCCCCAGGGAGATGGGCATCTACTCCTTGGCATACGTGGGGAGTGAACGGCGCAGGCATCAGTAGAGCGATCCCTGTGTTGTCAGGGGGCTACAACCAAGAGGGTACATGGCGACCCCACCACAACGGACTGGCTACCGTGCTGGATCTTAGGTGCAAAAATGGCCAAGGTCGTCGTCACAGTTAAAAGAAACACTGCAGAGTGCAGCGTGGTAATCGCCCAAGAGATTGAAAACGAGCGGGACACCATGGCAACGACGAGAAAGACGGCTATAGGTCTAATTGCACGAAGGATACAGTGCACCATGTAAGGTGCCCTTCCCCAATTGGCTCGCTCTTCGGAATAATTTAGATAGATGGAGGTCAAACCCGAGAGGGGACCATCACATAAGGCCGAAACGTTTGAGACTCCTTTTAGTCGCCTCTTACGACAGGCAGGAATACCGCGGGCCTATTCTTACCCCCGAACCCGCAGGGGGTGAGGGGAACGTCTGAGGGTCATACTGCGCAGCATCGAAGTCGACTCTACCTCGCTTAGAGACGCTGGTGGCCGTGTGACCACCAGCTTGATGTGATTTATTGCGCTTCATTGCGCCACATCCGCCCAGATGCCACCTACTCCGAACGAGGGCTCTCCCCAAGGGCGCCACCCAGCCAAAGCAACGGGTACCTGGCCGATATCCCGTTGCCCGGAGTCCCCGTGCCCCAGACAAGATGGGCACATACTCCTTGGCATGCATGGGGAGGAAACAGCTCAGGCACCTGCAGTGCGATCCCTGCGTGGTCAGGGGGCTACCACCAAGAGGGTACATGACGACCCCACCACAACGGACTGGCTACCGTGCTGGATTTTAGGTGTGTAAAGGGTCCACAGTTGTCGTAGGCGCTAAGAAGAAGAGTGCGCACAAGGCGAGAAGGAGACCACCCAGAAGATGTTGGGCGTAGTCCCCCCCACACGACAATAGGTAACATGCAAGATGGTGGAGCATGATGGACCAATACAAAAACACCACGTAAGGTGTCCTTCCCCAATTGGCACGCACTGACGACGGAAATTTGGAAGAAAAAAGGAGGTCAAACCCAAGAGGGGACCATCACAGAAGGCCGAAACGTTTGAGACTCCTTTTAGTCGCCTCTTACGACAGGCAGGAATACCGCGGGCCTATTCTTACCCCCGAACCCGCAGGGGGAGCACGAAAGATGGCGACCAGCTCAGCAGTGTAAACGCTGCAGCCGGCCAGCAAGGAACATTGTTCGGAATGTTCCTCTAGAGTTAGCACATAACCGACACGACCAGCAACCATCGAACCGTGAGTGTAAACAATGCCAGAGCCCTGATACATTGCGAGGATGGAAAGAAAGCGGTGGCGGAAAGCCTCCGGAGGGACTGAGTCCTTCGGGCCCTGTGCCAATTCCAGCTGAAGGTGAGGGCGAGGCACACACCACGGGGGTGTATGCAGAGGTGCCCAGAAAGGAAGCGGAAGAGGATAAGCCCCAAGCCCAGAGAGAAGCTCACGGACGCGGACCCCGATCGTGTAGCCAGTCGTGGGCCTGCATTCTGGTGATGGACATGCGACTGTGGGAATAGTAGCCGACAGTTAGGATGCCCGGGCAAGCTGAAAACATGGGCTGCATAAGAAGCCAGCAAACGTTGGTGGCGTAATTGCAATGGAGGGACACCCGCCTCCACAAGTATGCTGTCCACTGGGCTGGTCCAGTAAGCACCAGTGGCAAGGCGTATCCCGCTGTGGAGGATTGGGTCCAGCACCCACAACACAGATGGGGATGCTGAGCCATAACCCAGACTCCCATAATCCAGACGGGACTGGATTAACGCCTGGTAGAGCCGTAACAGGGTAGATCGGTCGCCGCCCCAACGGCTGTGGCTCAAGCAGCTCAGAGCAATTAGATGCCGCCAACATGCCTGTTTAAGCTGCCAAATATGAGGCAGCCAAGTCAACCGGGCATCAAAAACTGCACCCAAAAACCTGTGGGTCTCCACCACAGCAAGGAGTCCGTCGGCAAGATAAAGCCGCGGCTCAGGATGGACTGGTCGGCGCCGGCAGAAATGCATAACGCGGGTCTTGGCAGCTGAAAACTGAAAACCATGCGCTACAGCCCAAGACTGCGCCTTGAGGATAGCGCCCTGTAGCTGACGTTCAACAGCTGCAATGCCAGTAGAGCTGTAGTAAAGGCAGAAGTCGTCAGCATACAGGGAAGCGGAGACAGAATTCCCCACCGCTGCAGCGAGACCGATTATGGCTATAAAAAACAGGCAGATACTGAGGACTGATCCCTGTGGTACCCCGTTCTCCTGGACTCGGGAGGAACTATGAGAGGCCGCGACTTGCACGCGGAAGGTACGATACAACAGAAAATTGCGGATAAAGATTGGCAGAGGGCCCCGAAGACCCCATCCATGAAGCGTAGAAGGGATGTGATGACGCCATGTCGTATCATACGCCTTCGGCATGTCGAAAAAGACAGCGACCAGGTGCTGACGGCGGGCAAAGGCAGTACGGACGGCCGACTCCAGACTCACGAGATTGGCGGTGGCGGAGCGGCCTTTACAGAACCCACCCTGAGATGGAGCCAGAAGGCCCCGAGACTCCAGTACCCAATTCAAGCGCTGGCTCACCATCCATTCAAGCAACTTGCAAAGAACGTTGGTGAGGCTAATGGGGCGGTAGCTGTCCACCTCCAAAGGGCTCTTGCCCAGTTTCAAAACGGGGATGACAATGCTTTCCCGCCATTGCGACGGAAACTCACCCTCGACCCAGAGACGGTTGTAAAGGTCTAGGAGGCGTCGCTTGCAGTCCACTAAAAGGTGTTTCAGCATCTGACAGTGAATACGATCTGGCCCAGGAGCGGTATCAGGGCAACCGGCAAGGGCACTGTGAAATTCCCACTCACTGAATGGAGCGTTGTAGGATTCAGAATGGTGGGTGCAAAAAGAAAGGCTCCGACTTTCCATCCGCTCTTTAATGGAGCGGAAGGCCAGTGGGTAATTGGAAGAAGCGGAACTAAGAGCAAAATGCTCTGCCAAGCTGTTGGCTATTTCGTCGGATTCTGTACAAACTGCTCCATTCAGTGAGAGCGCAGGGATGGTGACAGAGGTCCAATAGCCATAGAGGCGTCGGATCTTGTCCCAGACCTGCGATGGAGAGACATGGAGGCCAATGGTGGACACATACCGCTCCCAGCACTCCTGCTGGCTTTGGCGGATAAGGCGGTGGGCCCGCGCACGCAGCGGTTTGAAGGTGATGAGGTGTTCAATGCAGGGATGACGCTGGTGACACTGGAGCGCCTGGCGGCGATCTTTTATCGCCTCAGCGATCTCGGGCGACCACCAAGGCACAGTCCTCCGCCGAGGGGACCCAGAAGAACGGGGAATGGAAGATTCTGCAGCAGTAACGTTGCTGGTGGTGACCGATTGAACCACCGCATCAATGGCGTCATTAGAGAGAGGCTCAATAGCGGCAATGGAGGAGAACAAGTCCCAGTCAGCCTTATTCAGAGCCCATCTGCTGGGGCGCTGAGAAGAGTGACGTTGTGGCAGTGACAGAAGGATCGGAAAGTGGTCACTGCCACACAGGTCGTCATGCACACTCCATTGAACAGACGGTAAGAGGCGAGGGCTACAGATCGAAAGGTTGATGGCGGAGTACGTGCCATGCGCCATGCTGGAGTGTGTGAAGGAACCATCATTTAAAAGTGAAAGTTCGAGCTGTGCCAATAAATGCTCAATGGTGGCGCCTCAACCTGTCACCACTGACCCACCCTACAGAGGGTTATGGGCGTTGAAGTCACCCAGTGACAAGAAAGGGGACGGCAATTGGGCTAGCAGTGCAGCCAGCTCATGCTGCATGACATCACTATCTGGTGGAAGATAAAGACTGCAGACGGTAATAGCCTGTGGCGTCCACACCCTAACAGCGACAGCCTCTAAAGCTTTTTGTAGAGGGACAGACTCGCTGTGAAGAGAGTTAAGGACATAGATGCAGACGCCACCAGACACCCTTTCATAAGCTGCTCGGTTCTTATAATAACCCCGATAGCCACGGAGGGCGGGGGTTCGCATTGCCGGAAACTAAGTTTCCTGGAGAGCAATGCAGAAGAAAGGGTGAAGGCTGATAAGTTGTCGCTCAGCTAGATGATGGAAGAAACCGCTGCAGTTCCACTGGAGGATGGTATTGGCCATGGCTGAGAAAGGCGTGACGGGACTGGGAAGGCAGATTACGCCGCTGGGTCACCTGCTGCCTCCGATTGAGCACCTGTGCTAGTGCTTTCCATGGCGTCGGAGGGACCGGCGTGATCGAGGTCCTCAGCGGACGCCAGAATCTCCACCTCATCCTCAGACGCAGAGGTTGTAGGTAGCGGTGGGATGGGTGCCACCACAATGTCGTTAGCCTTGGGGACCATCTTCTTCTTCTGTTTCCCTCGATGTGCCTTCGGTGTTTCAGGCTGGGAGGGCTTCACTGGGTCAGTCTCAGGGACAGACGACGACCGTGTGTCCCTACGACCAGGGACCGGTGGTTGTTTGAGCCACTTGCGGCTGTCGGCTTTTGTACTGGTCGGAACTTGCGAAGGGAGGTCCCCAAGGGACCCCTTCCTGGCGAGAGGAGCCGAAGAAGTCTTACGCTTCTCTGGCTGCGAAAGGGGAATTGACGTCCCCGATGGTTCGGGGGGTGTTGCTCCTGAAGTAGATGGAGCAGGAGCAACAGGGAGTTTAGTGCCCCCCACCATCAAGGGGGCAAGTGTGGTCCTTCGACTCTGAGAGCTGACTGGAGCTGATGGAACTGTAGCAGAAGTGACAGTTGCGGCATAACAAGATGACATACGCACTGGAGGAAGCCGATCATATTTGCGCTTCGCCTCAGTGTACGTCAGTCGGTCCAGGGTCTTGATTTCCATGATTTTCCATTCCTTCTGCAGAATCAGACAGTCCGGCGAGCAAGGCAGATGGTGCTCTCCACAGTTCACACAGATGGGAGGCGGAGCACAGGGAGTATCAGGATGAGAGGGTTGCCCACAATCATGGCATACGAGGTCGGAAGCACAGCGTGAAGACATATGGCCAAACTTCCAACGCTTGAAGCACCGCATTGGGGGAGGGATATATGGCTTGACATCACAATGGTACACCATCACCTTGACCTTCGCAGGTAATGTGTCACCCTCGAAGGCCAAGATGAAGGCTCCGGTGGCAATTTGATGATCCCTCGGACCCCGGTGGACGCGCCGAACGAAATGGACACCTCGTCGCTCCAAGTTGGCGCGCAGCTCGTCATCAGACTGTAAAAGGAGATCCCTGTGGAAGATAATGCCCTGGACCATATTCAAACTTTTATGGGGCGTGATAGTAATGGAGACATCCCCCAGCTTATTACAAGCGAGCAAGGCTCGTCATTGGGCAGAAGATGCCGTTTTTATCAACACCGATCCGGACCGCATTTTGGACAAGCCCTCCACCTCCCCAAACTTGTCCTCTAAATGCTCTACAAAGAACTGAGGCTTCACGGATATAAAAGATTCCCCATCAGCTCTGGTACAGACAAGATACGTGGGCGAATACGTCTCACTTTCATTCAATGCCTTTCGTTCCTCCCATGGTGTGGCGAGGGAGGGGAACGATTTAGGGTCATAAACGTTACCTTTAAAATGGGCCCTCGAACGAATAGAGACTGCTGGTGGCTGGCCACCAGCGAGAGAAGATGTGCCATGCTTCATTGCGTGTAATCCACCCTGATGCCACCTACTCCAACCAAGGGCCCTCCCCACGGGCGCCACCCAGCCACAGCAAAGGCCACCTGGCAGGATGGCCATTGCCGGGAGTCCCGATGCCCCACCGAGATAGTCATCTACTCCTTGGCATACGTGGGGAGTTAACGGCGCAGGCATCAGTAGAGCGATCACTGTGTTGTCAGGGGGCTACAACCAACAGGGTACATGGCGGCCCCACCACAATGAACTGGCTACCGTGCTGGATGTTAGGTAACATGTGGTCCATGGTCGCCGTCAGTGCAGAAAGAGGCACTGCACAGTGCAAGGTGTAATCTGCACGCAGGAACGTAGTCATGCCCAAGAGATGGCGAGCGGGCAGGACTGCAATTCAACAACAAATAAGCTGGCGAAAAGTCTGATCGCAAGATGGACACAATGCACCACGTAAGGCGCCCTTCCCCAATCGGCTCGCTCTTCGGAAAATTTTGAGAGATGGAGGTCAAACCCAATAGGGGACCATCACATAAGGCCGAAAAACTTTGAGACTCCTTTTAGTCGCCTCTTACGACAGGCAGGAATACCGCAGGCCTATTCTAACCCCCGAACCCAGCAGGGGGGGAACAACTGGATACTGAACTAACTAGGAGCAGTCGGCAGTGAACTGAGACAGATGACCATGCGAAGAACGACGAGTGCGGCAGAGGGAGACCGAGACGGACGAGCACGCGGCCGAGGCTGGAACGAGAACTGCCGAAGTGACCGCCGCGGCCGAAGTGAACTAGTGAACTACGAACGGATCGTTCCTCGTTCCCGGGAACTATAAGAAGACCGCCGCGACCGAAGTGAACTATGAACCGATCGTTCCTTGGAATTCGTTCCTCGGTCCTTTCGTTCATCTTGGTGAACCATTCCTTTGCACCCGTTCGTTCGCGAACTACAGATCTCTACTCTTGACTAACATCAACTCACCTCGTTCAATCTCAAAAGTAACTACCGCTCACGAAATTTACAGTGTGTATTTAAAACAAACATGATATGCATTCTCATAGTGGCGCTACTGGCTTGTTTCAGTTTTTTTCCGTCAGTGTATGCGGAATAAAAGTACCTATTGATCATGTGATCCGTCTCAGTGTCAAGTCTTCCATTTTCGTGACAGAGATGCAGCGAAAGATATAGGAAATTAATATACCAGAACATGTATTTGTGGTATTACACAAACGGACATAGTAAAATGGTGACTGTTCGCAGCGCTGAGAGAATTAATTTTTGAGCGTGTGAAAACATTTAAACATATTACGTGAATGCGGGATCGAGGACACGAGCGTGCGACGTCGCTTCGAAGCGGTGCTATAATCTGAAAAGCTACAGCATATATTTAACTTATGAAACATTTTATTTCAGTGGTCGTTTAAGCATTTCTGTCGTCGTTCCTATAAAATGTTGTGCTCTGTTGTCTCTATGTTGGTCATAGGGTATGCTAACAACAATGCTATGTCACCTGAACCGTCGACGACCGTTGCCTAGCAATTACTTCCGTATTCTCTCGAGTACTAGAAGTGCCTATCCGAATTCGCTGTTTGAGTTGTTGAGTGAAAGAAGCTTCAGCTTTGATTCAAGTGTTTTAGAGAGAATTTTGTGTTTCGAGAACAACTATCGAAACTTTTTAACGTTCTTGGGGAGCTTTAGAAGCTTTGAACGAAGCGAACACCCAGCTTCCGAACCGAGGAGCATTGTACCTGCAAGAGGTATGAGCTATTCGCGTATCTGTCACTTATTTATTCACGTTTCGGAATCATCTGTAGTTAGAATATCATAGAAGCTTTTAATTGTCTGTGTACTTAGTGGAGAAATACTAGCAGGTTGAAGCATGTGGTAGAGTGTGATGTGATTACAGAACCTGAAGTTACTAACAGTATATAACGTGAAACACCGTTTTGTGTCAATTTTTCACGGAGATTCAAATATTAAGTGCTTGTTTTTTCAGACAGATTTCTATACTTTCTATTTGGCGTAGTTCATGCACTTTCATTTTGTATTCTCAAAATAATTTCTTAGTTCCTCAATGGCAAACGTATCCTTTTCTACTCGTTTGCTTTGACCCATGATATCCTATGTGACTTCCTGACTATGTTGAATTGGGTGCAAGCGGACTTCTATTAAAAGTTAACCTGTGGTTGTGTTACTTACCAGTGTAATCTGTGATGTCTGTAAACTATGCTGTTATTCCAAATTCGTCGCGACATACGAGGGTTTGGTTTGCGTGGAACCTGAGACCACAGATTAAACTGCCGTGGAGAAACCAGTAACGATTATATTTTTATTCTGTATCCCGACAAATATTTGTCTGCTTCTTTCTGCATATCACACGATTTCCCAGGGTAAGGGTGGGCATGACCTTCAGAGCATAAGATAAATTTTTGTGAGTGAAACGATTAGTGATTATGGTTATCATTTGATTCTTATAATTATTTAGCTGCATTTTTAATGTGGGAAGTTCGTCGAGAGTGAGGTTAGCCCTAACGAAATTGCATTGCTGGTGGTAATGTTATTCAAATTTTTTTTTAATTTGCAAATGTTTCGCCGTTTTTCGAATGTGACTTTTGAGACGCTGCGCTTATGAAATCCACTTTCCTAAGAGGCTCAATTTGTTTTTACTCACTCTCGAGCTGCATAGTTTTTTTTTTTTTGTTTGTGTTTCGTAATATTTGTTTAGCTGAATTGGATAGAGGTTTTGGTATTTATTGGTGATTTGTTTTCGGTTTCTGAGCTATTTATTTCCGTTTGTAGTGTGATTCCAGTATTTTGTAATTATTTGCTTTCGGTTTATTCTAAAGGAATTTGTGTATATAATTTTTCGATTAAGTTGATGTTATGTGGGTGTTGTTTTGTATCTCTGTCCTCGGTTTAGGAATAGAGTTCACACGAAATGTGATACCAACTGTCCATGTGTATTTTTTGCAGCTTTGCATAATGAGATTCGTGTGTGTGTGTGTGTGTGTGTGTGTGTGTGTGTGTGTGTGTGTGTGTGTGTGTGTGTGTGTGTGTGTTTTAGGGGGGGAGGGAGGTGGTCTTGTATATACTGCGATACCATCTGTGTGTTATTTTGTTATATTTTTAGGTTTATCAAGGAAAAGTTCATATGCGATATTTTTCGATTATGTCGTTTTGTGGAGCTGTGCGATATCACTGTCTTCCTTTGAGCTACAGGTCAAGCGAAGAATTCGATTCCAGTTCTGCCATTTTTGCAGTTTTTTCTGTTTATGTTAGAGACATTTGTAGGGGATCTGTTGTCGCTGTCTGTTAAAATTATATAGGTACAGGGTACGCTGCGATTAGGCTTGTTTTGTTTATGTTTTCGTTTGCGTCATTCCGAAAGAATGTGTGTGTGTGCTATTTTCCAGTAATGTTGTTTTGTGGTGGTGTCTAGTACCACTGTCATTTCATCTGTATTGGTCAAGCGAATTATTCGAATCCAATTTTGTGTTCACTGTATATTTTCGTTCGATTTATTCTAGAGAAGTTCTTAAATGTTCTAAGGTTTAGTAATCTTTTTAGTATGTCGCCTTCCACAACTCTCCCATTCCTGCGATTGTCCCGATAATTTCATTTCATATGGTGATTCAAATGGTTCCCATGGTTTTTTGTTTGTTAAGAAGTGCGTTGTACAATACACAACGGTATATTTTAACAGAAACGATCGATTTCGGTCTATGACAAGACCATCATCGTGTCCAAATACCGTCTCAGCTATCCGTCTGAGTAAATGGAATCGCAGTTATCAGATGTACATTGTTCCGTCATTGATACCAGCTGTACATTCATATCATTACGTCCATTTAACCTCCACAACTTTTTTTCCCAATATTCGAGATTATACGAGGGCCGTTCAGAAAGTAACCTCCGGTTGATTTAAAAAAATACACCAAGTTAAATAAAAATATTTTAATATATACATCTTACAACTACAGCTTTGCACTATTTTTCTACATAGTCTCCATAGCGATTGAGGCACTTATCGTATCTCTTCACAAGCTTTGAAATTCCTTCTGCATAAAAATCACCCGCTTGTGCCTGGAGCCAGCCTGTGACCGCATCTTTGAGCTCTTCGTCGTCATCAAACCGCTGTGACCCGAGCCATTTCTTCAAATGCATGAAGAGGTGATAATCACTTGGCACCAGGTCTGGGCTGTAAGGTGAATGGTTGATAACGTCCCACTTGAAGGACTCAAGAAGGGCCGTTGTTCTGCGAGCAGAGTGAGGACGGGCGTTATCGTGCAAAAAAACGATACCGGAAGTCAGCATACCACGGCGTTTGTTCTGTATAGCCCGTCGTAACTTTTTTATTGTTTCACAGTACATGTCTTGATTAATGGTCGTACAACGTTCCATGAATTCAACCAACAACACCCCTTTGGCATCCCAAAACACCGTTGCCATCAGTTTTCTGGCAGAAAAATCTTGCGAGGCTTTTCTTGCTTTGGTAGGCGAATTTGAATGTGCCCACATCTTTGATTGTTCTTTTGTCTCAGGGTTCACGTACTTAATCCAGGTTTCGTCACCGGTCACGATTCTGTTTAACAATGGTTCTCCTTCGTCCTCATAACGTGACAGAAAGTCTAATGCAGAGGCCATTCTTTGAGTTTTGTGGTGGTCGGTAAGAATTTTGGGCACCCATCGTGCACAGAACTTACGGTAACCCAATCTTGCTGTCACTATCTCGTACAAGAGTGTCTTAGAAATCTGTGGAAAACCAGTAGACAACTCAGACATTGAGAATCGTCGATTTTCACGAACTTTTGCATCAACTGTCTGAACGAGTTCGTCAGTCACCAATGATGGTCTACCACTCCTCTCTTCATCATGAACGTTTTCTCGTCCACTTTTAAATTAACGTACCCATTCACGGACAACTCCTTGACTCATAACTCTTGGTCCGTACACGGCACAAAGCTCACGATGAATAGCTGCTGCAGAATATCCTTTGGCTGTAAAAAACCTTATGACAGCACGCACTTCACATTTGGCGGGGTTTTCTATTGCAGCACACATTTCAAACTGCCACAAAAACTAAACTAGCGCAGGTACGACGTTCACTCGACCACGGCTTGATGCCGACTGACCTGTTGAGTGCGTGAACGCACAGATGGCGTCGCTACTCCCCCCACAACCCGCACTGTGACCAATCGGAGGTTACTTTCTGAACCGCCCTCATATATATATATAATCTCAATTATGGATCTTTGTACATCTGCTAACTACTGTTCCAATTAAACAAACACTTAGGAAAGATGGTTTTTGGACCCGATGATTTTCTGGTTCTAGACCGATATCGATCGTCTGTTATCAAATATGTCGTTACAGCTGTGTGCTGCATATGGCAGTTCTTAACATTCATTAAAGCTGTACAGCACCACCTACACAAAATGTTATGTTTCTTTTTGATTGTAATGGACTATATTGCTGTCCGCGTCTTGAAGAATGTCATCGGGCTCTTATTAAATGTTATCTGTGGTTGTCGTAGTATCTCGTGTAAACTATCCCCTGTACTCCAAATATGAGTCGTGGGTCAGAGCAGACGGATACAATTGTAGCATGCTCTATTCCTTTCAGTTGCTGAGGTTCACAACGACAACGATGTTAGCAATCTTTGGTGGTGGTGGTGGTTGTTGGATGTTTAAGGGGGACTAAACAGCGAAGGTCATCAGTCCCCCATTCCAAAATCAGGCGAGCCGAAAATCTACGAAGCAGATAAAAACCAAAGGGGGAGGAGACGTCCCCCCAGGCGCTAAAAGCACACAAATGCAGCAACAAACACTACAGACAAGAACAGGACAGAGGAACACCAGACAGAAAGACACAGAAGAAAGGAAGATGGCCGGAGACTGGTTGACTGACCACGAGATCAAAAATGGGAAAGAGTCGACCATCTCACGGCACACCAGAACAGCAACAGACACAAGGACAATAGACACAGAAAGGGAAAGGCGCAGGACCTCCCTAAATCGAACCATAAAACGGACTACCACGGATAAAATTTAAAACGGTATCAGCCATGGAGGCATCGTCGGATAAAACCAAAGCCAAAGTGCCCGGGAGATTAAAAGATTGCCGGAGTGTGCGCAGTCGAGGACACTCCAGCAAAATGTGGCCGACCGTCAGCCGGGACCCACACTGACACAAGGGGGGATCCTCCTGACGCAACAGATGGCCGTGCGTCAAGTATGTATGGCCGATGCGCAGCCGACATAGGACTACCGAGTCCCTGCGAGAAGCCCGCAGGGAGGAACGCCACACATCAGTCGTCTCCTTAACAGCCCGCAGCTTATTCGGGGCTGTCATGCCACGCCACTCAGCAGCCCACATCCCAATCAGCTTACGGCGCAACACCAGCTGCTGGTCGCGAGCCGTAAGGCCGATCTCCAAAGCCGGGGCGTCGAACGCCCCTTTGGCCAGCCTGTCTACACGTTCGTTCCCTGGGATGCCAACATGACCGGGCGTCCAAACCAGGACCACAGAACCACCAGAACGGGCAATGGCGGAAACAGCCTCCTGAATGGAGGACACCAGAGGAGAGGAGGGATAGCAGCGGTCGATGGCCTGAAGGCTGCTCAGGGAGTCACTGCAGATGACGACGGACCTACCTGAGCAGAAACGCATATGCTCAAGAGCGCGCAAGATGGCCACCAGCTCTGCAGCAAAAATACTGCAGCCAGCCGGCAAGGAGCGTTGCTCAACATGGTCAGAGTGAGCAAAGGCGTAGGCAGTGCGACCATCAACCAGGGAACCATCAGTGTAGACAGGCTCACAGCCCGGAAATGATTCGAGGAGCGCAAGAAAACGGCGACGGAGGGCCACAGGCGGAACCGAGTCCTTAGGGCCCTGTGCCAAATCCAGATGGACAGACGGCCGGGACAAACACCAGGGAGGCGTAGGTGTACGGACCCGGAAGGGAGGCAGAAGAGGGAATGTCCCCAGTTCTGACAGCAGGGACTGGACACGGACAGCTACGGAAAGCCCAGACCTAGGTCGCCGTTCGGGCAGATGGAGGACCATGGCAGGGAAAAGCAGGCGATGATTGGGATGGCCTGGCGAGCAATGTACGTGGACAGCATAGTCGGCGAGCAGACGATGGCGGCGAATCCGCAGCGGGGGAACCCCGGCCTCCACCAGTAGACTATCCACGGGGCTGGTGCGAAAAGCGCCAGTTGCAAGCCGAACCCCACAGTGATGTATGGGGTCTAACAACTTCAACACTGAGGGTGACGCAGACCCATAGGCCAGGCTCCCATAATCAAGCCGGGACTGCACAAGGGCTCTGTACAATTGCAGTAGCGTGCAGCGATCTGCACCCCAAGACGTGTGGCTAAGGCAGCGGAGGGCGTTGAGGTGCCGCCAGCATTTTTGCTTCAACTGAGTAACATGAGGAACCCATGTGAGCCGGGCATCAAACACGAGTCCCAAGAAGCGGCAAGTGTCCACCACTTCAAGCAGGTGGCCGTCGAGGTAAAGGTCAGGATGAGGGTGGACCGTCCGACGCCTGCAGAAGTGCATAACCCGAGTCTTGGCAGCAGAGAACTGAAAACCATGAGCCAGAGCCCATGATGCTGCCTTGCGAACGGCGACTTGCAGCCTGCGTTCGGCGACTCCCGTAGTCGTGGAGCTAAATGAGATGCAGAAGTCGTCGGCATACAAAGAAGGAGACACCGACGACCCCACTGCTGCAGCCAGACCATTAATGGCCACTAGAAATAACGAGACGCTCAACACCGAGCCCTGCGGGACCCCATTTTCCTGTATATAAGAGGAACTAGAGGTGGCACCGACTTGCACCCGGAAAGAGCGGCGCAATAAAAAGCTTTGAAGAAAAGCTGGGAGCCGACCACGAAGACCCCACCCATGCAACGTGGCGAGGATGTGATGCCTCCATGTGGTGTCATACGCCTTCCGCAGATCGAAAAATACAGCAACAAGGTGCTGACGTCGGGCAAAAGCCGTACGGACAGCAGATTCCAGCCGCACCAAATTGTCCACTGCAGACCGGCCCCGACGGAAGCCACCCTGGGATGGAGCGAGGAGACCGCGCGACTCAAGGACCCAACACAAACGCCGCCCCACCATACGTTCGAGCAATTTGCACAAAACGTTGGTGAGGGTAATGGGACGATAGCTGTCCACCGCCAGTGGGTCCGCACCCGGCTTCACGATGGGGACAATAAGACCCTCTCGCCATTGCGACGGGAACACGCCCTCGCTCCAAATGCGGTTAAAGATGGTGAGGATGTGTCTCTGGCAGTCCCTGGAGAGATGCTTCAGCATCTGCGCATGGATGCAGTCCGGTCCTGGTGCAGTATCAGGGCAATCGGCGAGGGCAGCGAGGAGTTCCCTCTCGCCGAAAGGAGCATTGTATGTTTCATAATTACGCGTGTGGAATGAGAACGGCGTCCGCTCGGCTCGCTCCTTTAGAGAGCGAAAGGCGGGGGGATAGGATGCAGTCGCAGAGCTCTGAGCAAAGTGCGCGGCTAGCCGTTCAGCAATGGCGGCAGCGTCCGTGCAGACAGCGCCGTCCAAGGAGAGCCCAGGGACACCCACAGGGGTCTGGGAGCCATAAATCCGCCGGATACGGGACCACACGTGCGAGGACGAGACACGGGAGCCCAGGGAGTAGACGTACCTCTCCCAGCACTCCTGCTTACGCCGTGCAATAAGTCGACGGGCGAAGGCACGGAGCCTCTTAAAGGCGATGAGGGTCTCCAGAGACAGGTGCCGCCTATGACGCTGGAGAGCCCGCCTACGGTCGCGAATAGCCTCAGCAATCTCCGGCGACCACCAGGGGACAGCCTTCCGCCGAGGGAGGCCAGAGGAACGGGGGATGGTAGCCTCGGCCGCTGAAATGATGGACGTGGTTAAAACACGGACCACCTCGTCAATGTCACCCTGTGGGGGAGACGCAAAGGTTACAGCGGAAGTAAAAGCCGGCCAGTCAGCCCTGTGGAAAGCCCAGCGGGGCAAGCGCCCAGAAGAATGACACTGTGGCAGTGACAAATAGATGGGAAAATGGTCACTACCACACAGGTCAGGATGCACCCTCCAGTGGAGGGATGGGACAAGTCCAGGGCTGCAAATAGAGAGATCGATGGCCGAGAACGAGCCATGGGCCACACTGAAATGCGTGGGAGCACCGGTGTTTAAGAGGCTAAGGTCGAGCTGAGCCAACACATGCTCCACGGCCCGACCACGATCATCGGAGACAGTCCCACCCCATAGAGGGTTATGGGCATTGAAATCGCCCAGCAGCAAAAAAGGTGGCGGCAGTTGTGCTATCAGAGCAGCCAGGACATGCTGCGCGACAGGACCATCAGGTGGAAGGTAAATACTGCAGACGGTGATAGCCTGTGGCGTCCACACCCGAACAGCGACAGCCTCTAAAGCTGTTTGTAGAGGTACAAACTCGCTGTGAAGAGAGTTCAGGACATATATGCAGACGCCACCAGACACCCTTTCGTAAGTTGCCCGGTTCTTAAAATAACCCCGATAGCCACGGAGGGCGGGGGTTCGCATTGCTGGAAACCAAGTTTCCTGCAGAGCAATGCAAAGGAAAGGATGACGGCTGATAAGTTGGCGGAGCTCAGCTAAATGGTAGAAGAAACCGCTGCAGTTCCACTGGAGGATGGTACTGGCCATTGCTGGGAAAGGCGTGACGGGACGGGGAAGGCAGATTACGCCACTGGGTCACCTGCTGCCTCCAAGTGAGCACCTGTGCCAGTGCTTTCCATGGCGTCGGAGGGACTGGCGAGATCGAGGTCCTCAGCGGACGCCAGGATCTCCACCTCGTCCTCAGACGCAGAGGTTGAAGGTTGCGGTGGGACAGGTGCCACCGCAATGTCAGGATGCTTGGGAGCCTTTTTCTTCAACGGCTTTGCACGCTGTGCCTTGGGAGGGTCTGGCTGGGAGGGCCCCACTGGGTCAGTCTCAGGGACGGACGACGACCGTGAAGCCCTATGACCAGCGACCGGTTGTTGCTTCAAAACTTTGCGGGTATCCGCTTTGACACTGGGCAAAGCCTGGGAAGGGAGGGCCCCAAGGGACCCCTTCCTGGCTAGAGTAGCCGAAGAAGCCCTACGCTTCTCCGGCTGGGAAGGGGGGACGAATGTCCCCAATGGTTGGGGTGGTGTCGCTCCTGGAGTAGATGGAGCAACAGAGGGCGAAGTGCCCCCCACAACCAAGGGGGCCGGGTCATTTTGACATAGCTGAGAGGCAACAGTACGTGACGACACGGGAGAGGATCGGACCGCTGTTGCAGCAGCGGCATAGGTGGATGTCATGGGCACAGGATGTAGCCGCTCATATTTCCGCCGTGCCTCTGTGTAGGTCAGGCGGTCCAGGGTCTTATATTCCATTATCTTCCTTTCCTTCTGGAAGATCCGACAGTCCGGTGAGCAGGGGGAATGGTGTTCTCCACAGTTAACACAGACGGGAGGCGGAGCACATGGAGTATCAGGATGTGAAGGACGTCCGCAATCCCGACACGTGATGCTGGAAGTACAGCGAGATGACATGTGCCCGAACTTCCAGCATTTAAAACACCGCATCGGAGGAGGGATATATGGTTTCACATCACAACGGTAAACCATCACCTTAACCTTTTCGGGTAAGACATCACCCTCAAAGGCCAAGATGAAGGCACCGGTGGCTACCTGATTATCCCTCGGACCCCGATGGACGCGCCGGACGAAGTGAACACCTCGTCGTTCGAGGTTGGCGCGTAATTCATCGTCGGACTGCAGAAGAAGATCCCTATGGAATATAATACCCTGGACCATGTTGAGACTCTCATGCGGCGTGATGGTAACTGAAACATTCCCCAACTTGTCACAATTGAGCAACCTCCGTGACTGGGCAGAGGATGCCGTTTTGATGAGCACAGAGCCAGAGCGCATCTTGGACAAGCCCTCCAGCTCCCCGAACTTGTCCTCTAAATGCTCCACAAAAAACTGGGGCTTGGTCGACACGAACGATTCTCCATCAACCCGCGTACACACAAGGTACCGGGGTGAATATTCGCCACTGCCTTCTTTAGCAAGACGTTCCTCCCATGGAGTAGCTAGGGAGGGAAACGATCTCGGATCCAATTTCTTCCCGTTGAGGTTAGACCTCGATCGCTTAGAGACTGCTGGTGGAGGCCCACCAGCGACAGATGATGTACCACGCTTCATTGCGGGTCATCCGCCCTGATGCCACCTACTCCGACCAAGGGCCCTCCCCACGGGCGCCACCCAGCCACAGCAAAGGCCACCTGGCAGGATGGCCGTTGCCGGGAGTCCCGATGCCCCAGGGAGATGGGCATCTACTCCTTGGCATACGTGGGGAGTGAACGGCGCAGGCATCAGTAGAGCGATCCCTGTGTTGTCAGGGGGCTACAACCAAGAGGGTACATGGCGACCCCACCACAACGGACTGGCTACCGTGCTGGATCTTAGGTGCAAAAATGGCCAAGGTCGTCGTCACAGTTAAAAGAAACACTGCAGAGTGCAGCGTGGTAATCGCCCAAGAGATCGAAAACGAGCGGGACACCATTGCAACGACGAGAAAGACGGCTATAGGTCTAATTGCACGAAGGATACAGTGCACCATGTAAGGTGCCCTTCCCCAATTGGCTCGCTCTTCGGAATAATTTAGATAGATGGAGGTCAAACCCGAGAGGGGACCATCACATAAGGCCGAAACGTTTGAGACTCCTTTTAGTCGCCTCTTACGACAGGCAGGAATACCGCGGGCCTATTCTAACCCCCGAACCCGCAGGGGGCTAGCAATCTTTCTCGCTTGTCGATCAGACATACATAGTGTCTGTAGTCATAACAGGGTCATGCTGCTGGAATTTTCTTCCGTCTGTGAAAACGAACACATTTTGGAAACTGATGCCAACTGTTTTGTGTCATACTGAGCTGACCTTCCACCGTAACAAAGGAGTATAACTCTTATTACTTAAAGAAATTGAATTACGAGCTTGGAGTATTTTGAATTGGTAAATTCTTTGTGAATGTATTAGTTATTCGGGCGTTTTCATCCTAAAGGATGTATATCTTTCAATAGCAAGGCATGATTATTTGGTCTGTCATATATTTAAATTACAAAAAATTTCACTGCAGTGCTTGTTTACCTATTAATATCGACGTTCCTATAAAATGTGCTCTGTATTTGCTGGGATTGCTATTAGTGGGTTTGCTATTTAATGTTGATCACAGGTTATGCTAACAACAATGCTATGTCACCTAAACCGTCGAGGACCGTTGCCTAGCAATGACTTCCGTATTCTCTCGAGTACTAGAAGTGCCTATACCAATTCGTTCTGTGAGTTATTCAGTAAAAGGAGCTTCAGCTTTGATTCAAATGTTTTAGCGTCGAAGTTTGTGTTTCGAGAACAACTAAGGGAACTTTTTAAAGTTCTTGCGGAGCTTTAGAAGCTTTGAACTAAGCTAACGCCCAGCTTTAGAGTCGAGGTGCACTGTACCTTCAAGAGGTATGAGCTATTCACTTAAATGTAACATATTTATTTACCATACAAAGCCATCTGCAATTAGAATATCGTACAAGCATTTAAATGACTGTGAATTTAGTGGAGAAGTACTGGCAAGTTGAAGTTTTACGACGGACCGTGTTATGATTTCGGAACACGTAATTAGTACAGTGTAACAAGTGAAGATCACTTTGTCTTAATTTTTCATACAGGTTCATAAGTTAGGTGCCTGACTTGTAGAGACGAACCACTTACTGAGTTTCTGACGAAGTTCACTTACTTTTGTCATACCTTCACAGATTAATCACATAGTTTCACAATAAGTGTCACCAACCTCCTTGCTTCTCAGTTGTACATACATGTTGGCTGTGATCATTGTACAGTCGTGAGGCTGGAACTTTCTTCCGCCTGTGAAGAAGAAGAAGAAGAAGAAGAAGACGAAGACGCTTTGGAAACTGATGGCAGCTGTGTAGAGTAACATTTAGTCGAGCTGGCTCTGTAACAAAAGTGTTTTCGTGTTCTGTTGCTTCAGGAAATTGAATTAATATCCTGGACTGTAGTTAGCTGTTGAATCCATTGGGAGTTGATTAGCTATTCAAGTTTTTTCATTAGATACTGCTGGATACCTCCCAGTCGCAAAATACCATTATTCTGTGGTACATAAAACGATTTATGTAAAATTTTTCAGCACTGCTCGTTTACCCATTCCTATCGACGTTGCTAAACAGTGTAGAGCTCTGCAGCTACTTTCGTTGCTGTTTAATGTTGTTCACAGGATATGCTAACACCGATGCTATGTTACCTAAACTGTAGAGGACGGTTGCCTAGCAGTTACTTGCGCATTCACCCGAGCACTTTAAATAACGATACGAATTCGTCGTGTGAGTTATTGCATTAAAGACGCTCCAGTTTTGATTCATGTATTGTACTGTTACACTTTGTGTTTCGAGTTCAAATAACGAAACATTTTAAAGTTCTTGAGGACTTCTCGAAGCTTTGAACGAGGCGAACGCCGAGCTTCAGAAGCGAGGTGCAATGTATCCGGGAGAGGTATGAACTACTGACTTAAGTGTCTTCTGTTTACTTACCGTATAGAATCGGATGCAGTTTCAATATCGTATAAGCTTATAAATGACTGGATGTGTAGCGGCGAAGTACTGGAACACTGGAACGTGTCGATGTAGTGTGATGTGTTTTCGCGGTATGTAAAATGGAAAAAAAAAAAACACAGTTCCATTCACATTCTAGTACATTGTTTCAATACGTCATGCAGCTACAAAGGTTACGAGAGAGCGTGACTTATAGGGACAGATCTTTTTGGTGAGGTATTCACAATTTTAGTTGCTGGAATCGTCTATTCTTTAAATTATTATTTAGTTTCACAACGAGAGCGGCGTCGCCTATCTCTGTTACCAAATCTGTTATATTCTACCTTCTGTAAAGAAGAGGGCAATATGTAAACAAGTTCCAGCTGCGTGGAGTCATAATGAGTTGACATGGCATCATATCAAAAGTATTTTCTCTTTCTGTTACTCAAAGAAATAAAGCCGGCCGGAGTGGCCTTGCGGTTCTAGGCGCTACAGTCTGGAGCCGAGCGACCGCTACGGTCGCAGGTTCGAATCCTGCCTCGGGCATGGATGTGTGTGATGTCCTTAGGTTAGTTAGGTTTAATTAGGTCTAAGTTCTAGGCGACTGATGGCCTCAGAAGTTAAGTCGCATAGTGCTCAGAGCCATTTGAACCATTTTTTGAAAGAAATTAAATTAATACCTTCGAACATCGTTAAATGTTAATTCCGTTGGGAGTCTATAAGCTGTACTGGCGCTTCATTCAAATATCGCTGGTTAAATTTCAATCGTAAATATGGTTGTCATTCTTCAGTTTCTCCCGGAGTATTTGTCTTTCAGTCTCACCATATCCGTAATTCCGTGGATTTCGTGAAACGTCTCGACAACTTCAGACTCAAAGACACTGATATCCTAGTGAGCTTCGATGTGGTTTCACTATTCACCAGGGTGCCTCTACGGGAGTCAGGCGAGCTTATTGGGCAGAAATTTGACGAGAAGACCACTGAACTCTTTAGGCATGTCTTGACCTCAACGTATTTTCTGTTTAATGGAGAATACTATGAGCAAACGGATGGAGTCGCAATGGGCAGCCCTCTCTCGCCGGTGGTCGCGAATTTGTACATGGAGTACTTCGAGGAGGAAGCCTTGGCGTCATGCAATTGGAAACCTACTTGTTTCTTCCGTTATGTCGATGACACGTTCGTCATCCGGCCCCATGGCAGGGACAAGCTCCTGGATTTCCATACACACCTAAACTCCATACATCCAAACATCAAATTTACTGTGGAGACCGAAGCAGAATGAAGATTACCTTTCCTGGACGTCATGGTCAAGAGAAGAGCTGATGGTACCCTGAGCCACGGTGTGTACAGGAAGAAAACGCACACTGACCTGTACCTGCATGCAGACAGCTGCCGCCAACCTTCTCAGAGGAATGGAGTACTAAAAACACTAGTACACACTGCGCGCAGCATCTCAGACGCAGAGAATCTGCCCCAGGAATTGGAACACCTCGAAACCGTGTTCCGAAAAAACGGGTACTCGGAATGGCAGATTAGAAGCGCTCTCCGTCGCACCACCACAGCACAACCCGTGGAGACGGATGAAGTCTCGGAACAAGAGGTAGCCCACTGCCTTTATTCCGTACAATGGCGCACTATCGGGGAAAATCTGCCGTATATTAAAGAAACACCGAGTTAAAACCGTCATTTGCCCGCCCAATAAAACACGGGCATTACTGGTAAGTGTGAAAGATGACCTCGGTTTGAGTAAGGCCGGCATATACCAAATTCCCTGTGAGTGTGGGAAGACTTGTATCGGACAAACAGTACGCACCATCGAAGACCGTTGCCGAGAACATCAAAGGCACACTCGACTGAAATATGCAAATAAGTCGCCGGTAGCAGAGCACTGTTTGTCCGAGAAACACGAGATGGATTATGAGCGTACCAAGATCCTGGCTCAGACCTCTAAATATTGGGACAGCATTATAAGGGAGGCTACGGAAATTCGCACCAGGGAAGACCTTATCAACCGAGATTGCGGCTACAATCTCAGCAAGGCTTGGGACCCGGCATTGAATGTAATTAAGAAGACTGTCAGCAAGAAGTACGAACTGGCGACCAGGGCGGACGTAGCAAGCACATTGACGCTACGACAGATTCCGACGCCCACGTCTTCGCGGGCGCGGACGGCTAAGAGAGTGGCCCGCGGGGGGGATTTAAATCGGCCGCCCGCCCTCAGGAGCTCAGTTCGTCAGCGCACCTGACGATGGCGACATGTCTGATCGCCGAAATATTGTGCCCGTTGGACACTATGGACCGGCAGTATACCCGTGGAGTGTTCGAGTAAATATGGCTGTTACGTCGTACATGTTGTTGAATAGTTCACACGGCGCTGAAGAGTGATTCTATGTTTAGTATTGAACTTAGGTTGTTGTTGGTGGTGGTGGTGGGGATGTTTAAGGGGGACTAAACAGCTAAGGTCATCAGTCCCCCATTCCAAAAACAGGCGAGACATAAATGCACGAAGCAGGTAAAACCCCAAGGGGAAGGAGACTCCCCCCAGGCCCTAAAAGAACACAAATGCGGTAACGAACACTACAGACACGAAGACACCAGACAAAAAGAAACAGAACAAAAGAAGATGACCAGAGACTGGTTGACTGACCACGACAACAAAAAAGGGAAAGAGTCAACCAACCGACTACATGCTAAAATCTGCAACCAAATATGAGAGACTCGAGGACAAGAGACACACAAAGGGAAAGGTGCACGACCACTCTAAATGGAACCATAAAAAGGACTACCACGCATAAAATTTAAAACGTCGTCAGCCATGGAGGCATTGTCACATAAAACCAAAGGCAAAGTGCCCGGAAGATTAAAAGACTGCCGGAGGGGGTGCAGTCGGGGACACTAACAAGATGTGGGCGACCGTCAGCCGGGACCCACACCGACACAGGGGGGGATCCTCCTGACGCAAAAGATGGCCGTGCGTTAGGTATGTATGGCCGATGCGGAGCCGACACAGGATAACAGAGTCCCTGCGAGAAGACCGCAGGGAGGAGCACCACACATCGGTCGTCTCCTTGACAGCCCGCAGTTTATTAGGCGCTGTCATGCCTCGCCACTCAGCAGACCACATCCCAAGTACCTTACGGCGCAACACCAGCTGCTGATCGCGAGCCGTGAGGCCGATCTCCAAAGCTGGGGCGTCGATCGCCCCTTTGGCCAGCCTGTCAACACGTTCGTTCCCCGGGACGCCAACATGACCTGGTGTCCAAACCAAGACCACCGAACGACCATAACGGGCAATGGCGGAAACAGACTCCTGAATAGAGGACACCAGAGGAGAAGAGGGATAGCAGCGGTCGATGGCCTGAAGGCTGCTCAGGGAGTCACTGCAGATGACGATGGACCCACCTGAGCAGAAACGCATTTGCTCAAGAGCGCGCAATATGGTCACCAGCTCTGCAGTAAAAACACTCCAGCCAGCCGGCAAGGAGCGCTGCTCAACATGGGCAGCGTGAGCAAAAGCGTAGGCAGTGCGACCATCAACCAGGGAACCATCAGTGTAGACAGGCTCACAGTCCGAAAATGAGGCGAGGAGCGCAAGAAAATGGCGACGGAGGGCCACAGGCGGAACCGAGTCCTTGGGTCCCTGTGCCAAGTCCAGACGGACGGACGGCCGGGACAAACACCAGGGAGGCGTAGGTGCACGGACCCGGAAGGGAGGCAGAAGAGGGAATGCTACCAACAAGGGAAGGCACAGCCCGGTGAGAATACACTGACTCAGACAAAGGATATTTGTAAAAATCGTAATCTCCGCAGACACTGCGGAGGGATTTGGGATTTAAACCACCACACTGTTGCATAGATTATTTACCAGTAACTTCATATCACAAACGAGATGTTCCCTTAAGTACTCACTAATTAATTACCGATCCTGCCTCACGGTGCTATATTGAACGAACGGATGGTAGTAACCAAATCGCGGCGTAATGTCTGTCCAAATGCGGTGTTTAAATAATATACTTGGTGTATATCTGAAACTAGTGTAGCGATGCACTGTCTTGTTTATAGTACTGTGTCTGTCTAATAGTGATAGCTTTAAGTAACTGCTATCGAAACAAAATTATTCATTGCAGAATAAATGTACTTCGTAATGAACACACCTTTGGCTGTCATCGAAGAACTAGTGTTAATTTTATTCATCTGTTGGGAATTAGTAAAAGGGAATTTAAAAAATTAATTCCTCACCAGTCATAAATGGATAATATTTTTCAAGTAAATCAATGATATTTAATCGATCTGGATGTTAAAGATCCGTTGTAACCCTGACAGCTCTTATTATTACATATTATAAGACATGACATCACGGTCTCAAGTTTTTCCTTGCGATACGCTTGTGAGACATCACAATAAGATTTACTCGTGGACACGGTATGGTCGTATCTAACGTGCTGCCCGTTATCGTTGCAGCTATGTTCCGATGAATCAAGGCGTTTTTCTCTCGGTGTATGGGAGGGGAGAAAGACGAAGGTCTGCGACTGGAAAAGACCTTGGTCGCCGCTCGACGTACCTTTGAGGTGAGCCACGTCACGTTGCATTACTGATATAATAAGCAAAGCACTAAAGTTTTAGAGCTGCTTCACTGTCGGTAGGGTGGTCAACAGGTATTACAGACTGTCACGATTTACTGTAAATGAATCTGCGGTTCGCTATGAACATCCCATGTGACGATTCATTATGAATAATACATCTAAGGCAGGAACCTCTTCTAGACTATTGACTATGACGATTGTGTGTTGGTTTCCGTGCAAAAAAGAAGTACCTTTATGCGAATAGTGAGGTTCAATGTGCTAAAACAGTAAAAATGCAACAAAGAATTAAAATGTAAAAAAAGTCTAAAAACCTTATTTACACACACACACACACACACACACACACACACACAATATATATTAATACAAAAATTCCATTTTGATGCCTGGTAATAAAAGTGATTGCGTTTCACTAGTTTAGTAGAATGATCTGAAGTACCAACTAAGAAACTTATTACGTCAGAACGAGTCTCTGAAGGCTCCACGGTACTCACCGACCGCCACGTCACACTTAACAGATAGGCTTCACTGGCTGCAAATATGAAGGGATCATTGTCAGTTTTCGTGACCGTATCTAAAATAAAGCCACAGATGAACTTTACTGACGATTGGATGGATTTCTTCATCACTGGAGGGAAACGGAATTTTGCTGGTCACTCAGCAACACACAAAAGCATTTAACCTTGTCTCCAGGGATACACAAAAATTTTAAAATTCACCATATCTCTACTTCAAGTAAAATAAATGGCTGGTCTCCTCTTAAATTCACTTCTGCCTTCTGATCAAATGATAATGAGCACAGAAAATATGGCGCCACAGCCATTGCAGATTTAACTGTCTTCTCTCCAGGCGTTAGTTAGAAATGAGACATTAGTTAAAAATGTAGCCTATTCGGATAGGAGTCAGGGTAACTTCAGTGTGTGAAAGTGATATGCATAAGGTCGGACTTGGAACGGGTGTGACTGACCAATCATCAGACCAACAGTCGTATGTGTTTCTCACCTGCAGGATATGGCACGTTGTCTCAATGGGTTGGTTGCTCACAGGCCTCCTTGGCTGCAGGATATGCTTGCTCTTTTTCCCACATGCCACAGGCTCCTGCTTGTCTCCTCCATGTTACTAGCATATTGTATCCTCACTTCTGGCATTAGATAAGACGAATTTTATAGACTAGCCGAAAGCCAATGAAATGGTTGCAACAACTCTACTGACGGCCATTAAAACTAACACTGACCAACTGGGAAGTGGTGTCTGGCGTTAGTCAAGAATGCCTGGACTATGATGCTAATACGGAGGTGCTTGAGAACGGAAAACACCCTAATAAATTGTAGACAATTATGCTGAAATTTTTGTAAGAGCAGAGCTTCACATAATATATGTCCAAAACAAGTGACTGGCTGAAGACAACATTGCATACCATCTGGTTGCTCTACGAGTTACCTGCTAACTGGGATTAATACCTGATGACCAGAGGAAATATATTCCTGAATTTCAGACTTCGAAGCCTAATGTTGTTTTTGGAGGAGTCAGTTTTTACTGACAGTTCCAGTTTCTCTATTCTCTGTCACAGTGCCACTTACATTCCTTTCCAGATAAAGAACACACCAGTACAGAGAATATAAAGGTCGGTGGTGACACTGAACCTCGAATAATTCCTCTGTAGCCCTCCAGCTTAACAGTTCGCCCATAGCATAATGGTAGCTATTACAGCCAAACTATGTATACTCACTATCGCTATCTACAGGCCCATACATTATTAATAAGTGTTACACTTCGTGACATGTACATATTATGAAGTATCGCTATATATGAATTATTAAAGCATTCTTTATGATAAAACTAAGATGTTCTTTCCCAACAGGAGCGTCAGTTTACACTTGACGTGTTCTTTGTCGAGCTGCTGCAGAAACGGCTGCATGAAGAAGAAGAAATCCGTGCTGCTCCGGTGAGTGTAAATTAGATCTGTATATGGAATAATAGCGTTTGGTTTCAAAGTGTATTTTTCGTTTACTGTTCACATGATCACTCATTCACGAACATGATACTAGTTAATGCTCTGCTTCCGGTTATTTTGTCGAGTTGTTGTTTGTATTTTGTGCACAATTCTTCGATGATCGTCCCAGGCGTCTTCCTCAGGTGCGGCGAGTTTTGGTGTTACGTGCGCTCACTGCCTGCACTCCAACCCGTCCGGAAACGACACGCGACATCAAGAAGACGGCTCCATCAGTCGTTGAAATATTGTGCACAAAATAGGGATAAAAACACAGCAAAATTGGTTGGTTGGTTGGTTTGGGGGATGAAAGGGACCAGACTGCCATGGTCATCGGTCCCTTTTTCCAAAGACATAGAACACCCACAGAGAACAAAAATGAGGAACAGAAGAGATCACAGACGATACAGAACAGGAGAGACTGAGACAAAGACAAGACAAAACGAACGAAAACCACATAGAGATGGACGGTGGTTGGCCGACCATAGAAATAAAAAAGGAAAAGCCAACCACTTAGAAACACATTAAAAAATCAGTGTAAAATCATAGGCCAAAGGCCAGAATCAACACAAAACAAAAAAATAAAACAGAAACACTCAGATTAAATGATAAAATCCCCCTGCCCGAATAAAACGTAAAACTAAGTCAGCCATAGCGGTGTCGTCTGTTAAAAGGGCAGGGAGCGTATCAGGCAGCGCAAATGTCTGCCTGACCACAGCTAAAAGGGGGCAGGCCAACAGAATGTGGGCCACTGTAAAAGCCGCCCCGCAGCGACATACAGGAGGGTCCTCCCTGCGCAGTAAATAACTGTGTGTCAGCCGGGAGTGGCCAATGCGGAGCCGGCAAAGAACTACCGAGTCCCTGCGAGTGGCTCGCAGGGATGACCGCCACACAGCCGTCGTCTCCTTGACAGCACGGAGTTTATTGGACAGTGTCAGTTGGCGCCATTCCTCGTCCCATAGCGCCAAGATTTTGCGGCGGAAGACTGCCCGCAAATCAGTCTCAGGGAGGCCAAGGTCCAGAGATGGCTTGCTGGTGGCCTCTTTCGCCAGGCGGTCAACATGTTCGTTACCCGGGATACCGACATGACCGGGGGTCCACACAAAGACCACAGAGCGGCCGCAACAGGCGAGAGTATGCAGAGACTCGTGGATTGCCATCACCAAACGAGAACGAGGGAAACACTGGTCGAGAGCTCGTAAACCGCTCAGGGAATCGCTACAGATAATGAAGGACTCACCTGAGCAGGAGCGGATATACTCTAGGGCACGAAAGATGGCGACCAGTTCAGCAGTGTAAACGCTGCAGCCATCCGGCAAGGAACGTTGTTCGGAACGGTCCCCTAGAGTGAGCGCATACCCGACACGACCAGCAACCATCGAACCGTCAGTGTAGACAATACCAGAGCCCTGATACGTGGGCAGGATAGAATAAAAGCGGCGGCGGAGGGCCTCTGGAGGGACTGAGTCCTTAGGGCCCTGTGCCAAGTCGAGCCGAAGGCTAGGGCGACGAACACACCATGGGTGGTGGTGGTGGTTGTTGGATGTTTAAGGGGGACTAAACAGCGAAGGTCATCAGTCCCCCATTCCAAAATCAGGCGAGCCGAAAATCTACAAAGCAGATAAAAACCAAAGGGGAGGAGACGTCCCCCCAGGCGCTAAAAGCACACAAATTCAGCAACAAACACTACAGACAAGAACAGGACAGAGGAACACCAGACAGAAAGAAACAGAAGAAAGGAAGATGGCCGGAGACTGGTTGACTGACCACGAGATCAAAAATGGGAAAGAGTCAACCATCTCACGGCACACCAGAACAGCAACAGACACAAGGACAATAGACACAGAAAGGGAAAGGCGCAGGACCTCCCTAAATCGAACCATAAAACGGACTACCACGGATAAAATTTAAAACGGTATCAGCCATGGAGGCATCGTCGGATAAAACCAAAGCCAAAGTGCCCGGGAGATTAAAAGATTGCCGGAGTGTGCGCAGCCGAGGACACTCCAGCAAAATGTGGCCGACCGTCAGCCGGGACCCACACCGACACAAGGGGGGATCCTCCTGACGCAACAGATGGCCGTGCGTCAGGTATGTATGGCCGATGCGCAGCCGACACAGGACTACCGAGTCCCTGCGAGAAGCCCGCAGGGAGGAACGCCACACATCGGTCGTCTCCTTGACAGCCCGCAGTTTATTCGGGGCTGTCATGCCACGCCACTCAGCAGCCCACATCCCAATCAGCTTACGGCGCAACACCAGCTGCTGGTCGCGAGCTGTAAGGCCGATCTCCAAAGCCGGGGCGTCGATCGCCCCTTTGGCCAGCCTGTCTACACGTTCGTTCCCAGGGATGCCAACATGACCGGGCGTCCAAACCAAGACCACCGAACGACCAGAACGAGCAATGTCGGAAACAGCCTCCTGAATGGAGGACACCAGAGGAGAGGAGGGATAGCAGCGGTCGATGGCCTGAAGGCTGCTCAGGGAGTCACTGCAGATGACAACGGACCTACCTGAGCAGAAACGCATGTGCTCAAGAGCGCGCAAGATGGCCACCAGCTCTGCAGTAAAAAGACTGCAGCCAGCCGGCAAGGAGCGTTGCTCAATATGGGCAGAGTGAGCAAAGGCGTAGGCAGTGCGACCATCAACCAGGGAACCATCAGTGTAGACAGGCTCACAGCCCGGAAATGATTCGAGGAGCGCAAGAAAACGGCGACGGAGGGCCACAGGCGGAACCGAGTCCTTAGGGCCCTGTGCCAAATCCAGACGGACAGACGGCCGGGACAAACACCAGGGAGGCGTAGGTGTATGGACCCGGAAGGGAGGCAGAAGAGGGAATGACCCCAGTTCTGACAGCAGGGACTGGACACGGACAGCTACGGAAAGCCCAGACCTAGGTCGCCGTTCGGGCAGATGGAGGACCATGGCAGGGAAAAGCAGGCGACGATTGGGATGGCCTGGCGAGCAATGCACGTGGACAGCATAGTCGGCGAGCAGTCGATGGCGGCGAAACCGCAGCGGGGGAACCCCGGCCTCCACCAGTAAACTATCCACGGGGCTCGTACGAAAAGCGCCAGTTGCAAGCCGGACCCCACAGTGGTGTATGGGGTCTAACAACTTCAACACTGAGGGTGACGCAGACCCATAGGCCAGGCTCCCATAATCAAGCCGGGACTGCACAAGGGCTCTGTACAACCGCAGCAGCGTGCAGCGATCTGCACCCCAAGACGTGTGGCTAAGGCAGCGGAGGGCGTTGAGGTGCCGCCAGCATTTTTGCTTCAGCTGAGTAACATGAGGAACCCATGTGAGCCGGGCATCAAACACGAGTCCCAAGAAGCGGCAAGTGTCCACCACTTCAAGCAGGTGGCCGTCGAGGTAAAGGTCAGGATGAGGGTGGACCGTCCGACGCCTGCAGAAGTGCATAACCCGAGTCTTGGCAGCAGAGAACTGAAAACCATGAGCCAGAGCCCATGATGCTGCCTTGCGAACGGCGACTTGCAACCTGCGTTCGGCGACTCCCGTAGTCGTGGAGCTAAATGAGATGCAGAAGTCGTCGGCATACAAAGAAGGAGACACCGACGACCCCACTGCTGCAGCCAGACCATTAATGGCCACTAGAAATAACGAGACGCTCAACACCGAGCCCTGCGGGACCCCATTTTCCTGTATATAAGAGGAACTAAAGGTGGCACCCACTTGCACCCGGAAAGAGCGGCGCAATAAAAAGCTTTGAAGAAAAGCCGGGAGCCGACCACGAAGACCCCACCCATGCAACGTGGCGAGGATGTGATGCCTCCATGTGGTGTCATACGCCTTCCGCAGATCGAAAAATACAGCAACAAGGTGCTGACGTCGGGCAAAAGCCGTACGGACAGCAGATTCCAGCCGCACCAAATTGTCCACTGCAGACCGGCCCCGACGGAAGCCACCCTGGGATGGAGCGAGGAGACCGCGCGACTCAAGGACCCAACACAAACGCCGCCCCACCATACGTTCGAGCAATTTGCACAAAACGTTGGTGAGGGTAATGGGACGATAGCTGTCCACCGCCAGTGGGTCCGCACCGGGCTTCACGATGGGGACAATAAGACCCTCTCGCCATTGCGACGGGAACACGCCCTCGCTCCAAATGCGATTAAAGATGGTGAGGATGTGTCTCTGGCAGTCCCTGGAGAGATGCTTCAGCATCTGCGCATGGATGCAGTCCGGTCCTGGTGCTGTATCAGGGCAATCGGCGAGGGCAGCGAGGAGTTCCCTCTCGCTGAAAGGAGCATTGTATGTTTCATAATGACGCGTGTGGAATGAGAACGGCGTCCGCTCGGCTCGCTCCTTTAGAGAGCGAAAGGCGGGGGGATAGGATGCAGTCGCAGAGCTCTGAGCAAAGTGCGCGGCTAGCCGTTCAGCAATGGCGGCAGCGTCCGTGCAGACAGCGCCGTCCAAGGAGAGCCCAGGGACACCCACAGGGGTCTGGGAGCCATAAATCCGCCGGATCCGGGACCACACGTGCGAGGACGAGACACGGGAGCCCAGGGAGGAGACGTACCTCTCCCAGCACTCCTGCTTACGCCGTGCAATAAGTCGACGGGCGAAGGCACGGAGCCTCTTAAAGGCGATGAGGGTCTCCAGAGACGGGTGCCGCCTATGACGCTGGAGAGCCCGCCTACGGTCGCGAATAGCCTCAGCAATCTCCGGCGACCACCAGGGGACAGCCTTCCGCCGAGGGAGGCCAGAGGAACGGGGGATGGTAGCCTCGGCCGCTGAAATGATGGACGTGGTTAAAACACAGACCACCTCGTCAATGTCACCCTGTGGGGGAGACGCAATGGTTACAGCGGAAGTAAAAGCTGGCCAGTCAGCCCTGTGGAGAGCCCAGCGGGGCAAGCGCCCAGAAGAATGACACTGTGGCAGTGACAAATAGATGGGAAAATGGTCACTACCACACAGGTCAGGATGCACCCTCCAGTGGAGGGAAGGGACAAGTCCAGGGCTGCAAATAGAGAGATCGATGGCCGAGAACGAGCCGTGGGCCACACTGAAATGCGTGGGAGCACCGGTGTTCAAGAGGCTAAGGTCGAGCTGAGCCAACACATGCTCCACGGCCCGACCACGATCATCGGAGACACTCCCACCCCATAGAGGGTTGTGGGCATTGAAATCGCCCAGCAGCAAAAAAGGTGGCGGCAGTTGTGCTATCAGAGCAGCCAGGACATGCTGCGCGACAGTACCATCAGGTGGAAGGTAAATACTGCAGACGGTAATGGCCTGGGGCGTCCACACCCGAACAGCGACAGCCTCTAAAGCTGTTTGTAGAGGCACAAACTCGCTGTGAAGAGAGTTCAGGACATAAATACAGACGCCACCAGACACCCTTTCGTAAGTTGCCCGGTTCTTAAAATAACCCCGATAGCCACGGAGGGCGGGGGTTCGCATTGCTGGAAACCAAGTTTCCTGCAGAGCAATGCAAAGGAAAGGATGACGGCTGATAAGGTGGCGGAGCTCAGCTAGATGGTGGAAGAAACCGCTGCAGTTCCACTGGAGGATGTTATTAGCCATGGATGGGAAAGGCGTGAAGGGACTGGGGAGGCAGACTACGCCTCCGGGGCCCCTGCTGCTACAGAGTCACCACCTGGAAAACAGCCATCTACTGCATCCGAGGGACTGGCGAGATCCATGTCCTCAGCGGACGCCAGAATCTCCACCTCATCCTCAGACGCAGAGCTTGTAGGAAGCGGTGGAATGGGTGCCACCGCAATGTCGGTAGCCTTGGGGAGTTTCTTCTTCTGCTGCTTCTCGCGCCGTGCCTTTGGTGGCGCAGGCTGGGAGGGCGCAACTGGGTCGGTCTCAGGGACAGACGATGACCGTGTGTCCCGACGACCAGGGACTGGCGGTTGTTTGAGCCACTTGCGGCCGTCGGCTTTGGAACCGGTCGGAGCGTGCGAAGGAAGGTCCCCAAGGGACCCCTTCCTTACGAGAGGAGCCGAAGAAGTCTTACGCTTCTCCGGCTGGGAAGGGGGGACTGATGTCCCCGATGGTTGGGGGGGTGTTGCTCCTGAAGTAGATGGAGCAGGAGCAACAGGAGGTTTAGTGCCCCCCACCATCAAGGGGGCAGGTGTGGGACTTCGACTCTGGGAGCTGACTGGTGCGGATGGAATTGTAGAAGGAGTGACAGTTGCGGCATATGAAGCTGTCATGCGCACCGGATGAAGTCTATCATATTTTCGCTTCGCCTCAGTGTACGTCAGGCGGTCGAGAGTCTTTATTTCCATGATCTTCCGCTCCTTCTGCAGAATCGGACAGTCTGGCGAGCAAGGCGGATGGTGCGCACCACAGTTCACACAGATTGGAGGCGGCGCACAGGGATGATCTGGATGGGAAGGTCGACCGCAATCGCGACAGACGAGGTCGGACGCACAGCGGGAAGACATGTGGCCGAACTTCCAACACTTGAAGCATCGCATCGGGGGAGGGATATACGGCTTGACATCACAACGGTACACCATCACCTTGACCTTCTCAGGTAACGTGTCACCCTCGAAGGCCAAGATGAAGGCACCGGTGGCAACTTGACGATCCCTCGGACCCCGGTGGACGCGCCGGACGAAATGGACACCTCGGCGCTCCAAGTTGGCGCGCAGCTCGTCGTCGGACTGTAAAAGCAGATCCCTGTGAAAGATAATGCCCTGGACCATGTTCAGACTCTTATGGGGCGTGATAGTGACAGAGACATCCCCCAGCTTAGTACAAGCGAGCAAGGCCCGCGACTGGGCGGAGGATGCCGTTTTTATCAACACCGATCCGGACCGCATCTTGGACAAGCCCTCCACCTCCCCAAACTTGTCCTCTAAATGCTCGACAAAGAACTGAGGCTTCACGGACATAAAAGATTCCCCGTCAGATCTGGTACAGACGAGATATCGGGGCGAGTATCTTTCGCTCTCATTCATAGCCCTTCGTTCCTCCCATGGTGTGGCCAGGGAGGGGAACGATTTGGGGTCATACACGTTAGCCTTGAATTGAGCTTTGGAACGCTTAGAGACTGCTGACGGCTGGCCGCCAGCAAGAGAAGATGTACCACGCTTCATTGCGGGTCATCCGCCCTGATGCCACCTACTCCGACCAAGGGCCCTCCCCACGGGCGCCACCCAGCCACAGCAAAGGCCACCTGGCAGGATGGCCATTGCCGGGAGTCCTGATGCCCCAGGGAGATGGGCATCTACTCCTTGGCATACGTGGGGAGTGAACGGCGCAGGCATCAGTAGAGCGATCCCTGTGTTGTCAGGGGGCTACAACCAAGAGGGTACATGGCGACCCCACCACAACGGACTGGCTACCGTGCTGGATCTTAGGTGCAAAAATGGCCAAGGTCGTCGTCACAGTTAAAAGAAACACTGCAGAGTGCAGCGTGGAAATCGCCCAAGAGATCGAAAACGAGCGGGACACCATTGCAACGACGAGAAAGACGGCTATAGGTGTAATTGCACGAAGGATACAGTGCACCATGTAAGGTGCCCTTCCCCAATTGGCTCGCTCTTCGGAAGAATTTAGATAGATGGAGGTCAAACCCGAGAGGGGACCATCACATAAGGCCGAAACGTTTGAGACTCCTTTTAGTCGCCTCTTACGACAGGCAGGACTACCGCGGGCCTATTCTTACCCCCGAACCCGCAGGGGGTCACACCATGGGGGTGTATGCAAAGTAGCCCGGAAAGGAGGTGGAACAGTGAAACCCTGGAGCCCAGAGAGAAGCTCCTTGACGCGGACCGCTATTGTACAACCAGACCGGGGCCGACGTTCTGGCATACGGACGACCGACCGCGGGAACAGGAGACGATAGTTTGGATGCCCGGGCGAGCTTAGAACATGGGCAGCATAAGCGGCCAGCAAACGTTGGCGTCGGAACCGCAGCGGAGGTACACCTGCCTCCACTAGTACGCTGTCCACAGGGCTGGTGCGGAAAGCACCAGTGGCAAGGCGTATCCCGCTGTGGAGAATCGGGTCCCGCACCCGTAACGCAGATGGGGATGCTGAGCCATAAGCCAGGCTCCCATAATCCAGACGGGACTGGATTAACGCCTGGTAGAGCCGCAACAGTGTAGAGCGGTCGGCGCCCCAGTGGGTGTTGCTCAAGCATCGCAGAGCGTTTAGATGCCACAAACACGTCTGTTTGAGCTGCCGGATATGAGGCAGCCAAGTCAACCGGGCATCGAAAACCACCCCCAAAAACCTGTGGGTCTCCACCACAGCAAGGAGTTCGTCGGCAAGATAAAGCCGCGGCTCAGGATGGACTGTCCGGCGCCGGCAGAAATGCATAACGCGGGTCTTGGCTGCCGAAAACTGAAACCCATGCGCTACAGCCCAAGACTGCGCCTTACGGATAGCGCCCTGTAACTGACGTTCAACAGCTGCAATGCCAGTAGAGCTGTAATAAAGGCAGAAGTCGTCAGCATACAGGGACGCGGAGACAGAATTTCCCACGGCCGCAGCAAGCCCGTTAATGGCTATTAAAAACAGACAGACACTTAAAACAGAGCCCTGTGGCACACCGTTCTCCTGGACGTGGGAGGAACTATACGAGGCCGCGACTTGCACGCGGAAGGTACGACACGACAGAAAATTGCGGATAAAAATCGGCAGAGGACCCCGAAGACCCCATCCATGAAGCGTAGAAAGAATGTGATGACGCCATGTCGTATCGTACGCCTTCCGCATGTCGAAAAAGACAGCGACCAGGTGCTGACGGCGGGCAAAGGCAGTACGGATGGCAGTCTCCAGGCTCACCAGATTGTCGGTGGCGGAGCGGCCTTTACGGAACCCACCCTGAGACGGAGCCAGAAGGCCCCGAGACTCCAGTACCCAATGCAAGCGCCGGCTCACCATCCGTTCGAGAAACTTGCACATAAAGTTGGTGAGGCTAATGGGACGGTAGCTGTCCACCTCCAGAGGGGTCGTTCCAGGTTTCAAAACGGGGATGACAATGCCTTCCCGCCATTGCGACGGAAACTCCCCCTCGACCCAAAGACGGTTGTAAAGATCGAGAAGGCGCCGCTGGCAGTCCACTGAAAGATGTTTCAGCATTTGACAGTGGATGCCATCTGGCCCAGGAGCGGTATCAGGGCAAGCAGCGAGGGCACTGCGAAATTCCCACTCACTGAATGGAGCATTGTAAGATTCTGGGTGGTTGGTGCGAAACGAAAGGCTCCGACGTTCCATCCGCTCTTTAATGGAGCGGAAGGCCTGGGGGTAATTCGCAGAAGCGGAACTCATAGCAAAATGCTCTGCTAAGCGATTTGCAATGACGTCGGAGTCAGTACAAACTGCTCCATTCAGTGAGAGCGCAGGGACGCTGACAGGTGGCCGATAGCCGTAGACGCGTCGAATCTTGGCCCAGACCTGCGATGGAGTGACATGGAGGCCAATTGTGGACACATACCGCTCCCAGCACTCCTTCTTGCCTTGGCGGATAAGGAGGCGGGCCCGCGCACGCAGCCGTTTGAAGGCGATAAGGTGGTCGAGGGAGGGGTGTCGCTTGTGACGCTGGAGCGCCCGCCGGCGATCTTTAATCGCTTCAGCGATCTCAGGCGACCACCAAGGCACAGCCTTCCGCCGAGGGGACCCACAGGAATGGGGAATGGCAGATTCGGCGGCAGTAACGATGCCGGTGGTGACCGATTGAACCACCGCATCAATGTCATCGGTAGAGAGAGGCTCAAAAGCGGCAGTGGAGGAGAACAAGTCCCAGTCAGCCTTATTCATAGCCCATCTGCTAGGGCGCCCAGAAGAGTGGCGCTGTGGTAGTGACAAAAAGATCGGAAAATGGTCACTACCACACAGGTCATCATGCACACTCCATTGGACAGACGGTAAGAGGCTATGGCTACAGATTGAAAGGTCAATGGCGGAGTAGGTGCCATGCGCCACACTGAAGTGTGTGAAGGCACCATCATTTAACAGCGAGAGATCGAGCTGTGACAATAAATGCTCAATGATGGCGCCTCGACCTGTTGCCACTGACCCACCCCACAGAGGGTTATGAGCGTTGAAGTCGCCCAATAGCAAGAAAGGTGGCGGCAATTGGGCGACCAGTGCAGCCAGGACATGCTGCGAGACATCACCATCCGGTGGAATGTAAAGACTGCAGACGGTAACAGCCTGTGGCGTCCACACGCGTACAGCGACAGCCTCTAAAGGCGTCTGGAGAGGGACAGACTCGCTGTGCAGAGTGTGAAGGACATAAATGCAGACGCCACCAGACACCCTTGCATAAGCTGCTCGGTTCTTGTAATAACCCCGATAGCCACGGAGGGCGGGGGTTCGCATCGCCGGAAACCAAGTTTCCTGGAGAGCAATGCAGAAGAAAGGGCGAAGGCTGAGAAGTTGGCGGAGCTCAGCTAAATGGTGGAAAAAACCGCCGCAGTTCCACTGGAGGATGGTATTGTCCATGGCTGAGAAAGGCGTGAAAGGACTGGGAAGGCACTTTACGCCGCTTGTTCACTCACTGCCACCGATTCAGTACCCGGACGAGAGGCATCCATGGCGTCTGAGGGACCAGCGAGATCAAGGTCCTCAGCGGACGCTAGAATCTCGACTTCATCCTCAGACGCAGAGCGCGAAAGGTGCGGTGGGGTTGGTGCCACCGCAAGTTCTTTAGCCTTAGAGGTCTTTCTCTTGGACTTCTCTCGCTGAACCTTGGGTTTCACCGGCTGGGAAGGCTTCACCGATTCAGTCTCCGGGACAGAGGAGGATCGTGAAGCCCTACGCCCGGCTGCTGGTGAGGACTTATGCCACTGGTGGCCGTCATCCTTCCCGCTGGGGGAACCCTGGGAAGGGAGCGTCCCAAGGGAACTCTTACGGGCGAGAGTAGCCGAAGAAGTTAGGCGCTTCTCCGGCTGAGAAGCGGGGACGGACGTCCCCGACGGGTGGTGGTGGTGGTGGTTGTTGGATGTTTAAGGGGGACTAAACAGCGAAGGTCATCAGTCCCCCATTCCAAAATCAGGCGAGCCGAAAATCTACGAAGCAGATAAAAACCAAAGGGGGAGGAGACGTCCCCCCAGGCGCTAAAAGCACACAAATGCAGCAACAAACACTACAGACAAGGACAGAGGAACATCAGACAGAAATAAACAGAAGAAAGGAAGATGGCCGGAGACTGGTTGACTGACCACGAGATCAAAAATGGGAAAGAGTCAACCATCTCACAGCACACCAGAACAGCAACAGACACAAGGACAATAGACACAGAAAGGGAAAGGCGCAGGACCTCCCTAAATCGAACCATAAAACGGACTACCACGAATAAAATTTAAAACGGTATCAGCCATGGAGGCATCGTCGGATAAAACCAAAGCCAAAGTGCCCGGGAGATTAAAAGATTGCCGGAGTGTGCGCAGTCGAGGACACTCCAGCAAAATGTGGCCGACCGTCAGCCGGGACCCACACTGACACAAGGGGGGATCCTCCTGACGCAACAGATGGCCGTGCGTCAGGTAGGTATGGCCGATGCGCAGCCGACGCAGGACTACCGAGTCCCTGCGAGAAGCCCGCAGGGAGGAACGCCACACATCGGTCGTCCCCTTGACAGCCCGTAGTTTATTCGGGGCTGTCATGCCACGCCACTCAGCAGCCCACATCCCAAGTACCTTACGGCGCAACACCAGCTGCTGGTCGCGAGCCGTAAGGCCGATCTCCAAAGCTGGGGCGGCTATCGCCCCTTTGGCCAGCCTGTCTACACGTTCGTTCCCTGGGATGCCAACATGACCGGGCGTCCAAACCAGGACCACTGAACCACCAGAACGGGCAATGGCGGAAACAGCCTCCTGAATGGAGGACACCAGAGGAGAGGAGGGATAGCAGCGGTCGATGGCCTGAAGGCTGCTCAGGGAGTCACTGCAGATGACAACGGACCTACCTGAGCAGAAACGCATGTGCTCAAGAGCGCGCAAGATGGCCACCAGCTCTGCAGTAAAAATACTGCAGCCAGCCGGCAAGGAGCGTTGCTCAATATGGTCAGAGTGAGCAAAGGCGTAGGCAGTGCGACCATCAACCAGGGAACCATCAGTGTAGACTGGCTCACAGCCCGGAAATGATTCGAGGAGCGCAAGAAAACGGCGACGGAGGGCCACAGGCGGAACCGAGTCCTTAGGGCCCTGTGCCAAATCCAGACGGACAGACGGCCGGGACAAACACCAGGGAGGCGTAGGTGTATGGACCCGGAAGGGAGGCAGAAGAGGGAATGACCCCAGTTCTGACAGCAGGGACTGGACACGGACAGCTACGGAAAGCCCAGACCTAGGTCGCCGTTCGGGCAGATGGAGGACCATGGCAGGGAAAAGCAGGCGACGATTGGGATGGCCTGGCGAGCAATGCACGTGGACAGCATAGTCGGCGAGCAGTCGATGGCGGCGAATCCGCAGCGGGGGAACCCCGGCCTCCACCAGTAAACTATCCACGGGGCTCGTACGAAAAGCGCCAGTTGCAAGCCGGACCCCACAGTGGTGTATGGGGTCTAACAACTTCAACACTGAGGGTGACGCAGACCCATAGGCCAGGCTCCCATAATCAAGCCGGGACTGCACAAGGGCTCTGTACAATTGCAGTAGCGTGCAGCGATCTGCACCCCAAGACGTGTGGCTAAGGCAGCGGAGGGCGTTGAGGTGCCGCCAGCATTTTTGCTTCAGCTGAGTAACATGAGGAACCCATGTGAGCCGGGCATCAAACACGAGTCCCAAGAAGCGGCAAGTGTCCACCACGTCAAGCAGGTGGCCGTCGAGGTAAAGTTCAGGATGAGGGTGGACCGTCCGACGCCTGCAGAAGTGCATAACCCGAGTCTTGGCAGCAGAGAACTGAAAACCATGAGCCAGAGCCCATGATGCTGCCTTGCGAACGGCGACCTGCAACCTGCGTTCGGCGACTCCCGTAGTCGTGGAGCTGAATGAGATGCAGAAGTCGTCGGCATACAAAGAAGGAGACACCGACGACCCCACTGCTGCAGCCAGACCATTAATGGCCACTAGAAATAACGAGACGCTCAACACCGAGCCCTGCGGGACCCCATTTTCCTGTATATAAGAGGAACTAGAGGTGGCACCGACTTGCACATGGAAAGAGCGGCGCAATAAAAAGCTTTGAAGAAAAGCCGGGAGCCGACCACGAAGACCCCACCCATGCAACGTGGCGAGGATGTGATGCCTCCATGTGGTGTCATACGCCTTCCGCAGATCGAAAAATACAGCAACAAGGTGCTGACGTCGGGCAAAAGCCGTACGGACAGCAGATTCCAGCCGCACCAAATTGTCCACTGCAGACCGGCCCCGACGGAAGCCACCCTGGGATGGAGCGAGGAGACCGTGCGACTCAAGGACCCAACACAAACGCCGCCCCACCATACGTTCGAGCAATTTGCACAAAACGTTGGTGAGGGTAATGGGACGATAGCTGTCCACCGCCAGTGGGTCCGCACCGGGCTTCACGATGGGGACAATAAGACCCTCTCGCCATTGCGACGGGAACACGCCCTCGTTCCAAATGCGGTTAAAGATGGCGAGGATGTGTCTCTGGCAGTCCCTGGAGAGATGCTTCAGCATCTGCGCATGGATGCAGTCCGGTCCTGGTGCTGTATCAGGGCAATCGGCGAGGGCAGCGAGGAGTTCCCTCTCGCTGAAAGGAGCATTGTATGTTTCATAATGACGCGTGTGGAATGAGAACGGCGTCCGCTCGGCTCGCTCCTTTAGAGAGCGAAAGGCGGGGGGATAGGATGCAGTCGCAGAGCTCTGAGCAAAGTGCGCGGCTAGCCGTTCAGCAATGGCGGCAGCGTCCGTGCAGACAGCGCCGTCCAAGGAGAGCCCAGGGACACCCACAGGGGTCTGGGAGCCATAAATCCGCCGGATACGGGACCACACGTGCGAGGACGAGACACGGGAGCCCAGGGAGGAGACGTACCTCTCCCAGCACTCCTGCTTACGCCGTGCAATAAGTCGACGGGCGAAGGCACGGAGCCTCTTAAAGGCGATGAGGGTCTCCAGAGACGGGTGCCGCCTATGACGCTGGAGAGCCCGCCTACGGTCGCGAATAGCCTCAGCAATCTCCGGCGACCACCAGGGGACAGCCTTCCGCCGAGGGAGGCCAGAGGAACGGGGGATGGTAGCCTCGGCCGCTGAAACGATGGACGTGGTTAAAACACGGACCACCTCGTCAATGTCACCCTGTGGGGGAGACGCAATGGTTACAGCGGAAGTAAAAGCTGGCCAGTCAGCCCTGTGGAAAGCCCAGCGGGGCAAGCGCCCAGAAGAATGACACTGTGGCAGTGACAAATAGATGGGAAAATGGTCACTACCACACAGGTCAGGATGCACCCTCCAGTGGAGGGATGGGACAAGTCCAGGGCTGCAAATAGAGAGATCGATGGCCGAGAACGAGCCATGGGCCACACTGAAATGCGTGGGAGCACCGGTGTTTAAGAGGCTAAGGTCGAGCTGAGCCAACACATGCTCCACGGCCCGACCACGATCATCGGAGACAGTCCCACCCCATAGAGGGTTGTGGGCATTGAAATCGCCCAGCAGCAAAAAAGGTGGCGGCAGTTGTGCTATCAGAGCAGCCAGGACATGCTGCGCGACAGTACCATCAGGTGGAAGGTAAATACTGCAGACGGTGATAGCCTGTGGCGTCCACACCCGAACAGCGACAGCCTCTAAAGCTGTTTGTAGAGGTACAAACTCGCTGTGAAGAGAGTTCAGGACATATATGCAGACGCCACCAGACACCCTTTCGTAAGTTGCCCGGTTCTTAAAATGACCCCGATAGCCACGGAGGGCGGGGGTTCGCATTGCTGGAAACCAAGTTTCCTGCAGAGCAATGCAAAGGAAAGGATGACGGCTGATAAGTTGGCGGAGCTCAGCTAAATGGTGGAAGAAACCGCTGCAGTTCCACTGGAGGATGGTACTGGCCATTGCTGGGAAAGGCGTGACGGGACAGGGAAGGCAGATTACGCCACTGGGTCACCCGCTGCCTCCAAGTGAGCACCTGTGCCAGTGCTTTCCATGGCGTCGGAGGGACTGGCGAGATCGAGGTCCTCAGCGGACGCCAGGATCTCCACCTCGTCCTCAGACGCAGAGCTTGTAGGCAGCGGTGGAATGGGTGCCACCGCAACGTCGGTAGCCTTGGGGAGTTTCTTCTTCTGCTGCTTCGCGCGCTGTGCCTTTGGTGGTTCAGGCTTGGAGGGCGTCACTGGGTCAGTCTCAGGGACAGACGATGATCGTGTGTCCCGACGACCAGGGACTGGCGGTTGTTTGAGCCACTTGCGGCCGTCGGTTTTGGAACCTGTTGGAGCGTGCGAAGGAAGGTCCCCAAGGGACCCCTTCCTTACGAGAGGAGCCGAAGAAGTCTTACGCTTCTCCGGCTGGGAAGGGGGGACTGATGTCCCCGATGGTTGGGGGGGTGTTGCTCCTGAAGTAGATGGAGCAGGAGCAACAGGAGGTTTAGTGCCCCCCACCATCAAGGGGGCAGGTGTGGGACTTCGACTCTGAGAGGTGACCAGAGCGGATGGAAGTGGAGAAGGAGTGACAGTGGCGGCATAAGAAACTGGCATGCGCACCGGATGAAGCCGATCATATTTCCGCTTCGCCTCAGTGTACGTCAGGCGGTCGATAGTCTTTATTTCCATGATCTTCCGCTCCTTCTGCAGGATCGGACAGTCTGGCGAGCAAGGCGGATGGTGCGCACCACAGTTCACACAGAATGGAGGCGGCGCACAGGGATGATCAGGATGGGAAGGTCGACCGCAATCGCGACAGACGAGGTCGGAAGCACAGCGGGAAGACATGTGGCCGAACTTCCAACACTTGAAGCACCGCATCGGGGGAGGGATATACGGCTTGACATCACAACGGTACACCATCACCTTGACCTTCTCAGGTAACGTGTCACCCTCGAAGGCCAAGATGAAGGCACCGGTGGCAACTTGACGATCCCTCGGACCCCGGTGGACGCGCCGGACGAAATGGACACCTCGGCGCTCCAAGTTGGCGCGCAGCTCGTCGTCGGACTGTAAAAGCAGATCCCTGTGAAAGATAATGCCCTGGACCATGTTCAGACTTTTATGGGGCGTGATAGTGACGGAGACATCCCCCAGCTTAGTACAAGCGAGCAAGGCCCGCGACTGGGCGGAGGATGCCGTTTTTATCAACACCGATCCGGACCGCATCTTGGACAAGCCCTCCACCTCCCCAAACTTGTCCTCTAAATGCTCTACAAAGAACTGAGGCTTCACGGATAGAAAAGATTCCCCATCAGCTCTGGTACAGACAAGATATCTGGGCGAATACGTCTCAGTGTCACGCAATGCCTGTCGTTCCTCCCATGGTGTGGCGAGGGAGGGGAACGATTTGGGGTCATAAACGTTACCTTTAAAATGGGCTCTCGAACGCTTAGAGACTGCTGACGGCTGGCCGCCAGCGACAGATGATGTACCACGCTTCATTGCGGGTCATCCGCCCTGATGCCACCTACTCCGACCAAGGGCCCTCCCCACGGGCGCCACCCAGCCACAGCAAAGGCCACCTGGCAGGATGGCCATTGCCGGGAGTCCCGATGCCCCAGGGAGATGGGCATCTACTCCTTGGCATACGTGGGGAGTGAACGGCGCAGGCATCAGTAGAGCGAACCCTGTGTTGTCAGGGGGCTACAACCAAGAGGGTACATGGCGACCCCACCACAACGGACTGGCTACCGTGCTGGATCTTAGGTGCAAAAATGGCCAAGGTCGTCGTCACAGTTAAAAGAAACACTGCAGAGTGCAGCGTGGTAATCGCCCATGAGATCGAAAACGAGCGGGACACCATCGCAACGACGAGAAAGACGGCAAGAGGTCTAATTGCACGAAGGATACAGTGCACCATGTAAGGTGCCCTTCCCCAATTGGCTCGCTCTTCGGAATAATTTGGATAGATGGAGGTCAAACCCGAGAGGGGACCATCACATAAGGCCGAAACGTTTGAGACTCCTTTTAGTCGCCTCTTACGACAGGCAGGAATACCGCGGGCCTATTCTAACCCCCGAACCCGCAGGGGGTCACAGCAAAATTCCCGGAACTATCTCATTAATCAAAACCCTAGTAATTCTAACACATAACTAATATCCTGTGATACCTATTTGCTCAGAAGTGGAGAAGAGTGACGTTACTTGGATATTAAAGTGAATCACTGTATGCATCAACGTAAGGATGCGCCTGTGCCCTTCTCTGCCAGGGCTTCATCCTCCCTCCATTTTAAATCTTCCCCTCTCTTTCTTTGCTGTTTTTTCGCCTCGATGTTCATCTCTTCCCTATCTGTGTTTCTCTAGCCTTGTGGTTTTAGGCTGGAGATTTTAGTGTGTTTCAGAGTGGCTGGCTCATCCTTTCTTATTCTTGCGATCAGCCAGCCAACGCCATCTGCTGTATTTTTTAATACTTTCTACGGCATTTGTTTCATTTAGTGCACGTTTTCCCCCTTTAGCTTGCTTCTTTCGTTTTCTCTGAGTAATGTTCCCAGTTACTTTTACGACTTTTTTACTTTCCCAGATTCTTTTTCGGAATGGTTTTAATCTGAGACCCTTTTGAGTAACGAAATGGGGACTGATGACCATGTAGTTTAGTCTCTTTACTGTTTAGTAGTTGGTGAGACATGGACTGAGTAGTGATGTTACTTGAATATTAAAATCGATCACTGTATAAATATTACCAATAAACGTAGCTAGCAAAATTGCTGATAAATGTAGCACTTCGTAAAAAGCGGCCATGTCAGAATCTTTCACATGTTCTGTATTACTCCAAATGTTGGATATCAGAAAACTAATTAGCTCTTTTCCAACAGGAGCGTCAGTTTACGCTTGACGCGTTTTTTGAGGAGCTGCTGCAGAGACGTCTGCAGTGAGAAGAGGAAAGCCACACTGCTACGGTGAGTGAAACTTCGATCTGCAGATTTTAGTTTCTAAGTGTAATTCTGGTTTCATGGCCACATCGTAACTCCTTTCAGAACGGTAACCTGCGTTTGCGTTATTTATCCTACTCTACAATTGTACGTTTTTAATATCACTGAAATGCTGACAGCTTAGGTACAGAAACAAGCCTACAAAATGCAAAATTCTATTCTCGAAGCGAAAATTCTGTTGTATTGGGCTGTGGGTGGTTATCACGATGCTTGCAACACTGTGCTTCTATAACGGTTTTGAATTGTGAGCGGATACGCAGCTTTTTTCGACAGTGTATTATTTCACCCTACTATTGCTAGGTTCTACGTAATCTTAAGAATGAACGGTACAATATGCTTGTCTACCCTTTCACAGGATGGAGGCAGTTTCAGAAAACATTCTTATCTCCTCCCGTCCATGAAAGAGTTATCAAGTTTTCAGTATAGTTTCACGTTGATCATCGTATGCTGGTCTTTTGGTTCTGTTTTATTATACTGCGTCAAGGTTTACTTTTCTGTGCTGTAATTATCTATGACACCTTCGGAATTTCAGTTCACCATTTTGGGAACTTGTTTTAAGAAACTCTACGATTCTGGAATACGTGCATATACCAACAGTCTCAGTTGCCTTGGTTGCTTTATGCGTAGAACGTAGTTAAGTCTAATGGTCAGTATAAAGGTAGAAATATTCTCATACTTGTGATAGCCACCTGCCATCATGATACAATGATCAGAAGGAACTGTGCTCAGGGAACAGGATAGAGGCAAACAGTCATTGCTGGTAGTTCTCATATTTAAATTCCTATTTATAATACTTAGCAATCTTGAGTTGATGAGGAGGGGAGACAGAAACATCCCTTCACTATACCCGTATCTGGGACGCAAAACAATTTATAAAATATATTGTCGTTACACTCTTTTACTACACTTGTGCCAATAGTTATAAACTAGTAACTCCATTTCGTGTCTATTTTACGGTCTCAACAATATCGATACAGAAACCGACCCTATATTAGCCTCGGGTCCTACAATAATTTTGCAGTTTTCTTTACATATATCAACCCACCGTAATGTGATCTCGTTTTTAATTCTGAAATTTAAATTTGTCGACAGGTCACTCCAGTGGCCTTTTCCACCAACCACAGAAGCTCAACACTCCACACCACACAGCTCTTCATAGTCACCAAATCTTATGCTGCCTGTTGGGCGTGCCGCCGTCAACTCAGCGCCTGGGGAAGAGTCACTCCAGTGGCCTCCCCGCAAACCCACGGAGGCTCAACACCCCACACCATGCAGCTCTTCATAGCCACCAAATCTTCTGCTGACTGCTGGGGGTGCCGTCGTCAACTCGGCGCGTGGAGAAGGCCGTCTGGTTGCTAAACTATTCGACCACGATACCGTGGCCAATACCACCTGAAACCAAAGTTGCCGGTCCAATAAAACTTCGGCTTAATGGGATAATATAGTCGGGTTATTTATTTTAGTTCTAGTGAGATGGCATTATGGTAACACACGGGCCTCGCATTTGGATTGACAGTGGTACAAGTCAATAATTCGTCAATCAACATCTATGGTTTCGGTAGTTTCTTTAAGTAGATTAAGGAAACCGCAAGGATGTTTCCCTCGTAATTCGACTCGTACAATTTTCTCCACAATACATGCTCCGTTTGTTATTACCTCTTCTTCTATGGACGTTAGGTCCGAATAATTGTTACATCTTTTCTTTATTGAGTAAGAGATTCATCTGAGCTTTTTTTTTTTTTTTTAAGAAAGCTATTGTAATATTGGTGCACCAATACAAGCATTTAGAACCCACAGAACTTGCCTTTCAAAATTTGCTAAGTAAGTTCATCAGCAAATTCATTCAAACTAATAACACTTAAAAGAGGAATGTGACTAAAAGACCTCTGCATCTAAGAATAACAAGTTAGTGCCTGTCATACCGACAGTTACTTACTAAATCAGTGCGCCACATGTAATATAACCCTAAACTATGCAGAAACTACACCATAATCAACATTTGACATCGTCAGTATACATTGTTATCGGCACTCGGTTAGTTCGTTTTCATTAATGACCCCCATACTCGTTCCTGCAAAACTATATGGGTGCGAAATAGAAGGTACGTTGACACACTAAGCAACTGGTCATAAAAGTAGCATTTGCAACTAGGAAACATAAGTTAAAGCACCCTTAGTGTAATCTAACCGATGCTGCGTTTCACTGTACTCCATCGTGCGAACAATAATTGGTTAGCATAGTGATGCAACTACAGACAAATAAACGAAGCATTTGTGCTACGATCGTATAGCTCAGCCGTAAGACACACACACACACACACACACACACACACACACACACACACACACACAATTCACAGAACACGCGTGACCATTACCGCTTATAGCGCGGACGTCGCTTCTTATTACGAGGGCAGTTCAATAAGTAATGCAACACTTTTTTTTTCTCGGCCAATTTTGGTTGAAACAACCGGAAATTTCTTGTGGAATATTTTCAAACATTCCCGCTTCGTCTCGTATAGTTTCATTGACTTCCGACAGGTGGCAGCGCTGTACGGAGCTGTTAAAATGACGTCTGTAACGGATGTGCGTTACAAACAACGGGCAGTGATCGAGTTTCTTTTGGCGGAAAACCAGGGCATCTCAGATATTCATAGGCGCTTGCAGAATGTCTACGGTGATCTGGCAGTGGACAAAAGCACGGTGAGTCGTTGGGCAAAGCGTGTGTCATCATCGCCGCAAGGTCAAGCAAGACTGTCTGATCTTCCGCGTGCGGGCCGGCCGTGCACAGCTGCGACTCCTGCAATGGTGGAGCGTGCGAACACACTCGTTCGAGATGATCACCGGATCACCATCAAACAACTCAGTGCTCAACTTGACATCTCTGTTGGTAGTGCTGTCACAATTGTTCACCAGTTGGGATATTCAAAGGTTTGTTCCCGCTGGGTCCCTCGTTGTCTAACCGAACACCATAAAGAGCAAAGGAGAACCATCTGTGCGGAATTGCTTGCTCGTCATGTGGCTGAGGGTGACAATTTCTTGTCAAAGATTGTTACAGGCGATGAAACATGGGTTCATCACTTCGAACCTGAAACAAAACGGCAATCAATGGAGTGGCGCCACACACACTCCCCTACCGAGAAAAAGTTTAAAGCCATACCCTCAGCCGGTAAAGTCATGGTTACAGTCTTCTGGGACGCTGAAGGGGTTATTCTGTTCGATGTCCTTCCCCATGGTCAAACGATCAACTCTGAAGTGTATTGTGCTACTCTTCAGAAATTGAAGAAACGACTTCAGCGTGTTCGTAGGCACAAAAATCTGAACGAACTTCTCCTTCTTCATGACAACGCAAGTCCTCACACAAGTCTTCGCACCCGAGAGGAGCTCACAAAACTTCAGTGGACTGTTCTTCCTCATGCACCCTACAGCCCCGACCTCGCACCGTCGGATTTCCATATGTTTGGCCCAATGAAGGACGCAATCCGTGGGAGGCACTACGCGGATGATGAAGAAGTTATTGATGCGGTACGACGTTGGCTCCGACATCGACCAGTGGAATGGTATCGTGCAGGCATACAGGCCCTCATTTCAAGGTGGCGTAAGGCCGTAGCATTGAATGGAGATTACGTTGAAAAATAGTGTTGTGTAGCTAAAAGATTGGGGAATAACCTGGTGTATTTCAATGCTGAATAAAACAACCCCTGTTTCAGAAAAAAAAATGTGTTGCATTACTTATTGAACTGCCCTCGTACGTACCCTTTCCCCTGTGATTTCTAATACTTTACCTTTCACTTTGAGCACTGTAGTAGTGTCAGAGAAGTAACGTCTGTAGCAGGAGAGTCATTTTTACTTTTTATTTCCATTTCCCCGAAAGTAATGAGTTGGTGCACGTGTCACAGAAAACTACAAATATCAAATGAGGTGGGGAAATGAATATGCTATCGATCTGCGCAAGCCTTGTGAATAAGTGGATCAATGTTAATCACAAGGGAGTTGCACATTCGATATATTAACATTGACCCACGTACCTTTTCCCATATTCCAATTAAAAACATTGATCAAAATACATTATTCCATGATCCAAAAGAAAAAAAGAAAAGAAAAACATTGATTGACACAGTTCCTCACATGACTTAATTAAAAAACATTGATCCACTGACTGAGTGTGCTCACACTGATCGACTGCGTAGCAATAGGAAGCACAGAAATATTTCGCTACATTTTCTTGTGTATCATGAGTTTTTTTTTTTTTTTTTTTTTTTTTTTGTGGTTTTAGGGCGCACAACTTCAGCGGTCATTAGCGCCCAGACTACGTTAGGAATGCACCGCGAGGCACAAGTTTAAAACAGCAGCTAAAAGGGAAAACACAATGAAAGATCGACAGGCATAGGATTAAAAGAACAGCATAATCAAATGTCCTTAGACAGGTTGGTCAAGTTGATAAAACGAAGAACGCGAGAAGCTGCTCCTGGGTCATTCGCTAAAATGGCATCGAGAGTAGGTTGGTTGGTTGGTTTGGGGGGATGAAAGGGACCAGACTGCTACGGTCATCGGTCCATTTTTCCAAAGACAAAGAACACCCACAGAGAAGAAAAACAAGGAACAGAAGAGATCACAGACGATACAGAACAAGAGATACTGAGACAAAGACAAGACAAAACAAACTAAAAGCACACAGAGTGTGACGGTGGTTGGCCGACCATACACATAAAAAAGGAAAGGTTGGTTGGTTTGGGGGATTAAAGGGACCAGACTGCCATGGTCATCGGTCCCTTTTTCCAAAGACAAAGAACACCCACAGAGAATAAAAACAAGGAACAGAAGAGATCACAGACGACACAGAACAAGAGATACTGAGACAAAGACAAGACAAAACAAACTAAAACCACACAGAGTGTGACGGTGGTTGGCCGACCATAGACATAAAAAGGAAAGGCCAACCACTGAGAAACACATTAAAAAATCAGTGTAAAACCATAGGCCAAAGGCCAGAATCAACACAAATCATTAAAAGAAAACAGAAACACTCAGAGTAAATGATAAAATCCCCCTGCCCGAATAAAACGTAAAACTGAGTCAGCCATAGTGGAGTCGTCTGTTAAAAGGGCAGGGAGCGTAGCAGGCAGCGCAAATGTCTGCCTGACCACAGCTAAAAGGGTGGTGGTGGTGGTTGTTGGATGTTTAAGGGGGACTAAACAGCGAAGGTCATCAGTCCCCCATTCCAAAATCAGGCGAGCCGAAAATCTACGAAGCAGATAAAAACCAAAGGGGGAGGAGACGTCCCCACAGGCGCTAAAAGAACACAAATGCAGCAACGAACACTACAGACAAGAACAGAACAGAGGAACACCAGACAGAAAGAAACAGAAGAAAGGAAGAGGGCCGGAGACTGGTTGACTGACCACGAGATCAAAAAAAGGGAAAGAGTCAACCATCTCACGGCCTACCACAACAGCAACAGACACGAGGACAAAAGACACAGAAAGGGAAAGGCGCAGGACCTCCCTAAATCGAACCATAAAAAGGACTACCACGGATAAAATTTAAAACGTCATCAGCCATGGAGGCATCGTCAGATAAAACCAAAGCCAAAGTGCCCGAGAGATTAAAAGATTGCCGGAGTGTGCGCAGTCGAGGACACTCCAGCAAAATGTGGCCGACCGTCAGCCGGGACCCACACTGACACAAGGGGGGATCCTCCCGACGCAAGAGATGGCCGTGCGTCAGGTACGTATGGCCGATGCGCAGCCGACACAGGACTACCGAGTCCCTGCGAGAAGCCCGCAGGGAGGAACGCCACACATCGGTCGTCTGCTTGACAGCCCGCAGTTTATTTGGGGCTGTCATGCCACGCCACTCAGCAGCCCACATCCCAAGTACCTTACGGCGCAACACCAGCTGCTGGTCGCGAGCCGTAAGGCCGATCTCCAAAGCTGGGGCGTCTATCGCCCCTTTGGCCAGCCTGTCTACACATTCGTTCCCTGGGATGCCAACATGACCGGGCGTCCAAACCAGGACCACTGAACCACCAGAACGGGCAATGGCGGAAACAGTCTCCTGAATGGAGGACACCAGAGGAGAGGAGGGATAGCAGCGGTCGATGGCCTGAAGGCTGCTCAGGGAGTCACTGCAGATGACAACGGACCTACCTGAGCAGAAACGCATGTGCTCAAGAGCGCGCAAGATGGCCACCAGCTCTGCAGTAAAAACACTGCAGCCAGCCGGCAAGGAGCGTTGCTCAATATGGTCAGAGTGAGCAAAGGCGTAGGCAGTGCGACCATCAACCAGGGAACCATCAGTGTAGACAGGCTCACAGCCCGGAAATGATTCGAGGAGCGCAAGGAAACGGCGACGGAGGGCCACAGGCGGAACCGAGTCCTTAGGGCCCTGTGCCAAATCCAGACGGACAGACGGCCGGGACAAACACCAGGGAGGCGTAGGTGTATGGACCCGGAAGGGAGGCAGAAGAGGGAATGACCCCAGTTCTGACAGCAGGGACTGGACACGGACAGCTACGGAAAGCCCAGACCTAGGTCGCCGTTCGGGCAGATGGAGGACCATGGCAGGGAAAAGCAGGCGACGATTGGGATGGCCTGGCGAGCAATGCACGTGGACAGCATAGTCGGCGAGCAGTCGATGGCGGCGAAACCGCAGCGGGGGAACCCCGGCCTCCACCAGTAAACTATCCACGGGGCTCGTACGAAAAGCGCCAGTTGCAAGCCGGACCCCACAGTGGTGTATGGGGTCTAACAAGTTCAACACTGAGGGTGACGCAGACCCATAGGCCAGGTTCCCATAATCAAGCCGGGACTGCACAAGGGCTCTGTACAATTGCAGTAGCGTGCAGCGATCTGCACCCCAAGACGTGTGGCTAAGGCAGCGGAGGGCGTTGAGGTGCCGCCAGCATTTTTGCTTCAGCTGAGTAATATGAGGAACCCATGTGAGCCGGGCATCAAACACGAGTCCCAAGAAGCGGCAAGTGTCCACCACGTCAAGCAGGTGGCCGTCGAGGTAAAGTTCAGGATGAGGGTGGACCGTCCGACGCCTGCAGAAGTGCATAACCCGAGTCTTGGCAGCAGAGAACTGAAAACCATGAGCCAGAGCCCATGATGCTGCCTTGCGAACGGCGACTTGCAACCTTCGTTCGGCGACTCCCGTAGTCGTGGAGCTAAATGAGATGCAGAAGTCGTCGGCATACAAAGAAGGAGACACCGACGACCCCACTGCTGCAGCCAGACCATTAATGGCCACTAGAAATAACGAAACGCTCAACACCGAGCCCTGCGGGACCCCATTTTCCTGTATATAAGAGGAACTATAGGTGGCACCGACTTGCACCCGGAAAGAGCGGCGCAATAAAAAGCTTTGAAGAAAAGCCGGGAGCCGACCACGAAGACCCCACCCATGCAACGTGGCGAGGATGTGATGCCTCCATGTGGTGTCATACGCCTTCCGCAGATCGAAAAATAAAGCAACAAGGTGCTGACGTCGGGCAAAAGCCGTACGGACAGCAGATTCCAGCCGCACCAAATTGTCCACTGCAGACCGGCCCCGACGGAAGCCACCCGGGGATGGAGTGAGGAGACCGCGCGACTCAAGGACCCAACACAAACGCCGCCCCACCATACGTTCGAGCAATTTGCACAAAACGTTGGTGAGGGTAATGGGACGATAGCTGTCCACCGCCAGTGGGTCCGCACCGGGCTTCACGATGGGGACAATAAGACCCTCTCGCCATTGCGACGGGAACACGCCCTCGTTCCAAATGCGGTTAAAGATGGCGAGGATGTGTCTCTGGCAGTCCCTGGAGAGATGCTTCAGCATCTGCGCATGGATGCAGTCCGGTCCTGGTGCTGTATCAGGGCAATCGGCGAGGGCAGCGAGGAGTTCCCTCTCGCTGAAAGGAGCATTGTATGTTTCATAATGACGCGTGTGGAATGAGAACGGCGTCCGCTCGGCTCGCTCCTTTAGAGAGCGAAAGGCGGGGGGATAGGATGCAGTCGCAGAGCTCTGAGCAAAGTGCGCGGCTAGCCGTTCAGCAATGGCGGCAGCGTCCGTGCAGACAGCGCCGTCCAAGGAGAGCCCAGGGACACCCACAGGGGTCTGGGAGCCATAAATCCGCCGGATACGGGACCACACGTGCGAGGACGAGACACGGGAGCCCAGGGAGGAGACGTACCTCTCCCAGCACTCCTGCTTACGCCGTGCAATAAGTCGACGGGCGAAGGCACGGAGCCTCTTAAAGGCGATGAGGGTCTCCAGAGACGGGTGCCGCCTATGACGCTGGAGAGCCCGCCTACGGTCGCGAATAGCCTCAGCAATCTCCGGCGACCACGAGGGGACAGCCTTTCGCCGAGGGAGGCCAGAGGAACGGGGGATGGTAGCCTCGGCCGCTGAAACGATGGACGTGGTTAAAACACGGACCACCTCGTCAATGTCACCCTGTGGGGGAGACGCAATGGTTACAGCGGAAGTAAAAGCTGGCCAGTCAGCCCTGTGGAAAGCCCAGCGGGGCAAGCGCCCAGAAGAATGACACTGTGGCAGTGACAAATAGATGGGAAAATGGTCACTACCACACAGGTCAGGATGCACCCTCCAGTGGAGGGATGGGACAAGTCCAGGGCTGCAAATAGAGAGATCGATGGCCGAGAACGAGCCATGGGCCACACTGAAATGCGTGGGAGCACCGGAGTTTAAGAGGCTAAGGTCGAGCTGAGCCAACACATGCTCCACGGCCCGACCACGATCATCGGAGACAGTCCCACCCCATAGAGGGTTGTGGGCATTGAAATCGCCCAGCAGCAAAAAAGGTGGCGGCAGTTGTGCTATCAGAGCAGCCAGGACATGCTGCGCGACAGTACCATCAGGTGGAAGGTAAATACTGCAGACGGTGATAGCCTGTGGCGTCCACACCCGAACAGCGACAGCCTCTAAAGCTGTCTGTAGAGGTACAAACACGCTGTGAAGAGAGTTCAGGACATATATGCAGACGCCACCAGACACCCTTTCGTAAGTTGCCCGGTTCTTAAAATAACCCCGATAGCTACGGAGGGCGGGGGTTCGCATTGCTGGAAACCAAGTTTCCTGCAGAGCAATGCAAAGGAAAGGATGACGGCTGATAAGTTGGCGGAGCTCAGCTAAATGGTGGAAGAAACCGCTGCAGTTCCACTGGAGGATGGTACTGGCCATTGCTGGGAAAGGCGTGACGGGACGGGGAAGGCAGATTACGCCACTGGGTCACCCGCTGCCTCCAAGTGAGCACCTGTGCCAGTGCATTCCATGGCGTCGGAGGGACTGGCGAGATCGAGGTCCTCAGCGGACGCCAGGATCTCCACCTCGTCCTCAGACGCAGAGGTTGAAGGTTGCGGTGGGACAGGTGCCACCGCAATGTCAGGATGCTTGGGAGCCTTTTTCTTCAACGGCTTCGCACGCTGTGCCTTGGGAGGGTCTGGCTGGGAGGGCCCCACTGGGTCAGTCTCAGGGACGGACGACGACCGTGAAGCCCTATGACCAGCGACCGGTTGTTGCTTCAAAACTTTGCGGGTATCCGCTTTGACACTGGGCAAAGCCTGGGAAGGGAGGGCCCCAAGGGACCCCTTCCTGGCTAGAGTAGCCGGAGAAGCCCTACGCTTCTCCGGCTGGGAAGGGGGGACGAATGTCCCCGATGGTTGGGGTGGTGTCGCTCCTGGAGTAGATGGAGCAACAGAGGGCGAAGTGCTCCCCACAACCAAGGGGGCCGGGTCATTTCGACATAGCTGAGAGGCAACAGTACGTGACGACACGGGAGAGGATCGGACCGCTGTTGCAGCAGCGGCATAGGTGGATGTCATGGGCACAGGATGGAGCCGCTCATATTTCCGCCGTGCCTCTGTGTAGGTCAGGCGGTCCAGGGTCTTATATTCCATTATCTTCCTTTCCTTCTGGAAGATCCGACAGTCCGGTGAGCAGGGGGAATGGTGTTCTCCACAGTTAACACAGACGGGAGGCGGAGCACATGGAGTATCAGGATGCGAAGGACGTCCGCAATCCCGACACGTGATGCTGGAAGTACAGCGAGATGACATGTGCCCGAACTTCCAGCATTTAAAACACCGCATCGGAGGAGGGATATATGGTTTCACATCACAACGGTAAACCATCACCTTAACCTTTTCGGGTAAGACATCACCCTCAAAGGCCAAGATGAAGGCACCGGTGGCCACCTGATTATCCCTCGGACCCCGATGAACGCGCCGGACGAAGTGAACACCTCGTCGTTCGAGGTTGGCGCGTAATTCATCGTCAGACTGCAGAAGAAGATCCCTATGGAATATAATACCCTGGACCATGTTGAGACTCTTATGCGGCGTGATGGTAACTGAAACATTCCCCAACTTGTCACAATTGAGCAACCTCCGTGACTGGGCAGAGGATGCCGTTTTGATGAGCACAGAGCCAGAGCGCATCTTGGACAAGCCCTCCACCTCCCCAAACTTGTCCTCTAAATGCTCCACAAAAAACTGGGGCTTGGTCGACACGAACGATTCTCCATCAACCCGCGTACACACAAGGTACCGGGGTGAATATTCGCCACCGCCTTCTTTAGCAAGACGTTCCTCCCATGGAGTAGCTAGGGAGGGAAACGATCTCTGATCCAATTTCTTCCCGTTGAGGTTAGACCTCGATCGCTTAGAGACTGCTGGTGGAGGCCCACCAGCGATAGATGATGTACCACGCTTCATTGCGGGTCATCCGCCCTGATGCCACCTACTCCGACCAAGGGCCCTCCCCACGGGCGCCACCCAGCCACAGCAAAGGCCACCTGGCAGGATGGCCGTTGCCGGGAGTCCCGATGCCCCAGGGAGATGGGCATCTACTCCTTGGCATACGTGGGGAGTGAACGGCGCAGGCATCAGTAGAGCGATCCCTGTGTTGTCAGGGGGCTACAACCAAGAGGGTACATGGCGACCCCACCACAACGGACTGGCTACCGTGCTGGATCTTAGGTGCAAAAATGGCCAAGGTCGTCGTCACAGTTAAAAGAAACACTGCAGAGTGCAGCGTGGTAATCGCCCATGAGATCGAAAACGAGCGGGACACCATCGCAACGACGAGAAAGACGGCAATAGGTCTAATTGCACGAAGGATACAGTGCACCATATAAGGTGCCCTTCCCCAATTGGCTCGCTCTTCGGAATAATTTGGATAGATGGAGGTCAAACCCGAGAGGGGACCATCACATAAGGCCGAAACGTTTGAGACTCCTTTTAGTCGCCTCTTACGACAGGCAGGAATACCGCAGGCCTATTCTAACCCCCGAACCCGCAGGGGGGAGCTAAAAGGGGGCAGGCCAGCAAAATGTGGGCCACTGTCAAAGCTGCCCCACAGCGACAGATGGTTGGTTGGGTTAAAGATTAAAGGGACCAAACTACAAAGGTCATCGGTCCCTTGTTTCATAAAAACACAGAGCACAGGGGAACTATCCACCAGTCAAGCGAAGCACTAAAAGAAAAACTCCAGGGGAAGAAAAGCCCCATGGGCCATTGTAAGACAACATGGAAAACAGAGCACAGCAACAAAAACAACATAGAGAACAAAGGCAGATGGAATTAAAACTGCACAGCAGAGAACTGTGGCTGGCTGATCACGAAAATAATAGGATGATCCAGCCACTCTGCAACACGATAAAACCTCCAGCCTAAACGTTTAGGGCGGAGTCGAATCACAACACAAAACTAAGTAAAAGAGAGAGCTCAAAAGAGGGTGATGTTAAAAAAAAAAATTTAAATGGACCTATAAAAGCCGCTTGCGCGAATAAAACTTAAAACCCGATCTGCCATAGAGACATTGTCACCTAAGAGAGATGATAAAGCACCCTGGAGATTAAAAGTTCGCCTGAGGGCGGTTAAAAGAGGACAGTCCAACAATATATGGGCCACCGTCATAAGCACACCACAGCGACAATGAGGGGGGTCCTCTCGACGCAGCAGATGACCATGCGTCAGCCAAGAGTGACCAATGCGGAGCCTACAGAGAACCACAGAGTCCCTCCGAGAGGCCCGCATGGAGGAACCCCACACAGTCGCTGTCTCCTTTACACGCCGCAGCTTGTTGGGCACAGACAGGGTGCGCCATACGTCGGCCCACATCCCAAAGACCCGACGGCGTAACACCGATCGGAGATCAGTTGCCGGGAGGCCGATCTCCAACGGCAGTTTGCGGGTGGCTTCTTTAGCTAACTTGTCGGCGTGTTCGTTGCCCGCTATCCCAACGTGTCCCGGGGTCCATATGAACACCACTGAACGGCCACGTTGTGCAAGAGCATGAACGGACTCCTGGATGGCAACAACAAAGGGATGGCGTGGGTAGCACTGGTCGAGAGCCTGGAGACCACTGAGAGAGTCACTGCAAATGACAAAAGACTCGCCAGTGCTGGTACGAACACGCTCAAGGGCACGAAAAATAGCTGTTAGCTCTGCAGTGTAAACACTGCAGCCGTCCGGCAAGGAGCGTTGGTCGACATAGTCCGCATGAACATAAGCGTACCCCACACGGCCATCAACCATCGAGCCATCGGTATAGATAACCTCCGAGTCACGGGATTCGTCGAGGAGAGCAAGAAATTGGCGGCGCAAGACTGCACGAGGAACTGAATCCTTTTGCCATTGGGAGAGGTCCAGCTGAAGCTGCGGCCGACGGATACACCAAGGTGGTGTATGTGGGCGGACCTGAAAAGCAGATGGAAGAGGCAAAGACTCGAGTTCACTAAGCAGGGACCGAACACGGATCCCAATTGCATGGCCTGATCGCGGCCGCCGGCGTGGAAGATGGACTGCCGCATCGGTGAAAAGGAGACGGTAGTTAGGGTGACGGGGAGAACAACGGACGTGGGCAGCATAGTTGGCTAAGAGTTGTTGACGCCGAATGTAGAGCGGAGGAACCCCAGCCTCAGCAAGTAGGCTATTAACAGGACTGGTGCGGAATGCTCCTGTCGCCTGTCGAACCCCACAGTGGTGAATGGGGTCCAGCAGTTGCAACGCTGAGTGCGACGCTGAGCCATACGCCACACTCCCATAATCCAGTCGGGACAGCACAAGGGCCTTGTAGAGCTGCAGCAGCGTGTTACGGTCTGCACCCCAAGTTGTGTTGCTGAGGCAGCGGAGGGCATTCAGATGCTGCCAGCACTGACGCTTGAGCTCACGAATATGTGGAAGCCAAGTAAGCCGGGCATCGAACAGCAATCCCAGAAAACGGTAAGTGTCAACAACCCTGAGCTTAGCATCCTGAAGATAAAGCTCAGGGTGGGGATGGACAGTGCGACGCCGACAAAAGTGCATAACACAAGTCTTCGCAGGAGAAAACTGAAACCCATGGGCTAGGGCCCACGCCTGTGCCTTGCGTATGGCTCCCGGCAACCGACGTTCTGCAACGCCAATGGTGGAGGAGCTGAAAAAGATGCAGAAATCGTCAGCATATAACGTGGGCGAGACAGAGGACCCTACTGCTGCTGCAAGGCCATTAATGGCCACAAGGAAAAGGGGCACGCTCAATACAGAGCCCTGTGGAACGCCGTTCTCCTGGATATGAAGGGAACTATGGGATGTGCCAATTAAAACGCGGAATGTCCGAACAGATAAAAAATTCTGAATAAAAATGGGGAGAGAGCCCCGGAGACCCCACCCGTGCAACGTGGCGAGAATATGGTGGCGCCACGTCGTGTCATATGCTCTGGAGAGGTCAAAAAAGACGGAGACGAGGTGTTGGCGCCTGGAAAAAGCAGTGCGGATTGCAGACTCAAGGAGGACCAAAGTATCGGCGGTGGAACGGCCCTGACGGAAGCCGCTCTGGCACGGAGCCAGGAGACCCCGAGACTCGAGCAGCCAACACAGCCGTCGACTCACCATGCGTTCCAGCAGCTTGCACAGAGTATTGGTTAAGCTAATGGGCCGATAACTATCCACAGTAAGCGGGTCCTTACCAGGCTTCAGCACTGGAATGATGGTACTTTCTCGCCATTGCGACGGAAAGACACCATCACCCCATAGGCGGTTGAAGATGGCAAGAACACATCGCTGACAGTCCGGGGACAGGTGTTTTAGCATCTGATTGTGGACGCCATCTGGCCCAGAGGCTGTATCGGGGCACTGTGCCAGGGCGCTCTGGAGTTCCCACAAACTAAATGGGGCGTTATACGCCTCAGGGTGGCGAGAAGCGAAAGAAAGCCGTTTGCCTTCCTCCCGGCGTTTGAGCGCGCGAAACGCAGGCGGGTAATTCCCCGACGCAGAGGCCCGGACATAGTGCTGAGCGAAATGCTCGGCGATTGCATCGGCATCGGTGGATACTGCCCCGTTGATGGTAAGCCCTGGGACACCTGTAGAGTACTGCAATCCAAAGATGCGCCGAATCTTCAGCCACACCTGGGAGGGGGAAGTACGGGAACCAATCTTGGAAACGTACCTCTCCCAACACTCCTGTTTCCGCCGTTTGATAAGCCTCCGTACCTGAGCACGGAGACGTTTGAATAAAATGAGGTTCTCCAAAGACGGGTGCCGCTTATGTCGCTGAAGAGCCCGCCGACGTTCTTTAATGGCGGCAGCGACCTCTGGAGACCACCAAGGCACCGACTTTCGCCGGGGGCACCCGAACGAACGAGGAATGGTACGTTCCGCAGCGGAAACAATCGCTGCAGTCAGTGTCTCAACCGCCACATCGATGGTACCATGGGGGAGAGAGTCAACAGTGGCAGCAGAGCAGAACGTGTCCCAGTTCGCCTTGCTAAATGCCCATCTAGGCGAGCGCGCAAAGGAGTGACGCTGTGGTAGTGAAAGGAAGATCGGAAAATGGTCACTACCACACAAGTCCTCATGGACTCTCCAGCGGACCGATGGTACAAGCCCTGGGCTGCACAACGACAGATCGATGGCCGAGAACGTGCCATGCGCCACACTGAAATGTGTGGCGGCGCCAGAGTTTAAGAGGCAGAGGTCGAGTTGGGAGATGAGATTCTCGACCTCCCTGCCTCGGCCAGTAACCTTCGTTCCACCCCACAGGGGATTGTGGGCGTTAAAATCCCCCAGGAGAAGAAAAGGCGTGGGGAGTTGGGCGACAAGCGCAGCCATTTCGGTCAGGGAGACTGTACCACCTGGAGGGAGATAGACACTGCAGACGGTTATGTCCTGGGTAGTCCTTACACGGACAGCCACAGCTTCCAATGATGTTTGAAGGGGCACAGGAGCACTATATACAGAGGTAAGGACATACACGCAGGCTCCACCTGACACACAATTGTAAGTGCTACGGTTGCAGTAATAGCCCCTGTATCCACGAAGAACAGGGGTCCGCATTGCCGGGAACCAGGTTTCTTGGAGGGCAATGCAGAAAGCAGGTGTCAGGCTTAGGAGCTGTCGTAGCTCAGGGAGATGGCTAAAATAACCGCCACAATTCCACTGGAGGATTGTACAAAGCGTGTCCGGTAGGGGCATGCAGGCACTGAAAAGGCAAATTACTTGGCAGGGTCACATGCTGCCACCGACTGAGCGACGGACGTCACTACGGCCATCGTTTCTGAGGAGACGGCGAGATCCAGGTCATCAGGGGACGCAAAGAGCTCGACCTCGTCCTCAGAGGCTGAGCTGACAGGGAGCGTTGGTGCGGGAACCACTGGGTCCTTATTCTTCTTGGAGAGCTTCCTTTTCTCTCTCTTGTCTTTGGGAGGAGGGTTGTCATGCTGGGAGGGCTTTCCTGACGCATCATCAGGAACAGAGGAAGAGCGTGAAGCCCTTCGACCAGCAGCTGGTGGCTTCTTCAGCCACTGGCTAGTGTCTTGTGAGACACTGGGGAAGTCCTTGGAAGGGACGCCCCCAAGGGATCCCTTCCGAACAAGTGAGGCCGGAGGAGGCTGTTGCGTCCCCGGCTGAGCAGCCGGAGGGAGCTGTCGCTTCCCCGGCTGAGGAGCCGGAGAGGGCTGTCGCCGCTCCGGCTGAGAGGTGGGGACCAACGTCCCCGGTTGCTTGGGGCGCACTGCTCCCAAACTCGGTGTTTTGGGAGCAGTGGAAGAGAGAGCGGCCTGTCCCAGCGGTGGGGCAGACGTTACCTGATTTCTCTGTGGGCCAACAGAGAAGGGAGTCTGTGCAGGAGCTGGTGGCGGCAGTGTGACAGTAGCATAACTCCTCAACATAGGTGTGGGGTTGAGCCGTTCTAATTTCTTCTTTGCCTCTTGGTAACTTAAACGGTCCAAGGTCTTAATTTCTTGTATCTTCCGCTCTCGTTGATAGACTGCACAGTCTGGTGAGCAGGGAGAATGATGCTCCCCACAGTTAACGCAGGTGGGAGGCGGAGCACATGGAGCATTAGGATGTGGAGGTCGTCCACAATCACGACACGTGGGGCTGGAAGTGCACCTGGAGGACATGTGTCCGAATTTCCAGCACTGGAAGCATCGCATAGGGGGCGGGACATAGGGCTTGACATCGCACCGGTATATCATGACCTTGACTTTCTCAGGCAAGCAGTCGCCCTCAAAGGCCAGGATGAAAGCACCGGTAGCGACCCTATTATCCTTCGGCCCCCGAAAGACACGACGGACAAAGTGTACACCTCGTCGTGCCAGGTTCTCACGTAGCTCGTCATCAGACTGTAGCAGAAGATCTTTATGAAAAATAATCCCCTGGACCAAATTTAAGGACTTATGGGGAGTGACAGTGACGGGGATGTCACCGAGCTTCTCACAGGCGAGTAATGCCTGGGACTGCGCAGATGAAGCTGCTTGTATCAAAATGGCCCCGCTCCTCATTTTGGAAAGAGATGCCACTTCCCCAAACTTATCTTCGAGATTGTGCACGAAGAAAAGAGGCTTAGTCCCCAAAAACGAATCCCCATCAGTTCTGCTGCATACAAGGTATCGTGGCGAATACGGCTCCTGTCTGTCTGCAGCCCTACGTTCCTCCCATGGTGTGGCTAGGGAAGGGAACGACTTCGGGTTATATGTCACAGCGTTGAATTCCACCTTACCACGCTTAGAGACATTGGCGGTCGGACGACCACCAGATTGAGATTTCACCCGCTTCATTGCGGGGCATCCGCCCCGATGCCACCCACTCCGACCAGGGGCTCTCCCCACGGGCGCCACCCAGCCACAGCAAAGGCCACCTGGCAGGATGGCCGTTGCCGGGAGTCCCGATGCCCCAGAGAGACGAGCATCTACTCCTTGGCTTACGTGGGGAGGCGTCAGCTCAGGCATCGGCAGTACGATCCCTGTGTTGTCAGGGGGCTACAACCTAGAGGGTACATGACGACCCCACCACAACGGGCTGGCTACCGTGCTGGATTTTGGGTGCCATGGGTAGTCCATAGTGATCGTAGGTGCTGGTGGTGACGCACTAAGGGCGGTACTTACACAATACATCAGGTGTCTATGCCCAAAATGAGGGATGGAGGGTGCAGGTACGACGCAAAGACGATCAAGAGTGCCAAGGTCGTAGGGCACAGAGGACTGATGGTGCACCACGTAAGGTGTCCTTCCCCAAAAGGCTCGTACTTCTGTGGAATTTGGAAAAATGGAGGTCAAACCCTAATGGGGACCATCACATTAAGGCCAAAACGTTTGAGACTCCTTTTAGTCGCCTCTTACGACAGGCAGGAATACCGCGGGCCTATTCTTACCCCCGAACCCGCAGGGGGGGTCAGGGAGGGAACATGCATCTTTGGCAGCCACATCCGCCAGCTCGTTTCCCCTAATACAAACGTGCCCCGGCACCCAGCAGAAGGAAACCTCCTTCCCCTGCCGCTGCAGGTGGAGGAGGGCATCATGGATGTTCTGGACGACCGTATCCGCCGGGTACAAGTGTTGCATGGTCCGAAGGGCACTCAGGGAGTCAGAACAGATGAGGAACTTACGACTGGGAACACATCTCATCTGCTCCAAAGCCCGCAAGATCGCAAACAATTCGGCATCAAAGATGGTAAACGCCGCAGGAAGGCGTAACTTGACGACTCGATCAGGGAAAACAACAGCACAACCAACAGAGTCCCCCTGTTTAGAGCCATCCGTAAATACTGGTACATGGTCGGGATGCTGGTTTAAAATATCGTAAAATAAGGCGGTAAAAACAAACGCAGGAGTGCAGCTCCTCCGGTACTCCGACAAGTCTAAAACGACGCTGGGCCTCTGGAGCAACCAGGGAGGCAGGCGAGTAAAACCTTGTCGTTGGGGGGCCACACGCTCCACACCAAGGGACTCAAGCAAATGCTTGGCACGAATTCCAAACGGTCTCGTCGCCCTGGGACGACTGGAAAGGAGACGTTCCATAGGCGGTCGGGCAACGGTAGGGTACGCAGGGGAGGTAGGACAGGCAAGGAATTGACACACCCGTCGCACCATGAGGAGTTTCCGCCGGATGGCGAGCGGCGGTTCCCCTGCCTCAGCACACAGGCTGGGGATGGGACTAGTACGGAAGGCACCAGTGGCCAGCCTGATACCCTCATGGTGTACTGCGTCAAGAATCTTCAGATACGAAGGCCTTGCTGACCCATACACGGTGCAACCATAGTCAAGTCGCGATCGGACGAAAGCCCTATAAAACTGCAGCAGACGCGCCCGATCTGCTCCCCAGGACCGATGGCTCAGACACTTCAAAATATTCAGTGCCTTCAGGGCCCGCACCTTGAGGTCTTTAAGGTGAGGCAACCACGACAACTTTGAATCAAAAGTGAGGCCCAGGAACCGCACAGTGTCGCTAAAAGGAAGAATGGTGTCCCTCAGACGCAATTCAGGGGAGGTAAAAACACGTCGAGAACGATTAAAATGAACACACACACATTTGTCTGCAGAAAAGGTAAAACCCGTCTTCGCAGTCCATGCCTCTAATCGCCGTATCGTAAGCTGCAACTGTCGACCAGCAGTGACAAGACTGGAGGAAGAACAGAAAATAGCAAAATCGTCCACAAACAAGGAGCATTGGGCAACTCCGGATAGTGGACATAATACTGTTAATGGCGACGGCAAAGAGGGTGACACTTAAAACGCTTCCCTGAGGAACACCATTCTCCTGCACATACAAATCAGATAGCACAGTACCAACCCTATAGGGAAAGAGGCGGTGGGAAAGAAAGGACCGAATGAAGATGGGGAGACGGCCACGAAAGCCCCACTCATGGAGTTGATTGAGGATATGGCGGAGCCAAGTAGTGTCATACGCCTTATGAATGTCAAAGAATACACCTAGACAATGCTGGTTACGCAGGAAGGCCTGCTGGATGGCCGCCTCAAGCAGGGTCAAGTTGTCTATAGTGGAACGCCATCTCCGAAAGCCACACTGAGAGGGGCTAAGGAGCTGCCTGGTCTCGAGCAGCCAAACCAGGCGACGATTGACCATGCGTTCCAACGTCTTCCCGACACAGCTCGTCAAGGCGATACTTCGATAACTACTGGGATGCGTTCGGTCCTTCCCTGGTTTGAGGAGGGGTATCAAAATCGCTTCCCTCCACGAGTCAGGGTACGTGCCGGATAACCATATCATATTAAAACAATTCAGGAGAACTTCCTTGGAAGGCAGTAACAAGTGCCGCAGCATGCTATACCGGATTTGATCATGACCAGGCGCAGTATCATGAGCCACAGACAGCGCCGAATCCAGTTCCCACATGGTGAAGGGGCAGTTGTAGGGTTCAGAATTAGGAGACCGGAAGTCCAAGTGACCCCTCTCGATGGCAGTGCGGTAGCGGCAGAAATCTGGATCACAGTTAATAGTGGCGGTAGATTCCGCAAAATGCATGGCCAGTGTCTGGGCAATGTCTCTCGGCGCCGTGAGGAGACTTCCCTGATGCAGCAAGGCCGTGACGGGTAGCTGGCCGAGTTTCCCGGAAATCCTCCTGATGGCTTCCCATACTTTCGTAGAACTAGTGGAGCGGGAGATGGAGTTCAAGAACGATTGCCATGACCGTCGTTTGCTCTCTTTAATCACGCGTCGCGCTTTAGCCCTTGCCACCCGAAAGGTTGCAAGATTGTCAGCCGTGGGACGGCACTTGAAGCGGCGCAGAGCGGCACGGCGGGCTCGGATGGCTGAGCGGCACTCAGGGGTCCACCAAGGGACAGGACGCCTCTTGGGATGACCGGATGACCGTGGGATTGACAATTCAGCAGCATGGGAGATCACAGTTGTAACATGGTCTACCCATTCGTGGACGCTGTCACGGTGTTCCAAAACGGCCAGGTGGCTAAAAAGTGTCCAGTCAGCCCTGCAGAGGTGCCACCGGGGCGGTACCGGAAATGCCATAGCCTCATCCAGGAGGCGAATCCAAAGGGGGAAGTGGTCACTAGAATGGAGGTCAGCATCAACCTCCCATAGAGCAGAATCCGCTAGTGCTGGAGAGCAAAAGGAAAGGTCAATAGCTGACGACGACCCAGAAGCAGTACAGAAATGAGTGGGGGCACCAGAGTTGAGGATGCACAGTTCTTCAGACACCATGAGGCGTTCCAGAATGCGACCCCTGGGGCAAGTAGTCGACGAGCCCCATAAGACATTATAAGCATTGAAGTCCCCCAGAAGAAGAAAGGGGCGGGGAAGTTGGCCAATAAGGTCTGAGAGAGCCTCAGAGTCTATCACATCCTGAGGAGGTAAGTAAAGTGAACAGACTGTGAGCCTCCGACCCACAAGAAGGTCAACTGCAACTGCTTGCAAGTCTGTAACGAGAGGGAGCTCAGATGAGGGGTGCATGTCACGGACAAAAACCGCAACACCACCCTTTGCCCTTTCCCCCGTCAGATCATCTTTCCGATAGACGGTATAGCCCCGTAAAGAAGGAGAATCAGTGGCCCGAAAATGTGTCTCTTGGAGACATAAGCACAAAGGGAACTCACGTACAAGGAGTTGTAGTTCGGCCAAATGCGTCCTGAACCCATTCAGGTTCCACTGTAAGATGGGAGCCAGTGATTAGGGTGGCTGAACTTTCACCCTGCCTCTGTGTTTTGGAGGAGAGCCCGTACTGGCCGGAGATTTATTCCTGGGGCGAGAAGAGCGCCCCCGGTCGACATCAATGTCCATCAGCTCCGATGACGACCCACGGGAGATGTCAGACAGTACGATGGTCCCGTCATCGGACCGACCCTGATCAGTCTCCGCAGGTGGCAAAATCTTCACCTTCGGCGTCTTGGTCTTAGGGGGCTTAGAATGCAGAGCCTTGTCAGCAGTTGGAGCTTTACTCGCCTGGGCAGAAGGCGCCACAGGGGAAGAGGCAAGAAGTACCCCAATGTCAGCAACCACGGCCTTGTCCGACGTTGCGGGGAGAGCTGCAGGTTGCAAAACAACCGCAGCAGCACAAGTGCACTGGCAAACGCAGGTATTAGTGCTAACACTAGCAACCTCCGTTTGCGTAGCAACAGTGGCCATTTGTACCGGTTTTTTCAGAAGGGAAGCGAAAGATGTAGTAAACACAGGAGGTTGCATGGCCTTAAAGAGCTTCTTGGCCTCACCATAGGGTATGCGCTTAGATGTTTTAATCTCCTGTATCTTCCGTTCGTCGAGATAGATGGGGCAGACCCGGCTCCAGACAGGGTGACTCCCAGAGCAATTCACGCACTTCACAGGCGACGAACAATCAGCTCCTTCATGGGCAGGCTGACCACATTTACCGCAAGTGGCTATCCCATTGCACCCCAAGGTAGTATGCCCAAAGCGCTGACATTTAAAGCAGCGCATTGGGTTGGGGAAATATGGCCGGACTGGCAAACGTAAGAACCCCGCTTTAACATGCTCTGGAAGTCGCGGGCAACTGAACGTGAGAATAAACGAGTCGGATTTTACCAGGTCCCCATCGACTCGCCTCATAATATTCTGCACATCAACAATACCTTCGGCAGCCCACTCAGATTTCAACTCGTCTGTGGAGATATCCACCAAGTCCCTACATGTCACAACACCCTTACTATAGTTGAGTGTGGAGTGGAGCTCGGTCTCGATAGCGTACTCTCCGAGACAGGGTGCTTTCCGAAGAGAAGCGACTTGACGGGAACTAGAAGTCTCAACTAAGAGAGTACCATTGCGCAGTCGCTTAACAGATTTCAGTGTACCTGCAATTCCTTCAAGACCCTTGTGAATGTAAAAGGGAGAAACCCTCTCAAAGCTACCCTCCTTTCGTTTAATAATCAAAAACACATTCTGATTATCAGCATGTGCTCTGTTACAACAGTCTGATAAATCTCTAGCAACACCAGGAGCTGGAGGACTCGAAGCACGAAGTCGCTTTTTCGAAGGGGTGTGTTTGCCTACCAGCGGCCCACCCAATCCACTGGTAGGGGGAAATGTAGAGGTCGAAGGGTCCATTGCGGTCCCACGAGCAGCTAGGGAACTAAAGGTCCGCTCAGACAGAGCCCCGCGTGCCTGAGTAAGCCGTATACAACTGGGGTGTGGCAGGTGCCCCAGAGGTTGCCCGCTTGCGACTGTTCCACCTCAACAGCCATGCATCTCATAGGCGCGGAGCACACCGGAAGATTGAGGGGTTTTTTATAGAGGTTTGTTCCATCCTCGCGATCCGGGCGGCCAAGCCAAGATCCCCATTCCCTGAGACACACAACATTCCACCGCCGCGCCGCACGGTGGTCGCTGAAGTGTACTCAGAGCTTACGGTGACGGGGGACAGGTGGCGCTTACCAGTCCCCAGCTCAGGAACCCCGGGGTCGCCAAGCCCGTACCCAGCAAATGAATGCTGAGCCCCTGGGGGCATGAGGCGAGGAGAGCAAGGAAACGGCGACGGAGGGCTACAGGCGGAACCGAGTCCTTGGGTCCCTGTGCCAAGTCCAGACGGACGGACGGCCGGGACAAACACCAGGGAGGCGTAGGTGCACGGACCCGGAAGGGAGGCGGAAGAGGGAATGAACCCAATTCCGACAGCAGGGACTGAATGCGGACGGCGACGGAAAGCCCGGACCTAGGTCGCCGTTCGGGCAGATGGAGGACCATGGCAGGGAAAAGCAGGCGACGATTGGGATGGCCTGGCGGGCAATGCACGTGGACAGCATAGTCGGCGAGCAGTCGATGGCGGCGAATCCGCAGCGGGGGAACCCTGGCCTCCACCAGTAGACTATTCACGGGGCTCGTACGAAAAGCGCCAGTGGCAAGCCGAACCCCACAGTGGTGTATGGGGTCTAACAACTTCAACACTGAGGGTGATGCAGACCCATAGGCCAGGCTCCCATTATCAAACCGAGACTGCACAAGGGCTCTGTACAATCGCAGCAGCGTGCAGCGATCCGCACCCCAAGACGTGTGGCTAAGGCAGCGGAGGGCCTTGAGGTGCCGCCAGCATTTTTGCTTCAGCTGAGTAATATGAGGAACCCATGTGAGCCGGGCATCAAACACGAGTCCCAAGAAGCGGCAAGTGTCCACCACTTCAAGCAGGTGGCCGTCGAGGTAAAGTTCAGGATGAGGGTGGACCGTCCGACGCCTGCAGAAGTGCATAACTCGAGTCTTGGCTGCAGAGAACTGAAAACCATGAGTCAGAGCCCATGATGCTGCCTTCCGAACGGCTACCTGCAGCCTGCGTTCGGCGACTCCCGTAGTCGTGGAGCTAAATGAGATGCAGAAGTCGTCGGCATACAAAGAAGGAGACACCGACGACCCCACGGCTGCAGCCAGACCGTTAATGGCCACTAGAAATAAGGACACTCTCAACACCGAGCCCTGTGGGACCCCATTTTCCTGTGTATAAGAAGAACTAGAGGCGGCACCGACTTGCACCCGGAAAGAGCGGTGCAATAGAAAGGTTTGAAGAAAAGCCGGGAGCCGACCACGAAGACCCCACCCATGCAACGTGGCGAGGATGTGATGCCTCCATGTGGTGTCATACGCCTTCCGCAGATCGAAAAATACAGCAACAAGGTGCTGACGGCGGGCAAAAGCAGCACGGATGGCCGACTCCTGGCTCACCAGATTGTTGGTGGCGGAGCGGCCTCTACGGAACCCACCCTGAGACGGAGCCAGAAGGCCCCGAGACTCCAGTACCCAATGCAAGCGCCGGCTCACAATCCGTTCAAGCAACTTGCAAAGAACGTTGGTGAGGCTAATGGGACGGTAGCTGTCCACCTCCAGAGGGGTCTTTCCAGGTTTCAAAACGGGGATGACAATGCCTTCCCGCCATTGCGACGGAAACTCCCCCTCGACCCAAAGACTGTTGTAAAGATCGAGAAGGCGCCGCTGGCAGTCCACTGAAAGGTGTTTCAGCATCTGACAGTGGATGCCATCTGGCCCAGGAGCGGTATCAGGGCAAGCAGCGAGGGCACTGCGAAATTCCCTCTCACTGAATGGAGCATTGTAAGATTCCGGGTGGTTGGTGCGAAACGAAAGGCTCCGACGTTCCAGCCGCTCTTTAATGGAGCGGAAGGCCTGGGGGTAATTCGCAGAAGCGGAACTCATAGCAAAATGTTCTGCTAAGCGATTTGCAATGACGTCGGAGTCAGTACAAACGGCTCCATTCAGTGAGAGCGCAGGGACGCTGGCAGGGGTCCGATAGCCGTAGACGCGTCGAATCTTGGCCCAGACCTGCGAGGGAGTGACATGGAGGCCAATGGTGGACACAGACCGCTCCCAGCACTCCTCCTTCCCTTGGCGGATAACGAGGCGGGCCCGCGCACGCAGCCATTTGAAGGCGAGAAGGTGGGCTAAGGAGGGATGTCGCTTGTGACGCTGGAGCGCCCGCCGGCGATCTTTAATCGCTTCAGCGATCTCAGGCGACCACCAAGGCACAGCCTTCCGCCGAGGGGACCCTGAAGAACGGGGAATGGCAGACGCGGCGGCAGTAACGATGCCGGTGGTGACCGATTGAACCACCGCATCAATGTCATCAGTAGAGAGAGGCTCAAAAGCGGCAGTGGAGGAGAACAAATCCCAGTCAGCCTTAGTCATAGCCCATCTGCTAGGGCGCCCAGAAGAGTGGCGCTGTGGTAGTGACAAAAAGAGCGGAAAGTGGTCACTACCACACAGGTCGTCATGCACACTCCATTGGACAGACGGTAAGAGGCTATGGCTACAGATGGAAAAGTCAATGGCGGAGTAGGTGCCATGCGCCACACTGAAGTGTGTGAAGGCACCATCATTTAACAGCGAGAGATCGAGCTGCGACAAGAAATGCTCAACGATGGCGCCTCGACCTGTGGCCACCGACCCACCCCACAGAGGGTTATGGGCGTTGAAGTCGCCCAATAGCAAGAAAGGTGGCGGCAATTGGTCGACCAGAGCAGCCAGGACATGCTGCGAGACATCACCATCCGGTGGAAGGTAAAGACTGCAGACGGTAATAGCCTGTGGCGTCCACACGCGTACAGCGACAGCCTCTAAACGCGTCTGGAGAGGGATAGACTCGCTGTGCAGAGTGTGAAGGACATATATGCAGACGCCACCAGACACCCTTTCATAAGCTGCTCGTTTCTTATAATAACCTCGATATCCATGGAGGGAGGGGGTTCGCATTGCCGGAAACCAAGTTTCCTGCAGAGCAATGCAAAGGAAAGGATGAAGGCTGATAAGCTGGCGCAGCTCAGCTAGATGGTGGAAGAAACCGCTGCAGTTCCACTGGAGGATGGTATTGTCCATGGCGGAGAAATGCGTGACGGGACGGGGAAGGCAGATTACCCCGCTGAGTCACCTGTTGCCTCCGATTGAGCACCCGTGCTAGTGCTATCCATGGCGTCTGAGGGACCGGCGAGATCTAGGTCCTCAGCGGACGCCAGGATCTCCACCTCGTCCTCAGACGCAGAGCTGGAAGGTGGCGGTGGGGTGGCTGCCACCGCGAGTTCCTTAGGCTTAGAGCTCTTCTTCTTTGATTTCTCACGCTGCTCCTTGGGTTTAACTGGTTGGGAGGGCTTCACCAATTCAGTGTCCGGGACTGAGGAGGATCGCGAAGCCCGTCGACCTGCTGATTGCGGGCACTTACGCCACTGTCGGTCGTCAGCCTTCCCACTGGTGGAAACCTGGGAAGGGAGGGACCCGAGGGACCCCTTGCGAGCGTGAGTAGCCGAAGAAGTTGGACCCTTCTCCGGCTTAGAAGCAGGGACGGACGTCCCTGATGGGGGGGGGGGGGGGGGGATGGTGTTGCCCCTGAGGTAGGTGGCGCAGGAACAACCCGGTGGGTAGAGCCCCCCACTGGCAAGGGGGCAGGAGGAGTCTTACTGCTTATCAAGCTGGCCGGAAGTCTCGAAACTGATGGGGCTAGCACAGGTGTTGTAGCAGCTGCATAAGAAGATGTCATTCTCACAGGATGGAGTCTGTCACATTTCCTCTTGGCCTCAGTATAGGTCAGCCGGTCCAGGGTCTTATGTTCCATGATTTTGCGCTCTTTCTGAAAGACTTTGCAGTCTGGCGAGCAAGGTGAATGGTGCTCCCCGCAGTTGACGCAGATGGAAGGCGGGGCACATGGAGTATCGGGATGAGATGGGCGTCTGCAATCTCGACATCTGAGGCTGGAAGTGCAGCGGGAAGACATATGGCCGAACTTCCAGCACTTGAAGCACCGCATCGGGGGAGGGATATAGGGTTTGACGTCACATCAGTAGACCATCACCTTGACCTTTTCCGGTAACGTATCACCTTCGAAGGCCAAGATGAAGGCACCGGTAGCAACCTGATTGTCCCTCGGACCCCGATGAACGCGCCGGACGAAATGAACACCTCTACGTTCTAAGTTGGCGCGCAGCTCGTCATCAGACTGCAAAAGGAGGTCCCTATGGAAAATAACACCCTGGACCATATTTAAACTCTTATGTGGTGTAACAGTAACGTTAACATCCCCCAACTTGTCACAAGCAAGCAACCTGCGTGACTGGGCGGAGGATGCCGTTTGTATCAGTACTGACCCAGAGCGCATTTTAGACAAGCCCTCCACCTCCCCAAACTTGTCCTCTAAATGCTCGACGAAGAACTGAGGCTTTGTGGAGAGAAAAGACTCCCCATCAGCTCTCGTACGAACTAAGAATCGGGGCGAATAACTGTTACCTCCAACCTGAGACTTACGCTCTTCCCACGGCGTGGCCAGGGAGGGGAACGTTTTCGGATCGTACTTCTGAGCATTAAATTGAGCCCGAGAACGCTTAGAGACTGCTGGCGGCTGGCCGCCAGCGAGAGATCATGTACCACGCTTCATTGCGGGTCATCCGCCCTGATGCCACCTACTCCGACCAAGGGCCCTGCCCACGGGCGCCACCCAGCCACAGCAAAGGCCACCTGGCAGGATGGCCGTTGCCGGGAGTCCTGATACCCCAGGAGGATAGGCATCTACTCCTTGGCATACGTGGGGAGTTAACGGCGCAGGCATTAGTAGAGCGATCCCTGTGTTGTCAGGGGGCTACAACCAAGAGGGTACATGGCGGCCCCACTACAACGGGCTGGCTACCATGCTGGATCTTAGGTGCAAATATGTCCAAGGTCGTCGTCGCAGTGAAAAGAAACACTGCAGAGGGCAGCGTGGTATTCGCACCCAGGGACGTATCCTCGCCCAAGAGATCGAAAACGAGCGGAACACCATTGCAACGACGAGAAATCCGGCTAAAGGTCTAATTGCACGACGGATACAGTGCACCATGTAAGGCGCCCTTCCCCAATTGGCTCGCTCTTCGGATAAATTTAGAAAGATGGAGGTCAAACCCGAAAGGGGACCATCACATAAGGCCGAAACATGTGAGACTCCTTTTAGTCGCCTCTTACGACAGGCAGGAATACCACGGGCCTATTCTAACCCCCGAACCCGCAGGCGGGTTCTCGGTGGAGTAGTAGTAGTAGTAGAGGTGTTTGTGGGCGCACGACAGCAAGGTCTTCAGCGCCCGTGCAGCATCATAGTGAGACGGGTGTCAAGAAAAAAAGAAAACCTCAGAACAGGGACATAAAACGGAACAGAGAACACGGGGAACAAGCATCGAAAAAATGGGCTCACCCACACTGAAGTGTGGGATGATGCAGGGCGTCAGCAGTAAAACGTGGACAATACAGGAGGAAAATGGTAGAGAGAGCTAAAACAGTGGAGCAGATGGAAGTGGCTGGCTGACCACAAGGAAAAAAGGGAGGAGTCAGCCACTCTGCAACACACTAAAACCTCCAGCCTAAAAGTTTAGGCCAGAGTCCAGACACATCACAAAACTTAAAAACCCTCGCCACACACGTCTCATCGTCAGCTAAAATACAAGGGAGATCCCCAACAACCTGTGCTTCTGCCCTTGCATCACGGTATAAAATACAGTCGATTAAAATGTGCCGGACAGAGATGTGCACACCACAAGTGGCACAAAACGGAGGATCCTCCCGCCGTAATAAATAGCTATGCGTCACAGGACAGTGCCCAATCCGCAGACGTGTGAGGGCCACCTCTTCCCGCCTGAGCAACCGACAGGAGGAACGCCACGGCCGAGTGGTTGACTTTACCGACCGCAGTTTATTGGCCGACACCGCCAGCCATTCGGCCTCCCACAACTCCATGCACTTCCTATGGAGTGCAGCGATGACTGACTGCAAGGGGATAGGACACTGGACCACATCCTGCTCTCTGCAGGCCTCCTTGGCAGCCCGATCAGCCTGTTCATTGCCCCATATGCCGACATGACCAGGCACCCAGCAGAAGGATACCTCTTTACCCCGCTGTTGGAGCAAGTACAGTTGGTCATGTATCAACTGGACCATCTCCTCAGTCGGGTATAGGCTCTGCAGCGATTGTAAGGCACTAAGAGAATCGGAGCAGAGAAGAAATCGATCGCCCCGAACACGATGCATCTGCTCCAGTGCCTTCAGGATCGCGTGGAGCTCCGCTGCGAAAACGGTATATTCAGCAGGGAGGCGAATCCGGGTGACACGATCAGGGAACACCACAGAACAGCCTAGGGAAGTCTCCTGTTTCGAGCCATCAGTATAAACGACAGTGAAACCGTGAGGCACGTCTAAAATGTTAAAAAACAGAGATTGGAACGTAAAATCTGGTGTGCCATCTTTCTTAAAACGAGTCAAATCTAAAATAAATTTGGGACGCCGGAGGAGCCAAGGTGGAGATCTGCTCCAACCGCGACGTAAAACACGAAGACCAGCCACAGACATCGCAGCGAGGCAATCCTGTGCGCGAATCCCATAGGGCTGCGTCGCACGTTGCCGGTTATGAAATAACCGTGCCAGAGGAGGCTTAGCAACGGTATGGTATGCAGGTGTGTACGGTGTGGACAAAGTTTTATACGCCTGGCGTACCGTAAGTAGCCGTCGTCGCATATGAAGTGGCGGTTCACCAGCCTCTGCACAGAGGCTTGGTATGGGGCTAGTTCGGAATGCCCCAGTGGCCAACCGCAGCCCTTCATGGTGGACAACGTCCAAAATCTTTAAGGACGAAGGCCTCGCAGACCCATACACCGTGCACCCATAATCGAGCCGAGATCGCACAAACGCCCTGTAAAACTGGAGCAGACAAGTCCTGTCAGCTCCCCATGTACTGTGGCTAAGACATTTTAAAATGCTTAAAGCCTGAAGCGACCGTCGTTTCAGGTCTTTAAGATGAGGTAACCACGTGAGCCTCGAGTCAAAAATGAGACCCAGAAATCTCACCGTGTCTTTAAAAGAAAGAATAGTGTCCCTCAAGCGCAACTCAGGAAAGGGTAAAATCGAACGAGAACGGTTAAAAAGAACACATACAGACTTCTCGGTGGAAAACTTAAATCCACTCTTCAGCGCCCAGTCATCCAAACGCCTAATCGTAAGTTGCAACTGACGAGTTGTCGTTGCAAGGCTTGAAGAACAGCAGAACAAAGAGAAATCATCCACAAACAAAGAACACTGGACAGGACTTTTCACCATGGACGTAATGCTATTAATAGCGATGGCAAACAGAGTCACACTTAAAACGCTACCCTGAGGGACACCGTTCTCCTGCTCAAAGCGATCAGACAGGACGTCACCAACTCGGTATCTAAAATATCGTGGCGAGAGGAAAGACTGAATAAAAAGAGGAAGACAACCACGAAAACCCCATTCGTGAAGCTGCTCCAGGATGAGACGCCGCCAAGTGGTATCGTAGGCCTTCTCGATGTCGAAAAATACACCTATAAGGTGATGGTGGCGGAGGAAAGCTTGTTGGATAGCCGCCTCCAGGAGGGCAAGGTTATCGAAGGTGGAACGAAACCTCCTGTAACCACACTGATAGCGACTAAGTAGTTGCCAGGATTCTAACATCCAGACAAGGCGGCGGTTGACCATCCGCTCCAAGGTCTTCCCTATGCAACTAGTGAGGGCAATACTACGGTACCTACTTGGGCTCGAGCGGTCTTTCCCAGGTTTTAAAAAAGGGATTAAAACTGCCTCACGCCACGCGTCAGGAAAGTGACCCGACGCCCAAATGGCATTAAAAAGTGCGAGGAGGATTTCTTTGTTGCGCATTGTGAGGTGCCATAGCATACTGTAATGGATCCTGTCGTGACCAGGGGAAGTGTCACGAGCTACAGACAATGCAGAATCCAGCTCCCACATAGAAAAAGGGCAGTTGTAAACTTCATGAGAGGTGGGCTGGAAGTTCAGACTACACCTCTCAGCAACCGCTCTATGGCGCTGGAAACCTGGATCCCGACTGGTTGTGGCAGTAACTGTCGCAAAATATGCTGCCATAGTCCGGGCAATGTCTCGCGGATCTGTGTGGAGAGTGCCGTTATTCATTACAGCAGCTATGGGGCACCTCCCTCCTCTGCCAGAAATTCTCCTAATGGTCTCCCACACAATGGAACTTTTGGTGGAACGATTAATGGTGTTCAGGAACTTTTGCCACGACCTCTTCTTGCTCTCACGAATAATGCGGCGACATCTCGCCCTCGCCACCCGAAAGGCTGCAAGATTCTCAGCAGTCGGCCGACACTTGAACCGCCGCAGAGCCGCACGCCTGGTCCTGATTGCAGAGCGGCATTCGTCACTCCACCAAGGCACAGGTGGCCTTTTCCGGTGGCCTGTGGACTGTGGAATGGATGCCGCAGCGGCATGGTGGACCATTTTGGTAATATGATCCACCCACACCTCAACATTCGCACAGTGTTCGAATTGGGCCAACTGGCTATAAAGTGTCCAGTCAGCTCCACTGAGTACCCATCGTGGTGGTCTCCTTTCGGAACCCACGCCATCTGGCAGGTGAATCCAGATTGGGAAATGATCACTGCCGTGCAAGTCAGCGACCACTTCCCAGTGAGCACTAGCGGCAAGAGCTGGAGAGCAAAGCGAGAGATCAATGGCAGAGAACGACCCAGTCGCCGTGGAGAAATGAGTACTCTGTCCTCCATTGAGCAAGTAGGCACAGGATGACAGGAGAAGCCTCTCAATTGCTCTACCCTTGGGACAGGTAATTGCAGAGCCCCAAAGCACATTGTGGGCATTAAAATCACCACAAATAATGAATGTCTGGGGGAGCTGTGTAAGAAGGTCGGTGAGGGCCGCATCAAGAGCATCATGTGGGGGCAAGTAAAGTGAACATACAGTCAATGGATGACGCACGTGCACGGACACAGCGACGGCCTGTAGAGTCGTCGTAAGTGAGAGAGGCGAGGAATGGTAGTCCGTCCTGACGAAAATACCTACGCCTCCTCTAGCTCTCTCTCCACGCAGGTCGTCCTTTTTGTGGAGTGTATAGCCTCGTATCTCAGGGGAGTATGAGGGATGGAAATACGTCTCCTGGAGACAGAGACACAGTGGTCTACCCTGAGAAAGTAGACGAAGTTCCTCCACATGCGTCCTGAACCCTTGCAAGTTCCACTGGAGTATGGGAGCCATCTATGTTGGGGGTAGCACCTTCATCCTGTCTCTCCGACGGGGTGGGGAGACCGCAGCAGGTGGAGGGGCAGGCGTGGGACGAGATTATTGCCCCACACATACATCGTACTCCATCAACTCTGTGGAAGAGTCAGATGAAGCCTCGCGTAAAACAACATCCGCATGGTCAGATGGTTTACCACGGGATTTGACCCGCTGTCGCTGCTGCACAGTAGCTTTCTGTGGCTTGGTGGACTTTGGGGGAGCGGATGTGGGAGTGGTAAGTGGCGCACTGGGCTTGGGGACAACCTCAGCTGTTGGAGGCGCGAGGGGCTGGACGAAGTCCGCCACTGTACTTTTGTCTGCCGTTCGTGTAGGGGCTACTGGCTCTGGAACACTGGCTGCGTTGCAAGTGCACTGACAGCTACAGGTGTTAGTGCCAACACTCACCACCTCAGTCTGCGTTGAGGCATCGACTTTTGGAGTAGGCTTCTGTACCAGGGATGCAAAAGATGTAGCAAATGTGGGAGGTTGCATCGACTTATAAATCTTCTTGGCCTCACCATAGGGGATACGCTTGGTTGTTTTTATTTCCTGGACCTTGCGTTCCTCTAAAAATATGCGGCAGTCCCTACTCCAAACAGGGTGGTTCCCAGAGCAATTAAGACATTTAGCCGGAGACGAGCAACCAACTCCTTCATGAGCAGCCTGACCACAGTTTCCACAAGTCGCATCGCCTTTACAGCCTAAGGTGGTATGCCCAAAACGCTGGCATTTGAAACAGCGCATTGGGGCTGGGAAATAAGGCCTCACACTAAGGCGAAGGAAGCCAGCTTTAACATGTTCAGGAAGTGTTGTGCTACTGAAGGTCAGAATAAAGGAGTCGGATTTGACAAGAGTGCCATCAACCCTCTTCATGATGTGTTCGACATCAACGATACCTTCCGGAGCCCACTCACGTTGCAGTTCTTCCTTGGGAATATCAGCTAGATCCCGGCATGTCACAACACCTTTGCTATAGTTCAAGGTGCTGTGCAGTTCGGTGTCTATGGCATACTCTCCAAGGCATTTAGCAGATTGGAGGTTAGTTGCTTGCTGGGAAGTGGAAGTTTCCACTAGCAAGGTCCCATTACGTAAGCGCTTCACCGATTTTAAGGAGCCACAGATTCCCTCCAATCCCTTTTGTATATAGAAGGGCGAAACCTTCTCGAAACTACCCTCCTTCCGTTTCACAATGAGAAACACATTCGGATTACCAGAACGCATTGTTACCTAAGACTGGACTTTTCAAAGAAGCGCCGGAGTCAGGGGGACTGCTGCACGGGCCCTCTTAAGAGACTGGGTGTTCGAACCTTCCAGCGGCCCACCCTTTCCGCTGGGAGGAATAAAAGAGGATTTCGAAGGATCCATCGCGGTCCCACGAGCAGCTAGGGAACTAGAAGTCCACCTAGATAGAGCCCCTCATGCCTAGGTAAGCCTTATACAACTGAGGTGCGGCAGGTTCCCCAGAGGTTGCCCGCTATCGACTGTTCCACCTCAACAGCCATGCATCTCATCAGCGCGCAGCACACCTTGAGATTGAGGTTTTTTTTATAGAGGTTTATTCCATCCTCGCGATCCGGGCGGTCAAGCCAAGATTCCCATTCCCTGAGACACACAACATTCCACCGCCGCGCCGCACGGTGGTCGTTGAAGTATGCTTAGAGGTTACGGTGACTGGGGACTGGCGGCGCTTCCCAGTCCCCAGCTCAGGAACCCCGGGGTCGCCAAGTCCGTACCCAGCAAACGAATGCTGAGCCCCTGGGGGCAAATTCGCCACTGTAGGGTGGCGTCTAAAGGCGCGTAAAGCACGTCGACGAGCACGTAAAGCGTCTCTACATGCTACGGTCCACCAGGGGACCGATACTCGACGTGGAGAAGAAGTAGTGTGAGGGATGGAATATTCAGCAGCAGTGAGAATGACTTCCATGAGGTTTGCGACCTGACGATCGCAGCTTGTGAAGGTTTGATCCTGAAGGTCGCCCTGGAAGAGAAGAGCCCCCAGTCTGCTTTGGAGATGTTCCAACTAGCTGAGCACGGAGAGGGGCATGATGCAGGAGATGGATGACACACGGGAAGTGGTCGCTCGAATATGTATCAGAAAGGGCATACCACTCAAACCGGCGTGAAAGTTGGGTAGTACATATAGAGAGGTCTAAATGGGAATATGTGTGAGATGTGTCCGAAAGAAAAGTATTGAGTATTGAGGCAGACAAGATTGAGCTGGTTGAAAACGTCTGCTAACAGGGAGCCCGTCAGGCAGGATGCTGGAGAGCCCCAAAGGGGATGGTGGGCATTGAAGTCTACAGTTAACAAAAATGGTGCAGGTAGCTTGTAAGTAGGCTGTTTATGTTTTCTTATTGGCAACGTTACGTAGCGCTCTGTATGAAATACTGGCTGTGCTGTGTGCAGTCTTTGGCCAGTTTGCATTGTTGTCTGCCATTGTAGTGTTGGGCAGCTGGATGTGAACAGCGCGTAGCGTAGCGCAGTTGGAGGTGAGCCGCCAGCAGTGGTGGATGTGGGGAGAGAGATGGCGGAGTTTTGAAATTTGTAAGACTGGATGTCATGAACTGCTATATATATTATGACTTTTGAACACTATTAAGGTAAATACATTGTTTTTTCTCTATCAAAATCTTTCATTTGCTAACTATGCCTATCAGTAGTTAGTGCCTTCAGTGGTTAGAATCTTTTATCTAGCTGGCAGTAGTGGCGCTCCCTGTATTGCAGTAGTTCGAGTAACCAAGATTTTTGTGAGGTAAGTGATTTGTGAAAGGTAGAGGTTAATGTTAGTCAGGGCCATTCTTTTGTAGGGATTTTTGAAAGTCAGATTCCGTTGCGCTAAAAATCTTGTGTGTCAGTTTAAGCACAGTCTTGTATAATTGTTCAAAGGGGACGTTTCAAGCTGAGCAATAATTTGCATCATGTCTGTCCTGGTAACGGCAGATGACGATGGAGTGTTTTTTTTTTGTTGGGTTTAAGGGCGCTCAACTGCTGAGGTCATTAGCGCCCAGTCACTGTTGTTAGAGCACTTGGAATCTGTTAAAACTCAAGGGGATGGGGGACACCAGAAGGACCTGACAAAGATGCAGATAAAATAAGTAAAAAGGTTAAATGTCTTTGGACAAGCCAGTTAAAGTTATAAAACGCAGAATACGAGCAGCTGCTCGAGCGTCATCAGCTAAAACATCCGGTAAGGTAGATGGCAGGGACAGGACAACACGAAATTGACTAAAACGGGGACACGACAATAAAACATGGCGCACCGTTAATGCCTGACCACAAGGGCACTGCGGGGCTGGGTCACCAGAGAGCAGGTAGCGGTGGGTAAACCGGCAATGCCCAATCCGCAACCTGGTCAGAAGGACCTCCTCGGTTGGTTGGTTGGTTGGTTGGTTGGTTGGTTTGGGGGATGAAAGGGACCAGACTGCCATGGTCATCGGTCCCTTTTTCCAAAGACAAAGAACACCCACAGAGAATAAAAAAAGAGGAACAGAAGAGATCACAGATGATACAGAACAAGAGAGACGGAGACAAGGACAAGACAAAACGAACTAAAACCACACAGAGTGTGACGGTGGTTGGCCGACCATAGAAATAAATAAGGAAAAGCCAACCACTTAGAAACACATTAAAAAACAGGTGGAAAATCATAGGCCAAAGGCCAGAGTCAACACAAAACAATAAAATAAAACAGAAACACTCAGAGTAAATGATAAAATCCCCCTGCCCGAATAAAACGTAAAACTAAGTCAGCCATAGTGGAGTCGTCTGTTAAAAGGGCAGGGAGCGTAGCAGGCAGCGCAAATGTCTGCCTGACCACTGCTAAAAGGGGGCAGGCCAGCAAAATGTGGGCCACTGTCAAAGCTGCCCCACAGCGACAGAGAGGAGGGTCCTCCCGGCGCAGTAAATAACTGTGTGTCAGCCGGGAGTGGCCAATGCGGAGCCGGCAAAGAACTACTGAGTCCCTGCGAGTGGCTCGCAGGGATGACCGCCACACAGCCGTCGTCTCCTTGACAGCACGGAGTTTATTACGCATTGGCAGTTCGCGCCATTCATCGTCCCATAGCGCCAAGATTTTGCGGCGGAAGACTGCCCGCAAATCAGTCTCTGGGAGGCCAACGTCCAGAGATGGCTTACTGGTGGCCTCTTTCGCCAGGCGGTCAACATGTTCGTTACCCGGGATACCGACATGACCGGGGGTCCACACAAAGACCACAGAGCGGCCGCAACAGGCGAGAGTATGCAGAGACTCGTGGATAGCCATCACCAAACGAGAACGAGGGAAACACTGGTCGAGAGCTCGTAAACCGCTCAGGGAATCGCTACAGATAACAAAGGACTCGCCTGAGCAGGAGCGGATATACTCTAGGGCACGAAAGATGGCGACCAGTTCAGCAGTGTAAACGCTGCAGCCATCCGGCAAGGAACGTTGTTCGAAAAGGTCCCCTAGAGTGAGCGCATATCCGACACGACCAGCAACCATCGAACCGTCAGTGTAAACAACACCAGAGCCCTGATACGTGGCCAGGATAGAATAAAAGCGGCGGCGGAAGGCCTCTGGAGGGACTGAGTCCTTAGGGCCCTGTGCCAAGTCGAGCCGAAGGCTAGGGCGACGAACACACCATGGGGGTGTATGCAAAGTAGCCCGGAAAGGAGGTGGAACAGTGAAACCCTGGAGCCCAGAGAGAAGCCCCTTGACGCGGACCGCTATTGTACAACCAGACCGGGGCCGACGTTCTGGCATACGGACGACCGACCGCGGGAACAGGAGACGATAGTTTGGATGCCCGGGCGAGCTTAGAACATGGGCAGCATAAGCGGCCAGCAAACGTTGGCGTCGGAACCGCAGCGGAGGTACACCTGCCTCCACTAGTACGCTGTCCACAGGGCTGGTGCGGAAAGCACCAGTGGCAAGGCGTATCCCGCTGTGGAGAATCGGGTCCAGCACCCGTAACGCAGATGGGGATGCTGAGCCATAAGCCAGGCTCCCATAATCCAGACGGGACTGGATTAACGCCTGGTAGAGCCGCAACAGTGTAGAGCGGTCGGCGCCCCAGTGGGTGTTGCTCAAGCATCGCAGAGCGTTTAGATGCCGCCAACACGTCTGTTTCAGCTGCCGGATATGAGGCAGCCAAGTCAACCGGGCATCGAAAACCACCCCCAAAAACCTGTGGGTCTCCACCACAGCAAGGAGTTCGTCGGCAAGATAAAGCCGCGGCTCAGGATGGACTGTTCGGCACCGGCAGAAATGCATAACGCAGGTCTTGGCTGCCGAAAACTGAAACCCATGCGCTACAGCCCAAGACTGCGCCTTACGGATAGCGCCCTGTAGCTGACGTTCAACAGCTGCAATGCCAGTAGAGCTGTAATAAAGGCAGAAGTCGTCAGCATACAGGGAAGCGGAGACAGAATTTCCCACGGCCGCAGCAAGCCCGTTAATGGCTATTAAAAACAGACAGACACTTAAAACAGAGCCCTGTGGCACACCGTTCTCCTGGACGTGGGAGGAACTATACGAGGCCGCGACTTGCACGCGGAAGGTACGACACGACAGAAAATTGCGGATAAAAATCGGCAGAGGACCCCGAAGACCCCATCCATGGAGCGTAGAAAGAATGTGATGACGCCATGTTGTATCGTACGCCTTCCGCATGTCGAAAAAGACAGCGACCAGGTGCTGACGGCGGGAAAAGGCAGTACGGATGGCCGACTCCAGGCTCACCAGATTGTCGGTGGCGGAGCGGCCTTTACGGAACCCACCCTGAGACGGAGCCAGAAGGCCCCGAGACTCCAGTACCCAATGCAAGCGCCGGCTCACCATCCGTTCAAGCAACTTGCAAAGAACGTTGGTGAGGCTAATGGGACGGTAGCTGTCCACCTCCAGAGGGGTCTTTCCAGGTTTCAAAACGGGGATGACAATGCCTTCCCGCCATTGCGACGGAAACTCCCCCTCGACCGAAAGACGGTTGTAAAGATCGAGAAGGCGCCGCTGGCAGTCCACTGAAAGGTGTTTCAGCATCTGACAGTGGATGCCATCTGGCCCAGGAGCGGTATCAGGGCAAGCAGCGAGGGCACTGCGAAATTCCCACTCACTAAATGGAGCATTGTAAGATTCTGGGTGGTTGGTGCGAAACGAAAGGCTCCGACGTTCCATCCGCTCTTTAATGGAGCGGAAGGCCTGGGGGTAATTCGCAGAAGCGGAACTCATAGCAAAATGCTCTGCTAAACGATTGGCAATGACGTCGGAGTCAGTACAAACTGCTCCATTCAGTGAGAGCGCAGGGACGCTGGCAGGTGGCCGATAGCCGTAGACGCGTCGAATCTTGGCCCAGACCTGCGAGGAAGTGACATGGAGGCCAATGGTGGACACAGACCGCTCCCAGCACTCCTCCTTCCCTTGGCGGATAACGAGGCGGGCCCGCGCACGCAGCCGTTTGAAGGCGAGAAGGTGGGCTAAGGAGGGATGTCGCTTGTGACGCTGTAGCGCCCGCCGGCGATCTTTAATCGCTTCAGCGATCTCAGGCGACCACCAAGGCACAGCCTTCCGCCGAGGGGACCCACAGGATGGGGAATGGCAGATTCGGCGGCAGTAACGATGCCGGTGGTGACCGATTGAACCACCGCATCAATGTCATCGGTAGAGAGAGGCTCAAAAGCGGCAGTGGAGGAGAACAAGTCCCAGTCAGCCTTATTCATAGCCCATCTGCTAGGGCGCCCAGAAGAGTGGCGCTGTGGTAGTGACAAAAAGATCGGAAAATGGTCGCTACCACACAGGTCGTCATGCACACTCCATTGGACAGACGGTAAGAGGCTATGGCTACAGATTGAAAGGTCAATGGCGGAGTAGGTGCCATGCGCCACACTGAAGTGTGTGAAGGCACCATCATTTAACAGCGAGAGATCGAGCTGCGACAATAAATGCTCAACGATGGCGCCTCGACCTGTTGCCACTGACCCACCCCACAGAGGGTTATGAGCGTTGAAGTCGCCCAATAGCAAGAAAGGTGGCGGCAATTGGGCGATCAGTGCAGCCAGGACATGCTGCGAGACACCACCATCCGGTGCAATGTAAAGACTGCAGACAGTAACAGCCTGTGGCGTCCACATGCGTACAGCGACAGCCTCTAAAGGCGTCTGGAGAGGGACAGACTCGCTGTGCAGAGTGTGAAGGACATATATGCAGACGCCACCAGACACCCTTTCATAAGCTGCTCGGTTCTTATAATAACCCCGATAGCCACGGAGGGCGGGGGTTCGCATTGCTGGAAACCAAGTTTCCTGGAGAGCAATGCAGAAGAAAGGGTGAAGGCTGATAAGTTGGCGGAGCTCAGCTAGATGGTGGAAGAAACCGCTGCAGTTCCACTGGAGGATGGTGTTGTCCATGGCTGGGAAAGGCGTGACGGGACTGGGAAGGCAGATTACGCCACTGGGTCACCTGCTGCCTCCGATGGAGCATCCGTGCAAATGCCATCCATTGCGTCCGTGGGACCGGCAAGAGCGAGGTCCTCAGCGGACGCCAGAATCTCCACCTCGTCCTCAGAGGCAGAGCTTGTAGGAAGCGGCGGGATCGGTGCCACCGCATTACAGTTGGTCTTGGGGAATTTCTTCTTTTCGTGCCTGTCACGCTGTGCCTTCGGCGCTTCAGGCTGCAGGGGCTTCACTGGGTCAGTCTCAGGGACAGACGACGACCGCGAGGCCCGACGACCAGGGACCGGCGGTCGTTTCAACCACTTGCTGGCGTCCGCTTTTCCACTGGTTGGAACTTGCGAAGGGAGGTCCCCAAGGGATCCCTTCCTGGCGAGAGCAGCCGAAGAAGTCTTACGCTTCTCCGGCTGGGAAGGGGGAGCTGATGTCCCCGAAGGTTGGGAGGGTGTTGCTCCTGAAGAAGATGGAGCAGGAGCAACAGGGCGTGAAGTGCCCCCCACAAGCAAGGGGGCCGGTGGATGCTGACCGATCTTAGAGCCGATTCGTGATGACAGGAGAACCGTTGTTGCAGCAGCGGCGTAGGTGGACGGCATTGCCACAGGATGGAGCCTCTCATATTTCCGTCTAGCCTCGGGGTAGGTCAGCCGGTCCAAGGTCTTATATTCCATTATCTTCCGTTCTTTCTGCAATATCCTACAGTCCGGCGAGCAGGGGGAATGGTGTTCTCCGCAGTTAACACAGATAGGAGGCGGGGCACATGGAGTATCGGGATGTGAAGGACGTCCGCAATCCCGACACGTCATGCTGGAAGTACAGCGAGACGACATGTGCCCGAACTTCCAGCATTTAAAACACCGCATCGGAGGAGGGATATATGGTTTCACATCACAACGGTAAACCATCAACTTAACCTTTTCGGGTAAGACATCACCCTCAAAGGCCAAGATGAAGTCACCGGTGGCGACCTGATTATCCCTCGGACCCCGATGGACGCGCCGGACGAAGTGAACACCTCGTCGTTCGAGGTTGGCGCGTAATTCATCGTCGGACTGCAGAAGAAGATCCCGGTGGAATATAATACCCTGGACCATGTTCAGACTCTTATGCGGCGTGATGCTAACGGAAACATCCCCCAACTTGTCACAATTGAGCAACCTCCGTGACTGGGCAGAGGATGCCGTTTTTATCAACACCGATCCAGACCGCATCTTGGACAAGCCCTCCACCTCACCGAACTTGTCCTCTAAATGCTCTACAAAGAACTGAGGCTTCATGGATAGAAAAGATTCCCCATCAGCTCTGGTACAGACAAGATATCTGGGCGAATACGTCTCAGTGTCACGCAATGCCTGTCGTTCCTCCCATGGTGTGGCGAGGGAGGGGAACGATTTGGGGTCATAAACGTTACCTTCAAAATGGGCTCTCGAACGCTTAGAGACTGCTGACGGCTGGCCGCCAGCGACAGATGATGTACCACGCTTCATTGCGGGTCATCCGCCCTGATGCCACCTACTCCGACCAAGGGCCCTCCCCACGGGCGCCACCCAGCCACAGCAAAGGCCACCTGGCAGGATGGCCATTGCTGGGAGTCCTGACGCCCCAGGGAGATGGGCATCTACTCCTTGGCATACGTGGGGAGTGAACGGCGCAGGCATCAGTAGAGCGATCCCTGTGTTGTCAGGGGGCTACAACCAAGAGGGTACATGGCGACCCCACCACAACGGACTGGCTACCGTGCTGGATCTTAGGTGCAAAAATGGCCAAGGTCGTCGTCACAGTTAAAAGAAACACTGCAGAGTGCAGCGTGGTAATCGCCCAAGAGATCGAAAACGAGCGGGACACCATTGCAACGACGAGAAAGACGGCTATAGGTCTAATTGCACGAAGGATACAGTGCACCATGTAAGGTGCCCTTCCCCAATTGGCTCGCTCTTCGGAATAATTTAGATAGATGGAGGTCAAACCCGAGAGGGGACCATCACATAAGGCCGAAACGTTGGAGACTCCTTTTAGTCGCCTCTTGCGACAGGCAGGAATACCGCGGGCCTATTCTAACCCCCGAATCCGCAGGGGGCTGGATGTTAGGTGACATGTGGTCCATGGGCGTCGTCAGTGCAGAAAATGGCCCTGCACAGTGCTTGGCAGAAAGTGCACGCAGGGGCGCATCGATGCCCAAGAGATGGAGAGCGGGCAAGACTGCAATGCAACGACGAATAAGATGGCGAAAGTTCTCAACACAACACGGACACAATGCACCAAGTAAGGCGCCCTTCCCCAATCGGCTCGCTCTTCGGAAAAATTTTGAGATATGGAGGTCAAACCCGACAGGGGACCATCACATAAGGCCGAAACGTTTGAGACTCCTTGTAGTCGCCTCTTACGACAGGCAGGAATACCGCGGGCCTATTCTAACCCCCGAACCCGCAGGGGGGGAAATGCGCCGTGGTGGAGAAGGAGAACTGTGCTTCCTATGAGCCTTCTTGGAAGGTCTTTTAGTGGAAGTACTGGTCGACGACTGGGAGTTGGAGGTACGTAGGAAATCTGCATGGGACGGTTCCTTCTTGAAGGCCCATGCATCTGACTTCTGGGTCTTTGTCTTGGCAGAAGCTGATGAAGGTGCTTGTGGCTGAGGGGTGACGGGAGGATGAGGAGACGTTGACCGGGCGATCTTAGCACTGGCCGAACGGACGACCGTGGTGCTGAAGGTCAGATCGCATGTCTGCATCGCCACCTCCCTGGTAGTCCGAGGAGAGGCGAGGACAGTACTGTATTTTCCCGCTGGGAGCAGCGTGGGCTTCCTTCTAGCAAATAGCTTGCGAGCAGCCGAGGTGGACACTTTCTCTTTGACCCGAATTTCTTGGATACAGCATTCTTCCTTGTAGATGGGACAGTCGCGGGAGGACCCTGCATGGCCACCCTGACAGTTCACACAACGAGGAGACGGAGGTGGACAGTCACCCTCATGGGCATCCCTGCCACAAGTGACACATTTAGCCGCATTGGAACAAGACTGGCGAGTGTGATTAAAACGCTGACACTGGTAGCAGCGCGTAGGTGTCGGGACATAGGGGCGAACAGAAATAACCTCGTAGCCCGCTTTGATACGCGACGGCAGCTGAACACTATCAAAGGTCAAGAAAAGTGTCCAGGTCGGTACAAGGTCATTGTTGACCTTTTTCATGACCCTATGGACAGCCATCACGCCCTGCTCAGTGAGGAAAGACTGCATCTTCTCGTCAGTCAATCCGTCGAGTGATCGAGTATATACCACACCACGAGACGAATTCAAAGTGCGGTGAGCCTCCACCTGAACAGGGAACATGTACAGGAGTGTGGCCCGAAGCAGTTTTTGTGCCTGAAAGGCGCTCTCAGTTTCTAGTAACAAGGTACCGTTACGCAACCTGGTAGAAGACTTGACAGATCCGGCTATGGTATCTACGCCCTTCTGGATAACGAAAGGGTTGACAGAGGAAAAATCCTTGCCGTCCTCAGATCGAGAAACTACGAGGAACTGTTGGGCAGGCGGAAGTACTTTTGTCACCGGTGGCTGGTCAAGTTTCCGTTTATGGGCAGAAGTCGAAAGAGAAGAAGAGAAATCCATTGCGGAGGAATCCCCCATGATTGCCAGCGTCTCCGATGGCGCGCTCCTTCCTTGTGGTGACCCTCTCAGAGGGCACTCCCGCCTTAGGTGAATGTTTACACCTCAGGTCACACCTCCCGAGAAACAGACGGAGGGACCGATCGGCATGGTCAGAAGGTATCAGCTCAGGCAATCACCCCTCCCTGGGCCTGGCCTTTACCAGGGGGTACGTGTGTGCCTTACTTGTCTACCCAGGGCGGGGAATTACGCGTTATCCCGTCACCGGCTATGCGTGCGAACGCGTGGGTCGACCTTCAGGCGCGCACAGGGAGGAAGGAGTGTGTGTGTTTGAGGTTTACGGGCGCTAAACAGCAGGGTCATCAGCGCCCAAACGCATAAAAAACAGGAACACATGCAGTGAAGGGACTAAGACGAACAACGAACAAGGGGAACAGCTAAAAGAGACAGACCTGACGCAGTTCCAAATCCGCACATACCGAGGCAAAACAAGAGGAGAAGGAGTGCACTAAAAAAGGAAAGGAAACACAAAGAAAGGAGGACAGAAACCGAAAGGAAACAAGGAGTTAGACGTGACTGGTTGACCTCTTACCTAAAATCTGGGTGAGCCAGCCATCTAGCTGCACATTAAAAACCTCTCCCTAAAAGCCGTGGCAACAAATTGGACAGGACACAAAACCGTAAAACCTTAAACACAGATGTTGCGTCGTCTTTCAAAATAGAGGGCAAATCCGGTGGCAAAGAAACCACCGCCCTCTGGTCAGAGAATAAAAGACAGTCAAGTAAAATGTGGCGGACAGTAATCTGGACGCCACAAGCACTGCAGATTGGGGGATCCTCCCGCCGGAGTTGGTTGGTTGGTTGGTTGGGTTAAAGATTAAAGGGACCAAACTACAAAGGTCATCGGTCCCTTATTTCATAAAAACACAGAGCACAGGGGAACTATCCACCAGTCAAGCGAAGCACTAAAAGAAAAACTCCAGGGGAAGAAAAGCCCCATGGTCCATTGTAAGACAACAAGGAAAACAGAGCACAGCAACAAAAACAACATAGAGAACAAAGGCAGATGGAATTAAAACTGCACAGCAGAGATCTGTGGCTGGCTGATCACGAAAATAATAGGATGAGCCAGCCACTCTGCAACACGTTAAAACCTCCAGCCTAAACGTTTAGGGCGGAGTCGAATCACAACACAAAACTAAGTAAAAGAGAGAGCTCAAAAGAGGGTGATGTTAAAAAAAAATTTAAATGGACCTATAAAAGCCGCTTGCGCGAATAAAACTTAAAACCCGATCTGCCATAGAGACATTGTCACCTAAGAGAGATGACAAAGCACCCTGGAGATTAAAAGTTCGCCTGAGGGCGGTTAAAAGAGGACAGTCCAACAATATATGGGCCACCGTCATAAGCACACCACAGCGACAATGAGGGGGGTCCTCTCGACGCAGCAGATGACCATGCGTCAGCCAAGAGTGACCAATGCGGAGCCTACAGAGAACCACAGAGTCCCTCCGAGAGGCCCGCATGGAGGAACCCCACACAGTCGTTGTCTCCTTTACACGCCGCAGCTTGTTGGGCACAGACAGGGTGCGCCATTCGTCGGCCCACATCCCAAAGACCCGACGGCGTAACACCGATCGGAGATCAGTGGCCGGGAGGCCGATCTCCAACGGCAGTTTGCGGGTGGCTTCTTTAGCTAACTTGTCGGCGTGTTCGTTGCCCGCTATCCCAACGTGTCCCGTTGTCCATATGAACACCACTGAACGGCCACGTTGTGCAAGAGCATGAACGGACTCCTGGATGGCAACAACAATGGGATGGCGTGGGTAGCACTGGTCAAGAGCCTGGAGACTACTGAGAGAGTCACTGCAAATGACAAAAGACTCGCCAGTGCTGGTACGAACACGCTCAAGGGCACGAAAAATAGCTGTTAGCTCTGCAGTGTAAACACTGCAGCCGTCCGGCAAGGAGCGTTGGTCGACATAGTCCGCATGAACATAAGCGTACCCCACACGGCCATCAACCATCGAGCCATCGGTATAGATAACCTCCGAGTCACGGGATTCGTCGAGGAGAGCAAGAAATTGGCGGCGCAAGACTGCAGGAGGAACTGAATCCTTTTGCCATTGGGAGAGGTCCAGCTGAAGCTGCGGCCGACGGATACACCAAGGTGGTGTATGTGGGCGGACCTGAAAAGCAGATGGAAGAGGCAAAGACTCGAGTTCACTAAGCAGGGACTGAACACGGATCCCAATTGCATGGCCTGATCGCGGCCGCCGGCGTGGAAGATGGACTGCCGCATCGGTGAAAAGGAGACGGTAGTTAGGGTGACGGGGAGAACAACGGACGTGGGCAGCATAGTTGGCTAAGAGTTGTTGACGCCGAATGTAGAGCGGAGGAACCCCAGCCTCAGCAAGTAGGCTATTAACAGGACTGGTGCGGAATGCTCCTGTCGCCTGTCGAACCCCACAGTGGTGAATGGGGTCCAGCAGTTGCAACGCTGAGTGCGACGCTGAGCCATACGCCACACTCCCATAATCCAGTCGGGACAGCACAAGGGCTTTGTAGAGCTGCAGCAGCGTGTTACGGTCGGCACCCCAAGTTGTGTTGCTGAGGCAGCGGAGGGCATTCAGATGCTGCCAGCACTGACGCTTGAGCTCACGAATATGTGGAAGCCAAGTAAGCCGGGCATCGAACAGCAATCCCAGAAAACGGTAAGTGTCAACAACCCTGAGCTTAGCATCCTGAAGATAAAGCTCAGGGTGGGGATGGACAGTGCGACGCCGACAAAAGTGCATAACACAAGTCTTCGCAGGAGAAAACTGAAACCCATGGGCTAGGGCCCACGCCTGTGCCTTGCGTATGGCTCCCTGCAACCGACGTTCTGCAACGCCAATGGTGGAGGAGCTGAAAAAGATGCAGAAATCGTCAGCATATAACGTGGGCGAGACAGAGGACCCTACTGCTGCTGCAAGGCCATTAATGGCCACAAGGAAAAGGGGCACGCTCAATACAGAGCCCTGTGGAACGCCGTTCTCCTGGATATGAAGGGAACTATGGGATGTGCCAATTAAAACGCGGAATGTCCGAACAGATAAAAAATTCTGAATAAATATGGGGAGAGAGCCCCGGAGACCCCACCCGTGCAACGTGGCGAGAATATGGTGGCGCCACGTCGTGTCATATGCTCTGGAGAGGTCAAAAAAGACGGAGACGAGGTGTTGGCGCCTGGAAAAAGCAGTGCGGATTGCAGACTCAAGGAGGACCAAAGTATCGGCGGTGGAACGGCCCTGACGGAAGCCGCTCTGGCATGGAGCCAGGAGACCCCGAGACTCGAGCAGCCAACACAGCCGTCGACTCACCATGCGTTCCAGCAGCTTGCACAGAGTATTGGTTAAGCTAATGGGCCGATAACTATCCACAGTAAGCGGGTCCCTACCAGGCTTCAGCACTGGAATGATGGTACTTTCTCGCCATTGCGACGGAAAGACACCATCACCCCATAGGCGGTTGAAGATGGCAAGAACACATCGCTGACAGTCCGGGGACAGGTGTTTTAGCATCTGATTGTGGACGCCATCTGGCCCAGAAGCTGTATCGGGGCACTGTGCCAGGGCGCTCTGGAGTTCCCACAAACTAAATGGGGCGTTATACGCCTCAGGGTGACGAGAAGCGAAAGAAAGCCGTTTGCCTTCCTCCCGGCGTTTGAGCGCGCGAAACGCAGGCGGGTAATTCCCCGACGCAGAGGCCCGGACATAGTGCTGAGCGAAATGCTCGGCGATTGCATCGGCATCGGTGGATACTGCCCCGTTGATGGTAAGCCCTGGGACACCTGTAGAGTACTGCAATCCAAAGATGCGCCGAATCTTCAGCCACACCTGGGAGGGGGAAGTACGGGAACCAATCTTGGAAACGTACCTCTCCCAACACTCCTGTTTCCGCCGTTTGATAAGCCTCCGTACCTGAGCACGGAGACGTTTGAATAAAATGAGGTTCTCCAAAGACGGGTGCCGCTTATGTCGCTGAAGAGCCCGCCGACGTTCTTTAATGGCGGCAGCGACCTCTGGAGACCACCAAGGCACCGACTTTCGCCGGGGGCACCCGAACGAACGAGGAATGGTACGTTCCGCAGCGGAAACAATCGCTGCAGTCAGTGTCTCAACCGCCACATCGATGGTACCATGGGGGAGAGAGTCAACAGTGGCAGCAGAGCAGAACGTGTCCCAGTTCGCCTTGCTAAATGCCCATCTAGGCGAGCGCGCAAAGGAGTGACGCTGTGGTAGTGAAAGGAAGATCGGGAAATGGTCACTACCACACAAGTCCTCATGGACTCTCCAGTGGACCGATGGTACAAGCCCTGGGCTGCACAACGACAGATCGATGGCCGAGAACGTGCCATGCGCCACACTGAAATGTGTGGCGGCGCCAGAGTTTAAGAGGCAGAGGTCGAGTTGGGAGATGAGATTCTCGACCTCCCTGCCTCGGCCAGTAACCTTCGTTCCACCCCACAGGGGATTGTGGGCGTTAAAATCCCCCAGGAGAAGAAAAGGCGTGGGGAGTTGGGCGACAAGCGCAGCCATTTCGGTCAGGGAGACTGTACCACCGGGAGGGAGATAGACACTGCAGACGGTTATGTCCTGGGTAGTCCTTACACGGACAGCCACAGCTTCCAATGATGTTTGAAGGGGCACAGGAGCACTATATACAGAGGTAAGGACATACACGCAGGCTCCACCTGACACACAATTGTAAGTGCTACGGTTGCAGTAATAGCCCCTGTATCCACGAAGAACAGGGGTCCGCATTGCCGGGAACCAGGTTTCTTGGAGGGCAATGCAGAAAGCAGGTGTCAGGCTTAGGAGCTGTCGTAGCTCAGGGAGATGGCTAAAATAACCGCCACAATTCCACTGGAGGATTGTACAAAGCATGTCCGGTAGGGGCATGCAGGCACTGAAAAGGCAAATTACTTGGCAGGGTCACATGCTGCCACCGACTGAGCGACGGACGTCACTACGGCCATCGTTTCTGAGGAGACGGCGAGATCCAGGTCATCAGGGGACGCAAAGAGCTCGACCTCGTCCTCAGAGGCTGAGCTGACAGGGAGCGTTGGTGCGGGAACCACTGGGTCCTTATTCTTCTTGGAGAGCTTCCTTTTCTCTCTCTTGTCTTTGGGAGGAGGGTTGTCATGCTGGGAGGGCTTTCCTGACGCATCATCAGGAACAGAGGAAGAGCGTGAAGCCCTTCGACCAGCAGCTGGTGGCTTCTTCAGCCACTGGCTAGTGTCTTGTGAAACACTGGGGAAGTCCTTGGAAGGGACGCCCCCAAGGGATCCCTTCCGAACAAGTGAGGCCGGAGGAGGCTGTTGCGTCCCCGGCTGAGCAGCCGGAGGGAGCTGTCGCTTCCCCGGCTGAGGAGCCGGAGAGGGCTGTCGCCGCTCCGGCTGAGAGGTGGGGACCAACGTCCCCGGTTGCTTGGGGCGCACTGCTCCCAAACTCGGTGTTTTGGGAGCAGTGGAAGAGAGAGCGGCCTGTCCCAGCGGTGGGGCAGACGTTACCTGATTTCTCTGTGGGCCAACAGAGAAGGGAGTCTGTGCAGGAGCTGGTGGCGGCAGTGTGACAGTAGCATAACTCCTCAACATAGGTGTGGGGTTGAGCCGTTCTAATTTCTTCTTTGCCTCTTGGTAACTTAAACGGTCCAAGGTCTTAATTTCTTGTATCTTCCGCTCTCGGTGATAGACTGCACAGTCTGGTGAGCAGGGAGAATGATGCTCCCCACAGTTAACGCAGGTGGGAGGCGGAGCACATGGAGCATTAGGATGTGGAGGTCGTCCACAATCACGACACGTGGGGCTGGAAGTGCACCTGGAGGACATGTGTCCGAATTTCCAGCACTGGAAGCATCGCATAGGGGGCGGGACATAGGGCTTGACATCGCACCGGTATATCATGACCTTGACTTTCTCAGGCAAGCAGTCGCCCTCAAAGGCCAGGATGAAAGCACCGGTAGCGACCCTATTATCCTTCGGCCCCCGAAAGACACGACGGACAAAGTGTACACCTCGTCGTGCCAGGTTCTCACGTAGCTCGTCATCAGACTGTAGCAGAAGATCTTTATGAAAAATAATCCCCTGGACCAAATTTAAGGACTTATGGGGAGTGACAGTGACGGGGATGTCACCGAGCTTCTCACAGGCGAGTAATGCCTGGGACTGCGCAGATGAAGCTGCTTGTATCAAAATGGCCCCGCTCCTCATTTTGGAAAGAGATGCCACTTCCCCAAACTTATCTTCGAGATTGTGCACGAAGAAAAGAGGCTTAGTCCCCAAAAACGAATCCCCATCAGTTCTGCTGCATACAAGGTATCGTGGCGAATACGGCTCCTGTCTGTCTGCAGCCCTACGTTCCTCCCATGGTGTGGCTAGGGAAGGGAACGACTTCGGGTTATATGTCACAGCGTTAAATTCCACCTTACCACGCTTAGAGACATTGGCGGTCGGACGACCACCAGATTGAGATTTCACCCGCTTCATTGCGGGGCATCCGCCCCGATGCCACCCACTCCGACCAGGGGCTCTCCCCACGGGCGCCACCCAGCCACAGCAAAGGCCACCTGGCAGGATGGCCGTTGCCGGGAGTCCCGATGCCCCAGAGAGACGAGCATCTACTCCTTGGCTTACGTGGGGAGGTGTCAGCTCAGGCATCGGCAGTACGATCCCTGTGTTGTCAGGGGGCTACAACCTAGAGGGTACATGACGACCCCACCACAACGGGCTGGCTACCGTGCTGGATTTTGGGTGCCATGGGTAGTCCATAGTGATCGTAGGTGCTGGTGGTGACGCACTAAGGGTGGTACTTACACAATACATCAGGTGTCTATGCCCAAAATGAGGGATGGAGGGTGCAGGTACGACGCAAAGACGATCAAGAGTGCCAAGGTCGTAGGGCACAGAGGACTGATGGTGCACCACGTAAGGTGTCCTTCCCCAAAAGGCTCGTACTTCTGTGGAATTTGGAAAAATGGAGGTCAAACCCTAATGGGGACCATCACATTAAGGCCAAAACGTTTGAGACTCCTTTTAGTCGCCTCTTACGACAGGCAGGAATACCGCGGGCCTATTCTAACCCCCGAACCCGCAGGGGGGATCCCGCCGGAGTAAAAAACCATGTGTGAAGGGACTGTGCCCGATGCGGAGGCGAGTGAGGAGAACCTCATCCCGCCTGCATGACTGGTAGGACGTACGCCATGGCCGCGTGGTGGCCTTGACCAGACGTAGCTTATTTTCACTGACTGCCAGCCACTCCTCTTCCCACTGACGCATAACGCGAAGACGCAGGAGGGAGGTAACAGCATGGAGGGGGACGGCACAGTCAACAACGTGAGGGAGGGAACATGCATCTTTGGCAGCCACATCCGCCAGCTCGTTTCCCCTAATACCTACGTGCCCCGGCACCCAGCAGAAGGAAACCTCCTTCCCCTGCCGCTGCAGGTGGAGGAGGGCATCATGGATGTTCTGGACGACCGTATCCGCCGGGTACAAGTGTTGCATGGTCCGAAGGGCACTCAGGGAGTCAGAACAGATGAGGAACTTACGACTGGGAACACATCTCATCTGCTCCAAAGCCCGCAAGATCGCAAACAATTCGGCATCAAAGATGGTAAACGCCGCAGGAAGGCGTAACTTGACGACTCGATCAGGGAAAACAACAGCACAACCAACAGAGTCCCCCTGTTTAGAGCCATCCGTAAATACTGGTACATGGTCGGGATGCTGGTTTAAAATATCGTAAAATAAGGCGGTAAAAACAAACGCAGGAGTGCAGCTCCTCCGGTACTCCGACAAGTCTAAAACGACGCTGGGCCTCTGGAGCAACCAGGGAGGCAGGCGAGTAAAACCTTGTCGTTGGGGGGCCACACGCTCCACACCAAGGGACTCAAGCAAATGCTTGGCACGAATCCCAAATGGTCTCGTTGCCCTGGGACGACTGGAAAAGAGACGTTCCATAGGCGGTCGGGCAACGGTAGGGTACGCAGGGGAGGTAGGACAGGCAAGGAATTGACACACCCGTCGCACCATGAGGAGTTTCCGCCGGATGGCGAGCGGCGGTTCCCCTGGCTCAGCACACAGGCTGGGGATGGGACTAGTACGGAAGGCACCAGTGGCCAGCCTGATACCCTCATGGTGTACTGCGTCAAGAATCTTCAGATACGAAGGCCTTGCTGACCCATACACGGTGCAACCATAGTCAAGTCGCGATCGGACGAAAGCCCTATAAAACTGTAGCAGACGCGCCCGATCTGCTCCCCAGGACCGATGGCTCAGACACTTCAAAATATTCAGTGCCTTCAGGGCCCGCACCTTGAGGTCTTTAAGGTGAGGCAACCACGACAACTTTGAATCAAAAGTGAGGCCCAGGAACCGCACAGTGTCGCTAAAAGGAAGAATGGTGTCCCTCAGACGCAATTCAGGGGGGGTAAAAGCACGTCGAGAACGATTAAAATGAACACACACACATTTGTCTGCAGAAAAGGTAAAACCCGTCTTCGCAGTCCATGCCTCTAATCGCCGTATCGTAAGCTGCAACTGTCGACCAGCAGTGACAAGACTGGAGGAAGAACAGAAAACAGCAAAATCGTCCACAAACAAGGAGCATTGGGCAGGACTCCGGATAGTGGACGTAATACTGTTAATGGCGACGGCAAAGAGGGTGACACTTAAAACGCTTCCCTGAGGAACACCATTCTCCTGCACATACAAATCAGATAGCACATTACCAACCCTATAGCGAAAGAGGCGGTGGGAAAGAAAGGACCGAATGAAGATGGGGAGACGGCCACGAAAGCCCCACTCATGGAGTTGATTGAGGATATGGCGGCGCCAAGTAGTGTCATACGCCTTATGAATGTCAAAGAATACACCTAGACAATGCTGGTTACGCAGGAAGGCCTGCTGGATGGCCGCCTCAAGCAGGGTCAAGTTGTCTATAGTGGAACGCCATTTCCGAAAGCCACACTGAGAGGGGCTAAGGAGCTGCCTGGTCTCGAGCAGCCAAACCAGGCGACGATTGACCATGCGTTCCAACGTCTTCCCGACACAGCTCGTCAAGGCGATACTTCGATAACTACTGGGATGCGTTCGGTCCTTCCCTGGTTTGAGGAGGGGTATCAAAATCGCTTCCCTCCACGAGTCAGGGTACGTGCCGGATAACCATATCATATTAAAACAATTCAGGAGAACTTCCTTGGAAGGCAGTAACAAGTGCCGCAGCATGCTATACCGGATTTGATCATGACCAGGCGCAGTATCATGAGCCACAGACAGCGCCGAATCCAGTTCCCACATTGTGAAGGGGCAGTTGTAGGGTTCAGAATTAGGAGACCGGAAATCCAAGTGACCCCTCTCGATGGCAGTGCGGTAGCGGCAGAAATCTGGATCACAGTTAATAGTGGCGGTAGATTCCGCAAAATGCATGGCCAGTGTCTGGGCAATGTCTCTCGGCGCCGTGAGGAGACTTCCCTGATGCAGCAAGGCCGTGACGGGTAGCTGGCCGAGTTTCCCGGAAATCCTCCTGACGGCTTCCCATACTTTCGTAGAACTAGTGGAGCGGGAGATGGAGTTCAAGAACGATTGCCATGACCGTCGTTTGCTCTCTTTAATCACGCGTCGCGCTTTAGCCCTTGCCACCCGAAAGGCTGCAAGATTGTCAGCTGTGGGACGGCACTTGAAGCGGCGCAGAGCGGCACGGCGGGCTCGGATGGCTGAGCGGCACTCAGGGGTCCACCAAGGGACAGGACGCCTCTTGGGATGACCGGATGACCGTGGGATTGACAATTCAGCAGCATGGGAGATCACAGCTGTAACATGGTCTACCCATTCGTGGACGCTGTCACGGTGTTCCAAAACGGCCAGGTGGCTAAAAAGTGTCCAGTCAGCCCTGCAGAGGTGCCACCGGGGCGGTACCGGAAATGCCATAGCCTCATCCAGGAGGCGAATCCAAAGGGGGAAGTGGTCACTAGAATGGAGGTCAGCATCAACCTCCCATACAGCAGAATCCGCTAGTGCTGGAGAGCAAAAGGAAAGGTCAATAGCTGACGACGACCCAGAAGCAGTACAGAAATGAGTGGGGGCACCAGAGTTGAGGATGCACAGTTCTTCAGACACCATGAGGCGTTCCAGAATGCGACCCCTGGGGCAAGTAGTCAACGAGCCCCATAAGACATTATAAGCATTGAAGTCCCCCAGAAGAAGAAAGGGGCGGGGAAGTTGGCCAATAAGGTCTGAGAGAGCCTCAGAGTCTATCGCATCCTGAGGAGGTAAGTAAAGTGAACAGACTGTGAGCCTCCGACCCACAAGAAGGTTAACTGCAACTGCTTGCAAGTCTGTAACGAGAGGGAGCTCAGATGAGGGGTGCATGTCACGGACAAAAACCGCAACACCACCCTTTGCCCTTTCCCCCGTCAGATCATCTTTCCGATAGACGGTATAGCCCCGTAAAGAAGGAGCATCAGTGGCCCGAAAATGTGTCTCTTGGAGACATAAGCACAAAGGGAACTCTCGTACAAGGAGTTGTAGTTCGGCCACATGCGTCCTGAACCCATTCAGGTTCCACTGTAAGATGGGAGCCAGTGATCAGGGTGGCTGAACTTTCACCCTGCCTCTGTGTTTTGGAGGAGAGCCCGTACTGGCCGGAGATTTATTCCTGGGGCGAGAAGAGCGCCCCCGGTCGACATCAATGTCCATCAGCTCCGATGACGACCCACGGGAGATGTCAGGCAGTACGATGGTCTCGTCATCGGACCGACCCTGATCAGTCTCCGCAGGTGGCAAAATCTTCACCTTCGGCGTCTTGGTCTTAGGGGGCTTAGAAGGCAGAGCCTTGTCAGCAGTTGGAGCTTTACTCGCCTGGGCAGAAGGCGCCATAGGGGAAGAGGCAGGAAGTACCCCAATGTCAGCAACCACGGCCTTGTCCGACGTTGCGGGGAGAGCTGCAGGTTGCAAAACAACCGCAGCAGCACAAGTGCACTGGCAAACGCAGGTATTAGTGCTAACACTAGCAACCTCCGTTTGCGTAGCAACAGTGGCCATTTGTACCGGTTTTTTCAGAACGGAAGCGAAAGATGTAGTAAACACAGGAGGTTGCATGGCCTTAAAGAGCTTCTTGGCCTCACCATAGGGTATGCGCTTAGACGTTTTAATCTCCTGTATCTTCCGTTCGTCGAGATAGATGGGGCAGACCCGGCTCCAGACAGGGTGACTCCCAGAGCAATTCACGCACTTCACAGGCGACGAACAATCAGCTCCTTCATGGGCAGGCTGACCACATTTACCGCAAGTGGCTATCCCATTGCACCCCAATGTAGTATGCCCAAAGCGCTGACATTTAAAGCAGCGCATTGGGTTGGGGAAATATGGCCGTACTGGCAAACGTAAGAACCCCGCTTTAACATGCTCTGGAAGTCGCGGGCAACTGAACGTGAGAATAAACGAGTCGGATTTTACTAGGTCCCCATCGACTCGCCTCATAATATTCTGCACATCAACAATACCTTCGGCAGCCCACTCAGATTTCAACTCGTCTGTGGAGATATCCGCCAAGTCCCTACATGTCACAACACCCTTACTATAGTTGAGTGTGGAGTGGAGCTCGGTCTCGATAGCGTACTCTCCGAGACAGGGTGCTTTCCGAAGAGAAGCGACTTGACGGGAACTAGAAGTCTCAACTAAGAGAGTACCATTGCGCAGTCGCTTAACAGATTTCAGTGTACCTGCAATTCCTTCAAGACCCTTGTGGATGTAAAAGGGAGAAACCCTCTCAAAGCTACCCTCCTTTCGTTTAATAATCAAAAACACATTCTGATTATCAGCATGTGCTCTGTTACAACAGTCTGATAAATCTCTAGCAACACCAGGAGCTGGAGGACTCGAAGCACGAAGTCGCTTTTTCGAAGGGGTGTGTTTGCCTACCAGCGGCCCACCCAATCCACTGGTAGGGGGAAATGTAGAAGTCGAAGGGTCCATTGCGGTCCCACGAGCAGCTAGGGAACTAAAGGTCCGCTCAGACAGAGCCCCGCGTGCCTGAGTAAGCCGTATACAACTGGGGTGTGGCAGGTGCCCCAGAGGTTGCCCGCTTGCGACTGTTCCACCTCAACAGCCATGCATCTCATAGGCGCGGAGCACTCCGGAAGATTGAGGGGTTTTTTATAGAGGTTTGTTCCATCCTCGCGATCCGGGCGGCCAAGCCAAGATCCCCATTCCCTGAGACACACAACATTCCACCGCCGCGCCGCACGGTGGTCGCTGAAGTGTACTCAGAGCTTACGGTGACGGGGGACAGGTGGCGCTTACCAGTCCCCAGCTCAGGAACCCCGGGGTCGCCAAGCCCGTACCCAGCAAATGAATGCTGAGCCCCTGGGGGGAGGGAGGAAGGAAGAAGAGGAAAAGGAAGAGGAAAAGGAAGAGGAAAAGGAAGAGGAAAAGGAAGAGGAAAAGGAAGAGGAAAAGGAAGAGGAAAAGGAAGAGGAAAAGGAAGAGGAAAAGGAAGAGGGAGAGAGAGGTCAGACTGTCTCAAACGGCGGGGCGGAGACCAGAGAAGGCAAGGAGAAGAAGGCAATGAGAAGGCAAGGAGAAGAAGACAAGGGAAAGAGTAAGGAAGACAGTGAGATGGAGAAGAGCAAAGAAAGGAACCAACCAAAGGAAGGAAGAAACGAGAAGAAGTGAAAAACCAAAATGACCGCAAATAGAGGTCGTGGAACTGTCCGTCTCCGGACGCAGGCGCTAACTACCCCCTTGAGGGGGAGGGACTCCTTTTAGTCGCCTCTTACGACAGGCAGGAATACCTTGGGCCTATTCTAATCCTCGGACCCGCAGGGGGGGGTGTATCATGAGTTGTGACACTGTCCTTGGTTTGCAGATACTACCACAGTTTAAATAGCTACGACTCAAATAAATCTATAATCTACTTTTACGCCAATGCTTCGCCCTTTCTTCCGAAAGTCTTATTTCGAAACACGTTGTCTGCCTGTTGGTCTCTCATTGGCTGTGTAACATTAACAGCTGACACGGCTTCTTTTGCTCCCATAGTACATCAGGGCAAGCACTGGCAACATTCCTGCACGAAACACGTAAGTACGGCACTGGCCCTATTCTAAACTTTTTCTGAAACATCGGTCGATGTATATAACTCAACTGAAAACCTAGTCACCAGCACAAAGAGCAGGAAGTGATACCAATACAGAAAGCAAAAAATTGATGCCAATACATACGGCCAAAAGTCACTGAAATTGACGAAACGCGGGAACAAGAACATCATTTGGGACTACCGCACGTTCCGATTCCACACGTCTACTTTGACCTATGACGTTATATCGGCGATATAAAGCGTACTTTATTTATTATGAGAACCACAGGTTTAATAACAGGCCTCTGGTATACAGGGTGATTCAAAAAGAATACCACAACTTTAAGAATTTAAAACTCTGCAACGACAAAAGGCGAATTAAGGGAGCTATAAAGTTTCATTTAGTTGTACATTTGATCGCCATGTCAGCCAATAAAGTTTTTGGTCCCTTTTTCTTCGAAGGTGCTACTGTAACTGGACTACAGTATCTGGAGATGTTAGAGAATTGACTGTTCCCTCAGCTCGAACAAGAAGCACAATAATTCATATCTCAGCAGGATGGAGCGCCACCACATTGGCACTTATCTGTCCATAACTACCTGAACGTCAACTACCCGAGGCGATGGATCGGCCGCCAGGCAGCCCGTGACAGAGCACTTCATCACTGGCCTCCAAGAAGCCCTGATCTTACCCCCTGCGATTTTTTCCTATGGGGGTATGTTAAGGATATGGTGTTTCGGCCACCTCTCCCAGCCACCATTGATGATTTGAAACGAGACATAACAGCATCTATCCAAACTGTTACGCCTGATATGCTACAGAGAGTGTGGAACGAGTTGGAGTATCGGGTTGATATTGCTCGTGTGTCTGGAGGGGGCCATATTGAACATCTCTGAACTTGTTTTTGAGTGGAAAAAAAACCTTTTTAAATACTCTTTGTAATGATGTATGACAGAAGGTTATATTATGTTTCTTTCATTAAATACACATTTTTAAATGTTGTGGTATTCTTTTTGAATCACCCCGTACTTCAAGATTACTACCACAAGATAGACCAATATGATCGCAAACGAACATAAGAAAGATGCGAAATATTTCAGTCACTTAATGAAATTAAAATAATGAGACAACCACGGGAATTAGGGAGTTCTAGGCGGGGCAAACTAAAAATACTATAATAAGACTAACATCACTACAAGAGAGCAACATAATCGAAAAATAACACTCACGAATTCCTCCAGAATAAACCTAACCAAAACGAATAAGAAACACACAACTGGAATAGAATGTATTTCTTGACCTATATAGCGCAAACGAAGACAGTGATACCAATCACCCCTCCCCAGCCCCATGCCAATGATCAGTATTGGAAATTTCACCTGACCTACATAGCTGAAATGAATACAGTGATGTAGACAATAGTAGTAGAGCAACCTATGTGTCAGAGCACTCTGCATTGTTGCCAAATTTATTCAAGATGGCGGCGATGACGTCATCCAAAATGGCGGCATGTAGACTTGGCAACAGCATATGACATCATCCAAGATGGCCGATTTTGGTGGGTTGGTTTGAGGGATTGAAGGGTCCTGACTGCTACGGTCATTGGTCCCTTATTCTAAAACTAAAACACCCACACAGAATATAAACGACAATGGAAAGGACGACAGACTACACAAGACAAGAATGACTTATACAGATACAAGACAAAACGAATTAAAATCACACAGAGTATGATGGTGGTTGGCCAACCAGAGAGAAAAAAAAGGAAAAGCCAACCACCGAGAACACATTAAAAACTCAGTTTAAAATCGGAGGCCAAAGGCCAGAAACAAAACAAAAAGGAAATAACACTCAGATTAAATGATAAAAAACCCCTGCCCAAATAAAACGCAAAACTAATCCTGCCATAGCAGAGTCATCAGGCAACGCAAAAGTCTGTCTGAGCACAGCTAAAAGTGGACAGTCCAACAAAATGTGGACCACTGTCAATGCCGAGCCGCAGCGACATAGAAGTGGGTCCTCACGGCGCAATAACTAGCTGTGCGTCATCCGTGTGTGCCCAATGCGCAGTCAGCAGAGGATGACAGACAACTTGCGAGTCTCTCGCAAGGAGGAGCGCCACACAGTCGTCGTCTCCTTGATGGCATGGAGTTTGTTAGGGGTGGTCAGACCGCGCCATGCACTGTCACATAGCGCGAAAACTTTATGGCGCAAGACTGCTCGCAAATCAGTCTCCGGGAGCCGAACATCCAGAGATGGTTTACTAGTGGCCTCTTTCGCCAGGCGATCAACATTCTCATTGCCGGGTATCCCAACATGGACTGGGGTCCACACGAAGACCACAGAATGGCCGCAATGGGCAAGAGTATGCAGGGACTCCTGCATAGCCAGCACCAGACGAGATCGAGGGAAACACCAGTCAATAGCCCGTAAACTGCTCAGGGAGTCGCTACAGATAATGAAGGACTCACTTGAGCAGGAGCGGACATACTCTAGGGCACGAAAGATGGTGACCAGCTGAGCAGTAAAAACGCTGCAGCCAGCTGGCAAGGACCGTTGGTTGGTTGGTTTGGGGGATTAAAGGGGCCAGACTGCTACGGTCATCGGTTCCTTTGTCCAAGTACTAAAAAACACCCACAGAGAATAAAAAACGAGGAACAGAATAGAGCACAGACGACACGGAACGAGAGAAACTGAGACAAAGACCAGACAAAACGAACTAAAAGCACACAGAGTGTGACGGTGGTTGGCCGAACAGAGAAATAAAAAAGGAAAAGCCAATCACTTGAAACACATTAAAAAAATCAGTTTAAAACCGGAGGCCAAAGGCCAGAATCAACACAAAACAATAAGATAAAAACAGAAACACTCAGAGTAAAGAATAAAAACCCCCTGCCCGAATAAAACGTAAAACTAAGTCAGCCATAGCCGGGTCATCTGTTAAAAGGGCAGGGAGCGAGTCAGGCAGTGCGAACGACTGCCTGAGCGCAGCTAAAAACGGACACTCCAATAAAACATGAACCACGGATAAAACGGAGCCGCAGCGACATAGAGGCGCATCCTCACGGCGCAATAAGTGGCCGTGCGTAAGCCGAGTGTGCCCAATGCGCAGCCGGCAGAGGACAACAGACTCCTTGCGAGAGACCCGCAAGGAGGAGCGCCACACACCGGTAGCCCCCTTGATGGCCCGAAGTTTGTTGCGTGAAGGCAGGACGCGCCATTCAGTGTCCCAAAGGTCCAGAATTTTGCGGCGTAGGAACGCTCGCAAATCTGTCTCCGGGAGGCCAACGTCCAGAGATGGTGCACTAGTCGCCTCTTTCGCCAGCCGGTCAACATTCTCGTTGCCGGGGATCCCAACATGGCCTGGGGTCCACACGAAGACCGCAGAGCGGCCGCAACGCGCAAGAGTATGCAGGGACTCATGGATAGCCATCACCAGACGGGAACGAGGAAAACACTGGTCGAGTGCTCGTAAACTGCTCAGGGAATCGCTACAGATAACGAAGGACTCAACTGAGCAGGAGCGGATATACTCTAGGGCTCGAAAGATGGCGACCAGCTCAGCAGTGTAAACGCTGCAGCCAGCCGGCAAGGAACGTTGTTCGGAATGGTCCCCTAGAGTGAGCGCATACCCGACTCGACCAGCAACCATCGAGCCGTCGGTGTAAACAATGCCAGAGCCCTGATACGTGGCCAGGATGGAATAAAAGCGGCGGCGGAAGGCCTCTGGAGGGACTGAGTCCTTCGAGCCCTGTGCCAAGTCTAGCCGAAGGCAAGGGCGAGGAACGCACCACGGGGATGTACGCAGAGGTGCCCGGAAAGTAGGTGGAACTGGGACAAGTCCAAGCCCGGAGAGAAGCTCCTTGACGCGTATGGCGATCGGACAACCCGACCGGGGCCGACGTTCCGGCAGACGGACGACTGACTGCGGGAACAGGAGACGATAGTTAGGATGCGCGGGCGAGCTTAGAACATGGGCAGCATAAGCGGCCAGCAAACGTTGGCGTCGGAACCGCAGTGGAGGGACACCTGCCTCCACAAGTATGCTGTCCACTGGGCTGGTCCGGAAAGCACCAGTAGCAAGGCGTATTCCGCTGTGTAGGAATGGGTCCAGTACCCGCAGCACAGATGGGGATGCTGAGCCATAAGCCAGGCTCTCATAATCCAGACGAGACTGGATTAACACCTGGTAGAGCCATAGGAGAGTAGATTGGTCGGCGCCCCACCTGGTGTGGCTCAGGCATCGCAGATCATTTACACTCCTGGAAATGGAAAAAAGAACACATTGACACCGGTATGTCAGACCCACCATACTTGCTCCGGACACTGCGAGAGGGCTGTACAAGCAATGATCACACGCACGGCACAGCGGACACACCAGCAACCGCGGTGTTGGCCATCGAATGGCGCTAGCTGCGCAGCATTTGTGCACCGCCGCCGTCAGTGTCAGCCAGTTTGCCGTGGCATACGGAGCTCCATCGCAGTCTTTAACACTGGTAGCATGCCGCGACAGCGTGGACGTGAACCGTATGTGCAGTTGACGGACTTTGAGCGAGGGCGTATAGTGGGCATGCGGGAGGCCGGGTGGACGTACCGCCGAATTGCTCAACACGTGGGGCGTGAGGTCTCCACAGTACATCGATGTTGTCGCCAGTGGTCGGCGGAAGGTGCACGTGCCCGTCGACCTGGGACCGGACCGCAGCGACGCACGGATGCACGCCAAGACCGTAGGATCCTACGCAGTGCTGTAGGGGACTGCACCGCCACTTCCCAGCAATTTAGGGACACTGTTGCTCCTGGGGTATCGGCGAGGACCATTCGCAACCGTCTCCATGAAGCTGGGCTACGGTCCCGCACACCGTTAGGCCGTCTTCTGCTCACGCCCCAACATCGTGCAGCCCGCCTCCAGTGGTGTCGCGACAGGCGTGAATGGAGGGACGAATGGAGGCGTGTCGTCTTCAGCGATGAGAGTCGCTTCTGCCTTGGTGCCAATGATGGTCGTATGCGTGTTTGGCGCCGTGTAGGTGAGCGCCACAATCAGGACTGCATAAGACCGAGGCACACAGGGCGAACACCCGGCATCATGGTGTGGGTAGCGATCTCCTACACTGGCCGTACACCACTGGTGATCGTCGAGGGGACACTGAATGGTGCACGGTACATCCAAACCGTCATCGAACCCATCGTTCTACCATTCCTAGACCGGCAAGGGAACTTGCTGTTCCAACAGGACAATGCACGTCCGCATGTATCCCGTGCCACCCAACGTGCTCTAGAAGGTGTAACTCAACTACCCTGGCCAGCAAGATCTCCGGATCTGTCCCCCATTGAGCATGTTTGGGACTGGATGAAGCGTCGTTTCACGCGGTCTGCACGTCCAGCTCGAACGCTGGTCCAACTGAGGCGCCAGGTGGAAATGGCATGGCAAGCCGTTCCACAGGACTACATCCAGCATCTCTACGATCGTCTCCATGGGAGAATAGCAGCCTGCATTGCTGCGAAAGGTGGATATACACTGTACTAGTGCCGACATTGTGCATGCTCTGTTGCCTGTGTCTATGTGCCTGTCGTTCTGTCAGTGTGATCATGTGATGTATCTGACCCCAGGAATGTGTCAATAAAGTTTCCCCTTCCTGGGACAATGAATTCACGGTGTTCTTATTTCAATTTCCAGGAGTGTAGATACCGCCAACACATCTGTTTAAGCTGCCGAATATGAGGATGCTAAGTCAACCGAGCATCAAAAACCACCCCCAAAAACCTATGTGATTCCACCACTGCAAGGACGTCGCCGTCAAGATAAAGCCGCGGCTCTGGTGGACAGTGCGTCGCTGGCAGAAATGCATAACGCAGGTCTTGGCTGCCGAAAACTGGATCCCATGAGCTACAGCCCAAGACTGCGCCTTACGGATAGTGCCCTGTAGCTGACGTACAGCAGCTGCAATGCCAATAGAGCTGTAGTAAAGACAGAAGTCGTCAGCATACAAAGACACAGACAGACGTCTCCACTGCCGCAGCAAGCCCGTTGGTTGGTTGGTTGGTTTGTTTGTGGGATTGAAGGGACCAGACTGCTATGGTCATCGGTCCCTTTTTGCAAATACTAAGAACGCCCACAGAGAATAAAAACGATTAACAGAATAGATCACAGACGATACATAACAAGAGGAACTTAGACAAGGACAAGACAAAACGAACTAAAATCACACAGAGTGTGACGGTGGTTGGCCGACCATAGAAATAAAAAAGGAAAAGCCAACCACTTAGAAACGCATTAAAAAATCAGTTTAAAATCGTAGGCCAAAGGCCAGAATCAACACAAAACAATAAAATAAAACAGAAACACTCAGATTAAATGATAAAAACCCCTCAGCAATAGCAGAGTCATCTGTTAAAAGGGTAGGGCGCGTGTCAAGCAGTGCAAACGACTGCCTGAGCACAGCTAAAAGTGGACAGTTCAATAAAATGTGGACCACTGTCAAAACGGAGTCACAGCGACATAAAGGTGGGCCCTCACGTCGCAATAGGTGGCCGTTCGTCATCCATGTGTGCCCAATGCGCAGCCGGCAGAGGACAACAGACTCCTTGCAGAGACCCGCAAGGAGGAGCGCCACACACCGGTAGGCTACTTGATGGCCCGAAGTTTGTTCTGTGAAGGCAGGACGTGCCATTCAGTGTCCCAAAGGTCCAGAATTCTGCGGCGTAGGAACGCTCGCAAATCTGTCTCCGGGAGGCCAACGTCCAGAGATGGTGCACTAGTCGCCTCTTTCGCCAGCCGGTCAACATTCTCGTTGCCGGGGATCCCAACATGGCCTGGGGTCCACACGAAGACCGCAGAGCGGCCGCAACGCGCAAGAGTATGCAGGGACTCATGGATAGCCATCACCAGACGGGAACGAGGAAAACACTGGTCGAGTGCTCGTAAACTGCTCAGGGAATCGCTACAGATAACGAAGGACTCACCTGAGCAGGAGCGGACATACTCTAGGGCTCGAAAGATGGGAACCAGCTCAGCAGTGTAAACGCTGCAGCGAGCCGGCAAGGAACGTTGTTTGGAATGGTCCCCTAGAGTTAGCGCATAACCGACATGACCAGCAACCATCGAACCGTCAGTGTAAACAATGCCAGAGCCCTGATACGTTGCGAGGATGGAAAGAAAGCGGCGGCGGAAAGCCTTCAGAGGGACTGAGTCCTTCGAGCCCTGTGCCAATTCCAGCTGAAGGCGAGGGCGAGGCACACACCATGGGGTGTATGCAGAGGTGCCCGGAAAGGAGGCGGAAGAGGTAAAGCCCCAAGCCCGGATAGAAGCTCTCGGATGCGGACCGCGATCGTATAACCAGCCCTGGGCCTGCGTTGTGGAAGATGGATGTGCGACTGTGGGAATAGTAGCCGACAGTTAGGATGCCCGGGCAAGCTGAAAACATGGGCAGCATAAGAAGCCAGCAAACGTTGGCAGCGTAATCGCAGTGGAGGGACACCCGCCCCCACAAGTATGCTGTCCACTGGGCTGGTCCGGAAAGCACCAGTTGCAAGGCGGATCCCGCTATGGAGGATTGGGTCCAGCACCCGCAACGCAGATGGGGATGCTGAGCCATAAGCCAGGCTCCCATAATCCAGACGAGACTGGATGAACGCCTGGTAGAGCCGTAACAGGGTAGATCGGTCAGCACCCCAGCGGGTGCAGCTATTGGTAAACGGCTGCGTTTACCGGAAATCCTCCGGATGGCTTCCCATACTTTTGTGGAACGGTTTATGGAGTCCAGGAACTCCTGCCATGACCTTTTCTTGCTCTCTTTAATGACACGGCGTGCCCTGGCTCTCGCGATTCGAAAGGCGGTAAGATTGACCGCTGTTGGGCGGCATTTAAATCGCCTGTCTCGGACGGCTGAACGGCACTCTTCTGTCCACCAAGGCACAAAGCGCTGCTTAAGAGGGCCAGAAGACTGTAGTATGGACAGGTCAGCAGCATGATGGATCACAAGTGTGATTTGATCCGCCCAGTCCTGTACGCTGTTGTGGCGTTCAAAGATAGCCAACTGAGTGAACAGTGGCCAGTTAGCCCTGCCAATCATCCACGATGGCGGCCTCTGCTCCAGCAATACACCATCCAGGAGATGAATGCGGATGGGGAAGTGATCGCTGGAATGAAGGTCGTCAATGGCCTCCCAGTGAACAGAGTTGGTGAGGGTGGCAGAGCAGAAAGATAGGTCAATGGCTGAGAATGATCCAGTAGCAGTAGAGAAATGAGTCGGAGTACCTGTGTTGAGGATGCACAACACTTGAGATGTTAGGAGCCTCTCCAAAATTCGACCTCGAGTGCAAAGAGAAGTGGATCCCCACAGGACACGATGGGCATTGAAGTCTCCCAGGAGGAGAAATGGGCGGGGAAGTTGGTCGATAAGATTGGTGAGAGCATCTAAGGTCTTGCATCCAGAGGGGGTAAATAAAGGGAGCAAACGGTAAGGCTCCGACGTGAATGAATTTCAACTGCAACTGCTTGCAGGTCAGTATCCAGGGGGAGAGCAGAGGAGTGGTGGTCATTATTGACAAACACGGTGACTCCGCCTTTGGCCCTTTCTCCAGTCAGGTCATCTTTGCGATACAACGTATAGCCCCTTAGTACAGGAGCATCAGATGGTATTAAATGCATTTCCTGTAAACACAAGCACAGGGGGCGTTGCCATGCTAGGAGGTTCAGTTCCTCCACATGTGCCCGGAATCCATTCATGTTCCACTGTATAATGGGAGCCATCTATCAGGGTGGAAGTACCTTCATTCTCTCTTTCTGTCGCGGGGGGAGAGCCCACAACAGGTGGAGGCTCAGTTTTGTGGCGAGATGATTGCCCCAGTCTGACATCAACCTCCATCACCTCTGAAGAAGAGTCGAGAGAGACGTCAGAGAGAATGACATCCACATCAGGAGACTGTATAGCTGCTGTCTCCTTTAGTGGGCGAGTCTTCACCTTTGTCTTTGGTTTCGATGTTCTGGCCTGAGGTGGCATTGGAGCCAAAATCTCAGAAGCAGTAGGGGGTGTAGCAGCTCTGGGCAGTGCACAAGACTGAACCCGGGAAGGGGCAGGAAGTTCCATGATGTCAGCTACCACAGCCTGGTCAGAATACCGGGGGGAGCAGCAGGCTTCACAGGAATGGCAGCAGCACACGTACATTGACAAACGCAGGTGCTAGTGCTGACAGTAGCAACCTCTGTTTTTGTAGCGGCATTGGTTTTCAAGACTGGCTGTTTCAGAACGGAAGAAAACGAAGCAGCGAACGTGGGCGGCTGCATGGACTTGTAAATTTTCTTTGCCTCACCATGCGGGATGCGTTTGGTGGTTTTAAGTTCCTGGATCTTCCGTTCCTCAAGGAAAACTTTACATTCCCTACTCCACACAGGGTGATCCCCAGAGCAGTTGTCACACTTGGGAGGAGAGGAGCAACCAACTCCCTCATGGGCGGCTTTACCACGTTTCCCGCGAGTGGCTTCCCCTTTACAGCCGAGAGTAGTGTGTCCAAAGTGTTGGCATTTAAAACACCACATGGGGTTGGGGTAATAAGGCCATACACTGAGACGTAGGAAACCTGCCTTCACATGCTCCGGCAATTTGGTGCTGTTAAACGTAAGGATAAATGAGTCAGATTTCATGAGAGCACCATCCACCCGTTAAATAACGTGTCGCACGTCAACAATTCCTTCACGGGACCATTCAGCCTTCAGTTCGTCTTGCGGAATGTCAACGAGATCTCTGCAAGTTACAACACCCCTGCTGTAGTTCAAGGTGTTGTGAAATTCAGTCTCTGTCGCAAGCTCCCCAAGAAATTGTGCCTTCTGAAGGTTCTGGAAGCTAGATGTTTCAACCAACAAGGTGCCATTTCGCAAGCGCTTTACAGATTTTAATGTGCCAGCAATACCTTCCAAGCCCTTCTGGATATAAAATGGTGAAATTTTTTCGAAATTCCCATCTTTTCTTTCAATTATAAGAAACACATTCTGCGAAGCAGCATGCGTTCTGTTACTACTACCTGAATCAGGAGGACTGGCTACACGAGCTTGGGTGTTAGAACCTACCAGGGGCCCACCCTTTCCGCTGGGAGGAGAAGAAGAAAAGTTTGAGGGTTCCATATCGGTCCCACGAGCAGCTAGGGAACTAGGAGTCCACCTAGACAGAGCCCCGCGTGGCTAGGTAAGCCTCATACAACTGAGGTGCGGCAGGTTCCCCAGAGGTTGCCCACTAACGACTGTTCCACCTCAACAGCCAAACATCTCATCAGCGCGCAGCACACCTTGAGATTGAGGAGTTGTTTATAGAGGTTTATTCCATCCTCGCAATCCAGGCGGTCAATCAAGATCCCCATTCCCTGAGACACACAACATTCAACCGCCGCGCCGCACGGTGGTCCCTGAAGGTATGCTCAGAGCTTATGGTGACATGGGACTGGCTGCGCTTACCAGTTCCCAGCTCAGGAACCCCGGGGTCGCCAAGCCCATACCCACCAAATGAATGCTGAGCCCCTGGGGGCTAATGGAGCGGAAGGCCAGGAGGTAATTCGCAGAGGCGGAACTCAGAGCAAAATGCTCTGCCAAGCAGTTTGCAATGACAGAGTCAGTACAAACTGCTCCATTCAGTGAGAGCGCTGGGACGCTGACAGGGGTTCGATAGCCATAGAGGCGTCGAATTTTGGCCCAGACCTGCGATGCAGAGACATGGAGACCAATGGTGGAAACATACCGCTCCCAGCACTCCTGCTTGCGTTGGCGGATAAGGTGGCGCGCCTGCGCACGCAGCCGTTTGAAGGTGATGAGGTGTTCTACGGAGGGATGTCGCTTGTGACGCTGTAGCGCCCGCCGGCGATCTTTAATCGCCTCAGCGATCTCAGGCGACCACCAAGGCACAATCCTCCGCCGAGGGGACCCAGAAGAACGGGGAATGGAAGATTCTGAGCCAGTAACGTTGTTGGTGGTGACCGAGTGAACCACTGCATCAATGGCGTTATTAGAGAGACGCTCAATAGCGGCAATGGAGGAGAACAAGTCCCAGTCAGCCTTATTCATAGCCCATCTGCTGGGGCGCCCAGAAGAGTGACGTCGTGGCAGTGACAGAAAGATCGGAAAATGGTCACTACCACACAGGTCGTCATGCACACTCCATTGGACAGACGATAAGAGGCTAGGGCTACAGATCGGAAGGTCAATGGCGGAGTATGTGCCATGCGCCACACTGATGTGTGAAGGCACCATCACTTAAAATCGAGAGATCGAGCTGCGACAATAAATGCTCAACGGTGGCGCCTCGACCTGTTGCCATTGACCCACCCCACAGAGTGTTATGGGCGTTGAAGTCACCCAGTAACAAGAAAGGTGGCGGCAGTTGGGCTATCAGCGCAGCTAGGACATGCTGTGCGACATCAACATCTCGTGGAAGGTAAAGACTGCAGACGGTAACAGCCAGTGGCATCCACATCTGAACAGTGACAGCCTCTAAAGCTGTTTGCAGAGGGACAGACTCGCTGTGAAGAGAGTTAAGGACACAGATGCAGACGCCACCAGACACCCTTTCATAAGCTGCCCGGTTCTTATAAAAATCCCGATAGACATGGAGGGCGGGGGTTCACATTGCGGGAAACCAAGTTTCCTCGAGTGCAATGCAGAAGAAAGGGTGAAGGCTGATAAGTTGTTGGAGCTCAGCTAGATGGTGGAAGAAATCGCTGCAGTTACACTGGAGGATGATATTGTCCATGGCTGAGAAAGGCGTGAAGGGACTGGGAAGGCAGATTACGCCGCTGGGTCACCTGCTGCCTCCAATTGAGCACCTGTGCTAGTACTATCAATGGTGTCTCAGGGACCGGCGAGATCGAGGTCTTCAGCAGACGCCAGAATCTCGACCTCATCCTCAGACGCAGAGCTTGTAGGAAGCGGTGGGACGGGTGCCACCGCACTGTCGTGATTTTTACGAACCTTTTTCTTTTTCTGTGTCTACGTGCCTTCGGTGGTTCAGGCTGGGAGGGCTTCCCTGGTTCAGTCTCAGGGATGGACGACGACTGTGAGGCCCTATGACCAGCGACCGGTGGTTGTTTGAGCCATTTGTGGGTGTTCACTTTTAAACCGGTCGGAACTTGCGAAGGAGGGTCCCCAAGGGACCCCTACTTGGTGAGAGAAGCCGAAGAAGTCTTACGCTTCTCTGGCTGGGAAGGGGGAAGTGATGTCCTCAATGGTTTAGGGGGTGTTGCTCCAGAAGTAGATGGAGCAGGATCAACAGTGAGTGAAGTGCCCCCCCCCCCCCCACCATCAAGGGGGCAGGTGTGGTCCTTCGACTCTCAGAGCTGACTCGAAGTGGTGAAGCTGATGGAACTGTAACAGGAGTAACAGTGGCGGCATAAAAAGACGTCATGCGCACCGGATGAAGCCGATCATATTTCCGCTTAGCCTCAGTGTACGTCAGTCGGTCCAGGGTCTTGATTTCCATTATTTTCCGTTCCGGCTGCAGAATCGGACAGTCTGGCGAGCAAGGGGGATGGTGCCCTCTGCAGTTGATGCAGATGGGAGGTGGGGTACATGGAGTATCAGGATGGGATGGACGACCCCAATCGCGACACATGAGGCTGGAAGCACAGCGGGAAGACATATGGCCGAACTTCCAACACTTGAAGCACTGCATTGGGGGAGGGATATATGGCTTTACATCACCCCGGTAGACCATCACCTTGACCTTCTCAGGTAATGTGTCACCCTCGAATGCCAAGATGAAGGCACCGGTGGCAACTTGATGATCCCTCAGACCGTGGTGGACGCGCCTGACGAAATGGACACCTCGTCGCTCTAAGTTGGCGCGCAGCTCGTCATCGGACTGTAAAAGGAGATCCCTGTGGAAAATAATGCCCTGGACCATATTCAAACTTTTATGGGGCGTGATACACTCCTGGAAATGGAAAAAAGAACACATTGACACCGGTGTGTCAGACCCACCATACTTGCTCCGGACACTGCGAGAGGGCTGTACAAGCAATGATCACACGCACGGCACAGCGGACACACCAGCAACCGCAGTGTTGGCCGTCGAATGGTGCTAGCTGCGCAGCATTTGTGCACCGCCGCCGTCAGTGTCAGCCAGTTTGCCGTGGCATACGGAGCTCCATCGCAGTCTTTAACACTGGTAGCATGCCGCAACAGCGTGGACGTGAACCGTATGTGCAGTTGACGGACTTTGAGCGAGGGCGTATAGTGGGCATGCGGGAGGCCGGGTGGACATACCGCCGAATTGCTCAACACGTGGGGCGTGAGGTCTCCACAGTACATCGATGTTGTCGCCAGTGGTCGGCGGAAGGTGCACGTGCCCGTCGACCTGGGACCGGACCGCAGCGACGCACGGATGCACGCCAAGACCGTAGGATCCTACGCAGTGCCGTAGGGGACCGCACCGCCACTTCCCAGCAAATTAGGGACACTGTTGCTCCTGGGGTATCGGCGAGGACCATTCGCAACCGTCTCCATGAAGCTGGGCTACGGTCCCGCACACCGTTAGGCCGTCTTCCGCTCACGCCACAACATCGTGCAGCCCGCCTCCAGTGGTGTCGCGACAGGCGTGAATGGAGGGACGAATGGAGACGTGTCGTCTTCAGCGATGAGAGTCGCTTCTGCCTTGGTGCCAATGATGGTCGTATGCGTGTTTGGCGCCGTGCAGGTGAGCGCCACAATCAGGACTGCATACGACCGAGGCACACAGGGCCAACACCCGGGATCATGGTGTGGGGAGCGATCTCCTACACTGGCTGTACACCACTGGTGATCGTCGAGGGGACACTGAATAGTGCACGGTACATCCAAACCGTCATCGAACCCATCGTTCTACCATTCCTAGACCGGCAAGGGAACTTGCTGTTCCAACAGGACAATCCACGTCCTCATGTATCCCGTGCCACCCAACGTGCTCTAGAAGGTGTAACTCAACTACCCTGGCCAGCAAGATCTCCGGATCTGTCCCCCATTGAGCATGTTTGGGACTGGATGAAGCGTCGTCTCAGGCGGTCTGCACGTCCAGCACGAACGCTGGTCCAACTGAGGCGCCAGGTGGAAATGGCATGGCAAGCCGTTCCACAGGACTACATCCAGCATCTCTACGATCGTCTCCATGGGTGAATAGCAGCCTGCATTGCTGCGAAAGGTGGATATACACTGTACTAGTGCCGACATTGTGCATGCTCTGTTGCCTGTGTCTATGTGCCTGTGGTTCTGTCAGTGTGATCATGTGATGTATCTGACCCCAGGAATGTGTCAATAAAGTTTCCCCTTCCTGGGACAATGAATTCACGGTGTTCTTATTTCAATTTCCAGGAGTGTAGTAACGGAGAAATCCCCCAGCTTATTACAAGCGAGCAAGGCCCGCAACTGGGCAGAGAATGCCGTTTTTATCAATACCAAACCAGACCGCATTTTGGACAAGCCCTCCACCTCCCCAAACTTGTCCTCTAAATGCTCTACAGAGAACTGAGGCTTCACGGATATAAAGGATTCCCCATCAGCTCTGGTACAGACGAGATACGTGGGCGAATACATCTCACTTTTATTCATTGCCTTCGTTCCTCCCACGGTGTGGCCAGGGAGGGGAACGATTTGGGGTCATAAACGTTACCTTTAAAATGAGCCCTCGAACGCTTAGAGACTGCTGGTGGCTGGCCACCAGCAAGAGAAGATGTACCACGCTTCATTGCGTGTCATCCACCCTGATGCCAACTACTCCGACCAAGGACCCTCCCCATGGGCGCCACCCAGCCACAGCAAAGGCCACCTAGCAGGATGGCCATTGCCAGGAGTCCCGATGCCCCAGGGAGATGGGCATCTACTCCTTGGCATATGTGGGGAGTGAACGGTGCAGGCATCAGCAGAGCGATCCCTGTGTTGTCAGGGGGCTACAACCAACAGGGTACATGGCAGCCCCACCACAATGGACTGGCTACCATGCTGGATTTTAGGTGACATGTCGTCCATGGTTTCCATCCATGCAGAAACTGGCACTGCTCATCGGATGGCGGAAAGTGCACGCAGGAATGGATCCATGCCCAAGAGATGGAGAGCGGGCAGGACTGCAATGCAACGACGAATAAGCTGACGAAAGTTCTCAATGCAAGATGGACACAATGCACCAAGTAAGGCGCCCTTCCCCAATCGGCTCGTTCTTCGGAAACATTTTGAGATATGGAGGTCAAACCCGACAGGGGACCATCATATAAGGCCGAAACGTTTGAGACCCCATTTAGTCGCCTCTTACGACAGGCAGGAATATTGCGGGCCTATTCTTACCCCCAAACCCGCAGGGGGGGGAATGCGGTGAAAATGAGGACATACTTGCTTATCTTCTGGTTCGCAGGGGGCCAATTTGTACATGGAGTTAAGTATGCAGCAACAAGAGGAATGTATGATAACGGTGACATCGAAGCAAGCAGGATCAGGAAGGTAGTCAATTTTTTCTTGTTGAGTTTGTATTATAGGGTATGTCTACTGAGGTAGCAGCGATACACGCGAGTTGAATACTGTATTTGATGCTTTTCAGGACAGAGAATCATTCGCGTCTAAACTTACTCACATCTGTGTTAAAGGATAACAGAGAGTGTACGGGATGATCGATTGACATAGAGCTGTAACTAGGTACGATTTAAACGTTGGTTGGTTGATTGGGTTAAAGATTAAAGGGACCAAACTGCATAGGTCATCGGTCCCTTGTTTCATAAACACATAGAGCACAGTGAAACCATCCATTAGTCAGTCGAAGCACAAATGAAAAATTCCAGGGGAAGAAAATCCCCAAGGTCAATAATAAAGCAACATGGAAAACGGAGCACAGCAACAAAAACAACATAGAGAAGAAAGGCAGAAAGAATTAAAACTGTACAGCAGAGGATCGTGGCTGGCTGATCACGAAAATAAAAGGATGAGCCAGCCACTCGGCAACACGATTTAAACGTTGAGTCATTTATTCTAGAGAAGGACAATTTGCTGAAGGTCAATTTTTTTCCAGTGTTCTAACTGTATGCTTTAGTCACGTTATATAGCTTGTGTTCTAATCGTATGCAGCTACAATACTTTATACACGACAGATTGGATGATTTACGTAAAAATGTGTCGAACTACATTGTGTGTAAATATCACTCCATTCTTGTTGTTCTTAACTGTATGCTATTAAATTAACGCACTTTGAGATCTATTACTATAGATCGATATGATGTGCTAAGCTCCAAGACTTGTTTACATTTCGAGAAATGTGGTGCACTTTTGTGTGTTCGAGAATTAAGTGTGAATGGACATACTGAGCAGTCATCTATCAATGCTCGCAACGATACTTGCAAAGTAGTGGAGGTATGGTTTAGCTATGATACTGAAATTAGGAAAACATGCTGTCACATGATTGGCCAGTGTTGGACTTACTGTAAAATTTTCGCGGTATCAGCTGTGATGGATAGTATCACAGTCTTATCCAGACCATCCGTGCACTGGGTACCACATAATGATTGAGTGACAATGCTTGCTTGAGTTGGGGAAAATATTGTGGTTGATGGACCGCAACTTCTGGGGTTGCTAGCACCGAAAACAGTGATCCCATACTTGTGTGCAAAATGAACAATCACTAGAAATGGAACGCAGAGTTATCAACTATTGGGTCATTGCGACATATGAGTTTAAATGTAGAGGCCGTCAATCACTTTCAGGGGGTAGTTTGGATGGTCGCCACAGCGCCACCAGGCTCTTCTAGTTTTCTTGTGCTGTGGCTGTCATTTATTTAAAAATCATGGAATGTTATGGTATCGACTGTAAGAATATGATTTCCAAGGTGCAAGGTATAGTTTCCTGTGAGAGGCCATGCATCAGTCCTTGTTAATGTCTGTGCAGGGCAGGAATTGTAGTTAGTCAGTGGTCTATCGCACGCTAAAGTACTAGGACTGTGCTTAATATCGACGACTAGGGGGTGAATTTTATAATAAATTAAAAATATTTTTGGCCTTCTAATAAGCGAGTCTGGAGATGTCTGTAGAAAAGGGAGCAGGCTCTGATCAGCAAGACTGACGCATTGCTGCCAACGGGAAAAGGCTCTCGAATTAGCTGAAGTGTTCCGAGAGTGACTTGAGTCGACTGAGGTTGCTCTTAAGTATGTAATATTAAATGCCGCTAAGGGGGGAAAGCAGGTTCTGCTATTGTGGAATGAAATTCTGAAACGTCTTCGCCGGACCGCAGTTAGAGTGAGGAAGGCCAAACGCGTACGGCTCTGCTTGGAGTGCACGTTGTGTGTGAAAATAAACGCTCGGTCATTAAGGGCACCTACATACAACTTTGGCCTGCGTTTGGCTGAAGCTTGGGGGGTTGCACTCCCGCCCGATCACATCAGCACGTGTGTGTAGGTGAGCAAGTATTTGGATAGGAATTTCACAGGTGTTACGTATGAGGGAGGTGCTGCCACTTCATGTTTGCGGAAGCCGAGCAAGGGCTGTACGCGTTTCGACATCTGTGGTATACGTGGACTGTGCTTGCACGTGTTGATTGCATTATTTCGGGATCTGGTCGGTAGGCCTTCCTATGCGCTATTTGAATAGTTTACAAGTACTTAGCATGTGTACAGATCATTGTGCTGTATTATTTAGGAGCAGTTTGCAGGTCTGCACTGAAACTATTTACGAAAATTAGGAGTTGTTTGGGTATTTGGACGTAAATATTTTGCATTCTTTACGAGCGGTTCGCATGTCTGGAGGCTGTGCTATGTGTTATTTTTAACTGTCTACAATTAGCAAGCGTGTGTCTAGAGCCTTATAAATGAGTTACGTGGGAGTGGTTTGCAGGTCTGTATGGCGTGGGGCATGTCAGAGCTTGTGTTCTGTGATACATATACTCCATCCATAAATAAATTGCTCCCAAATAAATGAAGTACACTCCTCCCTCCTTCCATCAGCCTAGTGCGGGCTGAGTCCTTTTACCAGCTGCCTCCTAGTAAGTGGTGGTGGTGGTGGTGGTGGTGGTGGTGGTGGTGGTGGTGATACGCTTCGTTTTCAGCAATTTTCTTACATTGGTAGGGAAGACGCGAGTGAGCTTTGTTTACTGACAAATTTCACACTTGGCGCCTGATCCTAGGAGGAAGTGGTGGTCAGATGGATGAGGTTAGTACAAGTGCCCTTTCTTTACGTGCAATTTTCTTAGGTTGGTAGCGAAAGCGCAAGTGACGTTTCTTTACTGACAGAATTCAAACATGGCGAGGGTTCATAGGAAGAGGTGATTAAAATTGAAATGGAATTAAGTACTTAGGTAATTGATAGGTTAGATGTGCGATGTGGGTGTTAGCATATTTACTGAAGACTACGTCCATCGCGTGTATGGAGGGGGCGATCAAGGGTGTGACATAAGCGGTCGGACGTGAGCGGGGCGGTGGCGCAGCGCGAGAGAGAGTGAATTAACTTAGCGAGGGGTCTTGTGGCGACCAAACGGGCTCTTGTACAGTCATGGCGAACTCTACTGTTGAGCAAACTGACGCCAAAAGTGTAGCACGGCGTTCTCGGTCACACAAAGACACGTGGTAGGTGGCAGACGGTCGAAATCGACAGGTTTGAACGCGTCCAAGAAAACAACCTTCACACCAAAAGTGAGGCTGACCATTGTGTGATTCAGCTTCGAGGCAAACAATTTTGGCGGGAAACGTGCGGAGGCGACTAATACACTTGGTGAACGGACAAGAGATCGTTGTGACGTCAACCTCGGCCAAGTTCCAGCGTGTCCAGCGGAAACATGTTCACGACGTGGGAGCGATCGCTGGTCCAACGGCTAGCGCGGGCCGGTCCCGCTGCAGGCAACAGCCTGCGTGCTCACTGCTGGGGCCAGGGGGTGGCGACGATTTGATCTAATTCAGTTGGAGCACGGACGTCGTGGCGACTGCACTGTGTGTTGCTGCAATCTCAAAGATGTATACTGATTGTGTTGGAGAACAAGTGATGACCGTACTGCTTCAAATTACGACTTCAGTCCCTTTCCAATTGCAAAATCAAAGGACATGTCTTAAGTTGCTATGAGTGCACTTTATTATTTGACGCGATTTTGATAGTGTACCAGTGAAAGAAGATAAGTGACCGCGAAAGTGAGTATGTGTGATCAATTATGGTGTTGGGATTGGAACTTTTGATAGATTTTTGTTATGGATGTAAAGGAAATGGCCTTCTCGCCAAGATAATCGGACATCTTGAATAAATAACAATAATAAATGATGATAAATAGTAAAAAATAGAATTACAGTTTTCGATACATTATCGCGTTTGAATATGGCGAAATTTTCTAGTGGATGCAGGCCAGTAACAATAATAAATAATAATAAATGATGAATGATAAAGAATAATAAGAATAAGAATAATAATAATAGTAATAATAATAATGAAGTGAAGTACGGTTTTGTAGCCATTATCGGGCTGGAATTTGAATTGGGCGCGGATTTTCTAGTGGAGGTAGGCCAATAGTAATAAATAATAATAATAATAATAATAATAATAATATTAAAACCCGTGGAGGCCCGAGAAAAGAATAGGCCAGTCGTAAAAGGCGACGAAAGAAACAAACCACTAATAGGGCTAACCCCACTTTAAGTGTGATTAGTTGGTTCAGGACAGAACTAATAAAGCCTCGGACAAGCGCTGTCATGGTCAGGGATGATGCCTGAGCCCCTCACACATTTGCTATACATGGATGATCTAAAACTACTGGCAGCAACAAATCAACAACTCGACCAATTACCAAAGATAACAGAAGTATTCAGCAATGATATAGATATGGCTTTTGGTACAGACAAATGTAAGAAAAATAGCATAGTCAAGGGAAAACACACTAAACAAGAAGATTACATATTGGATAACCACAGCGACTGCATAGAAGCGATGGAAAAAACAGATGCCCATAAATATCTAGGATACAGACAAAAAATAGGAATAGATAATACAATTATTAAAGAAGAGCTAAAAGAAAAATATAGACAAAGACTAACAAAAACACTGAAAACAGAATTGACAGCAAGAAACAAGACAAAAGCTATAAATACCTATGCTATACCAATATTGACCTACTCGTTTGGAGTAGTGAAATGGAGTAACACAGACCTAGAAGCACTCAATACACTTTCACGATCACAATGCCACAAATATAGAATACATCACATACATTCAGCAACAGAAAGATTCACATTAAGCAGAAAGGAACGACGAAGGGGATTTATAAACATAAAAAACCTACATTATGGACAGACAATTTAAGAAAATTCTTTATAGAACGAGCAGAAACTAGCAAAATACACAAAGCAATCACTCATATAAATACATCGGCTACACGATTGCAATTTCATACCCACTTCTACAACCCTTTAGATCACATAACATCAACAGATACAAAGAAAGTAAATTGGAAAAAGAAAACACTACATGGCAAACACCCGTATCATCTAACACAGCCACACATCGATCAAGACGCATCCAACACATGGCTAAGAAAAGGCAATATATACAGTGAGACAGAAGGATTCATCATTGCAATACAGGATCAAACAATAAACACCAGGTATTACAGCAAGCATATTATTAAAGATCCCAATACCACAACGGATAAATGCAGACTTTGTAAACAACAAATAGAAACAGTAGATCACATCACAAGCGGATGTACAATACTAGCAAATACAGAATACCCCAGAAGATATGACAATGTCGCAAAAATAATACATCAACAGCTTGCCTTACAACATAAACTTATAAAACAACATGTTCCCACATACAAGTATGCACCACAAAATGTACTGGAGAATGATGAATACAAATTATACTAGAACAGAACCATTATAACAGATAAAACAACGCCACATAACAAACCTGACATCATACTCACCAATAAAAAGAAGAAATTAACAACTAATCGAAATATCCATACCCAATACAACAAATATACAAAAGAAAACAGGAGAAAAAATTGAAAAATACATCCAACTGGCTGAGGAAGTCAAAGACATGTGGCATCAGGATAAAGTTGACATCATACCAATTATACTATCAACTACAGGAGCCATACCACACAATATCCACCAGTACATCAATGCAATACAGCTACATTCAAACTTATATATACAACCGCAGAAGTCCGTAATTATTGATACATGTTCAATTACCCGAAAGTTCCTAAATGCAATATAACACATATCGCACAGTTAAAAGGAAGTGACGCTTGATCAAGGTCCGTGTCACTCCATTTTTAACCGGACTTAACGTCTGAGAAAGTGAAGGAAATAATAATAATAAATGATAATCAATAATAATAAAGAAAACTAGGGTTTTGCAGGCATTATCGTGTTGGAATTCAAATTTGCCCAATTGACCTTTTTTCCCGCCTAAATTCAAAATTCACGCCATTTTTTCTGGGGTTAGGTTAGTGGACACAGCACAATTGGCCTAGCTTCCCGCCAAAGTTGGCCATCTTGGATGACGTCATACGCTGTAGCCAAGTCTACATCCCACCATCTTGAATAAATTTGGCAAGAATGCAGAGTGAGCAGACACATAGGTTGCTCTACTACTGACAATCCCCCACCAGCAAGGCTAATAAGGTTAACGATATTCACTATATCTATACAGTGCCAATGAAGTAATCAGTTCCACAACTCACCCTCCCCACCCCACCTCACCCTACCATATCCTCTCAAATAAAACTAACCAAACACAAATCTAAGAACCTCACTTCAAAGAAATATCCTTTCCATAAACAAACTACGATGTCACACTAAGCAAAAAAAATCATAAAAACGTTCTTATCAGTCATAGTCCAGTACTGCTCTGTATTCACTTATTATTAGTATGTTTGCTTCTGAAAGTCCTGTGACGTATTTTGATATTCTTGACACGTTCTAACCATTATTTAAGTGATGACAAATGTTATGTTGTGGCTTAAACCATTTTTATCCCTTATCCGTGAAGATGGTCGATGACTGAAACCAGTCGAGATATATGGGTTTAAAATAAAAGCAGCTGATGGTCAAACATTTGGGTCAATTCTAGTGTCTAATACAACCCGTCGGCTTTGAGCAATGACGTAATGTGTGATGTTATTTTGTTTGTGCCTCAGATTGCTGTCGATGAACGTCATATGATTTCTCTGGATTTGCTCGTTACTAGCGGATATTAAAAATTCGATGTAGATTATTTTGATTTCATCTCATAATTTGTTTTCAGCATCTTTTGTTAATGAAAGTAGTCGTGATTTATAAGTAATCAGGATTTATAAGGTCTTGATTTCTCATGCTGTTCGTTATGGATGAGTCAGTTGTTTTTACTGCGAAAATTCTACTTCAGAAAATGGGTGACCGTAAGTCAACTATAAAATTTTTGCAATCATTGAGCGCATTAATGAATTTTGCAAGTTCAGTGTCAGTTGAAATTATATGGTTTTGACGAAGGTTGCATTATCACGATCTTCCTACGAAAACATGTGGAGGTGCAGAAAAAATAACATATGGAGATCCATACGCAGGGGGGCGTGGTTCTAAAGATCGAGGCTGAATTTAGTAGTAATTGTCATGCTAATTACTATTTTTGCTATGACGTCTGCACGACGTCACATTCGAAAAAAAAAAGATCTTTAAGAATCAAGATTATAAATATGATCACCACTTGTTTCTCTCGTAACAAGTTAAGCTGTGTTTCTAGGTTCGTACCTAACATCTCCATTGACAAACGTGAAAAACTCAAAAAACAACTAAATATTTGTCGGAAGCAAGGTAAATAAATCGTAAACCGTTTCTCTCGCAACAATTTAAGCCCTGCCCTTCGTTTCCTGCCTAGCCTTACCCTCGGTACTCGTGCCACATACGGAAAGAAACAGCCAGACATTTGGGCATTGCAGCATGGTCTGTTTCCACCAGTCGGCATTGGTCCATGACTTCTTCTTTGGAATAAACAGCATATACAGTTTACACCAGTCACTAAGGCGAAACCACTCACATCCTTCGCACCCTTAACTCAAGACGTCACACAGAACGTCTCTGGTCAAAGCAATGGACAAAACGCGGTATCGAAAACATGGCTTCACCAACACAGCGCAATTTAAAATAGGAAAATCAATTAGAGGGGAATTGTACCCCCTAATTTGGACCTGGAAATGGCGAATTACTTTAGTCTATCGCTCTTTACAGTCTTATCATCTGTCCAACACAGATAAGTCTGGTACATCCTTATAGATCACTTGGGTCTAGTTTAGCAGGGGATACAACTCGTCGGCTTTGACCAATAACGTCAGAATTGGCCAGAGAGTATGTATTACAAAGATGAAAGAGTTGAGAAGAATGTTCAGAAACAAAGGAATGCAAGAGAGAAAAACTGTACTTCACATATATAAGGGCCAGTAGTATTTTCACGTTAACGATATCGCGTGTTTATATCTTAGTGTTTCTCCGCAAAATACAATGGAAAGAAATGAATGAAATGTATTACTAGCAAAGAATACATCACGTTACGTGTATGTCAGTTGTACCTCGAAGCTCTTTCGAACTGTGTTGCTTAAGTGCAGTACGGGATAAAAGTTTAGAGTACGAGTTTTAACTAGCATTGTTGTCCTGTTGTTCACTTGAACTATGTATCCCCTGCTTCACTAAACCTTAACTGAAACACAGGATACAAATTAAAAGCTCATTCCAAGTGTGTTGCTTAAGTACAGTACGGAATAGGAGTTTATCTTAAGTCGATTTCTTCGTTTTCACTAGCATTACTGTCCTGTTCTTCACTTAGACGATGTATCCTCCGCTTCAGTAAATCCTAAATGGAACATGGGATACAAATTGTAGACATGTTGTTTATTTCGTCTCCGCTATTGCCAACAGTCTACTCTTACGTACATATCAGTACTACCGATGACAGAAGGACCTACGTATGTAATATATGTACACCAGACTTTCGTTGACCTCTATATATGTACACTTGTAACGAAAAGGTGGAAATAGACGTGCATTACATTTGCAAACAGTATCTCAATTGAACTACACGGAGACAAGAAGACGTCACATGTACAATTTGTATCCCGTACTTCACTATGGGGTACAGTTTTTTTGTTGCCTTGGACGCTAATAGTATCCCATTCCTTACTTGAACTATATAGCTATACTGATACTAGTGCTGGGAAACGGAAGAAGATTGACAGCTGAGAAATTTCTATTACGTACTTCACAATACGAAAATACACATATTGGTGGAATAAAACAGTGAAATATGTCAAAATAGTGAAATACAGACACACACATTCACATTCACAACACCACCCCCCTCCCCCTCCCCCCACTGTGAAATTAGCTGACATATTTGGGACGGTACATTCTTGGTTGGTTGGTTGGTTGGTTTGTGGGATTAAAGGGATCAGACTGCTACGGTCATCGGTCCCTTTTTCCAAATTATAAAAACACCCACAGAGAAGAAAAACGTTTAACAGAATAGAGCACAGACGACACAGAACAAAAGAAACGTAGATAAAAACCAGACAAGACGAACTAAAATCACACAGAGTGTGACGGTGGTTGGCCGACCATAGGAACAAAAAATTGAAAAGCCAACCACCGAGAACACATTAAAAACTGAGTTTAAAACCGTAGGCCAAAGGCCAGAATCAACACAAAACAAAATAAAACACAAACACTCAGAGTAAATGATAAAAAACCCCTACCCGAATAAAACGTAAACCTAAGCCAGCCATAGCAAGGTCATCAGATAAAAGGGCAGGGAGCGTGTCAGGCAGTGCGAACGTCTGCCTGAGCACAGCTAAAAGCGGACACTCCAATAAAATGTGCACCACAGATAAAACTGAGCCGCAACGACACAGAGGTGGGTCCTCACGGCGCAATAAGTGGCCGTGTGTCAGCCGAGTGTGCCCAATGCGAAGCCGGCAGAGGACAACAGACTCCTGGCGGGAGACCCGAATGGACGACTGCCACATAGTCGTCGTCGCCTTGATACGACGGAGTTTGTTTGGTATGGGCAGGTTGCTCCATTCAGTGTCCCAGAAATCGAAAATTTTGCGGCGTAATAGTGCCCGCAAATCAGTCGCCGTCGTCTCCTTGACAGCACGGAGTTTATTACGCATTGGCAGTTCGCGCCATTCATCGTCCCATAGCGCCAAGATTTTGCGGCGGAAGACTGCCCGCAAATCAGTCTCTGGGAGGCCAACGTCCAGAGATGGCTTACTGGTGGCCTCTTTCGCCAGGCGGTCAACATGTTCGTTACCCGGGATACCGACATGACCGGGGCTCCACACAAAGACCACAGAGCGGCCGCAACAGGCGAGAGTATGCAGAGACTCGTGGATAGCCATCACCAAACGAGAACGAGGGAAACACTGGTCGAGAGCTCGTAAACCGCTCAGGGAATCGCTACAGATAACGAAGGACTCGCCTGAGCAGGAGCGGATATACTCTAGGGCACGAAAGATGGCGACCAGTTCAGCAGTGTAAACGCTGCAGCCATCCGGCAAGGAACGTTGTTCGAAAAGGTCCCCTAGAGTGAGCGCATATCCGACACGACCAGCAACCATCGAACCGTCAGTGTAAACAACACCAGAGCCCTGATACGTGGCCAGGATGGAATAAAAGCGGCGGCGGAAGGCCTCCGGAGGGACTGAGTCCTTCGGCCCCCGTGCCAATTCGAGCCGAAGGCAAGGGCGAGGCACACACCACGACGGCGTATGCAGAGGGGCCCGGAAAGGAGGTGGAACAGGGAAAACCCTTGGCCCGGAGAGAAGCTCTCTGAGGCGGACCGCGATAGTACATCCAGCCTGGGGCCGGCGTTCTGGAAGATGGACATGCGACTGTGGGAACAGTAACCGATAGTTAGGATGCCTGGGCAAGCTGAAAACATGGGCAGCATAAGCGGCCAGCAAACTCTGGCGCCGTGACCGCAGTGGAGGGACACCCGCCTCCATGAGTATGCTGTTCACTGGGCTGGTCCGGAAAGCACCAGTGGCAAGGCGGATCCCGCTGTTTAGGAGTGGGTCCAGTACCCGCAGCGCAGATGGGGATGCTGAGCCATAAGCCAGGCTCCCATAATCCAGACGAGACTGGATTAACGCGTGGTAGAGCCGTAACAGGGTAGATCGGTCGGCGCCCCAGCGGGTGTGGCTCAAGCATCTCAGAGCATTTAGATGCCGCCAACATGCCTGTTTAAGCTGCCGATGTGATGCAGCCAAGTCAGCCGGTCATCAAAAACTACACCCAAAAACTTGTGGGTCTCCACCACAGCAAGGAGTTCGTCGGCAAGATAAAGCCACGGCTCAGGATGGACTGTTCAGCGCCGGCAGAAATGCATAGTGCGGGTCTTGGCAGCCGAAAACTGAAAACCATGCGCTACAGCCCAAGACTGCGCCTTGCGGATAGCACCCTGTAGCTGACGTTCAACAGCTGCAATGCCAGTAGAGCTGTAGTAAAGGCAGAAGTCGTCAGCATACAGGGATGCGGAGACAGAATTTTCCACCGCCACAGCGAGCTCGTTAATCGCTATTAAAAACAGGCAGACACTTAAAACAGAACCCTGCGGCACACCGTTCTCCTGGACGTGGGAGGAACTATATGAGGCCGAGACTTGCACGCAGAAGGTACGACACGACAGAAAATTGCGGATAAAAATCGGCAGAGGACCCCGAAGACCCCATCCATGAAGCATAGAAAGGATGTGATGACGCCATGTCGTATCGTACACCTTCCACATGTCGAAAAAAACAGCGACCAGGTGCTGACGACGGGTAAGGCAGTACGGATGGCCAACTCCAGGCTCACCAGATTGTCAGTGGCGGAGCGGCCTTTACGGAACCCACTCTGAGACGGAGCCAGAAGGACCCGAGACTCCACTACCCAATTCAAGCGCTGGTTCACCATCTGTTCAAGCAACTTGCAAAGAACGTTGGTGAGGCTAATGGGACGGTAGCTGTCCACCTCCAGAGGGTTCTTTCCAGGTTTCAAAATGGGGATGATGGTTGGTTGGTTGGGTTAAAGATTAAAGGGACCAAACTACAAAGGTCATCGGTCCCTTGTTTCATAAAAACACAGAGCAGAGTGAAACTATCCACCAGGCAGGCGAAGCACTAAAAGAAAAATTCCGGGGGAAGAAAAGCCCCATAGTCCAATGTAAGACAACACGGAAAACAGAGCACAGCAACAAAAACAACAGAGAGAACAAAGGCAGAAGGAATTAAAACTGCACAGCAGAGGACTGTGGCTGGCTGATCACGAAAATAATAGGATGAGCCAGCCACTCTGCAACACGTTAAAACCTCCAGCCTAAAAGTATAGGGCGGATTCGAATCACAACACAAAACTAATTAAAAGAGAGAGCTCAAAAGAGGGTGATGTTAAAAAAAAACCTTAATGGACCTATAAAAGCCGCTTGCGCGAATAAAACTTAAAACCCGATCTGCCATAGAGACATTGTCACCTAAAAGAGATGATAAAGCACCCTGGAGATTAAAAGTTCGCCTGAGGGCGTTTAAAAGTGGACAGTCCAACAATATATGGGCCACCGTCATAATCGCACCACAGCGACAATGAGGGGGGGTCCTCTCGACGCAGCAGATGACCATGCGTCAGCCAAGAGTGACCAATGCGGAGCCTACAGAGAACAACAGAATCTCTGCGAGAGGCCCGCATGGAAGAACCCCACACGGTCGTGGCCTCCTTTACACGCCGCAGCTTGTTGGGTACAGACAGGGTGCGCCATTCGTCTGCCCACATCCCAAAGACCTGACGGCGTAACACCGATCGGAGATCAGTTGCCGGGAGGCCGATCTCCAACGGCAGTTTGCGGGTGGCTTCTTTAGCTAACTTGTCGGCGTGTTCGTTGCTGGTTGGTTGGTTGGTTGGTTTGGGGGATTAAAGGGACCAGACTGCTATGGTCATCGGTCCCTTTTTCCAAAGACAAGGAACACCCACAGAGAATAAAAACGAGGAACAAAAGAGATCACAGACGATACAGGACAAGAGAAACTGAGACAAAGACAAGACAAAACGAACTAAAAGCACACAGAGTGTGACGGTGGTTGGCCGACCAGAGAAATAAAAAAGGAAAAGCCAACCACTGGAAACACATTAAAAAAATCAGTTTAAAACCGGAGGCCAAAGGCCAGAATCAACACAAAACAATAAGATAAAAACAGAAACACTCAGAGTAAAGAATAAAAACCCCCTGCCCGAATAAAACGTAAAACTAAGTCAGCCATAGCCGGGTCATCTGTTAAAAGGGCAGGGAGCGAGTCAGGCAGTGCGAACGACTGCCTGAGCGCAGCTAAAAACGGACACTCCAATAAAACATGAACCACGGATAAAACGGAGCCGCAGCGACATAGAGGCGCATCCTCACAGCGCAATAAGTGGCCGTGGGTAAGCCGAGTGTGCCCAATGCGCAGCCGGCAGAGGACAACAGACTCCTTGCGAGAAACCCGCAAGGAGGAGCGCCACACACCGGTAGCCCCCTTGATGGCCCGAAGTTTGTTGCGTGAAGGCAGGGCGCGCCATTCAGTGTCCCAAAGGTCCAGAATTTTGCGGCGTAGGAACGCCCGCAAATCTGTCTCCGGGAGGCCAACGTCCAGAGATGGTGCACTAGTCGCCTCTTTCGCCAGCCGGTCAACATTCTCGTTGCCGGGGATCCCAACATGGCCTGGGGTCCACACGAAGACCGCAGAGCGGCCGCAACGCGCAAGAGTATGCAGGGACTCATGGATAGCCATCACCAGACGGGAACGAGGAAAACACTGGTCGAGTGCTCGTAAACTGCTCAGGGAATCGCTACAGATAACGAAGGACTCACCTGAGCAGGAGCGGATATACTCTAGGGCTCGAAAGATGGCGACCAGCTCAGCAGTGTAAACGCTGCAGCCAGCCGGCAAGGAACGTTGTTCGGAATGGTCCCCTAGAGTGAACGCATACCCGACTCGACCAGCAACCATCGAGCCGTCGGTGTAAACAATGCCAGAGCCCTGATACGTGGCCAGGATGGAATAAAAGCGGCGGCGGAAGGCCTCTGGAGGGACTGAGTCCTTCGAGCCCTGTGCCAAGTCTAGCCGAAGGCAAGGGCGAGGAACGCACGACGGGGGTGTACGCAGAGGTGCCCGGAAAGGAGGTGGAACAGGGACAAGCCCAAGCCCGGAGAGAAGCTCCTTGACGCGTATGGCGATCGGACAACCCGACCGGGGCCGACGTTCCGGCAGACGGACGACTGGTGGTGGTGGTGGTGGTGGTTGTTGGATGTTTAAGGGGGACTAAACAGCGAAGGTCATCAGTCCCCCATTCAAAATCAGGCGAGCCGGAAATCGACGAAGCAGATAAAAACCAAAGGGGGAGGAGACGTCCCCCCAGGCGCTAAAAGCACACAAATCCAGCAACAAACACTACAGACAAGAACAGGACATAGGAACACCAGACAGAAAGAAACAGAAAGAAACAGAAGAAAGGAAGATGGCCGGAGACTGGTTGACTGACCACGAGATCAAAAATGGGAAAGAGTCAACCAGCTCACGGCACACCAGAACAGCAACAGACACAAGGACAAGAGACACAGAAAGGGAAAGGCGCAGGACCTCCCTAAATCGAACCATAAAACGGACTACCACGGATAAAATTTAAAACGGTATCAGCCATGGAGGCATCGTCGGATAAAACCAAAGCCAAAGTGCCCGGGAGATTAAAAGATTGCCGGAGTGTGCGCAGTCGAGGACACTCCAGCAAAATGTGGCCGACCGTCAGCCGGGACCCACACCGACACAAGGGGGGATCCTCCTGACGCAACAGATGGCCGTGCGTCAGGTAGGTATGGCCGATGCGCAGCCGACATAGGACTACCGAGTCCCTGCGAGAAGCCCGCAGGGAGGAACGCCACACATCGGTCGTCCCCTTGACAGCCCGTAGTTTATTCGGGGCTGTCATGCCACGCCACTCAGCAGCCCACATCCCAAGTACCTTACGGCGCAACACCAGCTGCTGGTCGCGAGCCGTAAGGCCGATATCCAAAGCTGGGGCGTCTATCGCCCCTTTGGCCAGCCTGTCTACACGTTCGTTCCCTGGGATGCCAACATGACCGGGCGTCCAAACCAGGACCACTGAACCACCAGAACGGGCAATGGCGGAAACAGCCTCCTGAATGGAGGACACCAGAGGAGAGGAGGGATAGCGGCGGTCGATGGCCTGAAGGCTGCTCAGGGAGTCACTGCAGATGACAACGGACCTACCTGAGCAGAAACGCATGTGCTCAAGAGCGCGCAAGATGGCCACCAGCTCTGCAGTAAAAATACTGCAGCCAGCCGGCAAGGAGCGTTGCTCAACATGGTCAGAGTGAGCAAAGGCGTAGGCAGTGCGACCATCAACCAGGGAACCATCAGTGTAGACAGTCTCACAGTCCGAAAATGAGGCGAGGAGAGCAAGAAATCGGCGACGGAGGGCCACAGGCGGAACCGAGTCCTTGGGTCCCTGTGCCAAGTCCAGACGGACGGACGGCCGGGACAAACACCAGGGAGGCGTAGGTGCATGGACCCGGAAGGGAGGCGGAAGAGGGAATGAACCCAAGTCCGACAGCAGGGACTGAACTCGGACAGCGACGGAAAGCCCAGACCTAGGTCGCCGTTCGGGCAGATGGAGGACCATGGCAGGGAAAAGCAGGCGACGATTGGGATGGCCTGGCGAGCAATGCACGTGGACAGCATAGTCGGCGAGCAGTCGATGGCGGCGAAACCGCAGCGGGGGAACCCCGGCCTCCACCAGTAAACTATCCACGGGGCTCGTATGAAAAGCGCCAGTTGCAAGCCGGACCCCACAGTGGTGTATGGGGTCTAACAACTTCAACACTGAGGGTGACGCAGACCCATAGGCCAGGCTCCCATAATCAAGCCGGGACTGCACAAGGGCTCTGTACAATTGCAGTAGCGTGCAGCGATCTGCACCCCAAGACGTGTGGCTAAGGCAGCGGAGGGCGTTGAGGTGCCGCCAGCATTTTTGCTTCAGCTGAGTAACATGAGGAACCCATGTGAGCCGGGCATCAAACACGAGTCCCAAGAAGCGGCAAGTGTCCACCACGTCAAGCAGGTGGCCGTCGAGGTAAAGTTCAGGATGAGGGTGGACCGTCCGACGCCTGCAGAAGTGCATAACCCGAGTCTTGGCAGCAGAGAACTGAAAACCATGAGCCAGAGCCCATGATGCTGCCTTGCGAACGGCGACTTGCAACCTGCGTTCGGCGACTCCCGTAGTCGTGGAGCTAAATGAGATGCAGAAGGCGTCGGCATACAAAGAAGGAGACACCGACGACCCCACTGCTGCAGCCAGACCATTAATGGCCACTAGAAATAACGGGACGCTCAACACCGAGCCCTGCGGGACCCCATTTTCCTGTATATAAGAGGAACTAGAGGTGGCACCGACTTGCACCCGGAAAGAGCGGCGCAATAAAAAGCTTTGAAGAAAAGCCGGGAGCCGACCACGAAGACCCCACCCATGCAACGTGGCGAGGATGTGATGCCTCCATGTGGTGTCATACGCCTTCCGCAGATCGAAAAATACAGCAACAAGGTGCTGACGTCGGGCAAAAGCCGTACGGACAGCAGATTCCAGCCGCACCAAATTGTCCACTGCAGACCGGCCCTGACGGAAGCCACCCTGGGATGGAGCGAGGAGACCGCGCGACTCAAGGACCCAACACAAACGCCGCCCCACCATACGTTCGAGCAATTTGCACAAAACGTTGGTGAGGGTAATGGGACGATAGCTGTCCACCGCCAGTGGGTCCGCACCGGGCTTCACGATGGGGACAATAAGACCCTCTCGCCATTGCGACGGGAACACGCCCTCGTTCCAAATGCGGTTAAAGATGGCGAGGATGTGTGTCTGGCAGTCCCTGGAGAGATGCTTCAGCATCTGCGCATGGATGCAGTCCGGTCCTGGTGCTGTATCAGGGCAATCGGCGAGGGCAGCGAGGAGTTCCCTCTCGCTGAAAGGAGCATTGTATGTTTCATAATGACGCGTGTGGAATGAGAACGGCGTCCGCTCGGCTCGCTCCTTTAGAGAGCGAAAGGCGGGGGGATAGGATGCAGTCGCAGAGCTCTGAGCAAAGTGCGCGGCTAGCCGTTCAGCAATGGCGGCAGCGTCCGTGCAGACAGCGCCGTCCAAGGAGAGCCCAGGGACACCCACAGGGGTCTGGGAGCCATAAATCCGCCGGATACGGGACCACACGTGCGAGGACGAGACACGGGAGCCCAGGGAGGAGACGTACCTCTCCCAGCACTCCTGCTTACGCCGTGCAATAAGTCGACGGGCGAAGGCACGGAGCCTCTTAAAGGCGATGAGGGTCTCCAGAGACGGGTGCCGCCTATGACGCTGGAGAGCCCGCCTACGGTCGCGAATAGCCTCAGCAATCTCCGGCGACCACCAGGGGACAGCCTTCCGCCGAGGGAGGCCAGAGGAACGGGGGATGGTAGCCTCGGCCGCTGAAACGATGGACGTGGTTAAAACACGGACCACCTCGTCAATGTCACCCTGTGGGGGAGACGCAATGGTTACAGCGGAAGTAAAAGCTGGCCAGTCAGCCCTGTGGAAAGCCCAGCGGGGCAAGCGCCCAGAAGAATGACACTGTGGCAGTGACAAATAGATGGGAAAATGGTCACTACCACACAGGTCAGGATGCACTCTCCAGTGGAGGGATGGGACAAGTCCAGGGCTGCAAATAGAGAGATCGATGGCCGAGAACGAGCCATGGGCCACACTGAAATGCGTGGGAGCACCGGTGTTTAAGAGGCTAAGGTCGAGCTGAGCCAACACATGCTCCACGGCCCGACCACGATCATCGGAGACAGTCCCACCCCATAGAGGGTTGTGGGCATTGAAATCGCCCAGCAGCAAAAAAGGTGGCGGCAGTTGTGCTATCAGAGCAGCCAGGACATGCTGCGCGACAGTACCATCAGGTGGAAGGTAAATACTGCAGACGGTGATAGCCTGTGGCGTCCACACCCGAACAGCGACAGCCTCTAAAGCTGTTTGTAGAGGTACAAACTCGCTGTGAAGAGAGTTCAGGACATATATGCAGACGCCACCAGACACCCTTTCGTAAGTTGCCCGGTTCTTAAAATAACCCCGATAGCCACGGAGGGCGGGGGTTCGCATTGCTGGAAACCAAGTTTCCTGCAGAGCAATGCAAAGGAAAGGATGACGGCTGATAAGTTGGCGGAGCTCAGCTAAATGGTGGAAGAAACCGCTGCAGTTCCACTGGAGGATGGTACTGGCCATTGCTGGGAAAGGCGTGACGGGACAGGGAAGGCAGATTACGCCACTGGGTCACCCGCTGCCTCCAAGTGAGTACCTGTGCCAGTGCTTTCCATGGCGTCGGAGGGACTGGCGAGATCGAGGTCCTCAGCGGACGCCAGGATCTCCACCTCGTCCTCAGACGCAGAGCTTGTAGGCAGCGGTGGAATGGGTGCCACCGCAACGTCGGTAGCCTTGGGGAGTTTCTTCTTCTGCTGCTTCGCGCGCTGTGCCTTTGGTGGTTCAGGCTTGGAGGGCGTCACTGGGTCAGTCTCAGGGACAGACGATGATCGTGTGTCCCGACGACCAGGGACTGGCGGTTGTTTGAGCCACTTGCGGCCGTCGGTTTTTGAACCTGTTGGAGCGTGCGAAGGAAGGTCCCCAAGGGACCCCTTCCTTACGAGAGGAGCCGAAGAAGTCTTACGCTTCTCCGGCTGGGAAGGGGGGACTGATGTCCCCGATGGTTGGGGGGGTGTTGCTCCTTTAGTAGATGGAGCAGGAGCAACAGGAGGTTTAGTGCCCCCCACCATCAAGGGGGCAGGTGTGGGACTTCGACTCTGAGAGGTGACCAGAGCGGATGGAAGTGGAGAAGGAGTGACAGTGGCGGCATAAGAAACTGGCATGCGCACCGGATGAAGCCGATCATATTTCCGCTTCGCCTCAGTGTACGTCAGGCGGTCGATAGTCTTTATTTCCATGATCTTCCGCTCCTTCTGCAGGATCGGACAGTCTGGCGAGCAAGGCGGATGGTGCGCACCACAGTTCACACAGATTGGAGGCGGCGCACAGGGATGATCAGGATGGGAAGGTCGACCGCAATCGCGACAGACGAGGTCGGAAGCACAGCGTGAAGACATGTGGCCGAACTTCCAACACTTGAAGCACCGCATCGGGGGAGGGATATACGGCTTGACATCACAACGGTACACCATCACCTTGACCTTCTCAGGTAACGTGTCACCCTCGAAGGCCAAGATGAAGGCACCGGTGGCAACTTGACGATCCCTCGGACCCCGGTGGACGCGGCGGACGAAATGGACACCTCGGCGCTCCAAGTTGGCGCGCAGCTCGTCGTCGGACTGTAAAAGCAGATCCCTGTGAAAGATAATGCCCTGGACCATGTTCAGACTTTTATGGGGCGTGATAGTGACGGAGACATCCCCCAGCTTAGTACAAGCGAGCAAGGCCCGCGACTGGGCGGAGGATGCCGTTTTTATCAACACCGATCCGGACAGCATCTTGGACAAGCCCTCCACCTCACCGAACTGGTCCTCTAAATGCTCTACAAAGAACTGAGGCTTCACGGATAGAAAAGATTCCCCATCAGCTCTGGTACAGACAAGATATCTGGGCGAATACGTCTCAGTGTCACGCAATGCCTGTCGTTCCTCCCATGGTGTGGCGAGGGAGGGGAACGATTTGGGGTCATAAACGTTACCTTTAAAATGGGCTCTCGAACGCTTAGAGACTGCTGACGGCTGGCCGCCAGCGACAGAAGATGTACCACGCTTCATTGCGGGTCATCCGCCCTGATGCCACCCACTCCGACCAAGGGCCCTCCCCACGGGCGCCACCCAGCCACAGCAAAGGCCACCTGGCAGGATGGCCATTGCCGGGAGTCCTGATGCCCCAGGGAGATGGGCATCTACTCCTTGGCATACGTGGGGAGTGAACGGCGCAGGCATCAGTAGAGCGATCCCTGTGTTGTCAGGGGGCTACAACCAAGAGGGTACATGGCGACCCCACCACAACGGACTGGCTACCGTGCTGGATCTTAGGTGCAAAAATGGCCAAGGTCGTCGTCACAGTTAAAAGAAACACTGCAGAGTGCAGCGTGGTAATCGCCCAAGAGATCGAAAACGAGCGGGACACCATTGCAACGACGAGAAAGACGGCTAGAGGTCTAATTGCACGAAGGATACAGTGCACCATGTAAGGTGCCCTTCCCCAATTGGCTCGCTCTTCGGAATAATTTAGATAGATGGAGGTCAAACCCGAGAGGGGACCATCACATAAGGCCGAAACGTTTGAGACTCCTTTTAGTCGCCTCTTACGACAGGCAGGAATACCGCGGGCCTATTCTAACCCCCGAACCCGCAGGGGGCACGGACGACTGACTGTGGGAACAGGAGACGATAGTTAGGATGCCCGGGCGAGCTTAGAACATGGGCAGCATAAGCGGCCAGCAAACGTTGGCGCCGGAACCGCAGTGGAGGGACACCTGCCTCCACGAGTAAGCTGTCCACAGGGCTGGTGCGGAAAGCACCAGTGGCAAGGCGTATCCCGCTGTGGAGGATTGGGTCCAGCACCCGCAACGCAGATGGGGATGCTGAGCCATATTTCAGGCACCCATAATCCAGACGGGACTGGATTAACGCCTGGTAGAGCCGCAACAGTGTAGAGCGGTCGGCGCCCCAGTGGGTGTTGCTCAAGCATCGCAGAGCGTTTAGATGCCGCCAACACGTCTGTTTCAGCTGCCGGATATGAGGCAGCCAAGTCAACCGGGCATCGAAAACCACCCCCAAAAACCTGTGGGTCTCCACCACAGCAAGGAGTTCGTCGGCAAGATAAAGCCGCGGCTCAGGATGGACTGTTCGGCGCCGGCAGAAATGCATAACGCAGGTCTTGGCTGCCGAAAACTGAAACCCACGCGCTACAGCCCAAGACTGCGCCTTACGGATAGCGCCCTGTAGCTGACGTTCAACAGCTGCAATGCCAGTAGAGCTGTAATAAAGGCAGAAGTCGTCAGCATACAGGGAAGCGGAGACAGAATTTCCCACGGCCGCAGCGAGCCCGTTAATGGCTATTAAAAACAGACAGACACTTAAAACAGAGCCCTGTGGCACACCGTTCTCCTGGACGTGGGAGGAACTATACGAGGCCGCGACTTGCACGCGGAAGGTACGACACGACAGAAAATTGCGGATAAAAATCGGCAGAGGACCCCGAAGACCCCATCCATGGAGCGTAGAAAGAATGTGATGACGCCACGTCGTATCGTACGCCTTCCGCATGTCGAAAAAGACAGCGACCAGGTGCTGACGGCGGGAAAAGGCAGTACGGATGGCCGACTCCAGGCTCACCAGATTGTCGGTGGCGGAGCGGCCTTTACGGAACCCACCCTGAGACGGAGCCAGAAGGCCCCGAGACTCCAGTACCCAATGCAAGCGCCGGCTCACCATCCGTTCAAGCAACTTACAAAGAACGTTGGTGAGGCTAATGGGACGGTAGCTGTCCACCTCCAGAGGGGTCTTCCCAGGTTTCAAAACGGGGATGACAATGCCTTCCCGCCATTGCGACGGAAACTCCCCCTCGACCCAAAGACGGTTGTAAAGATCGAGAAGGCGCCGCTGGCAGTCCACTGAAAGGTGTTTCAGCATCTGACAGTGGATGCCATCTGGCCCAGGAGCGGTATCAGGGCAAGCAGCGAGGGCACTGCGAAATTCCCACGCACTAAATGGAGCATTGTAAGATTCTGGGTGGTTGGTGCGAAACGAAAGGCTCCGACGTTCCATCCGCTCTTTAATGGAGCGGAAGGCCTGGGGGTAATTCGCAGAAGCGGAACTCATAGCAAAATGCTCTGCTAAGCGATTGGCAATGACGTCGGAGTCAGTACAAACTGCTCCATTCAGTGAGAGCGCAGGGACGCTGGCAGGTGGCCGATAGCCGTAGACGCGTCGAATCTTGGCCCAGACCTGCGAGGGAGTGACATGGAGGCCAATGGTGGACACATACCGCTCCCAGCACTCCTTCTTGCCTTGGCGGATAAGGAGGCGGGCCCGCGCACGCAGCCGTTTGAAGGCGATAAGATGGTCGAGGGAGGGGTGTCGCTTGTGACGCTGGAGCGCCCGCCGGCGATCTTTAATCGCTTCAGCGATCTCAGGCGACCACCAAGGCACAGCCTTCCGCCGAGGGGACCCACAGGAATGGGGAACGGCAGATTCGGCGGCAGTAACGATGCCGGTGGTGACCGATTGAACCACCGCATCAATGTCATCGGTAGAGAGAGGCTCAAAAGCGGCAGTGGAGGATAACAAGTCCCAGTCAGCCTTATTCATAGCCCATCTGCTAGGGCGCCCAGAAGAGTGGCGCGGTGGTAGTGACAAAAAGATCGGAAAATGGTCACTACCACACAGGTCGTCATGCACACTCCATTGGACAGACGGTAAGAGGCTATGGCTACAGATTGAAAGGTCAATGGCGGAGTAGGTGCCATGCGCCACACTGAAGTGTGTGAAGGCACCATCATTTAACAGCGAGAGATCGAGCTGCGACAAGAAATGCTCAATGATGGCGCCTCGACCTGTTGCCACTGACCCACCCCACAGAGGGTTATGGGCGTTGAAGTCGCCCAATAGCAAGAAAGGTGGCGGCAATTGGGCGACCAGTGCAGCCAGGACATGCTGCGAGACATCACCATCCGGTGGAATGTAAAGACTGCAGACGGTAACAGCCTGTGGCGTCCACACGCGTACAGCGACAGCCTCTAAAGGCGTCTGGAGAGGGACAGACTCGCTGTGCAGAGTGTGAAGGACATAAATGCAGACGCCACCAGACACCCTTTCATAAGCTGCTCGGTTCTTGTAATAACCCCGATAGCCACGGAGGGCGGGGGTTCGCATCGCCGGAAACCAAGTTTCCTGGAGAGCAATGCAGAAGAAAGGGTGAAGGCTGATAAGTTGACGGAGCTCGGCTAGATGGTGGAAGAAACCGCTGCAGTTCCACTGGAGGATGGTGTTGTCCATGGCTGGGAAAGGCGTGACGAGACTGGGAAGGCAGATTACGCCACTGGGTCACCTGCTGCCTCCGATGGAGCATCTGTACAAATGCCATCCATTGCGTCCGAGGGACCGGCAAGAGCGAGGTCCTCAGCGGACGCCAGAATCTCCACCTCGTCCTCAGAGGCAGAGCTTGTAGGAAGCGGTGGGATCGGTGCCACCGCAATACCGTTGGTCTTGGGGACTTTCTTCTTTGTCTGCTTGTCACGCTGCGCCTTCGGCGGTTCAGGCGGCATGGGCTTCACCGGGTCAGTCTCAGGGACAGACGACGACCGCGAGGCCCGACGACCAGGGACTGGCGGTTGTTTCAACCACTTGCGGGCGTCCGCTTTTCCACTGGTCGGAACTGGTGAAGGGAGAGCCCCAAGGGATCCCTTCCTGGCGAGAGCAGCCGAAGAAGTCTTACGCTTCTCCGGCTGGGAAGGGGGAACTGATGTCCCCGATGGTTGGGAGGGTGTTGCTCCTGGAGAAGATGGAGCAGGAGCAACAGGGTGTGAAGTGCCCCCCACAAGCAAGGGGGCCGGTGGATGCTGACCGATCTTAGAGCCGATTCGTGATGACGGGAGAACTGTCGTTGCAGCAGCGGCGTAAGTTGACGGCATTGCCACAGGATGGAGCCTCTCATATTTCCGTCTAGCCTCGGGGTAGGTCAGCCGGTCCAAGGTCTTATATTCCATTATCTTCCGTTCTTTCTGCAATATCCTACAGTCCGGCGAGCAGGGGGAATGGTGTTCTCCGCAGTTAACACAGATAGGAGGCGGGGCACATGGAGTATCGGGATGCGAAGGACGCCCGCAATCCCGACACGTCATGCTGGAAGTACAGCGCGATGACATGTGCCCGAACTTCCAGCATTTAAAACACCGCATCGGAGGAGGGATATATGGTTTCACATCACAACGGTAAACCATCACCTTAACCTTTTCGGGTAAGACATCACCCTCAAAGGCCAAGATGAAGGCACCGGTGGCGACCTGATTATCCCTCGGACCCCGATGGACGCGCCGGACGAAGTGAACACCTCGTCGTTCGAGGTTGGCGCGTAATTCATCGTCGGACTGCAGAAGAAGATCCCGGTGGAATATAATACCCTGGACCATGTTCAGACTCTTATGCGGCGTGATGCTAACGGAAACATCCCCCAACTTGTCACAATTGAGCAACCTCCATGACTGGGCAGAGGATGCCGTTTTTATCAACACCGATCCAGACCGCATCTTGGACAAGCCCTCCACCTCACCGAACTTGTCCTCTAAATGTTCTACAAAGAACTGAGGCTTCACGGATAGAAAAGATTCCCCATCAGCTCTGGTACAGACAAGATATCTGGGCGAATACGTCTCAGTGTCACGCAATGCCTGTCGTTCCTCCCATGGTGTGGCGAGGGAGGGGAACGATTTGGGGTCATAAACGTTACCTTTAAAATGGGCTCTCGAACGCTTAGAGACTGCTGACGGCTGGCCGCCAGCGACAGAAGATGTACCACGCTTCATTGCGGGTCATCCGCCCTGATGCCACCTACTCCGACCAAGGGCCCTCCCCACGGGCGCCACCCAGCCACAGCAAAGGCCACCTGGCAGGATGGCCATTGCCGGGAGTCCTGATGCCCCAGGGAGATGGGCATCTACTCCTTGGCATACGTGGGGAGTGAACGGCGCAGGCATCAGTAGAGCGATCCCTGTGTTGTCAGGGGGCTACAACCAAGAGGGTACATGGCGACCCCACCACAACGGACTGGCTACCGTGCTGGATCTTAGGTGCAAAAATGGCCAAGGTCGTCGTCACAGTTAAAAGAAACACTGCAGAGTGCAGCGTGGTAATCGCCCAAGAGATCGAAAACGAGCGGGACACCATTGCAACGACGAGAAAGACGGCTAGAGGTCTAATTGCACGAAGGATACAGTGCACCATGTAAGGTGCCCTTCCCCAATTGGCTCGCTCTTCGGAATAATTTAGATAGATGGAGGTCAAACCCGAGAGGGGACCATCACATAAAGCCGAAACGTTTGAGACTCCTTTTAGTCGCCTCTTACGACAGGCAGGAATACCGCGGGCCTATTCTTACCCCGGACCCGCAGGGGGGGTGTTCGTTGCCCGCTATCCCAACGTGTCCCGGGGTCCATATGAACACCACTGAACGGCCACGTTGTTCAAGAGCATGAACGGACTCCTGGATGGCAACAACAATGGGATGGCGTAGGTAGCACTGGTCAAGAGCCTGGAGACTACTGAGAGAGTCACTGCAAATGACAAAAGACTCGCCAGTGCTGGTACGAACACGCTCAAGGGCACGAAAAATGGCTGTTAGCTCTGTGGTGTAAACACTGCAGCCATCCAGCAAGGAGCACTGGTCGACATAATCCGCATGAGCGTAAGCGTACCCCACACGGCCATCAACCATCGAGCCATCGGTATAGATAACCTCCGAGTCACGGGATGCGTCGAGGAGAGCAAGAAATTGGCGGCGCAAGACTGCAGGAGGAACTGAATCCTTTTGCCATTGGGAGAGGTCCAGCTGAAGCTGCGGCCGACGGATACACCAAGGTGGTGTATGTGGGCGGACCTGAAAAGCAGATGGAAGAGGCAAAGACTCGAGTTCACTAAGGAGTGACCGAACACGGATCCCAATTGCGTGGCCTGATCGCGGCCGCCGGCGTGGAAGATGGACTGCCGCATCGGCGAAAAGGAGACGGTAGTTAGGGTGACGGGGAGAACAACGGACGTGGGCAGCATAGTTGGCTAAGAGTTGTTGACGCCGAATGTGGAGCGCAGGAACCCCAGCCTCACCAAGTAGGCTATTAACAGGACTGGTGCGGAATGCTCCTGTCGCCTGTCGAACCCCACAGTGGTGAGTGTGAGTGTGTGTGTGTGTGTGTGTGTGTGTGTGTGTGTGTGTGTGTGTGTGTGAGATTTACGGGCGCTAAACAGCGGGGTCATCAGCGCCCAAACGCATAAGAAACAGGAACACATGCAGTGAAGGGACTAAGACGAACAGCGAACAAGGGGAACAGCGAAAAGACACAGACCTGACGCAGTTCCAAATCCTCACGTACAGAGGCAAAACAAGAGGAGAAGGAGTGCACTAAAAAAGGAGAGGAAACACAAGGAAGGGAGGACAGAAACCGAAGGGAAACAAGGAGGTATTCGTGACTGGCGGACCTCTTACCTAAAATCTGGGTGAGCCAGTCATCCAGCAGCACATTAAAACCCTCTCCCTAAAAGCCGTGGCAACAAATTGGACAGGACACAAAACCGTAAAACCGTCACCACAGACGATGCGTCGTCTTTCAAAATAGAGGGCAAATCCGGTGGCAAAGAAACCACCGCCCTCTGGTCAGAGAATAAAAGACAATCAAGTAAAATGTGGCGGACAGTAACCTGGACGCCACAAGCACTGCAGATTGGGGGATCCTCCCGCCGGAGTAAAAAACCATGTGTGAAGGGACTGTGCCCGATGCGGAGGCGAGTGAGGAGAACCTCATCCTGCCTGCATGACTGGGAGGAAGTACGCCATGGCCGCGTGGTGGCCTTCACCAAACGCAGCTTATTTTCACCGACTGCCTGCCACTCCTCTTCCCACTGACGCATAACGCGAAAACGCAGGAGGGAGGTAACAGCATGGAGGGGGACGGCACATTCAACAACGTCAGGGGGGGAACATGCATCTTTGGCAGCCACATCCGCCAGCTCGTTTCCCGTAATACCCACGTGCCCCGGCACCCAGCAGAAGGAAACCTCCTTCCCCTGCCGCTGCAGGTGGGGTAGGGCATCATGGATGTTCTGGACGACCGTATCCGCTGGGTACAAGTGTTGCACGGTCTGAAGGGCACTCAGGGAGTCAGAACAGATGAGGAACTTACGGCTGGGGACACATCTCATCTGCTCCAATGCCCGCAAGATCGCAAACAATTCGGCATCAAAGATGGTAAACGCCGCAGGAAGCCGTAACTTGACGAGTCGATCAAGGAAAACAACAGCACAACCAACAGAGTCCCCCTGTTTAGAGCCATCCGTAAATACTGGTACATGGTCGGGATGCAGGTTTAAAATATCAGAAAATAAGGAGGTAAAAACAAACGCAAGAGTGCAGCTTCTCCGGTACTCCGACAAGTCTAAAAGGACGCTGGGCCTCTGGAGCAACCAGGGAGGCAGGCGAGAAAAACCTTGTCGTCGGAAGGCCACACGCTCCACACCAAGGGACGCAAGCAAATGCTTGGCACGAATCCCAAATGGTCTCGTTGCCCTGGGACGACTGGAAAAAAGAGACGTTCCATAGGCGGTGGGGCAACGGTAGGGTACGCAGGGGAGGTAGGACAGGCAAGGAATTGACACACCCGTCGCACCATGAGGAGTTTCCGCCGGATGGCGAGCGGCGGTTCCCCTGCCTCAGCACACAGGCTGGGGATGGGACTAGTACGGAAGGCACCAGTGGCCAGCCTGATACCCTCATCGTGTACTGCGTCAAGAATCTTCAGATACGAAGGCCTTGCTGACCCATACACGGTGCAACCATAGTCAAGACGCGATCGGACGAAAGCCCTATAAAACTGCAGCAGACGCGCCCGATCTGCTCCCCAGGACCGATGGCTCAGACACTTCAAAATATTCAGTGCCTTCAGGGCCCGCACCTTCAGGTCTTTAAGGTGAGGCAACCACGACAACTTTGAATCAAAAGTGAGGCCCAGGAACCGCACAGTGTCGCTAAAAGGAAGAATGGTGTCCCTCTGACGCAATTCAGGGGAGGTAAAAAGATGTCGAGAACGATTAAAATGAACACACACACATTTGTCTGCAGAAAAGGTAAAACCCGTCTTCGCAGTCCATGCCTCTAATCGCTGTATCGTAAGCTGCAACTGCCGACTAGCAGTGACAAGACTGGAGGAAGAACAGAAAACAGCAAAATCGTCCACAAACAAGGAGCATTGGGCAGGACTCCGGATAGTGGACGTGATACTGTTAATGGCGACGGCAAAGAGGGTGACACTTAAAACGCTTCCCTGAGGAACACCATTCTCCTGCACATACAAATCAGATAGCACATTACCAACCCTATATCGAAAGAGGCGGAGGGAAAGAAAGGACCGAAGGAAGATGGGGAGACGGCCACGAAAACCCCACTCATGGAGTTGATTGAGGATATGGCGGCGCCAAGTAGTGTCATACGCCTTATGAACGTCAAAGAAGACACCGAGACAATGCTGGTTACGGAGGAAGGCCTGCTGGATGGCCGCCTCAAGCAGGGTCAAGTTGGCTATAGTTGAACGACATCTCCGAAAGCCACACTGCGAGGGGCTAAGGAGCTGCCTGGTTTCGAGCAGCCAAACCAGGCGACGGTTGACCATGCGTTCCAACGTCTTCCCGACACAGCTCGTCAAAGCAATACTTCGGTAACTGCTGGGATGCGTTCGGTCCTTCCCCGGTTTGAGGAGGGTGATCAAAATCGCCTCCTTCCACGAGTCAGGGTACGTGCCGGATAACCATATCATATTAAAAAAAGTCAGGAGAACTTCCTTGGAAGGCAGTAACAAGTGCTGCAGCATGCTGTACCGGATTTGATCATGGCCAGGCGCAGTATCATGAGCCTCAGACAGGGCCGAATCCAGTTCCCACATTGTGAAGGGGCAGTTGTAGGTTTCAGAATTTGGAGACCGGAAGTCCAAGTAACCCCTCTCGATGGCAGTGCGGTACCGGCAAAAATCCGGATCGCAGTTAATAGCAGCGGTAGAGTCCGCAAAATGCATGGCCAGTGTCTGGGCAATGTCTCTCGGCGCCGTGAGGAGACTTCCCTGATGCAGCAATGCCGTGACAGGTAGCTGGCCGAGTTTCCCGGAAATTCTCCTGATGGCTTCCCATACTTTCGTAGAACTAGTGGAGCGGGAGATGGACTTCAAGAACGATTGCCAGGACCGTCGTTTGCTCTCTTTAATCACGCGTCGCGCTTTAGCCCTTGCCATCCGAAAGGCCGCAAGATTGTCAGCTGAGGGACGGCACCTGAAGCGGCGCAGAGCTGCACGGCGGGCTCGGATAGCTGAGCGGCACTCAGTGGTCCACCAAGGGACAGGACGCTTCTTGGGATGACCGGATGACCGTGGGATTGACAATTCAGCAGCATGGGAGATCACGGCTGTAACATGGTCCACCCATTCGTGGACGCTGGCACAGTGTTCCAAAACAGCCAGTTGGCTGAAAAGTGTCCAGTCAGCCCTGCAGAGGTGCCACTGGGGCGGTACCAGAAATGCCATAGCCACATCCAGGAGGCGAATCCAAAGGGGAAAGTGGTCACTAGAATGGAGGTCAGCAGCAACCCCCCCACAGAGCAGAATCCGCGAGTGATGGAGAGCAAAAGGAAAGGTCAATAGCTGATGACGACCCAGAAGCAGTACAGAAATGAGTGGGAGCCGCAGAGTTGAGGATGCACAGTTCTTCAGACATCATGAGGCTTTCCAGAATGCGACCCCTGGGGCAAGTAGTCGAAGAGCCCCATAAGACATTATGAGCATTGAAGTCCCCCAGAAGAAGAAATGGGCGGGGGAGTTGGCTAATAAGGTCTGCGAGAGCCTCAGAGTCTATTTACCACCTCAGGATGCGATAAAGTGAACAGACTGTGAGCATCCGACCCACAAGAAGGTCAACTGCAACTGCTTGCAAGTCTGTAATGAGAGGGAGCTCAGATGAGGGGTGCATGCCACGGACAAAAACCGCAACACCACCCTTTGCCCATTCCCCCGTCAGATCATCTTTCCGATAGACGGTATAGCCCCGTAAAGAAGGAGCATCAGTGGCCCGAAAATGTGTCTCTTGGAGACATAAGCACAAAGGGCACTCTCGGACAAGGAGCTGTAATTCGGCCACATGCGTCCTGAACCCATTCAGGTTCCACTGTAATATGGGAGCCAGTGATCAGGGGGGCTGAACTCTCACCCTGCCTCTGTTCTTTGGAGGAGAGCCCGTACTGGCCGGAGAGTTATTCCTGGGGCGAGAAGAGCGCCCCCGGTCGACGTCAATGTCCATCAGCTCCGATGATGACCCACGGGAGACGTCAGACAGTACGATGGCCTCATCATCGGACCGACCCTGACTAGTCTCCGCAGGTGGCAAAACCTTCAGCTTTGGCGTCTTCGTCTTGGGGGGCTTAGAAGGCAGAGCCTTGTCAACAGGTGGAGCATTACTGCCCTGGGCAGAAGGCACCATATGGGGAGAGGGAGGAAGTACCCCAATGTCAGCAACCACAGCCTTGTCCGACGTGGCGGGGAGAGCCGCAGGTTGCAAAACAACCGCAGCAGCACAAGTGCACTGGCAAATGCAGGTATTAGTGCTAACACTAGCAACCTCCGTTTGCGTAGCAACAGTGGCCATTTGTACCGGTTTTTTCAGAACGGAAGCGAAAGATGTAGTAAACACAGGAGGTTGCATGGCCTTAAAGAGCTTCTTGGCCTCACCATAGGGGATGCGCTTAGATGTTTTAATCTCCTGTATCTTCCGTTCGTCGAGATAGATGGGGAAGACCCGGCTCCAGACAGGGTGACTCCCAGAGCAATTCACGCACTTCGCAGGTGATGAACAATCAGCTCCTTCATGGGCAGGCTGACCACATTTACCACAAGTGGCTATCCCATTGCACCCCAACGTAGTATGCCCAAAGCGCTGACATTTAAAGCAGCGCATTGGGTTGGGGAAATATGGCCTTACTGGCAAACGTAAGAACCCCGCTTTAACATGCTCTGGGAGTCGTGGGCAACTGAACGTGAGAATAAACGAGTCGGATTTGACTAGGTCCCCATCGACTCGTTTCATAATATGCTGCACGTCAACAATACCTTCATCAGCCCATTCAGATTTTAACTCGTCTGTGGGGATATCCACCAGGTCCCTACATGTCACAACACCCTTACTGTAGTTCAAAGTGGAGTGAAGCTCGGTCTCGATAGCGTACTCACCGAGACAGGTTGCTTTCCAAAGAGAAGCGACTTGACGGGAACTAGATGTCTCAACTAACAGAGTCCCATTGCGCAGTCGCTTCACAGGTTTAAGTGTTCCTGCAATTCCCTCAAGACCCTTGTGGATGTAAAAGGGAGAAACCCTCTCAAAGCTACCCTCCTTCCGTTTAATAATCAAAAACACATTCTGATTATCAGCATGTGCTCCGTTACGACAGTCTGACAAATCTCGATCAACACTAGGCGCTGGAGGACTCTCAGCATGAAGTCGCTTCTTCGATGGGGTGTGTTTTCCCACCAGTGGCCCACCCAAGCCACTGGTAGGGGGAAATGTAGAGGTCGAAGGGTCCATTGCGGTCCCACGAGCAGCTGGGGAACTAAAGGTCCGCTCAGACAGGGCCCCGCATGCCTGAGTAAGCCTAATACAACTGGGGTGCGGCAGGTGCCCCAGAGGTTGCCCGCTTGCGACTGTTCCACCTCAACAGCCATGCATCTCATAGGCGCGGAGCACACCGGAAGATTGAGGGGTTTTTAGAGAGGTCGGCCTTCCTCGCAATCCAGGCGGTCAAGCCAAGATTACCATTCCCCGCAGCACACAACATTCCACCGCCGCGCCATACGGTGGTCGCTGAAGCATGTCCGGGGGTTACGGTGACAGGAGACTGGCGGCGCCGACCAGTCCCCAGCTCAGGACCCTGGGGTCGCCAAGCCCGTACTCAGCAAATGAATGCTAAGCCCCTGGGGGCCACAGTGGTGAACAGGGTCCAGCAGTTGCAACGCTGAGAGCGACGCTGAGCCATACGCCACACTCCCATAATCCAGTCGGGACAGCACAAGGGCTTTGTAGAGCTGCAGCAGCGTGTTACGGTCTGCACCCCAAGTTGTGTTGCTGAGGCAGCGGAGGGCATTCAGATGCTGCCAGCACTGACGCTTGAGCTCACGAATATGTGGAAGCCAAGTAAGCCGAAAATGGGGATGACAGTGCTTTCCCGCCAATGCGACAGGAACTCCCCCTCGACCCAAAGACGGTTGTAAAGATCGAGGAGGCGTCGCTGGCAGTCCACTGAAAGGTGTTTCAGCATCTGACAGTGGATGCCATCTGGCCCAGGAGCGGTATCAGGGCAAGCGGCTAGGGCACTGGGAAATTCCCACTCACTGAATGCTGCATTGTACGATTCTGGGTGGTTGGTGTGAAACGAAAGGCTCCGACGTTCCATCCGCTCTTTAATGGAGCAGAAGGCCAGTGGGTAATCGGAAGAAGCAGAACTAAGAGCGAAATACCCTGCCAAGCTGTTGGCAATTTCGTCAGAGTCTGTACAAACTTCTCGATTCAGTGAGAGCGCAGGGACGCTGACAGGGGTCCGATAGCCGTAGACGAGTCGAATCTTGGCCCAGACCTGCGAGGGAGTGACATGGAGGCCAATGGTGGACACATACCGCTCCCAGCACTCCTGCTTGCCTTGGCGGATAAGGGGGTGGGCTCGTGCACGCAGCCGTTTGAAGGCGATAAGGTGGTCTATGGATGGATGTCGCTTGTGACGCTGTAGCACACGCTGACGATCTTTAACCGCTGCAGCGATCTCAGGCGACCACCAAGGCACAGTCCGCCGCTGAGGGGACCCAGAAGAACGGGGAATGGCAGATTCCGGTGGTGACCGATTGAACCACCGCATCAATGTCATCATTAGAGAGAGGCTCAATAGCGGCAGTGGAGGAGGAGGAGGAGGAGGAGGAGATTAGTGTTTAACGTCCCGTCGACAACGAGGTCATTAGAGACGGAGCGCAAGCTCGGGTGAGGGAAGAATGGGGAAGGAAATCGGCCGTGCCCTTTCAAAGGAACCATCCCGACATTTGCCTGAAGCGATTTTAGGGAAATCACGGAAAACCTAAAACAGGATGGCCGGAGACGGGATTGAACCGTCGTCCTCCCGAATGCGAGTCCAGTGTGCTAACCACTGCGCCACCTCGCTCGGTGGCAGTGGAGGAGAACAAGTCCCAGTCAGCCTTATTCATAGCCCATCTGCTAGGGCGCCCAGAAGAGTGATGCTGTGGTAGTGACAGAAAGATCGGAAAGTGGTCACTACCACACAGGTCGTCATGCACACTCCATTGGACAGACGGTAAGAGGCTAGGGCTACAGATCGAAAGGTCAATGGCGGAGTATGTGCCATGCGCCACACTGAAGTGTGTGAAGGCACCATCACTTAAAATCGAGAGATCGAGCTGCGACAATAAATGCTCAATGGTGGCGCCTCGACTTGTTGCCACAGACCCACCCCACAGAGGGTTATGGGCGTTGAAGTCGCCCAGTAGCAAGAAAGGTGTCGGCAGTTGGGCTATCAGCGCAGCCAGGACATGCTGCGAGACATCATCATCCGGTGGAAGGTAAAGACTGCTGATGGTAACAGCCTGTGGCGTCCACACCTGAACAGCGACAGCCTCTAAAAGTGTTTGGAGAGGTACAGACTCGCTGTGCATAGTGTGAAGGTCATAGAGGCAGACGGCACCAGACACCCTTTCATAAGCTGCCCGGTTCATATAATAACCCCGATAGCCACAGAGGGTGAGAGTTCGCATTTCTGGAAACCAAGTTTCCTGAAGAGCAATGCAGAAGAAAGGGTGAAGGCTGGTAAGTTGTCGGAGCTCAGCTAGATGGTGGAAGAAACCGCTGCAGTTCCACTGGACGATGATATGGTCCATGGCTGAGAAAGGCGTGAAGGGACTGGGAAGGCAATTTACGCCGCTTGTTCACTCACTGCCACCGATTCAGTACCTGTGCGAGTGACATCCATGGCGTCTGAGGGACCGGCGAGATCAAGGTCCTCAGCGGACGCCAGAATCTCGACCTCATCCTCAGATGCAGAGCTCGAAGGGTGCGGTGGGGTCGGTGCCACCGCAAGTTCTTTGGTCTTAGAGGTCTTTCTCTTGGACTTCTCTCGCTGAACCTTGGGTTTCACCGCCTGGGAAGGCTTCACCGATTCAGTCTCCGGGACAGAGGAGGATCGTGAAGCCCTACGCCCGGCCGCTGGTGCGGACTTATGCCACTGTCGGCCGTCATCCGACCCGCTTGTGGAAGCCTGGGAATGGAGGGACCCAAAGGAACCCTTATGGGCGAGAGTAGCCGAAGAAGTTAGACGCTTTTCCGGCTGAGAAGCGGGGACGGACGTCCCCGATGGGTGGGAGGATGTTGCTCTTGAGGTAGGTGGTGCAGGAGCAACCAGTTGGGTAGAGCCCCCGCACGGGCAAGGGGGCAGGAGGAGTCGTACTGCTCATCGAGCTGGCTGGAAGTCTCAGAACTGATGGGGCTAGCACAGTTGTTGTAGCAGCTGCGTAAGAAGATGTCATTCCCACAGCATGGAGTCTGTCATATTTCCTTTTGGCCTCAGTATAGGTCAGCCGGTCCAGGGTCTTATATTCCATGATCTTGCGCTCTTTCTGAAAGACTTTGCAGTCAGGCGAGCAAGGTGAATGATGGTCTCCACAGTTGACACAGATGGGAGGCGGGGCACATGGAGTATTTGGATGTGATGTGCGTCCGCAATCTCGACATGTGAGGCTGGAAGTGCAGCGGGAAGACATATGGCCGAACTTCCAGCACTTAAAGCACCGCATCGGGGGAGGGATATAGGGCTTGACGTCACAATGGTAGACCATCATCTTGACCCTCTCTGGGAATGTATCACCCTCGAAGGCCAAGATGAAGGCACTGTAGAAACCTGATTGTCCGTCGGACCCCGATGAACGCGCCGGACGAAATGAACACCTCTATGCTCTAAGTTGGCGCGCAGCTCGTCATCAGACTGCAAAAGTAGGTCCATATGGAAAATAACACCCTGGACCATATTTAAACTCTTATGTGGTGTAATGGTAACGTTAACATCCCCCAACTTGTCACAAGCAAGTAACCTGCGTGACTGGGCGGAGGATGCCGTTTGTATCAGTACTAAGCCCTCCACCTCCCCAAACTTGTCCTGTATTGCTCGACGAAGAACTGAGGCTTTGTGGATAGAAAAGACTCTCCATCAGCTCTCGTGCAAACTAAGAATCGGGGTAAATAACTGTTACCTCCATCCTGAGACTGAGACTTACGTTCCTCCCACGGCGTGGCCAGAGAGGGGAACGTTTTCGGATTGTACTTCTGAGCATTGAATTGAGCCCGAGAACGCTTAGAGACTGCTGGCGGCTCGCCGCCAGCGAGAGATGATGTACCACGCTTCATTGCGGGTCATCCGCCCTGATGCGACCTACTCCGACCTAGGGCCCTCCCCATGGGTGCCACCCAGCCGCAGCAATAGCCACCTGGCAGGATGGCCATTGCCGGGAGTCCTGATGCCCCATGGAGACGGGCATCTACTCCTTGGCATACGTGGGGATTTAACGGCGCAGGCATCAGTAGAGCGATCCCTGTGTTGTCAGGGGGCTACAACCAACAGGGTACATGGCGGCCCCACCACAACGGACTGGCTACCGTGCAGGATGTTAGGTGACATGTGGTCCACGGTCGCCATCAGTGCAGAAAGTGGCACTGCACAGCGCAAGGTGGAAAGTGCACGCAGGAACGTATCCATGCCCAAGAGATGGAGAGCAGGCAGGACTGCAATGCAACGACAAAGAAGCTGGCGAAAGGTCTGATCGCAAGATGGACACAATGCACCAAGTAAGGCGCCCTTCCCCAATCGGCTCGCTCTTCGGAAAAATTGAGACATGGAGGTCAAACCCAACAGGGGACCACAAATATGGCCGAGAAGTTTGAGACTCCTTTTAGTCGCCTCTTACGACAAGCAGGAATACCGCGGGCCTAGTCTAACCACCGAACCCGCAGGGGGGACGGTACATTCTGCCAACATGTTTAATAAAACATTTAAACGGGCAGTATGTCCGCGGAATACTTTGTCTCCACGAATACTCGTCTAGGTGGCTTTGAAGTGTCGAAATCTGACTTTTCCCTTTCCCTATAAGAGATTTCACCACTGACCAGTAACCCTCTATACTATTAGTGTAGGCCCCTGCGGATAATGATCTAAATTCAATGTTGTGGTTTACTACAAGATGTTGATAAACCCTATTGCCTAAATCCCTATCAGAAGAAAACCCGTCTGAAATAACAATAGAACCCTCTGCAACCTGATCTTCAATTAGGATAACCAAAACTTCCTTACTTCTGTTTGGTACTACCCTGAACACAACATCGTCACAATGCTGACCTGGAACTACTGCCCGCCACATCCATAATCCCACCGGACGTTCCCCCCTGTTGTACTTCCTCTTCCCAAAATGCGACTCGTCAATTTCGACCATAACACCGCCCCCCCCCCCCCTCCCAACGGCCCCCTATATTTCATGTACTTCCCACAAACTTCCCTACAAAACCAGTACCAATCCACAACTGTAAGTTTACTCACACGACATTCATGCACGCAGAGGCACACACAGGATATCTCAGACATCAACAGTACGTCATTTTAATAATGCCTCTCGAGGCGAGCTTAGATTTTTCGAACCACGTCCCTCGTCTAATGGACTGCCACAATCGATCTTTGCTGCAGCGCCATACGAATAAATCGTGAGTACGGTGTCTTGATACGCTGGTGAGGCGCATATGTTCGCCGCACTCACGACATCGGACGTATTCAGCAGTAAGACCACACATTTGCAACAAACAAATTGTAGTCAACATGTCTTCGCCCATAATTAGTCTTAAACCGTTAAGATTCATTGCAACAGACAAATCCATTCCTATAAACGAAAATAGGACACTAAAAATTGTTCTACAATAAACCAATACTCCAAATTACCTCAATATCATTACGAATAAAATTAAGTACCGTTTTAATAAGAAACGGTCAATTAATTTAATTAAATCACACGATGAATAATTTGAGGAATACCAAGCGATCGCTTTTAGATTCACATTCAATTATTTTAATGTACAATGATAGCGCATATACGGAACACAAAACTGTTTTATTATCTATGCCTCAAAATGAAGGCATTACTATCTATGACTAATGTATGACGTCATTGGTCAAAGCCGACGGGTTGTATCCCCTGCTTCACTAGACCCGATCACTTCCAGTTATTAATATCACATGTTTTACACTTCCGCTGAAATTGCCAAAATTTAATTCTAAATAATAATTGGCTGACTTACGCATTTCGTAATCATCGAAGTATCACCTTTTCTTATTTGAGTGGTATTCGATTAATGTTCATTAAATAAATGGAGAAGAATAAATTCCGACAGGAAGATGCATTTACAAGTAATTCCAAGTACACATATGTTGTTAATCATTGTTTACTCTCGTTTTTATTTGCCATTTTTTAGGTTTCTTATCAACCCTAGTAGGTGTGAATCGCTATGTTACAGAATAGTTTATTTACGACTTTCTTCTAACCTAAAGATATTTACTTGAAAATGCCGTGTTCCTTAAGAACCAAAAAAATGTTCAAATGTGTGTGAAATCTTATGGGATTTAACTGCTAAGGTCATCAGTCCCTAAGCTTACACACTACTTAACCTAAATTATCCTAAGGACACACACACACACACACACACACACACACACACACACACACACACACACACACACGCCCGAGGGAGGACTCGGACCTCCACCGGGATCACCCTTAAGAACCGAAAATGTGCTAGCAAACTGCAGTAGACCTGACCTTCTGCAGAAAGGCGTCGTATAGTTGCTCAAAAACGTGTTTTCTTCGCTACACTTCCAGTCAAATCAGTGAATGTGGAACGAAGGAAACCAGTATGGAATGCAACACCTACATTACTTCATATAGCAGACAAGCTAACACAAGTGTAGCTGGAGAAGAAAACCCACACAGATGTGATAATAAAAGAAAAAATAGCAATGAAACTATTTCCCAACACAGAAGAAACCAATTCCACAATTGGTGATGCATCTGAGCCACAAATGGCAAGAATCATCAACACATCTGCTTTTGCAACTAAAGTAATTACATTTACAAAGATATTTAAGTGATAAAAAGTCGATGAAGTGTAAGACTGTGCAAAACATTAGGTTTCATAAAAAGTTGTGACGTGTCAAGGAAAGTGTGGTGTCACCGCCAGACAACACACTTGCTAGGTGGTAGCCTTTAAATCGGCCGCGGTCCGTTAGTATACGTCGCACCCGCATGTCGCCACTGTCAGTGATTGCAGACGGCAGGTCTAGAGAGACGTCCTAGCACTCGCCCCAGTTGTACAGCCGCCTTTGCTAGCGATGCTACACTGACAAATAAGCTCTCATTTGCCGAGACGGTAGTTAGCATAGCCTTCAGCTACGTCACTTGCTACGACCTAGCAAGGCGCCATTACCAGTTAATATTGAGGATGTAAAACATGTACCGTCAAGAGCGATGTACACCAATTATGGATTAAAGTTAAGTATTCCAGCAGCAACGTACCTTATTGGCTATATTAATTACATTGTCCTGTTCCAGACCTCACGCCAGTTTGCGTGAGCTTAAACGCGTGCATTTCGGCCTCCTCTAGCAACACGGTGTTGGCTCTTCTGCCAACACATCAGAAAGTGTCTGACATATTACGAACAGACAGAAAAAATATTATTCTCATGCATGAAATGTGTGTTTGTCCGGTCTTGTTTTCAGTCGAGTAAGCTACAATTATGCACATATTCGAAAGTATTTCTTTTTTAATTATGTTGTTGCTTATGTCACTGAATCAAGGAGGTTCGGTCATTTTTACATGTATCTCATGATCATTCCTGTCTTACAATAATTTAATAATTATTTAGCTAATTAATCAGAAAAATGATTAAAAACGAACAGTAATTTTAGCGCTGCTTTGACGCCTCTTGGGGCTCTAGAGTTGCACAAAGTTTCAGATGGTAACAATTTTCTCAACAGTGGGTATCGTGACTGTGTATGTTAGACTGTAGCAGATTGATGCGTAAACATTATTTTCTGTTAACTAAACTTTTGGATTCAATAACGGGCCCATACCATCAGAATTTGCAACGCTCTCTATGAACCCAATTCAAATTCCAAGCATGGCATAAGCTGACACTACTAGCACGCCTAAGCAAAACAAACATGTCATTCGCCACGCCAGCACATCACAGCTCAAACTCGACAGGGGATATCGAAGTCTCAAGCTGAGACAAAAACTATGCTGTCGTATTGCCTGCATCCTATCTTCTCTACGACAAATCATTGTACTAGTCAAGCTAAAGCGAAAATTCTGTAGCTCAGCACCGCAATGACTTTGATACTGCTGCGTGTCGACGGAAGCTTCTGTCCTGAAACAACCCCTATTCTTTGCAGTTCACGCACTTTTTCCTTTCAGACCGCTGTATACAGATATATCCCTTGCTTCTGATTGTTTGAAGATAAAGGGAAGCATGTGATGGGAACCATGTATCCCAGTGAAATTCAATGGGCGGGCCGTGCAATTTTGCCATTGGTTGGTTGGTTTGTGGGACTGAAGGGACCAGACTGCTACAGTCATCGGCACCTTCTTCCAAATTTTCAAACACCCACACAGAATGAAAACGAACAATGGAGATGACAACAGACGACACAGGACAAGAAAGACTTAGACACCAGACAAAAGGAATTAAAGTAACACAGAGTGTGACAGTGGTTGGCCGACCATAGAGACACAAAAGGATAAGCCAACCACCGAGAAACACACTAAAAAAATTACCCCGTCTAAAATCGTAGGCCAAAGGTCAGAATCAATACAAAAAGGACAAACACTTAGATTAAGTGATAAAAGCCCCCTGCCCGAATAAAACGCAAAACTAAGCCTGCCATGGCAGTGTCACCTGTTAAAAGGGCAGGGAGCGTATCAGGCAGCACAAACGTCTGCCTGAGCACACCTGCAAGGAGGAGCGCCACGCACCGGTAACCTCCTGGATGGCCCGAAGTTTGTTCGGTGAAGGCAGGGTGCGCCATTCTTCACCCCAGGTGCGAAGTACATTCTGCCACAATACTGCTCTGAGGTCACACTCCGTAAGCCTAATCGATAAGGCTCGTGCACCGACAGCCTGTTTGGCCAGCATATCAACACGTTCGTTGCCCAGGATGCTGACATGACCAGGGGTCCACACAAAGGCCACAGAGCGGCCGCAACCGGCAAGAGTCAGCCCAGTGGAGGGCTGCAGATCGAAAGGTCGATGGCGGACGACGTGCCATGCGCCATACTGAAATATGTGAAGTCACCATCATTTAAAAGAGAAAGGTTGAGCTGTGCCAATATATGCTCAGCGGTGCTGCCTTTACCTGTTGCCACTGATCCACCCCACAGAAGGTTATCGGCGTTGAAGTCGCCCAGTAACAGAAAATGTGGCGGCAATTGGGCTATCAGTGCAGCCAGGACATGCTGTGGGACATCACCATCTGGTGGAAGATACAGAGTGCAGACAGTAACAGCCTGTGGCGTCCACACCTGAACAGCGACAGCCTCTAAAGGTGTTAGTAGAGGGACAGACTCTCTGTGAAGGGAGTGAAGGGCGTAGATGCAGATGCCACCAGATACCCTTTCATAAGCTGCCCGGTTCCTCTAATAACCCCGATAGCAACGGAGAGCGGGGGTTCGTATTGCTGGAAACCAAGTTTCCTGAAGAGCAATGCAAAAGAAAGGGTGAAGGCTGATAAGTTGTCGGAGCTCAGCTGGATGGTGGAAAAACCGCTGCAGTTCCACTGGAGGATGATATTCTCCGTGGCTGAGAAAGGCGTGAAGGGACTTGCAAGGCAGATTACGCCGCTGGGTCACCTGCTGCCACCGATTGAAAACCTGTGCAAGTGCTATCCATTGTGTCTGAGGGATCGGCGAGATCGAGGTCCTCAGCGGAGGCCAGGATCTCCACCTCATCCTCAGACACAGAGCTTGAAGGTTGCAGTGGGGTGTGCCACCGCAAGTTCCTTGGCCTTAGAGGTCTTCCTCTTGGACTTCTCTCGTTGCTCCTTGCGTTTCACTGGCTGGGATGGCTTCACCAATTCAGTCTCCTGGACGGAGGAGAATTATGAAGCCCTACGAGCAGCTGCTTGTGGGCACTTACGCCACTGTCGGGAGTCATCCTTCCCGCTTGTGGAAACCTGGGAAGGGAGGGACCCAAGGGACCCATTGCAAGCGAGAGTAGATGAAGAATTTGGACGCTTCCCTGGGTTAGAAGCGGGGATGGACATCCCTGATGGGTGGTGGGGGGGGGGGGGGGTGTTGCTTCCAAGGTAGGTGGCGCAGAAGCAACAGGGTGGGTGGTGGTGGTGGGGCGAAAGATTAAAGGGACCAAACTACAAAGGTCATCGGTCCCTTGTTTCATAAAAACACAGAGCACAGTGAAACTATCCACCAGTCAGGCAAAGCACTAAAAGAAAAATTCCGGGGGAAGAAAAGCCCCATAGTCCATTGTAAGACAACACGGAAAACAGAGCACAGCAACATAAACAACATAGAGAACAAAGGCAGAAGGAATTAAAACTGCACAGCAGAGGACTGTGGCTGGCTGATCACGAAAATAATAGGATGAGCCAGCCACTATGCAACACGTTAAAACCTCCAGCCTAAAAGTTTAGGGAAGAATCGAATCACAACACAAAACTAATTAAAAGAGAGAGCTCAAAAGAGGGTGATGTGAAAAAAAAAAAATTTAAATGGACCTATAAAAGCCGCTTGCGCGAATAAAACTTAATGCCTCTATGGCAGATCGGGTTTTGTCACCTAAAAGAGATGATAAAGCACCCTGGAGATTAAAAGTTCGCCTAAAGGCGGTTAAAAGTGGACAGTCCAATAATATATGGGCCACCGTCATATTCGCACCACAGCGACAATGAGGGGGGTCCTCTCGATGCAGCAGATGACCATGCGTCAGCCAAGAGTGACCAATGCGGAGCCTACAGAGAACAACAGAATCCCTGCGAGAGGCCCGCATGGAGGAACCCTACACGGTCGTGGCCTCCTTTACACGCCGCAGCTTGTTGGGTACAGACAGAGTGCGCCATTCGTTTGCCCACATCCCAAAGACCCGACGACGTAACACCGATCGGAGATCAGTTGCCGGGAGGCCGATCTCCAACGGCAGTTTGCGGGTGGCTTCTTTAGCTAACTTGTCGGAGTGTTCGTTTCCCGCTATCCCAACATGTCCCGGGGTCCATATGAACACCACTGAACGTCCACGCTGTTCAAGATCATGGACGGACTCCTGGATGGCAACAACAATGGGATGGCGTGGGTAGCACGGTCAAGAGCCTGCAGACTACTGAGCGAGTCACTGCAAATGACAAAAGACTCGCCAGTGCTGGTACGAATACGCTCAAGGGCACGAAAAATGGCTGTTAGCTCTGCGGTGTAAACACTGCAGCCATCCGGCAAGGAGCGCTGGTCTACATAGTCCGCATGAGCGTAAGCGTACCCCACACGGCCATCAACCATCGAGCCATCTGTATAGATAACCTCCGAGTCACGGGATGCGTCGAGGAGTGCAAGAAATTGGCGGCGCAAGACTGCAGGAGGAACTGAATCCTTGTGCCATTCTGAGAGGTCCAGCCGAAGCTGCGGCCGATGAATACACCAAGGTGGTGTACGTGGGTGGACCTGAAAAGCAGATGGAAGAGGCAAAGACTCGAGTTCACTAAGGTGTGACCGAACACAGATCCCAATTGCGAGGCCTGATCGCGGCCGCCGGTGTGGGATATGGCCGGCCGCATCGGCGAAAAGGAGATGGTAGTTAGGGTGACGGGGAGAACAACGGACATGGGCAGCATAGTTGGCTAAGAGTTGTTGACGCCGAATGTGGAGTGGAGGAACCCCCGCTTTAGCAAGTAGGCTAGTAACAGGACTGGTGTGGAATGCTCCTGTCGCCTGTCGAACCCCACAGTGGTGAACGGGGTACAGCAGTTGCAACGCTGAGGGCAACGCTGAGGGCGACGCTGAGCCATACGCCACACTCCCATAATCCAGTCGGGACAGCACAAGGGCTTTGTAGAGCTGCAGCAGCGTGTTACGGTCTGCACCCCAAGCTGTGTTGCTGAGGCAGCGGAGGGCTTTCAGATGCTGCCAGCACTGACGCTTGAGCTCACGAATATGTGGAAGCCAAGTAAGCCGGGCGTCGAACAGCAATCCCAGAAAACGGTAATTGTCAACAACCCTGAGCATAGCATCCTGAAGATAGAGCTTAGGGTGGGGATGGACAGTTCGACGCCGACAAAAGTGCATAACACATGTCTTCGCAGGAGAAAACTGAAACCCATTGGCTAGGGCCCACGCCTGCGCCTTGCGTATGGCTCCCTGTAACCGACGTTCTGCAACACCAATGGTGGAGGAGCTGAAAAAGATGCAGAAATCGTCAGCATATAACGTGGGTGAGACAGGCGACCCTACTGCTGCTGCAAGGCCATTAATGGCCACAAGGAAAAGGGGCACGCTCAATACAGAGCCCTGTGGAACGCCGTTCTCCTGGATATGAAGTGAACTATGGGATGTGCCAAGTAAAACGCGGAATGTCCGAACAGATAAATTCCGAATAAAAATGGAGAGAGCCCCGGAGACCCCATCCGTGCAACGTGGCGAGAATATGGTGCCGCCACGTCGTGTCATATGCTCTGGAGAGGTCGAAAAAGACGGAGACGAGGTGTTGGCGCCTGGAAAAAGCAGTGCGGATTGCAGACTCAAGGAAGACCAAAGTATCGGCGGTGGAACGGCCCCGACAGAAGCCGCTCTGGCATGGAGCCAGAAGACCCCGAGACTCGAGCAGCCAACACAGCCGTCGACTCACCATATGTTCCAGTAGCTTGCACAGAGTATTCGTCAAGCTGATGGGCTGATAGCTATCCACAGCAATCGGGTCCTTACCAGGCTTCAGCACCGGAATGATGGCACTTTCTCGCCACTGCGACGGAAAGACACCATCACCCCATATGCAGTTGAAGATGGCAAGAACACATCCCTGACAGTCCGGGGACAGGTGTTTGAGCATCTGATTGTGGACGCCATCTGGCCCAGAGGCTGTATCGGGGCACTGTGCCAAGGGGCTTTGGAGTTCCCACGAACTAAATGGGGCGTTATACGCCTCAGGGTGGCGAGAAGCAAAAGAAAGCCGTTTGCCTTCCTCCCGGCGTTTGAGAGCGCGAAACGCAGGCGGGTAATTCCCCGACGCAGAGGCCCGAACATAGTGCTGTGCGAAATGCTCGGCGATTGCATCGGCATCGGTGGATACCGCCCCGTTGATGGTAAGCCCTGGGACACCTGTAGAGTACTGCAATCCAAAGATGCGGTGAATCTTCTTCCACACCTGGGAGGCTGAAGTACGGGAACCAATGTTGGAAACGTACCACTCCCAGCACTCCCGTTTCCGCCGTTTGATAAGCCTCCGTACCTGAGCACGGAGACGTTTGAATAAAATGAGGTTCTCCAAAGACGGGTGCCGCTTATGTCGCTGAAGAGCCCGCCGACGTTCTTTAATGGCGTCAGCGACCTCTGTAGACCACCAAGGCACTGACTTTCGCTGGGGGCACCCTAACGAACGAGGAATGGTACGTTCCGCAGCTGAAACAATCGCTGCAGTCAGTGTCTCAACCGCCACATCGATGGCACCATGGGGGAGAGATACAACAGTGGCAGCAGAAGAGAACACTTCCCAGTTTGCCTTGCTAAATGCCCATCTGGGCGAACGTTCATGGGAGCGACGCTCGGGTAGTGAAAGGAAGATGGGAAAATGGTCACTACCACACAAGTCGTCATGGACTCTCCAGTGTACCAATGGTACAAGCCCTGGGCTGCACAACGACAGATCTATGGCCGAGAACGTGCCATGCGCCACACTGAAATGTGTGGCGGCGCCAGTGTTTAAGTGGCAGAGGTCGAGTTGGGAGATGAGATTCTCGACCTCTCGGCTTCGGCCAGAAACCTTCGTTCCACCCCAAAGGGGTTGTGGGCGCTAAAATCCCCCAGGAGAAGAAAAGGCGTGGGGAGTTGGGCGACAAGTGCAGCCAATTCGGTCAGGAGGACTGTACCACCTGGAGGGAGATAGAAACTGCAGACGGTTATGTCCTGGGTAGTCCTTACGCGTACAGCCACAGCTTCCAATGATGTTTGAAGGGGCACAGGAGCACTATATACAGAGGTAAGGACACACACGCAGGCTCCACCTGACACTATTGCAAGTGCTACAGTTACAGTAATAACCCCTGTATCCACGAAGGACAGGGGTCCGCATTGCCGGGAACCAGGTTTCCTGGAGGGCAATGCAGAAAGCAGGTGTCAGGCTTAGAAGCTGTCGTAGCTCAGGGAGATGGCTAAAATAACCGCCACAATTCCACTGGAGGATCGTACAAAGCGTGTCCTGTAAGGGCATGAAGGCACTGAAAAAGCAAATTACTTCACAGGGTCACATGCTGCCACCGACTGAGTGACGGACGTCGCTACAGCCATGGTTTCTGAGGAGACTGCGAGATCCAGGTCGTCAGGGGACGCAAAGAGCTCGACTTCATCCTCAGAGGCTGAGCTGACAGGAAGCGTTCGTGCGGGAACCACTGGGTCCTTATCCTTCTTGGAGAGCTTCCTCTTCTCTCTCTTGTCTTTGGGAGGAGGGTTGGCATGCTGGGAGGGCTTTCCTGACGCATTATCGGGAACAGATGAAGAGCGGGAAGCCCTTCGACCAGCAGCTGGTGGCGTCTTCAGCCACTGGCTAGTGTTATTTATTTATTTATTTATTTATTTATTTATTTATTTATTGTTCCGTGGGACCACATTTAGGAGAAGTCTCCATGGTCATGGAACGAGTCAATACATGAAATTATAACACGATTGTAGAAACAGATAAAATGAAATATAAGAAACATATTCAGGCGACAAGTCGTTAGTTTAAATAAAGAAAAAAAATTAAGCAAATTCCAGTGTTACATTCTTGATTATCTCTTCCAGGAGCTTCTCGACAGAATAGAAGGAGTGAGCCATGAGGAAACTCTTCAGTTTAGACTTAAAAGTGTTTGGGCTACTGCTAAGATTTTTGAGTTCTTGTGGTAGCTTATTGAAAATGGATGCAGCAGAATACTGCACTCCTTTCTGCACAAGAGTCAACAGAAGTGCATTCCACATGCAGATTTGATTTCTGCCTAGTATTAACTGAGTGAAAGCTGCTAACTCTTGGGAATAAGCTAATATTGCTAACAACAAACGACATTAAAGAAAATACATACTGTGAGGGCAATGTCAAAATTCCCAGACTATTGAAGAGGGGTCGACAAGAGGTTTTCGAACTTACACCATACATAGCTCGAACAGCTCGTTTTTGAGCCAAAAATACCCTTTTTGAATCAGAAGAATTACCCCAAAAAATAATACCGTATGACTTAAGCGTATGAAAATATGCGAAGTATACTACTTTTCGTGCTGAAATGTCACTTATTTCAGATACTGTTCTAATGGTAAATAAAGCGGCATTTAGTTTCTGAACAAGATCCTGAACATGGGCTTTCCACAACAGCTTACTATCTATCCGTACACCTAGGAACTTGAACTGTTCCGTCTCGCTTATAACATGCCCATTCTGTCTGATTAAAATGTCAGTTCTTGTTGAATTGTGGGTTAGAAACTGTAAAAACTGAGTCTTACTGTGATTTAGCATCAAATTATTTTCCACAAGCCACGAACTTATATCATGAACTACATTATTTGATAATGTTTCAATATTACACACAAGATCCTTCACTACCAAGGTGGTGTCATCAGCAAACAGAAATATTTTTGAATCACCTGTAATATTAGAAGGCATATCATTTACATAAATAAGAAACAGCAGTGGCCCCAGCACCGACCCTTGGGGAACGCCCCATTTAACAGTAGTCCGTTGGGACTGAACATCATTACCACTCTCAATATTGCGGAGGATTACCTTCTGCTTTCTGTTCTTAAAGTAGGAGGCGAACCAATTGTAAGCTACTCCCCTTACTCCATAATGTTCCAACTTCTGCAGTAATATTTTGTGGTCAACACAGTCAAAAGCCTTCGTTAAATCAAAGAAAACACCTAACGTTCGCAACCTTTTACTTAATCCGTTCAAAACCTCACAGAGAAAAGAGACTATACCATTTTCAGTTGTTAAGCCATTTCTAAAACCAAACTGTACATTTGACAGCAAATTATGTGAATTTAAATGCTGCAGTAACCTTGTATATACAACCCTCTCGATAACTTTAGCAAACACCGATGGCATAGAAATAGGTCTATAATTGTCAACATTATCCCTGTCTCCCTTTTGTCTTGGGAGACACTGGGGAAATCCTTGGAAGGGACTCCCCCAAGGGATCCCTTCCGAACAAGTGAGGCCGGAGGAGGCTGTTGCGTCTCCGGCTGAGCAGCCGGAGAGAGCTGTCGCTTCCCCAGCTGAGGCGCCAGAGAGGGCTGTTGCCGCTCCGGCTGAGAGGTGGGGACTGACGTCCCCGGTTGCTTGGGGCGCACTGCTCCCAAACTCGGTGTTTTGGGAACAGTGGAATAGAGAGTGGCCTGTCCCAGCAGTGGGGCAGACGTGACTTGAGTTCTCTGTGGGCCAACAGAGAAGGGAGTCTGTGCAGAAGCTGGTGGCGGCAGTGTGACGGTAGCATAACTCCTCAACATAGGTGTGGGGTTGAGTCGTTCTAGCTTCTTCTTTGCCTCTTGGTAGCTTAAACGGTCCAAGGTCTTAATTTCTTGTATCTTCCGCTCTCGTTGATAGACTGCACAGTCTGGTGAGCAGGGAGAATGATGATCCCCACAGTTAACGCAGGTGGGAGATGGAGCACATGGAGCATTAGGATGCGGAGGTCGTTCACAATCACGACACGTGGGGCTGGCAGTGCACCTGGAGGACATGTGTCCGAATTTCCAGCACTGGAAGCATCGCATAGGGGGCGGGACATAGGGCTTGACATCGCACCGGTGTATCATGACCTTGACTTTCTCAGGCAAGCAGTCACCCTCGAAGGCCAGGATGAGAGCACCGGTAGCGACCCTATTATCCTTCGGCCCCCTAAAGACACGACGGACAAAGTGTACACCTCGTCGTGCCAGGTTCTCACATAGCTCGTCATCAGACTGTAGCAGAAGATCTTTATGAAAAATAATCCCCTGGACCAAATTTAAGGACTTATGGGGAGTGACAGTAACGGGGAAGTCACCGAGCTTCTCACAGGCGAGTAATGCCTGGGACTGCGCAGATGAAGCTGCTTGTATCAGAATGGCCCCGCTCCTTAGTTTGGAAAGAGACGCCACTTCCCCAAACTTATCTTAGAGATTGTGCACAAAGAAAAGAGGCTTCGTCCCCAAAAACGATTCCCCATCAGTTCTGCTGCATACAAGGTATCGTGGCGAATACGGCTCCTGTCTGTCTGCAGCCCTACGTTCCTCCCAAGGTGTGGCTAGGGAAGGGAACGACTTCGGGTTATATGTCACAGCGTTAAATTCCACCTTACCATGCTTAGAGACATTGGCGGTCGGGTGACCACCAGATTGAGATTTCACCCGCTTCATTGCGGGGCATCCGCCCCGATGCCACCCACTCCGACCAGGGGCTCTCCCCACGGGCGCCACCCAGCCACAGCAAAGGCCACCTGGCAGGACGGCCGTTGCCGGGAGTCCCGATGCCCCAGAGAGACGGGCATCTACTCCTTGGCTTACGTGGGGAGGTGTCAGCTCAGGCATTGGCAGTACGATCCCTGTGTTGTCAGGGGGCTACAACCTAGAGGGTACATGACGACCCCACCACAACGGGCTGGCTACCGTGCTGGATTTTGGGTGCCATGGGTAGTCCATAGTGATCGTGGGTGCAGATGGTGACGCACTAAGGGCGTGATGGACACAACCCATCAGGTGTGTATGCCCAAAATGAGGGATGGAGGGTGCAGTGACGACGCAAAGACGATCAAGAGTGCCAAGGCCTTAGGGCACAGAGGACTGAAGGTGCACCACGTAAGGTGTCCTTCCCCAAAAGGCTCGTACTTCTGTGGAATTTGGGAAAATGGAGGTCAAACCCTAATGGGGACCATCAAATTAAAGGCCGAAACGTTTGAGACTCCTTTTAGTCGCCTCTTAGAACAGGCAGGAATACTGCGGGCCTATGCTAACCCCCGAACCCGCAGGGGGAGAACAGGGTGGGTAGTGCCCCCCCATGGGCAAGGGGGCATGTGAAGTTGTACAGCTCGGCGATCAGGCTGGAATTCGCTGAACTGATGGGGCTAGCATGGTGGTTGTAGCAGCGGCGTAGGAAGATGTCATTCGCACAGGATGTAGTCGGTCATATTTCCTCTTAGCCTCAGAATAGGTCAGTCAGTCCAGTGTCTTTTATTCCATGATTTTGTGCTCTTTCTGTAAGATCCTGCAGTCTGGTGGGCAAGGTGAATGATGCTCTCTGCTGTTAACACAAATGGGAGGCGGGGCACATGGGGTATTGGGATGTGATGGGCGTCCGGAATCTCGACATGAGGCTGGAAGTACAGTGGGAAAACATATGGCCCAACTTCCACCACTTGAAGCACCGCATTGGGGGAGGGATATAGGGCTTGACATCACACTGGTAGACCATCACCTTGACGTTCTCTGGTAATGTATCACCCTCAAAATCCAAGATGAAGGCACCGGTAGCAATCTGATTATCCTTCAGACCCCGGTGAAAGCGCTGGACGAAATGAACACCTCGACGCTCTAAGTTTGCGCGCAGCTCGTTATCAGACTGCAGAAGTAGGTCCCTATGAAAAATAATGCCCTGCACAATACTTAAACTCTTATGTGGTGCGATAATAACGTTAACATCTCCTAACTTGTCACAAGCAAGTAACCTTCGTGACTGGGCAGAGGATGCCGTTTTTATCAAACTGACCCAGAGCGCATTTTGGACAAGCCCTCCACCTCCTCAAACTTGTCCTCTAAATGCTCTACGGTTGGTTGGTTTGTGGGGCGTTTAAGGGACCAGACTGCGACGGTCATCCGTCCCTTTTTCCAAAAAACTAAAATCACCCATAGAGAATAAAAACGAGCAACAGAAAAGACAGCAGACGACACAGGACAAGAAAGACTCAGACAGAGGTCAGACAAAACAAATTAAAATCACACAGAGTGTGACAGTGGTTGGCCGACAGAGATAAAAAAGGAAAAGCCAGCCACCGAGAATACATTAAAAACTCCGTCTAAAATCGTAGGCCAAAGGCCAGAATCAAACCAAAAGGACAGGTTGGTTGGTTGGGTTAAAGATTAAAGGGACCAAACTGCATAGGTCATCGGTCCCATGTTTCATAAACACATAGAGCACAGTGAAACCATCCATTAGTCAGTCGAAGCACAAATGAAAAATTCCAGGGGAAGAAAATCCCCAAGGTCAATAATAAAGCAACATGGAAAACGGAGCACAGCAACAAATACAACATAGAGAAGAAAGGCAGAAAGAATTAAAACTGTACAGAAGAGGATCGTGGCTGGCTGATCAGGAAAATAAAAGGATGAACCAGCCACTCTGCAACACGTTAAAACCTCCAGCCTAAAAGATTAGGGTGGAGTCGACAAAAAGGACATAAAAACTCAGATTAAATGATAAAAAAAACCCTGCCCGAATAAAACGCAAAACTAAGCCCACCATTGCACAGTCATCTGTTAAAAGGGCAGGGAGCGTGTCAGGCAGTGCGAAGGTCTGCCTGAGCACAGCAGACAGTGGACAGTCCAATAAAATGTGGACCACCGTGAAAACGGAGCCGTAGCGACACAAAGGTGGGTCCTCACGTCGCAATAGGTGGCCGTGCGTCATCGATGTGTGCCCAATGCGCAGCTGGCAGAGGACAACAGACTCCTTGCGAGAGACCTGCAAGGAGGAGCGCCACACACCGGTAGCCTCCTTGATGGCCCGAAGTTTGTTAGGTGAAGGCAGTGCGCGCCATTCAGTGTCCCAAAGTTCGAAAATTTTGCGGCGTACGATCCCTCGCAAATCAGTCTCCGGGAGGCCAATGTCCAGAGTTGGTTTACTGTTGGCCTGTTTGGCCAAGCGGTCAACATGTTCATTGCCTGGTATCCCAACATGGCCTGGGATCTACACAGAGACCACAGAGCGGCAGCAACAGGCAAGACTATGGAGGGACTCCTGGATAGCCATCACCAGACGAGAATGAGGGAAACACTGGTCGACAGCTTGTATCCCACTAAGGGACTCGCTACAGATAACGAAGGACTCACCTGAGCAAGAGCGGATATACTCTAGGGCACGAAAGATGGCGACCAGCTTAGCAGTAAAAACGCTAGAACCAGCTGGCAATGAATGTAGTTCATAGTGGTCCCCTAGAGTGAGAGCATAAGCGACACGACCACCAACCATCGAGCCGTCTGTGTAAACAACGCCAGAGCCCTGATACATGGCCAGGATGGAATAAAAGCGGCGGCGGAAGGCGTCCGGAGGGACTGAGTCCTTCGGGCCCTGTGCCAAGTCGAGCCGAAGGCAAGCGTGAGGAACACACCATGGGGGTGTCCACAAAGGAGCCTGGAAAGGAGGTGGAACAGGGAAAACCCCAAGCCTGAAGAGAAGCTCTTTGACGCAAACTGCGATCGTACAACCTGACCGGGGCCGACGTTCTGGCGGATGCACGACCGATTGCGGGAACAGAAGACAATAACTTGGATGCCCGGGCAGGCTAGAAATATGGGCAGCATAAGAGGCCAGCAAACGTTGGCGCCGTTTGTTTGGGGTTCAAGGGCGCTCAACTACTGAGGTCATTTGCGCCCAGTCACAATTGTTAGAGCACATGGAATCTAGTAAAACTCAAGGGGAGGGGGGAACACCAGAAAGGCTTGACAAAGATGCAGATAAAATAAATGAAGGAGTTAGATGTCTTTGGACAAGCCAGTCAAAGTAATGAAACGAAGAACACGAGCAGCTGCTCGAGCGTCATCTGCTAAAATATCCTGTAAAGTAGATGACTGAGACGGGACAACACGAGATTGACTATAACGGGGACACAACAATAAAACATGGCGCACTGTTAATGCATGACCACAAGGGCACTGCGGGGCTGGGTCACCGGAGAGCAGGTAGCGGTGGCTAAACTGGCAATGCCCAATCCGCAACCTGGTCAGAAGGACCTCTTCTCGCCGAGATGGTCGGGAGGAGGTTGTCCAAGCAATTGGGAATGGTTTTACTGCCCAGAGCTTTTTCCTTGAAGTGATGAAGTATCCCACCACCAAGACACAAGCCTCCTACAAACAACCCCACTAATGTCAGATAACGGGACACAATGGGACGCTGGCCGAAGCAGGACGACTGCGGCCTTGGCTGCAGCATCAGCAGCCTCATGCCCAGGCACCCCTACATGGCCGGGAACCCACAGAAAGCTGACAGGAGAGCCATCAGCAGCAGAAGAATGGAAGGACTGCTGGAACCATTGCACCAAGGGATGGACCGGATATGGAGCTCCAAGGCTCTGTAGAGCACTGAGTGAATCAGAGCAGAGTACACATGATGAGTGGCGGTGGCGGCGGGCATACTGAACGGCCTGATGGAGAGCAAAAAGCTCGGCCGTAAAGCTGGAACACTGGTTGAGGAGCTGGTATTTAAAGGTGCCGGTCCCGACGACAAAGGCACAGCCGCCACCATCATCAGTTTTGGAGCCATCAGTGTAAATAAAGGCGTGACCGGCAAGTCGCGCACGAAGTTCGACAAACCGTGAGCAATACACTGCAGCCGGAGTACCCTCCTTCGGGAGCGAGTTGAGGTCGAGATAAATATGAAGCGGAGCCTGGAGCCACGGTGGTGTCGGGCTCTCACCCTCTCTGAAGGTGGTGGGGAGCGCAAAATCCAATTGTCGAAGCAGGCGACGAAAGCGGACTCCAGGGGGCAGCAGGGCAGACACATACAACCCATACTGACGGTCGAGAGAATCGGCGAAGAAGGACTGATAAGAGGAGTGGTCGGGCATTGACAACAGCTGGCAGGCATACTGACAAAGCAGTACGTCGCGCTGGTAGGTCAATGGTAATTCGGCAGCTTCAGCATAAAGACTCTCGACGGGACTAGTGTAGAATGCTCCGGTCGCAAGACGTAACCCCCAATGGTGGATGGAGTTGAGACGGCGTAAGAGGGATGGCCGAGCAGACGAGTTGTCGAGGCTCACATAATCTAGCTTTGATCGGAATATGGACCGATACAAGCGAAGCAGGACAGTGCGATCCGCTCCCCAAGATGAACCGCTAAGAACTCTGAGGACGTTAAGGGAACGTGTACAACGGGCAGCCAAATAAGAGACGTGCGGAGACCAACAAAGTTTCCTGTCCAGTGTGAGCCCTAGAAACTTAGTTGTTTCCACGAATGGGAGAACAACGGGACCGAGATGTAAGGATGGCGGAAGGAACGCTTTATATCGCCAAAAGTTGATACAAACCGTCTTCTCTTCAGAGAACCAGAATCCATTTGCCACACTCTATGAGTACAGGCTGTCTAGACAACGCAAAAGGCAGCGCTCCAGGAGGCATGTTCTCTGGGCACTGCAGTAGATCGCGAAGTCATCGACAAAAAGAGAGCCTGAGACATTAGGTTGAATGAAATCCATAATTGGATTGATACCTATGGCAAAAAGGGCTACGCTCAAGACGGAGCCCTGAGGCACTCCGTTCTCCTGGAGGAAGACGTCGGACAATACGGAACCCACACGTACCCTAAACTTGCGATCTGTTAAAAAGGAATCAATAAAAAGGGGCAGGCGACCGCGTAGACCCCACCTGTGCATAGTGCGTAGGATACCTCCTCTCCAACAGGTATCATAAGCCTTCTCCAAACCGAAGAACACGGCTACCGTTTGGCGCTTTTGCTAAAAGTTGTTCATGATGAATGTCGACAAGGTCACAAGGTGGTCAACAGCGGAGCGGCGGCGACGAAAGCCGCATTGGACATTAGTAAGTAGTCGTCGAGATTCAAGAATCCAGACTAACCGAGCATTAACCATGCGCTCCATCACCTTACAGACACAGCTTGTAAGAGAAATGGGGCGGTAACTAGAAGGAAGGTGTCTATCCTTCCCGGGTTTGGGTATAGGAACAACGACAGCGTCACGCCAACGCATGGGGACTTGACCTTCGGTCCAGACGCGATTGTAGGTACGAAAAGGAAGCTTTTGCCTGCCAGAGAAAGGTGGGCCAGCATCTGAACGTGAATGGCATCTGGCCCCGGAGCAGAGGAGTGTGTGTGTGTGTGTGTGTTTGAGGTTTACGGGCGCTAAACAGCGAGGTCATCAGCGCCCAAACGTATAAAAACAGGAACACATGCAGTGAAGGGACTAAGACGAACAGCGAGCAAGGGGAACAGCGAAAAGACGCAGTTCCAAATCTTCACGTACAGAGGCAAAACAAGAGGAGGAGTGCACGAAAAAAGGATAGGAAACACAAGGAAGGGAGGACAGAAACCGAAGGGAAACAAGGAGGTATTCGTGACTGGCGGACCTCTTACCTAAAATCTGGGTGAGCCAGTCATCCAGCTGCACATTAAAACCCTCTCCCTAAAATCCGTGGCAACAAATTGGACAGGACACAAAACCGTAAAACCTTCACCACAGACGATGCGTCGTCTTGCAAAATAGAGGGCAAATCCGGTGGCAAGGAAACCACCGCCCTCTGGTCAGAGAATAAAAGACAATCAAGTAAAATGTGGCGGACAGTAATCTGGACGCCACAAGCACTGCAGATTGGGGGATCCTCCCGCCGGAGTAGAAAACCATGTGTGAAGGGACTGTGCCCGATGCGGAGGCGAGTGAGGAGAACCTCATCCCGCCTGCATGACTGGGAGGAAGTACGCCATGGCCGCGTGGTGGCCTTCACCAGACGCAGCTTATTTTCACCGACTGCCAGCCACTCCTCTTCCCACTGACGCATAACGCGAAAACGCAGGAGGGAGGTAACAGCATGGAGAGGGACGGCACATTCAACAACGTCAGGGAGGGAACATGCATCTTTGGCAGCCACATCCGCCAGCTCGTTTCCCGTAATTCCCACGTGCCCCGGCACCCAGCAGAAGGAAACCTCCTTCCCCTGCCGCTGCAGGTGGGGTAGGGCATCATGGATGTTCTGGACGACCGTATCCGCTGGGTACAAGTGTTGCACGGTCTGAAGGGCACTCAGGGAGTCAGAACAGATGAGGAACTTACGACTGGGGACACATCTCATCTGCTCCAATGCCCGCATGATCGCAAACAATTCGGCATCAAAGATGGTAAACGCCGCAGGAAGCCGTAACTTGACGAGTCGATCAGGGAAAACAACAGCACAACCAACAGTGTCCCCCTGTTTAGAGCCATCCGTAAATACTGGTACATGGTCGGGATGCTGGTTTAAAATATCGTAAAATAAGGCGGTAAAAACAAACGCAGGAGTGCAGCTCCTCCGGTACTCCGACAAGTCTAAAAGGACGCTGGGCCTCTGGAGCAACCAGGGAGGCAGGCGAGTAAAACCTTGTCGTTGGGGGGCCACACGCTCCACACCAAGGGACTCAAGCAAATGCTTGGCACGAATCCCAAACGGTCTCGTTGCCCTGGGACGACTGGAAAAGAGCCGTTCCATAGGCGGTCGGGCAACGGTAGGGTACGCAGGGGAGGTAGGACAGGCAAGGAATTGACACACCCGTCGCACCATGAGGAGTTTCCGCCGGATGGCGAGCGGCGGTTCCCCTGCCTCAGCACACAGGCTGGGGATGGGACTAGTACGGAAGGCACCAGTGGCCAGCCTGATACCCTCATCGTGTACTGCGTCAAGAATCTTCAGATACGAAGGCCTTGCTGACCCATACACGGTGCAACCATAGTCAAGTCGCGATCGGACGAAAGCCCTATAAAACTGCAGCAGACGCGCCCGATCTGCTCCCCAGGACCGATGGCTCAGACACTTCAAAATATTCAGTGCCTTCAGGGCCCGCACCTTGAGGTCTTTAAGGTGAGGCAACCACGACAACTTTGAATCAAAAGTGAGGCCCAGGAACCGCACAGTGTCGCTAAAAGGAAGAATGGTGTCCCTCAGACGCAATTCAGGGGAGGTAAAAGCACGTCGAGAACGATTAAAATGAACACACACACATTTGTCTGCAGAAAAGGTAAAACCCGTCTTCGCAGTCCATGCCTCTAATCGCCGTATCGTAAGCTGCAACTGTCGACCAGCAGTGACAAGACTGGAGGAAGAACAGAAAACAGCAAAATCGTCCACAAACAAGGAGCATTGGGCAGGACTCCGGATAGTGGACGTAATACTGTTAATGGCGACGGCAAAGAGGGTGACACTTAAAACGCTTCCCTGAGGAACACCATTCTCCTGCACATACTAATCAGATAGCACATTACCAACCCTATAGCGAAAGAGGCGGTGGGAAAGAAAGGACCGAATGAAGATGGGGAGACGGCCACGAAAGCCCCACTCATGGAGTTGATTGAGGATATGGCGGCGCCAAGTAGTGTCATACGCCTTATGTATGTCAAAGAATACACCTAGACAATGCTGGTTACGCAGGAAGGCCTGCTGGATGGCCGCCTCAAGCAGGGTCAAGTTGTCTATAGTGGAACGCCATCTCCGAAAGCCACACTGAGAGGGGCTAAGGAGCTGCCTGGCCTCGAGCAGCCAAACCAGGCGACGATTGACCATGCGTTCCAACGTCTTCCCGACACAGCTCGTCAAGGCGATACTTCGATAACTACTGGGATGCGTTCGGTCCTTCCCTGGTTTGAGGAGGGGTATCAAAATCGCTTCCCTCCACGAGTCAGGGTACGTGCCGGATAACCATGTCATATTAAAACAATTCAGGAGAACTTCCTTGGAAGGCAGTAACAAGTGCCGCAGCATGCTATACCGGATTTGATCATGACCAGGCGCAGTACCATGAGCCACAGACAGCGCCGAATCCAGTTCCCACATGGTGAAGGGGCAGTTGTAGGGTTCAGAATTAGGAGACCGGAAGTCCAAGTGACCCCTCTCGATGGCAGTGCGGTAGCGGCAGAAATCTGGATCACAGTTAATAGTGGCGGTAGATTCCGCAAAATGCATGGCCAGTGTCTGGGCAATGTCTCTCGGCGCCGTGAGGAGACTTCCCTGATGCAGCAAGGCCGTGACAGGTAGCTGGCCGAGTTTCCCGGAAATCCTCCTGATGGCTTCCCATACTTTCGTAGAACTAGTGGAGTGGGAGATGGAGTTCAAGAACGATTGCCATGACTGTCGTTTGCTCTCTTTAATCACGCGTCGCGCTTTAGCCCTTGCCATCCGAAAGGCTGCAAGATTGTCAGCTGTGGGACGGCACTTGAAGCGGCGCAGAGCGGCACGGCGGGCTCGGATGGCTGAGCGGCACTCAGGGGTCCACCAAGGGACAGGACGCCTCTTGGGATGACCGGATGACCGTGGGATTGACAATTCAGCAGCATGGGAGATCACAGCTGTAACATGGTCTACCCATTCGTGGACGCTGTCACGGTGTTCCAAAACGGCCAGGTGGCTAAAAAGTGTCCAGTCAGCCCTGCAGAGGTGCCACCGGGGCGGTACCGGAAATGCCATAGCCTCATCCAGGAGGCGAATCCAAAGGGGGAAGTGGTAACTAGAATGGAGGTCAGCATCAACCTCCCATAGAGCAGAATCCGCTAGTGCTGGAGAGCAAAAGGAAAGGTCAATAGCTGACGACGACCCAGAAGCAGTACAGAAATGAGTGGGGGCACCAGAGTTGAGGATGCACAGTTCTCCAGACACCATGAGGCGTTCCAGAATGCGACCCCTGGGGCAAGTAGTCGAAGAGCCCCATAAGACATTATAAGCATTGAAGTCCCCCAGAAGAAGAAATGGGCGGGGAAGTTGGCCAATAAGGTCTGAGAGAGCCTCAGAGTCTATCGCATCCTGAGGAGGTAAGTAAAGTGAACAGACTGTGAGCCTCCGACCCACAAGAAGGTCAACTGCAACTGCTTGCAAGTCTGTAACGAGAGGGAGCTCAGATGAGGGGTGCAGGTCACGGACAAAAACCGCAACACCACCCTTTGCCCTTTCCCCCGTCAGATCATCTTTCCGATAGACGGTATAGCCCCGTAAAGAAGGAGCATCTGTGGCCCGAAAATGTGTCTCTTGGAGACATAAGCACAAAGGGAACTCACGTGCAAGGAGTTGTAGTTCGGCCACATGCGTCCTGAACCCATTCAGGTTCCACTGTAAGATGGGAGCCAGTGATTAGGGTGGCTGAACTTTCACCCTGCCTCTGTGTTTTGGAGGAGAGCCCGTACTGGCCGGAGATTTATTCCTGGGGCGAGAAGAGCGCCCCCGGTCGACATCAATGTCCATCAGCTCCGATGACGACCCACGGGAGATGTCAGACAGTACGATGGCCTCGTCATCGGACCGACCCTGATCAGTCTCCGCAGGTGGCAAAATCTTCACCTTCGGCGTCTTGGTCTTAGGGGGCGTAGAATGCAGAGCCTTGTCAGCAGTTGGAGCTTTACTCGCCGGGGCAGAAGGCGCCATAGGGGAAGAGGCAGGAAGTACCCCAATGTCAGCAACCACGGCCTTGTCCGACGTTGCGGGGAGAGCTGCAGGTTGCAAAACAACCGCAGCAGCACAAGTGCACTGGCAAACGCAGGTATTAGTGCTAACACTAGCAACCTCCGTTTGCGTAGCAACAGTGGCCATTTGTACTGGTTTTTTCAGGGCGGAAGCGAAAGATGTAGTAAACACAGGAGGTTGCATGGCCTTAAAGAGCTTCTTGGCCTCACCATAGGGGATGCGCTTAGATGTTTTGATCTCCTGTATCTTCCGTTCCTCGAGATAGATGGGGCAGACCCGGCTCCAGACAGGGTGACTCCCAAAGCAATTCACGCACTTCACAGGCGATGAACAATCGGCTCCTTCATGGGCAGGCTGACCACATTTACCGCAAGTGGCTATCCCATTGCACCCCAATGTAGTATGCCCAAAGCGCTGACATTTAAAGCAGCGCATTGGGTTGGGGAAATATGGCCGTACTGGCAAACGTAAGAACCCCGCTTTAACATGCTCTGGAAGTCTCGGGCAACTGAACGTGAGAATAAACGAGTCGGATTTTACTAGGTCCCCATCGACTCGCCTCATAATATTCTGCACGTCAACAATACCTTCGTCAGCCCACTCAGATTTCAACTCGTCTGTGGAGATATCCACCAAGTCCCTACATGTCACAACACCCTTACTATAGTTGAGTGTGGAGTGGAGCTCGGTCTCGATAGCGTACTCTCCGAGACAGGGTGCTTTCCGAAGAGAAGCGACTTGACGGGAACTAGAAGTCTCAACTAAGAGAGTACCATTGCGCAGTCGCTTAACAGATTTCAGTGTACCTGCCATTCCTTCAAGACCCTTGTGGATGTAAAAGGGAGAAACCCTCTCAAAGCTACCCTCCTTTCGTTTAATAATTAAAAACACATTCTGATTATCAGCATGTGCTCTGTTACAACAGTCTGATAAATCTCTAGCAACACCAGGAGCTGGAGGACTCGAAGCACGAAGTCGCTTTTTCGAAGGGGTGTGTTTGCCTACCAGCGGCCCACCCAATCCACTGGTAGGGGGAAATGTAGAAGTCGAAGGGTCCATTGCGGTCCCACGAGCAGCTAGGGAACTAAAGGTCCGCTCAGACAGAGCCCCGCGTGCCTGAGTAAGCCGTATACAACTGGGGCGTGGCAGGTGCCCCAGAGGTTGCCCGCTTGCGACTGTTCCACCTCAACAGCCATGCATCTCATAGGCGCGGAGCACACCGGAAGATTGAGGGTTTTTTTATAGAGGTTTGTTCCATCCTCGCGATCCGGGCGGCCAAGCCAGGATCCCCATTCCCTGAGACACACAACATTCCACCGCAGCGCCGCACGGTGGTCGCTGAAGTGTACTCAGAGCTTACGGTGACGGGGGACAGGTGGCGCTTACCAGTCCCCAGCTCAGGAACCCCGCGGTCGCCAAGCCCGTACCCAGCAAATGAACGCTGAGCCCCTGGGGGCCCGGAGCAGAGGACCGGGACAGTGCAAGTGCACGTTCGAGTTCCCGCATAGTAAAGGGGGCATTATAATTTTCCAGATTCAGCGAGTGGAAGGAAGGTCGCCGAGCCTCTTCTGCCTCTTTCCTGGGAAGGAAGGCAGGGTGGTAATGGGCGGAGCTTGAAACCTCCGCGAAAAAGCGGCCAAAGGCGTTGGAGACAGCCACAGGATCAACAAGGACCTCAGTACCTGAAGTCAGGCCAGGTACCGAAAAGTGGGCCTTAATGCCAGACAGCCGGCGCAGGCCACCCCAGACGACAGAAGAGGGAGTAAAACTGTTAAAGGAGCTGGTGAAAGAGGCCCAACAAGCTTTTTTGCTGTTTTTGATGACTCTACGGCATTGCGCTCGGAGTCGTTTGTATCCAATACAAGTCGCCAACGTAGGATGGCGGCGAAAGGTGCGTAAAGCACGTCGTCGAGCACGGATAGCGTCTCTACAAACCTCATTCCACCAGGGGACGGAAACGCGACGTGAAGAAGAGGTAGTACGAGGAATGGAACATTCGGCAGCATTGATGATAACAGCTGTGAGGTATTCGACCTGACTCACAACTGAGAAAAATCGTGGTCCGGAAAGGTCGCCAGAGAGGAGTAAAGTCAGCTTTCAGTATGTTACCGCTCGAAGGACGTGGGGATGGGGTGTGGTGCAGGAGACGAACGACACAGGGGAAGTGGTCGCTCGAATAGGTGTCAGAAAGGACATACCACTCGAACCGACGGGCATGAGTGGTAGAACAGATCGAGAGGTCCAAGTGGGAGTAGGTATGAGTAGAGTCCGAGAGGAAAGTCGGGGCGCCAGTATTGAGGCAGACAAAATTGAGATGGTTGAAGACATCCGCCAAGAGGGAGCCTCTCTGACAGGATGCAGGAGAGCCCCAAAGGGGATGATGGGCATTGAAGTCGCCAAACAATAAAAACGGCGGAGGAAGCTGAACAAGCAGGTGAACCATGTCAGCCCAACTAACTGCAGATGATGATGGAGTGTAGACGGTACAAACGGAAAAAGTAAAGGCAGAAAGAGTAATACGGACAGCTATTGCTTGGAGTGGGGTGGTCAATGGGATGGGATGGTAATAGACATAGTCCCAAATGAGCAACATGACCCCACCATGAGCTGGAATACCGTCCACAGGGGTGAGGTCAGACCGCTCTGAGGTGTAGTGGGTAAAAGCAAGACGGTCAGTTGGGCGCAACTTGGTTTCCTGGAGACCAAGGACGAGCGGACAGTGCAGGCGGAGGAGCAGTTTTAATTCCTCCCAATTAGATCGAATACCTCTTATGTTCCAATGTAACAAAGCCATCGTTAGTCAGAAAATAGGGGTAACGAAACGGGTGAAGAGCTGGTCACCTCGACAGCCGCGGAGGGCCAGGTTTCGAGGGAACAACGCTACAACCGGCGGGAGGCGGATCCTGTTCCATCGACAAGTCGCCAGCTGCGGCCGCTTTCCCGGGTTGCGTAGGAGGGGCAGCACCATTCGCCGACGAGAGGCCAGCTGAGCGCCTGGCAGCAGAGTGTCCCGGCTAAACTGAGGACGGCCGGGAGCAGCGACTCACGGATGGAGCGTCAGACGAAACGCACTGGGGTGGAGAGGGGGATAAAGACGACTTCTTGGAGGCCTTCTGTGAAGTCCGATGAGGCACGGGGATCGTGGGCTAGACCCAAAGAAGGTCCTCACGCGCGGGGTCCGTTTTGGAATGCCGGACCTCGGAAGCTGGGGTCCGGAACGTTTCCCCGATGGACGCCTGAGAAGAGGATCGCTTCTCAGGCGGCGGAGGGGGAGGAGGAGGAAGGATGGCCCCTGGGGCAGAGGGGGCAGGGGCCACGAGGGAGGAGGATTTGGAAGGGAAGGATTTGGGAGGCGGAGGCATAGACCCCGGATGGGGTGAGGAGGTGGAGGGGGGACAGTATAGGGGTGAGGATACTGTGGAAGGAGCAGACACGACTGAGGCAAACGAAGTTGTCAACGTCACGGGATGGAGGTGGTCATACTTTTTCCTGGCCTCAGAATAAGAGAGGCGATCCAAAGTTTGTAATTCTTGGATCTTCTTCTCCATCTGATACGCAGGGCAGTCTAAACATCTAGGCGAGTGGATGCCAGGACAATTGACGCACCGAGGTGGTGGGGTGCATGTATGTTCCTCACGAAGAGGACGTCCACAATCGCCACAAAGGGGCTCAGCCTCACACCGTGACGACATGTGCCCAAAGCGCAAACACCGAAAGTAGCGCATAGGAGGCGGGACGTAAGGTCGCACGTTGCACCGGTAGCACATCACCTTTACCTTCTCCGGGAGAACGTCCCCCTCGAAGGCGAGGATAAAGGCCCCAGTGTCGACGCGACGGTCTGGACTCGCCGGACGAAATGCACGCCTCGGCGCTCCAGGTTGGTCCTGAGCTCCTCATCAGATTGCAGCAGGAGGTCCCAATGAAAAATAACCCCCTGCGTCCTATTCAGTGCCAGATGTGGGACAGTGGACACTGGGATGTCCCCTAGTCGGTTGCACGCCTGGAGCGCCGCCGACTGAGTGGCGGAGGTGGTCTTTATAAGAACAGACCCCGAACGCATTTTACTGAGAGCCTCGATTTCCCCGAAGATGTCCTCGATGTGCTGGACAAAGAACATGGGCTTGGAGGTGGCGAACGTCCCCCCATCGGTCCGAGAACAGACTAAATAGCGGGGGAAGTACTTCGCCCCAAGCTGGCGGGCGTGTCCTTCCTCCCAGGGAGTGGCCACGGGGGAAGGGGCAGGAGAACCAGAACAGGAGACAGTACCTTTCTTTTTAAAAGACTCGGCCGCAGAGTGACCCAATACATGTTGACGTTTCATCTGCGAAACGTCCGCGCCGATACAACCCACTCCGACCAGGGGCTCTCCCCACGGGCGCCACCAACCCTCAGCAAGGGCCACCTGGCAGGATGACCGTGGCCGGGAGTCCTGATGCCCCAAGGAGACAGGCATCTACTCCTTGGCCGACGTGGGGAGGGTGCAGCTCAGGTATCGGCAGTACGATCCCTGTCTTGTCAGGGGGCTACAACCTAGAGGGTACATGACGACCCCACCACAACGGGCTGCCTACCGTGCTGGATTTTGGGTGCCATGGGAAGTCCATCATGATCGTAGGTGCAGATGGGGACGCACTATGGGCGTAACTTGTGCAACCCATCAGGCGTTTAGGCCCAATTTGAGGAATAGCAGGTGTGGTTACAACGCCATTACAATGCTGAGTGCTTAGTGCACTGAGGACCAGTGAGACACCACATAAGGCGTCCTTCCCCAAAAGGCTCGTACTTCTGTAGAATTTTGAAAAATGGAAATCAAACCCCAAGGGGGACCATCACATGGAAGGCCGAAACGGTTGAAACTCCTTTTAGTCGTCTCTTACGACAGGCAGGAATACCTTGGGCCTATTCTTACCCCAGACCCGCAGAAGGGACGTTGGCGCTGTAACCGCAGTAGAGGGACAGCTGCCTCCACGAGTATGCTGTTCACAGGGCTGGTTCAAAAGGCACCAGAGGCAAGTTGGATCCCACTGTGTAGGACCAGGTCCACCAACCGCAATGCAGAAGGGGATGCTGAGCCACAAGCCAGGCTCCCATAATCCAGACGAGACTGGATTAACGCCTGGTAGAGCCGTAGGAGAGTAGATCGGTCGGCGCCCCACCTGGTGTGGCTCAGGCATCGCAGAGCATTTAGATGCCGCCAACACATCTGTTTAAGCTGCCGAAAATGAGGCAGCCAAGTCAACCGGGCATCAAAAACTACACCCAAAACCCTGTGTGTCATCACAGCAAGAAGTTCGCCATCAAGATAAAGCCGCAGCTCCGGGTGAACAGTGCATCGCCAGCAGAAATGCACAGCGCAGGTCTTGGCAGCCGAAAACTGGAAGCCATGTGCTACAGCCCAAGACTGCGCCTTATGGATAGCGCCCTGGAGCTGACGTTCAGCAGCTGCAATGCCAATAGAGCTGTAGTAAAGGCAGAAGTCGTCAGCATACAGGGAAGCGGAGACAGAATGTCCCACGGCCGCAGCAAGCCCGTTAATGGCTATTAAAAACAGACAGACACTTAAAACAGAGCCCTGTGGCACACCGTTCTCCTGGACGTGGGAGGAACTATACGAGGCCGCGACTTGCACGCGGAAGGTACGACACGACAGAAAATTGCGGATAAAAATCGGCAGAGGACCCCGAAGACCCCATCCATGGAGCGTAGAAAGAATGTGATGACGCCACGTCGTATCGTACGCCTTCCGCATGTCGAAAAAGACAGCGACCAGGTGCTGACGGCGGGAAAAGGCAGTACGGATGGCCGACTCCAGGCTCACCAGATTGTCGGCGGCGGAGCGGCCTTTACGGAACCCACCCTGAGATGGAGCCAGAAGGCCCCGAGACTCCAGTACCCAATGCAAGCGCCGGCTCACCATCCGTTCAAGCAACTTGCAAAGAACGTTGGTGAGGCTAATGGGACGGTAGCTGTCCACCTCCAGAGGGTTCTTTCCAGGTTTCAAAACGGGGATGACAATGCCTTCCCGCCATTGCGACGGAAACTCCCCCTCGACCCAAATACGGTTGTAAAGATCGAGAAGGCGCCGCTGGCAGTCCACTGAAAGGTGTTTCAGCATCTGACAGTGGATGCCATCTGGCCCAGGAGCGGTATCAGGGCAAGCAGCGAGGGCACTGCGAAATTCCCACTCACTAAATGGAGCATTGTAGGATTCTGGGTGGTTGGTGCGAAACGAAAGGCTCCGACGTTCCAGCCGCTCTTTAATGGAGCGGAAGGCCTGGGGGTAATTCGCAGAAGCGGAACTCATAGCAAAATGCTCTGCTAAGCGATTGGCAATGACGTCGGAGTCAGTACAAACTGCTCCATTCAGTGAGAGCGCAGGGACGCTGGCAGGTGGCCGATAGCCGTAGACGCGTCGAATCTTGGCCCAGACCTGCGAGGGAGTGACATGGAGGCCAATGGTGGACACATACCGCTCCCAGCACTCCTTCTTGCCTTGGCGGATAAGGAGGCGGGCCCGCGCACGCAGCCGTTTGAAGGCGATAAGGTGGTCGAGGGAGGGGTGTCGCTTGTGACGCTGGAGCGCCCGCCGGCGATCTTTAATCGCTTCAGCGATCTCAGGCGACCACCAAGGCACAGCCTTCCGCCGAGGGGACCCACAGGAATGGGGAATGGCAGATTCGGCGGCAGTAACGATGCCGGTGGTGACCGATTGAACCACCGCATCAATGTCATCGGTAGAGAGAGGCTCAAAAGCGGCAGTGGAGGAGAACAAGTCCCAGTCAGCCTTATTCATAGCCCATCTGCTAGGGCGCCCAGAAGAGTGGCGCTGTGGTAGTGACAAAAAGATCGGAAAATGGTCACTACCACACAGGTCGTCATGCACACTCCATTGGACAGACGGTAAGAGGCTATGGCTACAGATTGAAAGGTCAATGGCGGAGTAGGTGCCATGCGCCACACTGAAGTGTGTGAAGGCACCATCATTTAACAGCGAGAGATCGAGCTGCGACAAGAAATGCTCAATGATGGCGCCTCGACCTGTTGCCACTGACCCACCCCACAGAGGGTTATGAGCGTTGAAGTCGCCCAATAGCAAGAAAGGTGGCGGCAATTGGGCGACCAGTGCAGCCAGGACATGCTGCGAGACATCACCATCCGGTGGAATGTAAAGACTGCAGACGGTAACAGCCTGTGGCGTCCACACGCGTACAGCGACAGCCTCCAAAGGCGTCTGGAGAGGGACAGACTCGCTGTGCAGAGTGTGAAGGACATAAATGCAGACGCCACCAGACACCCTTTCATAAGCTGCTCGGTTCTTGTAATAACCCCGATAGCCACGGAGGGCGGGGGTTCGCATCGCCGGAAACCAAGTTTCCTGGAGAGCAATGCAGAAGAAAGGGTGAAGGCTGATGAGTTGGCGGAGCTCAGCGAGATGGTGGAAGAAACCGCTGCAGTTCCACTGGAGGATGGTATTGTCCATGGCTGAGAAAGGCGTGACGGGACGGGGAAGGCAGATTACGCCGCTGGGGCACCTGCTGCCTCCGATTGAGCACCCGTGCTAGTGCTATCCATGGCGTCTGAGGGACCGGCGAGTTCTAGGTCCTCAGCGGACGCCAGGATCTCCACCTCGTCCTCAGACGCAGAGCTGTAAGGTGGCGGTGGGGTGGCTGCCACCGCGAGTTCCTTGGGCTTAGAGTTCTTCTTCTTTGATTGCTCACGCTGCTCCTTGGGTTTAACTGGCTGGGAGGGCTTCACCGATTCAGTCTCCGGGACTGAGGAGGATCGTGAAGCCCGTCGACCAGCTGATTGCGGGCACTTACGCCACTGGCGGTCGTCAGCCTTCCCACTGGTGGAAACCTGGGAAGGGAGGGACCCGAAGGACCCCTTGCGAGCGTGAGAAGCCGAAGAAGTTGGACACTTCCCCGGCTTAGAAGCAGGGACGGACGTCCCTGATGGGGGGGATGGTGGTACCCCTGAGGGAGGTGGCGCAGGAGCAACCCGGTGGGTAGAGCCCCCCACTGGCAAGGGGGCAGGAGGAGTTGTACCACTCAGCGATCCGGCCGGAAGTCGCAAAACTGATGGGGCGAGCACAGGTGTTGTAGCAGTGGCGTAGGAAGATGTCATTCTCACGGGATGTAATCGGTCGTATTTCCTTGTGGCCTCAGTGTAAGTCAGTCGGTCCAGGGTCTTATATTCCATGATTTTGCGTTCTTTCTGGAAGATTCTGCAGTCTGGCGAGCAAGGTGAATGGTGCTCCCCGCAGTTGACACAGATGGGAGGCGGGGCACATGGAGTATCAGGATGAGACGGGCGTCCGCAATCTCGACATGTGAGGCTGGAAGTGCAGCGGGAAGACATATGGCCAAACTTCCAGCACTTGAAGCACCGCATCGGGGGAGGAATATAGGGCCTGACGTCACATCGGTAGACCATCACCTTGACCTTTTCCGGTAACGTATCACCCTCGAAGGCCAAGATGAAGGCACCGGTAGCTATCTGATTTTCCTTCGGACCCCGATGAACGCGCCGGACGAAATGTACACCTCTGCGCTCTAAGTTGGCGCGCAGCTCGTCATCAGACTGCAAAAGAAGGTCCTTATGGTAAATAACTCCCTGGACCATATTTAAACTCTTATGCGGTGTGATCGTAACAGCAACATCCCCCAACTTGTCACAAGCAAGTAACCGTCGTGACTGGGCAGAGGATGCCGTTTGGATCAGGACCGATCCAGAGCGCATTTTTGACAAGCCCTCCACCTCCCCAAACTTGTCCTCTAAATGCTCGACGAAGAACTGAGGCTTTGTTGAGAGAAAAGACTCCCCATCAGCTCTCGTACAAACTAAGAATCGGGGCGAATAAGTGCTACTGCCATCCTGAGATTTACGTTCCTCCCACGGCGTGGCCAGAGAGGGGAACGTTTTCGGATTGTACTTTTCAGCATTAAATTGAGCCCGAGAACGCTTAGAGACTGCTGGCGGCTGGCCGCCAGCGACAGATGATGTACCACGCTTCATTGCGGGTCATCCGCCCTGATGCCACCTACTCCGACCAAGGGCCCTCCCCACGGGCGCCACCCAGCCACAGCAAAGGCCACCTGGCAGGATGGCCATTGCCGGGAGTCCTGATGCCCCTGGGAGATGGGCATCTACTCCTTGGCATACGTGGGGAGTGAACGGCGCAGGCATCAGTAGAGCGATCCCTGTGTTGTCAGGGGGCTACAACCAAGAGGGTACATGGCGACCCCACCACAACGGACTGGCTACCGTGCTGGATCTTAGGTGCAAAAATGGCCAAGGTCGTCGTCACAATTAAAAGAAACACTGCAGAGTGCAGCGTGGTAATCGCCCAAGAGATCGAAAACGAGCGGGACACCAGTGCAACGACGAGAAAGACGGCTATAGGTCTAATTGCACGAAGGATACAGTGCACCATGTAAGGTGCCCTTCCCCAATTGGCTCGCTCTTCGGAATAATTTAGATAGATGGAGGTCAAACCCGAGAGGGGACCATCACATAAGGCCGAAACGTTTGAGACTCCTTTTAGTCGCCTCTTACGACAGGCAGGAATACCGCGGGCCTATTCTAACCCCCGAACCCGCAGGGGGGTCTCCGGCTTAGAAGCAGGGACGGACGTCCCTGATGGGGGGGATGGTGTTGCCCCTGAGGTAGGTGGCGCAGGAGCAGGAGCAACCCGGTGGGTAGAGCCCCCCACTGGCAAGAGGGCAGGAGGAGTCTTACTGGTTATCGAGCTGGCTGGAAGTCGTGAAACTGATGGGGCGAGCACAGGTGTTGTAGCGGCGGCGTAGGATGACGTCATTCGCACGGGATGTAATCGGTCGTATTTCCGCTTGGCCTCAGTATAAGTCAGTCGGTCCAGGGTCTTATATTCCATGATTTTGCGTTCTTTCTGGAAGATTCTGCAGTCTGGCGAGCAAGGTGAATGGTGCTCCCCGCAGTTGACACAGATGGGAGGCGGGGCACATGGAGTATCGGGATGAGACGGGCGTCCGCAATCGCGACATGTGAGGCTGGAAGTGCAGCGGGAAGACATATGGCCAAACTTCCAGCACTTGAAGCACCGCATCGGGGGAGGAATATAGGGCCTGACGTCACATCGGTAGACCATCACCTTGACCTTTTCCGGTAACGTATCACCCTCGAAGGCCAAGATGAAGGCACCGGTAGCTATCTGATTTTCCTTCGGACCCCGATGAACGCGCCGGACGAAATGTGCACCTCTGCGCTCTAAGTTGGCGCGCAGCTCGTCATCAGACTGCAAAAGAAGGTCCTTATGGTAAATAACTCCCTGGACCATATTTAAACTCTTATGCGGTGTGATCGTAACAGCAACATCCCCCAACTTGTCACAAGCAAGTAACCGTCGTGAATGGGCAGAGGATGCCGTTTGGATCAGGACCGATCCAGAGCGCATTTTTGACAAGCCCTCCACCTCCCCAAACTTGTCCTCTAAATGCTCGACGAAGAACTGAGGCTTTGTTGAGAGAAAAGACTCCCCATCAGCTCTCGTACAAACTAAGAATCGGGGCGAATAAGTGCTACTGCCATCCTGAGATTTACGTTCCTCCCACGGCGTGGCCAGAGAGGGGAACGTTTTCGGATTGTACTTTTCAGCATTAAATTGAGCCCGAGAACGCTTAGAGACTGCTGGCGGCTGGCCGCCAGCGAGAGATGATGTACCACGCTTCATTGCGGGTCATCCGCCCTGATGCCACCTACTCCGACCAAGGGCCCTCCCCACGGGCGCCACCCAGCCACAGCAAAGGCCACCTGGCAGGATGGCCATTGCCGGGAGTCCTGATGCCCCAGGGAGATGGGCATCTACTCCTTGGCATACGTGGGGAGTGAACGGCGCAGGCATCAGTAGAGCGATCCCTGTGTTGTCAGGGGGCTACAACCAAGAGGGTACATGGCGACCCCACCACAACGGACTGGCTACCGTGCTGGATCTTAGGTGCAAAAATGGCCAAGGTCGTCGTCACAGTTAAAAGAAACACTGCAGAGTGCAGCGTGGTAATCGCCCAAGAGATCGAAAACGAGCGGGACACCATTGCAACGACGAGGAGACGGCTATAGGTCTAATTGCACGAAGGATACAGTGCACCATGTAAGGTGCCCTTCCCCAATTGGCTCGCTCTTCGGAATAATTTAGATAGATGGAGGTCAAACCTGAGAGGGGACCATCACATAAGGCCGAAACGTTTGAGACTCCTTTTAGTCGCCTCTTACGACAGGCAGGACTACCGCGGGCCTATTCTTACCCCCGAACCCGCAGGGGGGCACCGTGGCCGGGAGTCCTGATGCCCCAAGGAGACAGGCATCTACTCCTTGGCCGACGTGGGGAGGGTGCAGCTCAGGTATCGGCAGTACGATCCCTGTCTTGTCAGGGGGCTACAACCTAGAGGGTACATGACGACCCCACCACAACGGGCTGCCTACCGTGCTGGATTTTGGGTGCCATGGGAAGTCCATCATGATCGTAGGTGCAGATGGGGACGCACTATGGGCGTAACTTGTGCAACCCATCAGGCGTTTAGGCCCAATTTGAGGAATAGCAGGTGTGGTTACAACGCCATTACAATGCTGCGTGCTTAGTGCACTGAGGACCAGTGAGACACCACATAAGGCGTCCTTCCCCAAAAGGCTCGTACTTCTGTAGAATTTTGAAAAATGGAAATCAAACCCCAAGGGGGACCATCACATGGAAGGCCGAAACGGTTGAAACTCCTTTTAGTCGTCTCTTACGACAGGCAGGAATACCTTGGGCCTATTCTTACCCCAGACCCGCAGGAGGGACGTTGGCGCTGTAACCGCAGTAGAGGGACAGCTGCCTCCACGAGTATGCTGTTCACAGGGCTGGTTCAAAAGGCACCAGAGGCAAGTTGGATCCCACTGTGTAGGACCAGGTCCACCAACCGCAATGCAGAAGGGGATGCTGAGCCACAAGCCAGGCTCCCATAATCCAGACGAGACTGGATTAACGCCTGGTAGAGCCGTAGGAGAGTAGATCGGTCGGCGCCCCACCTGGTGTGGCTCAGGCATCGCAGAGCATTTAGATGCCGCCAACACATCTGTTTAAGCTGCCGAAAATGAGGCAGCCAAGTCAACCGGGCATCAAAAACTACACCCAAAACCCTGTGTGTCATCACAGCAAGAAGTTCGCCATCAAGATAAAGCCGCAGCTCCGGGTGAACAGTGCATCGCCAGCAGAAATGCACAGCGCAGGTCTTGGCAGCCGAAAACTGGAAGCCATGTGCTACAGCCCAAGACTGCGCCTTATGGATAGCGCCCTGGAGCTGACGTTCAGCAGCTGCAATGCCAATAGAGCTGTAGTAAAGGCAGAAGTCGTCAGCATACAGGGAAGCGGAGACAATTTCCCACGGCCCCAGCGAGCCCGTTAATAGCTATTAAAAACAGGCAGACACTTAAAACAGAACCCTGTGGCACACCATTCTCCTGGACTCGGGAGGAACTATGGGAGGCCGCGACTTGCACGCGGAAGGTACGATACGACAGAAAATTTTTGATAAAGATCGGCAAAGGGCCCCGAAGGCCCCATCCATGAAGTGTAGAAAGGATGTGATGACGCCATGTCGTATCGCATGCCTTCCACATGTCGAAAAAGACAGCGACCACTTGCTGACGGCTGGCAAAGGCAGTACGGATGGCCGACTACAGGCTTACCAGATTTTCGGCGGCGGAGCGGCCTTTACGGAACCCACCTTAGATGGAGCCAGAATGCTCCGAGACTCCAGTACCCAATTCAAGCGCCGGCTCACCATCTGTGCTAGCAACTTGCAAAGAATGTTGGTGAGGTTAATGGGACGGTAGCTGTACACCTCCAAAGGGGTCTTGCTAGGTTTCGAAATGGGGATAACAATACTTTCCCGCCACTGCGACGGAAACTCACCATCGACCCAAATAGGATTGTAAAGGTCGAGGAGGCGTCGCCGGCAGTCCACTGAAAGGTGTTTCAGCATCTGACAGTGGATGCGATCTGGCCCATGAGCAGTATCAGGGCAAGCGGCGAGGGCACTGTGAATTCCCACTCCTGAATGGAACATTGTAGGATTCAGGATGGTGGGCGCGAAACGAAAGGCTCCGACATTCCATCCGCTCTTTAATGGAGCGGAAGGACGGTGGGTAATTCGAAGAAGCAGAACTCAGAGCAAGCGGTCGGCAATTACGTCGGAGTCAGTACAAATTGCTCCATTCAGTGAGAGCGCAGGGACGCTGACAAGGGTCCGATAGTCATAGAGGCTTCGATTCTTGGCCCAGACCTGCGATGGAATGACATGGAGGCCAATGGTGGACACACACCGCTCCCAGCACTCCTGCTTGTGTTGGCGGATAAGGCTGCGGGCTCGCGCACGCAGTCGTTTGAAGGCGATGAGGTGTTCAATGGAGGGATGTCGCTTGCGACGCTGGAGCGCCCGCCAGCGATCTTTAATCGCTTCAGCGATCTTTAATCGCTTCAGCGATCTCAGGCGACCACCAAAGCACAGTCCTCCGCCGAGGGGACCCAGATGAACGGGGGATGGAAGATTCTGCGGCAGTAAGGTCGCTGGTGGTGACTAAGTGAACCACTGAATGAATAGCTTCATGAGAAACAGGGTCAATAGCGGCAGTGGAGGAGAACAAGACCCAGTCAGCCTTATTCATAGCCCATCTGCTAGGGCGCCCAGAAGAGTGACGCTGTGGCAGCGACAGAAAGATCGGAAAGTGGTCACTACCACACAGGTCGTCATGCACACTCCATTGGACAGAAGGTAAGAGGCTAGGGCTGCAGATCGAAAGGTCGATGGCAGAGTACGTGCCATGCGCCATGCTGAAGTGTGTGACGGCACTATCATTTAAAATGAAAGATCGAGCTGTGCCAATAAATGCTTGATGGTGGTGCCTCGACCTGTTGCAGCTGACCCACCCCACAGAGGGTTATGGGCGTTGAAGCCGCCCAGTAACAAGAAATGTGGCGGCAAATGGGCTATTGGTGCAGTCAGGACATGCTGCCTGACATCACCATTCGGTGGAAGGTAAAGACTGCAGACGGTAACAGCCTGTGGCGTCCACACCCGAACAGCGACAGCCTCTAAAGCTGTTTGGCTGTTTGCAGAGGGACAGACTCGCTGTGAAGAGAGTGAAGGACATAGATGCAGACGCCACCAGACACCCTTTCATAAGCTGCCCGGTTCTTATAATAATCCCGATACACACAGAGGGCAGGGGTACGCATTGCTAGAAACCAAGTTTCCTGAAGAGCAATGCAGTAGAAAGGGTGATGGTTGATAAGTTGTCGGAGCTCAGCTAGATGTTGGAAGAAACCGCTGCAGTTCCTCTGGAGGATGGTATTGTCCATGGCTCTGAAAGGCATGAAGGGACTGGGGAGGCTGTCTACACCGTGTGTTCACTCACAGCCACCATTTCAGTACCCACGCAAGTGACATCCATGCCATCTGAGGGACCGGCGAGATCAAGGTCCTCAGTGGGCACCAGGACCTCGACCTCATCCTCAGATGCAGACCTCGAAGTGTGCGGTGGGGTCGGTGCCACCACAAGTTCTTTGGCTTGGTTGGTTGGTTTGTGGGATTAAAGGGACCATACTGCTACGGTCATCAGTCCCTTGTTCCAAAAAACTAAAACCTCCCAAAGAGACTAAAAAACAAACAACAGGAAAGACAGCAAACGACACGGGACAAGAAATACTCCGACAGAGAACAGAAAAAACAATTTAAAATCACACCAAGGGTGACGGTGGTTGGCCGACCATAGAGAAAAAGGGAAAAGCCAACCACTGAGAAACACATTAAAAAATCGGACTAAAACCGTAGGCCATAGGCCAGAATCAACACAAAAACACACACACTTACATCAAGCGATAAAATCCCCCTGCCCGAATAAAACGCAAAACTAAGTCTGCTATGGCAAAGCCGTCAGTTAAAAACGCAAGGAGCGCATCAGGCAGCGCAAAAGTCTGCCTGAGCACAGTTAAAAGGGCGCACTCCATCAGAATATGGACCACCCTCAAGGACGCCCCACAACGACAAAGAGGTGGATCCGCATGACACAGTAAATAACTGTGCGTCAGTCGGGTGTGGGCAATTCGGAGCCGACAAAGGACGACAGAGTCCCTGCGGTTGGCTAGCATGGATGACCGCCAAACAGTCGTCGTCACCTTGATAGGACGGAGTTTGTTTGGCACGGGCAGGTTGCGCCATTCAGTGTCACAGAAATCGAAAACTTTGCGGTGTAATAGTGCCCACAAATCAGTCGCCGGAAGGCCAATCTCCAGAGGTGGTTTACTGGTGGCCTCTTTCGCCAGGCAGTCAACATTCTCATTGCTGAGTATCGCAACGTGGCCTAGGGTCCACACAAAGACCACAGACGGGCGCAACGGGCAAGAATATGCAGGGACTCATGGACAGCTATCACCAGACGAGAACGAGGGAAACACTGGTCGAGAGCTCGTAAACCGCTCAGGGAATCGCTACAGATAACGAAGGACTCACCTGAGCAGGAGCGGATATACTCTAGGGCACGAAAGATGGCAACCAGCTCAGCAGTGTAAACGCTGCAGCCATCCTGCAAGGAACGTTGTTCGGAATGGTCCCCTAGAGTTAGCACATACCAGGCACGACCAGCAACCATCGAACCGTCAGTGTAAACAATGCCAGAGCCCTGATACATGGCCAGGATGGAATAAAAGTGGCGGCGGAAGGCCTCTGGAGGGACTGAGTCCTTCGGGCCCTGCGCCAAGTCGAGCCAAATGTAAGGGCCAGGAACACACCATGCAGGTGTATGCAAAGTGGCCCGGAAAGGAGGTGGAACAGTGAAAACCCTAAGACCGGAGAGAAGCTCTTTGACGCGGACCGCGGTCGCACAACCTGACCGAGGCCGACGTTCTGGCAGATGGGCGACCGATTGCGGGAACAGGAGACGATAGTTTGGATGCCCGGGCAAGCCAAAAACATGGGCAGCATAAGCGGTCAGCAAACGGTGGCGCCGTAACCGCAGGGGAGGGACACCTGCCTCCTCTAGTATTCTGTTCACAGGGCTGGTGCGGAAGGCACCAGTGGCAAGTCATATCCCGCTGTGTAGTATTGGGTCCAGTACCCACAACGCAGAAGGGGAAGCGGAGCCATAAGCCAGGCTCCCATAATCCAGACGGGACTGGATTAACGCCTGGTAGAGCCGTAACAAGGTAGATCGGTCGGCGCCCCAGCTGGTGTGGCTCAAGCATCGCAGAGCATCGACATGCCGCCAACACGCCTGTTTAAGCTGCCGAATATGAGGCAGCTAAGTCAATCGGACATCAAAAAGTACATCCAAAAACCTATGGGTCTCCACCACAGCAAGAAGTTCGCCGTCAAGATAAAGCCGCGGCGCAGGATGGACCGTTCGGCGATGGCAGAAATGCATAACGCGGGTCTTGGCAGCCGAAAACTGAAAACCACGCGCTACAGCCCAAGACTGCGCCTTGCGGACTGTGCCCTGTAGCTGACGTTCAGCAGGTGCAATGCCAATAGAGCTATAGTAAAAGCAGAAGTCGTCAGCATACAGGGAAGCGGAGACAATTTCCCACGGCCCCAGCGAGCCCGTTAATGGCTATTAAAAATAGGCAGCCACTTAAAACAGAACCCTGTGGCACACCGTTCTCCTGGACGTGGGAGGAACTATACGAGGCCGCGACTTGCACGCGGAAGGTACGACACGACAGAAAATTGCGGATAAAAATCGGCAGAGGACCCCGAAGACCCCATCCATGAAGCGTAGAAAGAATGTGATGACGCCATGTCGTATCGTACGCCTTCCGCATGTCGAAAAACACAGCGACCAGGTGCTGACGGCGGGAAAAGGCAGTACGGATGGCAGTCTCCAGGCTCACCAGATTGTCGGTGGCGGAGCGGCCTTTACGGAACCCACCCTGAGACGGAGCCAGAAGGCCCCGAGACTCCAGTACCCAATGCAAGCGCCGGCTCACCATTCGTTCAAGAAGCTTGCAAATAACGTTGGTGAGGCTAATGGGACGGTAGCTGTCCACCTCCAGAGGGGTCTTTCCAGGTTTCAAAACGGGGATGACAATGCCTTCCCGCCATTGCGACGGAAACTCCCCCTCGACCCAAAGACGGTTGTAAAGATCGAGAAGGCGCCGCTGGCAGTCCACTGAAAGGTGTTTCAGCATCTGACAGTGGACGCCATCTGGCCCAGGAGCGGTATCAGGGCAAGCAGCTAGGGCACTGCGAAATTCCCACTCACTGAATGGAGCATTGTAAGATTCCGGGTGGTTGGTGCGAAACGAAAGGCTCCGACGTTCCAGCCGCTCTTTAATGGAGCGGAAGGCCTGGGGGTAATTCGCAGAAGCGGAACTCATAGCAAAATGCTCTGCTAAGCGATTTGCAATGACGTCGGAGTCAGTACAAACTGCTCCATTCAGTGAGAGCGCAGGGACGCTGACAGGTGGCCGATAGCCGTAGACGCGTCGAATCTTGGCCCAGACCTGCGATGGAGTGACATGGAGGCCAATGGTGGACACATACCGCTCCCAGCACTCCTTCTTGCCTTGGCGGATAAGGAGGCAGGCCCGCGCACGCAGCCGTTTGAAGGCGATAAGGTGGTCGAGGGAGGGATGTCGCTTGTGACGTTGGAGCGCCCGCCGGCGATCTTTAATCGCTTCAGCGACCTCAGGCGACCACCAAGGCACAGCCTTCCGCCGAGGGGACCCACAGGAATGGGGAATGGCAGATTCGGCGGCAGTAATGATGCCGGTTGTGACCGATTGAACCACCGCATCAATGTCATCGGTAGAGAGAGGCTCAAAAGCGGCAGTGGAGGAGAACAAGTCCCAGGCAGCCTTATTCATAGCCCATGTGCTAGGGCGCCCAGAAGAGTGGCGCTGTGGTAGTGACAAAAAGATCGGAAAGTGGTCACTACCACGCAGGTCGTCATGCACACTTCATTGGACAGACGGTAAGAGGCTATGGCTACAGATTGAAAGGTCAATGGCAGAGTAGGTGCCATGCGCCACACTGAAGTGTGTGAAGGCGAGAGATCGAGCTGCGACAATAAATGCTCAACGATGGCGCCTCGACCTGTTGACACTGACCCACCCCACAGAGGGTTATGGGCGTTGAAGTCGCCCAATAGCAAGAAAGGTGGCGGCAATTGGGCGACGAGTGCAGCCAGGACATGCTGCGAGACATCACCATCCGGTGCAATGTAAAGACTGCAGACGGTAACAGCCTGTGGCGTCCACACGCGTACAGCGACAGCCTCTAAAGGCGTCTGGAGAGGGACAGACTCGCTGTGCAGAGTGTGAAGAACATATATGCAGACGCCACCAGACACCCTTTCATAAGCTGCTCGGTTCTTGTAATAACCCCGATAGCCATGGAGGGCGGGGGTTCGCATGGCTGGAAACCAAGTTTACTGGAGAGCAATGCAGAAGAAAGGGTGAAGGCTGATAAGTTGGCGGAGCTCAGCTAGATGGTGGAAGAAACCGCTGCAGTTCCACTGGAGGATGGTGTAGTCCATGGCTGGGAAAGGCGTGACGGGACTGGGAAGGCAGATTACGCCACTGGGTCACCTGCTGCCTCCGATGGAGCATCCGTGCAAATGCCATCCATTGCATCCGCGGGACCGGCAAGAGCGAGGTCCTCAGCGGACGCCAGAATCTCCACCTCGTCCTCAGAGGCAGAGCTTGTAGGAAGCGGTGGGATCGGTGCCACCGCAATACCGTTGGTCTTGGGGACTTTCTTCTTTTTCTGCTTGTCACGCTGTGCCTTCGGCGGTTCAGGCTGCATGGGCTTCACTGGGTCAGTCTCAGGGACAGACGACGACCGCGAAGCCCGACGACCAGGGACTGGCGGTTGTTTCAACCACTTGCGGGCGTCCGCTTTTCCACTGGTCGGAACTTGTGAAGGGAGGTCCCCAAGGGATCCCTTCCTGGCGAGAGCAGCCGAAGAAGTTTTACGCTTCTCCGGCTGGGAAGGGCGAGCTGATGTCCCTGATGGTTGGGAGGGTGTTGCTCCTGGAGAAGATGGAGCAGGAGCAACAGGGTGTGAAGTGCCCCCCACAAGCAAGGGGGCCGGTGGAGGCTGACCGTTCGTAGAGCCGATACGTGATGATGGGAGAACCGTCGTTGCAGCAGCGGTGTAGGTTGACTGCATTGCCACAGGATGGAGCCTCTCATATTTCCGTCGAGCCTCGGGGTAGGTCAGCCGGTCCAAGGTCTTATATTCCATTATCTTCCGTTCTTTCTGCAATACCCTGCAGTCCGGCGAGCAGGGGGAATGGTGTTCTCCGCAGTTAACACAGATAGGAGACGGGGCACATGGAGTATTGTGATGCGAAGGACGTCCGCAATCCCAACACGTGATGCTGGAAGTACAGGGAGATGACATGTGCCCGAACTTCCAGCATTTAAAACACCGCATCGGAGGAGGGATATATGGTTTCACATCACAACGGTAAACCATCACCTTAACCTTTTCGGGTAAGACATCACCCTCAAAGGCCAAGATGAAGGCACCGGTGGCGACCTGATTATCCCTCGGACCCAGATGGACCCGCCGGACGAAGTGAACACCTCGTCGTTCGGGGTTGGCGCGTAATTCATCGTCGGACTGCAGAAGAAGATCCCGGTGGAATATAATACCCTGGACCATGTTCGGACTCTTATGCGGCGTGATGCTAACGGAAACATCCCCCAACTTGTCACAAATTGAGCAACCTCCGTGACTGGGCAGAGGATGCCGTTTTTATCAACACCGATCCAGACCGCATCTTGGACAAGCCCTCCACCTCACCGAACGTGTCCTCTAAATGCTCTACAAAGAACTGAGGCTTCACGGATAGAAAAGATTCCCCATCAGCTCTGGTACAGACAAGATATCTGGGCGAATACGTCTCACTGTCACGCAATGCCTGTCGTTCCTCCCATGGTGTGGCGAGGGAGAGGAACGATTTGGGGTCATAAACGCTTAGAAACTGCTGATGGCTGGCCGCCAGCGAGAGATGATGTACCACGCTTCATTGCAGGTCATCCGACCTGATGCCACCTACTCCGACCAAGGGCCCTCCCCACGGGCGCCACCCAGCCACAGCAATAGCCACCTGGCAGGATGGCCATTGCCGGGAGTCCTGATGCCCCAGGGAGATGGGCATCTACTCCTTGGCATACGTGGGGAGTGAATGGCGCAGGCATCAGTAGAGCGATCCCTGTGTTGTCAGGGGGGGCTACAACCAAGAGGGTACATGGCGGCCCCACCACAACGGACTGGCTACCGTGCTGGATGTTAGGTGACATGTGGTCCATGGGCTTCGTCAGTGCAGAAAATCGCCCTGCACAGTGCTTGGCAGAAAGTGCACGCAGGGGCGCATGGATGCCCAAGAGATGGAGAGCGGGCAAGACTGCAATGCAACGACGAATAAGATGGCGAAAGTTCTCAACACAACACGGACACAATGCACCAAGTAAGGCGCCCTTCCGCAATTGGCTCGCTCTTCGGAAAAATTTTGAGATATGGAGTTCAAACCCGACAGGGGACCATCACATAAGGCCGAAACGTTTGAGACTCCTTTTAGTCGCCTCTTACGACAGGCAGGAATACCGCGGGCCTATTCTAACCCCTGAACCCGCAGGGGGGTGGCCCACGAGCGGAATCAGGGCAAGTGGCTAGGGCACTGTGAAATTCCCACTCACTGAATGCTGCATTGTAAGATTCTGGGTGGTGGGTGCGAAACGAAAGGCTCCAACGTTCCATCCGCTCTTTAATGGAGCGGAAGGCCAGTGGGTAATTGGAAGAAGCGGAACTAAGAGCAAAATGCTCTGACAAGCTGTTGGCAATTTCGTCGGAGTCTGTACAAACTGCTCCATTCAGTGAGAGCGCAGGGAAGCTGACAGGGGTCCGATAGCCATAGAGGCGTCGGATCTTGGCCCAGACCTGCGATGGAGAGACATGGAGGCCAATGGTGAATACATACCGCTCCCAGCACTCCTGCTTGCTTTGGCGGGTAAGGCGGCGGGCCCGCGCACGCAGCCGTTTGAAGGTGAAGACGTGTTCAATGCAGGGATGTCGCTTGTGAAGCTGTAGCGCCCGCCGGCGATCTTTAATCGCTGCAGCGATCTCAGGCGACCACCAAGGCACAGTCCGCCGCCGAGGGTACCCACAGGAACGTGGAATGGCAGATTCGGCGGCAGAAACGATGCCTGTGGTGACCGATTGAACCACCACATCAATGTCATCATTAGAGAGAGGCTCAACAGCGGCAGTGGCGGAGAACAAGTCCCAGTCAGCCTTATTCATAGCCCATCTGCTAGGGCGCCCAGAAGAGTGACGCTGTGGTAGTGACAGAAAGATCGGAAAGTGGTCACTACCACACAGGTCGTCATGCACACTCCATTGCACAGACGGTAAGAGGCTAGGGCTACAGATCGAAAGGTCAATGGTGGAGTAGGTGCCATGCGCCACACTGAAGTGTGTGAAGGCGCCATCATTTAACAGCGAGAGATCGAGCTGCGACAATAAATGCTCAATGGTGGCGCCTCGACTTGTTGCCACTGACCCACCCCACAGAGGGTTATGGGCGTTGAAGTCGCCCAGTAGCAAGAAAGGTGTCGGCAAATGGGCTACCAGTGCAGCCAGGACATGCTGCAAGACATCATCATCCGGTGGAAGGTAAAGACTGCAGACGGTAACAGCCTGTGGCGTCCACAAGCGTACAGTGACAGCCTCTAAAGGTGTTTGGAGAGGTACAGACTCGCTGTGCAGAGTGTGAAGGAGATAGTGGCAAAACCCACCAGACACCCTTTCATAAGCTGCCCGGTTCTTATAATAACCCCAATAGCCACGGAGGGTGGGAGTTCGCATTGCTGGAAACCAAGTTTCCTGAAGAGCAATGCAGAAGAAAGGCTGAAGGCTGATAAGTTGTCGGAGCTCAGCTAGATGGTGGAAGAAACCGCTGCAGTTCCACTGGAGGATGATACTGTCCATGGTTGAGAGAGGCGTGAAGGGACTGGGAAGGCAATTTACGCCGCATGTTCACTCACTGCCACCGATTCAGTACCCGTGCGAGTGACATCCATGGCGTCTGAGGGACCGGCGAGATCAAGGTCCTCAGCGGACGCCAGAATCTCGACCTCATCCTCAGACGCAGAGCTCGAAGGGTGCGGAGGGGTCGGTGCCACCGCAAGTTCTTTTGTCTTAGAGGTCTTTCTCTTGGACTTCTCTCGCTGAACCTTGGGTTTCACCGGCTGGGAAGGCTTCACCGATTCAGTCTCCGGGACAGAGGAGGATCGTGAAGCCCTATGCCCGGCCGCTGGTGGGGACTTATGCCACTGTCGGCCGCCATCCTTCCCGCTGGTGGAAGCCTGGGAAAGGAGGGACCCAAGGGAACCCGTATGGGCGAGAGTAGCCGAAGAAGTTAGACGCTTCTCCGGCTGAGAAGCGGGGACGGATGTCCCCGATGGGTGGGAGGATGTTGCTCCTGAGGTAGGTGGTGCAGGAGCAACCTGTTGGGTAGAGCCCCCCACGGGCAAGGTGGCAGGAGGAATCTTACTGCTCATCGAGCTGGCTGGAAATCTCGAAACTGATGGGGCTAGCACAGTTGTTGTAGCAGCTGCGTAAGAAGATGTCATTCTCACAGGATGGAGTCTGTCATATTTCCTTTTGGCCTCAGTATAGGTCAGCCGGTCCAGGGTCTTATATTCCATGATTTTGCGCTCTTTCTGAAAGACTTGGCAGTCAGGCTAGCAAGGTGAATGATGCTTTCTGCAGTTGACACAGATGGGAGGCGGGGCTCATGGAGTATTGGGATGTGATGGGCGTCCGCAATCTCAACATGTGAGGCTGGAAGTGCAGCGGGAAGACATATGGCCGAACTTCCAGCACTTGAAGCACCGCATCGGGGGAGGGATATAGGGCTTGACGTCACATCGGTAGACCATCACCTTGACCTTTTCCGGTAACGTATCACCCTCGAAGGCCAAGATGAAGGCACTGTAGCAACCTGATTGTCCCTCGGACCCCGATGAACGCGCCGGACGAAATGAACACCTTTATGCTCTAAGTTGGCGCGCAGCTCGTCATCAGACTGCAAAAGTAGGTCCATATGGAAAATAACTCCCTGGACCATATTTAAACTCTTATGTGGTGTGATGGTAACGTTAACATCCCCCAACTTGTCACAAGCAAGAAAACTGCGTGACTGGACGGAGGATGCTGTTTGTATCAGTACTAACTGAGAGCGCGTTTTGGACAAGCCCTCCACCTCCCCAAACTTGTCCTTGAAGAACTGAGGGTTTGTGGATAGGAAAGACTCCCCATCAGCTGTCGTACAAACTAAGAATCGGGGCGAATAACTGCTACTGCCATCCTGAGACTTACATTCCTCCCACGGTGTGTCCAAGGAGTGGAACGTTTTCGGATCTTACTTCTGAGCATTAAATTGAGCCCAAGAACGCTTAGAGACTGCTGGCGGCTGGCTGGCAGCGAGAGATGATGAACCACGCTTCACTGCAGGTCATTCGCCCTGATGCGACCTACTTCGACCATGGGCCCTCCCCACGGGCGCCACCCAGCCTCGGCAATAGCCACCGGGCAGGATGGCCATTGCCGGGAGTCCTGATGCCCCAGGGAGACGGGCATCTACTCCTTGGCATACGTGGGGATTTAACGGCGCAGGCATCAGTACAGCGATCCCTGTGTTGTCAGGGGGCCACAACCAACAGGGTACATGGCGGCCCAACCACAACGGACTGGCTACCATGCTGGATGTTAGGTGATGTGTAGTCCATGGTCGCCGTCAGTGCAGAAAGTGGCACTGCACAGTGCAAGGTGGAAAGTGCACGCAGGAACGTATCCATGCCCCAGAGATGGAGAGCAGGCAGGACTGCAATGCAACGACAAAGAAGCTGGCGAAAGGTCTGATCGCAAGATGGACACAATGCACCAAGTAAGGTGCCCTTCCCCAATCGGCTCGCTCTTTGGAAGTATTTTGAGATATGGAGGTCAAACCTGACAGGGGACCATCACATAAGGCCAAAACTTCTGAGACTCCTTTTAGTCGCCTCTTACGACATGTAGGAATACCGTAGGCCTATTCTTACCCCCGAAGACGCAGGGGCTCCGGGTCCTGACTGGTTGTTGCAGTAACCATGGGAAAATACGCTGCCATAGTCTGGGCAATGACTCGTGGATCCGTGTGGAGAGTGCCGTTATTCATTACAGAAGCCATGGAGCACCTCCCTCCTATCCCAGAAATTCTCCTGATGGTGGTGGTGGTGGTGGTCGTTGGATGTTTAAGGGGGACTAAACAGCGAAGGTCATCAGTCCCCCATTCCAAAATCAGGCGAGCCGAAAATCTACGAAGCAGATAAAAACCAAAGGGTGAGGAGACGTCCCCCCAGGCGCTAAAAGAACACAAATGCAGCAAGAAACACTACAGACAAGAACAGGACAGAGGAACACCAGACAGAAAGAAACAGAAGAAAGGAGGATGGCCGGACACTGGTTGACTGACCATGAGAAAAAAAAGGGAAAGAGTCAACCATCTGACGGCACACCAGAACAGCAACAGACACAAGGACAAAAGACACAGAAAGGGAAAGGCGCAGGACTTCCCTAAATCGAACCATAAAAAGGACTACCACGGATAAAAGTTAAAACGTCATCAGCCTTGGAGGCATCGTCGGATAAAACCAAAGCCAAAGTGCCCGGGAGATTAAAAGATTGCCGGAGTGTGCTCAGTCGAGGACACTCCAGCAAAATGTGGCCGACCGTCAGCCGGGACCCACACCGACACAAGGGGGGATCCTCCTGACGCAACAGATGGCCGTGCGTCAGGTATGTATGGCCGATGCGCAGCCGACACAGGACTATCGAGTCCCTGCGAGAAGCCCGCAGGGAGGAACGCCACACATCGGTCGTCTCCTTGACAGCCCGCAGTTTATTTGGGGCTGTCATGCCACGCCACTCAGCAGCCCACATCCCAATCAGCTTACGGCGCAACACCAGCTGCTGGTCGCGAGCCGTAAGGCCGATCTCCAAAGCCGGGGCGTCGATCGCCCCTTTGGCCAGCCTGTCTACACGTTCGTTCCCTGGGATGCCAACATGACCGGGCGTCCAAACCAGGACCACCAAACGACCAGAACGGGCAATGGCGGAAACAGACTCCTGAATGGAGGACACCAGAGGAGAGGAGGGATAGCAGCGGTCGATGGCCTGAAGGCTGCTCAGGGAGTCACTGCAGATGACGACGGACCTACCTGAGCAGAAACGCATATGCTCAAGAGCGCGCAATATGGCCACCAGCTCTGCAGTAAAAATACTGCTGCCAGCCGGCAAGGAGCGCTGCTCAACATGGGCACCATGAGCAAAAGAGTAGGCAGTGCGACCATCAACCAGGGAACCATCAGTGTAGACAGTCTCACAGTCCGAAAATGAGGCGAGGAGAGCAAGAAAACGGCGACGGAGGGCCACAGGCGGAACCGAGTCCTTGGGTCCCTGTGCCAAGTCCAGACAGACGGACGGCCGGGACAAACACCAGGGAGGCGTAGGTGCACGGACCCAGAAGGGAGGCGGAAGAGGGAATGAACCCAATTCCGACAGCAGGGACTGAACGCGGACAGCGACGGAAAGCCCAGACCGAGGTCGCCGTTCGGGCAGATGGAGGACCATGGCAGGGAAAAGCAGGCGACGATTGGGATGGCCTGGCGAGCAATGCACGTGGACAGCATAGTCGGCGAGCAGTCGATGGCGGCGAATCCGCAGCGGGGGAACCCTGGCCTCCACCAGTAGACTATCCACGGGGCTCGTACGAAAAGCGCCAGTTGCAAGCCGGACCCCACAGTGGTGTATGGGGTCTAACAACTTCAACACTGAGGGGGACGCAGACCCATAGGCCAGGCTCCCATGATCAAGCCGAGACTGCACAAGGGCTCTGTACAATCGCAACAGCGTGCAGCGATCCGCACCCCAAGACGTGTGGCTAAGGCAGCGGAGGGCGTTGAGGTGCCGCCAGCATTTTTGCTTCAGCTGAGTAATATGAGGAACCCATGTGAGCCGGGCATCAAACACGAGTCCCAAGAAGCGGCAAGTGTCCACCACGTCAAGCAGATGGCCGTCGAGGTAAAGTTCAGGATGAGGGTGGACCGTCCGACGCCTGCAGAAGTGCATAACTCGAGTCTTGGCTGCAGAGAACTGAAAACCGTGAGTCAGAGCCCATGATGCTGCCTTCCGAACGGCTACCTGCAGCCTGCGTTCGGCGACTCCCGTAGTCGTGGAGCTAAATGAGATGCAGAAGTCGTCGGCATACAAAGAAGGAGACACCGACGACCCCACTGCTGCAGCCAAACCATTAATGGCCACTAAAAATAAGGAGACGCTCAACACTGGGCCCTGCGGGACCCATTTCCTGTATATAAGAGGAACTAGAGGTGGCACCGACTTGCACCCGGAAAGAGCGGCGCAATAAAAAGCTTTGAAGAAAAGTCGGGAGCCGACCACGAAGACCCCACCCATGCAACGTGGCGAGGATGTGATGCCTCCATGCGGTGTCATACGCCTTCCGCAGATCGAAAAATACAGCAACAAGATGCTGACGTCGGGCAAAAGCCGTACGGACAGCAGATTCCAGCCGCACCAAATTGTCCACTGCAGATCGGCCCTGACGGAAGCCACCCTGGGATGGAGCGAGGAGACCGCGCGACTCAAGGACCCAACACAAACGCCGCCCCACCATACGTTCGAGCAATTTGCACAAAACGTTGGTGAGGGTAATGGGACGATAGCTGTCCACCGCCAGTGGGTCCGCACCGGGCTTCAAGATGGGGACAATAAGACCCTCTCGCCATTGCGACGGGAACACGCCTTCGCTCCAAATGCGATTAAATATCTCGAGAATGTGTCTTTGGCAGTCCCTGGAGAGATGCTTCAGCATCTGCGCGTGGATGCAGTCTGGGCCTGGTGCTGTATCAGGGCAATCGGCGAGGGCAGCGAGGAATTCCCTCTCGCTAAAAGGAGCATTGTATTCTTCAGAATGACGCGTGTGGAATGAGAACGGCGTCCGCTCGGCTCGCTCCTTTAGAGAGCGAAAAGCGGGGGGATAGGATGCAGTCGCTGAGCTCTGAGCAAAGTGCGCAGCTAGCCGTTCAGCAATGGCGGCAGCGTCCGTGCAGACAGCGCCCAAGGACACCCATAGGGGTCTGGGAGCCATAAATCCGCCGGATCCGGGACCACACGTGCGAGGACGAGACGCGGGAGCCCAGGGAGGAGACGTACCTCTCCCAGCACTCCTGCTTACGCCGTGCAATAAGACGACGGGCGAAGGCACGGAGCCTCTTAAAGGCGATGAGGGTCTCCAGAGACGGGTGCCGCCTATGACGCTGGAGAGCCCGCCTACGGTCGCGAATAGCCTCAGCAATCTCCGGCGACCACCAGGGGACAGCCGTCCGCCGAGGGAGGCCAGAGGAACGGGGGATGGCAGCCTCGGCCGCTGAAATGATGGACGTGGTGAAAACACGGACCACCTCGTCAATGTCACCCTGTGGGGGAGACTCAATGGTTGCAGCGGAAGTAAAAGCCTGCCAGTCAGCCCTATGGAGAGCCCAGCGGGGCAGGCGCCCAGAAGTATGTCACTGTGGCAGTGACAAATAGATGGGAAAATGGTCACTACCACACAGGTCAGGATGCACTCGCCAGTGGAGGGATGGGACAAGTCCAGGGCTGCAAATAGAGAGATCGATGGCCGAGAACGAGCCATGGGCCGCACTGAAATGCGTGGGAGCACCGGTGTTCAAGAGGCTAAGGTCGAGTTGAGCCAACACATGCTCCACGGCCCGACCGCGATCATCGGAGACAGTCCCACCCCATAGAGGGTTGTGGGCATTGAAATCGCCCAGAAGCAGCAAAGGTGGCGGGAGTTGAGCTATCAGAGCAGCCAGGACATGTCGGGGGAGCTCCCCATCGGGAGGAATGTAAACAGAGCAAACAGTAATAGCCGGCGAGAGCTCAACCCTGGCAGCAACTGCCTCTAAAGGTGTCTGAAGGGGTACTGGCGAACTACAGACAGAGTTGTGAACAAAGAGGCAAACCCCACCTGACGCTCGATGACAGGCAGCACGGTTCTTATAGTATCCCTGATAACCGCGAAGGGCGGGGGTCCGTAGTGCAGGAAACCAAGTTTCCTGCAGAGCAACGCAGAGAACAGGGGAATCACTCAGAAGCATCCGGAGCTCAGGCAGGTGGCGGAAATAACCGCCGCAGTTCCATTGGAGAATGGAAGCAGGAAGGGACTGGGAGGGCGTGAATGCGACTAAGAGGCAGACAGTGCGCCAGAGCCAACTGCCGCCACTGGGGGAGAGTCAGCTGAGTCCATAGGAGAGGCCCCCAAGGGTTCCGTGAGGGCGAGATCCGCAGCAGAGGCGAGGATCTCCACCTCATCCCCGGAGCCAGGACTATGTACAGCAGGCGGTGCTGAAACCGCCGGAACGTCCTTCTTCTTGGACACATTCCGTTCCTTCTTCTCGCGTCTGCCCTTAGGGTGAGAGGGCTGGGAGAGCTTCTCTGAAGGAGCGTCGGAGGCTGACGACGACGCAGAAGCCCTACGATCAGCAGGTGGCGGAACCTTCAGCCACTGGCTGACATCTGGCTGGGAAGGAGAAGAAACGGAGGAAGGGAGAGCCCCGAGGGACCCCTTCCGCGAGAGAGGAACCGGCGGAGGCAACGCCGCCGGAGAAGGAGGGGGAGGAATCGAGCCTCCCAGTTGTGGAGCAGATGTCACTCCCGAAGTAAGCTTGGGGGGAGCGACAAAAGAGGGTTTGCCCCCAACTGCTAAGGGGGCAATAGAGGAAGGCTTGCCCCCAGGCACGAGGGGGGCAGACAGAGATACATGGCCCCTAGGGCCCACTGAAGGCGGCACAGATGAAGCGACAACCGTCGCTCGCGGGGGCAACGATAACGTGGCTGCAGCATAAGATGTTCGAAGGGAAGCAGGATACAACCTTTCATATTTCTGTTTAGCCTCTCGATAAGTAAGCCGGTCCAGGGTCTTAAATTCCATTATCTTCCGCTCCTTATGAAGAACGGGGCAATCCGGCGAGCATGGAGAGTGGTGCTCCCCACAGTTGACACATACAGGCGGGGGCGCACATGGAGAATCGGGATGAGAGGGGTGTCCGCAATCTCGACATGTAGCGCTGGATGGGCAACGGGAGGACATATGCCCAATATTCCAGCACTGGAAGCACCGCATCGGGGGAGGGACGTATGGCTTGACGTCGCAATGGTAAACCATCACCTTGACCTTCTCGGGCAAGACACTACCCTCGAAGGCCAAGATAAAGGCACCGGTGGCCACCCTGTTTGTCTTGGGTCCTCGATGGACACGACGGACAAAATGCACACCACGTCGTTCCAAGTCGGCTCTCAGCTCGTCATCGGATTGTAACAAGAGGTCACGATGGTAAATAATCCCCTGGACCATATTTAAGCTACTGTGGGGAGTGACGGTAACAGGGACGTCACCCAGCTTATCACACAAGAGCAACGCTCGTGACTGGACTGGGGAGGACGTCTTGAGGAGGATGGACCCATTCCTCATTTTTGACAACCCTGCCACTTCCCCAAACTTATCCTCCAGGTGTTCCACAAAAAACATAGGCTTCGTCGGAAGAAAGGAGTCACCATCAGTCCTGCTGCAGACAAGGGATTGCGGTACATAAGGCTCCCGCTTGGCACTAGACCGGCGTCCCTCCCATGGCGCAGCCAACGAGGGGAACGTCTGAGGGTCATATTGCGCAGCATCGAAGTCGACTCTACCTCACTTAGAGACGCTGGTGGCCGTGCGACCACCAGCTTGGTGTGATTTAATGCGCTTCATTGCGCCACATCCGCCCAGATGCCATCTACTCCGAACGAGGGCTCTCCCCAAGGGTGCCACCCAGCCAAAGCAACGGGTACCTGGCCGATATCCCGTTGCCCGGAGTCCCCGTGCCCCAGACAAGATGGGCACATACTCCTTGGCATGCATGGGGAGGAAACAGCTCTGGCATCTGTAGTGCGATCCCTGCGTGGTCAGGGGGCTACCACCAAGAGGGTACATGACTACCCCACCACAACGGACTGGCTACCGTGCTGGATTTTAGGTGTTTAAAGGGTCCACAGTTGTCGTAGGCACTCCACCAAGGGACAGGTTGCCTCTTCTGGTGGCCTGTGGACTGGATGCTGCAGCGGCGTGGTGGACCGTGTTGGTAATATGATCCACCCACGCCTCAACATTCGCTCAGTGTTCGGTCTGGGCCAATTGGCTAAAAAGCGTCCAGTCAGCCCCACTGAGCACCCATATTGGTGGTTTCCTTTCGGGGCCCACGCCATCTGGCAGGTGAATCCAGATTGGGAAGTGATCACTGCCGTGCAAGTCAGCAACCACTTCCCATTGAGCACTGGAGGCAAGAGCTGGAGAGCAAAGCGAAAGGTCAATGGCAGAAAATGAGCCAGTCGCTGTGCAAAAGTGAGTGCTCTGTTCTCCTTTCACCCTGTGCCTACTTGCTCAGTGGAGGAGTCTCTCAATTGCTCTACCCTGGGACAGGTAATTGCAGAACCCCAAAGCACATTGTGGGCATTAAAATCACCACAAATAATGAATGGCTGTTGGAGCTATGTAAGCAGGTCGGTGAGGGCCGCTTCATCAAGTGCATCATGTGGGGTCAAGTAAAGTGAAGTGAACAGACAGTCAATGGATGATGCACGTGCACGGACACAGCGAGGGCCTGTAAAGTCGTCGTAAGCGAGAGAGACGAGATGGTTGGTTGGTTGGTTTAAAGATTAAAGGGATCAAACTGCGAAGGTCATCAGTCCCATGTTTCATGAACACATGGATCACAGTGAAACCATCCATTAGTCATTCAATGCATGAAAAGAAGAATTCTGAGGGGAAAAAAAGCCCCAAGGTCAATAATAAAGCAACATGGAAAACGGAGCACAGCAACAAAAACAACAGAGAAGAAAGGCAGAAAGAATTAAAACTGTACAGCAGAGGATCGTGGCTGGCTGATCACGAAAATAAAAAAATGAGCCAGCCACTCTGCAACACGTTAACACCTCCAGCCTAAAAGATTAGGGTGGAATCCAATTACAACACAAAACGACTTAAAAGATACAGCTCAAAAGAGGGTGATGTAATAAAATTAAATGGACCTATAAAAGTCGCTTGCGCGAATAAAACTTAAAACCCGATCTACCATGGAGACATCGTCACCTAAAAGAGATGATAAATCACCCTGGAGATTAAAAGTTCGCCTGAGAGTGGTAAAAAGAGGACATTCCAACAACATATGGGCCACCGTCATGGTTGCACCACAGCGACAATGAGGGGGGTCCTCTCGACGCAGCAGATGACCATGCGTCAGCCAAGAGTGACCAATGCGGAGCCTACAGAGAACAACAGAATCGCTGCGAGAGGCCCGCATGGAGGAAGTAAACACAGTCGTGGTCTCCTTTATTCGCCGCAGCTTGTTGGGTGCAGACAGAGTGCGCCATTCGTCTCCCCTCATCCCAAGGCGCGACGGCGCAACACCGATCGGAGATCAGTTGCCGGGAGGCCGATCTCCAACGTCAGTTTGCGGGTAGCTTCTTTGGCTAACGTGTCGGCGAGTTCGTTTCCCGCTATCCCGACGTGTCCCGTGCTCCATATGAACACCACTGAACGTCCATGCTGTTCAAGAGCGTGAACGGACTCCTGGATGGCAACAACAATGGGATGGTGTGGGTAGCACTGGTCAAGAGCCTGTAGACTACTCAGAGTCACTGCAAATGACAAAGGACTCTCCAGTGCTGGTACGAATACGCTCAAGCGCACGAAAAATGGCTGTTAGCTCTGCAGTGTAAACACTGCAGCCTTCCGGCAAGGAGCGCTGGTCTACATAATCCGCATGAGCATAAGCGTACCCCACACGGCCATGAACCATCGAGCCATCTGTATAGACAACCTCTGAGTCATGGTATGCGCCGAGGAGAGAACGGAATTGGCGGCGCAAGACTGCAGGAGGAACTGAATCTTTTTGCCATCGTGAGAGGTTCAGCCGAAGCTGCGGCCGACGAATACACCAAGGTGGTGGATGTGGGCGGACCTGAAAAGCAGATGAAAGACGCAAAGACTCGACTTCACTAAAGAGTGACCAAAGACGGATCCCAATTGTATGGCCTGATAGCAGCCGCCGGTGTGGGATATGTGTGTGTGTGTTTGAGGTTTACGGGCGCTAAACAGCAGGGTCATCAGCGCCCAAACGCATAAAAAACAGGAACACATGCAGTGAAGGGACTAAGACGAACAACGAACAAGGGGAACAGCTAAAAGAGACAGACCTGACGCAGTTCCAAATCCGCACATACCGAGGCAAAACAAGAGGAGAAGGAGTGCACTAAAAAAGGAAAGGAAACACAAAGAAAGGAGGACAGAAACCGAAAGGAAACAAGGAGTTAGACGTGACTGGTTGACCTCTTACCTAAAATCTGGGTGAGCCAGTCATCTAGCTGCACATTAAAAACCTCTCCCTAAAAGCCGTGGCAACAAATTGGACAGGACACAAAACCGTAAAACCTTAAACACAGACGTTGCGTCGTCTTTCAAAATAGAGGGCAAATCCGGTGGCAAAGAAACCACCGCCCTCTGGTCAGAGAATAAAAGACAGTCAAGTAAAATGTGGCGGACAGTAATCTGGACGCCACAAGCACTGCAGATTGGGGGATCCTCCCGCCGGAGTAAAAAACCATGTGTGAAGGGACTGTGCCCGATGCGGAGGCGAGTGAGGAGAACCTCATCCCGCCTGCATGACTGGTAGGACGTACGCCATGGCCGCGTGGTGGCCTTGACCAGACGTAGCTTATTTTCACTGACTGCCAGCCACTCCTCTTCCCACTGACGCATAACGCGAAGACGCAGGAGGGAGGTAACAGCATGGAGGGGGACGGCACAGTCAACAACGTGAGGGAGGGAACATGCATCTTTGGCAGCCACATCCGCCAGCTCGTTTCCCCTAATACCTACGTGCCCCGGCACCCAGCAGAAGGAAACCTCCTTCCCCTGCCGCTGCAGGTGGAGGAGGGCATCATGGATGTTCTGGACGACCGTATCCGCCGGGTACAAGTGTTGCATGGTCTGAAGGGCACTCAGGGAGTCAGAACAGATGAGGAACTTACGACTGGGAACACATCTCATCTGCTCCAAAGCCCGCAAGATCGCAAACAATTCGGCATCAAAGATGGTAAACGCCGCAGGAAGGCGTAACTTGACGACTCGATCAGGGAAAACAACAGCACAACCAACAGAGTCCCCCTGTTTAGAGCCATCCGTAAATACTGGTACATGGTCGGGATGCTGGTTTAAAATATCGTAAAATAAGGCGGTAAAAACAAACGCAGGAGTGCAGCTCCTCCGGTACTCCGACAAGTCTAAAACGACGCTGGGCCTCTGGAGCAACCAGGGAGGCAGGCGAGTAAAACCTTGTCGTTGGGGGGCCACACGCTCCACACCAAGGGACTCAAGCAAATGCTTGGCACGAATCCCAAATGGTCTCGTTGCCCTGGGACGACTGGAAAAGAGACGTTCCATAGGCGGTCGGGCAACGGTAGGGTACGCAGGGGAGGTAGGACAGGCAAGGAATTGACACACCCGTCGCACCATGAGGAGTTTCCGCCGGATGGCGAGCGGCGGTTCCCCTGCCTCAGCACACAGGCTGGGGATGGGACTAGTACGGAAGGCACCAGTGGCCAGCCTGATACCCTCATGGTGTACTGCGTCAAGAATCTTCAGATACGAAGGCCTTGCTGACCCATACACGGTGCAACCATAGTCAAGTCGCGATCGGACGAAAGCCCTATAAAACTGCAGCAGACGCGCCCGATCTGCTCCCCAGGACCGATGGCTCAGACACTTCAAAATATTCAGTGCCTTCAGGGCCCGCACCTTGAGGTCTTTAAGGTGAGGCAACCACGACAACTTTGAATCAAAAGTGAGGCCCAGGAACCGCACAGTGTCGCTAAAAGGAAGAATGGTGTCCCTCAGACGCAATTCAGGGGGGGTAAAAGCACGTCGAGAACGATTAAAATGAACACACACACATTTGTCTGCAGAAAAGGTAAAACCCGTCTTCGCAGTCCATGCCTCGAATCGCCGTATCGTAAGCTGCAACTGTCGACCAGCAGTGACAAGACTGGAGGAAGAACAGAAAACAGCAAAATCGTCCACAAACAAGGAGCATTGGGCAGGACTCCGGATAGTGGACGTAATACTGTTAATGGCGACGGCAAAGAGGGTGACACTTAAAACGCTTCCCTGAGGAACACCATTCTCCTGCACATACAAATCAGATAGCACATTACCAACCCTATAGCGAAAGAGGCGGTGGGAAAGAAAGGACCGAATGAAGATGGGGAGACGGCCACGAAAGCCCCACTCATGGAGTTGATTGAGGATATGGCGGCGCCAAGTAGTGTCATACGCCTTATGAATGTCAAAGAATACACCTAGACAATGCTGGTTACGCAGGAAGGCCTGCTGGATGGCCGCCTCAAGCAGGGTCAAGTTGTCTATAGTGGAACGCCATTTCCGAAAGCCACACTGAGAGGGGCTAAGGAGCTGCCTGGTCTCGAGCAGCCAAACCAGGCGACGATTGACCATGCGTTCCAACGTCTTCCCGACACAGCTCGTCAAGGCGATACTTCGATAACTACTGGGATGCGTTCGGTCCTTCCCTGGTTTGAGGAGGGGTATCAAAATCGCTTCCCTCCACGAGTCAGGGTACGTGCCGGATAACCATATCATATTAAAACAATTCAGGAGAACTTCCTTGGAAGGCAGTAACAAGTGCCGCAGCATGCTATACCGGATTTGATCATGACCAGGCGCAGTATCATGAGCCACAGACAGCGCCGAATCCAGTTCCCACATTGTGAAGGGGCAGTTGTAGGGTTCAGAATTAGGAGACCGGAAATCCAAGTGACCCCTCTCGATGGCAGTGCGGTAGCGGCAGAAATCTGGATCACAGTTAATAGTGGCGGTAGATTCCGCAAAATGCATGGCCAGTGTCTGGGCAATGTCTCTCGGCGCCGTGAGGAGACTTCCCTGATGCAGCAAGGCCGTGACGGGTAGCTGGCCGAGTTTCCCGGAAATCCTCCTGACGGCTTCCCATACTTTCGTAGAACTAGTGGAGCGGGAGATGGAGTTCAAGAACGATTGCCATGACCGTCGTTTGCTCTCTTTAATCACGCGTCGCGCTTTAGCCCTTGCCACCCGAAAGGCTGCAAGATTGTCAGCTGTGGGACGGCACTTGAAGCGGCGCAGAGCGGCACGGCGGGCTCGGATGGCTGAGCGGCACTCAGGGGTCCACCAAGGGACAGGACGCCTCTTGGGATGACCGGATGACCGTGGGATTGACAATTCAGCAGCATGGGAGATCACAGCTGTAACATGGTCTACCCATTCGTGGACGCTGTCACGGTGTTCCAAAACGGCCAGGTGGCTAAAAAGTGTCCAGTCAGCCCTGCAGAGGTGCCACCGGGGCGGTACCGGAAATGCCATAGCCTCATCCAGGAGGCGAATCCAAAGGGGGAAGTGGTCACTAGAATGGAGGTCAGCATCAACCTCCCATACAGCAGAATCCGCTAGTGCTGGAGAGCAAAAGGAAAGGTCAATAGCTGACGACGACCCAGAAGCAGTACAGAAATGAGTGGGGGCACCAGAGTTGAGGATGCACAGTTCTTCAGACACCATGAGGCGTTCCAGAATGCGACCCCTGGGGCAAGTAGTCGACGAGCCCCATAAGACATTATAAGCATTGAAGTCCCCCAGAAGAAGAAAGGGGCGGGGAAGTTGGCCAATAAGGTCTGAGAGAGCCTCAGAGTCTATCGCATCCTGAGGAGGTAAGTAAAGTGAACAGACTGTGAGCCTCCGACCCACAAGAAGGTTAACTGCAACTGCTTGCAAGTCTGTAACGAGAGGGAGCTCAGATGAGGGGTGCATGTCACGGACAAAAACCGCAACACCACCCTTTGCCCTTTCCCCCGTCAGATCATCTTTCCGATAGACGGTATAGCCCCGTAAAGAAGGAGCATCAGTGGCCCGAAAATGTGTCTCTTGGAGACATAAGCACAAAGGGAACTCTCGTACAAGGAGTTGTAGTTCGGCCACATGCGTCCTGAACCCATTCAGGTTCCACTGTAAGATGGGAGCCAGTGATCAGGGTGGCTGAACTTTCACCCTGCCTCTGTGTTTTGGAGGAGAGCCCGTACTGGCCGGAGATTTATTCCTGGGGCGAGAAGAGCGCCCCCGGTCGACATCAATGTCCATCAGCTCCGATGACGACCCACGGGAGATGTCAGGCAGTACGATGGTCTCGTCATCGGACCGACCCTGATCAGTCTCCGCAGGTGGCAAAATCTTCACCTTCGGCGTCTTGGTCTTAGGGGGCTTAGAAGGCAGAGCCTTGTCAGCAGTTGGAGCTTTACTCGCCTGGGCAGAAGGCGCCATAGGGGAAGAGGCAGGAAGTACCCCAATGTCAGCAACCACGGCCTTGTCCGACGTTGCGGGGAGAGCTGCAGGTTGCAAAACAACCGCAGCAGCACAAGTGCACTGGCAAACGCAGGTATTAGTGCTAACACTAGCAACCTCCGTTTGCGTAGCAACAGTGGCCATTTGTACCGGTTTTTTCAGAACGGAAGCGAAAGATGTAGTAAACACAGGAGGTTGCATGGCCTTAAAGAGCTTCTTGGCCTCACCATAGGGTATGCGCTTAGATGTTTTAATCTCCTGAATCTTCCGTTCGTCGAGATAGATGGGGCAGACCCGGCTCCAGACAGGGTGACTCCCAGAGCAATTCACGCACTTCACAGGCGACGAACAATCAGCTCCTTCATGGGCAGGCTGACCACATTTACCGCAAGTGGCTATCCCATTGCACCCCAATGTAGTATGCCCAAAGCGCTGACATTTAAAGCAGCGCATTGGGTTGGGGAAATATGGCCGTACTGGCAAACGTAAGAACCCCGCTTTAACATGCTCTGGAAGTCGCGGGCAACTGAACGTGAGAATAAACGAGTCGGATTTTACTAGGTCCCCATCGACTCGCCTCATAATATTCTGCACATCAACAATACCTTCGGCAGCCCACTCAGATTTCAACTCGTCTGTGGAGATATCCGCCAAGTCCCTACATGTCACAACACCCTTAGTATAGTTGAGTGTGGAGTGGAGCTCGGTCTCGATAGCGTACTCTCCGAGACAGGGTGCTTTCCGAAGAGAAGCGACTTGACGGGAACTAGAAGTCTCAACTAAGAGAGTACCATTGCGCAGTCGCTTAACAGATTTCAGTGTACCTGCAATTCCTTCAAGACCCTTGTGGATGTAAAAGGGAGAAACCCTCTCAAAGCTACCCTCCTTTCGTTTAATAATCAAAAACACATTCTGATTATCAGCATGTGCTCTGTTACAACAGTCTGATAAATCTCTAGCAACACCAGGAGCTGGAGGACTCGAAGCACGAAGTCGCTTTTTCGAAGGGGTGTGTTTGCCTACCAGCGGCCCACCCAATCCACTGGTAGGGGGAAATGTAGAAGTCGAAGGGTCCATTGCGGTCCCACGAGCAGCTAGGGAACTAAAGGTCCGCTCAGACAGAGCCCCGCGTGCCTGAGTAAGCCGTATACAACTGGGGTGTGGCAGGTGCCCCAGAGGTTGCCCGCTTGCGACTGTTCCACCTCAACAGCCATGCATCTCATAGGCGCGGAGCACTCCGGAAGATTGAGGGGTTTTTTATAGAGGTTTGTTCCATCCTCGCGATCCGGGCGGCCAAGCCAAGATCCCCATTCCCTGAGACACACAACATTCCACCGCCGCGCCGCACGGTGGTCGCTGAAGTGTACTCAGAGCTTACGGTGACGGGGGACAGGTGGCGCTTACCAGTCCCCAGCTCAGGAACCCCGGGGTCGCCAAGCCCGTACCCAGCAAATGAATGCTGAGCCCCTGGGGGCGTGTGGGATATGGACGGCCGCATTAACGAAAAGGAGATGGTAGTTAGGGTGACGGGGCGAACAACGGACGTGGGCAATATAGTTGGCTAAGAGTTGTTGATGCTGAACACGAAGTGGAGGAACCCCAGCCTCAGCAAGTAGGCTATTAACAGGGCTGGTGCGGAATGCTCCTGTCGCCTGTCGAACCCCACAGTGGTGAACGGGGTCAAGCAGTTGCAACGCTGAGGGCGACGCTGAGCCATACGCCACACTCCCATAATCCAGTCGGGACAGCACAAGGGCTTTGTAGAGCTGCAGCAGCGTGTTACGGTCTGCACCCCAAGTTGTGTTGCTGAGGCAGCGGAGGGCATTCAGATGCTGCCAGCAGTGATGCTTGAGCTGACGAATATGTGGAAGCCAAGTAAGCTGGGCATCGAACAGCAATCCCAGAAAACGAAAAGTGTCAACAACCCTGAGCATGGCATCCTGAAGATAGAGCTCAGGGTGGGGATGGACAGTTCGACGCCGACAAAAGTGCGTAACACAAGTCTTCGCAGGAGAAAACTGAAACCCATGGGCTAGGGCCCACGCCTGCGCTTTGCGTATGGCTCCCTGCAACCTACATTCTGCAACACTAATGGTGGAGGAGCTGAAAAAGATGCAGAAATCGTCAGCATATAACGTGGGTGAGACAGACGACCCTACTGCCGCTGCAAGGCCATTAATGGCCACAAGGGAAAGGGGCACACTCAATACAGAGCCCTGTGGAACGCCGTTCTCCTGGATATGAAGTGAACTATGGGATGTGCCAAGTAAAACGCGGAATGTCGGAACAGATAAAAATTTCTGAATAAAAATGGGGAGAGAGCCCTGGAGACCCCATCCGTACAACGTGGCGAGAATATGGTGCCGCCACGTCGTGTCATATGCTCTGGAGAGGTCGAAAAAGACGGAGACGAGGTGTTGGCACCTGGAAAAAGCAGTGCGGATTGCAGACTCAAGGAAGACCAAATTATCGGCGGTGGAACGGCCCTGACGAAGCCGCTCTGGCACGGAGCCAGAAGACCCCGAAACTCGACAGCCAACACAGTGTCGACTCACCATACGTTTCAGTAGCTTGCATGGAGTGTTTGTCAAGCTGATGGGCCAATAGCTATCCACAGTAAGCGGGTCATTACCAGGCTTCAGCACCGGAATGATGGCACTTTCTCGCCACTGCGACGGAAAGACACCATCACCCCATATGCAGTTGAAGATGGCAAGAACACATCCCTGACAGTCCGGGGACAGGTGTTTGAGCATCTGATTGTGGACGCCATCTGGCCCAGAGGCTGTATCGGGGCACTGTGCCAGGGCGCTCTGGAGTTCCCACAAACTAAATGGGGCGTTATACGCCTCAGGGTGGCGAGAAGCGAAAGAAAGCCGTTTGCCTTCCTCCCGGCGTTTGAGCGCGCGAAACGCAGGCGGGTAATTCCCTGACGCAGTGGCCCAAACATAGTCCTGTGCGAAATTCTCGGCGATTGCATCGGCATCGGTGGATACCGCCCCGTTGATGGTAAGCCCTGGGACACCTGTAGAGTACTGCAATCCAAAGATGCGCCAAATCTTCATCCACACCTGGGAGGGTGAAGTATGGGAACCAATGTTGGAAACGTACCACTCCCAGCACTCCTGTTTCCGCCGTTTGATAAGCCTCCGTACCTGAGCACGGAGACGTTTGAATAAAATGAGGTTCTCCAAAGACGGGTGCCGCTTATGTCGCTGAAGAGCCCGCCGACGTTCTTTAATGGCTTCAGCGACCTCTGAAGACCACCAAGCCACTGACTTTCGCCGGGGGCACCCAAACGAACGAGGAATGGTACGTTCCGCAGCGGAAACAATCGCTGCAGTCAGTGTCTCAACCGCCACATCGATGGTACCGTGGGGGGGAGAGATTTAACAGTGGCAGCATAAGAGAACACTTCCCAGTTTGCCTTGCTAAATGCCCATCTGGGCAAACGTTCATGGGAGCGATGCTCGGGTAGTGAATGGAAGATGGGAAAATGGTCACTACCACACAAGTCGTCATGGACTCTCCAGTCGATCGATGGTACAAGCCCTGGGCTGCACAACGACAGATCTATGGCCGAGAACGAGCCATGCGCCACATGAAGTGTGTGGCAGCGCCAGTGTTTAAGAGGCAGAGGCCGAGTTGGGAGATGAGTTCCTCGACATCTCTGCCTCGGCCAGTAGTCTTCGTTCCACCTCACAGGTTGGTTGGTTGGTTGGTTGGTTTGGGGGATTAAAGGGACCAGACTGCTATGGTCATCGGTCCCTTTTTCCAAAGACAAAGAACACCCACAGAGAATAAAAACGAGGAACAGAAGAGATCACAGACGATACAGAACAAGAGAAACTGAGACAAAGACAAGACAAAACGAACTAAAACCACACAGAGTGTGACGGTGGTTGGCCGACCATAGAAATAAAAAGGAAAAGCCAACCACTTGAAACACATTAAAAAATCTGTTTAAAACCGGAGACCAAAGGCCAGAATCAACACAAAACAATAAGATAAAAACAGAAACACTCAGATTAAAGAATAAAAACCCCCTGCCCGAATAAAACGTAAAACTAAGTCAGCCATAGCCGAGTCATCTGTTAAAAGGGCAGGGAGCGAGTCAGGCAGTGCGAACGACTGCCTGAGCGCAGCTAAAAACGGACACTCCAATAAACCATGAACCACGGATAAAACGGAGCCGCAGCGCCATAGAGGCGCGTCCTCACGGCGCAATAAGTGGCCGTGCGTAAGCCGAGTGTGCCCAATGCGCAGCCGGCAGAGGACAACAGACTCCTTGCGAGAGACCCGCAAGGAGGAGCGCCACACACCGGTAGCCCCCTTGATGGCCCGAAGTTTGTTGCGTGAAGGCAGGGCGCGCCATTCAGTGTCCCAAAGGTCCAGAATTTTGCGGCGTAGGAACGCTCGCAAATCTGTCTCCGGGAGGCCAACGTCCAGAGATGGTGCACTAGTCGCCTCTTTCGCCAGCCGGTCAACATTCTCGTTGGCGGGGATCCCAACATGGCCTGGGGTCCACACGAAGACCGCAGAGCGGCCGCAACGCGCAAGAGTATGCAGGGACTCATGGATAGCCATCACCAGACGGGAACGAGGAAAACACTGGTCGAGTGCTCGTAAACTGCTCAGGGAATCGCTACAGATAACGAAGGACTCACCTGAGCAGGAGCGGATATACTCTAGGGCTCGAAAGATGGCGACCAGCTCAGCAGCGTAAACGCTGCAGCCAGCCGGCAAGGAACGTTGTTCGGAATCGTCCCGTAGAGTGAGCGCATAACCGACTCGACCAGCAACCATCGAGCCGTCGGTGTAAACTATGCCAGAGCCCTGATACGTGGCCAGGATGGAATAAAAGCTGCGGCGGAAGGCCTCTGGAGGGACTGAGTCCTTCGAGCCCTGTGCCAAGTCGAGCCGAAGGCAAGGGCGAGGAACGCACCACGGGGGTGTACGCAGAGGTGCCCGGAAAGGAAGTGGAACAGGGACAAGCCCAAGCCCGGAGAGAAGCTCCTTGACGCGTATGGCGATCGGACAACCCGACCGTGGCCGACGTTCCGGCAGATGGACGACCGACTGCGGGAACAGGAGACGATAGTTAGGATGCCCGGGCGAGCTTAGAACATGGGCAGCATAAGCGGCCAGCAAACGTTGGCGTCGGAACCGCAGTGGAGGGACACCTGCCTCCACGAGTAAGCTGTCCACAGGGCTGGTGCGGAAAGCACCAGTGGCAAGGCGTATCCCGCTGTGGAGAATTGGGTCCAGCACCCGCAACGCAGATGGGGATGCTGAGCCATATGCCAGGCACCCATAACCCAGACGGGACTGGATTAACGCCTGGTAGAGCCGTAACAGGGTAGAGCGGTTGGCTCCCCAGCGGGTGTGGCTCAAACATCGGAGTGCATTGAGATGCCGCCAACACGTCTGTTTGAGCTGCCGGATATGAGGCAGCCAAGTCAACCGGGCATCGAAAACCACCCCCAAAAACCTGTGGGTCTCCACCACAGCAAGGAGTTCGTCGGCAAGATAAAGCCGCGGCTCAGGATGGACTGTTCGGCGCCGGCATAAATGCATAACGCAGGTCTTGGCTGCCAAAAAGTGAAACCCATGCGCTACAGCCCAAGACTGCGCCTTACGGATAGCGCCCTGTAGCTGACGTTCAACAGCTGCAATGCCAGTAGAGCTGTAATAAAGGCAGAAGTCGTCAGCATACAGGGAAGCGGAGACAGAATTTCCCACGGCCGCAGCAAGCCCGTTAATGGCTATTAAAAACAAACAGACACTTAAAACAGAGCCCTGTGGCACACCGTTCTCCTGGACGTGGGAGGAACTATCCGAGGCCGCGACTTGCACGCGGAAGGTACGACACGACAGAAAATTGCGGATAAAAATCGGCAGAGGACCCCGAAGACCCCATCCATGAAGCGTAGAAAGAATGTGATGACGCCATGTCGTATCGTACGCCTTCCGCATGTCGAAAAACACAGCGACCAGGTGCTGACGGCGGGCAAAAGCAGTACGGATGGCCGTCTCCAGACTCACCAGATTGTCGGTGGCGGAGCGGCCTTTACGGAACCCACCCCGAGACGGAGCCAGAAGGCCCTGAGACTCCAGTACCCAATGCAAGCGCCGGCTCACCATCCGTTCAAGCAACTTACAAAGAACGTTGGTGAGGCTAATGGGACGGTAGCTGTCCACCTCCAGAGGGGTCTTCCCAGGTTTCAAAACGGGGATGACAAAGCCTTCCCGCCATTGCGACGGAAACTCCCCCTCGACCCAAAGACGGTTGTAAAGATCGAGAAGGCGCCGCTGGCAGTCCACTGAAAGGTGTTTCAGCATCTGACAGTGGATGCCATCTGGCCCAGGAGCGTTATCAGGGCAAGCAGCTAGGGCACTGCGAAATTCCCACTCACTGAATGGAGCATTGTAAGATTCCGGGTGGTTGGTGCGAAACGAAAGGCTCCGACGTTCCAGCCGCTCTTTAATGGAGCGGAAGGCCTGGTGGTAATTCGCAGAAGCGGAACTCATAGCAAAATGCTCTGCTAAGCGATTTGCAATGACGTCGGAGTCGGTACAAACGGCTCCATTCAGTGAGAGCGCAGGGACGCTGGCAGGGGTCCGATAGCCGTAGACGCGTCGAATCTTGGCCCAGACCTGCGAGGGAGTGACATGGAGGCCAATGGTGGACACATACCGCTCCCAGCACTCCTTCATGCCTTGGCGGATAAGGAGGCAGGCCCGCGCACGCAGCCGTTTGAAGGCGATAAGGTGGGCTAAGGAGGGATGTCGCTTGTGACGCTGGAGCGCCCGCCGGCGATCTTTAATCGCTTCAGCGATCTCAGGCGACCACCAAGGCACATCCTTCCGCCGAGCGGACCCAGAGGAACGGGGAATGGCAGATTCGGCGGCAGTAACGATGCCGGTGGTGACAGATTGAACCACCGCATCAATGTCATCATTAGAGAGAGGCTCAACAGCGGCAGTGGCGGAGAACAAATCCCAGTCAGCCTTATTCATAGCCCATCTGCTAGGGCGCCCAGAAGAGTGACGCTGTGGTAGTGACAAAAAGAGCGGAAAGTGGTCACTACCACACAGGTCGTCATGCACATTCCATTGGACAGACGGTAAGAGGCTATGGCTACAGATGGAAAGGTCAATGGTGGAGTAGGTGCCATGCGCCACACTGAAGTGTGTGAAGGCGCCATCATTTAACAGCGAGAGATCGAGCTGCGACAATAAATGCTCAATGGTGGCGCCTCGACTTGTCGCCACTGACCCACCCCACAGAGGGTTATGGGCGTTGAAGTCGCCCAATCGCAAGAAAGGTGGCGGCAATTGGGCGACCAGTGCAGCCAGGACATGCTGCGAGACATCACCATCCGGTGGAATGTGAAGACTGCAGACGGTAACAGCCTATGGCGTCCATACGCGTACAGCGACAGCCTCTAAAGGCGTCTGGAGAGGGACAGACTCGCTGTGCAGAGTGTGAAGGACATATATGCAGACGCCACCAGACACCCCTTCATAAGCTGCTCGGTTCTTGTAATAACCCCGATAGCCACGGAGAGCGGGGGTTCGCATCGCTGGAAACCAAGTTTCCTGGAGAGCAATGCAGAAGAAAGGGCGAAGGCTGAGAAGTTGTCGGAGCTCAGCTAAATGGTGGAAAAAACCGCCGCAGTTCCACTGGAGGATGCTATTGTCCATGGCTGAGAAAGGCGTGAAAGGACTGGGAAGGCAATTTACGCCGCTTGTTCACTCACTGCCACCTATTCAGTACCCGTACGAGAGGCATCCATGGCGTCTGAGGGACCAGCGAGATCAAGGTCCTCAGCGGACGCTAGAATCTCGACTTCATCCTCAGACGCAGAGCCCGAAAGGTGTGGTGGGGTTGGTGCCACCGCAAGTTCTTTGGCCTTAGAGGTCTTTCTCTTGGACTTCTCTCGCTGAACCTTGGGTTTCACCGGCTGGGAAGGCTTCACCGATTCAGTCTCCGGGACAGAGGAGGATCGTGAAGCCCTACGCCTGGCCGCTGGTGAGGACTTATGCCACTGGTGGCCGTTATCCTTCCCGCTGGTGGAACCCTGGGAAGGGAGGGTCCCAAGGGAACTCTTACGGGCGAGAGTAGTCGAAGAAGTTAGACGCTTCTCCGGCTGAGAAGCGGGGACGGATGTCCCCGACAGGTGGGAGGAGGTTGCTCCTGAGGTAGGTGGTGCAGGAGCAACCTGTTGGGTAGAGCCCCCCACGGGCAAGAGGGCAGGAGGAGTCTTACTGCTTAGCGAGCTGGCTGGAAGTCTCGAAACTGATGGAGCTAGCACAGTTGTTGTAGCAGCTGCATAAGAAGATGTCATATTCACAGGATGGAGTCTGTCATATTTCCGTTTGGCCTCAGTATAGGTCAGCCGGTCCAGGGTCTTATATTCCATGATTTTGCGCTCTTTCTGAAAGACTTTGCAGTCAGGCGAGCAAGGTGAATGGTGCTCCCCGCAGTTGACGCAGATGGGAGGCGGGGCACATGGAGTATCGGGATGAGATGGGCGTCCGCAATCGCGACATGTGAGGCTGGAAGTGCAGCGGGAAGACATATGGCCGAACTTCCAGCACTTGAAGCACCGCATCGGGGGAGGGATATAGGGCTTGGCGTCACATCGGTAGACCATCACCTTGACCTTTTCCGGTAACGTATCACCCTCGAAGGCCAAGATGAAGGCACCGGTAGCAACCTGATTGTCCCTCGGACCCCGATGAACGCTCCGGACGAAATGAACACCTCTACGTTCTAAGTTGGCACGCAGCTCGTCATCAGACTGCAAAAGGAGATCCCTATAAAAAATAACACCCTGGACCATATTTAAACTCTTATGTGGTGTAATAGAAACGTTAACATCCCCCAACTTGTCACAAGCAAGTAACCTGCGGGACTGGGCGGAGGATGCCGTTTGTATCAGTACTGACCCAGAGCGCATTTTAGACAAGCCCTCCACCTCCCCAAACTTGTCCTCTAAATGCTCGACGAAGAACTGAGGCTTTGTGGAGAGAAAAGACTCCCCATCAGCTCTCGTGCAAACTAAGAATCGGGGCGAATAACTGTTACCTCCATCCTGAGACTTACGCTCTTCCCACGGCGTGGCCAGGGAGGGGAACGTTTTCGGATCGTACTTCTGAGCATTAAATTGAGCCCGAGAGCGCTTAGAGACTGCTGGCGGCTGGCCGCCAGCGAGAGATGATGTACCACGCTTCATTGCGGGTCATCCGCCCTGATGCCACCTACTCCGACCAAGGGCCCTCCCCACGGGCGCCACCCAGCCACAGCAATAGCCACCTGGCAGGAGGGCCATTGCCGGGAGTCCTGATGCCCCAGGGAGATGGGCATCTACTCCTTGGCATACGTGGGGAGTGAACGGCGCAGGCATCAGTAGAGCGATCCCTGTGTTGTCAGCGGGCTACAACCAAGAGCGTACATGGCGGCCCCACCACAACGGACTGGCTACCGTGCTGGATGTTAGGTGACATGTGGTCCATGGGCGTCGTCAGTGCAGAAAATGGCCCTGCACAGTGCATGGCAGAAAGTGCACGCAGGGACGCATCGATGCCCAAGAGATGGAGAGCGGGCAAGACTGCAATGCAACGACGAATAAGATGGCGAAAGTTCTCAACACAACACGGACACAATGCACCAAGTAAGGCGCCCTTCCCCAATCGGCTCGCTCTTCGGAAAAATTTTGAGATATGGAGGTCAAACCCGACAGGGGACCATCACATAAGGCCGAAACGTTTGAGACTCCTTTTAGTCGCCTCTTACGACAGGCAGGAATACCGTGGGCCTATTCTAACCCCCGAACCCGCAGGGGGGGGGCTCAGATGGAAAAAAAGCGGCGGCGGAAGGCCTCCGCAGGGGCTGTGCCAATTCGAGCCGAAGGCAAGGGCGAGGCACACACCACGGGGGTGTATGCAGAGGGGCCCGGAAAGGAGGTGGAACAGGGAAAACCCCTAGCCCGGACAGATGCTGTTTGACGCGGACGGCGATCGGACAACCCGAACAGGGCCGACGTTCTGGGAGATGGACGACTGACTGCGGGAACAGGAGACGATAATTTGGATGCCCAGGCATGCTAGAAACATGGGCAGCATAAGCAGCCAGTAATTGTTGCCGTCGGAACCGCAGTGGAGGGACACCTGCCTCCACAAGTATGCTGTCCACAGGGCTGATCCGGAAAGCACCAGTTGGAAGGCGTATCCCACTGTGGAGGATTTGGTCCAGCACCCGCAATGCAGATGGGGATGCTGAGCCATAAGCAAGGCTCCCATAATCCAGATGGGACTGGATTAACGCCTGGTAGAGCCGTAACAGGGTAGAAAGGTCGGCGCCCCAGCGGGTGTGGCTCAAGCATCGCAGAGCATTTAGATGCCGCCAACACATCTGTTTAAGCTGCCGAAAATGAGGCAGCCAAGTCAACCGGGCATCAAAAACCACACCCAAAAACCTATGTGACTCCACCACAGTAAGAAGTTCGCCATCAAGATAAAGCCGCGGCTCCGGGTGAACGGTGCGTCGCCGGCAGAAATACATAACGCAGGTCATGGCTGCCGAAAACTGGAACCCATGAGCTACAGCCCAAGACTGCGCCTTATGGATAGCGCCCTGTACCTGACGTTCAGCAGGTGCAATGCCAATAGAGCTATAGTAAAGGCAGCATACAGGGAAGCGGAGACAGAATCTCCCACCACTGCAGTGAGCCCGTTTATTGCAATTAAAAACAGTCAGACACTGAGGACAGAGCCCTGTGGTACCCCATTCTCCTGTACTCGGGAGGAACTATGGGAGGCTGTGACTTGCACGCGGAAGGTACGATGCGACAGAAAATTTCGGATGAAGATCGGCAGTGGACCCCGAAGACCCCAACCATGAAGCGTACATGGGATGTGACGACGCCACGTCGTATCGTACGCCTTCCGCATGTCGAAAAACACAGCGACGAGGTGCTGACGGCGCGCAAAAGCTGTACGGATGGCTGACTCCAGGCTCACCAGATTGTCGGCGGCATAGTGGCCCTTGTGGTACCCACCCTGAGCCGGTGCCAAAAGGCCCTGAGACTCTAGTACCCAACTCAACCGTCAGCTCACCTTCTGTTCTAGCAACTTGCAAAGAACGTTGGTGGGGCTAATGGGGCGGTAGCTGTCCACCTCCAAAGGGTTCTGGCCAGGTTTCAAAACGAGGATGACAATGCTTTCCCGCCATTGCTTTTTTTTTTTGTTTGTGGTTTTAGGGCGCAAAACTTCTATGGTCATTAGCGCCCAGCCCGTGACGTAGGAAACAGGAAAAAAACGAAATTTAAAATCAGCAGCAAGGGGAACAAAGTCATAAAATTTGAGAAACTAAAGGCAGAAGGAATGCTTAAAAATCCACTATAGAAACGGGTTGGGTGTCCCCAAAAAAAAATCAAATGACTGACGTCATTTCACTGTCACTAATAAACTGTAGAACGCGGCCAGCTGAGCGCGTGTCATCTGCTAAAATCAACGATAGATCAGGCGATAGCTGTAGACGGGAGCGTAACGGATTAAAATAGGGGCATTCAATTCAAAGGTGTCTGACCGTCCACAGCTGAGAGCAGTGGGGACAGAGTGGGGGAGAATCACCGCTTAAAAGATGTCGATGGCTAAAAAGACAGTGCCCTATCCGGAGTCTAGGTAAAATTACCTCCTCCCGACGACGCGATCGGGAGGAAGAGGTCCAAGCGCAAGGAAGGGCTTTCACTTCCCGCAATTTATTATGGGGAAGTGTTGACCAATGCGCATGCCATAAATGAGCAACTTGGCGACATAAACCGCTCCGTAGATCGGTAAACGGAAGAGACTGAATAGCTGGCCGAGGAAGAGAGACTGCAGCCTTGGCCGCTATATCGGCCGCCTCATTCCCACAGATACCAGCGTGTCCTGGGAGCCAGAGGAACGCCACTGAGACGCCCCCCAGGTGGAGCAAGCGCAGACAGTCCTGAATCCGGTGGACCAGAGGGTGCACAGGGTAAAGAGCTTGGAGGCTTAGGAGAGAGCTGAGAGAATCTGAGCAGATTACGTACTGTATCCGCTGATGGCGACGGATGTAGTGGACAGCCTGGAGAAGAGCGTAAAGCTCCGCAGTATAAACTGAACACTGGTCGGGAAGCCGAAAGAGGTGTAGGGAGTGCCTATATTGTTGGCGACACCCCAAATCAAACGATGTTTTCGAGCCGTCGGTGTAAATAAATGTGGCTTCCGTCATTTGTGCACATAGAGCAGCAAATGCCCGACGGTAAACAAGTGTAGGGGTACCATCCTTGGGAAATTGACATAGGTCGCTGAGCAAGTCGATCCGGGGACGGAGCCAAGGCGGTGCTGTACCCCAAGTTGTCAAGAAGGTTTTAGGAAAGCGGAAGGAAAGAGAATGGAGCAGTTGACGGAAGCGGACTCCCGGGGGTAGTAGGGAGGAGGAGCGGCCTGCATACCCGACATCAAAGGAGGCGTCGTTAAAAAGGTCATGGGCTGGATTAGCAGGCATGGAAGACAGATGGCTAGCATAACGACTCAGAAGGACTGCCCGCCGATTGGACAGCGGAGGTTCAGCAGTCTCAGCATAAAGGCTTTCCACAGGGCTGGTGTAAAAAGCTCCAGACACTAAACGTAATCCACGGTGGTGGATAGAGTCGAGACGCCGAAGAATAGACGGCCGAGCAGAGGAGTAGACTATGCTTCCATAATCCAATTTTGAGCGCACCAAGGCGCGATAGAGGCGGAGAAGGACCACTCAGTCCGCTCCCCAGGAGGTACCATTCAGGACACGGAGGGTGTTAAGGGAACGCAGACAGCGAGCCGAAAGATAGGAAACGTGGGAGGACCAGCACAGTTTTCTGTCAAACATAAGACCCAAGAATTTAGCGACGTCGGAAAATGGAAGGTTGACAGGACCTAGATGTAAGGAGGGCGGAAGAAACTCCTTACGTCGCCAAAAATTAACACAAACGGTCTTACTGGGTGAGAAACGGAAGCCGGTTTCGATGCTCCACGAGTGGAGGCGATCGAGACATCCTTGAAGACGTCTTTCAAGAAGGCTGGTCCGTTGAGAGCTGTAGTAGATCGCAAAATCGTCCACAAAGAGGGAGCCCGAGACATCAGGAAGGAGACAATCCATAATTGGATTAATGGCGATGGCAAACAGTACAACACTCAGCACGGAGCCCTGGGGTACCCTGTTTTCTTGGGAGAAAGTACAGGAGAGAGTAGTGTTCACCCGCACCCTAAATGTGCGCTCGGCCATAAATTCGCGAAGAAAAAGGGGCAGCCGGCCTCGAAAGCCCCAAGAGAACAGTGTGCGGAGGATGCCTGTCCTCCAACAGGTATCGTATGCTCTCTCCAGATCAAAAAATATTGCTACCGTTTGGCGTTTCCGGAGAAAATTGTTCATGATATAAGTGGAGAGAGCAACAATATGGTCAACGGCAGAACGATGCTTTCGGAATCCGCATTGGGCTGGTGTTAAAAGACTGCGGGATTCCAGCCACCAAGCTAAACGGTAAGTCACCATACGCTCCAAAACCTTACAGACACTACTCGTGAGAGAAATGGGGCGATAGCTAGAGGGGAGATGTTTATCCTTTCCATGTTTCGGAATGGGAACGACAATAGCTTCCCGCCATCGCCTGGGAAAGGTACTGTCGGTCCAAATTCGATTGTAAAGGCGAAGGAGGTAACGCAGGCTATGGGTTGATAAATGCAGCAACATTTGGACATGGATACCATCCGGTCCTGGGGCGGAGGAGCGAGAAGAAGAGAGGGCATGTTGGAGTTCCCGCATGGAGAAAACAGTATTGTAGCTTTCGTGATTTTGAGAGGAGAAAGCAAGATGTCGCACTTCCGCTGCACGTTTCTTCGGGAGAAACGCTGGCGGGTAATTTGAAGAGCTCGAAAACTCAGCAAAGTGCCGACCCAATGAGTTAGAAATTGCGACAGGGTCCACTAAGGTATCATGCGCGACAGTGAGCCCAGAGACCGGGGAGAAACTAGGCGCGCCTGAGAACCGTCGAAGCCGACTCCAAACTTCCGAGGAGGGAGTGAAGGTGTTAAATGAGCTAATAAAGAATTTCCAGCTTGCCTTCTTGCTATCGCGGATGACGCGACGGCATCGCGCACGGAGCTGTTTCTATCGGATACAGTTTGCCAAAGTTGGATGGTGACGGAAAATGCGAAGAGCACGTCGCCGCTCACGTATTGCGTCACGGCAAGCCTCGTTCCACCAAGGAACTGGGGGGCGCCGGGGCAATTCGGAGGTGCGTGGTATTGAACGCTCCGCAGCTGTGAGAATAACGTCGGTAATATGTGTGACCTCATCGTCGACGCTGGGAAAGCGACGGTCATCGAATGTCGCTAGAGACGAAAAAAGTGTCCAATCGGCTTGGGCAAACTTCCAGCGTCGCGAGCGCATATATGGCAGTTGAGGCTGCAGTCTAAGAACACATGGAAAGTGGTCACTCGAGTGTGTATCATCAAGGGCGAACCATTCGAAGCGCCGAGCTAGCGGAACAGTACCGACCGCAAGGTCCAAATGAGATAAATTTGTCGTGGAGGCAGACAAAAATGTGGGGACCCCAGTGTTGAGGCAGACTAGATCCGCTTGGTGGAAGACGTCTAGCAATAGTGAGCCACGTGGACAAGGATGTGGAGATCCCCAAAGCGGGTGGTGGGCATTGAAGTCCCCAACCAGCAAATAGGGGGGTGGAAGCTGACCAAGAAGATGAAGGAGATCAGCTCGTGCCATTGGTGTGGACGATGGAATGTATACCGTACAAAGAGAGAACGTGTATCCAGAAAGGGAAAGACGGACGGCGACAGCTTGGAAGGAACTGTTTAAGGGGATTTGGTGATAATGGAGAGTATCGTGGAGCAGAATCATGAGTCCTCCATGGGCTGGAGTGCCTTCAACAGAGGGGAGGTCATATCGGACGGACTGAAAATGAGGGAGAACAAAGCGGTCACGGGGACGCAGCTTTGTTTCCTGAAGACAGAAGATGACCGGCGAGTAGGATCGTAAGAGGATCGACAATTCATCCCGATTGGCTCGAATGCCGCGGATATTCCAGTGGATAATGGACATAGGGTGAACAGAAAATGGAGGAACGTGACCAAGGGTGCTGTCAACTCAACGACTGCTCAGAGCTTGCGACCGACAGCATGGAATGGCATTCAGTCGAAGGCAGAAGATCCTGATCCATAGGTTGGTCAGGAGCAGCTCCAGCTACCAACGATCGGCCAGTTGACCGGCCACCAGCAGTGCGCCTCGGCGACACAGAAGACGGCCGAGGGCGATTTCCGCCAGGTGGTGCTGTAGATGGGACACGCCTTGGCGGAGAAGGAGAGGAACTGTGTTTCTTCGTAGCCTTCTTAGAAGTATGATGTTTAGATGGAGGAGGAACCGATGGTTGTGAAGTTGCGGTACGTAAAAACTCTTCACGAGAACGCTCTTTTTCGAAGACTTGGCGTCTGACTTTTGGGCTCGAGATTTAGCAGAACCCGACGAAGGGTGAGCCATAGAGTGGGCAGGCGAAAGTGGTGAGGTTGAACGGGCGATCTTTGCGCTGGCCGACCTGACGACCGAGGTACTAAAGGTGAGGTCGCAAGTCTGCGTGGCCGCCTCCTTTGTTGGCCGAGGAGAAGCAAGGACAGCGCTGTATTTTCCTTTCTGAGGCACAGTGGGCTGTCGACTGGCGAGTAACTTTCGAGCAGCAAAGGTCGACACCTTTTCCTTTACTCTTATTTCCTGGATGAGTTTTTCGTCCTTAAAAACGGGGCAATCTCGAGAGGAAGCAGCGTGGTCACCCATACAGTTGATGCAGCGAGGGGATGGAGGTGGACAAGCACCCTCATGGGCATCCTTGCCACACATAACACATTTGGCCGGATTGGAACACGACTGGCTGGTGTGATTGAACCGCTGACATCGATAGCAACGCGTAGGGTTTGGGACATGAGGGCGAACGGAAATTATCTCATAGCCTGCTTTGATTTTTGATGGGAGTTGAACTTTGTCAAATGTCAAGAAGACAGTGCGGGTTGGAATGATGTTCGAGTCAACCCTTTTCATAACCCGATGAACAGCTGTGACGCCCTGGTCAGACAGGTAGTGCTGAATTTCTTCGTCAGACAATCCATCGAGGGAGCGTGTATAAACGACTCCATGCGAGGGATTTAAGGTACGGTGCGGTTCCACCCGGACAGGGAAGGTGTGGAGCAGAGAAGTACGCAGCAATTTTTGAGCCTGGAGGGCACTGTGTGTTTCCAACAACAGGATGCCATTCCGTAGTCTGGAACAAGACTTTACAGGACCCGCAATTGCATCGACACCTTTCTGAATAATGAAAGGGTTGACCGTGGAAAAGTCGTGACCTTCGTCAGACCGAGAAACAACAAGGAACTGTGGCAACGATGGAAGAACCGTCTGTGGCTGAGACTCAGTGAACTTACGTTTGTGAGCAGACATAGTGGAAGGTGAGGAAACCATTGCGGAAGAATCCCCCATGATTACCGGCGTCTCCGATGGCGCGCTCCTCCCTTGTGGGGGCCCTCACCGAGGGCACACCCGCCTTAGGTGATTGTTCACACCTCAGGTCACACCTCCCGACAAACGGACGGAGGGACCAATCGGCACTTTCGGAAGGTATCAGCTCGGGTAATCACCCCTCCCTGGGCCTGGCCGTTACCAGGGGGTACGTACGTGTCCTACCTGTCTACCCGGGGCGGGGAATTAAGCGTTACCCCGTCACCGGCTGCGCATGGAAGTGCGTGGGTCGGCCTTCAGACACGCACAGGGAGGAAAGAAGAGAAAGGGAAAGGAAAGAAGAGGGGGTCTCAAACGCCGCAGTGGAGAAAAGGGCAAGGAGAAGAGGGAAGGAAAGGGAAGGACAGAGGAAGGACGAGGACTTTTAAGTGTAGAAAGCAAGTAAGTTGGAAAAGTTTCGAGCGTCCGTCTCCAGTGTGTGTGTTTGAGGTTTACGGGCGCTAAACAGCGAGGTCATCAGCGCCCAAACGTATAAAAACAGGAACACATGCAGTGAAGGGACTAAGACGAACAGCGAACAAGGGGAACAGCGAAAAGACACAGACCTGACGCAGTTCCAAATCTTCACGTACAGAGGCAAAACAAGAGGAAAAGGAGTGCACTAAAAAAGGAAAGGAAACAAGGAAAGGAGGACAGAAACCGAAGGGAAACAAGGAGGTAGACGTGACTGGTTGACCTCTTACCTAAAATCTGGGTGAGCCAGTCATCTAGCAGCACATTAAAAACCTCTCCCTAAAAGCCGTGGCAACAAATTGGACAGGACACAAAACCGTAAAACCTTAAACACAGACGTTGCGTCATCTTTCAAAAGAGAGGGCAAATCCGGTGGCAAAGAAACCACCGCCCTCTGGTCAGAGAATAAAAGACAGTCAAGTAAAATGTGGCGGACAGTAATCTGGACGCCACAAGCACTGCAGATTGGGGGATCCTCCCGCCGGAGTAGAAAACCATGTGTGAAGGGACTGTGCCCGATGCGGAGGCGAGTGAGGAGAACCTCATCCCGCCTGCATGACTGGGAGGAAGTACGCCATGGCCGCGTGGTGGCCTTCACCAGACGCAGCTTATTTTCACCGACGGCCAGCCACTCCTCTTCCCACTGACGCATAACACGAAAACGCAGGAGGGAAGTAACAGCACGGAGGGGGACGGCAAATTCAACAACGTCAGGGAGGGAACATGCATCTTTGGCAGCCACATCCGCCAGCTCGTTTCCCGTAATTCCCACGTGCCCCGGCACCCAGCAGAAGGAAACCTCCTTCCCCTGCCGCTGCAGGTGGAGTAGGGCATCATGGATGTTCTGGACGACCGTATCCGCTGGGTACAAGTGTTGCACGGTCTGAAGGGCACTCAGGGAGTCAGAACAGATGAGGAACTTACGACTGGGGACACATCTCATCTGCTCCAATGCCCGCATGATCGCAAACAATTCGGCATCAAAGATGGTAAACGCCGCAGGAAGCCGTAACTTGACGAGTCGATCAGGGAAAACAACAGCACAACCAACAGAGTCCCCCTGTTTAGAGCCATCCGTAAATACTGGTACATGGTCGGGATGCTGGTTTAAAATATCGTAAAATAAGGCGGTAAAAACAAACGCAGGAGTGCAGCTCCTCCGGTACTCCGACAAGTCTAAAACGACGCTGGGCCTCTGGAGCAACCAGGGAGGCAGGCGAGTAAAACATTGTCGTTGGGGGGCAACGCGCTCCACACCAAGGGACTCAAGCAAATGCTTGGCACGAATCCCAAACGGTCTCGTTGCCCTGGGACGACTGGAAAAGAGACGTTCCATAGGCGGTCGGGCAACGGTAGGGTACGCAGGGGAGGTAGGACAGGCAAGGAATTGACACACCCGTCGCACCATGAGGAGTTTCCGCCGGATGGCGAGCGGCGGTTCCCCTGCCTCAGCACACAGGCTGGGGATGGGACTAGTACGGAAGGCACCAGTGGCCAGCCTGATACCCTCATGGTGTCCGTCTCCAGACGTAGGCACAAACCACACTCCCAGAGGGGGAGAAAGGGAAGGAAAGAGCCAGAGGTGAGGGGGGGGGGGCGAAGTTGGGGGATGGGGAGGGATGCGGAAAGGGAAGGGAAGGTATGCAGCCCGGAAAGGAAGGAGGGCCACATTAGCTCGGGGTCCCGTGCTCGCTACGCACGTGTCCACAAAAGAGTTGTGGACCCCCTGGGGGGATCCCGCCATTGCGACGGAAACTCCCCCTCGACCCCGAGACGGTTGTAAAGGTCGAGGAAGCGTCGCTTGCAGTCCACTGAAAGGTGTTTCAGCATCTGACAGTGGATGCCATCTGGCCCAGGAGCGGAATCAGGGAAGTGGCTAGGGCACTGTGAAATTCCCACTCACTGAATGGAACATTGTAGGTTTCATGATGGTGGGTGTGAAAGGAAAGGCTCCGACGTTCCATCTGCACTTTAATGGAGCGGAAGGCCAGTGGGTAATTCTCAGATGCGGAATTCAGAGCAAAATGCTCTGCCAAGCGGTTGGCAATTACGTTGTAGTCAGCACTAACTGCTCCATTCAGTGAGAGCGCAAGGATGCTGACAGGGGTCCGATAGCCATAGAGGCGACTAATCTTGGCCCAGACGTGCGATGGAGAGACATGGAGGCCAATAGTGGACACATACCGCTCCCAGCACTCCTGCTTGCGTTGGCGGATAAGGCGGCGGACCCGCACACACAGCCATTTCAAGCTGATGAGGTGTTCAATGAAGGGATGCCGCTTGTGACGCTGCAGCGCCCGCTGGCGATCTTTAATCGCCTCAGCGATCTCAGGCGACCACCAAGGCACAGTCCTCCGCCGAGGGGACCCAGAAGAACGGGGAATGGAAGATTCTGCAGCAGTAACGTTGCTGGTGGTGACCGAGTGAACCACCGCATCAATGGCGTCATTAGAGAGGCTCAACAGTGGCAATGGAGGAGAACAAGTCCCAGTCAGCCTTATTCATAGCCCATCTGCTAGGGCGCCCAGAAGAGTGACGCTGTGGCAGTGACAGAAAGATCGGAAAGTGGTCACTACCACACAGGTCGTCATGCACACTCCATTGGACAGAAGGTAAGAGGCTAGGGCTGCAGATCGAAAGGTCGATGGCAGAGTACGTGCCATGCGCCATGCTGAAGTGTGTGACGGCACTATCATTTAAAATGAAAGATCGAGCTGTGCCAATAAATGCTTGATGGTGGTGCCTCGACCTGTTGCAGCTGACCCACCCCACAGAGGGTTATGGGCGTTGAAGCCGCCCAGTAACAAGAAAGGTGGTAGCAATTGGGCTATCAGTGCAGCCAGGACATGCTGCGTGACATCACCTTCCGGTGGAAGGTAAAGACTACAGACGGTAAAGCCTGTGGCGTCCACACCCGAACAGCGACAGCCTCTAAAGCTGTTTGTAGGGGGACAGACTCGCTGTGAAGAGAGTTAAGGACATATATGCAGACGCCAACAGACACCCTTTCATAAGCTGCCCGGTTCTTATAACAAGCCCAATAGCCACGGAGGGCAGGGGTTCACATTGATGGGAACCAAGTTTCCTGAAGAGCAATGCAGAAGAAAGGGTGACGGCTGATGAGTTGTCGGAGCTCAGCTAGATGTTGGAAGAATCCGCTGCAGTTCCACTGGAGTATGAAATTGTCCATGGCTGAGAAAGGCGTGAAGGGACTGGGAGGGCAATTTACGCCGCTTGTTCACTCACTGCCACCGATTCAGTAAACGCACAAGTGACATCCATGGCGTCTGAGGGACCGGCGAGATCCAGGTCTTCAGCAGACGCCAGAATCTGGACCTCGTCATCAGAAGCTGAGCTTGTAGGAAGCAGTGGGACAGGTGCCACCGCAATGTCGGGTTTCTCGGGTACCTTATTTCGCTGTGCCTTCGGTGGTTCAGGCTGGGAGGGCTTCACTGAGTCAGTCTCAGGAACAGACGACGACCGTGAAGCCCTACGACCAGGGACCGGTGGTTGTTTGAGCCACTTGCGGATGTCTGCTTTTGTACCGGTCGGAACTTTGTGAAGGGAGGTCCACAAGGGACCCCTTCCTGGCGAGAGGAGCCGAAGAAGTCTTCCGCTTCTCCGGCTGGGAATGGGGAACTGATGCCCCAATGGTTTGGGGGGGGGGGGGGTGTGTGTTGCTCCTGAAGTAGATGGAGCAGGAGCAACAGGGAGTGAAGTGCCGCCCCCCCCTCCATCAAGGGGGCAGGAGTGGTCCTCTGGCTCTGAGGGATGACGGTGTGTGGTGCAGCATTGGGAACTATAGCAGGAGTGACAGTGGCGGCATAAGTGGACGTCATGCGTATTGGATGCAGTTGTTCAAACTTCCGCTTAGCCTCAGTGTAGGTCAGCTTATCCAGGGTCTTGTATTGCATGATTTTCCGCTCTTTCTGGAGAATCTTACAGTCCGGCGAGCAAGGGGGATGGTGCTCCCCGCAGTTGACACAGATGGGACGTGGGGCACATGGAGTATCAGGATGGGATGGTCGACCACAATCGCGACAGATGAGGGTGGAAGCACAGCGAGAAGACATATGGCCGAACTTCCAACACTTTAAGCACCGCATCGGGGGAGGGATATAGGGCTTGACATCACAGTGGTACACCATCACCTTGACCTTCTCGGGTAATGTGTCACCCTCGAAGGCCAAGATGAAGGCACTGGTGGCAACTTGGCGATCCCTCTGACACCGGTGGACGCGCCGGACGAAATGGACACCTCGTCGCTCTAAGTTGGCGCGCAGCTCGTCATCGGACTGTAAAAGAAGATCTCCGTGAAAAATAATGCCCTGGACTATATTTAAGCTTTTATGTGGGGGCGATAGTAACAGAAACATCCCCCAGCTTCGTACCAGCGGGCAAGGCTCGTGACTGGGCACTGGATGCTGTTTTTATTAAGACTGACCCTGACCGCATTTTGGACAAGCCCTCCACCTCCCCGAACTTGTCCTCTAAATATTCTACAAAGAACTGAGGTTTCACAGAGACAAACGATTCCCCGTCAGCTCTGGTACAGACGAGATACCAGGGCGAATACCTTTCGCTGTCATTCGTAGCCTTTCGTTCCTTCCATGGTGTGGCCAGGGAGGGGAACGATTTGGGGTCATATACAGTAGCCTTAAAATGAGCTTTGGAACGCTTAGAGACTGCTGAAGGCTGGCCGCCAGCGAGAGATGATGTACCACGCTTCATTGCGGGTCATCCGCCCTGATGCCACCGACTCCAACCAAGGGCCCTCCCCACGGGCGCCACAAAGCCACAGCAATAGCCACCTGGCAGGATGGCCATTGCCGGGAGTCCTGATGCCCCAGGGAGATGGGCATCTACTCCTTGGCATATGTGGGGAGTTAACTGCGCAGGCATCAGTAGAGCAACCCCTGTGTTGTTAAGGGGCTACAACCAACAGGGTACATGGCAGCCCCACCACAACGGAATGGCTACTGTGCTGGATGTTAGGTGACATGTGGTCCATGGTCGTCGTCAGTGCAGAAAGTGGCACTGCACAGCGCAAGGTGGAAAGTGCACGCTGGAACGTATCCATGCCCAAGAGATGGAGAGCGGGCAGGACTGCAATGCAACGACGAATAAGCTGGCGAAAGTTCTCAACGCTAAATGGAGACAATGCACCAAGTAAGGCGCCCTTCCCCAAATGGCTCGCTCTTCGGAAGAATTTAGAAAGATGGAGGTCAAACACGAAACGTTTGAGACCCCCTTTTAGTCGCCTCTTACGACAGGCAGGAACACCACAGGCCTATTCTTAGCCCTGAACCCGCAGGGGGTCCACCCCACAGGGGATTGTGGGCGTTAAAATCCCCCAGGATAAGAAAAGGCGTGGGGAGTTGGGTGACAAGTGCAGCCAATTCGGTCAGGGAGACTGTAACACCTGGAGGGAGATAGACCCTGCAGACGGTTATGTCCTGGGTAGTCCTTACGCGGACAGCCACAGCTTCCAATGATGTTTGAAGGGGCACAGGAGCACTATGTACAGAGGTAAGGACATACACGCAGGCTCCACCCGACACACTATTGCAAGTGCTACAGTTACAGTAATAACCCCTGTATCCACGAAGGAAAGGGGTCCGCATTGCCGGGAACCAGGTTTCCTGGAGGGCAATGCATAAAGCAGGTGTCATGCTTAGAAGCTGACGTAGCTCAAGTAGACGGCTAAAATAAACGCCACAGTTCCACTGGAGGATTGTACAAAGCGTGTCCTGGAGGGGCATGAAGGCACTGAAAAGGCAAATTACTTCGCAGGGTCACATGCTGCCACCGACTGAGTGACGGATGTCACAACATCCATCGTTTCTGAGGAGACGCCGAGATCCAGGTCATCAGGGGATGCAAGGAGCTCGACCTCATCCTCAGAAGCTGAGCTGACAGGAAGCGTTGGCATGGGAACCACTGGGTCCTTATTCTTCTTGGAGAGCTTCCTCTTCTCTCTCTTGTCTTTGGGAGGAGGGTTTGCATGCTGAGAGGGCTTTCCCGACACATTATCAGGAACAGAGGAAGAGCGTGAAGCCCTTCGACCAGCAGTTGGTGGCTTCTTCAGCCACTGGCTAGTGTCTTGTGGGACACTGGGGAAGTCCTTGGAAGGGACTCCCCCAAGGGACCGCTTCTGAACAAGTGAGGCCGGAGGAGGCTGTTGCGTCTCCGGCTGAGTAGCCGGAGAGGGCCGTCGCTTCTCCCAAACTGTGTGTTTTGGGAGTAGTGGAAGATAGAGTGGCCCCTACCAGTGGTGGGGCAGGCGTAACTTGACTGTTCTGTGGGCCAACTGAGAAAGGAGTCTTTGCAGGAACTGGTGGTGGCAGTGTTACAGCAGCATAACTCCTCAACATAGGTGTGGGGTTGAGGTGTTCTAGTTTCTTCCTTGCCTCTTGGTAAGTTAAACTGTCTAGGATCTTAATTTCTTGTATCTTCTGCTCTCGTTGGTAGGCTGCACAGTCTGGCGAGCAGGGAGAGTGATGCTCCCCACAGTTATTGCAGGTGGGAGGCGGAGCACATGGAGCATTGGGATGTGAAGGTCGTCCACAATCTTGACACGTGGGGGCTGGCAGCGCAACTGAAGGACATGTGTCCGAATTTCCAGCACTGGAAGCATCGCATAGTGGGTGGGACATAGGGCTTGACATCGCACCGGTAGATCATGACCTTGATCTTCTCGGGCAAGCAGTCACCCTCAAAGGCCAGGATGTAGGCACCGGTAGCGATCCTATTATCCTTGGGTCCCCTGAAGACAGGACGAACGAAGTGTACACCTCGTCGTGCCAGGTTCTCTCGTAGCTCGTCATCAGACTGTAGCAGAAGATCTTTTTGAAAGATAATCCCCTGGACCAAAGTTAGGGACTTATGGGAAGTGACGTTTACAGGTATGTCACCAAGCTTCTCACAGGCGAGTAATGCCTGGGACTGTGCACATGAAGGTGCTTTTATCAGAATGGACCCACTCCTCATTTTGGAAACAGACGCCACGTCCCCAAACTTATCTTCAAGATGGGTCACAAAGAACAGAGGCTTAGTCCCCAAAATCGAATCCCCATCAGTTCTGTTGCACACAAGGTATCGCGGTCTATATGGTTCCTGTCTGTCCGCAGCCCTACGTTCCTCCCCTATGTGTGGCTAGGGAAGGGAATGAGTTGGGGTTATATGTCACAGCATTAAATTCTATCTTACTGCGCTTAGAGACGTTGGTGGTCGTGCGACCACCGGATTGAGACTTCACCCGCTTCATTGCGGTGCATCCAACCCGGTGCCACCCACTCTGACCAGGGGCTCTCCACACGGGCGCCACCCAGCCACAGCAAAGGCCGCCTTGCAGGATGGCCATTGCCGGGAGTCCTGATGCCCCAGAGAGACGAGCATCTACTCCTTGGCTTACATGGGGAGGTGTCAGCTCAGGCATCGGCAGTACGATCCCTGTGTTGTCAGGGGGCTACAACCTAGAGGGTACATGATGACCCCACCACAACGGGCTGGCTACTGTGCTGGATTATGGGTGCCATGGGAAGTCCATAGGTATCGTGGGTGCAGATGGTTACGCACTAAGGGCGTAACTTACACAATCCACAGCTGTGTAAGCCCAAAATGAGGGATGGAGGGTGCAGTTACGATGCCAAGACGATAAAGAGTGACAAGGTCTTAGGCCACAGAGGACTGATGGTGCACCACGTAAGGTGTTCTTCTCCAGGCAGGAATACCGCGGGCCTATTCTTACCCCCAGACCCGCAGGGGGGGGGGGGAGGGGGGGGGAGAGAGACAAGGTGTGGTAGTCCGTCCTGACGAAAATACCTACGCCTCCTCTAGCTCTCTCTCCACGCAGGTCGTCCTTTATGTGGAGTGTATAGCCTCATAGCTCAGGCGAATTTGATGGATGGAAATAAGTCTCCTTGAGACACAGACACAGTGGTCTACTCAGAGAGTAGACAAAGTTCCTCCACATGTGTCCTGAACCCCAGCAAGTTCCACTGAAGTATGGGAGCCATCTATGGCAGTAGTAGCACCTTCATCCTGTCTCTCCGACGGGGTGGGGAGACTGCAGCAGGTGGAGGGGCAGGTGTAGTACTCCATCAGCTCTGGGGAAGAGTCAGATGAAGCCTCACGTAAAACGACATCTGCATGGTTAGACTGTTTACCACGTGATTTGACCTGCTGTTGCTGCTGTACAGAAGCTTTCTGTGGTTTGGTGGGCTTTGGGGGAGCTTACGTGGGAGTGGGCTTCGGAACAGCCTCAGCTGTTGGAGGCGCCAGTGGCTGGCCCAAGTTCGCCATTGTACCTTTGTCTGCCATTCTAGTGGGGGCTACAGACTGAAACACTGGCTGCATTGCAAGTGCACTGGCATCTGCAGGTGATAGTGCCAACACTCACCACCTCTGTCTGCGTAGAGGCATTGGCTTTTGGAGTAGGCTTCTGAACCATGGATCAGCAAATGTGGAGGTTGCATCGACTTTTAGATCTTTTTGTCCTCACCATAGGGGATACACTTAGTTGTTTTTATTTCCTGGACTTTGCATTCCTCCAAAAATATTCGGCAATCCCTACTCCATACAGGGTGGTTCTCAGAGCAATTGATACATGTGGCTGGAGATGAGTAACCAACTCCTTCATGAGCAGCCTTACTACAGTTGCCACAAGTCGCTTCGCCTTTACAGCCTAAGGTGGTATGCCCAAAACGCTGGCATTTAAAACAGCGCATTGGGGTTGGGGAATAAGGCGAAGGAAGCCAGCTGTAACATGTTCAGGAAATTTCATGCTACTGATGGTAAGAATAAAGGAGTCGGATTTGACAAGATTGTCATCAACCCTCTTCATGATATGTTGGACATCAACGATACCTTCTGGAGCCCACTCACGTTGCAGTTCTCCCCTGGGAATGTCGACTAGATCCCAGCATGTCACAACACCTTTGCTATAATTTAAGGTGCTGTTGAGTTCAGTGTCTATGGCATACTCCCCAAGGCATTTAGCAGACTGCAGGTTAGTTGCTTGCTGGGAAGTGGAAGTTTACACTAGCGGGGTCCCATTACACAAACGCTTCACTGATTTTAAGGAGCCACAGATTCCCTCCAAACCCTTTTGTATATAGAAGGGCGAAACCTTCTCAAAACCACCCTCCTTCCGTTTCACAATGAGAAACACGTTCTGATTACCAGAATGCATTCTGTTACCAAAGACTTTACTTGTCAAAGAAGTGCCGGAGTCAGTGGGACTGATTTCACAAGACCTCTTGAGAGACTGGGTGTTAGAACCTTCCAGCGGCCCACCCTTTCCGCTGGGAGGAAGAAAAGAGGATTTCGAAGGATCCATCTTTGTCCCACGAGCAGCTAGGGAACTAGAAGTCCACCTAGACAGAGCCCCATTTGCCTGAGTAAGGCTTATATAACTGAGGTGCGGCAGGTACCCCAGAGGTTGCCCGCTAACGACTGTTCCACCTCAACAGCCATGCATCTCATCAGCGCACAGCACACCTTGAGATTGAGGGGTTGTTTATAGAGGTTTATTCCATCCTCCCGATTCGGGCAGTCAAACCAAGATCCCCATTCCCTGAGACACACAACGTTCCACCGCCGCGCCGCATGGTGGTCGCTGAAGTATGCCCAGAGCTTACGGTCACAGGGAACTGGCGGCGCTTACCAGTCCCCAGCTCAGGAACCCTGGGGTTGCTAAGCCTGTACCTGGCAAATGAATGCTGAGCCCCTGGGGCCCTGGTGCTAGTAAAAGATGATTAAAGTTGATGCCAGCGTCCCCTTTTATGCTGCTGCCTGTAAAATCCGGGAACTAGTGATGAGTGATACCATTACCTCGGCCTCCAATTCAACATCAGCAGACACACCCTTTTCCATCCTAAGCGAGAGGTCGAAGAACAGCTTCGGATCATCACATGGTAACCCCTTAACCCTCAGCAGATGCTCTATGTTCTCCATTCCTCTATCCTTCCCTGTCTTTACCACAGCTTGGCCCTTGTTAGGACTCGTCTGGGGGCGCTTTCGTCTCTCGATGCTTGCATGCATGCAGCCAATAGATCTTGGCTGCAGTTGCCAGTGGATACGCCAGTCAGTTACTTCCATGTTCCTATCATGTAGGGGAGCTTGGAATCCCAGGTACCTGCTGGCTTGGTCGCCTCCTACAGAGGCTGCGGCTCGTGAGCATCAAGGGGCTGGGCGTGGCTGTGGACGAGGCCCCTGGGAAATCCTTTGTCACCACATCCAAAAACTCGACCAATCGCTGCGATGGAAGGACAATGTTATAAAAAGTAACTACAAACTAGGCTGATGTTGGGCAGACTGCCTGCATTCATCTGTGGACGACACTGAGCTGAGGATGTCTGCCAGAACGCCAGGGCTGCAGAGCTGGGTTTCTAATACATGGCAGTTCCTAAGTGGGCGCAACTTTATTTCCTGCATGTGCACCAGAATTAACACTCTGCCAACTCGAGCAAGGCTGCAGCATGGGCGGAATATTGTGACTAGCTGTAGGGCAGGCTGCAACACCATGGAGTCGGCGAACCATGTCATTCAGCGCTGCTTCCTGAGTCATGAGGCCTGTATTCCCAGCACAATGACTTGGGAAGATGAGTTACGCGTGGCCTTCGTTCCAGAAGCTTCGAAGTTCATTGGGAGCCACACTGTCAAACTTCCGAAGGTCTTTGGATGCCGGACTTCTTGTGGTCCAGGACATTGCTGCACACGTCGCTGGGGACCAACTCAGCGTTGTTTGATCTCACCAGGAAAAGGTCTCCGTGTACAACCATGAAGCAGTCCACAAGAAGCTGTGCGGACTCTTCCCTGGAGTGCAGAACATCTCCACCACCTCAGTTAAAATCTCCTAGAGTGGGGTCTGGTCCCCAGCATCTGCAAGCTCGCTGCTGCAATTAGGCTTGAAGAAGGACCAATAACAATACATGTTCTTTGAGCTCTGAAATGGTGGCAAGCTGCTCTCTGACTGCACGACTGCAAAGTGTCGCACGATGGACCATACTAGCGTTGGCTAGGATCGGCTCACCTATCTTTTGGACTGCTGCCTGGTCCCTGTCCTGAAGGGACAATACCCTCCCTACTCGCGAGTGTCTTCCTTTTGCACTTGCAGCTACGCCTTTGTAAACCCAGTCTCTGGGTATATTCTCCTGTTGGTTCACATTCTCGAATAAAGACGGCTAATAAGGCATAATACACAGGAGCAACTGGCGGGAGTAACACTCTTAAGCCCGCATGATGTAGTCCATCAACAAAGGAGGTGGCGTACAAAACACTCGTTCGACCTATACTTGAGTATTGCTCATCAGTGTGGGATCCGTACCAGATGGGGTTGACGGAGGAGATAGAGAAGATCCAAAGAAGAGCGGCGCGTTTCGTCACAGGGTTATTTGGTGACCGTGATAGCGTTACGGAGATGTTTAACAAACTCAAGTGGCAGACTCTGCAAGAGAGGCGCTCTGCCTCGCGGTGTAGATTGCTCGCCAGGTTTCGAGAGGGTGCGTTTCTGGATGAGGTATCGAATATATTGCTTCCCCCTACTTATACCTCCCGAGGAGATCACGAATGTAAAATTAGAGAGATTAGAGCGCGCAAGGAGGCTTTCAGACAGTCGTTCTTCCCGCAAACCATACGCGACTGGAACAGGAAAGGGAGGTAATGACAGTGGCACGTAAAGTGCCGTCCGCCACACACCGTTGGGTGGCTTGCGGAGTATAAATGTAGATGTAGATGCGCAATATAAGGTAGTTCCGCTGTGCCCCATGCCTCTGGCTGGGATCGGTGAGTGGTGCCTCTAGCCTCTCTGCGGTGAAGTCAGAGTCCCTAGTGGCGAGAGACGGGTGCAGTGTCAGCTGCCGTAAGGGGAGCCAAGGCAAGCCAAAGGGTGACTGGTTTTTGCAGCTAATAGTGCAGGGCCACGGGGCCGTCACTTGTGGTGTCGGGACAGGCCTAGTCTGTACTAGTATCCGAGACGAGACCTTGTATCAAAGCCGTCGTTTGAGGTGTCGAGGCAGCTTAACGCTTTAGTATCCAAGACTAGTCTTTGGTTAATAATGGGCGACAGGTGCGGTAGTCGTCTGAGGTGTCGGGCCACAGTTGTACTGTGGGTTTTATTAGTATCCAAGTGCCCTTTTCAGGGCAGTATCCTTTTCAGGACCACCTTGTGTCCTTCTGAGGACAGTGTCCGTTTTAGGGCCGCGATGGAGCCGCTGGCAGACCGCACGGCAGTCGCCCTTAAAGTTGTCATTGTACTACCCAATCCCATGTTATGTGGGCAAAGGGCGGAAAATGACAGCATAGATGTGCGGTAGAGGTACCGCTTAAGTGGCCTCGTCGGTGACTTGTCTACGTTGCGAAAGAAATCTAGCAAATACAAGGACTATGGGCAGGAGGGGGAGCCATGGCCAGTACCCTCTCGAATTAGTGTTGGCCTCGTTGTGGCAGTGCCTTTCGCTTGTAGGAACAAAGGGTTCAATCTCGTCTTTATACTGGGGTCGTCGTTTCAGGTGTCGGGGCAGATTTCTGCCCTAGTATCCGAGACGAGTCTCCGGTTTGTAGGCCTACTGGCTGCAGGGGTGCAAGGTTTGTAGCCTATCTCCCCTCTCTCCTATGGAGTGCCTCAGTTGCGACGATGAATTCAATGGAGCCTCGGATGGAGGGCCTGAATGTACAGGAATCTCAACTTTCTACTGTGGTTACTGCAGACGCAAGACTTGGCAGGAATGTTGATTCGACAAGTTTAGATAACAGCATAACATGTCCTAATTGTGGGTTAGATATTAGTAGGCGAACATCGGCCCAACAGAAACAGCATATTCGTAGGTGCAAAGGCATGATTAATGCGCCCAACGAGGATGGCTTGCACAAATGTGCCATTTGTGATAGGGAATTTACGACCTTGATTGGACGGCGGCTGTTCATTTTAATGCCGCTGACCTAGTGCAAGCCAGTGGGAAATGAAAAGGGAATTGGAGTGCCTCTGAGATGGAGGAAATGGCGGTGTTAGAAGTGGCATGTGAGGGAGATTGGGCTACTCAAATAGAGTTAAACTCTTACTTGGGTAGAAAGTTAGGAAGAACAGCGGAAGGCGTTAAGAAAAGGAGAGCACTTCCAGAAAACAAACAGCTCCTAGCGAATGTGAAAGGCAGGATGGAGAACGTTATTGATGTGGTCCCCGATGAGGCTGTAGAATCTGCCAGTTATGCCACTCCACTAGAACAAGTCCGCTGGATAAACAATGAGCACATTACTTCCCACTTAGAGGAAATTACAGACCAGTGCTCACCTCCCTATAGAAGGCTGGTTGATTTGGCTCTGGACAATGCATCATCTTGGTCCGCCATCGATGACATGTCACCGGAATTATCGAAGAACTGAATGCAAGACCACGATGTAGATCTAGAAGAATGAGGAGACAGCCAAAGGTCACGAAGCCACGTAAGGGTGGCTGGAATGAACAGTGGAGAGCGAGGCAGCAGGGCAGATTTCGTAGATTCCGAGATGCCCAGTATCGGTAGTTAAATAGTAAAACAAACTTAGAGAAATTCTCAATGGCGACGAGGAGAATGGTACAACCACTAGACCTGATAGGAGTCTGCTTGTGGATTATTTCAAGGGCTACTATACAAGGGAGGAACATGGCCCCAAGATCGTGCTGTCGCCTAGGAATCCCGATTACATCAGAGAGACGAGTATGCCTTTCTCCTTGAGTGAAACTAGGAATTGGTCACATAAATTAAAGCGAACAGCTGCTGGCCCTGATGGCGTGACTCAAGAACATCTGAGGAGTATTCCTAATGTGAACTTGAAGGTCATGCTTAATGTGATGTTTGGTTTGAAACTACTGTCATCAATCTTTACAGTGAGCAAAACTATTCTTCTACCTAAGAAAGGCGACTTGCGTTCTCCATCCAACTGAAGACTCATAACTATTTCATCAATGGTAGTACGCCTTGTCAATAAGATCTTTGCTTATAGATTGGCCCAGATTATTTCTATCCATTGCGCCCAGCGGGGCTTCAGATCCATCGATGGAATTATGGCGAATGCACTTTCTTTGGATGTGATTATCAAAGAGCACAGGGCTAGAGGAAAGCCAATTTTTGTGGTCGCCCTCGATTTAATGAAAGCCTTCGATGGGGTATCTTGGAGTGCCATACATCAGGCACTGTGGTCGCATGGAGTGGATGAAATGACTCTGGAGTATATACTGCCATCTTATAAAGGAAAAACGACCAACTTGCAGCTCAGTAAAGACACCTTTGGGGAAGTTGAGTTTCACAGGGGAGTCAAGCAAGGAGATCCACTCAGCCCTGTCATCTTCAATATGGTAATGGACAGGCTTATGGAATCAATCAACCAGTCCTATGGGGTGGAAGTTAATGGAGAGAAATTAGCTGTTCTTGGTTTTGCTGATGACATTGTTCTCCTCTCGTCGACTAAAGAGGGCATGCAACAACATCTGCGTTGTGTTGAAAGATTTACCAAGAGCACAGCGTTAGAAGTAAATCCATTAAAAAGCAAGGCCTTCCAATTTATTATAGTGGCAGACTCCAAGCGATGTGCAGTCGAAACAAAGAGTATGTTTAAGGTATGAGGCGCTAAAATACCTGCCTTGAACATGCAGGAACAGCTGTACTACCTGGGGTACACGTTTGAGCACCAGGGAATTCAGACTCCATCTACTTTGTCATCCTTGTTGGACCGGCTGAAACGTGCCGTTCTTAAGCCCTGGTAAATGATAACTGTTCTACATACATACCTCACAACCAGGCTTGTTCACGTTCTTCCGAATAGCAACAATACAGCGAAGAAGTTGAACTACTTGGACCACCTAATTATTCAGTTTGTCGAGGGATCTCTCCATCTGCCTAAGACAACTCCAATGCCATTCATCCATGCTAAGCAGCATCACGGTGGCTTGGTAATACCTGCATTAAGGTTGCTGATTGGTTCTGTGTTTCACAGGAGAATTCAGCAGCTGCCTTCTGTCAATGACATACATCTGCAAGCCAACACTTGAACAGAAACTGTGTCCAAGCTTGTAGCCAAGCTCAAGAGAATCTTAACAGTGAAAGGTACAATAGTCGTCCCAACATCTGATGGGGTTACAAGATACTGGCAGACACATTACACAATTCTGCACTAGGCTGCAGCTTGGAGTATTGTCAACATGCCTCCGAGTGCAATAAGTGGATCAACGATCCTCCACCATTCTGGACAGGTAGGCAGTACATAGGCGCAGTCCATCTGAGAATTGGTTTGTTGCCTACCAGAGGAACCCCATATACACGGGGTCTTGCCGCCAACTGCAGAGCAGGAGGACCTTGCAGGAACCGGAGAGAGACTCTTCAGCATGTCCTCCAACGTTGCCCACTTACCCACTTTGCTAGGATACATAGGCATGGCCGAATAGGTAGCACAATCCAAAAAGAACTAGAGGATAGAGGCTACAAGGTAATTACAACACCATCTGTCACCCTGATCAACTCAGACTGGTATGTCCCAGATCTTCTAGTTACCCACGATCCTGAGTTCAAGCCAGGAACTGGGCATGGGACAATAATCGAGACAACTATAACGTACAAATGCACCGGGAGTCTCAATCGTGCCGAAATGTTCAAGAGGCAGAAGTATGAGCAACCAGCTGTTCCCAGCGCTCTCCAGCGGAAATAGAATCTAAGCCGCCCACCCGATATTATGCCGCTCGTTGTTGGCGCACAGGGTACCTGGGCACCCTGTAATAAGACTATGTGGAGCCGTTTCCATTTCCACCAGTTCCTCATTACAGAGCTCAACTGTAACAGCTAGTGTCAGAATACATCAACAGTTTATGCGTACAGTTTGGCGGACGGCTCGACAATAATGAGCACCTCTTCTCGACCATCTATAGAAGGCAATGCTAGGTGAAGGAACCCGGACATGATTCCTTCTTTGCCCCACCAATGGCATTACAGTAACTTGGACAAGATAGCCGTGAGGCTGTCCACCTACCTAGCCAAATACACAGGAGCAACTGACTGTAGTAACTATTACTCTCTCTAGCTCTGGCCTTCTAGTGGTGAGGGTTGTGAGGGGTGCTGAGAAAGATTATGCCTAGGCGTAATGCTTTTGAAGTTCCTCAACCTACAGAGCATGGTGTCTCACCCCCCTGCCTTTGTTCCAACTGGTGCAGCAACAAGAAGTAAACTTCAGTCTATGTGATCGCCGTAAGCTTATTGACACCAGTGCTTACTAATTTAAATTATAATTACATCACTGAAGATGGTCACTAAGTGACCGAAAATCGATTTTGCGATAATAAACAAAAATATACGACCAATGCTGTCTCTCCTTCCAAGTATACCCATTATCTGGTCGTAGTGCACAGGACACTATGGAGTCGCCAATCAATAAAAAGAAGTAAACTTGTCACCAGGCCTCCCATTGGCGTGCCTGTGCCAGCTGATGAGCCATCCAGCCAGCCAACTAGTGTGGGTCGAGTGCTGCTCCCTGCCCTCTGCCCTGAGTGTATGCGGTCCTTCTCAACCAAGACAGGGCTTGGTGTCCACCAGCGTTGTGTCCACCCTCCTTCTGTCAACACCGAGGTGCAGACTGAAAGGAAGAAGGCCAGGTGGTCCCAAGAGGAGATGTTGCGTCTGGCACATGCTGAGGTGACTATGTCCATCCAAGGCTGCCAGTTCTTCACTCAGGAACTTATCAAATCCTTCCCAGAGCGTACGCTTGAGTCTATCAAGGGTCAGCATAGGGGGCAAGCTTATAAGAACATGGTGTCCAACTTTGTCACTGAACGCTCTAGGGGTGATCGTGAGCTGCAGGGTCCTGCAGATGAGTCTGCTGTGGGTTCTTCTTCACCACACTCTTCATCTCTGGGGGAAGACGTTGACCATGTTATCTGGTCCCTTATTGCAGAGTTGCCCTCTTCTGGCCCATGGTTTCACTCGCTTGATGCTGTTGTGGCTTTGGGTCCGACCGCCAGCTGTAGTACCATCCAGGCAATGCTGCTGTCCGTCTTGGACGAATTAGGTAGCAAGGAACCAGCTGTTCACCTAGCTGTTGGTACGTAGACCCAACGGCCTCCTGAGCAGAAGCAGGCATGAAGAAGATGGGAGTAAGCAGTGGTCCAGTATGCTTTCAAAAGAATGTGGCACGTAGCATTAACGGCCTTCTCAGTGGGACACCCTCCATCCCAGGGCTGATTGAGTTGTGGGGGGATTTTTTCACTGCACCTCGCGTGAGGCCTCACCTTTCACGAGGTAAGGGTCTCTCGGATAAGTTGTTGCCCATCTCAAAGATCATGCCCTTCCAAAATTTACATGCACCCATTACTGCAGAAGAGGCTGTTGCTGCTGCTGCTGCTGCTACTACTCTCCTTCTGGTCCTGATGGCCTTACAGTGGCTCAATTACGTCGCCTTCCTCGTGAGGTCCTCCTCAAATTCCTTAACCTTCTACTCCTTTCACGTTCCCTCCCATCATGTCTCCTCCAAGCTCTGACAACCTTGCTGCCATAGAAGACCGCCGCAGCGTCCCCTGCTGACTTCCAACCAATCACAGTGTGTTCAGTGCTGACCAGGGTCTTTCAGAAGGTGCTGGTTGGCCGCCTTATGCGCCATAGTGTCTCGGACGGTCGTCAGCGGGCTTTCATCCCACAGGATGGGCTCTTCATAACACCTCTCTTGGATTGCAAGAGTTACCGATGGGAGATAATTTCAAGTACCTAGGCCTGCAATCCACCACATGTGGGTGCAGCTTGTTTCATCCTCGGTGGGAGGTCGAGAAGCAACTCGACACCATTAAGAGGGCAACACTTAAGCCTCAGCAAAGGCTATATTCACTTCGCTCTGTGATACTGCCAGGTATTTTACATGGCCTGGCCCTGGGTAGGACTTGATTGGGGGCCCTCTTGTCCCTCGATGTTTGCATGTTTGCAGCCATTAGATCCTGGATCCGCTTGCCAGCGGAAACATCCGTTGGGTACTTCCATGCCCCTATCTCTCATGGGGGCTTGGCCCCTTTATTCGGAGGCGGCGGCTCGCAAAGATGGAGGGGCTGGGTATGGCTGTTGATGATACCTACCACGACTCCCTCCAATGTGAAATACTTCAGTTTGACAACTCCTTATGATGGAATGGGGACGTCAGGGAACACTCGGCAGTTTGTCATAGGCCACGACTTCATCTCCTGCCTGCATGCTAGGATCAATGCCTTGCCTAGACAGTAGAGTACAAAAGGGTTCTTGAGGGAGGCTCCTAAGGAGGAATGCCACACACCTCTAGTCTCCGTGACGATCCAAAGTTTGTTGGGTGAAGGCAGGGTGCACCATTCATCACCACAAGTACCAAGGACCTTCTGCTGCAAAGCTGGTTTGAGATCACGTTCCAGAAGGCCAGTCTCCACAGCCAGTTCACTGACAGCCTGTTTGCCCATCAACATGTTCATCATCCAGGGTCCTCCAGCACTGGAAGCACTGCATAGGAGGGGGGACGCAAGCTTTCAAGTCACAATTCTAACCACCAAACCCGCAAGCGGGGTAGGCGAAGAAAGCGACATTGCATAAGGCATGGTGGAAACCGCATCCAGCAATGTATCCTCGCCCAAGAGATGGTGAATGAGCGGGACTGTAATGCGACAATGAGAAAGGGAGGGCTAAAGCTCTCTACACAGTATGGGCATGATGAACCATGTATTGCGCCCTTCCCCAATATTTTGAAGAAAGGAGGTCAATCACTACAGGGGACCAACACATAAAGGCTGAAATGTGTGAGACTCCTTTTAGTCGCCTCTTACAACAGGCAGGAATACCGTGAGCCTATTCTTACCCTGGACCCACAGTGGGGAACTGGTGGGAGTAATTATGAATCTCTGGTTCATAGCATATGGACTCTCGATCCACCCCTTAGAATCCTAGGGGATGTTGGGTGGATGATGGTTCAACTATCCTCTCGGTGGGAAATCCTAGCTCTGGCCTTCAAGTGGTGGGGGTCGTGAGGGGGGGCTGAGAAAAATTATGCCTAGGCGTAACACCTTTCAAGTTCCCTGACTGACAGAACAAGGTGTCTTTTAGGGCTTGGGGGTTGCCTCCACCCTTCCTTTATTCCAGCTGGTGCAACTGTAAGAAGTAAACGAGGTACCAGGGCTTCCACTGGAGTGCCTGTGCCAGCTGATGAGCTATCCAGCCAGCCAGCCGGTGCAGGTCGAGTGCTGCTCCCCACCATCTTCCCTGAGTGTTTTTGGTCCTTCTCCATGAAGATCGGGCTCAATGTTTACTGACGTCGTGCCCACCCTGCTGCTGCCAATGCAGAGGTGCAGACGGAAACGAAGAAGGCCAGGTGGCCCCAAGAGGAGATGATGTGTCTGGCACATGCTGAAGCGACTCTGTCCATCCAAGGCTGCCGGTTCTTTAATCAGGAACTTGCCAAAGCCTTCCCTGAGCGTACACTCGAGTCTATCAAGTGTCAGTGTAGGGGGTAAGCTTACAAGAACATGGTGGCTAATTTTGTTGCTGAGCTCTCCAACGGTAATCGAGAACAGCAGGGTCCTGCAGATGGGTCTGCTGTTGTTTCTTCTTCGCCACAGTCCTCTTCTCTGGGGATACCATGCTATCTGGTCCCTTATTGTAGAACTGCCCTCCTCAGGCCCACTCGCTTAATGCTGTTGTGGCTTTGGGTCCCACCGCCAGCCGTAGTACCTTCCAGGCAATGCTGCTGCCCATCTTGGACGAATTAGGTAGCAAGGAACCAGCTGTTCATCAAGCTCCTGGTACACAGTCTCAACAGCCACCTGAGTGGAAGTGGGTGCAAAGATGGGAGTATGCAGTGGTCCAGTATGCATTCAAGAATAATGTGGCACGTTGCATTAATGGCCGTCTCAGTGTCACACTTCATCAGCCACCCTCCATCCCAGGGCTGATTGAGTTCTGGAGGAATTTTTTCACTGTTCCTCAGGTGAGGTCTCAGCCTCCGCGTGGTGAGGGCCTCTTGGATAAGTTGCCATTTTCAAAGAACATGCCTTCCAAGATCTATGGGCACCCATTACTGCAGATGAGGCGGCTGCTGCTGCTGCTGCTCTCCTTCCTTGCAACTCCGCTGCAGTTCCTGATCGCCTTACTCTGTCTCAACTGTGTCGCCTTCCTCGTGAGGACCTCCTTAAATTCCTTAACCTCCTCCTCCTCCTCCTCCTCCTCCTCCTCCTCTCATACTCCCTCCCAAACCGTCTATTCCAAGCTTGTACCACCTTTCTGCCCAAGAAGACCGCCGCAGCGTCCCCTGCTGACTTCCGACCTATCATAGTGTGTTCAGTGCTGACCAGGGTCTTTTACAACAACATACCGGCGCTAGCAATGGGAGAGACCTTTAAGTACCTAGGCCTGCAATTCACCACATGTGGGTGCAGCCTGTCCCATCCTCGGTGGGAGGTCGAGAGAGAGCTTGACATCATTAGGAGGGCACCACTTAAGCCACAGCAAAGATTATTTTCCCTTTGCTCTGTGATCCTGCTGGGTATTTTTCACGGCCTGGCCCTGGGTAGGACTCGTTTGGGGGCCCTCTCGTCCCTCGATGTTTGCGTGTGTGCAGCCATTAGATCCTGGCTCCACTTACCAGCGGACACACCTGTTAGGTACTTTTATGCCCCTATCTCTCATGTGGGCGTGGGGATCCTGGCAGCTCACTGGCTGGGTCCTCTTCTTCGGAGGAGGCGGATCGTGATAATGGAGAGGCTGGGTATGGCTGCTGACGATACCTCCCAGGTATCCCTCTGACGTGAAATCCATCATTTAGACAATTCCTTACAATGGAATGGGGACATCATCAAATCCAGCTACCAACTGGTTCGGTGTTGGGCCGAGCGCCTGCACTCGTCAGTCGACGGTGCTGCTCTGCAGAAGTCCATCCGAACACCAGAGCAACACTGCTCGGCAGTTTGTCACAGGCCACGACTTCATCTCCAGCCTGCGTGCCAGAATCAATGCCTTGCTTATTCAGGCACGGCTCCTACGTGGCAGGTAGGGTGACACCAGATGCTGGGGCGTCTGCAACGCCATGGAGACTGCCAACCAGGTCATCCAGCAGTGTTTGAGGGGCGACGAGGTCCGCATTGCCCGAAATGACGCCATGGCGTCCTATCTGGGGCGAGGCCTCTGTCGAAGGAGCTATGACGTTCTTCTGGAGCCTCACCTGCGAACATCTGAAGGGTTGAAGACGCCAGACGTCGTGGCAGTCTGTGGCGAAGCAGCATCCATTATAGACGCACAGGTGGTCGGCGACAACCTCGACCCCGACTGGTGTCACCGAGAAAAAATTGCGGTCTACATCAAGCAGGCTAACCATTGCCAAGGTGCGAGAGCTCTTTCCAGCAGTCCAGGAAATCACCACCACGTCAGCAACCATCAACGGGCGTGGAGTCTGGTCCCCAGCATCTGCAAAAGCCCTTCAGGAGGTGGGTGTGACCAAAAGCCACTTCTCTACACTCAGCACAAGAGTGCTATTGGACATAATTACGGCGGCACGGCAATTCGACACCTCGACTGCCCCTCGCGGCCACACGATGCCCCACACTGGAGTTGGATAGGATGTGCTCAACCTGGCGCCTCAGGCATAATACTTGCTTTTAGTCATGTGTTTGTGTTTGATTTATTAGTGTATTCTTTGTATGCCATCTTGTAAACCTGCTCTATGGGTAACACTACTATGTATTAGTCACAAACGTGAATAAATCCGGCTAATAAAGCCAAATACAAGGGAGCTACTGGCGATAGTAAATATGACTCTCTTGGGAGACTTGAGCAGCAGCTTCGGTGAAATGACGGCACCATACGTATGAGCAACCAGCTGGGCCTGGCATGGGCTGATAGGCTGCATTTGTCAATGGATGGCGCTGTCATGAGGAAGTCTGACCAAACACCAGGGCAACATAACTGGTTTGTTAAGCTGCGGCGATTCATCACTGGCCGTGACTTCACATCCTGCAAGTGTACTGCAATTGATGCCCTTCCAGCCTGGGCACAAATGCAGCAAGGTCGCTTTGGTGACACCTTGAGCCCCACCTTCAAACATCCAAGGGAGTTAAGATGCCAGACATTGTGGCAGTTCGTGGCGATGCTGCCTAACAGTATCAATGCCCAGGTTGTTGGCGTCAACCTGGACATCGATGAGTGTCACCAACAGAAAGTTACAGTGGAGAAGTTGTCCATCAGTTAATCAGGAGCAGACACCCAGCAGTTCAGCTCAATACCACCAACTCAGCAACCATCTCATGGAGGGGAGTGTGGTCACCTGCCTCTGCACAAGATCTGCATCAGCTGGGCTTCAAGCAACAACACTTTGCGGTGATGGCAGCGCAGGTGCTCATCAGAACTGCTATGGCAGCAAGGCAGTTTGACACCATGACTGCCAGGATGTGCACAATGCCCCGGACTGGTGTTCGGCGATGGCCAAAATATTTGTTTCTTAATGCTGCTGCATGGCGTCCATTTCAGGCACAATCCCAACTTTGTTCATGTGCTTTTCCTGTCCTGTCTAGTGTTTGTAGTGTGTCATTTGTAATCCCCACTTTGTGGGTATATATCTTGCTGTATGCCGTTCACATACGTGAAGAAAGTCGGCTTTTATAACCAATTACATGGGAGCAGCTATGTCTCTCTTACGGTAGCTAAATCCACAGGTGCAACTGCTGTCAGTAACTATGACTCTGGTTGGTAGGTTGGTTTGTGGGGGTTGAAGGGTCCAGACTACAAAGGCAATCAGTCCCTTTTTCCACGACCATGAAGCACCCACAACGAAGAAAAACAAGCAACAGAGATGACAAGGGATGACACAGAACAAGGAAGACATAGACAAAGACCAGAGAAGAGGAATTAAAACATACAGAGGTTTGTCGACCATGGAAACGAAAAAAGGAAAAGCCAAACACAAAGAGACACTAAAAGTTATGACACTCTTAAGGTAAGCAAATACACGGGAGCAAATGTTGGGAGTAACTATGACTCTCTTAAGGTAGTCAAATAGTGGTGTATTCATTCAGGCAGATGCCCCAGTCTTCCCACGACAATCGCTGCTGTGGAGCTCCTTCCTTGGATTGTACCTACTGTGCAAGTTATCTCTTCACAAAGGAGCCACTCTCCACCCTCCCCCCCCCCCCCCCCCCGCTCCATCTCTGATAAGTTTCTCCCACAGTTGGAGCCAGTCGACTTTTTGCGCCTGTGGGTCCAATCACTAGTGAGGAGGAAAAGGCTACTTTGATGCATAGAGGCTCTGCCGCCGTCCCTTGCAGCTTCCTATAAGAGCAACTGGCGGGTGTAGCTGTGAGTCCCTTAATAGGGCAGGTCTATGGGGCCAGCACATAAGGTGTGTAAGACAGGCCTAGTCTGTACTAGTATCTGAGACGAGACCTCATATCAAAGCCGTCGTTTGAGGTGTCGAGGCTGTTTATCGCCTTAGTATCCGAGACGAGTCTTTGGTAAATAATGGGCGACCGCTGGGGTAGTCGGCTGAGGAGTTGTGCCACAGATTTACTGTGGGATTCACTAGTATCCAAGTGCCCTTGTCGGGGAAATGTCCTTTTCAGGACCTCCTAGTGTCCTTCTGAGGACAGTGTCCTTTTCAGGGCCACGATGGGGCCCCTGGTAGACTGCACGGCGTTTGCCCTTAAAGTTGTCATTGGACTACCCAATCCCATATCCTGTGGGTAAAAGGCGGAAAATGGCAACATAGGTGTGCGGTAGAGGTACTGCTCAAGCGGCTTCGATGAAGACATGTCGATGTTGCGAGAGGAATCGCGCAAATACGAGGACTACAGGCAGGGGGAGGGGGGGAGGGGGGAGAGCCTTGATGGCGTTTGGTCAGCACCCTCTCGGAGTGGTGTTGGCCTCAGAGTGGCAGTTCCATTCGCTTGTAGGGACAACACGTCAGTCCTGTTCTTATACCGGGGGCCATCACTTGAGGTGTTGGGACAGTCAATGGCTGTCCTAGTAACCGAGACGAGCCCTGGCAGATTAGGCAGACTGCCGTGGGTGAATAGGGTTTGCAGTCCAAACTCTGTCTGTTGCAAGACACTGATTTACAACGTGCGAAACAGTTAAGCCTCAGATGGGGGGTTTGAATGGACAGAACCCCCAACACGATCATGGCTTGGACAATGCCATAGTCCTGGTATGATAATAGATCCATCAGGTACTTCTGGCAGTGTGCTATGCCCCTTATGTGAACTAGAGATAGGCGGCGAAAAACCAGCCCAACAAAAGGAACATATCCGCAGATGTAAAGGGAAACCTCACACAACTAATGAGGATGGCTTGATAAAATGTCAGCACTGATCGGAATTTGTGAAATGTTATAGGCGTCAAGTTGCATGAGAAGAAGTCATATCCTGTACTATTCAATTCTGAAGATCTTGCACAATGCAAAGGTAAGCACAAAGGGACCTGGACGTCCGCCGAAATGGAGGAATTAGCTAATTTTGAGGTTCAATTGGAAACTAGATGGAGTGTCCAAGCGAAGTTGAATGATGAGCTGGTCAGGAGGATTGGTAGATCATCGGAATCTATCAAGAAGCGCCGTACGAATGCAGAATACCTGGCTATTCTTGCTGCTATGAGATAGAGACTGAATGAGTCAGAAGGGGTTGAGGATGGCACCATGTCTCCCCCTGAGCCAATACCTGAGGAAGATCTACCTAAGGCTTGGATCTTGAACGACGCAATTATCGAACATGTACAAGCATTAAGAAGAAAATATTCGACGGCCTTCCAGTCTTTGATCACCGCTGTGTGGTCAAGATATACTGCGTGGTCTGAGATCGAAGGCCTGGTCTCTAATATTATTGGGAAGCTGACTGCCTCTGGTGCTGCGAAGCGCCTAAGACGAAATAAGAGGCCTGCACAAAGAGAAAGTATGAGCAAAAGCATGAATGTCAACAGAGCAAAACAGTGGAAAGACTGTGCAACACGGTTTCGGCTGACTCAGTACAGATGGCTTTACAATAGGGCAAATCTCGTTAAAGACATCTTGGATGGCAATGACAACGTCGATGACACACGACCAGCCAATCCTGACCTTGTCAACTACAATGCTAGCTATTTTGCAGCGGAGCCAGTTCGCCCAGCAGTAATATTTGTACCCAGGGATCCCACAAAGATTAAAGAAACTTGTCAGCCCTTCTCTCTGAGAGAAACGAATCTGTGGGCAAATTGAAGAGAACAGCTTCTGGGCCTGACGAAGTAATTCACATTCACCTGCGTGGTATGCCCAAGGCTGACTTGAAGGTCCTGCTAAATATCTTATTTGGCTTGGAAACGCTGCCAGCATCTTTAAAGTTGAAGAGAACATGCTTATTGCCTAAAAAAGGCGACTTGTCATTGCCCTCTAATTGGCGGGCAATTACGATTTCATCGAACATCATACGTCTCCTCAACAATATGGTGAGCTTCAGAATGTCACCATCAATTGAGATTCACCCAATCCAAAGAGGCTTTCGGTCAGTAGATGGCATTTTGCCCAATGATTTTGTGCTACATGTAGTAATCAAAGAACACAGAGAGATCAATGGCTAAATCATACAAGGGTTTCCCACGATATCTAAGGATTTTGACCGTGTGTCATGGACAACGATTCACTATGCTTTGTGGACCCATGGTGTAGATAACTACACCATGGAGTATATAATGTCATATAAACATCACGTGACGACGCTGAAGATTAAGTCAGCTGAAATTTGGAGAATCTAACTTTGCAGAGGTGTGAAGCAGGAGGATCCTCTGAGCCCAATTGTATTCATTCTGATGGTAGACCACTTGATACCTATCCGGCAGGAATTTGGTGCAACGGCAAATGGTATTAAGATTGGTGCCCTAGGTTTTGCAGATGACATCGTTCTGCTATCTGACACCCTGGAAGGAATGAGACACCACATTAAAAGAGTTGAGACTTTCCTGAAGTCTTCCACATTGGAAGTGAATGCTGATAGGTTTAGGGTTCCACAAGTGGTGCAAGTCGCCCACACTAAGGAATGCGTAATACACACTAAGCTGCTGTTTAAAAACGATCATAAAGTGATACTAGCTTTAAATGTGCAGGAACAGCTACAGTACCTGAGGTATCATTTCGATCACCATGGCATCCAGTCACCCTCTCCATCTAAGCTCGAGGTCTTGCTAGACGGACTCCACGAAACTGCCATGAAGCCTTGGCAGAAAGTCATTATAATGCACACATGCCCGATTCCTAGATTGATCCAAACACTTGAGACCACCAATATCTCATTCAAGAAGTTACAGTATGTAGACCATTGTATTTGGCACTTTGTGAAAGCTACTCTCCATTTGCCAAAAACTTCGCCTACGCCATATATACATGCCAAGCAGCGAGATGGTGGCCTGAGCATTCCAGCACTGCGCCGTTTAGTAGGCTCTGTCTTTCTATGGCGCTTAGAGAACTTACCAAAACACCAATGAGGCCCATGTGCAAGCACAGACGGTCACCAAGCTATTGGCTAGACTAAGGAAAATATTGACAATTGGAGTCAGCTGCTACCACCTACTGCCACAGCAACTTCCTTATTCTGGAAGAAGAGCCTCCATAACACTGCGATGGGTAGAGGCCTTGAACACTGTCAGAACCCCTTTGAAACTAGTAGCTGGATAAATGATCCTCCACCTTTCTGGACTGGCAGGGACTCTATTCGCGCCCTTCAACTGAAGATAGGTCTCCTCCCCACTAGGGGAGCGCTGTATACAAAATTCTTATACCACGGCCGTCGTTTGAGATGTCAGGGCAGATTTTCTGTCCAAGCATCCGAAACGAGTCCTTGGTTTTGTAGGCCTATCGGCCACAGGGGTGTCAGATTCGCAGCCTACTTCCCCTCTCTCCTAGGGAGAGCCTTAATTGCGATGACTAATTCAATGGAGTCTCGGATGGAGGGTCCGAATGTACAGGACTCTCAACTTTCAACTGTGGTTACCACAGACACAGGACTTGGCAGGAATGTTAATTCGCCAAGTTTAGATAGCAATGTCAAATGTCCAAAATGTGGGTTGGATATTAGTAGGCGAACACTGGCCGTACAGTAACAGCACATTCGTAGGTGGAAAGGCAGGAAAAATGCGCCCAGTGAGGATGGCTTGCACAAGTGTGCCTTTTGTGACCATGAATTTAAGTCTTTAACTGGCCGGCAGCTGCATGAGAAACAAGCACATCCTATTCAATTTAATGCTGCTGACCTACTCCAAGGTCCTGGCAAGCGGAAAGGTAATTGGAATACCGCTGAGATAGAGGAAATGACTGTGTTCGAAGTGGAACACAAGGGAGAGTGGTCTACTCAAGTACAGCTTAATTCATATCTGGGTAGACAGCTAGGTAGATCAATTAAGGGTATTAAGTAATGGAGGGCACTTCCATAATATAAACAGCTCCTGAAAAGTGTGAGAAGCAAGTTGGAGAACGTCCTTATTGAGGTCCCTGACAACTATACAGGATCTGCCGCTTCCACCACTCCAGTAGAACAACGACAATAGATAAATAATGAGCACATTATTTCCCATTTGCAGAAAATCAAACAGCAGTGCTCACCTCCCTATAGAAGACTGGTTGGTTTGGCCAGCCGGAGTGGCCGTGTGGTTCTAGGCGCTACAGTCTGTAACAGCGAGACCGCCGCGGTCGCAGGTTCGAATCCTGCCTCGGGCATGGATGTGTGTTGTGTCCTTAGGTTAGTTAGGTTTAAGTAGTTCTACGTTCTAGGAGACTGATGACCTCAGAAGATAAGTCCCATAGTGCTCAGAGCCATTTTTTAACTGGTTGATTTGGTTCTAGATAATGCATCATCTTGGTCCTCCATCGATGACCAGGTCACGGAAATCATCGAAGGACTGAGTACATCATCACAACCCAGATCTAGGAGAATGCAGAGATGGCCAGCTGCCAACAACCCACGCTACTACACAAGGGAGGAACGTGGCCCGAAGACTGTGCTAACGCCCAGGAACCACGAATCCATCAGGGACACGATTATGCCTTTCTCTGTGAGCGAATCTAGGAAATGGTCGCATAAATTAAACAACAGCTGTTCCTGATGGCGTGACTCAAGAACATGTGAGGATTCCTGATGTAGACCGGAACGTCGTGCTCAATGTGGTGTTTGTCTTCAAACAACTGCCATCAGTTTTTACAGTGATTAGAACTTGTCTCCTTCCTAAGAAACGCGATATGCGTTCTCCATCCAACTGGAGACCCATAACAATTTCATCAGTGATTGTACACCTTGTTAATAAGATCTTGGCTTAAAGATTGGCTCAGGTTATTCCTATACATCCTGCCCAGCAGGGCTTAAGATCCATTGATAGAATTATGGCGAATTCACAATCTCTTGATGTTATAACCAAAGACCATAGGACCAATGGGAAGCCAATTTTTGTGGTAGCCCTTGACTTAACAAAAGCCTTTGACCAGGTATCTTGGAGTGCCATCCATCAGACACTGTGGTCTCTCAGAGTGGATGAATTAACTCTAGATTACATACTATCATCCTATAAAGGATAAACTACCGACTTGCAGCTGGGTAAAGACAGGTTTGGTGAAGCTGAGTTTCATAGGGGAGTCAAGCGAAGGGATCATCTCAGCCCCATCATCTTTCATATGGTAATGGATGGGCATATGGAATCAACCAGTCCTATGGGGAAGATGTCAACGGCGAAAAATTTTCAGTTCTTAGTTTTGCTGGCGATGTTGTTCCTCTCTCGTCAACTAAAGAGGGTATGCAATAACATCTGCATTGTGTGGAGAGATTTACAAAGAGCATGGCGCTTGAAGTAAGCCCTTCAAAAAGCAAGGTCTTCCTGTTTATAAGAGTGGCACACTCCAAGCAATGTGCAGTGGAAACACGGAGTCTTAAGTTATCAGGCGCAAAAATACCTGCCTTGAATGTACAGGAACAGCTGCACTACCTGGGCTACACGTTTGAGCACCATGGAATTAAGATTCCATCTCCATCAATTTTATCATCCTTGTTGTACCGGCTCAAATGGGCAGCTCTTAACCCACGGCAAAAGATAACTGTCCTCCATACGTATTTAATACCTAGGCTTGTCCATGTTCTTCAGAACAGCAACATTACAGCCAAAAAGCTGGACTACTTTGATCGCCTGATCGTTCAGTTTTTGAAGGCAATTCTCCATCTGATAATTAAAAAACAATCTTGATCGCAAATTTCTTTTAATCGGAGTGACCGGTTTCAATCCTTAAGGATATTTTCAGACCCCAGAACGGCAGGTGGTCTTCCATGGAGCCAGCTGCGCCGACCTACGACGCTCAACCGAACGGTCAGTTCAACGTCGTGAGTCGATGCAGCTTGCTCCATGGAAGTTGGTTGGTTGGTTTGTGGGCGGCCTCCATGGAAGTCCACCTGCCGTTGTGGAGTCTGAGAACGATACTTTAGGACTGAAAACGGTCACTGATTAAAAGAAATTTGCGATCAAGACTGTTTTTTAATCATCATATTAAAATAAGATCGCTGATAATGTTCCCAAAACTTTTTCAAAAATTTTAAATTCTCCATCTGCCTAAGACAACTCCAACGCCATTCCTCCATGCTAAACTGCGCGACGGAGGCTTGGGAATACCTGAGTTAAGGCTACGGTCATCGGTCCCTTTCTCCAGAACTGCAAAAACCCACACAGAATAAAAACGAAGAACGGAGACAACAGACGACACAGGACAAGAAAGACTTAGACAGAGATCAGACAAAACGAATTAAAATCACACAGAGTGTGATGGTGGTTGGCCGACCAGAGAGGAAAAAAAAGGAAAAGCCAACCACCGAGAACACATTAAAAATTCAGGCCAGAATCAAAACAAAAAGGACATAACAACACATGTGATAAAAGCCCCCTGCCCGAATACAACGCAAAACCAAGCCTGCCATAGCAGAGTCATCAGTTAAAAGGGCAGGGAGCGTGTCACGCAGCGCGAACGTCTGCCTAAGCACAGCTAAAACGTGACACTCCAACAAAATGTGGACCACAGACAAAACGGATCCGCAGCGACATAGAGGTGGGTCCTCACAGCGCAATAAGTGGCCGTGCGTCAGCCGAGTGTGCCCAATGTGCAGCCGGCAGAGGACAACAGACTCCTTGCGAGAGACCCACATGGATGACCGCCACACAGTCGTCGTCTCCTTGATAGCACGGAGTATTTTGGGTGTGGTCAGATCGCGCCATTCAGCGTCCCATAGCGCGAAAACTTTGCGGCGTAAGACTGCTCGCAAATCAGCCTCCGGGAGGCCAATGTCCAGAGTTGGTTCACTGATGGCCTGTTAGGCCAGACGGTCAACATGTTCATTGCCCGGGATGCCGACATGACCAGGGGTCCACACAAAGACCACAGAGCAGCCGCAACGGGCAAGAGTATGCCGGGACTCCTGGACAGCCATCACCAGATGAGAGTGAGGGAAACACTGGTCGATAGCTCGTAAACTGCTCAGGGAGTCGCTACAGATAACGAAGGACTCACCTGAGCAGGAGCGGATGTACTCTAGGGCACAAAAGATGGTGACCAGCTCAGCAGTGAAAACGCTGCAGCCACCAGCAATGAATGTTCTTCATAGTGGTCCCCTAGAGTCAGAGCATAACCGACACGACCAGCAACCATCGAACCGTCAGTGTAAACAACGCCAGAGCCCTGATACGTGGCAAGGATGGAAAGAAAGTGGTGGTGAAGGACTGAGTCCTTCGGGCCCTGTACCAATTCGAGCCGACGGCAAGGGCGGGGCACACACCACAGGGGTGTACGCAGAGGAGCCTGGAAAGGAGGTCGAAGAGGGAAAACCCCAAGCCCGGAGAGAAACTCTTTGATGCGGTCCGCGATCATACAACCCGAGCGGGGCCGACATTCTGGGAGACGGACGACCGACTGCGGGAACTGGAGATGATAATTAGGATGCCCGGGCAAGCTACAAACATGCGTAGCATAAGCAACCAGTAAACGTTGGCGCCGTAACTGCAGTGGAGGGACACCAGCCTCCACAAGTATGCTGTCCACAAGGCTGGTCCGGAAAGCACCAGTGGCAAGTCGGATCCCACTGTGAAGGATTGGGTCCAACACCAGCAACACAGATGGGGATGCTGAACCATAAGCCAGGCTCCCATAATCCAGACACCTGGTAGAGCCGTAAGAGGGTAGATCGGTCGGCGCCCCAGCTGGTGTGGCTCAAGCACCACAGAGAATTAAGATGCCGCCAACACGTCTGTTTAAGCTGCCACATTCAAAAACCGATGCGTGTCCACCACAGCAAGAGATTCACTGTCAAGATAAAGCTGTGGCTCTGGGTGAACAGTGAGTCGCTGGCAGAAATGCATAACACAGGTCTTGGCAGCCGAAAACTGGAAGCCATGTGCTACAGCCTTGCGGATAGCGTCCTGCAGCTGACGTTCAGCAGCTGCAATGCCAATGGAGCTATAGTAGAGGCAGAAGTCAGCATACAAGGAAGCTGAGACAGATGTTCCCACCGCCGCAAAAGCCCATTAATTGCAATTACAAGCAGGCAGACACTTAAGACAGATCCCTGCAGTACCTTGTTCTGAACTCTGAGGGGAACTATGGGAGGCCGGAACTTGCACGTGGAAGGTACGATGCGAGACAAAATTTCGTATGAAAATCGGCAGCGGAACCCGAAGACCCCAACCATGAAGTGTAGAGAGGATGTGATGTCGCCATGTCATATCGTATGCCTTCCACATGCCAAAAAATACAGCGACGAGGTGCTGACGGCGGGCAAAGGCCGTACAAATGGCAGACTCAAGGCTCACCAGATTGTCGGCGGCAGAGCGGCCTTACGGAACCCACCCTGAGATGGAGCCAGAAGGCCCCGAGACTCGAGTACCCAACTCAACAGCTGGCTCACCATGCGTTCGACCAACTTGCAAATAACGTTGGTGAGGGTAATGGGGCGTTAGCTATCCACCTCCAGTGGGTTCTTGCCAGGTTTCAAAACGGGGACTACGATGCTTTCCCGCCATTGCGACGGGAACTCACCCTCGACCCAGATACGGTTGTAAACGTCTAGTATGCGCTGCTGGCAACCCACCGAGAGGTGTTTCAGCATCTGACAGAGGATGAGATCAGGCCCGGGAGCCATATCAGGGCAAGCAGCTACGGCACTTTGGAATTCCCAATAACTAAACGGAGCTTTGTACGATTCAGGGTGGCACATGTGAAATGAAAGGCTCCGACGTTCCAACCACTCTTTAATGGAGCGGAAGGCCAGTGGGTAATTCGCAGAAGCGGAACTCAGAGCAAAATGCTCTGCCAAGCTGTTGGCAATTTTGTCAGGGTCAGTACAAACTGCTCCTTTCAGTGAAAGTGCAGGGACACTGACGGGGGTCCAATAGCCATGAAGTCGCCTAATCTTGCCCCAAACCTGCGATGGAGAGGTATGGATGCCAATCGTCGAGACATACCGTTCCCAGCACTCCTGCTTGTGTTGGCGAATGCTGTGGTGGGCCCGTGCACGGAGCCGTTTAAAGGCGATGAGGTGTTCTAATGAGGGATGCCCTTTGACACTGGAGCGCCCGCCTGCGATCTTTAATTGCCTCAGTGATCTCAGGCGATCATCAAGGCACAGTCCTCCGTTAAGGGGGCCCAGAAGAACAGGGCGTTGCAGATTCCACTGCAGAAACGATGCCGGTGGTGACTGAGTGAACCACCGCATCAATGGCGTCAGTGGAAAGAGGCTCAATACTGGCAATGGAGGAGAACGAGTCCCAGTCAGCCTTATTCATAGCCCATCTGCAGGTGCACCCAGAAGAGGGACGCTGTGGCAGTGACAGAAAGATCGGGAAGTGGTCACTACCACACAAGTCGTCATGCACACCCCATTGGAGAGACGGTAGGAGGCTAGTGTTGCAGATCGAAAAGTCGATGGCTGAGTACGAGCCATGCGCCACACTGAAAAGTATGAAGGCACCATCGTTTAAAAGGGAAATGTCGAGCTGTACCAATACATGATCAATGGTGTTGCCTCAGCCTGTTGCCACTGATCCACCCCACAGAGGGTTATGGGCGTTGAAGTCACTTAGTAACAGAAAAGGTGGCGGCAATTGGGCTATCAGCACAGCCAGACCATGTTGTGGGACATCACCAACCAGTGGAAGATACAGAGTGCAGACAGTAACAGCCTGAGGCGTCCACATCCAAGCAGCGACAGCCTCTAAAGGTGTTTGGAGAGGGGCAGACTCGCTGTGAAGGGAGTGAAGGACATAGATGCAGACGCCACCAGAGACCCTTTCGTAAGCTGCCTGGTTCCTATAATAACCCCGATAGACACAGAGGGCAGGCATTTGCATCACCAGAAACCAAGTTACTTGAAGAGGGATGCAGAGGGAAGGGTGAAGGCTGAGAAGTTGTCGGAGCTCAGAGCAAGATGGTGGAAGAAACTGCTGCAGTTCCACTGGAGGATGACATTATCCATGGCCGACAAAAGCGTGAAGGGACTGGGGAGGCTGATTACGCCTCCTGGTCACCTGCTGCCACTGATTGAGTACCTGTGCAACCACTATCCATCACGTCAGAGGCCGGCGAGATCCAGGTCCTCAGCGGACGCCAGAATCTCCACCTCATGCTCGGACGCAGAGCTTGAAGGTTGAGGTGGGGGTGGGTGCCACCACAAGTTCCTTGGTCTTAGAGGTCTTCTTGGATTTCTCACGCTGCTCCGTGGGTTTCACTGGCTGGGAGGGCTTCACCAATTCAGTTTCTAGGACGGAGAAGGATCGCAAAGCCGTACGACCAGCTGGTTGGGGGCGCTTATGCCATTGTCAGGCATCAGCCTTCCCACTTGTGGAGATCTGAGAAGGGAGGGACCCAAGGGACCACTTGCGAGCGAGAGAAGCTGAAGAAGTTGGACGCTTCTCCAGCTTAGAAGCGGGAACAGACGTCTCAAATGGGTGGGGGGGGGTGTTTCTCCCAAGGTTGGTGGTGCAGGAGCAACAGGGGGGATAGTGCCCCCTACTGGCAAGGTGGCATGTGATGTACAGCTTGGTGATCCGACTGGAATTCGCAGTACAGATGGGGCTAACACAGTTGTCGCTGCAGCGGCATATGAGGAAGTCATCCATACAGGATGCAGTCGTTCATATTTCCTCTTAGCCTCAGTATAGGTCAGTCGGTCCACGTTCTTATATTCAATTATTTTGCGCTGTTTCTGTAAGATCCTGCAGTCTGGCGAGCAAGGTGAATGATGCTCTCCACAGTTGACACAGGTGGGAGGCAGGGCACATGGAGTATTGGGATGTGATGGGCATCCGCAATTTCGACATGAGAGGCTGGAAGTACAGTGGGAAGACATATGGCCTAACTTCCAGCACTTGAAGCACTGCATCAGGGGAGGGATATATGGCTTACCATTACAGCGGTAGACCATCACCTTGACCTTCTCAGGTAATGTGTCACCCTCGAAGGCCAAGATTAAGGCACCAGTGGCAACTTTATGATCCCTCGGACCCCGGTGGACACGCCAGACGAAATGGATACCTCGTCGCTCTAAGTTGGCGCACAGCTCATCATCGGACTGTGAAAGAAGATCCCTGTGGAAAATAATGCCCTGGACCATATTTAAGCTTTTATTGGGCATGACAGTAACTGAAATATCCTCCAGTTTCTTACAATTGAGCAAGGCTCGTGACTGCGCAGAGGATGCTGTTTTTATCAAGACTGACCCTGACCACATTTTGGACAAACCCTCCACCTCCCCAAACTAGTCCTATAAGTGCTCTACAAAGAACTGAGGCTTTGTTGACATGAAAGACTCCCTGTCAGCTCTCTTACAAACTAGGAACTGTGGCGAATATCTGCTACTGCCATCCTGAGACTTACGCTCCTCCCACAGTGTGGCCAGGAGTGGAACGTTTTGGGATCGTATTTCGAGCGTTAAATTGATCCTGAGAACGCTTAGCGACTGCTGGCGGCTGGCCACCAGCGAGAGATGATGTGACACACTTCATTGTGGGTCATCTGCCCTGATTCCACCCACTGACCAAGGGCCTTCCCCACGGGCGCCACCCAGCCTCAGCAAGGGTCACCTGGCAGGATGGCCATTGCTGGGAGTCCCAATGCTCCAGGGAGATAGGCATCTACTTCTTGGCATACGTGGGGTGTTAACGGCGCAGGCATCAGCAGAGCAATCCCTGTGTTGTCAGGGGGCTACAACCAACAGGGTACATGGCGGCCCCACCACAACGGACTGGCTACTGTGCTGGATGTTAGGTGCAAGGAAGTCCATGGTCGTCGCCTCCGCAAAAACCAACACTGCACAGTGCATAATGGAAATTGCACCCAGGAACGTATCCTCGCCCAACAGATGGAGAACGAGTGAGACAGCAATGTGACGACGATAAAGTTGGGTAGAGGTCTCAATGCATGATGGACAAAATGCACCATGTAAGGCTCCCTTCCCCAGTTGGCCCGTTCTTCGGAAGAATTTGGAAAGATGGAGGTCAAACCCGAAAGGGGACCATCATATATAGGCCAAAACGTTTGAGACTCCTTTTAGTCGCCTCTTACGACAGGTAGGAATACCGCAGGCCTATTCTAACCCCCAAACCCGCAGGGGGTATGGGGCAAGGGGATTCCCTGCCCCGCTGCCCCTTGTTTCGGCTGGCCCCAACACACAAAAAAAGGTAGCAGTCTTCCCACTGGAGGTGTTGTGTCAGTTGTTGGGTCACCATCCAACGCCACCAGCCTGTGTCGAGCCGCAGTGTCTGATGTCCAGTGTCCAGAGTGCCTTCGGAGCTTCAGCACCAAGATGGGTCTTGGTGTACAACATTGCAGAGCACATCCTGATGCAGCCAACATGGATGTCAACATCCAAAGGATGAAGGCCAGGTTGTCTAGTAAAGAAGTACACCTGGCCCACCCTGAAGCAGCACAAACACTCGACGGCACCTGGTTCCTTAACCAAGAGCAGATAAAGGCTTTCCCACATTGGTCGCTGAAATCCATTGAAGGTCAGCGTCAAGTGGCAGCAGGAGCCAAGTCACCCAGTTTGTTGCTGCCCTCTCTGCTGCTGGGGAGGGACCATGTCCGTCAGATGCTGCTGTGTTCACTGTGGAGAAGTCTGTAGCTTTCACATTCTCTACTTTCACTGAATATCTTGTTGACCAGGCCATCTGGTCGACTTTAGCAGGCCTCCCATCGTCAGTGCCGCTCAGTAGGTGACATCTTGGCCCTGGGACCAACTACATCAAGGTCTGTCATGATGGGCATGTTGCCACCTGCCCTTGGTGCTATGGACAGCAAGGCGGCACCCCACAACCCTGTCACACCCCCCCCCCCCCCCCAAGCAGATGTCCTAGCCACCAGAGCAGAAATGGGCTGAGTATAGGTGGGAGTTTGCTGTCTGCCAGCATGCATTCTCCAAGAACGTGGCGCAGTGTATCAATGGCCTTCTGGGCAGAACACTCCTTCACCAACCACCTGCTGCTCCTAGTGTGCCGTATTTTTGGAAGGACCTCTTCACCCAGCGACCATCTGATCAAGTGGAGTGTGTGGATAGTCGGCAGTTACCTTCCCACACCGAGGTGACCTTCGAACACCTGTGGGCGCCCATCATGATGGAGGAGGTTGCTGCAGCGCTCCCACCACATCGCTCTGCTGTGGGCCCTGATGGACTCATGGCAGTCCAGCTTCGCCATCTCCCCTGTGAGGTCCTCTAGAAAATGTTAAACCTGTTCCTCTTGACTCATCGCCTCCCTTCCCGACTCCTTCAAGCCCATACTTCCCTGCTGCCTAAGAAGGCCGCCTCAAAATACCCCACTGACTTCCGGCCGATCACGGTTTGCCCAGTCCTCGCTAGGGTCTTCCATAAGATCCTGGTAAGTCGCCTGATGTGGATCTGTGTGTTGGACAGGCGTCAGTGGGCATTCCTTACTCAGGATGGGATGTTGCACAATATATTCTTGTTGGACTTGGCGATGACTCAGACCAGGGCGAACTGTTGTTCCCTCTATGTTGCATCCCTGGATGTGTCCAAGGCATTCGACTCTCTTGACCAGGGTGCCCTAAGGCCTGCTCTGAAGGCGCATGGTCTGCCTGACGAGTTCATTGGATACATCCTGGGGTGCTACGAGGATGGAGACATGGTGATCTCTACTCCTGGGAAGTCGCTGGGTCCAGTGCGGCCCTTGGAGGGCCGTTAGGCAGGATCACCCTCTCTCCTCCATCCTGTTTAACCTTTCATTGGACCTCATGCATGCTCGCCTCCCAGATCATGTTGGCGCCAATGTGATGGGACGACGCCTCAATGCTGCCACCTTTGCTGACGACCTCCTGTTTGCTGAGACTACAGGAGGGCTCCAGGACGTAATCGACACGTCAATGTCAGTTCTTGGGGACCTGGGTCTCCAAGTCAATCCCAGAAAGCGCTTTACTCTCGCTCTGGTTGCATATGGCCGCGAGAAGAAGAGCAAGGTCGACGACGCCACGACTTTCAGGGCTGGGTATACCATCCTTCCAGCCCTGGCAATCGACAGAACTTTCCGGTATCTTGGCTTTGAGTTCTCTACCAATGGACGCAGCCTTTTCCACCCAAGGTTGGAGGTCAAGCGACAGAAATCGTCCTGTTCAATGCACCACTGAAGCCTCAACAACGTCTTCATACCCTCAGAACTGTGATCCTGCCAGGGATCCATCATGGCCTGGCTCTCTCAAGGACCAGTATTGGGGCTCTGTCAGCAATGGACATCGCCATCTGCACAGCATTGAGATCTTGGCTGTGCCTGCCAGCAAACGTCCCTGTTGGTTACTTCCACACCCCTGTGGCATCTTGGGGGTTGGGAGTGCCATCAGCTCGCTGGCTTGGGCCTCTATTGCGGTGGAATCGGCTCGCCAACCTGCGGGCGCTGGAGTCCTATCAGACAGTCCATCAAAAGTTCTGGGGCGCGAAATTGGGAGGCTAGAGCAACAGCTTCAGTGAAATGACGGCACCATATATACAAGCAATCAGCTTGGCTGGGTGTGTGCTGGACAGCTGCATTCATCAGTGGATTGCGCTGCCCTGAGGAAGTCTGCCCGAACACCAGGGCCACATAGCTGGGTGGATAAGCCCTGGCGTTTCATCAGTGGTCATGACTATCTTCTGCCTGCGCATCAGTATTAATGCCCTTCCAACTCAGGCGAGGCTGCAGCATGTTCGTTTTGGTGATACCAACAACTGAGCAGGGTGCATCGCCAAAGAAACTGCAAATCACGTTGTCCAGCACTGCTTCAGGAGCCATGACACCCACGTGAAGCGACATAATGCCTTGGCCTCATTGCCCAAGGCCTTCATCAGCGGGCTTCGACGTCCACCTCGAGCCTCACCTCCGAACATCCAAGGGACTCAAGAAGTCAAACATCATGTCAATTCATGGCGATGCCACCCACGCCGTCGATGCCCAGGTTGTTGGTGTTAACTTGGACGTCGATCAGTGTCACCAGGAGAAAGTCACGGTCTACAGCAGGAAAGGCGTCTACCAGGCTATCAGGAGCAGACACCCAGAAGTTCAGCACATCACCACCACCATCTCATGGAGGGGAGTATGGTCACCTGCCTCTGCAGAAGATCTGCATCAGCTGGGCCTCATAATTTTGTGGTCATGGCTATGCAGATTCTTTTCAGGCGGCAAAGTGGTTCGACACCATGACTGCCACTATGTGCATGACGCACCGGACTGCTGTCGGATGATGGCTCCATTTATGTTACTTTATGCTGCTACCTGGCGCCTATTTCAGGCACAAATGCTACTTTGTTCACGTATTTTCCCTGTCCTGTCTAGTGTTTGTTACATCTTTGCCATTTGTAAACCCACCCTGTTGCTATTTATCCTGTTGTGTATTCACATGAATAAAGTCGGATGTATGTAGCTAAATAAACGGGAGCAACTGACGAGAGTAGCTTATACTCTCTTAAGGGACTGCTGGGGTAGTCATCTGACGTGTCGGGCCACAGTTGTACTGTGGGATTCACTAGTATCCAAGTGCCCTTTTCGGGGCAGAGTCCTTTTCAGGACCACTGTGTGTCCTGAGGACAGTGTCCTTCTCAGGGCCGTGATGTAATGGGCCTACCTTATCCCATGTCACATGGGTAATAGGCAGACCGTGGCAGCATAATGATGTGCAGTAGAGGTTTACGCTCAAGTGACCTCGACGGGGACTTTCAATCATTGTGAGAGGAATCTCACTAACACAAGGACTATAGGTGGGGGAGGGGGGGGACCATGCTGGCATTCTAAGTGGTGTTGGACTTGTAGTGGCAGTGCTTTCGCTTGGGGGGGGGGGGGGGCAGTGGTGTCTCATCAAGAGGGGTGCTGTGAGAACCACACATTAGGTCGTGAGGCCTTGGGGACTAGGGTTTGCACCCCAAACTCCCTGTGTCTGTGAGGAGACGTTAGGAAGCAATGGACCAAACAAATTTGCCTAAGATGGAAGTCCCGAATGGATAGGGGCCTCACTTAAGTACCGATACAAGCGATGACTCGACCCCTGGCAGAACTCTGAATTCAGCAGATAATAATAGCAGATTCTCATGCTCAAAATGCGGTATTGATCTCTCAGGTAGAGCGGTGCATCAACAGCAGCAACATGTCAGGAGATGCACCCAGCTCCCTCGAGCCCCTGACGATCAAGGGGGTTTCAAATGTCCTCACTGTCCTCGCAGTTTTACAACCATTAATGGACAGCGGCTACATGAAAGGGACATCCTGCTGAATATAACACCACTGAACTTCAATGCAATGTGAAATATCGGAAGGGACTATGCTCTGATGCCGAAGTTGAGGAATGGGCTAAGTGGGAACTCGAGTGGAGTGGCAGATTTGGTATGCAGGCACAGCTAAACAAAGTTAGGAAATAGACTTGGCAGATCAGCAGAAGCCATCAAGATACGCCGTGCAACGCCGGAATATAAACATGCTTTAGCGGCACTAAACGAAGAGACACCACCAGAAGCAGAGCAATGTCATCCATCTGTTAGTAGCTCTGATCTACTGCCTCAACCATCTGAGTCAGAGTGCTCTCCAATTGGCAACAATAACACAGTGGGATGGATCTCAAACTGAGCCATAGCACAACATCTGCAGCTGATCTTATCTAAGTGCTCAGATAATTTACAACATTTAGTTAACGTGATTTTGGATGGGAATATGGTCTGGGACGGGATTAATGATGCATTCCAAAACTTCATATCTACTTTAGCAAATCCACGAACAACTAGGCAAAGAAGAAAGAGTTGTGAAGCGGTGGTGGTGGTGGTTGTTGGTATGTTTAAGGGGGACTAAACAGCGAAGGTCATCAGTCCCCCATTCCAAAATCAGGCGAGCCGAAAACCTACGGAGCAGATAAAAACCAAAGGGGGAGGAGACGTCCCCCCAGACGCTAAAATAACACAAATGCAGCAACAAACACTACAGACAAGAACAGGACAGAGGAACACCAGACAGAAAGAAACAGAAGAAAGGAGGATGGCCGGAGACTGGTTGACTGACCATGAGAACAAAAAAGGGAAAGAGTCAACCATCTGACGGCACACCAAAACAGCAACAGACACAAGGACAAAAGACACAGAAAGGGAAAGGCGCAGGACTTCCCTAAATCGAACCATAAAACGGACTACCACGGATAAAATTTAAAACGTCATCAGCCATGGAGGCATCGTCGGATAAAACCAAAGCCAAAGTGCCCGGCAGATTAAAAGATTGCCGGAGTGTGCTCAGTCGAGGACACTCCAGCAAAATGTGGCCAACCGTCAGCCGGGACCCACACCGACACAAGGGGGGATCCTCCTGACGCAACAGATGGCCGTGCGTCAGGTATGTATGGCCGATGCGCAACCGACACAGGACTACCGAGTCCCTGCGAGAAGCCCGCAGGGAGGAACGCCACACATCGGTCGTCTCCTTGACAGCCCGCAGTTTATTCGGGGCTGTCATGCCACGCCACTCAGCAGCCCACATCCCAATCAGCTTACGGCGCAACACCAGCTGCTGGTCGCGAGCCGAAAGGCCGATCTCCAAAGCCGGGGCGTCGATCGCCCCTTTGGCCAGCCTGTCTACACGTTCGTTCCCTGGGATGCCAACATGAGGTGTGTGTGTGTGTGTGTGTTTGAGGTTTACGGGCGCTAAACAGCGAGGTCATCAGCGCCCAAACGTATAAAAACAGGAACACATGCAGTGAAGGGACTAAGACGAATAGCGAACAAGGGGAACAGCGAAAAGACGCAGTTCCAAATCCTCACGTACAGAGGCAAAACAAGAGGAGAAGGGGTGCACGAAAAAAGGAAAGGAAACACAAGGAAGGGAGGACAGAAACCGAAGGGAAACAAGGAGGTATTCGTGACTGGCGGACCTCTTACCTAAAATCTGGGTGAGCCAGTCATCCAGCTGCACATTAAAACCCTCTCCCTAAAATCCGTGGCAACAAATTGGACAGGACACAAAACCGTAAAACCTTCACCACAGACGATGCGTCGTCTTGCAAAATAGAGGGCAAATCCGGTGGCAAGGAAACCACCGCCCTCTGGTCAGAGAATAAAAGACAATCAAGTAAAATGTGGCGGACAGTAATCTGGACGCCACAAGCACTGCAGATTGGGGGATCCTCCCGCCGGAGTAGAAAACCATGTGTGAAGGGACTGTGCCCGATGCGGAGGCGAGTGAGGAGAACCTCATCCCGCCTGCATGACTGGGAGGAAGTACGCCATGGCCGCGTGGTGGCCTTCACCAGACGCAGCTTATTTTCACCGACGGCCAGCCACTCCTCTTCCCACTGACGCATAACGCGAAAACGCAGGAGGGAGGTAACAGCATGGAGGGGGACGGCACATTCAACAACGTCAGGGAGGGAACATGCATCTTTGGCAGCCACATCCGCCAGCTCGTTTCCCGTAATTCCCGCGTGCCCCGGCACCCAGCAGAAGGAAACCTCCTTCCCCTGCCGCTGCAGGTGGAGTAGGGCATCATGGATGTTCTGGACGACCGTATCCGCTGGGTACAAGTGTTGCACGGTCTGAAGGGCACTCAGGGAGTCAGAACAGATGAGGAACTTACGACTGGGGACACATCTCATCTGCTCCAATGCCCGCATGATCGCAAACAATTCGGCATCAAAGATGGTAAACGCCGCAGGAAGCCGTAACTTGACGAGTCGATCAGGGAAAACAACAGCACAACCAACAGAGTCCCCCTGTTTAGAGCCGTCCGTAAATACTCGTACATGGTCGGGATGCTGCTTTAAAATATCGTAAAATAAGGCGGTAAAAACAAACGCAGGAGTGCAGCTCCTCCGGTACTCCGACAAGTCTAAAACGACGCTGGGCCTCTGGAGCAACCAGGGAGGCAGGCGAGTAAAACCTTGTCGTTGGGGGGCCACACGCTCCACACCAAGGGACTCAAGCAAATGCTTGGCACGAATCCCAAACGGTCTCGTTGCCCTGGGACGACTGGAAAAGAGACGTTCCATAGGCGGTCGGGCAACGGTAGGGTACGCAGGGGAGGTAGGACAGGCAAGGAATTGACACACCCGTCGCACCATGAGGAGTTTCCGCCGGATGGCGAGCGGCGGTTCCCCTGCCTCAGCACACAGGCTGGGGATGGGACTAGTACGGAAGGCACCAGTGGCCAGCCTGATACCCTCATGGTGTACTGCGTCAAGAATCTTCAGATACGAAGGCCTTGCTGACCCATACACGGTGCAACCATAGTCAAGTCGCGATCGGACGAAAGCCCTATAAAACTGCAGCAGACGCGCCCGATCTGCTCCCCAGGACCGATGGCTCAGACACTTCAAAATATTCAGTGCCTTCAGGGCCCGCACCTTGAGGTCTTTAAGGTGAGGCAACCACGACAACTTTGAATCAAAAGTGAGGCCCAGGAACCGCACAGTGTCGCTAAAAGGAAGAATGGTGTCCCTCAGACGCAATTCAGGGGAGGTAAAAGCACGTCGAGAACGATTGAAATGAACACACACACATTTGTCTGCAGAAAAGGTAAAACCCGTCTTCGCAGTCCATGCCTCTAATCGCCGTATCGTAAGCTGCAACTGTCGACCAGCAGTGACAAGACTGGAGGAAGAACAGAAAACAGCAAAATCGTCCACAAACAAGGAGCATTGGGCAGGACTCCGGATAGTGGACGTAATACTGTTAATGGCGACGGCAAAGAGGGTGACACTTAAAACGCTTCCCTGAGGAACACCATTCTCCTGCACATACAAATCAGATAGCACATTACCAACCCTATAGCGAAAGAGGCGGTGGGAAAGAAAGGACCGAATGAAGATGGGGAGACGGCCACGAAAGCCCCACTCATGGAGTTAGTTGAGGATATGGCGGCGCCAAGTAGTGTCATACGCCTTATGAATGTCAAAGAATACACCTAGACAATGCTGGTTACGCAGGAAGGCCTGCTGGATGGCCGCCTCAAGCAGGGTCAAGTTGTCTATAGTGGAACGCCATCTCCGAAAGCCACACTGAGAGGGGCTAAGGAGCTGCCTGGTCTCGAGCAGCCAAACCAGGCGACGATTGACCATGCGTTCTAACGTCTTCCCGACACAGCTCGTCAAGGCGATACTTCGATAACTACTGGGATGCGTTCGGTCCTTCCCTGGTTTGAGGAGGGGTATCAAAATCGCTTCCCTCCACGAGTCAGGGTACGTGCCGGATAACCATATCATATTAAAACAATTCAGGAGAACTTCCTTGGAAGGCAGGAACAAGTGCCGCAGCATGCTATACCGGATTTGATCATGACCAGGCGCAGTATCATGAGCCACAGACAGCGCCGAATCCAGTTCCCACATTGTGAAGGGGCAGTTGTAGGGTTCAGAATTAGGAGACCGGAAGTCCAAGTGACCCCTCTCGATGGCAGTGCGGTAGCGGCAGAAATCTGGATCACAGTTAATAGTGGCGGTAGATTCCGCAAAATGCATTGCCAGTGTCTGGGCAATGTCTCTCGGCGCCGTGAGGAGACTTCCCTGATGCAGCAAGGCCGTGACAGGTAGCTGCCCGAGTTTCCCGGAAATCCTCCTGATGGCTTCCCATACTTTCGTAGAACTAGTGGAGCGGGAGATGGAGTTCAAGAACGATTGCCATGACCGTCGTTTGCTCTCTTTAATCACGCGTCGCGCTTTAGCCCTTGCCACCCGAAAGATTGCAAGATTGTCAGCCGTGGGACGGCACTTGAAGCGGCGCAGAGCGGCACGGCGGGCTCGGATGGCTGAGCGGCACTCAGGGGTCCACCAAGGGACAGGACGCCTCTTGGGATGACCGGATGACCGTGGGATTGACAATTCAGCAGCATGGGAGATCACAGCTGTAACATGGTCTACCCATTCGTGGACGCTGTCACGGTGTTCCAAAACGGCCAGGTGGCTAAAAAGTGTCCAGTCAGCCCTGCAGAGGTGCCACCGGGGCGGTACCGGAAATGCCATAGCCTCATCCAGGAGGCGAATCCAAAGGGGGAAGTGGTCACTAGAATGGAGGTCAGCATCAACCTCCCATAGAGCAGAATCCGCTAGTGCTGGAGAGCAAAAGGAAAGGTCAATAGCTGACGACGACCCAGAAGCAGTACAGAAATGAGTGGGGGCACCAGAGTTGAGGATGCACAGTTCTTCAGACAACATGAGGCGTTCCAGAATGCGACCCCTGGGGCAAGTAGTCGACGAGCCCCATAAGACATTATAAGCATTGAAGTCCCCCAGAAGAAGAAAGGGGCGGGGAAGTTGGCCAATAAGGTCTGAGAGAGCCTCAGAGTCTATCGCATCCTGAGGAGGTAAGTAAAGTGAACAGACTGTGAGCCTCCGACCCACAAGAAGGTCAACTGCAACTGCTTGCAAGTCTGTAACGAGAGGGAGCTCAGATGAGGGGTGCATGTCACGGACAAAAACCGCAACACCACCCTTTGCCCTTTCCCCCGTCAGATCATCTTTCCGATAGACGGTATAGCCCCGTAAAGAAGGAGCATCAGTGGCCCGAAAATGTGTCTCTTGGAGACATAAGCACAAAGGGAACTCACGTACAAGGAGTTGTAGTTCGGCCACATGCGTCCTGAACCCATTCAGGTTCCACTGTAAGATGGGAGCCAGTGATCAGGGTGGCTGAACTTTCACCCTGCCTCTGTGTTTTGGAGGAGAGCCTTTACTTGCCGGAGATTTATTCCTGGGGCGAGAAGAGCGCCCCGGTCGACATCAATGTCCATCAGCTCCGATGACGACCCACGGGAGATGTCAGACAGTACGATGGTCTCGTCATCGGACCGACCCTGATCAGTCTCCGCAGGTGGCAAAATCTTCACCTTCGGCGTCTTGGTCTTAGGGGGCTTAGAATGCAGAGCCTTGTCAGCAGTTGGAGCTTTACTCGCCTGGGCAGAAGGCGCCATAGGGGAAGAGGCAGGAAGTACCCCAATGTCAGCAACCACGGCCTTGTCCGACGCTGCGGGGAGAGCTCCAGGTTGCAAAACAACCGCAGCAGCACAAGTGCACTGGCAAACGCAGGTATTAGTGCTAACACTAGCAACCTCCGTTTGCGTAGCAACAGTGGCCATTTGTACCGGTTTTTTCAGAACGGAAGCGAAAGATGTAGTAAACACAGGAGGTTGCATGGCCTTAAAGAGCTTCTTGGCCTCACCATAGGGTATGCGCTTAGATGTTTTAATCTCCTGTATCTTCCGTTCGTCGAGATAGATGGGGCAGACCCGGCTCCAGACAGGGTGACTCCCAGAGCAATTCACGCACTTCACAGGCGACGAACAATCAGCTCCTTCATGGGCAGGCTGACCACATTTACCGCAAGTGGCTATCCCATTGCACCCCAATGTAGTATGCCCAAAGCGCTGACATTTAAAGCAGCGCATTGGGTTGGGGAAATATGGCCGTACTGGCAAACGTAAGAACCCCGCTTTAACATGCTCTGGAAGTCGCGGGCAACTGAACGTGAGAATAAACGAGTCGGATTTTACTAGGTCCCCATCGACTCGCCTCATAATATTCTGCACATCAACAATACCTTCGGCAGCCCACTCAGATTTCAACTCGTCTGTGGAGATATCCGCCAAGTCCCTACATGTCACAACACCCTTACTATAGTTGAGTGTGGAGTGGAGCTCGGTCTCGATAGCGTACTCTCCGAGACAGGGTGCTTTCCGAAGAGAAGCGACTTGACGGGAACTAGAAGTCTCAACTAAGAGAGTACCATTGCGCAGTCGCTTAACAGATTTCAGTGTACCTGCAATTCCTTCAAGACCCTTGTGGATGTAAAAGGGAGAAACCCTCTCAAAGCTACCCTCCTTTCGTTTAATAATCAAAAACACATTCTGATTATCAGCATGTGCTCTGTTACAACAGTCTGATAAATCTCTAGCAACACCAGGAGCTGGAGGACTCGAAGCACGAAGTCGCTTTTTCGAAGGGGTGTGTTTGCCTACCAGCGGCCCACCCAATCCACTGGTAGGGGGAAATGTAGAAGTCGAAGGGTCCATTACGGTCCCACGAGCAGCTAGGGAACTAAAGGTCCGCTCAGACAGAGCCCCGCGTGCCTGAGTAAGCCGTATACAACTGGGGTGTGGCAGGTGCCCCAGAGGTTGCCCGCTTGCGACTGTTCCACCTCAACAGCCATGCATCTCATAGGCGCGGAGCACACCGGAAGATTGAGGGTTTTTTTATAGAGGTTTGTTCCATCCTCGCGATCCGGGCGGCCAAGCCAAGATCCCCATTCCCTGAGACACACAACATTCCACCGCCGCGCCGCACGGTGGTCGCTGAAGTGTACTCAGAGCTTACGGTGACGGGGGACAGGTGGCGCTTACCAGCCCCCAGCTCAGGAACCCCGGGGTCGCCAAGCCCGTACCCAGCAAATGAATGCTGAGCCCCTGGGGGGATGCCAACATGACCGGGCGTCCAAACCAGGACCACCAAACGACCAGAACGGGCAATGGCGGAAACAGACTCCTGAATGGAGGACACCAGAGGAGAGGAGGGATAGCAGCGGTCGATGGCCTGAAGGCTGCTCAGGGAGTCACTGCAGATGACGACGGACCTACCTGAGCAGAAACGCATATGCTCAAGAGCGCGCAATATGCCCACCAGCTCTGCAGTAAAAACACTGCTGCCAGCCGGCAAGGAGCGCTGCTCAACATGGGCATCATGAGCAAAAGAGTAGGCAGTGCGACCATCAACCAGGGAACCATCAGTGTAGACAGCCTCACAGTCCGAAAATGAGGCGAGGAGAGCAAGAAAACGGCGACGGAGGGCCACAGGCGGAACCGAGTCCTTGGGTCCCTCTGCCAAGTCCAGACGGACGGACGGCTGGGACAAACACCAGGGAGGCGTAGGTGCACGGACCCAGAAGGGAGGCGGAAGAGGGAATGAACCCAATTCCGACAGCAGGGACTGAACGCGGACAGCGACGGAAAGCCCAGACCTAGGTCGCCGTTCGGGCAGATGGAGGACCATGGCAGGGAAAAGCAGGCGACGATTGGGATGGCCTGGCGAGCAATGCACGTGGATGGTGGTGGTGGTTGTTGGATGTTTAAGGGGGACTAAACAGCGAAGGTCATCAGTCCCCCATTCCAAAATCAGACGAGCCGAAAACCGACGGAGCAGGTAAAAACCAAAGGGGGAGGAGACGTCCCCCCAGGCGCTAAAAGCACACAAATGCAGCAACAAACACTACAGACAAGAACAGGACAGAGGAACACCAGACAGAAAGAAACAGAAGAAAGGAAGATGGCCGGAGACTGGTTGACTGACCACGAGATCAAAAATGGGAAAGAGTCAACCATCTCACGGCACACCAGAACAGCAACAGACACAAGGACAAAAGACACAGAAAGGGAAAGGCGCAGGACCTCCCTAAATCGAACCATAAAACGGACTACCACGGATAAAATGTAAAACGGTATCAGCCATGGAGGCATCGTCGGATAAAACCAAAGCCAAAGTGCCCGGGAGGTTAAAAGATTGCCGGAGTGTGCGCAGTCGAGGACACTCCAGCAAAATGTGGCCGACCGTCAGCCGGGACCCACACTGACACAAGGGGGGATCCTCCTGACGTAACAGATGGCCGTGCGTCAGGTAGGTATGGCCGATGCGCAGCCGACACAGGACTACCGAGTCCCTGCGAGAAGCCCGCAGGGAGGAACGCCACACATCGGTCGTCCCCTTGACAGCCCGTAGTTTATTCGGGGCTGTCATGCCACGCCACTCAGCAGCCCACATCTCAAGTACCTTACGGCGCAACACCAGCTGCTGGTCGCGAGCCGTAAGGCCGATCTCCAAAGCTGGGGCGTTTATCGCCCCTTTGGCCAGCCTGTCAACACGTTCGTTCCCCGGGATGCCAACGTGACCTGGCGTCCAAACAAAAACCACCGAACGACCAGAGTGGGTAATGGTGGAGACAGACTCCCGAATAGAGGACACCAGAGGAGAAGAGGGATAGCAGCGGTCGATGGCCTGGAGGCTGCTCAGGGAGTCACTGCAGATGACGACGGACGCATCGGAGCAGGAACGCATATGCTCAAGAGCTCGCAAGATGGCCACCAGCTCTGCAGTAAAAATACTGCAGCCAGCCGGCAAGGAGCGTTGCTCAACATGGGCAGCGTGAGCAAAAGCGTAGGCAGTGCGACCATCAACCAGGGAACCATCAGTGTAGACAGACTCACAGCCCAGAAATGAGTCGAGGAGCGCAAGAAAACGGCGATGGAGGGCCACAGGCGGAACCGAGTCCTTAGGTCCCTGTGCCAAATCCAGATGGACGGACGGCCGGGACAAACACCAGGGAGGCGTAGGTGTACGGACCCGGAAGGGAGGCAGAAGAGGGAATGACCCCAGTTCTGACAGCAGGGACTGGACACGGACAGCGACGGAAAGCCCAGACCGAGGTCGCCGTTCGGGCAGGTGGTGGACCAAGGCAGGGAAAAGCAGGCGACGATTGGGATGGCCTGGCGAGCAATGTACGTGGACAGCATAGTCGGCGAGCAGACGATGGCGGCGAATCCGCAGCGGGGGAACCCCGGCCTCCACCAGTAGACTATCCACGGGGCTGGTGCGAAAAGCGCCAGTAGCAAGCCGAACCCCACAGTGATGTATGGGGTCTAACAACTTCAACACTGAGGGGGACGCAGACCCATAGGCCAGGCTCCCATAAGCCGGGACTGCACAAGGACTCTGTACAATTGCAGTAGCGTGCAGCGATCTGCACCCCAAGACGTGTGGCTAAGGCAGCGGAGGGCGTTGAGGTGCCGCCAGCATTTTTGCTTCAGCTGAGTAACATGAGGAACCCATGTGAGCCGGGCATCAAACACGAGTCCCAAGAAGCGGCAAGTGTCCACCACTTCAAGCAGGTGGCCATCGAGGTAAAGTGCAGGATGAGGGTGGACCGTCTGACGCCTGCAGAAGTGCATAACCCGAGTCTTGGCAGCAGAGAACTGAAAACCATGAGCCAGAGCCCATGATGCTGCCTTGCGAACGGCGACTTGCAGCCTGCGTTCGGCGACTCCCATAGTCGTGGAGCTAAATGAGATGCAGAAGTCGTCGGCATACAAAGAAGGAGACACCGACGACCCCACTGCTGCAGCCAGACCATTAATGGCCACTAGAAATAACGAGACGCTCAACACCGAGCCCTGCGGGGCCCAATTTTCCTGTATGTAAGAGGAACTAGAGGTGGCACCGACTTGCACCCGGAAAGAGCGGCGCAATAGAAAGCTTTGAAGAAAAGCCGGGAGTCGACCACGAAGACCCCACCCATGCAACGTGGCGAGGATGTGATGCCTCCATGTGGTGTCATACGCCTTCCGCAGATCGAAAAATACAGCAACGAGATGCTGACGTCGGGCAAAGGCCGTACGGACAGCAGATTCCAGCCGCACCAAATTGTCCACTGCAGACCGGCCCCGACGGAAGCCACCCTGGGATGGAGCGAGGAGACCGCGCGACTCAAGGACCCAACACAAACGCCGCCCCACCATACGTTCGAGCAATTTGCACAAAACGTTGGTGAGGGTAATGGGACGATAGCTGTCCACCGCCAGTGGGTCCGCACCGGGTTTCAAGATGGGGACAATAACACCCTCCCGCCATTGCGACGGGAACACGCCTTCGCTCCAAATGCGATTAAATATCGCGAGAATGTGTGTCTGGCAGTCCCTGGAAAGATGCTTCAGCATCTGCGCGTGGATGCAGTCTGGGCCTGGTGCTGTATCAGGGCAATCGGCGTGGGCAGCGAGGAATTCCCTCTCGCTGAAAGGAGCATTGTATGTTTGAGAATGACGCGTGTGGAAGGAGAACGGCGTCCGCTCGGCTCGCTCCTTTAGAGAGCGAAAGGCGGGGGGATAGGATGCAGTCGCAGAGCTCTGAGCAAAGTGCTCGGCTAGCCGTTCAGCAATGGCGGCAGCGTCCGTGCAGACAGCGCCGTCCAAGGAGAGCCCAGGGACACCCATAGGGGTCTGGGATCCATAAATCCGCCGGATCCGGGACCACACGAGCGAGGAGGAGACACGGGAGCCCAGGGAGGAGACGTACCTCTCCCAGGACTCCTGCTTACGCCATGCAATAAGACGACGGGCGAAGGCACGGAGCCTCTTAAAAGCGTAGAGGGTCTCCAGAGACGGGTGCCGCCTATGACGCTGAAGAGCCCGCCCACGGTCGCGAATAGCCTCAGCAATCTCCGGCGACCACCAGGGGACAGCCTTCCTCCGAGGGAGGCCAGAAGAACGGGGGATGGAAGCCTCGGCCGCTGAAATGATGGACGTGGTTAAAGCACGGACCACCTCGTCAATGTCACCCTGTGGGGGAGACTCAATGGTTGCAGCGGAAGTAAAAGCTGGCCAGTCAGCCCTGTGGAGAGCCCATCGGGGCAGGCGCCCAGAAGAATGACACTGGGGCAGTGACAAATAGATGGGAAAATGGTCACTACCACACAGGTCAGGATGCACTCTCCAGTGGAGGGATGGGACAAGTCCAGGGCTGCAAATAGAGAGATCGATGGCCGAGAACGAGCCATGGGCCACACTGAAATGCGTGGGAGCACCGGTGTTCAAGAGGCTAAGGTCGAGCTGAGCCAACACATGCTCCACGGCCCGACTGTGGTCATCGGAAACAATCCCACCCCATAGAGGGTTGTGGGCATTGAAATCGCCCAGCAGCAAAAAAGGTGGCGGCAGTTGGGCTATCAGAGCAGCCAGGACATGCTGCGTGACAGCACCATCAGGTGGAAGGTAAATACTGCAGACGGTAATGGCCTGGGGCATCCACACCCGAACAGCGACAGCCTCTAAAGCTGTTTGTAGAGGTACAAACTCGCTGTGAAGAGAGTTCAGGACATATATGCAGACGCCACCAGCAGCCTTGCATAAGCTGCCCGGTTCTTAAAATAACCCCGATAGCCACGGAGGGCGGGGGTTCGCATTGCCGGAAACCAAGTTTCCTGCAGAGCAATGCAAAGGAAAGGATGGCGGCTGATAAGGTGGCGGAGCTCAGCTAGATGGTGGAAGAAACCGCTGCAGTTCCACTGGAGGATGTTATTAGCCATGGATGGGAAAGGCGTGAAGGGACTGGAGAGGCAGATTACGCCTCCGGGGCCCCTGCTGCTACTGAGTCACCACCAGGACAACAGCTAGCTATTGCATCCGAGGGACTGGCGAGATCCATGTCCTCAGCGGACGCCAGAATCTCCACCTCATCCTCAGACGCAGAGCTTGTAGGAAGCGATGGAATGGGTGCCACCGCAATGTCGGTAGCCTTGGGGAGTTTCTTCGTCTTCTGCTTCTCGCGCTGTGCCTTTGGTGGCGCAGGCTGGGAGGGCGCATCTGGGTCGGTCTCAGGGACAGACGACGACCGTGTGTCCCTACGACCAGGGACCGGCGGTTGTTTAAGCCACTTGCGGCTGTCGGCCTTTGTACCGGACGGAACTTGGGAAGGGAGGTCCCCAAGGGACCCCTTCCTTACGAGAGTAGCCGAAGAAGTCTTTCGCTTCTCCGGCTGGGAAAGGGGGACTGATGTCCCCGATGGTTGGGGGGGTGTTGCTCCTGAAGTAGATGGAGCAGGAGCAACAGGAGGTTTAGTGCCCCCCACCATCAAGGGGGCAGGTGTGGGACTTCGACTCTGAGAGCTGACTGGAGCGGATGGAATTGTAGAAGGAGTGACAGTTGCGGCATAAGAATCTGTCATGCGCACCGGATGAAGCCGATCATATTTCCGCTTCGCCTCAGTGTACGTCAGGCGGTCGAGAGTCTTTATTTCCATGATCTTCCGCTCCTTCTGCAGAATCGGACAGTCTGGCGAGCAAGGCGGATGGTGCGCACCACAGTTCACACAGATTGGAGGCGGCGCACAGGGATGATCAGGATGGGAAGGTCGACCGCAATCGCGACAGACGAGGTTGGAAGCACAGCGTGAAGACATGTGGCCGAACTTCCAACACTTGAAGCACCGCATTGGGGGAGGGATATACGGCTTGACATCACAACGGTACACCATCACCTTGACCTTCTCAGGTAACGTGTCACCCTCGAAGGCCAAGATGAAGGCACCGGTGGCAACTTTACGATCCCTCGGACCCCGGTGGACGCGCCGGACGAAATGGACACCTCGGCGCTCCAAGTTGGCGCGCAGCTCGTCGTCGGACTGTAAAAGGAGATCCCTGTGAAAGATAATACCCTGGACCATGTTCAGACTTTTATGGGGCGTGATAGTGACGGAGACATCCCCCAGCTTAGTACAAGCGAGCAAGGCCCGCGACTGGGCGGAGGATGCCGTTTTTATCAACACTGATCCGGACCGCATCTTGGACAAGCCATCCACCTCCCCAAACTTGTCCTCTAAATGCTTTACAAAGAACTGAGGCTTCACGGATATAAAGGATTCCACATCAGTTCTGGTACAGACAAGATATCTGGGCGAATACGTCTCACTGTCACGCAATGCCTGTCGTTCCTCCCATGGTGTGGCGAGGGAGGGGAACGATTTGGGGTCATAAACTTTACCTTTAAAATGGGCTCTCGAACGCTTAGAGACTGCTGACGGCTGGCCGCCAGCGAGAGATGATGTACCACGCTTCATTGCGGGTCATCCGCCCTGATGCCACCTACTCCGACCAAGGGCCCTCCCCACGGGCGCCACCCAGCCACAGCAAAGGCCACCTGGCAGAATGGCCATTGCCGGGAGTCCCGATGCCCCAGGGAGATGGGCATCTACTCCTTGGCATACGTGGGGAGTTAACGGCGCAGGCATCAGCAGAGCGATCCCTGTGTTGTCAGGGGGCTACAACCAAGAGGGTACATGGCGGCCCCACCACAACGGACTGGCTACCGTGCTGGATCTTAGGTGCAAAAATGGCCAAGGTCGTCGTCGCAGTTAAAAGAAACACTGCAGAGTGCAGCGCGGTAATCGCCCAAGAGATCGAAAACGAGCGGGACACCATTGCAACGACGAGAAAGACGGCTAAAGGTCTAATTGCACGACGGATACAGTGCACCATGTAAGGCGCCCTTCCCCAATTGGCTCGCTCTTCGGAATAATTTAGAAAGATGGAGGTCAAACCCGAGAGGGGACCATCACATAAGGCCGAAACGTTTGAGACTCCTTTTAGTCGCCTCTTACGACAGGCAGGAATACCGCGGGCCTATTCTAACCCCCGAACCCGCAGGGGGAAGTTGTGAAGCCACCCAGGAAAGGCTCTGGTATAAACTCTAATCGCAGAGCATGCAGAGTAGAGAGAGCTTAGCGCTTCTGTTCCATACAATTACGGTGGTTAAACGACAGGACCAGCTTGGTCAAAGAGATACTGAACGGTTACAAGTTGTAGAATTTGGTATATCCAGAAGCTGACCAGCTGTGGAAATAATATGAAGGTTATTACGCCAAAGAGGCTGTGGATATACCTATGGAATTAAAGCCAAGAGGTGAGGATTTCATTATCTCTCTGTTGGATCCCATCTCCTTGTTGGAATACAAACGCTGGGTGAAGAGGCTGAGAGACAGTGCAGTGGGCCCAGATGGGGTTATGCTTCAAAATATGCGTAATATGCCAGATGCGGACTTGAATGCCCTTTTGAACATTGTGTTTGGCCTGATTAAAACGCCTACAGCCTTGCAACAAAGCGGCATGTGTTTATTGCCTAAAAAGGGCGACCTAAATTCTCCCTCCAACTGGAGACCAATCACAATATCATCCCACGTAGGTGTGGTTATTGAATAAAATTTTGGCGTTCAGAATTTCCAATTCAGTAGTCATTCACCAGGCTCAAAGAGGTTTCCGCGCTGTTGACGGCATCATGGCGAACGCTCTCATCCTGGATACCAGCGTAAGAGAACATAGAAGACTGGGAAAGCCCTTGCATGTAGTAGCCTTAGACCTCACAAAAGCCTTTGATCAGGTTTACTGGAAGGCGATCCATCAGGTATTGTGGAATCATGGTGTAGACGAGGGCACCGTGAGCTACATTTTGAACTCTTACAGCGGCCAGAGAACATGTCTGCAAGCTGGGTCCTGTTCGTTTGAGACAGTGGAGTTCTTCAGGGGCGTTGAACAGGGTGACCCCTTAAGCCCCATTGTCTTTAACATTGTAATGGACAAGCTTATGTGTAACATCAAGGAGCAACGCTGGGTAGCGTGAAGATTGCTGTCATGGACTTCGCAGACGATATTGTCCTCCTCTCTGACACCCTGGAAGGCATGAGAAACCACTTGGATTCTGTGTAAAGATTCCTGCGGGCGACTGCGATGGAAATCAGTCCTGACAAACCTTCAATTTGTCAGATTGGCCAGGACTAAGCGTTGCGCTGTTGAGACCAAGAACCTGTTCCAAATCGAAGGGAAGTCCATCCCATCGTTAAATGTGTTGGATCAGCTAAACTATCTTGGGCATTCTTTCGATGCGCAGGGGATCCAAACACCTTCCCCTGCCAGGCTGCAGCTGATGTTGGAAGGGCTTCAGAAAGCAGCTCTTAAGCCCAGCTAGAAGATATTTGTATTACACACATATTTAATACCTAGTCTACAGTCAATGAAGATTACAGCGAAGAGGTTGAATTATGTGGACCTGTGTATCAGGCAATTCGTCAAGGTTATATAACATCTGCGTAAGATGACCCTGACCCCTTTCATCCATGCAAAGCAGCGTGATGGTGGACTTTGAATTTCTGCCCTATAGATTCTGGTAAGTTCCATCCTCCTCTGATGACTACAAAATATGAGTGCCGGCTGGGTGTGGTTCTTGGAAATGAGCTGGTCAACAGACTTGTTGCCAGGCTCAAGAAGAATTTATGTATGGGCAGAGAGGAAGTAGAGTCCACCAAGCAAGCTATTTCCAACTTCTGGCGAAGGAAACTTCATTCAACAGCTTTAGGCAGGGGATTGGAGTACTGCCAGAACTCAAGGAATTCCACCAGCTGGATAAATGACCCTCCTCCCTTTTGGAGTGGAAGGGATTACGTTAGCGCATCCATCAGCGCATTGGACTGCTGCCTATAAGGGGTGCTCATTATATCTGTGGCCCAAATGCCAACTGTAGGGCTGGGGGCCCTGTAGAAATAGTCGTGAGACGTTGCAGCATGTCCTCCAGAGGTGCCCACTGACGCATTTTTCACTTCTGGAGCGTCACGATGGCGCCAATATGTCCATCAAAAAGGTGCTGGTTGATAAGGGTTATAGGGTTGTGGATGGGCCTACCTTGACCCTGGCCAATTCAGATAGAAATGTCCCAGATATTCTTGTCATCCACGACGCCGATGGGGCACCAGGAGTCGGCAGCTGCTCCCTGATAGAAACTACAGTCGCCTACGAATACCAGGGTAGCCTTCATAGAGCCCATGAGCTGAAGTTGGCCAAATACAACAGAGAGGATCTGTTCCTGGCTGTTAGGAGGAAATACCAGCTTAATAATTCACCAGAGGTTCTTCCTCTTGTGGTAGGTGCACGTGGAGCCTGGAATGGGGACAACCAGAGATTATGGGAGAAATTTCATCTCCGAGAATCCCTTCAGCGGGAAATGATCTGCAACACCATCCTAGCACGTATAAAGATTCACCGTCAATTTATGAGAATCATTTGGAGGAAGACTAAATTCACCTGCAGATAAGGAACAATCCATCTGGTCCGCCGAGGACTGCCAGCTACTCCTTGGATGTGCTAGCCCTACTGGTGGCATCATAACCTGGTCGAAATAGCCGAGAGGCTGTTCATTTACCTAGCCAAATACACATGAGCAACTGGTGGCAGTAACTAAGACTCTCTTAAGTCGCACTTTTTTATTGCCTAAAAAGCGCAACTGAAGATATCTCTCTAACTGGAGACCAATTACAATACAATCTATGTTGGAGTGGCTATTGAATAAAATTTTGGCCTTTAGTATTTCGAATTCTGTAGTCATCCACCAAGCTCAAAGAGGTTTTCGTGCTGTTGACAGCATGGCGAATACTCCTTGTCTGGATACTATCGTAAGAGAGCATAGAAGACAAGGCAAACCTATGCATGTGGTAGCTGGTTGGTTTGTGGGACTGAAGGGACCAGACTACTAGGGCCATTGGTTCCTTTTCCCATGAACTTGAAACACCGACAAAGAATAAAAACCAACAATGGAGATGACAAGAGACGACACAGGACAAGAAAGACAGAGACCAGACAATAGGAATTAACATCACTCCCAGTGTGACAGTGGTTGGCTGACCATAGAAACAAAAACGGAAAAGCCAACCACCAAGAAACGCACTAGAACTTCAGTCTAAAATAGTGGGTCAAAGGTCAGACTCAACAGAAAAAAGGACAAACACTTAGATCAAGCGATAAAAACCCCCTGCACGAATAAAACTCAAAACTAAATCTGCCATTGCAACGTCATCTGATAAAAGTGCAGGAAGCATATCAGGCAGCGCAAACATCTGCCTGAGCGGAGTTAAAAGTGGTCAGTCCAACAAGATGTGGACCACCATCAAAGCTGACCCACAGCGACAAAGGTGGGTCCTCGTGGCCCAAGTGTCAGCCAGGTGTGGCCAACGCATAGCCAACAAAGTACAAAGGGGCCCTTTGAGAGGCTTGCAAGGACGAGCGCCACACACTGGTGGTCCCCTTGACGATCCAAAGTTTGTTGGGTGAAGGCAGGGTGCACCATTCATGATTCCAGGTACCAAGGACCTTCTGCCAAAAAAATGACTGGAGATCACACTGCAAAAGGCCAATCTCCAGGGCCAGTGCACGGACAGACTGTTTGGTCAGCGTGTCAAGTTCATTTCCCAGGATGCCGACATGACTCAGAGTCCACACAAAGACCATGGAGCGACTTCAATGGGCAAGAGTATGGATGGACTCCTGGATAGGCATCATCAGACGAGAGTGAGGAAAACACTGGTCGATAGCTCATAAACAGCTCAGGGAGTCATTACAGATGACAAAGAACTCACCTGAGTGGGAGCGGATACATTCTAGGGTGCGAGAGATGGCTACCAACATTGTAGTGAAAACACTGGCCAGCCGTCAATGAGCATTGTTTGTAATGATTCCCAAGAGTAGCAGCATAACCAGCTCGACCAGAAACCATCGAACCGTCGGTATAGACCACGTCAGAGTCTTGAAACGCGGCAAGAAAGGAAAGAAAGCAGCTTACAAAGGGCCTCAGAGTCCTTGAGACCCTGCGCCAAATCCAGCCAAAGGCGTAGGCGGGGCACTCATCGCGGGGTATACGTAAAATAGGCCCAGAAAAGAGGTGAGAGACAGAAAAACTAAAGCCCAGAAAGAATAGCCAGGACGCGAACCAAGGTCATACACACTGACCAGGACTGCCTTTTCGTGAAGATGGACGATCGAGTTGGGGAACAGGAGGCGGTAATTTTAATGCCTGGGCAACCTACAAAAATGTGCAGCATAAGAGGCCAGTAGTCGTTGGCGCTGGATCCGCAATGGAGGGAAACCAGCCTCCACAAGTATGCTGTTTACAGGACTTGTATGGAAAGCTCCAGTTGCGAGTCAGATGTTGCAGTGAAGTATGGGGTCAAACAACCGCAATGCGAAAGGCGATGCTGAACCGTAAGTCGGACTCCCATAATCGATATGGGACTGAATCAACTTCTGATACAGTCGGAGAAGGGTAGACCGATCGGCACCCCAGCTGACATGACTCAAAAAACGAAGAGCGTTAAGATAGCGCTAGCACGTTTGTTTAAGCTGCCGAATATGAGGGAGCCAAGTCAACCAGTCATCAAAAAGCCAGCCCAAAAACCGATGTGTCTCCACCACAACAAGAGGTTCACCATCAAGAGAAAGCCGTGGCTCAGAGTGAACAGTGTGATGCCGGCAGAAATGCATGACGCATATCTTGGCAGCCGAGAACTGGAAGCCATGCGTGACGGCCCAAGACTGCGGCCTGTGGATAGCGCCCAGTAGCTGCCGTTCAGCAACTGCAATACCAGGGAAGCTGTAGTACAGGCAAAACTCATCAGCATACAAAGACGCCCATGGACGTTCCCACAGCTGCAGCTAGCCCATTGATAGCAACTAAAAACAGGCAGACACACAAGAGAGACTTGTAGGACCCCATTCTCCTGGACTCGGGAGTAACTATGGGATGAACCAATTTTCACGTGGAAGGAATGAAGCGACAGAAAATTTTGAATAAAAATCGGGAGTGGGTCTCTAAGTCTCCATCCATGAAGTGTGGTGAGGATGTGATGCCACCACGTTGTATCGTACGTCTTCCACATGTCAAAAAAGATGGCAACCAGATGCTGATGGCAGGCAAAAGCTGTGTGGTCGGCAGACTCCAGGCAGACCAGATTATCGGTAGCGGAGCGTCCCTTACAGAACCCACCCTGTGATGGAGCCAGTGGCCCAGAGACTCAAGTTACCAACTCAACCTCTGGCTCACCATGCATACAAGCAACTTGCATGGAACGCTGGTGAGACTAATGGGGCAGAAGCTGACCACCTCCAGTGGGTTCTTGCCTGGTTTCAACACAGGGGATGAAGATGCTTTCCTGCCATTGAGACGGGAACTCACCCTCAACACAGATACGGTTGAAAAGGTCGTGGAGGTGACCCTGGCAGTCCACCGAGAGGTGTTTGAACATCTGATAGTGGATGCGATCTGGCCCTGGAGCATTATCAGGGCAAGCAGATAGGGCACTTTGTAATTCCCACTCACTGAATGGAGCATTGTACGATTCGGGTTGGAGCATATGGAATGGAAGTCTCCCATGTTCCAATCGCATTTTCAGGGAGAGGAAGGTCAGCAGTTAATTCGTAGAAGCAGAACTCTGAGCATAATGCTCTGCTAAGAGGTCCGCAATCGATTCGGAGTCAGTAGAGACTGCTCTATTCAGGGATAGCCCAGGAACGCTGATAGGGCTCTGATAGCCATAGAGTCGCTTAATCTTGGTGCAAACCTGCGATGGAGAGGTACAGATGCCAAAGGTGGAGACCTACCATTCCTAGCGCTACTGCTTCCGTCGACGAATAAGGCATGGGCTCGGGCACAAAGCCACTAAAAGGTAATAAGGTGTTCCAGTGACGGGTGCCAATTATGACGTTGGCCGGTCCGCCTGTGATCTCTAATCCCCTCAGCGATCTCCAGTGACCACTAAGGCACAGTCCTCCACTGAGAGGACCCAGAGGAACAGGGAATTGCAGATTCCACTGCAGAAACGATGCTGGTGGTGATCATGTGAACCACCACATCAATGGTGTCAGGAGGAAGAGGCTCAATAGTGACAATGGAGGCGAACGAGTTCCAGTCAGCCTTTTTCAAAGACCATCTGGGATAGGCGTCCAGGAGAGTGACACTGTGGCAGTGACAGATCGGAAAGTGGTCACTACCGCACAAGTCGTCAATTACACTCCATTGGACAAATGGTAGAAGGCCATGGCTGCAGACAGAGAGGTCTGTGGCCACACTGAATTGTGTGGAGGCACCATTATTTAAGATAGAAAGGTCGAGCTGTGCCACACTTGCACAATGATAGTGCCACAGGCCATTGCGCCCAATTCAACCCCATGGGTTTTGGGTGTTGAAATTGCCCATTAACAGAAAAGGCGATGGCAGTTGGGCTATCAGCGTAGCCAGTACATGCTGTGGGACATCAGCATCTGGTGGAAGAGATGTGTGGTTTGGGATCTTATGGGCCCCCAACGGTGAGGTTATCAGCACCCTGATATTGATTAAAGCAAACGAATGTGGATAAGAACGAAAATTGTCGTACACACATGCACACGAAACGACCACACAATGACTATCACACAGGCACTCTCACATGCACTAAAACCAATGAGGAGCAAGATAGCTAATCAAGAAATTAAAACAGAGGGGAAAACAAAACACAACAGAGCTGAAGGAAATGTGACAGGCTGACCACTTACCTTAAAAAATTGGGTGAGCCAGCCACCCTGTTGACACATTAAAAGCATCTTCCCAAAATCTTGTTAAAAACGTGGGACAATTCACAAAACTTTAAAACGCGAACCACAGTCATTTGATCATTGCATAAAATAGACTTCAGATCCGCCGGCAAATCCGCTGCAGTCTGCTGGTCACCAAATCAAATGCAGTCCATTAAAATGTGGTGCACCGTGATCTGCACGCCAGAAGCACCACACATCGGAGGATCCTCTCGCCAGAGTAAAAAGCCATACGTCATAGGGCTGTGGCCGATGCAAAGACGAGTGAGGAGGACCTCGTCCGGTCGACGTGGCTAGAAGGAAGTACGCCACGGCCGAGTTGTGGGCTTGACGACATGGAGCTTGTTGTCGGTCCCTGCTAGCCACTCATGTTCCCAGCGACACAGGACTTTATACCTCAACAGCGAGGTGAGGGCATGCAGGGGGGATAGCACACTGAAAGATCTGACGGTCACGACACGCCTCCTTGGCTGCTCAATCAGCCCTTTCATTCCCCAGAATTCCCGCGTGCCCTGGTACCCAGCAGAAAGACATCTCTTTCCCCAGTTTCTGTAATTGGAGGAGGACATCGTGGATTGTCTGGGTTCCTTTATCTGATGGGTACTAACGCTGGAGAGAGTACAGGGTGCTCAAATAATCTGAATAGACGAGAAATCTAACACTGGGAGAAAGTCTCAACTGCTCCAGTGCCCCCAAGATTGCATATAATTCTGCGTCAAAGATGGTAAATTCGGGAGGCAGTCTGACCTTGAAGGCACGATCCGGGAAGACGACAGAGCAACCAACGGAGTCACCCTGCTTAGACCCATCCGTAAAAACAGCTACATGGTCGTGGTGCTCAGATAAAACGGCAGAAAAGACCGCATTAAAAACGGAAACAGGAGTGCTAACTCTCCTGTACCGCACCAAATCTAAAATCATTTGGGGCCGCTCGAGTAACCAGGGTGGCAGACGGTTCAAACCCTGGTCGCACTGGCGCCACAACGAGTGACTCCAGCACATGCTGCACACGGATCCCAAATGGCATCGTGGCTTGTGGACTGTTAGAAAAAAGGTTCCATATGTGGTTGGTTGGTTGGTTGTTCTAAAGGCGGGAGAAGGGACCCTTATCCCTAATAAAACAATGCCACAAGTGTGAGAACAAAACGCCAGCTTGTGTGGCCGAGCGGCTCTACGCGCTTCAGTCTGTAACTGAGCGACCGCTACAGTCGCAGGTTCGAATCCTGCCTCGGGCATGGATGTGTGTGATGTCCTTAGGTTAGTTAGGTTTAAGAAGTTCTAAGTTCTAGGGGACTGATAACGTCAGAAGTTAAGTCCCATAGTGCTCACAGCCATTTGAACCATTTTAGGATATTTACTCCTAAATAACTGACTTCAATAAAAATTCGTTTACGTGCCTTAGTTTATAACTAATCCTACAAGTATCTAATAGAGGTGTTAAACTCTCCGGTCGGATACGGTCATGAAGGCGGGCTGTTAGTGACTGGGGGGGCGCGGAGACTTGTTAAAACGGTGCGACGGATAAATAAGGCAGAAGCCTTAACTCTAATGTCAGGGAGGCCCAAACCTCCCAGCAGACAGGGGCGCGCCATTACCCCATAACGCACGCGAAATATAGAGTTGGTCCAGTTAAACTTTGCAACTTGAGGTACATCATCGCAGGAAGTGGAAAGATGTGTGCAATAAAAGAAGCCTTACTGAACACATACGTTTCCATGGCCCGGACCTTATGAAGAAGTGAGAGAGAGCGACGTTCGTGTTCAATGATTGCTCCCTGAATCTTATCCGCGACAGACTTCCAGTTTATCGTATCCATCTTCAGCGGACGATTGTCAATTAGAACACCTAATGATCGGTATCAGGTGACCTTTAAAGCCCATGGAATTTCAACAGCTTCAAATCCTCGAAAACTGAGTGTTGTATCTGCGACCAGGACGGTCGCGGGGTTGAAATGACGGAAAGCGCGGTGGGACCCGCGGAGAGGCCCGCGAACAACAACACAACGGGAGAGGACGGACACGACCAACGAAGGAGAAGACGGACAAGACTATGAAGCAGAGGACAGACAACAACAAGATCGAACAACGGAGTCACAAGGAAACCTAACAATCACGAACACTCGTACACAGAACAAGAAAGAAAGTAAGCTGTCTAACGCGAGGCAATGTGTTCAGAGACATACGCGAGATTAGACTGGCTGGCTGAGGGAGAGGCAGGCGTTTAAGTACTCTATCAGAGATGCCGCTATTGGCCGCTGGGACCACGTGTTCCGCTGTGGCGCCCTCACACTAAAAAAAGCGGGCCAGGAGGCGCGCGCCGCCACAGCTTACGGCGCGATGGTGCAGAGTCCTCTAGGGGTCTTCGACGTCCATGACGTCTGGCGGGGATTCAAACTCTGCCGCGCGGGGTACCGGACTGGCCAGGGGAACCTCCCCATCGCAACCCCCTCAGATTTAGTTATAAGTTGGCACAGTGGATATGCCTTGAAAAACTGAACGCAGATCAATCGAGAAAACAGGAAGAAGTTGTGTGGAACTATGAAAAAAATAAGCAAAATATACAAACAGTGGTCCATGCCCAAGATAGGCAACATCAGGGATAGTGTGAGCTCAAGAGCGCCGTGGTCCCGTGGTTAGCGTGAGCAGCTGCGGAACGAGAGGTCCTTGGTTCAAGTCTTCTCTCAAGTGAAAAGTTTACTTATTTTATTTTCGCAAAGTTATGATCTGTCCATTCGTTCATTGACGTCTCTGTTCACTGTAATAAGTTTAGTGTGTGTTTTGCGACCGCACCGATTAGTATACGAAAGGACGTGCCTCTCCAATGGGAACCGAAAACATTTGATCTCAAGGTCGTAGGTCAACCTATTCCTCCACAGGAAATCACGTCTGATATATTCTATACGACGCTGGTGGCGGCATGTGCGTCACATGACAGGGATATGTTGTCTACCCACCTAACTTGTACACTTGGCGAATGGGTAAAAAGATTCTTGTACCCTGCCCGATTTAGGTTTTCTTGTGGATGTGATAATCACTCCCAAAAATGTGATGAAAACATAAGAGTTTGTCGCATTAACTGCAACAAATGAATGCAACAGTTTTTCACAGTCGCACAGTTTTTCCTGTGCTCTGTCAAAACATGTTTTTAACGTTTTCAAATTTTTCCGTTTAGGTGTAGCGTCCCCATACTACGGCGCAGTTACTTCGCATCGGACGGACGGACGGACAAACTTTTCACTCGAGGGAAGACTTGAACCAAGGACCTCTCGTTCCGCAGCTGCTCACGCTAACCACGGGACCACGGCGCTCCTGAGGTCACGTAGTCCTTGATGTTGCCTATCTTGCGCATGGACTACTCAGTTTGCATATTTTGCTTATTATTTTCATAGTTCCACACAACTTCTTCCTGTTTTCTCGATTGACCTGTGTTCAGTTTTTCAAGGCCTATCCACTGTGCCAACTTATAACTAAATCTGAGGGGGGGTGCGATGGGGATGTTCGCTTGTGAGTAAGCGACATTTCTGGTCATTAACCCGCGCTCCCATAAGACGACCAAAAGTATCCAAAACTTCCTACAGCAGTGGTATAGCATCAGGGGTACGGAGAAGAGCCATAACGTCATCAGCATATGCCCGAACGGTAAACCTCTCTCCCAACAGCGACCAGCCACCCAAACGAACAGCTATAGATCGCAATAAGGGTTCCAGAAACAGAACGTAGAGTGATATAGATAATGGACTCCCTTGAAGGACACCCTGACATACCGTGATGGGGAAAGTAAGATAGCCATTTACATCAATGGAAGCCCAAATACCAGTAATTAGAGAGCTAAACAGCCGTCGTGCAGCATTGTTAAAACCAACAGTCGTCAATAATCGCATGAGAAATCCGTGATTAACGGGGTCGAACACTTGATGAAAATCAATGAAAAGCAAAGCACATGGCATAGGATTGGTGGAAGCAATCGAAATTAAATCACGACATTCAGCAATGAGAGTCAGGAGAATACGACCCAGAAGACAACTTCGATGGATCGCGATGATGGTAGCCAACAACACGGATAGTCTGCTATTCATAGCTCGCACCACTATTTTATAATCATAGTTGAAGAGGGTTATCGAGCGGACCTGTTCCAAGGGCAAACGTCCCAGCTTCTTGGGGATCAGGAAAAATTTAGCAACCTTGAAGCTGGGCGTGATAAGGCCTCCGTGGAATTCTTCATTCACCATAGAAGTTATCGTATCTCCTATCAGGGGGCAAAATCGAATATGGAATTCTTTGGAAAGGCCATCGAAGCGAGGCGACTTGTGGGAGGGAGAACGAGCCACAGTATCAAGTATATCATCGCTATGGAATACAGATAAAAACTCTTCCTGCAGAGCTGGTGTAACAAAACTATCAAGGAGGGAGGTAAAATCAACAGACGGTAAACCGTCTGAATCCACTTCAGAATAAAGTTCGGAAAAGTACTGGTAAAGTACACGCCTGATATTAGATTGGGAGGACCACTCACGCCTATCTAGAGAACGAATGGTAGTAAGACACGTAATTTGAGATCGTTTGTGAAGCCGAAGAAGATGGAGAGAGGCCAACTCATCCTGTACGATTGAATGAGGCTGGGAACGCAATTGGACACCATCCATTTGCCTACGTTTGAGTTGTAGAAGTTTTGCCTTCACACGGTGGACGTCTACGACTCTCAAGGGGGCATTACGAGCATTATCGTAAAGATCGCGAAGGACAGCATAATAAAATTCCCTAGTTCGCCTTATTTCGGCCGCTTTTTGAGCGCTAAAATGCTAGAGTGTATTTCGAATCCGAGGTTTAGCAAAGGTAACCCACCATTCTAGAATTGAGGGAAAATGCGCCTGGGACTGGATTGTCCGCCGCCACACGTCGGCGATGATGCTTTCCAGAGAGGGGTCCGTGAGATGTAGAGTGTTCAGCTTCCATAAAGGGCGCGAAGATGGACCTGCTGTGGGTTAAAAGTCATTGAAATAGCACAGTGATCAGAGAAACTGGCAGGAATTACATCAATCGATAGTAGCTAACTACAGATGGGGGCAGATAAATAAAAGCGGTCCAATCGCCTACTTGAAGTAGCTGGTTGGTTGGTTTGTGGTATTGAAGAGGCCAGACTGCTAGGGCCTTCGGTCCCTTTTTCCAAGATCTTCAAACACCCACAAAGAATAAAAACGAACAATGGAGATTACAAGAGAAGACAGGACAAGAAAGACTCAGACAGAGACCAGACAAAAGGAATTAAAATCACAGAGTGTGGCAGTGGTTGGCCGACCAGAGATGCAAAAAAGGAAAAGCCAACCACCAAGAAACACACTAAAAAAAACCAGTCTAAAATCGTAGGCTAAAGGCCAGACTCAACACAAAAAAATGACAAACGCTTAGATCAAGTGATAAAAGCCCCCTGCCCGAATAAAACGCAAAACTAAGCCTGCCATGGCAGTGTCATCTGTTAAAAGGGCAGGGAACGTATCAGGCAGCGCAAACGTCTGCCTGAGCGCAGTTAAAAGGAGACAGGCCAACAAAATGTGTTGAAGTAGCTGTAAAAAACTTAAACCGCACCAAAAATGTAGGATATCTGCAAACCCAAGCATCTTGGAGATGCAAAGACGTCACCATATCATTAAGTTCACGACGATATGTATAATTGGAGGTCTGATCTACAGAACGTAAGACGCAGTTAAAATCGCCCCCAGCAAAACCTTGCGCGGGTTCCGTCGGAGTAAATAAACAACTTCTTTCTTATAAAAGCGCGCGCGTTCGGATGAACGACCGGATCCAGACGGAGCATAAAGAAAAATTAAGGTGAGGTCATAAAAACTACAGCCTATACCGCGATCTAGGTTATCGAAGTTAGTCAGGGGGATTCCATCTCAAAGCAAAGCCATACTGGTAGAATTCTCAAGCCCAACATTGAAAAACAGTATCCAGGAAGACAAAACACATCAAACAACACCTCTTGCAAACACACGATATCAGCTTGGGAATCGTAAATAAACTGGCGTAACGCAGCAAGCCGTAATTGGGAACATATCTAGAAATGTATATGCCTGCATCCGTTAGCAGATGTAAGGTCAAAGAAACAACACTAAGGAAAATGCAGTCATCACGCCCCTCTCTCCTCAACGTCCGGAGGCGGTGGAAGGAAGATATAATTCTAATCCTCCCCAGCGGAAGCCGAGGAATCTTCGTTTTTCTTTTTACGATGCGCCGCTACACGTGCAGGTTTAAACCGCTGTTTCACACCATTCTGTGAAAACATACACTTTTGATGTCGAAGGTTTGGAGGCACATCAAGCTCTGATTTGATAGAGGAGTCGTCTCCACTGCACTCTTCGGAAATCGGGGAGCACAACTCAAGAGGACTTACAGCAACATCAGGTACAGAAGAGACAGGTAATGCAGTGCCGGTGTCGGATTGCATCACCTGATCATCAGAATGAGAACCCGTAGAATCCTATTGTCCCACCGTCTCTGCGTGGAGGAGGGATGGTTTTCACTGGAACACTGTAAAGACTGGCTAACAAGCAACCTCTCTGCGGGAACATCTGAACTCACGGAAACAGTCGTGTCTACAGGTGAAGTGGGGGACACAGATACAACACATTTCAACATCAACAGAAGCAGCTACCTCATCTCTGGTAATACTGGAATCACAATTAACGTCATTATCGCCAGAAGGTGCACTCTCTGTCAACGCCGTATCAGAAGAACGAGACTGGAGAGGGACGCTCTCGAAATCTGTACCGTTCTCAGTCCGCCGGCGTTTGACTTGCGCTGCAGGAGCCGTCGGCCCCTCATGGACAAGGGCCGCACTGGGACGCGCCGGTAACTGTGGAAATTCGCGAGGAGAAGGGAGTAACGTTGCCCCAACATCGCTTAAGGCTGGAGTAAGGCACTATGTCTGCTAATGTTAAAGGAAGACGTTTTTGATAAGACGTCAAAACAGTAGTACGGTGCGGGTAATCGGATCTGAGATGACCGTTTTACATCTACAAACATACTCCGCAATCCACCATACGGTGCGTGGCGGATGGTACCTCGTACCACAACTAGCATCTTCTCTCCCTGTTCCACTCCCAAACAGAAAGAGGAAAAAAATGACTGCCTATATGCCTCTGTACGAGCCCTAATCTCTCTTATCTTCGTGGTCTTTCCTGGAAATGTAAGTTGGCGGCAGTAAAATTGTACTGCAGTCAGCTTCAAATGCTGGTTCTCTAAATTTCCTCGTAGCGATACACGAAAAGAACGCCTCCTTTCCTCCAGAGACTCCCACCCGAGTTCCTGAAGCATTTCCGCAACACTCGCGTGATGATCAAACCTACCAGTAACAAATCTAGCAGCTCGCCTCTGGATTGCTTCTATGTCCTCCCTCAATCCGACCTGATAGGGATCCCAAACGCTCGAGCAGTACTCAAGAATAGGTCGTGTTAGCGTTTTATAAGCGGTCCCCTTTACAGATGAACCACATTTTCCCAAAATTCTACCAATGAACCGAAGACGACTATCCGCCTTCCCCACAACTGCCATTACATGCTTCTCCCACTTCATATCGCTCTGCAATGTTACGCCCAAATATTTAATCGACGTGACTGTGTCAAGCACTACACTACTAATGGAGTATTCAAACATTACGGAATTCTTTTTCCTATTCATCTGCATTAATTTAAATTTATCTATATTTAGAGTTAGCTGCCATTCTTTACACCAAACACAAATCCTGTCCAAGTCATCTTCAGGTTCCTTCTTGCCCTGCATACGTAACATGGATCCGGTAACCACAAATAGTTAAGTGGGAAGGAATATTCTTTTTAACGCACATGTCCACAGTTCGGATAACATTATAACACTGGAAGCGATGTCGTGCTGACCAGCGTTCCCATCAGATATGCCGTATTACTCCAAACAGAAGCAACGCTATTTTAAGAAATGAATCGTCCACTTCAGGAGGAAGGTTATAAACTCTAACCGAAGTATACTCGAGTGCCGCATTTTCAAGGAGGACTTGACTAACGGAACCATCTCTATGTGTAAACTTCACAAAGAATGCATACAAGTCAGAATCAAAGTAAGCAGTATCTACCTGATCAGGTGTGTGTAACACGGATAAAATCAGCCAACCAATCGTGAATTACTAAAGAGCCGGGCTGAACACGACGCGTACTCTTGTGAAAACTGAAACGAACAGTAGCTCGACGAGGAACAGACTTAGGAGACTCGATACACACCATGGTGCGGCCAGGAAACACCGCCGCCGAGAGAAAAACGACAACAAACTCCGCTACGCAACTACGGTGTGACTCAACGCAACTACGGTGTGACTCCGGCCGGTACACCAACAAGACTGAGTAGCTTCGACACAAGTGGCGCTGCGGCATAGGCGGAAGTTAACTACGATCTGCTCGCTCGAGGCGCAAGACGACACTGCATTAGACCGCACGGCTAAGCGGGCGGGCAGACGTTATATCTTCATCATTGGAGCATATGATTTCTTATTGCCGATTGATGAAGTACTTGTTGACATCTTCTTACCTTCCATTGCGTTTTAATGCATCATGGCTTTCTGGCGTCGGGTTTTATTCTGCAGAGTTTTCCCCCCGCAGGTTTCTTTCTTGATATCGTCGTCAATCTTGACGCAAGCAGCGTTAGACGACCACCTGATTATTAGGTGATAGTTGTTCCAGTCTTCTTAAAGTCTTGGTTTCTAACTGCTTGTGATTTCGCTCAACAAGATACTGGTACAGCATCTTGAATCTCGTTTCGTGTAGAAGTTCTCTGCTGCGTCATAACGTGCTCTCGTCCAATCAGAGATTTCAGGTAGCGACGACACGTCATCTCGATCACCAGATAGTTATGGCAGCCTCAGCATGTTATCTCGCCCCGTAAGATGCAGGCAGCGTCGGTGTGTATTCTCGCCCCATCAGTAGGTTGTGCAGCGTCTTCACATTCCACAGAGCTGACTCTCGAAGGTAGTGGTTCAGCACAACTCATTCTCGTGGATAATGTGGATATGGAACATAAAATTTGTGCATATATATGGTAGCAACAATTGCATCGCTTCAAGACAAAACAATGATAATTAGTCATACTTAAAGTACTTATCTCCTTAAGTGTTCGTGAGCCTCACGAAATGGACTCAATCATAGTCATTTTTCACCAAATCACTCACGACACTGCCTTTAACACAGATTCTACATCGTCATGTATTAAATACATAACAACATCGGGTTCCTTTTATAGTAACATTCACATTAATTACATTTAATAATTGTGCAACTAGTTACGTGAACAGATTCCATCCTTTTAGTCCTACCCACGTACAGTCACAATACATAATCATTCAACTTTCCCCATCACGAGCCCAGATTCTGTCTTTTATTCAGTTCCGAACACGTAACCCGCATGATACGACTGACCAAGCTTCTGTCTCACACGTTATTATTCAGTTAAGGTACGTTTATCTTCAAACACGCAGTCACACATCATCAAATCGGTACGTATAGTACCAAGACTCAAACCTCAAGCCAGTGCTTGATACCAGGTCAGTCACAGCCGATGGTCATATATTGCAAAAACCCACACAGTGTGTTCCATTGAATTAGGATCAAACCCCATTAAATAGGAAATAATTGACTGTTAACCTTTAGGACAATTGTCCTCGCGTTACGTACTGTATTACTGCCTCAGTACTCATCGCGCTTTTACATACATTGGCCTCATGAAACTGACTTTACATCCGATGCAATTGTTCAACATAATAATAGAAAGTAAATTCATAAACAATGCAAGTAACTATACGTAAAACATACACAAAGATACAGTAGTTCCCTTACATTTACATGAAATCACACAAAGAATATAAGTTATCCCAAAGACAATAACTAAACTCTTCTTCTCCGTTCTCTTCTCATTAACAATATTTCTTCAGGTCCTTATGAGGGGACAACCCTTTGGCGAGCCGCCCCATTATGGATATCTCCCAATACCTAACTAGCCCAGATGTCGAATCTTGATTCTCTTATACGGTCCGATATATCGAAGTTGCCATTTCTTATTCATCTTCTTCACCGCAGACGACTTGGCGTGTTTCCGTAATAGTACTTTATCATTCAAATTATATGTATTAATTTTAATTACTTTCCTATCATACTTTCGTTTCCTTGACATCGTAGCCTTGTGCAAGACTAGCTGAACTTTACTAATAAGTACATTTCTGTATATAATGGGATCAGCTATTCTCGGTAAGTTCTTAATCCATTCCTAGGATGCTTCCTTGTGGCAGATCGTTTCTACAGGACTACGCTGGGTGTTCAGACATTTCGTTACAGACCTTTTCAAACATACCTACGTATTCTATCTATCTATAATGGTTTCTGTCTATATATGTTCTAACAAAAATATTGAAGTCCCGGAATGCGCACTCCACAAGCGATGCCTCGACCTGGTAACGAGATACAAAGATATGTCATATTTAAATTATCCATACATTCATGCCAGGCTTTACTAGCATAATACGAAGCATTATCAGTCAATATAGCCGTGGGTTTGCCTACATTTGGATTTTAGTCATTTACCAGTTTGGTTTGGCTTTAGTAGATCGTAACGGATACATTAGCAGAAACTTCGAAAAACATCATAAAATGCTATTACATTTTTCAATCTTCCTTTCGCCGTTCGTAATGGTCCTATGATGTCACGTGACACAAGATCAAGAGTTTTTGACGGTACTACGGGCTGTAACCATAGTCCATTACAATAGTTTATAGGTTTAACCTTTTGACATAGTTTACACTTACGTAAGATTTCAAATACTTTCTTCTTCATGTTGAGAACAAAACAGTATTATTCCAGTTTCTCCGAACACTTATTAGCATTAAAGTGCCCGACGAATATCGGAGAACTGTGGAAACATTTCCGTTGGAATACACATTCTCCATCTTTCTTCCCCACCCATAATCTTAGGAAATAGTACAGGGTGATCACAAAGTCTTGCCCTGATTATAAAAATTTATTACAGAATAGCCGTTTGACACATTTGATGCTGTTACATAGGTTAGTGTTCCTAGTTTTTTTTTTTAAGATCACTTTCCTTAGTAAAGCTCAACGTAGCTCGGAGATGTCGAGGCGATATTCCAATTCCCGCCAGGTGTTTCGTAACATGTGTTCTTTCACAGTACCCACAGCAGCTTTTATCCTGACATAGCCTCAGAAAAAAAGTCAAGGGGCTTAATGTCTGGAGAGCGGGGTGGCCAGGGTGTTGGACCGTTCCTTCTAATCCACCGATCCGGACATTACTCCCCTGGTGGGAACTGGAATACCGCCTCAACCTTCACCGAGCTACCAAGGGAGCACACGTTGAGCTTTACTAACGTAAGTGGTCTTAAAAAAACTAATAACACTAACCTATGTAACGGCATCAAATGTAAATTATTATGTTAAACGGTTAGTCTGTAATAGATTGTTATAATCAGAGCAAGACTTTGTGCACACCCTGTATATTTAGATGTAACTTATACTTCAGCATATGTGCATTACTAATGTTATTCTGTAGATTACAGATAATCTTATTCCAGTATGGGTCCCGTTTCTGTAACTTGGACGTATTTTTACATAAATATTCTACCTCGTTCTTAAAAGGTACGTTTTGTATAACCATTATTTTAAAATTCTGATTCGGTTCGGTTAACTGACTCTCATCACCACTGCCTTGAGGTAATCGAGATAAAGCGTCAGCTACAATATTGTCTTTACATTTAATATATTTTATTTCTATTTGGTATTCTAGTAATAGTAAAGTCCATCTCATTAACCTTGAGTGAAGAACTTTACACGTCAGAAGAAAGATCAAAGCCTTGTGATCACAACATACTGCTACCTTTTTTGCGTATACAATATATTTAAACTTCCTGAGAGCCCACGCCACAGCTAATATCTCCCACTCGGTCGTAATGATGCTCTCTCGCAGTTAGAAAGTGTGTTTCTTACAAATTATCAGGCTCCTTGACTTGGAATAACATGGCACGTATTCCCGTTGCTGACGCGTCCGTCATAGTACAAAATTCTTTATTCTGATGACAAGAAATTTGCCTTTAACAAAGCTTCGCGTATATCGTCTAAAGCTATGCTACACTCGTCATTTCATTTCCAAGGCGCATTCTTTCGTTATTTCATTTCCAAGGCGCATTCTTTTGTAATAGTCCCAAAAGGACATCATTGTTTAGTAAGCGATTGGGTGCAAACTTTCTGAAAGAAGACGCCATACCTAGAAAAGATTTTAATTGTCTCTTTGTTTGAGGATATGGACAATTTCTAATCGCACCCAGTTTCTTCGGATTAGGTACTATCTCATCCGGCGAAATAATAAGCCCGAGAAATTTGATTTTATCTCGGCAGAATTTAGATTTTTCTAGGTTCACTGTTACACCGTATTCACTGAACTTATCTAGCACCCTATTCACCATATCAACGTGCTCTTCCCAAGCAGCAGTGGATAGTACCTAATCATCGACGTAAGTGGTTACTTTCTCTCGTAAATCGTAACCCAACACCGTGCCGAGCGCGGTGATAAAAACGCATACACTTACGTTTAAACCGAAGGCCATCACTCTAAATTGATAGCTCCTACCGGCAAATATAAAGTAGTGTATTTTCTAGAATTTTGCCGGCCGCGGTGGTCTAGCGGTTCTAGGCGCTCAGTCCGGAGCCGCGCGACTGATACGGTCGCAGGTTCGAATCCTGCCTCGGGCATGGATGTGTGTCATGTCCTTAGGTTAGTTAGGTTTAAGTAGTTCTAAGTTCTAGGGGACTGATGACCATAGATGTTAAGTCCCATAGTGCTCAGAGCCATTTGAGCTATTTTTTTTTTCTAGAATTTTTAGCTTGTTTAGTTTGCCAGTGAGGTGATCGAAGGTCAAGAGAAGTTAAATAGTTTACCCCGTGAAAACTCTGCACTAATTCTTCTAAGTTTTCCGGTCTGGTACGTACAGGTTTGATGATTTTGTTAATATCTCGGGCGTCCAGAACCAAAGGCAAACTACCGTCCGATTTCCCCACAGCTGCCAGGGGATTGCTGTACGGAAAAGTGGAAGGCTCAATAATGTCCCATTCAAACCTACTTCGAATACACTTCTCCACCTTTTCCTTTTTTGCCTTAGGTACTGAGTATGATGCTTTACGGAACGTCTGATGAGGGTATACATCCATCTCGTACTCATAATCCTTTGTAACACAAAGTTTTTATGTCAAATGATTCCGATACACATCAGCTAGTTCGTACCTTTGCTCATTAGTTAGATATTCGGATTCCAGCATTTTAACTTTTATATGTTCATTGACGTTTGACACTCCTTGATCAGTTAACGAATATATGAGATCCTTATTGTTGAAGTAGACTATTTTAGCTTTATTACTTCTTATTCTAATTTGATTACATATTTTGTTTTGAAATTCCAGTTTCCGTACTAAGGGTAGCTCAACAACCCATACCAGATTGGTTAAGGAACGCACTGCCTTCGCAGTGTCGAGCATTACTTCTTGTTCCCCATAAAATCCTATCCCCAAATACATGGATAAATTAAATTAGGAGCCAACAAGAAGATGCTAGTAAGTCGTTACCCTTGCACTAGTATTTCTACCTGTACTTGGGCCCTTATGGGCACAGAATGTGTTCCTAATGCTCCAGACAAAGTACAGTTGGCTACCGGTACTACTGGCAACTTCTGTTTGCCACTCAAATATTTCTAACGTCCCATATTCGTCACACTAGAACTTGCGCCAGTGTCCAACAAGATGCTAATATCTTCATCTAAGATTTTAACTTTAACCATGGCTTGAACCACTTCGATAGGGCTATTATCTAATTTTCCTGGATTATCTAAGAGTTCTTCTCTAATATCCGTACCATCATCATACCTCAATACAAACGCCTTTAAGATTTTATTGACTCCCGTCTCTTTGCCAGCTACAAAAAATGGTTCAAATGGCTCTGAGCACTATGGGACTCAACTGCTGAGGTCATTAGTCCCCTAGAACTTAGAACTAGTTAAACCTAACTAACCTAAGGACATCACAAACATCCATGCCCGAGGCAGGATTCGAACCTGCGACCGTAGCGGTCTTGCGGTTCCAGACTGCAGCGCCTTTAACTGCACGGCCACTTCGGCCGGCTGCCAGCTACACTGCAAAGGCTCGGGGCAGCTGGTTTTACACTACTGGCCATTAAAATTGCTACACCACGAAGATGACGTGCTACAGACGCGAAATTTAACCGTTAGGAAGAAAATGCTGTGATATTCAAATGATTAGCTTTTCAGAGCATTCACACAAGGTTGGAGCCGGTGGCGACACCTACAACGTGCTGACATAAGGCAAGTTTCCAACCGATTTCTCATACACAAAACAGCAGTTGACCGGCGTTGCCGGGTGAAACGTTGTTGTGATGCCTCGGGTGAGGAGGAGAAATGCATACCATCACGTTTCCGACTTTGATAAAGGTCGGGTTGTAGCCTATCGCGATTGCGGTTTATCGTATCGGGACATTGCTGCTCGCGTTGGTCGAGATCCAATGACTGTTACCAGAATATGGAATCGGTGGGTTCAGGAGGGTAATACGGAACGCCGTGCTGGATCCCAACGGCCTCGCATCACTAGCAAGTCGAGATGACAGGCATCTTATCCGCGTGGCTGTAACGGATCGTGCAGCCACGTCTCGATCCTTGAGTCGACAAATGGGGACGTTTGCAAAACAACCAGCATCTGCACGAACAGTTCGACGACGTTTGCAGCAGCATGGACTATCAGCTCGGAGACCATGGCTGCGGTTACCCTTGACGCTGCATCACAGACAGGAGCGCCTGCGATGGTGTACTCAACGGCGAACCTGGGTGCACGAATGGCAAAACGTCATTTTTTCAGATGAATCCAAGTTCTGTTTACAGCATCATGATGGTCGCATTCGTGTTTGGCGACATCGCGGTGAACGCACATTGGAAGCGTGTATTCGTCATCGCCATACTGGCGTATCACCTGGCGTGATGGTATGGGGTGCCATTGGTTACACGTCTCGGTCACCTCTTGTTCGCATTGACGGCACTTTTAACAGTGGACGTTACATTTCAGATGTGTTACGACCCGTGGCTCTGCCCTTCATTCGATGCCTGCGAAACCCTACATTTCAGCAGGATAATGCACGACCGCTTGTTGCAGGTCCTGTACTGGCCTTTCTGGATACAGAAAAGGTTCGACTGCTGCCCTGGCCAGCACGTTCTCCAGATCTCTCACCAATTGAAAACGTCTGGTCAATGGTGGCCAAGCAACTGGCTCGTCACAATACGCCAGTCACTACTCTTGATGAACTGTGGTATCGTGTTGAAGCTGCATGGGCAGCTGTACCTGTACACGCCATCCAAGGTCTGTTTGACTCAATGCCCAAGCGTATCAAGGCCGTTATTACGGCCAGAGGTGGTTGTTCTGGGTACTGATTTCTCAGGATCTATGCACCCAAATTGCGTGAAAATGTAATCACATGTCAGTTCTACTATAATATATTTGTCCAATGAATACCCGTTTATCATCTGCATTTCTTCTTGGTGTAGCAATTTTAATGGCCTGAAGTGTAGTTTGTTGCATCTGCCTTGTGGTTCCCACTGTAAGGTGGCAGAATAAACGGAGGCCAATTTCGCACCTTACATATACATCGTTTTATACATCATAATGGGAAAGTGAATATGACACCTAACTTACTTTGGCGGTAATGGTCAGATTTGCCTATAAGTATGTAATGCAAAAGAGATGACAGTCAATCGACAGTATTAACACACCACTCCTATATAATTCATGCCAGTGAGCAGAAGGTGAAAGAAGCAGCGAGAGGAAACGTTTTGTGTGGAAGCCTGCACAGGCAGACGCAGAGGCCGCACCACGGGAGGCACTACAGAACGCTCTCAAGGGGGGGGGGGGGGGGGGGGGGGGGGAAGGGGGGGGGGGTAGGACGTCAAACGGGCCGACTTGGAGCAGGAGAGGCACCACAGGATATTTTACTTTCCACTGTCTATACTTTTACAAGTAAATTCATAAAACTTTGTCAGTATGACCAGGAAGGATTCAGCATTCACACTCTTAGCAGTGGAAGTTCAAAAACACAACAAAATAATTTTTTTTACATGTGAAATTTCATCATTTTTTCACTTACTATTGGCTGCATTTGTTGCTGTAGGTACACTTTTCTTCATAAGTAAGAGAGACTGTTCGATGAATTTTGCACAGGATACAAACCATACTTACGGGTGTCTGAAACTCTAGAATCTATTTAATTTACGAAAAAATGAATGAGCTGTTACGTTTTAAACTTCATGTTTAGAAAAAAAATCAAATTTTGTAGTTAATTATCTCAATTTTTATCACAGTCTTTAATATATTTGGAAAATTCTAGAGTTTCATACACCTGTAAGTATGTTTTGTATGCTGTGCAAAATTCATCAAAGAATCTCTCTTACTTGTGAAGAAAAATGTACCTATAGCAACAAATGCAGCCATCAGTAAGTGAAAAAATGATGAAATTTCATATCTAAAAAAAATTTATTTTTTTATGTTTTTGCACTTCCACTGCTATGAGTGTGAATCCTGAATCCTTCCTGGTCATGCTGACAAAGTTTTATGAATTTATTTGTAAAAGTATAGACAGTAGAAAATAAAATGTCCTATGGTGCCTCTCCTGCTCCAAGTCGGCCCGTTTGACGTCCCACCCCCCTTAAGGGGCTCCGGAAAGGCTCAAAAATCATGAAAAGTTCAATTTTTACTTTTTTGCGTTTTCTGAATCTGCAGACTATTACCTTTTAATAGATATATAATTTATTCAATTCCGAAGACTACAACTATTTTTAAAATTTTTTTGAAATGTGTTCTACATGGGCGTGACCCGCTGTGGCGCTGTTAAACTGCTGTCAAATGGTGTTATTATTAACGTCCGTGTTCATCAGGTACATTTTAGTGATGTGAGATAAAGTATGTGTTGTGGCTAACCTGTGATGGTTTAATATATATCGCTGGTGTGATTGTCGATTGTTTCATGTTTATTTACTCCGTCGTTATCTCGAAAATATTCGTAATTAATTCTGTTTCTTGAGTCTCTGTTTTGTTGAAGTATAATAATGAGTAAAAGTAAAGTTATTAGAAATCCTCTGAAGGCTTTTAAGAAAAGGAGAAATGTTGGAAAGCCAAAGGTATGTGTTATTACTGTAAACAATAAAGACGATAACAAAGTGAGTGAACCTAACCTCTCAAGTACACCTGCCAATAGCAGTCAAAGTGGGAAAGAAAATACTTCACAGAAGAAGCCTGGTTCAATGAGTGAAAACTATGAATGTTTTATGGGCGAATCGGATGTGAATGAAATATTTGATATGTCGGTTCTCAAAGGAATTTTTTCAAACTGTGTAAGATGTATTCATTGTAGTGAAGTTGGTCTGGAACTCTCCATAATAAAGCATGTAGGACTTGCTAGTGAAATACAACTGAAATGTGATAAGTGTTCATACATGACCACCTTTTGGAACAGTGTTGCAGTAACTGCAACTGAAGAAAATGGTAGCAAAATCTACGAACACAAAAACGAGCGATGCTTGCTTTAGACAAGGAACGCCTTCGGGCTGCAGACAGGGCTGTAAAGAGTCTAGAAATACAAGCAAGATAAACAGGAGTAGGAACAAGAGGAAGCTGGAGGAGGAGTTTGCAGAGGATGAAGATAATCCATCCTATGGACCTGGAATGCACTAAAAAGTTAATCCAATCTTTGTCGCTCGATTCCCAAAACTTTTATTTTCTCATACTAATTACATGTTTTCTAAGGATCTTCCAAACATATTTGTTTCAAATTTTCAGTAAATGTTACACAGTACCTTCTGCATAATTTAAAACAGCCTTTTTCCAAAAAACTGTATATTTTTGAATATATAAATAAAAAATTGCAAAAAAATGTTGTGAATTTTCATTACAATTGAAAAAAAATCATCTTTAATAACTGAACTAAAATTTTGTAAAATCCCTGTGTTAAGTTGTAGCCCATATTCCAATAAATAATCTGTAAAAAGTTCAACTTCCTACCTCAATTACTTTGTGAGGAAAGATGTAATTTATAAGCGTTATTTTAACACTGCAAGTATACAGGTAGGGCGTTCCGGAGCCCCTTAAGGGGGCGCGTCCCGCAGCGAGAGCCAGCGACCGGACAGGTGACGCATACAGCAGGGAGAGTAACGGGGCCACCAGAAGTAGGACAGAAAGAAGCTTTAGTTTCAGAATGCCAAAGGCATACGAACAAAACCATTGATGCATTCGAACACGTGAACTGCAAGTGGTACACGCGTGATAAAAACATGTAGCTTTTTAGGCATCTGGAGCAGGCATAAAACGTCCGATTGGCGGAAACGCACCAGGAAGGAGTAAAGTGCCGAGATATCGACGCAGTTCAATGGTAGGACCCTTGCAATTGGTAGAGAGTGTTTCCACAATATAAGAGGAAAGCTCCTATTGGTCGAAAAAAGCCGTGACGTGGAGAACGAAAGGACCCAGGTGGGGAGAGAGTTCGGTAACGAGATAGACGAGAGGGAAATTTTCGGGGACTCTTCTCTAAGCTGACGTCAAGTGCAGAATGGAGCGCATAATGCTCTGTACGACGCAGAGGAGGAATTTGTGTGAACACTGTGTTCACAGTGGCTGACCTCCAGCTGTAGCATCGTTGAGCTCCAACTGTGGAGAGACGAACCAGCCAATTAGTTAATTGTTCTTGCGAGAACTGAGAGGGCATTATAATATGCATGCTGCTCCAGCCATGCGCGTGTATATCGCCATAGTCTGAGACTGGGGATGAGTTCATCTTTTCTCGCATATCGAGAAACATAGGAGAGTTTCTTCTGGAAAATTCAGCAAAGGTTTAATTGGATTTTATAGGAATTTCAGAAGGCGAGAGCAGCCAGGCGGACGACAACTCGTCGCAGCTAAGGTAAATACCGCGTGCAGAGGCGTAAACTTATCGGTTGACTGTAAACTCGAGCGCCCTTGGGTAATCTTTTGCTCGACATGTCACAAAACTCACATCCTCCATAGACTTGATTGTCATCCTAAAAACAGTACCGAACTTTGAACCGGAGTCGGATGATTTATCGTAGTACTGGCCAAAATCATGATGTAATCGCAAGAATAATTTTGTAAAGAAACTTCTAGTTAAAATTTAATATTGTTGTGTTTAGAATTACTTAACTTTCTGAGAGCTAAAATTTAACATTGCTGTGCTTAGGATTAGTTCACTTTGAGAGGCCGAGATGCGTCATTCTGCCAACTGTCTTAACATTGTCACATTTTAAACTGTGTAAAAGCGTGTATTTCCGTGACAAAATTGCAGTATTAAATGATGTCATTTCAGCTTACACAGTTGTGTTCAGTCATAGAATAAGAAACCACCTAACCATAACCTTACACCGTTTCATAGAGCACCACCATCCGAACCCCAGAATTCTGACCATTCCGTCCATTGTTACTGTTAGTAGAGATATTTTCAGGCCTAGACATTATGGGCGATGGTACAAATTATCTGTTAGCTGTAATAACATTTGTGGGAGCCCCCCACTGAATATTCGGTCCATTACGCCACTGAACACGACTGTCTTCCATCTGAATTGTGTCCATTCTGTTTCTGCTTAATTCTATTGCTATAATCAGCATTATTACTACGATTTTGTCCACTACTCCCGTAATTGTTATTAGAATTATTTTGTTTATAAGTTTTATCTACAGACTGTTAATCATTATCCTGATTGTTATACTCACTATTCTGATTTCGCTTAACCTGGTGACTCTTCCCGTTGTCTTTCGTTTTACTATTACTGTTATTGTCACTACAACAATTATTTTGGTTCAAATGCCTCTGCGCACTACGGGACTTAACTTCTGAGGTTATCAGTCCCCTAGAACTTAGAAATACTTAAACCTAACTAACCTAAGGACATCACACACATCTATGCCCGAGACAGGATTCGAACCTGCGACCGTAGCGGTCGCGCGGTTCCAGGCTGTAGCGCCTAGAACCGCTCGGCCAAACCGGCCGGCAACAATTATTTTGTTGAGAGTGATTACAATTAGTACAATGAAATTGATTCCCAATGTTCTTAGCTCCTTCCTGAGCTATGTCCAGGGAATCAATATCTGACGAAAATTGGTCAACATCGTCATCTGGTACGTTTATTAATTTCTCACGTAAAGAAATAGGTAATTTTCCCTTGAGAATTCCAATAACCTCTTTGTGACTAATGGGATTTTCATAAAACTTCCTGACAGATTAAAAACTGTGTGCCGGACCGAGACTCGAACTCGGGACCTTTGCCTTTCGTGGGCAAGTGCTCTAGCAACTGGGCAACCCAAGCACAACTCACGACCCGTCCTCACAGGTTCAATTCTGCCAATACCTCGTCTCCTACCTTCCAAACTTCGCAGAAGCTCTTCTGCGAACCTTGCAGGACTAGCACTTCTGGAAGAAAGGATATTGCGGAGACATGGCTTAGCCACAGCCTAGGGGATGTTTCCAGAATGAGATTTTCAGTCTGCAGCGGAGTGTGCGCTGATGTGAAACTTCCTGACAGATTAAAACTGTGTGCCAGACCGAGACTCGAACTCGGAATCTTTGCCTTTCGCGGGCAAGTGCTCTATTTTCGCAAAGTCACTTTTTTTAGGATTATAAAATTCCGGACTATATCATCATCATCAGTTTCTGCTATATTAGCAGGTCCTTTGCCTCTCCATTTTCTGCGATCCGGTCTATAAATTTCATTCTTAAATCGATTTTCCTTGCTTTGCGACCAATATTTCGCGAAGAATAATTTTTCAAAATCTCTACAGATTCTGCAGCTTTAAGCTGCTTTTGATACCCACAATGAAACTTCTCCACTGGTCTTTGATGCTATAAACTGTATTTTATCTTGCTGCTTCCAAGATAGGGGAAATACATTTCTGAAACTTTTTATAAACACCATTGGGTGTCTGAATTTTTGTTGTTCGAAAATATTTGAAACTGTCTAGCTTTGAAAATACTGTGTTCATCCTGCGTGTTAACTTCTCTCGCCTTTGCTTCTAACCATTCTGATAAATCCTCCTCCATCTTAGTCGTCTGTTTACTATGATAGTCGTCTATAAACTCCAGCACTGTTATTTTTTAAATCTTCTACTTGTTTAGTTATTTTATCGATCTGTTCAGCTATTTCAGTCTGTTCTTCATTTATTTCCTCTACATTTCCCTCTAATTTGGAGACCAAAGTCTGCAACGTTTCATTCATTTCATTAGGAAGATTTTACACTTAATGTTAATTTACCTATCTCGGCAGATAGCTATTCATCCCTTTTCTTACTACGTGATTCTAGGTCATTAACAATCTTTAATACCTCTTTCTTTAATTCTTGGTCTTGATAATCTCGCTGTTTCGGTAATTCCAACATCTCCTCCCGAAAAGCTTTTTCCACAAGTTCGCGTCGTTTCTCTTGTTCCCTTTTTCTAAGTTCGCGTTGTTTGTTTCGCTCTAAAATTTCCTTTCTAAGGGTTTGCTCTCTGAGATGACGTTGTTTATTTAGCTCTATTTGTTCCAATTTGATTTCACTAGAAATGCAAACAGCTTATTGATATTGATATCTCCAGATGGAATATTGACCACACTGGTAGGATTACTACAGTTTCAAACCAGTCACTTACGTATGGTCATTACTACTTACCAAAACAGTTCTATTCATATTTGACATTTCAGGTTCCAACAGATCCTCTATCCTATTAACATCTAAATTTTCCACACGATTTTCGTCCTCGCTCGTATCTTCTCTCCGGAAAGTCACTAGACTTGTATCTATATTGGAACTTAAATGGTGTCCCTGTTTCATTGTTATCAATATATAATCTCAGAATAACACCAAAAGAATAATACATAATAAATAAAATATAACTCTAACCACTTATGCAGTTTCTTAATCACAGGCTTGCCTCATTTATCCACGCAGTTAGAATTATAAGGAAGCACAGTGCGGTACAATGAGGTACTGTTTAGGCAGTAATAAAATGTCTTTACACATGCAAGTCCGAGCCGCAGTAACACACGTCAATTATTTGTTGTCGTTGTCGGCCGCACTCGCATATGCGCTCTTACGTCCGCAATCAGCTCGTGTCGTTGCGCGTGCATCGTGGGTTGTCGTAGTGGAGAACATGAAACATACAGAGAAGGTTCACATGACAAGCGCTTAAGTATAATGTTCACTTGCTGCTCATTCGCCAGGCGTTGAACGCGCGTTGCCGCCCTGATTCAGTTTGGGTTCTATATTTGTCGAAGACGGACGTAGAAACAGTTTTAACGGTGATTTTACAACGACGACAAAAACGACGCGACAGAAGACGGAGATATTGGGTCAACCCAATTTTTCATACATGCTGACTGAAAGCCAGTACATAACTTGTATTCTAAAGTAAGGCAATACTGACCCAAATATTTTAACTATTTCAGAATGTGCATCAAATCATTTGACGATTTACTGGCTCTCATGAACGATGAACTCGTAGCAGATAAAAGCGCTGTGTGATATTGTATTTTACCAGAAGAAAAACTCGCAATTACATTGAGGATTTGTGGGGGAAGGTCACTAACTTAGGCTAAAAAAATATTTAATAACCGTTTGACATTAGCACGCCGATATGTCGAATGTGCTTTTGGCATAATGTGCAATAAATGGCGTATTTTACATAGGCCATTAGATGTTAACACCGGTTTTGCAGAAAAGATCGTAAAATCGATATGTACACTACACAGTTATGTCACAATGATGGATGGCTACAATTATGAAGATACTCTTCATACTCCACCACTGAAAAATCTAATCTCACATTATACCGGGAGTGCTGTGCGACAGGCAGACAACGTTCGAGTACATTTAACAAATTATTTCATCAACGAAGGAAAAGTTGGTTGGCTAGATCGCAATATTTTACTTGTAACACAGGCTTATTGAAAACACACACATCAAAAAAGTTTTGCATCACCCCAGTTCCCGGAACTCCTGAAGATAGGCGTTGACTGTGGATATTATATCACAGACACAATATCTTTGACTGTTCAGAGATGTCACTAAACCCGCCCAAAGATGTAAACAATTATGCATGAGCAGCGCGTAGACTAAAGGGGTCAGACAGACGATCAGTTCCAGTCATTCCACCAGGAAGGAGGTACACGGCTCGTGTTGTCTGTACACGGCTCGTGTTGTCTGTAGTTCAGCCATGCCTAGACGGTCAATACCGCGGTTCGATCACGTCCGCATTGTTACTTTGTGCCAGGAAGGGCTCTCAACAAGGAAAGTATCCAGGCGACACGGAATGAACCAAAGCGATGTTATTCGGACATGGAGGAGATACAGAGAGACACGAATTGTCGATGACGTGCCTAGCTCAGGCCGCCCAAGGTCTACTACTGCAGAGGATGGCCGCTACCTATAGATTACGGCTCGGAGAAAACCTGACAGCACCGCCACCATGTTGAATAATGCTTTTCGGTCAGTCACAGAACGTCGTGTTACGACTCAAACTGCGCGCAATAGTCTGCATGATGCGCAACTTCACTCCCGACAACCATGGCGAGGTCCATCTTTGCAACCACGACACCATGCAGCACGGTACAGATGGGCCCAACAACACGCCGAATGGACCGCTCAGAATTGGCATCACGTTCTCTTCACAGATGAGCGTCGCATATGCCTTCAACCAGACAGTTGTCGAAAACGTGTTTGGAGGTAACCCGGTCAAGCTCAACGCCTTAGACACACTGTCAAGCGAGTGCAGCAAGGTGGAGATTCCCTGTTGTTTTGAGGTGGCACGATATGGGGCCGACGTACGCCGCTGGTGGTCATGGAAGGCGCCGTAACGGCTGTACGATACGTGAATGCCATCCTCCGGCTGATACTGCAACCATATCGGCTGCATACTGGCGAGGCATTCGTCTTCATGGACGACAATTCGCGCCACATCGTGCACATCTTGTGAATGACTTCCTTCAGGATAACGACTTCGCTCAACTAAAGTGGCCTGCATGTTTTCCAGACATGAACCCGATCGAACATGCCTGGGATGGATTGAAAAGAGCTGTTTATGGACGACGTGACCCATCAACCACTCTGAGGGATTTACGCCGAATCGCCGTTGAGTAGTGGGATAATCTGTACCAATAGTGACTCGATGAACTTGTGGATACTATGCCACGACGAATACAGGCATGTAACAATGCAAGAGAACGTGCTACTGGGTATTAGAGGTACCAGTGTATACAGCAATCTGGAGCACCACTTCTGAAGGTCTCGCTGTATGGTGGTGCAATGTGCAATGTATGGTTTTCATGAACAATAAGAAGAGCGGAAATGATATTTATATTGATCTCTATTCCAATTTTCTGTACGGGATCCGGAACTCTCGGAACCGAGGTGATACAAAACTTTTTTTATGTGTGTATAAATATATGTATTCACATAGTAATTTCTTCTTTTCTTCATTGTCATATCCTTCACAGAATACGACAACGAGTTCTTCCCAAGCCCTTCTCCTTAAGTTCTTCTGTGAATAAATGCTACTTGTCATGTTCCACATCGCAGGACTTTTGTCTATTTCATCTATAAATATTTCGGTATTCAAAGCTTCCGTTTACATTTCGGACTATTTCTGGATGAGCTGAGCGAACCCAAAAACACGTCTATCTGTGTCAAAAGCGTGCACTCAACTGAATGGTATCATAGAAAGCCAATGATCTCAAAGCGAGCGGTGACAACAGTCGATCGCTAGCGCTGCGTTCAAAGCATGCTGTATTAAAACGCCCGTTAGCATGTGTACGGCCTGAATAAAATGTATATAGTTGTAGACATGCGTTAAGTGCTTGTCATGTGAACCTGCTCATAATCGAAAGTTTTCAGTCACTGTTCATTATGCAGTCACAGCAGTTAAATTTCTCCACTGTTTATTACATAATAATTGTTTTCATACCTTTCTTCGTGCCACGCGCTGGGCGCCGGTTGTAACCGCCCTCCATCGATCTGCTGTCGTCGACTTCTCTGACGGAAGATGTAATGTATTATCTACTCTATATGCTCGGCTTTTAGTTAGAGTTATATATCAGATGAGCAGCCACAAAATTCTTCACTGTAACGGCGACTAAATTTCGGATTTTCCTGATAATTAATGTTAACTTTTCACTCAGTCGATCATGCTTCATTTGTTGCCTTACCGGAGACACAATAATTAATAACGTCTTTGGATGTTACTTACTAGCTACTAATAACACTTAATTATGAAAATCACTTGTTTTTTTACTAACAACATTCATTAATTATTAAATCATCAAGAATGATTGCATTTTGTGTAGGGGGAAAAGCAGGGTAGATTCAATCACAGGAGTATTGGAGCAAAGCCACTAGCAGCGCACTCTGCATGTTGCCAGATGTACCCAGATGGCAGCGATGACGTCATCCAAGATGGCATTGTGTAGACTTGGCAACAGTGTATTACATCATCCAACGTGGCGGCCATGATGTCAGGTGATGATGCAAGTACCATCATTCAAGATGGTGGCTTTAAGTGGGAAAGTGCCACACCACCCTCCCCCAGAAAAACGGTGGGAATTTCAAATTCCAACACGATAATGCACCACACCACGGTTATCTCTACTAAGCAAAGAAAATGGCAGGAAGATAGGACACTTGGGCTACCTCCACTAATGTAAGTCTCCCGACCGCCACTTCCTCCTATGAACCAGCGCCAAGTTTGAATTTTTTTGGTAAACAAAAGTCACTTGCGGTTTCGCTACCAACCTAAGAAAATTGCGGGAAAGAAAGCACACTTGTACTAACCTGTCACCCGAACGCCACCTCCCCCAGAAAAATGGCAAGAAGTTCAAATTCCAACAGGATAATGCATCACACCGCAGTTATCTCTACTAAGCTAAGAAAATCGCGGGAAGATAGCTCACTTGGCCTACCTCCACTAACCTGTCACCCGACCGCAACTGCATCCTATGAACTGGCACCAAGTTTGAATTATGGCAGTAAACAAAGCTCAGTTCGCGTATCTCTACTAAGCTAAGAAAATGGAGCGAAAGAAAGGACACTTGTACTAACCTCAGTGACCTGACCACTACCTCCTCCTAAGGATTTGTGGAGAAAGGACTTGGACATAAGTCTTTATTTAACCATTTTAATGCAGTACGGCCTTCCAGTGTGTTCGCCACGAGGCCTAGTACACATCGCCACCAACAAAGGCTGCTCTCATGTGTAACGTAATCCATGATGGCGGAAAACAGTGCGTTCATCAAGAGCTTCCAACTCCAACTGACTTAGTACACAGTACCGGCACCAGAGGGCGCTGTTGTCTGTGATGTCATCTGATGAAGCGACTACCGTTATTCAAGCTGGCGGCATACATTGTGTTCACCACGAGGTCTAGTACATATTGACATGTTTTGACCAGTCGATGGAAATGCGCGCAATGTGATACATCTCCAAAACTATATAAGAGTACTACAGATCCTTGTCCATTCAAATCAATCGGCCCAACATGTTATCATCGTTATTCACTACCCTCAAACAGAGAAAAATTAAAAACTATAAAAGCTCAACCGATTTAGAAGTCACCTAGGCACTGATGCTAACGCAATTACGCAAAGCTGCAGTGGGGATCCAGCGCAGGGAAAGAGATTTCGCAATGCCCCCCAGAATACCGCAGCATTCAGCCACCCAAGCATTCCTAACGGTTTACCAAGTCCCTCACCGAATTTACACCTCAAACTGCTACTGCTACTGCCGCCTATTAAATATACAGGCCCTACAGAGGCCACTTTAAAGTTTGACCAGCTACACTCTAGGCGAATGATTGTATCCCGCAGAATACTAAATACCTGTGGTCCTGTTTAGTTGTTTCAAACACTGTCTTCTAACACACTTTTCTATAATGCCAAACTTGTTGTTTTTTTCTGCCATGACTTCGAGGCCTGTGCCAGGTTCTAAACTGACATTAAGAAGTTCTGATCCATGGCCTTTCGAAGGAAATTAGACGTTGCACGTTGTAAATCATATTCTTACGGCAGACAGCATACCACTGGATGATTTTAAATAGAAGACAGTTACAACATAAGCAAACTGGAAGAGTTTTATGGCGTTGGCGTAGGTCTCCAAACTACAGTCCGAAGGTCATTCACAAGCTCTACATTTAGACTCGTCTCTCACACTGACGGAATAGCTGACGACTCTGCGTTCCCTTTCGACTGTTTCCTCATATTGCACTCATATACACGATCACTGTTTCGCTGCTAGCAACCCCCAGAAGTTGCTGTCCATCCACCAAAACTATTTCCCCAACTCATACAAGCCATGTCAGTCAATCATTATGTGGTAACCAGTGCACGGATTGTATGGAAAAGACACCCTCGGTGAATTCTAATAATAAACATCACAGTTGATAGCGAGAAGAATTTTACAGTAACTTCAACACCGACCAATGATGTGACAGCATAGTTTCGTATACAAATCAGTATATTCAGAGCATCAAAACTTCATTTTAGCACGTGAGCGACATAAAACCAGTAGATGTTATTGAATTGAAAGCCTTCATAGGTTTCTTAGCTAGTGTTAACAGAAGTAACACACAATGCTCAGAGGATCTGTGGGGAACTGATGGTGTGGCATTGACAAAATTTCTCCTTATAATTAACATAAGACGTTGCAAAGTCATTATGTGCTGCATTAGATTTGACAGTCATGTGATTCGCGATGAAAGGAGACACACAACAGCAATTTTGGAAATATTTTTTATGTTCGTGCTAAACTGCTAGAATTCCTACACCATCGGAAAAATGTTAGTAGATGAGGAACTGGAAGGATTCCATGGAAGGTGCATTTTTCTCCAACACATACCCAGGAAACCAGGAAGATATATGCGCTTGCCGATTAGCAAGTATTTTACCTGCATAGTTTGGAAATATACATTGGGTTCCAGCCAGAAGGATGATACCATATAAACAATAAATCGCCAGATATTTCACTGTGACTGTTTGAACTTACTTTCAGTTCGGTCAAAACGTAACAGCAGACAACTGATAGAAGAGTTAGGAAGGAATTTTTTTCCTTTGTTGGAACGATGAAAAATAAGTGTAAAGTTCCTCTGGAGTGTGCTACCATTACAGGAACAGCTGTCCACAGTTCACTTTTTGGCTTCAAGAAAGACTACACTCTAGTTTTTTATGTCTACATCTACATAGATACTCCTCTAGCCACCGTAAGGTACGTGGTGGAGGGTACCATGTACCACTACTTGTCATTTCCTCTCCTGTTACACTCGCAAATAGAGCAATGGAAAAACGACAGTCCCTACGACTGTGTATGAGCCCTAACTTCTAGTATTTATCTTCTTGGTCCTTATGCAGGGTGTATTTGGCGGGAGCAGAATCGTTGGACAGTCAGCTTCAAATGCTGGTTCTCTAAGTTTTCTCAATAGTGTTGCTCGAAATGAATGCCGCCTTCCCTCCAGAGATCCCCATTTGAGTTCTCAAAGCATCTCCGTAACACTTAAGTTTTGTTTGAACCTACTGGTAACAAATCTAGCAGCCCTCTTCTGAAGTACTTCCATGTCTTCCTTAAATCGTACTAGACCAGTATGCACTAGCGTCCTATAGGCGGTCTCCTTTACAGGCGAACCACTCTTTCTTAAAATTCTCCCAATAAACCGAAGTCGACCATTTGCCATCCCCCCACAGTTTTCACATGCTCGTTCCACCTCGTAGCACTTTGCAATGTTACGCCCAGATATTTAAATGACTTGACTGTGTCAAGCTGGACACTAGTAATATTGTATCCGGGCGTTGCAGGTTTGTTTTTCCCACTCATCCGCATTAACTTACATCTTTCCACATTTAGGGCTAGCTGCCATTACTACATCAACAGGAAATTTTGTCTAAGTGGTCTTGTCTCTTCCTACAGTCACTCAACTTCGACACGTTACCGTACACCACAGCATCACGTCAGCAAATAACCGCAGACTACTGCCCACCCTGTTCGCCCAATATTTGTGTACATGGATAACAACAGTGGTCCTATCACACTTCCCTGGGGCGCTCCTGACGATGTCTTTGTCTCTAATGTTTCTAAAACGGGAAGGATGTGATTTTGGCATCAAGTTTGCATGAAGATAATTCAATAGATTCTGACACTGGAGATAAACGGAATCTGTCCATTGCAACATTTTACAATAGCACCAAAGATGGAGTCGATGCTAACACATAAGTTTACTACTTTGTACAATGTTGCAAGAAATGTGCGCTATTCGCCCATGGTTATACTTTTTACAGGGATCAGTACGAGTGCAATTAACGCGCAAGTAATTTCTTGTGGCAACAATGAGAATTGTAGCAAAGAAAAGGATTCCTGAAACAATTGGATCATGCATTACTTCTACCTCACTTAAGCTGGGTTTACACTAGCAAGTCGCTTGCAGAAGTTACTGCTGCAAGTTATTGCTAGCCGTTTGCAGCTGTGTTTACACAGCAGCGCAAGAATTAAGCAAGATTCTTCCGCAAGTTCTTTGGCAAGAAACTTGCGTCAACAACTTGCTGATACTGTTTACATATGCTTTCAGTACCACTACGAGTGTCAGCCGAAGTGTAAAATGACAAGTAGGCGGGTGAGATATGCTGCAGCTCTTGTAATTGTAATGCAAAACGTGAAAAAGAAAAAGAGAAGTATCTTGGTTAGAGAGTAGATAATGAGAAGATCGCAAAATGGTGCCTGTAATAACCTATTGCAAGAACTTAGTATCGAGAGCATGAATACTTTTGCAGAATGTCCTCAAATGATCCTGAGTATTTGTTGATGTTAATAGCGCCTGTCATATCAAAACGAGACACAAACTTTGGTACTGCAATTTTAGCAAAGGAACGTTTGCTAGTCACTCTATGATTTATAGCTACCGGTGAGCTACGAAAAAAATAAGCGTTTCATTTATTTATGTGAAACATACAACCAAAAAAAGTTTGAATTTTGAAATCTTTTCTTTGTAGGAGTCTCATACAAGTCCCTAATGTACTTGTTTCATATTCCCGTCTGCACGATTTCTCTGATCGTACCCGACATATGTAGAGCCTTTTTTAACGTCTTGAAAAGGGAAAATTATTTGAAGGTATGTGAAAACACAACAATGAAATCAAATTTTTATTGAAATAAACTGCATTTTACAGAATGATATGCTTATAAAAATGTTTTTTTTTTTCCTAATGCTCGTAAAATGGAAAGTGAAAAGCTAAGTAAATAGAAAATGTAATAATTACACATCGTCTTTTTCTAGACTCCTAAACAACAAGTGAGTGGATGCAGGTGGCAAAGGGGTTGTGTCTTCAAGTTATGCTACTTTATATGTACTTCTTTTATAGATGTGTCGAATATCGACGAGATTTCATTTAAAGCGCTCATCTTCTTCACTCTATTCTTAAAGTCTCGGTTATGCACGTTCCGTATTTCAGGGTAGCTCTCCACAGATTCAATAAAATGTTCTGTATCCTGCTTCATCCATTCCCGTTTCTCCTCTATTTCTGAAATTTGTTTGCATATAATACGTAAGATGGTTGCATAAAATTAAGTCACCACATTAAGTAAAATGTTAAATATGAATGTTATGCAGACGACATACTTACTATAACTTGCGCTTCCTACTTGCAGGAAATAGAAATAAATCCTAAAAGCTGCAAGTTACTTGCAGATACTTCTTGCGTGGTGTTCACACTGGAAGCGGAAAACGTGCAGCAAGTCACTTCCGCAATAAATTGCTACAGTCGCAAGTCGACTTGGCGATATGTTTACACTCGCAAACCGCGCGGCAAGTTCCTCCGCGCAAGTAAATTGCTGCAATAACTTGCTAGTGTAAACCGAGCATTAGCTCGAAAAAGCTTGGACAACTCAGGAATTCACATGGACTTTCATCTGAGGCTACAACGTTATAGGTCAGAGTGCGAAGAAACAGCAGAAGACAGAAACAGAAATAGAGAAAAGGAACTGGAATCAAGAGGAAAAGGTGAAATACCTGCACAGTAAGGAAAAGACTGACAAAATATTATTGTAAAATGTATCACAAGCCAATCTGCTTGATGCACATTGAAACTTTCTGTTCTGACTTCGTTAAAATTCCTCTTATGTTACCACAGTCCAAAAGTGATGAAACAAATGAATGAGTAATATTATCATTGTTGTTGTGTTTTAATGTCAACTTTTGCCTTTCTGTAAAGACATATGTCACTTATACTGAGTTTAATTAGTGAGATTTATTAAGAAGCTAATGAAAAAGTGACTTGATCACTTATTACAACAGCCTGAAATTAACGATAAGCAAATCGAATGATTAACGTTTCTATTGTTGTTGTGCTCTTTTGTCATCTTTGGCTTCCTTTAAGGATATTTTCCATTTATAAAGTGCTGTGTTAATGAAATTTAATAAATAATTGTATGAACAAGCGATGTGATCAGTTTGATGCACAGCGCCCATCTCGCAGCGGAAAACACTGTGCCCTATGGGCCAATCTATATGTAAAGGCCCGTCCACACGTTACGATCTGTCTGCGCACGTCACATCTGCGCAGACAGATCGTTGCGTGTGGACAGAAGATTTGCACCAACCTGAGGTGTGTGCAAACCTGGAAGTTGGAATTGGAGGTTTGAGCGAAACCTCTCAAATCTGTGGGTTCAAACCACATCTGCGCAGACAAGTTGGAGCGTGTGGACAGGAGATCGCCGCAAATCTGGCGCGAAACAGCTGTTTGCTCAGTCTAGTGTTTGTGTGCACAGGGCATTAAATTGGCTGATACTCGTCAGTATTCTCGAGAGTTTGTAAGTGAATTCATTGAAATATGTAGAAACCACCCATGTTTGTGGAAGATTAAAAGTAAAGAATATAGTGACCGAGACAAAAAGACTGCAGCATACAATGCTCTAATTGAGTTATCCAAAGTTCAGAAATCTAGATCTGGTGTAGGAGTAGATCAAGTATACCAGCCAACGTTATGGTATTTTGATCTGCTTGGCTTTCTTAGTGATTAAGAAACGCCAAGACAAAGCAGGAGTACAACTGAAGACGAAATTGGAGTGTCAATGTTACCGCCAGCCGTTCATGAGGAGAAATTGCCCTTCTCATACAAGTATTTTTTTCTCATAATATGAAGGGTTACAAGCTTTAAGAGATAATTATAAGTTTCGACATCCATCCGCAAATAATTTCGCCAGTCGTTAGGTTCGTCCTGCAACTCTCTCAGTAAATTTACGTGAGAAAACTGCTTTCGCTTTAGCAGCCACTGTCTACACCATTTTGCCCGCTTTCTCTGTTTCCTGCGGTTGGTCTGACTGTTTTTTGCAACACAAGTTGCGAACACAGACCACAACAGAACTTCCTCCATTTCTATATTTCAAAATAACTGAATTAAATATTTGACGTTTACGGGGAGCGTAGTCGCTTGCCACTGATTTTTCTACACCGACAGCTGACAGGCGAGTAGTATATTGGGGTTTGTGTCGTGTGAACACACCACATTTGCAGCGATCTTTTGCATGTACAGACATCTGCACCGATGTCTGCGCATACAAATCGTTACGTGTGGACCGGGCTTAACCTTGTATGATTAAAGTTGTGTATATAACTTTTTTATAAAATAATCCATGATACAACGACTAAGAGCTTCCGTTAAATATCTCTCTGTTTTTTAAATAATCATTAATCACTGACATGGGGAATTAAATAGTTCAAACTGGAATATAAGTCACCTGCTACCACCTAACGAAATGTATTACCAACCTTGTAGCAGCAGTTTCCTGTGCAGAAAATCGAGAACCTTGCTGTGACCTGAAATTTGCAAACAAAACATCTCCGGAAAAATGTACCGGTTGATCAAAAAGTCAGTATAAATTTGAAAACTTAATAAACCACGGAATAATGTAGATAGAGAGGTAAAAATTGACACACATGCTTGGAATGACATGGGGTTTTATTAGAACAAAAAAAAAGTTCACAAAATGTTCGACAGATCTCTTGCGCGCGTCATTTGGTGATGATCGTGTTCTCAGTTGCCACTTTCGTCATGCTTGGCCTCCCAGGTCCCTAGACCTCAGTCCGTGCAATTAGTGGCTTTGGGGTTACCTGAAGTCGCAAGTGTATCGTGATCGACCGACATCTCTAGGGATGCTGAAAGACAACATCCGACGCCAATGCCTCACCATAACTCCGGACATGCTTTACAGTGCTGTTAACAACATTATTCCTCGACTACAGCTATTGTTGAGTAGACTTGGCCACTGTTTCTATGTTTCGATACAGTGTATCGATACGTGGAACTGTTTCAGTGTTTCGGAACGGCTACGGGTCACTGTTTCGAAACAGTGGTGTTTCATTCCACCCCTGTCTCGGATAACTGGGCCACATTCGGTCTCGAGCCAGACACAGAAACTGTATCGTTGTTTCAGAATAAGGTTGTTTCAGTCCACCAGTGCTTGGAACGGACTAATTGTATCGAAACAGTGATGTTTCATCCCCCTCTGTGTCGGACGAGATTCGGGCTCGGCACAGGTACTGAAACACATTTAACATACCACTTCATGAAATACTTTCAAGAATGTCAAAATCTTTGTGACAAACAATAGCATGAAGCTTAAGATATCCGAAAATAAAGCTTCGTTTCTAGCTGACTGTCATATTCCGAAATGGCGTAATATCTGCTTTATAAACACTAACCAAGCAATAAAACAACGCATACTATTCACATTCAAAATAATAAATATGTGAAAATCATTCAGTTAAATTACACTTTTTGATAACATACGCTTCTCTGTTCAAGTACAGTAATCATATTAAGAAACATAAGTAAGCCTACAACATTTTGAATAAAAAAAGGCGTAGAGTGACAGTTATTAGACATATACATAAATCTGATGTAGGTATAATTGCAAGCAATCTGTTTGACATATCACTGATAGTGTAATGGTGAACGGGAAGGACTAGGAAGCATGGTGAATTTATAGTAACGGTTCGAAACACCTTGAAAGACAAAATTTTTTTCTGTTATATTTTGTTATTTATTCAAATAATTTGGCGTTATTTGTGAGTCTATAGTCACTGTGCCTATTATCCTCAATGATTCTCTTTGTGTGCATGGCAATTAGCAGGATGGGTATATTACCCATACTAACGGAATGTGGGAATTCCAGTAGCATATCCGTTGTTTCCGCAATTTGCTCCCACCTCCTGTTCCGTTCGTGGTGGCTTTTCTGTCTTCAGCTATGGCTGTCCTCAGCCAATTGAAAAGTATGAAAGCCACACGACACGAAAGCAGCGCATTTTCTGCAGAAATACGAAACTGCCAAGACGCCTAAGTGATAATTTCATACTTTCTGGGATATGATTAGCGCTCTCGCAACTCATTTGTGTTTATGTGGACATACTTATATAGTAGACATTCAAGATGATAAAATGTGTAGGTTTATTAGATTACAAAACACAAACTGTTTCACTGTTTCGAAACAGCGTATCGAAACATTACATTGTACTGTTTCATTTGTTTCGAAACAGTTAAGTGTTTCAGTTTGCCCATCTCTATTGTTGAGGAATGATGGTGGACATATTGAGCATTTCCTGTAAAGAACATCATCTTTGCTTTGTCTTACTTTGTTGTGCTAATTATTGCTATTCTGATCAGATGAAGGGTCATCTGTCGGACATTTTTTGAACTTTTGTATTTTTTTGGTTGTAATAAAAACCCATGTCATGTGCGTCAGTTTGTATCTCTCTGTCTACATTATTCCGTGATTTATTCAGTTTTTAAATTTATACTGACTTTTTGATCACCCGGTATTTCTGGTTTTTTTTTTTTTTTTTTTTTTTTTTTTTTTTTTTTTTTTTTTTTTTTTTTTTAAAAACCCACAGTCGCCTTTATGTTTTCTTCTTCTCTCACCTTTTCATCATAATAAACGCAGCACCAACTGCCAGGCAAATAAGGGATGCGTAACAGTTTGCTTAAACGATGAGGGAACTTCAAGGATTTTCTGTTCTTCGCAGTCCAGTCCACAATTAAGAGCCTATCGAAGGGAAAGTCGTTTTTTATTATCTGCGTATTTTGAAATAAGTTTCTGAGATGATAATTTTAGGCTACAAATTGACTTGATTTTTCCTTTGATATCGCAGTGTTCAGATTACTATTAGCACTTACCAATTAATTTCACAGTTCACACATTGTAAGAACGGGCTACAATGGTTGTTTTGTTTGGATAGCAGTTACCATTTCTAACATCGCAAAATGGGTGGGACAACATGTGAGTGACATATCTTTTTTTTTTTGTTTTGTTTACAGAAGGTTGTGTATTTCACACAGTCGTCACTCGTACTGCAGAGGGTTTTGTTGTTCTGTGCTGCCTTGGCGAAATGTAGAAATATCTTGTGTTTAGTGTTTGCAGACAGTTTAGTTATGCGTTACTGCCTTCTTTTAATAAAAGAATGCAATTTATGTGGTAGCGTCCCCTTCAGAACTCGCCATCAAGGCACTTTAAATGCCACTTTTGCCAAACCCGTGTTTCAGAAATTTTTCTGAATAGTGACAGACAACTGAGAAATATTCTGATGTTTTGGTGCACGACTTGTATACACCGCGTACTTTATACTTACGAATGCTCCGATTATTTGTAATAATAAATGCGGTATCACTCATATTTAATTATTAATGTGTACATTATATAGTAGTGGTCTTAGTAATAAAGTTACATTGTAATAAAATAGAAAGAATTATGCTGTTGAAATCTCCTTTTGTTTACAACTGAATACTTTTAATACTGAAACTCATAACATCTCACAATGAAAATACTGCGTTGTTGGATTGTGATTATTATAGAGTAGAATGCTTCTAGCATTAGTAAATAATAAATCCATAATAATGCAGCATCAGATAGCTGTACACAAAATTCTCACGGCATACTCTTCACTTCTTTACAGGTATAAAAATGCATATTACATACTGACAAACAAACATCAAATGCCCATGCGCCCGAGAGAGAAAGATTTGTTGATTTTTATGCAATTTCATTATGTACAATTTGTATGTCTGTGATACAGGTCAGCTTAACATAAAATCTTAAAAACATTAGCCTACATATTACAATATGAAACAACATGGCCTACTACACGTAAGGTCTATTTACGTAGGGCCTACATCATACTACAATATTTTCAATTGATTACAATACATACATACCAGTAATAATAGCATTCCTCACTTCACACTGTTAAATTCTTCCTCCACTAAATAATTCGTTTACATGATGATGCTGAATTGTGTAGAAGTTTTTTAATATCCTTTTGCTTATGCTGTACTGTAGACTTGAGATGATGCTTTACCAGTCTTAGATTAAAAGTAAAGAATATAGTGACCGAGACAAAAATACTGCAGCATACAATGCTCGAAATGAGTTATCCAAAGTTCAGAAATCTAGATCTGGTGTAGGAATAGATCAAGTATACCAGCCAACGTTATGGTATTTTGATCTGCTTGGCTTTCTTAGTGATCAAGAAACGCCAAGACCAAGCAGGAGTTCTCAGGTGGCGTTTATATGTTATGAATGACCATCTGCATTTCTTTCTAGTAATGTACTGCCATTCGTGAATAAAATCATTGTTTCGTGTATGTACATAGGTGGAAAAGTCATTTTTAGATTACAGAATGCAGTCCTACATGAATTATAGATTTGTTGTTTTATTGAAAATGTTTCTAATGGCCTTTTGCCTGCAATACAGAAATTCTTTTTGTGTTATTGCTGAAGGAGTTTCCCCGAACAGTAATTCCAAACTGTAAGTGTGGTTCAAATAATGCATGGTACTCTGTACGTAGAAGTTTTTTGTTAGCGTAATCTGCTAGTTGTTTCATAATAAGTATTAATGGTGTTTAATTTGCAACAGACATTGTCCATAAGTTATCTCCATTGAAGCTTACTGGTGGATGTAATTCCCAAAAATCTTTTATCGAGTTAACTTCTTCCAGTCTTGTTTCATATATGAGTGTACCTATGTGATCTTCCTTTTCTCAGTGTGTGAGCACCATGAACATTGTCTTTTTTAGATTTATTGTTAAATATTTCTGTATGGGCCACTGTGCTGTATTATTTGCTAGCGTGAAAGCAATTCTTTCTCATGTTTCCAGATTTTCTTCAATATTCACTAGTTTCATGTTAGAAGCATTCAATACTTTTTATATCCTTCTTACCTTGAATATTGTTTACAAATAGGTAAAGAGAGTGGGCGAAGTACAGATCCTTGACGTACACCATACTTAATATGCCTGATTTCAGATCTGCATCAAGATTCTGTTGTCATATCCTGCCTTCTGTTACTGCTGAAATATGATTTTATCCTTTTAAAGTATGTCTGCGAATTACAGATGCCTTAGCTTGCAAGTTTTTAAAATACTTTTGACAGTTCCAGAACCATACAAGAGAGGCAAGTGCCGACACACCTGATGTTTTAAATTCCTTAGTATCTCTAGATGACAGAACAATGAAAACCAATTAAACACAGGCCTAGTTTCATTTCTCACAGAGCACTTTATGGCAGTTCTGCACAGAAGAGGAAAATGTTAGCATGTTATGTGGGATATCACTCCTTGTTTTATATACTAATAGTCTGTACATTAATATATCAGAATTGAATAAGTACTTTATTCACCATCATCAGTGATTACTGTGTGCACCAGTGAATACAAGAGAGCATGCCAATGCCTCTCAGAGTAATATGAAATTCCACTTCAATGACACTAGTGTTGCTCTTTCATATAATTTGTATCTAATAATCAAAACCATAACAGATGAGTTGCCATGTAATTCTCAGTACTCAGTGTATGAATACTGTACATACGAGGTTGCCAGTCATGTATACACAACCTTGTCTAGAATCCACAGTGGGATCTGTATACTGATGCAGAACTCTTGGAACAAGTTGCTAACAGACATAAGGTAGGAAATAAAGCAGCCAAGGAGTCACTTAGAAAACATTAATAGTATGTAGTATCACCCACTTTTATAAATTATTGTTTCATATTCATCCTGACATGGAAAAATATTTTAGGATTCTATTATTTTTCAAATAGCAACTTTGGGATGTAATTGATGATTAAAAGGTATATACAATTGATCATTTAGCATAAAGAGAGAAAAGAAAATTCCTATGTTTAATGTCACACCCTGTGGCTCTGCAGATGAGGATGCTGAGACACAATAGTTGACAACTCTTAACTTGAAGGTAACTGGTCTGAGTTTTGGAGGTAGAAGAAATATTCATCATCAGAAACTGGAGGAGAGGTTATGAATTACATATCCATATTATCAGGCATTGGACCATTGTCCATATTTAACTCCCAAGGACTTCCACAGTGATTAATGGAGCAGTGAAAAGTGATGGTATTCAGACTGTCAGACGGGGATGTTAGGTATGGTGGCTGCATCCTAAAACTACTTGGGAAGAGTGAGGTGTGCAACAGCAGCGAGCTTTCAATTTCTTCATGCCTTACATTCTATACACATTTGAATCAACACTACATGGCACTAACAATTACTGCACTAATGCACACAGTATGAAATCACATTTGGAATTTTGTTAACCAGTTGGAGCAAGAGACGGGCAATATATCTCTCTATGTCCTTGGCAGAAAGCAGGAGAGCAATTTGGTTCTGTCATTTAAACTTAACACTGAGTATGGGACCAACTTTAACTTCGGATTCTTCATAACACTTACCATCATTACTACCAGTTAATAGCTAGCGCGATATACAGAAACATTCTATTAAAACTGCTTCACTACACCAATGTATTTCTTAACTTGTTGCACATGCTTGAAAGTTATTTATACTAGGATCTAGAGAAAATGAGACAAGTGAGCATTATTCTCCGGTTATGCACACAAAATTATTTAAGTCGCCAAGTATTACACTACCTGATGTTCATTATGCACTTTGAATTTGAGTATGTAATAGCTTCCAGCCACTGTTATCACCCACATTTTCGTTGAGTAACATCTAGTGAATTTGACTGTTTATGTAGCGTAGTGGCAATGTGATGTATTGACTGTTTATAATGATAACAAATGACGATCAACAAACATACAGTTAGTGGATTTAGTGAGTTTGGACATAAATATTCTATGGGGATTTCATATTGTCTGTGCATGTAATTGAGTGATGATGGCTGCAGCATTTCTACAAGATCAGGCAACACTGGCAATTCAGTCACTATTTGCGGCACCTGCTGGTTTGGTGATAACTCCATGAAGTTGCCTTCTGGCCTCGGAGATGCACTGCACTACATGGAATAGTGCACCTGGTGACAATCTGCTATGTTGTGAAGGAAAGAGCAGACGAGGTAGTCTGCTGTGAACTGTCAAACAATCTGTATTGATAGATTTAATTGCCGAATTATTACTACAAAGTGATGTTTCAATATTTTATGATCTGAAACAATATATACCCCCCCCCCCCCTTAGAAGAGTTGTGTATGTTATGTAGTAGTTTTTTGGAAACAGATAAGCGTGATTAAATTTTCAGCGCAGACCAAACTGCTAAGGAAATGAAGCCTATCAAGAGAAGAAACAAGATATCGAGAGGGGAGATATACTTCAAGAAAAGCAAGTTAATTTCAGATCATTACAGAGGAGCATCTGAATTTATACACATACTCCCCTTCAAACTTTGAAGAAACATCTCAGTACCTACCAACATGCATGATGCTAACATCTGTTTCCATCATTCCGAAGGCACATATCTAAAATATAACTGATAAGCACCAAGAGTCAATGACCCTAAGTAACTATGAGAAAATGGTTGAGTCAGAAGATTAGTCTCATCATAAAATATTCGATACACACAAAAAAGAATGAATACCGTAAGCATGTAAAGAGCTCATGTTTTCAGCAGTAAGTTTGTTTTCCAATGTGGTTATCAAAATATTAACTGTTAAAATTTATCAATCCCTTCCAGTAAGTAATCTGTAAAAGTCAAACAATGACAGCATTCTTTATATGTACTTGTAGTTATCAGATAATGAATTTAACAGTTTCAGAATTATAGGTAATTAAATTTTAATTTTGTGACACCCATAGACCTGCAATTATCAGCATACAATATGTTAGACGTAAGGAATCTATTGGTTATGAACTGTAGATTAAAACTGAAGAAACTGCAAAAAGGTGGGAATTTAAGGAGATGGGACCTGGATAAACTGACTAAACCAGAGGTTGTACAGAGTTTCAGGGAGAGCATAAGGGAACAATTGACAGGAATGCGGGAAAGAAATACAGTAGAAGAAGAATGGGTAGCTCTGAGGGATGAAGTAGTGAAGGTAGCAGAGGATCAAGTAGGTAAAAAGACGAGGGCTAGTAGAAATCCTTGGGTAACAGAAGAAATATTGAATTTAATTGATGAAAGGAGAAAATATAAAAACGCAGTAAATGAAGCAGGCAAAAGGGAATACAAAGTCTCAAAAATGAGATCGACAGGAAGTGCAAAATGGCTAAGCAGGGATGGCTAGAGGACAAATGTAAGGATGTAGAGGCTTATCTCACTAGGGGTAAGATAGATACTGCCTACAGGAAAATTAAAGAGACCTTTGGAGAAAAGAGAGCCACCTGTATGAATATCAAGAGCTCAGATGGAAACCCAGTTCTAAGCCAAGAAGGGAAAGCAGAAAGGTGGAAGGAGTATATAGAAGGTCTATACAAAGGTGATGTGCTCGAGGACAATATTATGGAAATGGAAGAGGATGTAGAAGAAGATGAAATGGGAGATACAATACTGCGTGAAGAGTTTGACAGAGCACTGAAAGACCTGAGTCGAAACAAGGCCCCGGGATTAGACAACATTCCATTGGAGCTAGTGACGGCCTTGGGAGAGCCAGTCCTGACGAAACTCTACCATCTGGTGAGCAAGATGTATAAGACACGCGAAACACCCTCAGACTTCAAGAAGAATATAATAATTCCAATCCCAGAAAGCAGGTGTTGACAGATGTCAAAATTACCGAACTATCAGTTTAATAAGTCACAGCTGTAAAATACTAATGCATATTCTTTACAGACGAATGGAAAAACTGGTAGAAGCCGACCTTGGCGGAGATTAGTTCGGATTCCGCAGAAATGTTGGAACACGTGAGGCAATACTGACCCTACGACTTATCTTAGAAAATAGATTAAGGAAAGGCAAACCTACATTTCTAGCATTTGTAGACTTAGAGAAAGCTTTTGACAATGTTGACTGGAATACTCTCTTTCAAATTCTGAAGGTGGCAGGGGTAAAACACAGGGAGCAAAAGGCTATTTACATTTTGTATAGAAACCAGATGGCAGTTATACAAGTCGTGGGGCACCGAAGGGAAGCAGTGGTTGGGAAGGGAGTGAGACAGGATTGTAGACTATCCTTGATGTTATTCAATCTGTACTTTGAGCAAGCAGTAAAGGAAAAAAAAAAGAAAAATTTGGAGTAGGAATTAAAATCCATGGATAAGAAAAACTTTGGGGTTTGCTGATGACATTGTAATTCTTCCAGAGACAGCAAAGGACCTGGAAGAGCAGCTGAACGGAATGGACAGTGTCTTGAGAGGAGGATATAAGATGAACATCAACAAAAGCAAAACGAGGAGAATGGAATGTAGTCTAATTAAATCTGGTGATGCAGTGGGAAGAGGATATAAGATTAACATCAACGAAAGCAAAACGAGGAGAATGGAATGTAGTCTAATTAAATCTGGTGATGCAGAGGGGAAATAGATTATAGATTCGTAAATAAGACACTTAAAGTAGTAGATGATGTTTTTCTATTTAGAGAGAAAAGTAACTGAGGATTGTCAAAGTAGGGAGGATACAAAATGTAGAGTGGCAATGACAAGAAAAGTGTTTCTGACGAAGAGAAATTCGTTAACATCGAGTATAGATTTAAGTGTCAGGAAGCCTTTTCTTAAAGTATTTGTATGGAGTGTAGGCACGTATGGATGTGAAACGTGGACAATAAATACGAGGGCCGTTCAGAAAGTAACCTCCGATTGATTTAAAAAAATACACCAAGTTAAATAAAAATATTTTAATATATACATCTTACAACTACATCTTTGCACTATTTTTCTACATAGTCTCCATAGCGATTGAGGCACTTATCGTACCTCTTCACAAGCTTTGAAATTCCTTCTGCATAAAAATCACCCGCTTGTGCCTGGAGTCAGCCTGTGACCGCATCTTTGAGCTCTTCGTCGTCATCAAACCGCTGTGACCCGAGCCATTTCTTCAAATGCATGAAGAGGTGATAATCACTTGGCGCCAGGTCAGGGCTGTAAGGTGGATGGTTGATAACGTCCCACTTGAAGGACTCAAGAACGGCCGTTGTTCTGCGAGCAGAGTGAGGACGGGCATTATTGTGCAAAAAAACGATACCGGAAGTCAGCATACCACGGCGTTTGTTCTGTATAGCCCGTCGTAACTTTTTTATTGTTTCACAGTACACGTCTTGATTAATGGTCGTACCACGTTCCATGAATTCAACCAACAACACCCCTTTGGCATCACAAAACACCGTTGCCATCAGTTTTCTGGCAGAAAAATCTTGCGAGGCTTTTCTTGGTTTGGTAGGCGAATTTGAATGTGCCCACATCTTTGATTGTTCTTTTGTCTCAGGGTTCACGTACTTAATCCAGGTTTCGTCACCGGTCACGATTCTGTTTAACAATGGTTCTCCTTCGTCCTCATAACGTGACAGAAAGTCTAATGCAGAGGCCATTCTTTGAGTTTTGTGGTGGTCAGTAAGAATTTTGGGCACCCATCGTGCACAGAACTTACGGTAACCCAATCTTGCTGTCACTATCTCGTACAAGAGAGTCTTAGAAATCTGTGGAAAACCAGTAGACAACTCCGACATTGAGAAACGTCGATTTTCACGAACTTTTGCATCAACTGTCTGAACGAGTTCGTCAGTCACCAATGATGGTCTACCACTCCTCTCTTTATCATGAACGTTTTCTCGCCCACTTTTAAATAAACGTACCCATTCACGGACAACTCCTTCACTCATAACTCTTGGTCCATACATGGCACAAAGCTCACGATGAATAGCTGCTGCAGAATATCCTTTGGCTGTAAAAAACCTTATGACAGCACGCACTTCACATTTGGCGGGGTTTTCTATTGCAGCACACATTTCAAACTGCCACAAAAATTAACTAGCGCAGGTACGACGTTCACTCGACCACGGCTTGATGCCGACTGACCTGTTGAGTGCGGGAACGCACAGATGGCGTCGCTACTCCCCCCACAACCCGCACTGTGACCAATCGGAGGTTACTTTCTGAACCGCCCTCGTAGTTTAGAAAAGAAGAGAATAGAAGCTTTCGAAATGTGGTGCTACAGAAGAATGCTGAAGATTAGTTGGGTAGTTCAGGTAGCTAATGAGGAGGTACTGAATAGAATTGGGGAGGAGAATAATTTGTGGCAAATCTTGACTAGAAGAAGGGATCGGTTGGTAGGACATGTTCTGAGGCATCAAGGGATCACAAATTTAGCATTGGAGGGCAGCGTGGAGGGTAAAAATCGTAGAGGGAGACCAGGAGATGAATACACTAAGCTGATTCAGAAGGATGTAGGATGCAGTAAGTACTGGGAGATGAAGAAGCTTGCACAGGATAGAGTAGCATGGAGAGCTGCATCAAACCAGTCTCAGGACTGAAGACAACAACAAACAAAACAAGGACGTTTAAACATATGGTTATGGGAAAGGACAATTTCCTATATTCTAGAGTGCAGTGCCTTCATGCCATATGATGATATAGTAGTTCTATTTCTTTGTGCAGTTGGTGAGGTGTAGATGAGGTAAACTGGCAAAGACACATGAATTTTCATTAAGATGTTTTGTTCGAGTGCATTAAGTTGCTGCAGTTGTATCTATGATTACCAGTATTTTACTTGTATCAAGAGCAATGAGATCTGAGGTAATTTTAACATAGGAGGTGTATGACGAGAACACCAAAATCGAAAGTACTTATACTAATGAACTTTAAGATAATGGTGTTTGAACTGAGTCAGCATCTCAAAACATATATTTTTTTATTATAGTAAATGAGAAGTACACAGAGTGGATTACTGCTGCTGGATACGGACACCAAGGCTAAGATCACAATAAAGGCCATTCTGTAAAAACTCAGATGCCAGAAAGAAGTTGCAACATGGAACTCTTCTGGTTGGAAAAGCGTAATATGGTCCAATGCCTCATCCTTTGCATTGTTTTCAGCAAGAAGTTGAATGTATGAACAGTGGACACCCAAACACTTCCGTCTATGGTACTTTGCACTATTCATTGTGTCCGCCTTGATAGCTGAGTGGTCAGCACGGCCGAATGCTACGCAAAGAGGCCAGGGTTCGATTCCTGGCTGGCTCGGAGATTTTGTCGACTCATGGACTGAGTGTTGTGTTGTCTAACTCATCATATCATCCCCATTGACACGCAACTCGCTGAAGTGGCGTCAGTCCAAAAGACTTACACCAGATGACCAGTCTGCCCAATAGGAGGCCCTAGCCACATGAAATTTCATTTCCACTGTTCATTGTGGATATTGCTCTGTTATGGTACAGATTACAGTTTCATAGTATTATCGTGGTCCTGTAGCTACTTAATGTAATGAAGGAGGGGGAACTAGAGGGATTAACATTTTGTTGAGTCCACAGTTATTAGAAGACGAATATATGTTCAGGTTGGAAAAGAATTTATGAGAATATTCGTCACAATCTTAGTGAGGGAAACATCCAGGCTTGCATTAGAAATGTTTTAGAGATAGCAGATAAAAAATCTTTATTGCTGGATGAAGACTTGAATCCTGCTGTTCATGTGTCTTAATAACCATAATAACTCTCCAAATACTCTTTAAGGACCAACAATAGTCAAGGATTTTCTGGATATTCTAGGTGAATAAGTTCCTTCTATTGCAGAGATGCTGTTCACTAACCAGGAATCCACGTTCATAGATGACACCAACCCAGTTCACACAAGTATTATGTTTAGGCATTAAGGGCACTTCAGAACCACTGATGTGCCCCCTCCTTCGAAGGAGAAAAAATACAGAAAACTACAAAAACTAATTTTAGCAATTATGAAAGCCCCTGCTTATTATTAGAGCAAATAATCCGGTGCAGTTGCTCTTCACCATCATTATTGACCTACAGTGACTAGTTAAATCATTATAACCACTGACTAGCACAAAATTGAATGCCACCTGGTGTTGTCGTCGGCATTTGACACTGTAAGGGAAGTATATAAATGGACCAGAGACAAACAGGGAATAATTATATTGATGATAAGGGCTTCAAATGGGAAACACACTGACATTAGTGATTTTAACAAAAGCAGATTATTATAGCCCAGCGCCAGGGAACGAGCTTGTCAGAAATGGTGAAGTTGTTTGCATGCTACTATCCTGAGCATTTGTAGCAAGTGGTTGAAAGGCACTGAATCCACAAGCAAAGAACAAGGAGTCAGATGTCCTTACTTCATCAGAGAATGTGGCAGTCAGAAGCTCGCCCACTCCGCAAAGCAAGAGAAGTGGCGATCTGTGGCAGATCTGATGACAAGCGTACAGTGCTGGTGCAGGCACTAGTGTTTCAGAGCACATCATGCAGCACACATTGTTGAACATGGGGCTCTGCAGTAGATGACCCCTAAATGTGTCTATGCTAATGCAGTGACATTGTCAATTACAATGCAATGGGCCATAGGAAAAAAAAAAAAAAACTGATTTAGGTTTGGACATGATCCCTAAGGATAGACGAGTCCTTGTGCTCATCCACTGTCCTTTTCAGAATGATGAGCTCACCCTGAGAATGCCACGCAAACGTACCCCAGTCCATAATGTTCCCTCCTCTGGCCTGGACCCTTCTGATTACTGTTGCAGGGCCGTACAGGCAAACGACCATTTGTCCAATGGAGCATAAAATTTGATTCATGTGAGAAAGCCACTTGACACCACTCAGTGCTGCAGTATTGGTGTGCAAATTCCATCCTTCATTGCTGATGAACAGGAGTCAGCATGGGTGCATGAACCAGGTGCCTGCTGTGGAGGCCCAATCACAGCAACATTCACTGAACATATGTTGAGGAGACACTGTTGGTGGCCCCTTGGTTCAACTGGCCAGTCAGTTGCTCAACATTTGCATGTCTATTCACCCGTACACATCTCCATAGCCATAGTTCACCCCTGTCATCTATGGCCCATGGCGCACCACAGTTGTCTTGGCAAGTGTTTTGGATAGCGCTAGTTTTCCATGCACAGTATACATCAACTACAGTGGGATGTGAAAGGCTACAAATGTAGCCATGTCAGAAATGCTTCCACCCTTGTTGTGAAAGCCAATGATCTTAACCTTTTAAACATCAAATAAATCACTCTGTTTCCACATTACAAAAGCAACTGCACTGTTTTTCATGCCCCCCCCCCCCCCACACACACACACTCACACTTTATACATCCTCCACTGCTAGTGCTACGACCTGCCCGCAGTGAGTGTTTACTGCATGTTGATGTCAGATGCAGACAGTGGTCACACTAATGTGACTGGACCCTATAATAAAAACAGCTCCCTCTTTTGAAGTAATTTACATGAAAGATTCCTACCAAAAACACTGGAAATCATTGGGATTCTATGAATGTTGATTTAGTGAGACAACTGCTTCAGTCAATAAGTTGTGCATACCAGGAGCATTTTCTAAATGACCACACTAAATATGATAATACTGAGGGAGAGATGATCCATGAATCATGCCCATGTGTGAATGTCTCCCTCTCTTTAGTGATTGTCGCAGCTCTGCTTAAACATTTGCCCTTTAAAGGTTCATGTACAATTTACTGTACTACTTGAATAATAATCTGCACACCAGTGCAAGGAGTCTGCCTGGTAACCAACTCTACAGCCTAATAGAAGTTGCAATGCAAGCTGCTTCCTGCACCCCAAGAGTTGAAAATAATTTTCTTCTCCAAAATATTCCCCTACCTCATAGGTAGCATAGCTGATCTCTTCACTTGTCTTAGAAACACAAGCTACTTAGTAACTGCACCAGGCTTTGTATTCCCCTTCCATAACTACTTTTTAGCATGTAAAACTTTTTGTCCATTCTCCAGGCTTTCCCTCCCTAGCCATAGCTTGCAAATTATGTCCTTTGTCAGTCTGAAATTGTATGATTTTTCCCATGGTCTGTATAAGTGTTGAAACTATTGGAGTTGTCAACACTGAAGCTACCAGTGCCACTATGTTTCCAGAATCTCTTTGCTGATTTTGGACATTGTCTATAATCTAGCTTTCTTATGTGTAGCATAAGACTTTTGTCCCTAATCATTAAGAAACACTGTGATAGAAGAGTGGCATTGTGTTAAATGTATGACAAAATCCAATCTTAATGACTGATAACTAACATGATGTGTACAGTCACTGTATCAGTGCTACTTTGATTCATTGATTTATTTCCTTAGTCAATTGCTCACTGCAGAACCATTGGATATAAACAAATGATTGTAATAGCACACAATATTATGCTGTACATCAAACAGACTTGTTACGATATGACCGCTTATGCAATAAAAAGCGTTCACATTGTATCAAATTACTATTTCTGTTTGCAGCATCTGTAATGAGCCTTGTGGTTGCGGCTATTCTATGGGGCTGCACTAATCCATTCATCAAAAAAGGAAGTTCAGGGGTAGAGGACATTAGTGAAAAATCTTCTACCAAAAAGTTTTTTAAAGAAGTTAAATTCCTATTGAGTAATTGGAAGGTTTGTATACTACTATGGATTGTTTTTCTTTGACATTCATAGTCTTCTACATATTCAGCAACTAGTATTTTTTTTTTAATACAAGCAATTCATGTTATTCTTGCTTCTGATTTATAAGCTGTAATCATCATGTATAGCTGTCTGTAAATTCAATTTACATCTTTTACAGTACATGACACCTTTCCTTTTAAACCAGAGTGGTTCACTGTTTTACTTTTTGGCTCTTCAAAATACAGGTGACTATATTTTTACCTTATTTACCATATTCTGTGAATAATCTGTGAACTTCATATGACTTAAAACGCGTATTATAATCCATGATTTTTGTAAAGAAAATAACATTCTGATGGCGTGCTTTTCGTTGTTCAGCCAAGGCATTGATTGCATTAATTTTCCAGCATGATATATTGATCACTGATGCTGTTTTGCCATGTGTACTCATGCCTGAACTCCAGCCATCCATGAAGTATAGTCGGTGTTGCAATGGTGTTTGTAGATTAGTTCAACTCCCAGCCCCTGGTATGTCCTCTATTGCTTTGATGGCTGAGATGACTGCTGAATTCTCAATATCTCCAGTGCTGGATCTAAGGTCTTGCTTAAACTGAAATCTCCATCTTGGTTTATTAGGTTTTTGAACATCTTTATTTTGGTAGACGCATTAACTAGGCTGTCTGAGAAACTTGGTGTTTGCATCTTGTTACTGGTTGCATCATATTTTATGTGAACAATAATCGTGAAATGAAATGTAATGAGAGTAGAGTCAGGGTGCAAATTCCAAGCTTCTGAGACACTGTAACTAAAGATTCTCTTGAAAAAAAGATGAAAAACATAATAAACCAGGATGGAATTTTAAATTCAACCAGGACTCTGGATCCTGCATTTAGTTTATCAAAATCTCACTGTGTGTCTCATCCACCAGACCTAGAAAATACTAAGAGAATGTGTGCTTCACTGAATGTCACTGTAAGCTCTTAAAAAACATGAGCATCAAGGGGGGAAGTGGACACTAAGAGTCAAAATGGACTATAAATAGCAGCTTTGATATGCACATGCACATGCACACACAAGTTTTTGGGAGGTTTCCCTTGGTTATGAGGCAAATACATCAACTGGAAATCCCCTCCCAGATATTCTCGACTGGGAACCCATCTACCCCACTCCCAGCCTACTGGGATAACAGCTCTTATGAGTGGGTGAAGAAAGATTTAAAAAGTCTGACTAAAGTCCAGGCAGTTAGTAACCTCTTTAACACAGCTTGCAGCATCTGAAGAAGACAACTTGTTCAGCTGTCGAATGTCTTGCAGAAAAATGGAATCAACAACTTGGCTGAATATTCTAAAGTACCTTATTAATCAGTCACTGCCAGAAAACCAGTGAGGTCAAATTGTGTCATCTGCCTTCAACAACTGATGGGCAGTGTACATTGTAACTGCAAATACAGGATTTTAAAATATATGCCCAAAAAGATACACTGGTCAACATTCAGGGAAGTATGCTTTATAGAATTATCACAGTAAAAAAATTGTATGGGAAAAGTTGATAAGTACATGTGCGACATGCTTATTCTGTACTACTGCCAATATAAGATGAAACGTTTTCAGCTGGTCACTTTTTAATATAAGTTTTTGGAAATGGAAACCATGTATTGAGTCAATAAGAATGAAAATTGAATGGTGCAACTTATCTTTCTTAGCTGCCTCAAAACTCTGAGACATTAAGCACATTGCATGAAGGAGATGTCATTAGGAATCATGCAGTTTTTTATACCATATTACTTCAGAGCACTTAAAAAAGATTATGTATAGTTTTGGAACATTTGTACATATTAACTGGAGTGACCCAACAAGCTACCAAAAAGTTGGAGAGAGTAAACATTAATATTATGAAAAGGGTTGGTTGCTACTCACCATATGGAGATGTTGAGCCGCAGACAGCCACAACAGAAAGCATACAGTTGAGCTGCCAAAAGGCATTCTTCTAAAATAAATAATTAAATAAATAAAAAGTAAAAAAATAAATAAATACATTGACGCAAGCACAACTCTCTCTCTCTCTCTCTCCCCCCCCTCCCCCCCCCCCCCTCCCCCTCACACACACACACACACACACACACATATATATATATATATATATATATATATATATATATATATATATATATATATATATATATGACCACTACCTCTGACCAATGGGTCTGGTCTCAGTGGTCAGAAACAGCAGTCATGAGTGTTTTCTACATTAGGAGAAGGCCTTTTGGCCAAAAGCTTAAACATACAGCAGTCTTTTCGTTGTGCCTTTCTGCTACTTAACTTCTCCTCTATATGAGGAGTAGCAGTCTATCTGTAGCGGTAGTGGCAAATTATCTTGCTGCAAAGTGCTGCTTGTCAAAGAAGTTTATGAGACGTTATGTAGTCATAGTGTTGTTTACTCTTTTTATTTACTTTTGGTCATCATATGTAACCAGAGATGTATTTTATGCATTGTCTCTGTAGTTGTGCTTTGTAAATGTTGACACAAATCTTGTCAAATACCAAACATTTAATGGTGACAACCACATTATCACGCTGCTTAGTGAGTTAAATGACTGTGTCGGCAACAGCATACATGTAAACCTTTTGTACCACAATGTACACATGAGACAACGATGCCAGCCATGCTGTGAAGTTCTCATGCAACTTACAGAGGAGCCTAGACTATACTTGTGTCAGAACTAGCAGCCACAAGTGAGATGCCATTGATCTCAGCAGTCAGCCATGTATCCACGAAACCGTCTCCCTTTTGGTAACAAAGCCCAATACTTTGGCTTGCTCAGTTGGAGAGCCAGTTTGTGTTGGCACATGTCACTGCCGATGAGAAGAAGTACAACTACGTCATTGCGGCACTAAATGAAAAGATGGCCAGCAAAGCAAAGGATGTCCTAAGCAGCCAGAATATGAATAGCGCCGGAATATGAACAGGTGATTCCCCTGCCGTGGAATGGTACTCAGCGATTAAAATCACACTAATCAATGACTGTAACAGTCAGAGACCAAGAGACTGGAGAAATTGCTGCACACAGAAGAGCTTGGTGATCCAACACCATCGCAGTTATTATGTCGTCTGTGCACTTTGGCAAATAATGCAGTCACTGGTAACATACGGAGATGTATCTGGATGTCACGCCAGCCCAAGGGCGCACAAAAGATACTTACGGTGTGTGCCAGAGCTTTAGACGCACTCACGCTGACAGCCAACCGTATAGTCGAAAGGTATCTGTGTGCTAGAAAGGCACTGCTACACCACAACCAGAGAGTCCCGCCACAGCAACATTTACATCGCTACAGGCACATCTGGCAGAGCTCATAGCACTGGTTGTGAATGTGCATTCTAGTACCAACTAATGTCGGCACCATAGCTCAACTTGGAGTCGTAGCTGCTCGCCATCAACCTTGAGGATATGTTGGTACTACAGATGATTTGGTACAGAGACCACGAAATGTGACCTGCCATTTAATGACAAGGGCTCATTGCTGATGGCAATTGACTCAACAGATCTCTGAGCGATACACAAAATAGCGGTTCTTGACAGACGCTGGAGCAGATGTGTCAGTTAACCCGACCAAATGCCTACCTCAGGTAGTCGTGACGATTGTCACCTGTTTACCGCCATTGGCTCCACCAGTCAGACATATGAACATTAGCTCTCAATCTTGGTCTCCAATGTTGATTCAAATGGCAATTCATAGTCGCTGACATAGAATATCGGATATTAGGAGCAGACTTTTTTCATACTTTGGACTTCTTCAGACCTCAAACACAACAGTCTTCTGGGCACGACAACCAACCTAAGGAGCCAGAATACGAACAGTGCCGGAATATGAACAGTAACGGGTGATTCACCATATGTTGCACTCCTTCAGCAGTATCTGGAGACTACGCAGTAGTCACCCACACTTGCACCAGTCAACACAGTATGATGCGCTACATGTTAACAACTCCTACACAACACCATCCATGCATGACCACTGTGTTTGAAACTGTATAAGTTTAAACCAGCAAATTAGGACTTTGCATTCTTGCTGGTGCAGGGAATCTGTCAACCATCTAGTAGCAACTGGTATCTGCCTCTCCACAACCTGCCACAGAAAACTAATGGATGGTGCCCCTGTTGCAATTATCATCAGCTCAACAAACAGACTATTCCTAATTGATACCGCATGCCCCACATTGAGGGCTTCACACACAACATACATGGTAAATGCATCTTCTCTGCTATGGATGTATTGCGAGCTTACTATCAAAAACCAGTCATGCCAGAGGACATCCCCAAAGCAGCTGAGTGTACCCCATTCAGACTTTTTGAATTTACTAGGATGCTATTTGGTCTATGCAACAGTGCCCAAACTTTTCAAGGGTTTATGGACAAAGTGATACATGATCTTAATTTCTGTTTTATCTATATTGATAATGTTTTAGTGATGTCCAGATCAGGGGCAGTGTATTTAGAGCATTTATGCATGCTTTTCAACTGTCTTTGTGCACACAGTTTGCTTATAAATCCAGTGAAGTGTGTTTTCGGAGCACCAGTGGTGCACACCATCAACACCCATGAAACACAGCCCCCACAAGAAAGAGTCAAGACGATATTGAATCATCCACAACCAATAACAATACATGAGTTCGTCAGTTTCTAGGTGTCACAAACTTATATAGGCATTTCATTTGTAACTATGCCTTATTGGCGGCACCTTTAAGTGAGTACCTAGGAAAATGTGTTAAACTGGGATTCGAACCCGGGATCTCCCATATACTAGGCAATTGCATTAAGCACTGCACCACCCAGACACAGTGTTTATCACAATTTTGTGGACTATCTTTGCACACTTCTTGGCCGACCCACACTTGCACCTAGCATCACCTACCCACAGTCCCTGTCCATGTCCTGAAGACTTGTTTGAAAGAACAGACACAGTGCAGAATCCACAACTTAATTGGAGGGGGGGGCGGGGAGGGGGGGGGGGGAGAAAGGAAAGGAAATTGAAGGGATTATTGATATCAGCTGCATTGGGACTTTACGTAGACTCAGCAGCAATGAATATAAATGTGTGCCAGACCAGGATTTGAACCCATGATCTCCTGATTATTAGGCAGTTGCATTAACCATGTCCGAAAGAAGAGACATCAAGCATTCATATAATTGATATGCCTTGATGGGCAATGAATCCACCTTCTTCAGTGTGGATGCATGATTATGTCTGACCTCCTGCAGGAATCTCAAACTAGTGAGCATGGAGGACATGGCATCGGCAGGAACTGTGGATAGGTGGCTCTTGGTGGGAGTTTATGTCGGCCGAGAGGCATACCAAGCTGGTCCACACAATTGCTATAAACACTGTGTCTGGGTGTTACAGTGGTTAACACAACTGCCGATCCGGCAGACATTTTCGCTTGTCACTGCTGATTTTACATTAAGCCCCAATGCAGCTGACATCAATAATCCCTTCCCTTTTCTTGTCATTCCTTTCTCCCCCCTCATGGAAAGGGGGGGGGGGGGATGAATGTTGGAAGAAGTACACAATCTTACAAAGAAGAAGTGATGTGGACAAAAGAGAGAGGTAGTTGGAAACGGGTTAACAGAGGTGTCATCCAGGAGGATTGTGAGACCATAGGGTATTCTGGAGAGATAATTCCCTAGTGTGTAGTTCAGAGAAATGTGTGCTAGAAGGAAGAATGCAACAGCCTGTGTAATGAAGCCGAGCTTGAAAGTCACTCATATACGGGTGTGCAGTATGTTGGGCAACTGGATGGTCAAGTTTGCGGCTCACCACAGATTGGCGGTGGCCATTCATATGATTAGACTATTGGTTACCTATCATATCTACAGAAAATGCTTTGCAGTAATTGTGACATAGCTGACATATAACGGCTGTTTTCTCATGTGGCCCTGTCTTTTACTGGGTAGGAAATGCTTGTTGCTGGGCTACAGGAGGCGGCAGGTGGCTGCATGGGATACGCCTTGCATCTGGGTTGACAACAACGAGTGCTGGGTTGGAATATGGATGGACAAGGATAGTCTATAGGTGGATCGGTGAAGGGACACTGCTTTAGTTGATGTGAGTAGATTTCTGGGTAAGTATCATAATCAAAGCACTTGTGAGGAGGTTGTTAAGCTTTTCAAGGTCAAGTTGATACTGGGTATTTGTAGGAGTGTTCATCGATGGGTGGTTAATAGATTTACCGGTTTCAGAGGATGATATGGCAGGGAGATCTGTATACAGCTGAGCTGGTAGGATATTGTCTGTCAATAAAGGTTCTGGTAAGGTTGTCAGTATATTTTGTCAAATCAGGCTTTCCAAGGCAGATGGCTGTCAAAGCTGTAAAGAAGAGGCTTTTCAACATGGAGTGGATGATAGCAGTCAAAGTGGAGGTACTGTATGTGGTTGGTGCACTTGATGTAAAAGGATGTACTCATGGAGCTGTTGTCTAAGAGTGCAGATTGGCATTTAGAAAGATGGCTTATGCAGCTCAGAAGGATCAGGTGGAGCAGGTTTTGGAGTTGGTGCTGAGGATATGAATAAATGTTGTCCTCATCATGAGTCCAAATCATGAAAATGTCATCAGTGCATCTGAACCTGTCAAGGGTTTTAGGTGTTGACTTGATAGGAAAGATTTCTCCAGATGGTCTATAAATAAGTTGACACAGGATGGTGCCATGTGAGTACCCATGACAGTATCACTGATTTGGTTATAGGTTTGGAATTCAAAAGTGAAATAATTGTGGGTCAGGATGTGGTTGGCTATGAGGATTAGGAAAAAAGGGACGGGTTTGGTCTCAGGCAGGCTGTCACTGGAAAATGTAGTGTTCCATGGCTGCAAAGCCATGGGCATGAGGGTTGTTGGTGTATTAGGATGTTGCACCCACAGTAACCTACAAGGAGTTAGGAGTAACGGGACAGAAACTGTGAAAAGGCATGAAGGAAGTGAGCAGTTTCTTGAATGTAGGGTGTGAGGTTACAGACAATAGTTTGGAGGTATTGGTCAACAAAGGTAGAGGTTTGCTGTGGGCAGATTGTACCCAGCCACAATGGGATGACCAGTAGGGAGAACTGAGGATTTGGGTTTGGGGAGTATGTAAAAGACAGGGGTGCTGAGAGTAAAAGAGGGGGGGGGGGGGGGGGGGATTGCTGGTGTGAGGAAGGAAATGCATTCAGGTGTCAAGTTTTGGGATAGAGACCTAAGGGTTTGAGGAACTGCTGGAGATCATGTTGGACTTCTGGAATGGCATCATGTCTGTAAGGTTTGTATGCAGAGGTGTTGGAAAGTTGATGGAGGCCCTCAGTCACATAGTCACTGTGATTCATGACCATTGTGGTAATGTCTTGGTCTGTGGGGAAGGATGATAAGATCTTGATTGGTTTCCAGATAACAGATAGCTGTATGTTCTATTTGAGTGGTGTTGAACTCACTGGGAAGAGATGTAGGATAGGAAGGTGAAGTCAGGTCAGAAAGGGATGACTGCAAGGAAGGGATGAAAGAGAAGGAAGATCATGGTTGGAGGGAAGTCAGAACTGTTTCATCCCCTTGTGCCATTTAGTTCAAAGAAATCCATGCCCAAACTGTTGGAGATGACAAGTGCTAAACAGGCCAACATGCTGTGCTAGACAGTTGCAATATAAGCTGACTTCTGGATACTTAGTATGTAGATAAATGCTGATTTTTTTCATGCAATACTGTTCTTGTGGACATCAGAACTAATTCAGTTAATGTACCTTTTTTAATATGTATATTATTAATAAAATCTTTCAAACATTACTTCAAAATATAAATATGAATGTATATTGTTATACATAAACAATAATTTAATAGAAATTATAATCCTCTATGGCATCTTCTGAAGAAGGTATGTTATAACACAATTCCGAAAAACAGATATTGTCAACAAAAAATCTAACTACAAGAAAAAATGCTCTGCTTTAATGAATTTCCAATAGGAAAATACCTACAACTCCAAAAATTAGTACCGTAGTCTTGCGTGGTATGGTAGTTTTGTAAACATCATGGTAGATGTAAAGGTGCTTTACACTCCATCATTCCCAAGTCATTTCACTTCATGCTTTGTGTTTTACGCAAACTTTGCACTTCCTTATTGGGTGTTTTTTTTTTTTTTTTAGTTTTCAGGTTGATATGTTCCCCTTGGGAAATGGGCACAATATTGTACTTTGAATTGAAGAGGTGTTTCACCTAGTGGATGTTTTCCTCATTTTACAAAGTCCAGTAATTGGACATTTTTAAAAATTGCCTCTGCTAGATTTATTTGACAATCAAAATATTTTTCCATTCTTTGACTGTGTATTGTTTTATGGATAATGTACGTATTGGACAGAGCCATGTCTGTTATATATACAAAAATGTTTCCTGTATCCTTTGAGGAATTTTCTTATGATTGGGAGACAGGCCAACATTTGAGCTTGATGATTTATTATGCCCATTCCCTTATTGTATTCGAGGATGCATTGGTGCTTCATTTTTTTTCTAAACTGTTTGTCTGTGTGTTCAACCCTCTCTAGAGTGTCTTATTTCATTAATATCATTTACACATCAAGCTTGTATTCTGATCTCAGAGCCAACAAATTTTTACAATTTTCTCATAAACATTCTCCTTTCTTAGTTTTTGAATATTCTTTGGCATATTTTGCATACCGTCCTGATAACATTTATGTTTTCGTGGTGTAATTTTAAAAACAGGTTGGGAGAAAAGTCCCAGTTGTCAAGAAACATAGTATATTCCTTATTCACTATGAAAATTGACAAGTTAATGAAAGCATTCTCTGATATACTGCTGTTGCTATCAGTTTTGTCCTGGCCAGGAAATATTTTGAAACCATAACAATAACCAGTACTTGCCTCTGGTAGTTTGTGAATTTCTAATGCAAATCTCACTCTTTTTGAAAGAGTAGATTGTTTGTATGCTAAATGTACTTAATCTTTCATTAAAACCTGTCTATCTGACATTTTCATCTGGTATGTGAATTTCTTTAACTTTTTCAGGCCAAATAATAGATCTTATGTTTCAAAACTGGTTGGTACTGTCAGTAGTTTCATTTCTGCAAAAATATAAGAAACTCCAAATTTGTTTAAATATTTTAAGAGACATTAGTTTTTTAAAAAAATATTCACATTTGTGCTACTGGTCTTAATATGTTTGGATGTTTAGTTTTCTGACTTGAGCCATCAAGATGCACAGTGCATAGTTGGCCTTCATTTTGTCAAAAACTACAGGGTATCAAGTGTCCTCCTCTTTCTGCTTTGTGCCCTTCACGGTCTGTTATCTGACATGTGAAGAGATTTGTTTCTGTGGAAAATATTTCCCACAATTCGTTATCAAGCATAATAAAAAATAACTCTAATAATCCTGGGTGTTCAGTTAAATGATTTGAAATAGAGGCTTTTATGCCATAAGTTTCACAATATTTCCAAATGATTGGTGTGTTTTTCACTTCCTGCCTGATCCATCATACACATGATTGAGGCATTGTATTTTCTCTTACTATCATTATCTGCAATTGAAAGCTTTGCAAACTTTCCCTTTTGTACAAAGATGTCTCTATCTCTGGATTTTTCGTCACTATTTCCGCGTAAACACCCCACTCTTGACATTATGTAAAGGTCTATTAAATTTTTATTCAAAAATGAGGGTACAAAACCACTAGCACGCATAATGTAGATTTAATAAATTGTGACCAATTCTCATAATGGTAAGAACCAAACCACAATTATAACTAACAAGGTTTTGTCTAATGGGATGCAATCATGATATTTACACTTGTTCAGAACATTTTTTCGTGCGTGTGTGGCTAGATGTTTACATTTGGCCCAACTTCTGTTCTCACATGTGTAACTTGTTATGTTTATGTTTGGCCTGCATTTGTTTTCATGAGTCAGACTCATCAAAGTACAGCAAGGGATTGAACAATGTTTTGTATGGAGATTTGGTTGACTGTTATTAGTGGGGTGCATGGCGAAGAAATGTATCCACTGCAGAGAATGATAAAGGAAAGAAGATCCTTTACGAGCCCAGTATGGTTGAACTTAGGGTTTGGGCTAAAAATATGGTATATAGAAAGTACTCAAACTTATGCAGGGATCAGAATTTTGGCAGAAAAGTTGATAATAGTGTTAAGGGAGCTTTGTGTTTCATGGAAGGCGTAAGGAAGTTTTTGGGAATGTGGAAGTAAGTCAGCAAGCCACAGTGAGGGAGCTATGAGTGGGGGCTAGATCAGATTGGTAGGATCTTTCTTGGTTGCAGGTAATACCATGCAGGCATAGGAGAGGAGTAGCATGCTGTTCCAACTGTTGAAGGGCAGACGTTTCTATTGCAGCGATGGCACTCCAGAAGTTGCGGTCAAACAGTAAAGGGATTTAGTGAACGGAGTAGAGGCTGTCAAGTATGCTTTGAGCTTGGATTGTATGTTTATGATGGACCAGATGGTGAAGGACAGGTGGAATTGGAAAAGTTGAAGGTTCTTGTGGGAGATGAGATATCCTACCCACATCACCCCAACTAGTGTTCCACAGCCCAGCCAACCTACAGAATATCTGTGTTCATCCCAATTCCAATCTCACTCCCAGTACTGCACCTTGTGGGTCATTCCCTTGTTGTTCGCCCAGATGGAAGACCTGCCCCATAACCCACACACCATCTCCTACTATAGTCCTGCCACAGGCATTTCCTACCCACAAAAGGCAGAGTCACATGTGGAAATAGCCATGTTCTGTGTCAGTTTTGCTGCAGTTACTGTACATAACTCTATGTGGGCATGACAGGTAGGCCTAGATAGCTGTTTACTTACATGAATGACCACTGCCAAACTTTGACAAACTTTCAACTTGACCATCCAGTTGTTGAACATGCTGCGCACCACAACACAATTGATTTCAGCACTATGGGGGCCATTGGATATTTGCTTCCAGCACAAGTTTCTGTGGACTACACACGTGGGAATTGTCTCTCCAGCATATGCTGACCTCTCACAATTCCCCTGACCTGAACCTCTCCTAACCTATTTCCCACTGCCTTTCCTTAGCTTTTCCCTTCTCTCTTCTGTTCACACCACCCCTTCCCTGGCCTAATTGTGTACTGCCTCTCTATGTATGTATTTTATGAGGAGGCACCCCAAAAAAATGGAATTAATTTTTAAAAGCTATATATTTTCAAATTGTTTGCTAAACAACCTTATCCCCTTCAAAATACTCTCCACTACAACTAATACATTTGTCCCAATGTGCTTCCACTGTTCAAAACATTTTTTATAGTCATCTTAGCTGACAGCTCCTTCCTTGCTTTTTACTTGACTGCTTCCACAAACTGTGTCCTTTCATGCCTCTTTTCATGTGTAGAAATAAAAAAAGGGTCACATGGTGCCAGGTCAGACGAGTAAAGTGTGTCCTTTCATGCCTCTTTTCACGTGTAGAAATAAAAAAAGAGTCACACGGTGCCAGGTCAGATGTGTAAAGTGTGAGGGGCAGTGGAACCATGCCATTTTTAGCCAAAAACTGTCTAACAGAGATGACTTCTGATGCAGGTGCATTGTCGTGGTGAAAGAATCAGTCTCCTATCTGCCATAAATCAAGTCTTTTTTTTTTTTTACTGAACCAAGCTCCAAGACAAACCACTAATCTCTGACAATTGATCAGTTGTCTGTTGACAGTCTGTAAGCACGAGCTCTCGATTTTTTCCAATATTTTTGTTGATTCGGGCAGATGATGGACTTACATCCAGAACAAGGTTAATCATTAATTGAGATGTTCCCATTTTTAAATTGAGCAAACCACTCGTACACTTGAGTTTTTCCCATAGTGTTGTCTTGGTACGCTGTTTCAACATTAAAACAGTTTCAACAGGATTTTTATGCAGTAGAAAACAAAATTTCACAGCTGTACATTGTTGACTTAAATTTGCCATCATAAAAAACAAAACACGAACAAAACAGCACTAGCAAAAACAATCACTGCAGATGAACAGAACAAGCCAGGTCAACAATAGGCAGCACTGAAGTGGCAATGAGTTGTGCTATACTCGTCTACGGGCAGAAATGCATACTACATGAGCTCCACCCATGGCAATGTTATTTTGGATTTTTATGGGGACCCCCCTCATACCTACTCTACCCTCTGAACTCCTTTCTTCTTCTTGTGCAGTTGCTGAGACATATGTTCAAAGACCTGTCTTGCACCATCCTGCTAACCTTCCCCCTCTTGCTCTGACTTGTGCATCCTTACCTAGACCCTCACCACTTCTCTCAGCCCAGGCAACTGCTCCCTCTGTTATGTGTGTCTATGTGCTACACACCAGTCTGCTTATACACTGAAGCACCAAAGAAACTGGTATAGCCATGTGTATTCAAATACACAGCTATGTAAACAGTCGGAATACGGTGCCGTGGTTGGCAACGCCCGTGTAAGACAACAAGTGTCTGGTGCAGTTTGTTAGATCAGTTACTGCTGCTACAATGGTAGGCTATCAAGATTTAAGTAAGGTTGAATGTGGCATTATAGTCGGCGCACGAGCCAAGATGGGACAGAGTATCTCTGAGGTAGTGATGAAGAGGGTATTTTCCTATACGACCATTTCATGAGTGTCCCGTGAATATCAGGAATATGGTAAAACATCAAATCTCCAACATCGCTGCAGACAGAAAAAGATCCTGCAAGAATGGGGCCAACAACAATTGAAGAGAATCATTCAATGTGACAGAAGTGCAACCCTTCCGCAAATTACTGCAGATTTGAATGCTGGGCCATCAGCAAGTGTCATTGTGTGAACCATTCGACAAAACGTCATTGATATGGGCTTTTGAGCCGAAGGCCCACTCATGTACCCTGCACGACACAAAGCTTTATGCCTCACCTGGGCCCGTCAACACCAGCTTTGGACTGTTGATGACTGGAAACATGTTGACGGTCAAACGAGTCTCGTTTAAAATTGCATCGAGCGGATGGACGTGTAAGGGTATGGAGACAACCTCATGAATCCATGGACCCTGCATGTCAGCAGGAGACTGTTCAAGCTGGTGGAGGCTCTGTAATAGTGTGGGGCATGTGCAGTTGGAGGAATATGGGACACCTGATTCATCTAAATACAACTCTGATATGCGACACGTACGTAAGCATCCTGTCTGATCACCTGCATCCATTCATGTCTTGTGCATTCCGACAGACTTGGGCAATTCCAGCAGGACAATGTGACACCCCATACATCCTGAATTGCTACAGAGTGGCTCCAGGAACACTCTTCTGAGTTTAAACACTTCTGCTGGCCCCAAACTTCCCAGACATGAACATTATACGCACATCTGGGATGTCTTGCAATGTGCTGTCCAGAAGAGATCTCCACCCCCCCCCCCCCCCCCACCCATATTCTTACGGTTTGATGGACAGCCCTGAAGGATTCATGGCGTCAGTTCCGTCCAGCACTGCTTCAGACATTACTCGAGTCCATGCTTCATCGTGTTGCGGCACTTCTGTGCGCTTGTGGGGGCCCTACATGGTATTTGACAGGTACCAGTTTCTTTGGCTCTTCGGTGTAGATGAGGATTGCCTTCTTCTTGTGCCAAGATAGGTCACTTATCAAGAATATATAAAATTAAGGTATCTGTAGGTATTTGGTTTTGCAACTCTCTTTCTGTCAAGAAGGCTAGACTAGAGGAAATTGACCAAACAGTTGCAAATTGTGGTATATCATGGGTATTAGTCAATAATAAAACTGCAATCGCTGTTGTATTAGACTGTGAAAGTGTCTGTTAAAGTTGTTCGTCAAGAATAGTTTGAATTTGTTGCTGAAAGAGATGACACTTTATGAAGATAACATGGAGTACTTGATCATTAAAATAAATGCTTTGCACAGCAGTTTTTGAAAGACAGTGGTGTAAAAGCAACTGATAGCGAGTTCTATGAAAGATTCATCTATGGCAGCAACACAGGATGGTGATGACTGATAAAGACCACAAACCTACATTTTCTGTAGCATTAGTCTACTAAGATATTTACAGTGTGGTGGAAGAAAATGACTTCAGACTTGACTGGCACTTTGCTGCTTTTAAACATGATTTTTTTTGTTATTCAGAAAAGCAATGTGACTATGTTTGCAGACACAAAATTTAACTCCAAACTAACGAACAAGCTGAGAGAAATTTAGAAGCAATAAATGGAAACAACAGAAACTACAGTTTATGTGATCAATGAAACTTGTAGAAGCCATTACTTTACTGGGAAGGTTATACAGGGTGATACAGAATAACGGTAATGTTTGAAATGAGTAGGGGCAGCCATGGGCATGTGGCAGCACTGCGAATTGTGATAGTTAGCAAGTAAACAGTCCGCCATTTCAGTAATCATGGATCAGTGGAATGGACAATAGCATGTGTTAGCCATAAAAATGTTTTATAAAAACAATGATAGTTTGGTAGCGGTGCAGAGGGAGTTTCGACGTTTTTATAATTTAGGACGTCATGATGCTGTTCCATCAAAACACATGATAAAATGTTGGATTAATAACTTTGAAGGGACTGGATCTGCCCTCAAGAAGAAACCAACACAATGACAAATTAAGTGTGCATTCTCCAGTGAACATTGGTGTTGTACGCAAGTCTGTCTTACAGAGCCAACGGCATTCAATTCATAAGTAAGCAGCAGTGGTTGGAATGTCTCCGAAGAGTACTTGCAGCATTCTTCATCTTGATTTAAAATGTCATCCATACAAACTACAGATGGTGCAACAATTGAAGGACAATGATTACTGGTTACGATTAGGATTGTGTCAATAAGTAATAACAAAAATAAACAATGACAATGAATTTCTAAACAAGTAGTGGATATCGGGTGAGGCACTTTTTCATCTCACAGATTATTTGAATAAACCAAACTACTGTTACTGGGCAAACACAATTCCCAATGATATTCATGAGCGCCCTTTACACACTAGTAAAGTGACAGTATGGTGTCATGTTTCATCACATGGAATTATCGGACCGTATTTTTTTACAAATGAACAGGGAAACACAATAACTGTCAATGCCAATCGTTACATGGAGATGTTATGACCTTTTGTTAAACCTGCATTGAACAACTTTCCAAGCATTCAAGAAGCCTGGTTTCAGCAGGCCGAAGCAACATCACACACTGCATGGCAATCAGTGGCATATGGGCGAGAATTGTTTGGTAACCATGTGATCTCACGATTCAGTAATATTCCATGGGGCCCCCTAGATTGCCAGATTTATCTGTTTGTGATTTTTTCTTGTGGGGCTACCTCAAGAGCAAAGTCTACACGACTCAACCAAGAACCCTGGATGAGTTAAAACAGAGATTTAGGGGCAGTCAGAGAGGACTCTCAACAGCCGATTTCACGAATGTATTCGTACAGGAAGATGCCATCTAAAGGATATGGTTTAAAAAAAATGACAAATGCCATCAATGTTTCATAAATATTAAAGTTGTAAAGTTTCAATTATTATGAGAGCATTTTCTCTCCTTCATCGCTTCTAGTTTTATTGGATTGTGGAAATATTCCTGTTTTTCTGTATCACCCTGAAAGTCTACTGTACAGTGCACGGCAGAGGGTACCTTGTGTCACTACTAGTCATTTCCTTTCCTGTTCCAATCACAAACAGAGCAAGGGAGAACTACTGGCTATAAGCCTCCGTACAAGCCCTAATTTCTCCCATCTGATACTCATGGTCCTTATGCAAAATATATGTTGCCAGCAGTAGAAATGATTTTATATGTGAACAAAATTTTCTCAGGTTCTTGGCAAGAGCTTTTGCTAAGGTATGACGGTGTAAGTTGCTGTTTGCTTCATGCATTGATCTTCTTACAAACGCACGGATTGCCATGAACTTCTGCTTTTTGATATTTGTGTGTTCTTTTTTTAACCAATAATGCAACAATCTCCACTACCTCAGCATTTTCCAAACTTTATTATTGAATCACAGAGGGTCTTTTCCATCCTTCATCCACATGTCTCCAGAGAGCAATTTAAGTCAGTTTCACCTTTGCCTGTAATTCCTTTGTGTCTATCATATTGGAATAAAATTATGTCCATTCACTGTCTAAGTAGCATGCTATCAACTGCTTATCATCACTTTCTAGCATAAATACTCTCTTTACCTTCATGATGGAGTTATCAACTTTACTAACCATTATCACTATTATGGCATCATCATCATCATCATCACTAACCTCCGTCTCTATACACGCACTAAGGTCAGGCCTGTTCATAGCTACAAGGTCTAAAATATTTCCAGTGTGTGTGGGTTGTCTAACTACTTGTTCAAGGCAGTTTTCGAAAAAAGTGTTCAAAGGTGTTTCACAAGACTGTCTGCCAACGTCACCTGCAGTAAATTCATAAATGTCCGAGACTATACTTGGTAGATTAATGTTGCCTCCAAGTAATACTGCATGATCTGGGTATTCGTGCTCTGCTGACATAGAACAGGGTGGCTGGTAAAAACATCCAATAATTAACTTGAGTTCACCTAGATCTGCTACTTGGATCCAGATGACTTAGTTTTGCAATCAATAGTCACAATATTTTTGTCAACAGCCATGAACCCTCTCCCTCATATGGTGTATAATCTGCCTTTTTCATGTGTGTCCCATGCCTAGCGAAATATTTTGGAGCCTACTATTTCAGTTCGTCAAGCTCTTGGTTCAGAGAATAATCTGAATGCCACAAGTTCTCTGCAGTGCAGTAAGTTCAGGAACTTTGTTACATATACTTCGACAATTTTCCATTAAGCTTTTGACAGTCGAAGTGTCCTTACTTTGTATGCGATCTGATTTCTCTTCCTGCTTATCAACTGGCAAGCATCCATCAGAGAACCTCAAACTACTGCCTAGCCTAAAAATATCTCGTGTGCACTCCACAAGTATTCTGCTATCTGAGTAGTTACTTCTTTTGTGTGGTGCACTGCTGACCGATCAAGGGAGTCGTACAACTTTCCAGCCCATAATGCAGATCCAGAAATCTGCACCCATGAATGTCATGGAATCAACAGAGCCTTTGCTTGAAACATTGCACTACACTCCAAACCAAAGGGCCCCGATCAACTCTGGGCATGATGATGCAAATTGTGAACTCTGATTGCACCTTGTGAGTGAGACCAGCAGTCTTCCTCACTTCGCCAGCCACCTGTAAAAACTGAGGATGACCTCAGACCCAAACGGCAGGTCTCATTGGTGCTGATTGTAGTAACAGCTTGCAGGCTACTGCATCCTGCATTGTCAGTAGCCACAGGTAGGGCCTCTTCCAAGTCTTGGATGAGGCCACCAAGGCAGACACACCAAGTGCGCATTGGATTTCTTTCCAGCCCTCATTGCTCTTTCCCTAAGGGGCTTCATAATGCACCTAACATTGGAGTTCCCAATAACTAGTAAACCCCCCACCCATGTGCCTGCTCGGACCCTGCTGAAGTGTCAGCTACCTGTCAAATTACAGAGTGAATGGGCAAAGCCAGACAGCCAGCCTCCATGTTGACACTCTGGCTCAAGTGATGCAGTTACGTAAAAACCCACCACTCACTCTACAGTGAGTGTGGATCCCCCACATCAGGTATGCTGGAAGGTGCCTCGATAGCAGAGCCCATGGGTGAAACAACTGACATCAGTTACTCCACTGCCGCCACACCCCGAGGCAACAGCCTGCAGACAGCTGACCATGGCAATGTGTGTCTTCAGCTGTTTGCAAACTGTGGCCAGCTCCTCCTGCATCTGCACACAGCACACATGCACCCTATCCATTGTACTACTACTAACTTAAGAATTAAATTATGAAAACAAACAGGAAAGCTAAATAAGTGACTTGCTAATCTCCTCACCAACAGAGGCTGATGGCTGACAGAGATTTAGCTCACCAAACAAGAATGATGCCCTTACATGATATACCACAGAATTATAAAAAAAGCAGTTTATGTATTGTGTTGCATATTCCATATTACATAATAGCATCTGGACTGGAATGAGTGAAGACTTGTAATTCATTATTGTGTTCACATCATTAACAATTACATACAGAGGTTAACAAGAAACATTAACAATCACACCCTCAGGTTTGAAATATAAATTTCAGATATGATCCAAGAAAGTGCAAGGACCGTTTTCATAACTTACAGAACACAAAGTGTTTTATAAGGTGTAATTAAAGCAACAAGAGACATTAAAATGGGAAAACACCTAAATATATGAGAAATAGTCTCATCTGTCCCTGTTGCAGAATACATATAGAGCATATAAATGTTTTTAAGCAAAAATTCCTTTAACTTACATTTAAATAATCAGTCAGTACCTCCTATGGGCTTAATACTACTTGGAATTGTGTTCTCCTTATGGGACAGCTGCAAGTGTACAAGTCCATTTGGAAAAATGAAGAACTGCAGGACAGTTGATTAACCCACAATCTTTTATTGTATTCATGACTGGTTTTGGAACACTCACAGTTCCATCTGGTGTAAAAAAATAAAATAACTTAATCATCTGAAGTCATTCTCATGCCAATGTTGTCGTGGAACCAGAGGTTCCGTGTCAAAAGGGTAAAAGTGACCAAAATCCCATAACAACTATTCCCCCTGTGCTGTGTCACCAGGATCACAAACAGATCACGCAGCACAGGAGGAGTAGTGGTTACGGAATTTTTGTCCCTTTCACACTTTTGACCCAGAACCTTTGGTTCCATGACAACACTGGGGTGAGGATGACCTCACATGATAAAGTGATTTTAGTTTTTACAGCAGATGATGGAACTGTAAGTGTTCCAAAACCCTTGTGTACACAATAAAAGATTGTGGGTCAAGCAACTGTCCTGTGGTTTCTTCATTTTTCAAAATAAACTTCAAACAGAGTTGAAGATTTTTGTGCTAGCGTGTTTTACTGCTTTTTGCACTAGCCAGATTCTTTGGATCACATTATATGGCACATTTCCTTCTTGTGTTGTGATGGTGATGTTATTCATTTTGAGAGTTTGTGAAGCATGAATGTCATGATTGAAAAGAGATATTGTGATATAGTTATCAACATCCCTACTTGGCAAAAAGATTAAATGAGTTCCTGCAGGAATTCCAGATACAACTCTGACAACATTTTTCTCTGAATGATAAATACTTCTTTCAATAGTGGTGAATTACCCCAGAAGATGAGCCCATAGTACATCAGTGAATGGAAGTAACTGAAATAGGAAGATTTTGAGACACTGATGTCTCTGATTTTGGGGGTATCTGGATAGCAAATATTGCTGAGCTAATCTTTCACAAGATTCAGAGGTTATAGTGCTCCCATTATTCTTGCTCATCCTCTTCTGCTTCCAAGAGGTTGCCATGAAAGTACTCTCTTGGGCCATCTGTTTTCATTCATTCTTTTGACATTCCCAAACCATCGTAACTTGTTCTTCTATTCTATCCATAATACTATAATCAGTCTGCATCCTTTCTCTAATTTCCTCATTTCTTAGGTCAAGAAGGGAAATTCTACATGCTCTTCTCAAGTGGTTCATTTCTGAAGCTCTAAGTCTTTACTTTCTGTGAGTTCCCAGCACTCAGTCCCATAGCTTCTTATTGGTTCCACAGTGGATTTATATAAATCCTTTAAACTCATTTCTGAGAGACCAAGGTATAGGACTTAAATTTTGGATAGCTGCCTTTCCATGCCTGGTCCGTTGGCTGTCTGTATCACGTCTTCCATGTACATCTACACTCTGCAATCCACTGTGAAGTATATGGCAGAGGGTATGTCTCGGCGTCCCCTTATTATGGTTTCTTCTCATTCTATTCTCATATAGAGCAAGGGAAAAATGGTTGTTTAAATGCCTTTTTGCATGCTGTAATTAATTTAAACATGTCCTCCTGATTCCAATGTGAACAGTACATAGGGGATTGTATTATATTCATAGAGTCATCATTTAAAGCCAGTTCCTGAAACTTTGTGAGTAGACTTTCTCAGGACAGTTTACATCTATCTTCAAGAGTCTGCCAGTTCAGTTTGTTCAGTATCTCTGTAACACTCTCCTACAGATCAAGCAAAACTGTAATCATCCATGCTTTCTTTCTCTGTACAGGTTCAATATCCCCTGTTAGTTCTATTTACTACGTGTACAAACTCTTGACCAGTATTCTAGAATTGATCGCATGACTGATTTGTAAGCAATTTCCTGTGTAGACTGATTGCATTTTCTCAGTATTCTACCAAAATTGAAGTGTATCACCTGCTTTACCCACAGCTAAGCCTTTGTGATCATTCCATTTCATATCCCTACAAAGTGTTACACCAATGTATATTGCATGAGTTGCCCAATTGATATTATAAGATACTACATTTATTTTGCTTTGTGAAGTGCACTATTTTACATTTTTGAACATTTTGAATGAGATGCCAATCTTTGAAAACTTATAGAGATCTGATATGCAGCTTCTTTCAGACAGTACTTCATTATAGATACCTCTGTCATCTGCAAGAAGTCTGAGATTACTATCAATATTGTCAGCAAGGTCAGTAATATACATCACGATAGAATGCTACCCAGTTACTTAAACGCTTAACATACTTAATGAGGTGTCCGCCAATGTACAAGTTACTTCCCTCTTCTCCACAACATACATACTCCATCTTCTCAAAATTAATTTTCGAACCTCACTTTTTGTACTCTCCCAAAAACTTCCTCCCCTTCATCATTTGCTTCAATGACCTGATCATCAGTGCAGGAAAGTATTACATACAGTGGTTCCCTATTTCAGTTCACATGCCCATGCACTTTCTACACCATAGATCCACTATCTTCTGCACATGCATCTCAAAGAATGTGAGAGCATCCTTGCTTCAATCCTTTAGTTATTCTGAAGACCTATCCACAGATTTCTTTTCCCCACTTTAATAACACATTCTGCTGACTTATAGAGGTTTATGATATTTCTTACAAAAATTTTTGCTAATTCCTCTGACCACAGCACCTCAAACTACAGCTTTAGTGGCACTGTGTCATATGCTTTCTCAATATCCATGGAGACCAAATGACTGCTTCAATTCCTTTCCAGTCTCTTCGCCATGATTTGCCTTAGAGTAAGAATGTTATCTACACTGACCTGCCTCTTCTAAAGCCAATTTGTTCTTCCACTTGATTTACAAATGTTCTGCATTTTTTATTTGAAAATCCTCACCTACAGCCTGGCTGATTGAACTTGTGATACTGCTGCCATGGTAATTGCTACACACTTTCTTACTTGCCCCCCCCCCCCCTTTTTTTTACGTGTGGGGCTTAGATGTGTTAAATTCCCACTCCGCTGGAAATCCTTCCCTGTACCTCATACATTTATTAAATAACATGCTTAGGTACTCATACAGAATACTTAGGCCACACGAAATTCTACTGGTACATTTCCAGGCCCTGGTGATTTCCCAATTTCCATTTGTGTAGCCACCTCCTTGTACCTCTTTCATAGTTATTTTCCCTACCTCTTTGCTGTCCTGCTTCTCCCACTTCGACCAGAAATGATATTTTAATTAAAGATGAATTAAATTTTTTGATAGGTAGTTGTCAGTACAAGATTATAGTATTATAAAGGGAACATTTCCCACTGTTCTGCAAAATTATTTTTATTCAGTAATGTCAGGTGACACCTAAAGACTGCTTAAGAAGGCAAAAGCTGGTTTGTGACCGAGTAAATATAATTTTGCAAAACATTTGGAGGTATTTCCTTTTCAATACAATACTTTATATATTATTTGGTCAGCTCCCAGTACTACTTCCATCATATTTAATATTCCATATTTTATCAGCAGTATACGTAGTATGGTAAAAGTAGTTAAGTCTTTATGATGCAAAATACCTTATTGAAAGCAAACTTAAAGTAGCAATATTCAGTTATAGAAGTATGTCAGATATTTTGAACGCATTGCCTAACTGCTGTTAGTCCACAGTTTTCATCCAAGCCTGGACATCACATGTTACACTAGGAATTTAATGAGATACTTGATCAGTATTACATTGTAGGAGGAAGACCTCTATTCCTGGAATGCTCTTTCCAGTGAACATAGGAAGAGGGGGGGGGGGGAGAATTATTTACAACATTACATTCCAGTAAAATTGATGGATATTTATTTTGTATGAACAGTTGTACTTTTTATTGAATATTTCATTTGTCTAATCCATTGTTTCAGAAATGTCTTTGGCAGTTCCAGTAGCAAATTCCCTCACATTTGTGTTCACTGCAGCTACAGGTTGGATCTTGGGAGAAAGCTTACCCAATGCCAGTGAGTACAGCTTCAGAAGTGTTTAATTCATTATACCACAAAGTAAAGTATGCCTCAAAATAATGACACACAAAAACTGTAGAATATCAACATTAAGCACACATATATAGTTTCTGAAGATTTTTATAACCAAATATAACAAAAATGTCGCATGAAAACAGAAGCCTGCTCAATGTATTTGAACTTCCCACAAGTCCTGTCCAACCAGAGCAAGTCAGAGACTTCGAGAATGTGAAATCTCTGGCTTAGTTAAATGCGCTCCATGATCAGCACTAATCAAGAGCATGGATTCCAAAAACATAAATCATGTGAAACACAACTCATACTTTTCTCACATGACGTAGTGAAAGTTTTGGATCAAGGCAGTCAGATAGATTCCATATTTCCTGACTTCTGTAAAGCATTTGGCTCAGTACCACACCTATACTTATTGTAAAGAGTCATATGGGTATCAAGTAAAATTTGTGACTGAAATGAGGACTTTTTGGTAGGTAGGACACAGTACATTATCTTGCATGGAGAGTCATCATCACATGTAGAAGTAACTTTGGGTATGCCTCAGGGAAATGTGTTAGGACAATTGCTGTTCATTTTGTATATTAAAGACCTTGCGACAAAAATAATGGGAATCTCAAACTTTTTGCAGATGATGCAGTTGTCTACAAAGATGCTGTATAAATATTCACTCAGATCTGGAAAAGATTCCAAACTGGTGAAAAGATTGGCAACTTGCTGTAAACGTTCAGAAATGTAAAATTGTGCACTTCACAAAATGAAAAAATAGTAGTATCTATGACTATAATATCAATGAGTCACAGTTGGCATTGGCCAACTCATACAAATACCTTGGTGTAACACTTTGTAGGGACATGGAATGGAATGATCACATAGACCCAGTCAAACTTCGGGGTATTGGGAGAATACTGGGGAAGTGCAATCAATCTACAAAGGAGATTGCTTACAAATCACTCATGTGACCCATATTGCTGAAGTGTGTAGAACCTGTACCAAATAGGACTAACTTGGGTTATTGAACATATAGAGAAAGGGGCAGCATGAATGGTCACAGGTTTGCCTGACCTGCGGGGCAGACACTCCAAGATAGACGTAAATCATCCCGAGATAGCATATTGCCGAAGTTTCAAGAACCGCCTGTAAATGATAACTCTACAAATATACTACAATCTCTATGTACTGCTCAAGCAGGGATTGTGAGGACAACATTAGAATAATTACAACACACAGAGAGAGAGCCAAACACAATCATTCTTAATTCCTTAGACTTTCCTGGCGATTTTGTGAAATCTCGTTGAATTGGGTGTACTGCCGGTGGTCTGTGTTTTTCTGACACAATATTTCGACACCATACCTTGGCGTCTTCATCACGTGCTGAAAGTTCAGTCACAGGAAGCACCTGATGAAGACGCCGAGGTTGTGTTGCAGAAAAACGGCCACCGGCAATACACCCGATTCAATGAGATGTCACAATCATTCTTCCCACAATGCATACCATTCTTCCTGCAATCCATACTTGAACAGAATGTCAATCCCTGACAACTGGTACAATGTGCCCACTCTTGTAGTGTGTAGAATATCATTAAGAAGTTCATATCTCTCTCTCTCTCTCTCTCTCTCTCTCACACACACACACACACACACACACACACACACACACACACACCTACCTCTTTCACGTGTGGTTTGTTTCTGAAGTTTTCCTTTCCGTATTTACTATTTTCTTGTGTTGCTTTGAACAAAAGCTCACCTAATCAAATGCCTACACAAAGGCAACTTTGGTTGGTACCAACTGGGTGTGTGTGTGTGTGTGGGGGGGGGGGGGGATGAACTTATTAAGGTCAATAACTTAAGTTCTGTTAATTCTACACAGAAAAGAGTAATAAAATATCAAAATAGAGATGGTACACTATCTAGCTTTTAGAGTGGAAGTAGCAGCAGTTCTGCAGTCACATTAAAAAACTACAAAGATAAATTATGTCAATATGAGATACCTGGGCTCTCACAGATTGGAATAAATCCACATTTTTAAGTATGTTTTTATACTGTTAGTATATTATCCTATATTTATTCTGTTGAAACTGCATGTCTGATTCCACACAGTGTTACTTGAAGAAGAATTTGATAGTAATACAAATGATATTTATAGCTTTAAAATTACACTTTTTCACATTGCTTGCTAATTTACTGCTAATCAATATTGAACTTATTTCTACAGAGACCGTGTGTGGCATTACATTGATAGTGTGTGGAATATCACTTTGCTGTGTGGACAAATTCCTCATGCAAAATGGAGGAGGTGGTGCTGGATGAAGCTATGGTATCATTTTTGTATTTGTTTCATAAATGAGACGGTATAAAATAAAAGATTTCTTTACTGTGTATTAACCTAATATTCTGAAGTTTGTCATCTCCTTACTCTCTCCTGGTGTGTGTGTGTGTGTGTGTGTGTGTGTGTGTGTGTGTAGGGGGGGGGGGGGGGGCACTATGCATATTGTACAGCTACACATTTTTCTTGGCTTTGTCTGGACATTCTGGCTTTTTCTCAGTGAGGGTGGACTATGTCCCCTCACTGTCAACCCTAGGAATCAAACACTTTTGTGTGAAGAAGCACTGTAGTAGCTTTTCTGAATGCTGTACTACATTCTTCCATGCTTTGATTAAGCTGCTGGTGTTAGAAAGGTGGTAAATCATTTTCAGGTACTATGGCAGCATTACCTATGACTTCTCTGAAAAGGAAAATCATTTCTAGCAGTGAGTATAAATGTTTTGTATGCAACACAAGCAAAAGTTCAGAGCTGCAGTGTGGGAAGGGCATTGAGCCTGTTACTCCCATTTCCTGCAGCCTCCATTGACCTCAACCAAGAAAAAAGTGTATGCTTTGTAAAGGCTGCTCTTTCATTGAGAATATTGCTGTTCTAATCCAAAACAACCACTTACCAGAGAGAGTAGTTTCAAGGTTGACGAATCTAAAGTCTACTGAAGGACACGTCACATAAGAAGCAAACCATGTAATACACAAGCAAATTCAGAAGAGTAATAAATGAGAAATTATATAGCACACAGTTAAATATTTGCTTTAAACAATATTTGTTAACCCTCGACTGATATTTCATCATCTACTTACAATCAACTTTCTGCACCAGGTAAAGAGCTATGTTGCCATACATGTGGCAACAACCAGGCTACTAAGATGGTACTCTTGTTGCATCATTTGATAAAGTGATGCTGCATTTGGTATTGGACAACTGCAGTGCAGATGCACCAGAAATGATGTAGCATGTCTACAAGTTCGACTTTGCTTACCATTCCATTCCACTGTTTTTCCAATCATTTTAATGAAAAATCACATTTCTGCTGCTTCGTTGACAAATAATGGAAGAGCATACAACAACACAGGAACTTCTGTTGTGGGAAATATGCCTCTGAAAGTACTTCTCTACTCACATTTATTGTTTTAGCAAACATTTAGCTTTTTTGTTAGATATTTTTCTTGTCAGTAACATTAAACTACAAGCACTTTTTCTTATGGTGACTGCAGATTGTATTGCCCAGAATATAAAGCAGATCAAGTGATTTAACTTTCATCAAAATGATTAATTCCTAATATGAGAAGTAGGGAAGAGCACAAAACAAGACCATCGGTCATACTAGAGGAGCAGCTCTTTTAACTGAGAAATGTAAATGGTGGACTTGTGAAAACTAGTGTAGAAAACTGGAAGATCTCATTTCAGTCATCTTATGGCTCAATCTCTCCAAACAGATGTGAAATTAATTTCTCTCGTAAACGCACTGGTAGGCAAAGTGAGAGAAATTAATACTGTAACAAAATGTTTTGCAAACTGTAGTACACAGACGAAGGTAAACTTTTACTAACTGTACTGTATAAATTACATGGTTATGATGTAGTGTCATATGCAGGAATGTAACTTTGTCTGCATTACACATTTTAAAAATTTTACAGCTACCACACTTCCACTATACCAACACAAAATCTAAGGTACTGCACTCTTAACTTGTTGAGAATCATCTGGAAGTCAATATGCATGCTGGGCTTCAACATCTGTTCATCAACAATGGTTTATGATCATGCATTAGTTTGAGTGACATCTTACTATTTAAAGCTTAAGAATACAGTGACTATTCAACAAATGCACAGCTCAGTAGCTGGTACTCCTAAGAATGTATACGGTAACATGATATTTATTTTATTAGTAAAAATGCTAACAGAATACAGAAGTACATATAAATCATTTTCCATTATTTTGCAAAATCAGCATATGGCAATAAATAAGGAGTAAAGCTTGCAAAAATGTTAAGTATCATGTTGCAGCAAATGCAACAAGAATATATTCCAGTAAATTATTTGTGAGTGAAGTTCTGCAACAGATTAAAACTGTGTTCACGATCACTGATGAACACACGCTGTGCCAGATTACACCACTTTGGCCTGCAGTTCATTCTGTTGGATTCTGCACTACTATAAGAATGAATTCCTTGTCTGGAAAAAAAAAAAAAGAAAATGAAAGAGCAACATTTCAAAACAGTAACTACTCAACAATTTATTCAAAATTTATATCATTGCAGTGTAAAACAAATCGTGTTTAAATTTGGTTTCTCACCTGGCGCTACCAATATTTCGTGTTTTTTGGACCGTATCCGAAGAAAAGTAAGATCATTGGTAGGATCTAAATCTCTAACAACACTGCGAGCTCTGTCTGTCAACTGGCTTATCAGCCCCGCATACTGAACAGTAGTTGTGTTGTCCATTGTCGTCTTAATAGGAATTCCTGGAAATAAGAACAAACTAATTTTGTAATGACGGCTCTTCCCTCTGTCAGTTTAGTAACACATTCTGACATTTCAACATACACAGGTAGCAGAAATATGACAAAGATTGAAAGAAACTGAGGGGGGGGGGCATAAAAACCATTTCCCACCCACTGAATTCCAAACAAATTGTGTTGAGCAAGGATGACAATCATCATATACATGGTACTGCTGGTAAATGTGGTCTGCATATTTTATTTTTGTATCTATAGGCATACACACCATTTCTGCATACTTACGACACCCCAACACTGATGTGTTCCGACAGCTCCTTTTATTTTAATATTTATTTAGGGTATACACTAATGGCACTTCCTAATGCTACATCACGCCAAAAACTCATTTCTGGAAATAAAGTGTGTACCAATACAAAGGCACATTTTTTAACTAAACACATTATTTATTTGAAAAGCTGAAACATTTCTTTTTTGAACTCAGCATTACACAATGTCGTTGCATGTGGAAGTAATATTGGAGAAATGTTCACCAAAACGGTATTGAACTCTTACCCTAGGGGCCAAAGACAAAAGGAAAAGCAGTCATAACTTTGCTCGAGGAACCATAAAAATTGCTCAATACAACAAACACAAATCATGGAAAACCTAAATAAAGGTGACTAAATGGAGACTGGAATCAGTCTTTACAAAATTAATATGAATTCACCATCTGCCAATTGCATTATATCACCATAACAGGTAAATCATGTGTTAACTGAACTAACAGAATCACACTGAAATTAAATCAATGTTATTATTAACCCAGATAGTCCTGAATTATTTGTTTTCCAAAATTGATTTATATCTTATCTACATTCATTCACAAGGTTGTAAGGAAGAAAGTAAAAACAATTTTGAGTATTTATTTTTATTTAGTATTTCCAAAAATGGGCGTCCTTCCAGAAGGACATCAGGACAATAAGGGAACTTGTTTTTAAAGTATATGACACTGCACGATTAACTTGTTTTGGTTTTTATACTTTCAAATAAACATAAATAAATTTGAAGTATGGGCTAAAACAGCTAATAAATACAAAAAACAAAGGAAATAACCTATACACATATTTTATGCACTAGTATGATTAGACAAAAAGCAACAAATATGAAGTGGTTCGTCACATTTTACGCACATAGGGCTAGTAGTAGTTTTTTTTGTGGCAAGTTCGACATTTCAGCTGCTGCTTCTTTTTTGTCATCCCGCCCATTGGTAATTCAGCAACATAATGTTCTCTTCCATCAAATCTGGAATCTAGTTTTGCCCTCTTACTAGGACGTCCTCTGCTGGTAGTGACTCTTTTGTTACTTTCAAGAAATGCAGTGACAATTCAACGACGAAATGTCAGATGATCTATGGGTTATTCGTTGTGCTTGTAAAGATCCCAGGCATTTTGCTCTGCAATGTCTATAAAATGTGCAATGATCGGGAAATGCCACTTTTTCCCTCTTATAGAGCATCTATATAGGGATTCATTTTGGTCAGTTCGATCTATGCCTCCCATATGAGTATTGTAGGAGTGTAATAAGTTAGGTTGAAGCACGCTAATCCATATCTTTTGTTCCCTGGAAAATCTTGCTACAGAGCGTAGTGGTTGCACTCTGTCAAAGTTAGTGGCTACAGTGACAACATTGTTGTCATTCCAACGTACAATGGAAATCCCGGATGCTGAGTCAGAACAAATTTCATATGATCCTCTATTTTCTCTTATCATTTTATCTACAAATGATAGAGTACAATTCTTAACTCAGTTTCCTCTTATTGTTCCTGTTGCTTCCACACCCCTCTCTTTTAGGTCATGTAGTGCATTAGCATTGAGCTGACTTGCTGGTAATTTATCTACACTTGGGTTTTCTTCAGCACCCGATTCTTCATCTGTTACGTCATCAGTTGAATTTAGAGGAGGATGTAATGTTACATTCACACCAGTATTAGGTATTTCCTCATCTTTTGATTCTAACATGTCCAAAAGTTCCATAAGTGTACATCGTTTTCTGCGAATACAAAATGACAACATATTACCCTGACGTCCTTCTGGGAGGACGGTTGAAAACATTATTGTATTACAAATGACGAAAACTTTCAATCGTAATATGAGCCCATAAATAATATAGGTTAATTCTTGAAGATATTATATGACAAGTTTCAGAATTATTGACGCGATATGAAAGAAAATATATATACCCATCGATGACAAGGTCAGTCAGTTCGTCCACGGTAAAATCTGCCCTATTTTCAAGACACAGGTTCTCACTCACTATGAACGACAGCGTCAAACTGGCTGTCGCAGCGCACAACTGACTCTGCCTATGTCATATAACAATGCGTCACAGTCCGTTGCAACAATGCGTTATTCGCAAAAATAAATAATTTCAAGAGTGAGTTACGTCGTCCTTCCAGAAGGACGTCAGGGTTATCTGGGTTAACTAACAACTACCATGCTGTTGAAAAATTACTAATACTACTTGCTGAGGAATTGCACATTCAAATTACAGCAGGTAGACATGAACAGTGCTGGTAACTATTCGAGTGCAAAAGTGATAAGTGATACAGAGAGATGATTGAAGCATTAGTCTTAATTTTATGTTCACAGTCTCTAAGGATGGCCTTTTTTTGGGGCTCAAAAATATTTCAAGCCCACAATGGAGACAGGATCTTGGTATTTGTTCAAAGGCAGGCACAGAGGCATTTAAACAATCATAGTTCCTGCACTCCTTATGGGCATGGAATGGGAACAAACCCTAATAACTGGTACATTGGGACACATTCTCCATCATGCACTGCAGAGTGTTTTGCAGAGTACAAATGTAGATGTAGAAGGCAATGGTAGTGGTACAATGCTGGTCAACAACATGGTCATTAAGGCCTTGCTGAATCTGTGTGAATTAGGCAATTCCACAGCATTACCTTGCATCACTTGTAAATGATGGTGGCAGGGAAGTGATGTTAATGAGTGATAATGCACAGTTAAGTTCAGCTGTCTTCCCATATAGAAGAGGCACTGAGTCATTGAGAGGCACATAAACAAGACTAGAAACTTACTAGCTTTCGTATGAATCCTTTCTCGACATAGAGCATGTGCATGCACACCCAGGCCCATGTGTATACATGCTAGGAAGAGGGTTTGTGTTGGGTCAAGTTTGAGAAGGGAGACTGGAGAGCCAGAGGGTAGGAGGGTGGCTGACAGCTCTGAGGGAGGCAGCATGTGTGTGGGATATGAATGTGAACGGAAGAGGCAGCAGGTGCATGATGTAGGAATGCAACATACGGGCACCACTGAATTCATGCAGTACACAATGACTACGACATGGAGGAGTGGACTGGGAGGGGGTTACAGAACACACAAAGGCAAGACTTTGGGGAAGAGGATGTGGGTGAAAGCTGGATGCAGTTACAATCCTGAGCCAAGGAGGAGGTTGATGTGGGCAGTGCGCTACTGGAGACCAGACCAGGAGCATTGCAGGGATGAAGGTGTGTTGCAAGGACAATTCCCATCTATGTAGTTCAGAAAAGCTGGTATTGAGGAGAAAAAGCCTGATGCTACAACACAGCAGAAAAATTTATAAAAGCAATCATGCTATATACCATTTTTACTGCAGTCTCTGCACAGCTTTCTGCATGGGCATGACAAGTAACCAGCAATTCAACTGAATGAATGGCCACTGCCAAACTGTGCCAAAAGTAGAGTTGGCCACCCAGTAGCACACGCTGCTGATCACAACATGCTGAATTTCAATGGCTCATTCACAAACCCTCCCTTTTGGATCTGTCTCCCAAACACTAGTTCACTTCCTTTGTATAGACCTTCTATATACCCTTTGCACCTTTCCCTTCTTTCCTCAGTAACTGTTTTCTATTTGAGCTCTTGATATTCATGCAGTAGCTTCTCTTTTCCCCGCAAGTGCATGTAATTTTCCTATAGGTAGTATCTATTTTTCCCCTAGCTAACCATGCCATGGGCCCCCACGCGTCACTTGTTGCAATCAGCCAATGTTTGCAGCAAGTGCTATGGTCTAACTGCTGATGGCAGTCTCCTAGACTGCAATTTTGACTTTGTTGTTGCCTACTATCAATGTTATGCAGATAGGTGCAGTCTTTGATCACCATTCAATACTCAGTTGTGTTTTCAGTGAACGAACCAACGGCATACGGGTGTGCAACGAACATGGTTCATATTTAAGTGCTTCCCAGTTGAACCACCAACAGTCTTCCCCTACACTAACATGCGAGTTATTCAAGAAACTTTCAGAGGGCAAGAGGTATCATACAAGTTTTTGTTGTGTGTATTTCTACACCTTTGAAGTATACCTTCTGTGATTCATTTGTAATTAATTTTTGCTTCATGAAATTCATGTTGTTGAAGAAAGAACTTACAAAAAAATGTTGGCGAAGATTTTTTTTGGAATTGAAATCAATCCTGTGCTGGAATAGGACTTGTCCAGTTATTTTGCTGAGTATTTCAAACCCTATAGACAAGCAGTTATTCATGCTCTGGAAAACAATAACTTGTGCAGTAGCTTGAAATTGTACAGGAGCTGATGGATCCGGCAAGTATACAATCGCTTCTTGCAATCATGGTTTTCCAGTCATTCAATGATTCTCAAGAGGACTGGGAAGGGTAGCAAATGTGTTTAGCACTTCGTTTTCAGGACTGCCCCCTGAGCAACAGAGAGCCTTTCTATTATCTACAAACCCAAAGATCTATTATCTTACGCAAAAAGTGGCCAGTGCTGCCCCTCACCACTATTCAGTCATTTTTAAGTGAATATTTTGCTACAAAAATGCATGTGTCAGTTGCTTTTTGAGAGTTCCTTTGATATCATAAGGCAACACAGACAGTTATGCATCATGAATCAAAGAACTACCAAGCTAATGAATAAAACGCAAGTTTACATAATCTTGTGGAACGTCAAACTCACAATTATTACTCCATGACAAAGTGATTAGATTAGGACCAGACAGTGAAGTTTCTGCTCAAACGTGACTGCAATTAGATCTCTCTCTATCTGAAGTTTGTTATCTGTATTGCTAAGGCTTTGAAGAGTTCCCAAGCAATTCAAGCTTCAATTTCCATGGACTGTGAGAGATCAGTATTGTCAACTAAAAGGAAATTCAGCTGACCTAACCTGTCTAATGGCAAAATTGTAAAAGTATCACACAGTCCAGGTGCAGAAATCAAACTGAACACCGAAGCTGCCACCTGGTCCTGGTGGCCACAAGTTGGGATATCCTTCACTGGTAATGGTACCACGCCAGCTACAGTTACGCCATCTGAGGCAAACTCAGTCATCGATCCGAGGTCCTGTTCCAGGACAAAATTCAGGTAGTAGGTGCCTAGAATTCCTGGTTCTCGAGTCATCATCCACTGTCCATCAACCCTATCTATGGATCTGGACCCAGGCACATCAGTCTCTCCCCCGACTCTGCACTGGCATTCGAAGCCACACCCCAACCTTTGCAACAGGTCATGCCCGCCCTATCCTCCCCAAACTGTCCACAATGGTTCTGGTCCCACTCACAGATTCAACAAAAATATTGATGGGTTAATCGCTATAGTTATGCATACATCCAGTGATGTCGCTAGGCACAGTGTGGAAGAGTATATCCATGTTTGTCATGTGGCAAAATGCTTGTGGCAGAGTTGGCGGCTGCCACCTACTGACAATAACCATGCACTGCACGGTTCTCTGTAGGGCTGCTATTTTGGCTTTGTTATTACCTACCATCAATGTTTGTCTAATGCAGTCTTTGCTCGCCTTTCAGCTAACTGTTGTGGTCTCGGTACACAAACTGACAGAATACTTGCACAGAATACATGGTTTGCATTCAGGTGCTACCCAGTAGAACCCACAGTGTTCCCGCATGAAAGTGTGAGTATGCAACAAAACATCCAGAAAACTGTACTGGCCAAGAAGTATCCCCCTCCAGAAGTTTTTCCAGAAGTGTCAAAAATTTTCTGTATTTATTTTTTTTCAAAATATGTATTTAGTAAAGTCTTTACTGTCGAAGAAGCAGACTTACAACTCACACTAAAGGTACCTGTACAGCCTGCGAATAAGACAATAAAGAATGAACATTTTATTCTATATAACTTGATAACAGATTACTGGAACTTTTATTTAAAAAGCAGTCATTTGGAATTTAAAAGGTTCTTTAAAAAAATAATAGCAATCATCTTTTTCTTTCAAAAAGGAATAAAAATCCACACTGTAAATGGTTATTTCAGGGTGCAAAGGAATACTATATTCTTCTTCATTTTTTAATTTCAAGGCAAACAAACTCAACATGTACTAAAAATGATGCAACTAATTAAGTGTCAAAACTATATTCTGATCATAGCTACAGACAGCAATGCATGACTATTGGTTTCAATGCAAACACACTACATAGGTTTAGTTCCTAATATAGTTAACTTTGCACCATTTTGACCTGCAGATGAAACCAGAACCACATTTTTGAAAAGCTTTAATTAATGGGTTTAGAAACAATTGGTTTGAGCAGTATTTAACAAAAAGAATGCAGTAAGTGGTGCCGAATAAACCAAATTACACTGGAGGGGGGATTTTAGTCATGAGAGACTAATCACCAGTGGGAGCCCACAGCACTCAATTTTGGGTATACTCCTATTTGTTTTGTACATGTGCATGACTTTTTGCTTTCAGTACATCAAAAAGAGATGGTAACTTTTCTGGGTGACAAGTGTTACAATTAAACAGACAATGACAAGATGGTAACTTTTCTGGGTGACAAGTGTTACAATTAAACAGACAATGACAGAAGTATTGTCAATATGTTTCAAGGAATTAGTAAGTGATTCCTGTGAAGTAACTCCCTTAACAGCACAAAAACACATGTTATTGTCAGCAGCAACAATTAATGAAAAGCATGAACAGAAGCCTATGAATAGGGCACATTCTTGGATGTACATATTAAAATCTGAACTGTGTAAAAGCACAACTATCAGTAACATTAGTTATTACTGCAGCATACAAACTACAAAAAATTGCACCACCTGCATATCTGCACACATGTGTAGGCTTGGATTCATGGGGAGAAGGGAAAAAATAAGTCTTATGAATCTGAAATCAATAACTGTACTGTGGAATAAAAACAAAACAATAGTGCCATCAAAATGAAGAGTCACTTGAGCAAACTATAAAATTATGAGAGAACTGCAGGCCAGTACTTCCCCTCTGCAGGAAAAATTTTCAGTACTGCCTATAGAAATGCAGACGTACAAGGCTAATAGTTCCAAAAGCTGGGAAGATTAAAAAGGAAAGGCAGTTCGCCTGGTCCTCAGGAAGAGAGGGAGGCACTTGTGAGGATGAGGGGAGACAAAGATGGAGGAGGAGCTGTCAGAGCCTCCCCCTTCATCTATTGTCTCTCTTCATCTTAACGATAGATTCTCTCTTTCATCCTGGGGTCTGACTTATCTTTCCTCCTGTTTTAACCTTCCCTACCTTAAACAAGCCAATATAAAAGCAATATTTTTAAAATTGCACATCTGTGAAATCAAAATCTGCAGCTCTTTAACATTCAACACTGTGCTGTTTCACACTGTGCATCATAATGTGCTTGAATCCTTCCCAGTATGCTACTAACAAAGGGGACAAGACATCACTCTTCAAGCCTGTACAATGCTTTGCAAGGGCTCTCCTTAGGTCATAAAGTGTGGGAAGAAGATTCTTGTGATGATACATTGCAGGTTATAAGTGGTCCCAATTATGTTCAACAGGCCTTATTCAGCAATTACTGCAGGCCGTTCAATTCGGTTGATCCCTGTATCCTGGAGGAAGGTGTTCATGAGGTGAGCACAGTATGCATCTGCATTATCATCTTTCAAGAAGAATCCACCACCAAAATGTGGACTGCAGGTTTGGACAATAGGTTGGAGGACCCATTCCTGACACTGAAAAGCTCTTATATTACCCTTGACAATGAGGCATCCAGCATCCATATAAGCTACTGGCCCCATATACTACCTATGGGACACAATTCCTGAGAATTTATTGTTACCAGGCCATTTCCACATTCTCTCTACAAAAATCGCCATGTGTTTGACAAATCTTGCACACAATGCTGAAGAGAACTCATTCTACGCTCCTTGCATCCAAATGACACTGCAGTGATGTGTACCAGTTCAGTGACTAACTTCCCATGCTGATTACTCCTCTTGTTTGTAGATTGTATTTTATTGGTCCTGTTGTCTACATAGCAGCTTATGCATAAGACATTGGACAAGTCAAGTTATAAATATACAGGCTGAAAGTAATTTCAAGGCATACATATTTAAGCTTACAATAATACACTTTACACACAAGTATTTATATAACACATTTCATAAATTTAAATATTCTTCAATGGAATAAAAGCAGTGATGCTGTAAATATGACTTTAGAGATTTTCCAAATGTATTGACCTCAGTGATAGCTTTTATGTTTTCAGGAAGTTTGTTATAAAGCTTAACTCCCATGTGAAAAGTACCTTTTTGGCACAGTGCTGTGCTGATTTGAGTCATATGTAAGTTCCTGTTTTGTCTGGTAAAGTGCTCATGTATATCACAGTTTTTTTGTAGCCTCTGGTCCTTGCCTATTACATTTAATTTAAAGAACAAAAGGGTTTCCATAATGTATACACACGGTAATGGGGGAATACCAGATTTCTTAAACAGGGGTTTACAAGAGTCTCTAGGCTTGCACCCAAACAAGATTCTAATGGCCCTTTTTTGTAGTTTAAAAGTGCTATTAGCTATTTTATAGTTTCCCCAGAAGGTGACCCCATATCTAAGACGAGAATGAAAGTACGCATGATATGCATTCAATACTGTTTTCTCACTACAGCATGATTTTAATGAACAAAGAAGATAACATGTTTTGCTCAGTTCTGCATTGAGACATTCAATATGCTTATTCCATCTGATGTTACTCTGCAGCCAAAGTCCTAAGAATTTGGTTTCAGTACTGTTACCAACTGGTTCGTCATTGATAGAGACTGATGGGATAAACATGTCCTTGTTAGGAACATTGTGGAATTTTAGAGCAACGGTTTTCTTACTGTTTATTACAAGCTGATTACTCTGTGCCCAGCTGCTAAGTTGTTTCGTGACCGTGTTTACTGTCTGCTGCAACTGTTCATCGTCGTCTCCTTTTAGTAGAATCGTGGTGTCATCTGCAAATATGATTGATTTGTGTGCATCAATATTTAAGCTTAGATCATTTATGTACAGAAGAAACAGAAGGGGTCCCAATACGGATCCTTGGGGTACACCACATTTTATTTGTTTATAGTCAGATAAGTGATTAGATACAGTTTTTAGTTCAATATTTGTGTGCTTGACGCACACTGCCTGCATACGATTTGTCAGGAAGGAACTGATCCACTTGTTGGACAGACCTCGAATACCATATCTTTCTAGCTTTGATAGCAGAATTTTGTGGTCCACCATGTCAAAAGCTTTTGACAAGTCAATAAAGACTCCTATTGTTTCCTGTTTTTTGTCCATCAGGTTTAGGATGGAATTTATGCACTCATAGACAGCAGTTGTCGTTGACCTCTTATTTCTGAATCCATGTTGTTCATTACATAGGATGCTGTTTTTATTTATTGCTGCTTTGATTCAAGTGCAAAGTAAGCCACCCACGTTCCGTAACCCGCAAAAATCTTGCTGCAACATGACAAGTGTGCAGTGTCTACATTTCAAATGATCCTTCTAGACACATCGACAGACTGAACTGAGCCCCCAGGGTGAATTATACGAGGCATGATTTTTAAGTACCATTTTACAATAAAAATAAAACAAGTAGACTTAGCAATTTTACTTTTATATGAAAGCTTGTGCTTTAACCTACTTTTCTACACAATTCCCACTGACACTGAGGCACTTATTGCATCATAGAACCAGTTTTTGAATACCGTCCTCGTAGAGATATGTCCAATTAGATAACCAATGGAACAGGGTCATTCCGACATTTTCATCATCATCATGGCACTTATCACCCAGTTGGTGTTTAAATGTAGAAACAAACAATAGTCACTGGGCGCTAGATAGGGGCTGTACAGAGGGTGAACAGGTTATTCCCAGCAAAATGATTCAATCAGCTCTTGAGTTTGATTGGCCACATGTCCTCAGACACTGTCATGAAGTAATGTGATCCCCTTACTCAGCATGTCACACCTTACATTTTGGATTTAACAGTGTGGTTTTTTTAAGTTCTCACATTAAGCCTTAGATTTTATGGAGTTACCATGAGGCAAAAAATCCACAAGTGATATTCCCTTATTGTCTCAAAAAATAGTACATACAATTTCCCGGCTTAAATTGTTTGCTAGAACTTCACTTTTTTGGGCGATGTTGAATGCCACAATTCTGCGCATTGCTGCTTTGATTCAAGTGCAAAGTAAGCCACCCACGTTCCGTAACCCGCAAAAATCTGGCTTAAAAACTTATCACCTTCCCCTCTGTACCACTCCAGGCAAGTCAAAGAACTGGCTAAATGTCTGCTTTTGTGAACCTCAATCAGCATTTTTGGTATCCATCATGAGCGTAACTTTCGATAATTTAAAAGTTCTGTAAAATCGTAAAGTTTTTGTTCTCTTTCATTTTTTCACCAGCTTTCTGTGCCAAACTGACGGTAATCAATGAAGGTCGCCCACTTAGATCCTAGTCATGCACATTTGTATGGCCATCTTTCAAAGCTCCCACCCATTTCCATATCATCCCATCACTCAATGTTTTCTCAATAAAAATCACTGATCTGACAATGAATTTCAGCCACTTTCATGTCATTATCACTGAGGAAACGAATCACAGCCTATATTTCACAGCTGGAATTTGAAATATTCACAAACAAATTTAAACACACCAAATGATGCTCTATTAAACAGCACTGACAACAAAGATCTGCTTTTACCTCCACTACCTACCTGGCCATGTTGCTGTATGCAGAACTCTCCTGTAGTTAAAAGGGTACTGATAAAGATGTTTGCAGATGCAAACCATAAGGGAATTTTTCTTTTAAATCGTCTGCACCAAGTGTATCTTCTGTAGATCTCCCTGCATCTAGATACAATTTTCTGGCGTGGTGACTTCCTTATCTACAACAGCATCAACCACGAAAACCTTTGTGGTACATACAACAGTATTCGCTAGTTCATTTATAGACACTGTGAAAAGTACTGGTTCTGTAACACTCCCTTGGGGCAGGTCTGAAGTTATGTTTACGTTTGAAGACTTCTCTCCACTGAAAGTGACATGCTGTGTTCTGTTTGCTATAAACTCTTAAATCCAGTCACACAGCTGTTCATTAGATGGCAGTGCGGAACTGTAAGGAAAGTCTTCCAGAAGTCAAGAAACACATCAGCTACATGGGTTGCACATGATCATTGTATTCATAAGCCATCTTGATTCCTACAGAGAACATTTTCAGTTCTAAAAATGTGATGACAGCTGATTCTGGTCCATTGTCCACCTATATAAAAATCTTTCTCGGTAAATTTAGCTCTGCAGTGTGACCATCTTCTGTGTACATTCGGTATCAAGAATAGTGCATAGTGACTTTCATAAGGAAGGTGGTTTGTTCATTGTGTGTCCCTACTTTTCCTACTGGAATATACAGAGTGTATCAAAAAGAATCCTCCAATCTGGCACGTTGATATCTCTGAAACTAATAAAAATTTGCACTTAATTTTTTTTCCTTTTTTTGATGAACAGGATACCCAAAAAGATTTTTTATACCTTTTCATAGGTGTTCAATATGCCCCCCAGAGATGCACAGCACGTCAATGCGGTACTCAAATTGTTCTCACACTAGATCGAGCAAGTCTTGAGTTACAGCTTCCATAGTCACTGTTATGCAGTGTCTCAGTTCATTCATTGTTGTTGGCAACAGAGGCACATAAATGGAGTCTTTTATAAGCCCCCCCCCCCCCCCCACAAGAAATAATCACGTACAGTGAGGTATGGTGACCTTGGAGGCTAGTAATGTAAGGCTGAATCATTTGGTCCAGTGCGACTGATCCGTCATTCAGTAATCCTTTGACTTAGAGTGTTCCCACACTTCCAGGTGCCAGCGTGGCGGTGCCTCATCCTGTTGGTAAATGAAGTTATTTGAATGTCTCCAACAGTGGGAAAAAAAAGTTCTCAAGCATATTGAGATATGTGATTCGAACTGCACAAAACACATTAAATTTTGGACATCTGTCTCATGTTATACAACTTCATGTAGTTGTTCTGTTCCCCATATTCTCGCATTATTCACCTTTACATTTAAATGGAAAGTTGCCTCATCACTCAACACTGAGCGTGGAATAAAACTGTCGTTGTCCTTTTTGCAGAAACAAAATTACAGAGCTCCACAAGTTGTTGTCACCTTCATGAAGTGCTTGCAGTAGCTGAATTTTGTATGGCTTCACGTGTTAACATCGATGCAACACAAGCTAGGAGGATCAAGGGCATTTTGGGCTGCCAACTGCACAGTGAACGGATTTCTCTGGAGTCCTTGTGAAACTATGATGGATGCATTCAACATCTGTGTCAGACACTCTGAGACGGCCCGGCGATTTGCCTTTACACTAACAACCTGTTTCTCAGAGTTGTTCATACTACCATCGAATGCTCTGTGCTGTAGGAGGATCCATACCATACATCTACAGATATACTCTGCTAGCAAGCGGTGTGTGGCGGAGAGCACTATTCACGCCGAAGTCATATCCCCCCCCCTCTGCTCCACTTTTGCAGATCGCGCGAGGGAAAAACAACTGTCTGAACGCCTCAGTACGAGCTCTAATTTCCCTTATATTTGAATGGTGATCATTGCGTGATTTGAAAGCTGGTGGTAATAATATGCTCTACATCCTCGGCGAAGATCGGATTTCGGAATTTAGTGAGCAGCCCCTTCCATTTAGCGCGTCATCTATCTGCAAGTGTGTCCCACTTCAAACTTTCTATGAGATTTGTAACGCTCTCGTGATGGCTAAATGTATCAGTCAAGAATCTTGCTGCTCTTCTCTGGACCTTCTCAATCTCTCGAATCAGACCCAACTGGTAAGGGTCACACAGACAAGCAATACTCTAAGACTGGACAAACTTAAGTATTGTAAGCAATTTCCTTTGTTGAAGGACTGCATCGCTTCAGGATTCTACCAATAAACCGCAATCTATAGTTTGCCTTATCCATTATTTGTATGATTTGATCATTCCATTTGAGATCATTTCAAACAGTCGCAACCAGATACTTGACGGATGTTACCACTTCCAAAAGACTGGGCATTTATTTTGTACTCTTACGTTAAAGGGGATTTTTGCTTTGTTATGCGCAGTAGTTTACACTTACTAATATTGAGAGATAACTCCCAGTCATTACACCATGCATTTATTTTCTGCAAATCCTCATTGATTTGTTCACAACTTTCATATGATACTACTTTCCTGCAGACTACAGCAGCATTGGCAAACAGTCTAATGCTGCTGTCAACACCATCAACCAGATCATTTATGTTAATCGTAAAAAGCAGTGGACCTATTATGCTGCCCTGGGGCACACCTGATCGTACAGCTGTTTCTGTTGAAGCCTCTCCATTCAGGACGACGTACTGCTCTCCATCGGTTAGAAAACTTTCTATTCAACCACATATGCCGACAGATAGACCATAAGCATGCACTTTTTGGAGCAAGTGACAGTGTGGAACTGAGTCTAACACCTTTTGAAAGTCGAGGAATATGGCATCAACCTGGGAGCCAGTATCTAGAACCTGTTATAAAATCATGCACAAAGAGGGCCAGTTGTGTCTCGTATGACCGCTGTTTCCTAAAACTGCGCTGGTTTCTGCAGATGAGCTTCTCAGAGTCTAGAAAGGTCATTATGTCTGAACACAAAATATGTCCCATGATTCTACAACAAATCGATGTCAGTGAAATTGGCCAGTAATTATGTGCATCCAATTTTCTACCCTTTTATACATTGCTATGACCTGGGCCTTCTTCCAGTCCCATGGAACTTTCCGCTGCTCCAATGATCTCAGATAGATGATGGATATGAATGGTGCTATATTTGTAGATAGTCAACATAAAATCTTATGGGGCTACCGTCTGGGCCAGATGCCTTCCTGGCAGGATCTTAACTGTTTCACAATCCCAGATACACTAAACACTACGTCAGCCATCCTTGAGTTTGTTCGATAACTGAAAGGGGAAATGGTGCTGCAGTCCTCTACCATAAACGAGTTTTTGAAAGCTATGTTTAGAATTTCAGCCTTTTTTTTGTTTTTGTGGTTTTAGGCCGCACAACCACAATGGTCATTGGCGCCCAGACTACGTTAGGAATGCACCACGAGGCACAAGTTTAAAACAGCAACTAAAAGGGAAAACACAATAAAAGACAGATTGACAGGCATAGGATTAAAAAAGCAGCATAATCAAATGTCCTTAGACAGGTTTGTCAAGTTGACAAAACGAAGAACGCGAGCAGCTGCTCCTGGGTTATAGGCCATGATCAAGACGCAGTGTATTAAAATCCGGACAGGACGTTAAAATGTGGCGGACCGTCAGCAATTGCCCACATGGGCAGAACGGCGCCGGCGCAGCCGTCAGCAGATGGCGATGGCTGAACCGGCTGTGTCCAATTCGTAACCAGGCCAAAACTACCTCCTCCCACCGAGAAGGGCGTGAGGAGGACGTCCAAGCCGCGGGAAGAGGTTTCAAGGCCCGAAGCTTGTTGTCCGTAAGTGCAGCCCAATCGGCATGCCACAGCGATAAAATGCGCCGACAAATGACCCTGCTGCAATCTGATGAAGGGACACAACAGGAAGCTGTCCGAGGCTGGAGGACTGCAGCCTTGGCCGCGGCATCTGCAGCTTCGTTCCCAGGAATACCGACATGGCCTGGAACCTACATAAAGCTAACCGGAGATCCGTCATCCACCAGCTGCTGAAGAGAGCGTTGGATCCGGTGCACGAAAGGGTGAACCGGATACGGATCACTGAGGCTCTGGATGGCGCTCAGGGAATCTGAGCAGATGACATAAGCAGAATGTCGGTGGCGGCAGATGTAAAGAACAGCCTGGTAGAGGGCAAAGAGCTCAGCTGTGAAGACCGAACAATGGCCATGGAGCCAGTATTTGAAACTTTGTGCCCCGACAATAAAAGAACATCCGACCCCGTCATTGGTCTTAAAGCCATTTGCATAAATGAAGGTCATATTAATGAACTTCGAACGAAGTTCGACAAAACGGGAGTGGTGACCAAACCGGGGGTAACCTCCTTTGGGAGCGAGCTGAGGTCAAGGTGAACGCGAACCTGAGCCTGGAGCCAAGGTGGCGTGTGGCTCTCACCCACTCTAAAGGTTGCAGGGAGTGAAAAATCAAGGTGTTGAAGGAGGCGACAAAAGCGAACTCCAGGGGGTAGCAGGGCAGAGACATACAACCAGTACTGACGGTCGAGAGAGTCGTCAAAAAAGGAATGATAAGACGGGTGGTCGGGCATTGACAGTAGCCGACAGGCATACTGACAAAGTAGTGTATCGCACCGGTAGGTGAGTGGCAATTCACCGGCTTCAGCATGAAGACTCTCGATGGGACAAGTATAAAACGCTCCGATCATAAGACGTAAACCCCGATGTTGTATGGAGTTGAGGCGGCGTAAGATGGACGGCTGTGCAGAGGAGTATACGAAGCTCCCATAATCCAGCTTGGAGCAGACGATCGACCGATATAGGCGAAGTAGGACGGTTCAATCCACTCCCCACGACATACCACTGAGAACATGGAGGACATTTAGAGAATGGGTACAACGGGCAGCCAAATATGACACATGTGGAGACCAGCTAAGTTTCCTGTCAAATGCATGACCTACAAATTTTGTTGTCTCCACGAATGGGAGAGCAACGGGACCGAGTCGTAAGGACGGTGGGAGAAACTCTTTGTAGCGCCAGAAGTTAATACCGACCGTCTTCTCGGCAGAAAAACGGAAGCCATTGGCGACACTCCAGGAGTAAAGACGATCAAGACAACGCTGAAGACAGCGCTCCAGGAAACATGTACGCTGCGCGCTGCAATAGATGGTAAAATCGTCCACGAAAAGGGAGCCTGATACATCAGCTGGGAGGCAATCCATTATTGGATTGATCGCTATGGTGAAGAGTGCGACGCTCAAAACTGAGCCCTGTGGCACCCCATCTCCTGGCAAAAGGTGTCCGACAGGACAGAACCCACACGTACCCTGAACTGTAGATCCATTAAAAAGGAACGAATAAAAAGAGGGAGGCGACCGCGAAGGCCCCATGTATGCATGGTGCGGAGAATGCCCGCCCTCCAACAGGTGTCGTAAGCCTTCTCCAAATCAAAGAACACAGCCGCGGTCGGGCGCTTCCGCAAGAAGTTATTCATAATGAAGGTCGACAAGGTAACCAGATGGTCAACAGCAGAGCAGCGCCTTCGAAATCCACATTGTACATTGGTAAGTAGGCGTCGAGATTCGAGCAGCCAAACCAAACGAGAGTTAACCATTCGCTCCATCACCTTACAAACACAGCTGGTAAGCGAGATGGGTCGATAACTGGAAGGCAAGTGCTTGTCCTTCCCTGGCTTTGGAATCGGTACAACAATAGACTCGCGCCAGCATGCGGGAACATGTCCCTCAGTCCAGATGCGGTTGTAAGTACGAAGAAGGAAACCTTTACCCACAGGAGAAAGGTTCTTCAGCATCTGAATATGAATAGAATCAGGCCCTGGAGCGGAGGACCATGACCAGGCAAGTGCATTTTCGAGTTCCCACATGGTGAATGGGGCATTATAACTTTCAAGATTCGAGGAGCGGAAGTTAGGTGGCCTAGCCCCCTCTGCCTGCTTTCGGGGGAGGAAGGCAGGGTGGTAATGAGCGGAGCTCGAAACCTCTGCGAAAAAGTGGCCGAAGGCATTGGAGACATCCTCAGGGGCCACAAGGACGTCATTCGCGACCGTCAAGCCAGAAACTGGTGAGTGGACCTTAGTGCTAGATAGCCAGCGCAGGCTACCCCAGACAACAGAAGAAGGAGTAGAACTGTTGAAGGTGCTTGTGAAAGCAGCCCAGCTGGCTTTCTTTAATAATAAGACGACACTGCGCACGTAGTCGTTTATAATTGATACAATTCGCCACTGTAGGGTGGCGTTTAAAGGTGCGTAAAGCACGTCGACGAGCACGTAAAGCGTCTCTACATGCTGCGGTCCACCAGGGGACCGGTACTTGACGTGGAGAAGAAGTAGTGTGAGGGATGGAATATTCATCAGCAGCAGTGAGAATGACTTCCGTGAGGTGTGCGACCTGACTATCGCAGAAGAGCCCCCAGTCTGCTTTGGAGATGTTTCAACTAGTTGAGCACGGAGAGGGGGTACGATGCAGGAGATGGATAACACACGGGAAGTGGTCACTCGAATATGTATCAGAAAGTGCATACCACTCAAACCGGCGTGCAAGTTGGGTAGTACATATAGAGAGGTCTAAATGGGAATAGGTGTGAGATGTGTCCGAAAGAAAAGTAGGGGCACGAGTATTGAGGCAGACAAGATTGAGCTGGTTGAAAAGGTCTGCTAACAGGGAGCCCCTCGGGCAGGATGCTGGACAGTCCCAAAGGGGATGGTGGGCATTGAAGTCTCCAGTTAACAAAAATGGTGCAGATAGCTGAGCACTAATTTGCATCATGTCTGCCCTGGTAACGGCAGACGACGATGCAGTGTAAACGGTACAAATGGAAAATGTAAAAGTGGGGAGAGTAATTCGGACGGCAACTGCCTGCACGCCGGTGTGCAATGTGATGGGATCGCAGTAAATATCATCCCGGACCAGCAACATAACCCCTCCATGAGCCGGAATACCTGCCACAGGGGGTAGGTCAAAACACGTAGAGGTGTAGTGTGCCAAGGCAATTTGATCGCATGGGCATAGCTTCGTTTACTGGAGGGCTACGACGAGCGAACGGCGCAAGCGGAGCAGCAACTTCAAGTCCTCTCGGTTGGAGCAAATGCTGTGAATATTCCAGTGAATAAGTGCCATCGTGAGAAGAAAAAGAAAAAGAAGATGCAAGAAGGGGTCACCTCGAAGGCCGCTGAGGGCCTGGCTTCGAGCGAGCACTGCCGCCGCTATCAGTAGACGGACAGTCATCGTCCATTGGTTCTATAGGTTCATCGGCCATCTTGTTAAGATGGCCGGGAGGGGGAGCTTCCTCCGCCGGTGAACGGCCAAATGTTTGGCTACCAGCGGTGCGGCCAGGCGAAACGAATGACGGCCTGGGGCGGCAACCGCTGGGTGGCACAGCAGAAGAAATACGCCGTGGCGGAGAAGGAGAACTGCGCTTCCTATGAGCCTTCTTGGAAGGTCGTTTAGGGGAAGTACTGGTCGATGGCTGGGAGTTCGAGGTACGTAGGAAGTCTGCACAGGACGGTTCCTTCTTGAAGGTCCGTGAGTCTGACTTCTGGGTCTTCGTCTTGGCAGAAGCTGATGAAGGTGCTTGTGGCTGAGGAGTGACGGGAGGAAAAGGAGACGTCGACCGGGCGATCTTAGCACTGGCCGAACGGACGACCGTAGTGCTGAAGGTCAGATCGCATGTCTGCGTCGCCACCTCCCTGGTAGTCCGAGGAGAGGCGAGGACAGTACTGTATTTCCCCGCTGGGAGCAGCGTGGGCTTCCTACTAGCAAATAACTTGCGAGCAGCCGAGGTGGACACCTTCTCTTTGACCCGAATTTCCTGTATACAGCTTTCTTCCTTGTAGATGGGACAGTCGCGGGAGGACGCTGCATGGTCACCCTGACAGTTCACACAACGAGGAGACGGAGGTGGACAGTCACCCTCATGGGCATCCCTGCCACAAGTGACACATTTAGCCGCATTGGAACAAGACTGGCGAGTGTGATTAAAACGCTGACACTGGTAGCAGCGCATAGGTGTCGGGACATAGGGGTGAACAGAAATAACCTCGTAGCCCGCTTTGATGCGAGACGGCAGCTGAACACTATCAAAGGTCAAGAAAAGTGTCCGGGTCGGTACAAGGTCACTGTTGACCTTTTTCATGACCCTATGGACAGCCGTCACGCCCTGCTCAGCGAGGAAAGACTGAATCTCCTCGTCAGTCAATCCGTCGAGTGATCTAGTATATACCACACCACGAGACGAATTCAAAGTGCGGTGAGCCTCCACCCGGACAGGGAATGTGTACAGGAGTGTGGCCCGAAGCAGTTTTTGTGCCTGAAAGGCGCTCTCAGTTTCTAGTAACAAGGTACCGTTACGCAACCTGGTACAAGACTTGACAGATCCGGCTATGGCATCTACGCCCTTCTGGATAACGAAAGGGTTGACAGAGGAAAAATCCTTTCCGTCCTCAGATCAAGAAACTACGAGGAACTTTGGGGCAAGCGGTAGTACTTTTGTCACTGGTGGCTGGTCAAGTTTCCGTTTTTGGGCAGAAGTCGAGAGAGGAGAAGAAGAAGAGAAATCCATTACGGAGGAATCCCCCATGATTGCCAGCGTCTCCGATGGCGCGCTCCTTCCTTGTGGGGACCCTCTCAGAGGGCACTCCCGCCTTAGGTGAATGTTTACACCTCAGGTCACACCTCCTGAAAAACGGACGGAGGGACCAATCGGCCTGGCCTTTACCAGGGGGTACGTGCGTGCCTTACTTGTCTACCCAGGGCGGGGAGTTACGCGTTACCCCGTCACCGGCTATGCGTGCGAACGCGTGGGTCGGCCTTCAGGCATGCACAGGGAGGAAGGAAGAAGAGGGGAGAGAGGGAGAGAAAGGACAGACTGTCTCAAACGCCGAGGCGGAGACCAGAGAAGGCAAGGAGAAGAAGGCAAGGGAAAGAGTAAGTAAGACAGTGAGATGGAGAAGAACAAAGAAAGGAACCAACCAAAGGAAGGAAGAAACCAGAAGAAGTGAAAAACCAAAATAACCGCAAATATAGGTCGTGGAACCGTCCGTCTCGGGACGCAGGCGCTAACTACCCCCTTGAGGGGGAGGGACTCCGTTTAGTCGCCTCTTACGACAGGCAGGAATACCTCGGGCCTATTCTAACCCCCGGACCCGCAGGGGGGTGGGGGTGGGGGGCGCTTCTGTTTATCATCATCCATTACATTACGTGTACTGTCAGCAAGAGAAGGTATTGAATTATTTGTAGCGTCATACTTAGTACGATAGTCATGCTGAACAGTTACCACTCGCCCACAATCGCAAAACATAAAATACAAAATGCTTTGTGTTGTCCCGACACCATTTTTACTAGAAATTAGGTGGGCGTACACTATTGCTACCTAGCAGGAACCATATAAAACTCTACAGTTTGCTCTTTCCAACAGTACTTTGCTCATGCACATATTTCAAATAACATAATAGTCATCATTTTTTAAAAATCTGATGATTACCTTTGATAAACCCTTTATATACAGGATGAATACAGTTTACCCCCCCCCCCCCCAAAAAAAAAAAAAAAAAAACTGGCCAAGGAAGAGAGTATACATGGCATAAATGGGAAAATATGCAACAGACTGATATATATGACAATTCTTGCTTCTGAAGACCAGTGTCTTCCTTCAGAATCAAGTGCATTGTGAATGTGCGCAAATTTCACTTGCAGGTTTTTTACTGGTACTGATAGCATTTTGTACTAATTCAACACATGCTGGATGAGGATGTACCAACAAAGGTGAAGTATGATAGAAGTCCAATGTGGTTTAGCAATATGATCAGCAAGCTGTCCAAAGAAGTGTCCCACAGGCTTCATGAGACTGTGGATACTTTAATGGGATGGGGGGGGAATGCTATCTGGGATGGCTCTGACAAGTTTAAAGGCACAATGCATCAAAGAGCTATCATACATGCCCCACAACTTTGATCAGGTAAGTCAGCAGCATTTTGAAACATTCTGCCCAGTTATTTATTAACTTCATGTGCACCGATGATGAGACAGCAAAACAAAAATGAAATTGTGAATCAAGTTTATCTGATTTCTAAAATCATATGCATGTGGAAGTTATAAAGATAATCTATAGATGTTGAGACTTAAAAATGGTCTGTTATACTGTACTCTGAATATTTAGGAAAATTAGCAGCACTTATAACTGGTATCTACTGCAAACATGTGAATCTACACAATGTGTCCCAGGAGCAATGGTCAAATATTCAGGAATATGACAGGAACTATCATTCAATGGAAAAAGGCTAGTAAACATGAGCTCTAAAATGCGTACCTTAAGAGCTACAACCACTTCTACATGAAATTGGATTGAAGATTTCCCACTGGTAAAAGGCAGTATGTAGCTCTGGATGAAGAGTCATCACTAGAAACTAATGGAGGGATGAACAGCATTACTGCTATTCTCAACATATACAAATAATTTGTGAATGGCAAAACCAGTTATCAGATCTGTTGTTTTCTTCTCTGCTTAGCTTGGTGGATAGCAGCCATCTCTCAATGGTAATTAATGTAATGAGCGTGTGTTGTGGTGACAGTCTCCTGTATCATTACCAGTAAGTCACTAGAGCCAATGCCAATATTTCAATGCTAGTGCAAAGCTGTATGGAGTCATGAACAGTGGGGCAACCAAGTCAGTCATGCAGTGGTAGGGGTTTTTGGATTGTGTAGCTTAGATACCCCCCCCATGAACCATGGACCTTGCCGTTGGTGGGGAGGCTTGCGTGCCTCAGCGATACAGATAGCTGCACCGTAGGTACAACCACAACAGAGGGGTATCTGTTGAGAGGCCAGACAAACGTGTGGTTCCTGAAGAGGGGCAGCAGCCTTTTCAGTAGTTGCAAGGGCAACAGTCTGGATGATTGACTGATCTGGCCTTGTAACAATAACCAAAACGGCTTTGCTGTGCTGGTACTGCGAACGGCTGAAAGCAAGGGGAAACTACGGCCGTAATTTTTCCCGAGGGCATGCAGCTTTACTGTATGATTAAATGATGATGGCATCCTCTTGGGTAAAATATTCCGGAGGTAAAATAGTCCCCCATTCGGATCTCCGGGCGGGGACTACTCAAGAGGATGTGGTTGTCAGGAGAAAGAAAACTGGCGTTCTACGGATCGGAGCGTGGAATGTCAGATCCCTTAATCGGGCAGGTAGGTTAGAAAATTTAAAAAGGGAAATGGATAGGTTAAAGTTAGATATATTGGGAATTAGTGAAGTTCGGTGGCAGGAGGAACAAGACTTCTGGTCAGGTGACTACAGGGTTATAAACACAAAGTCCAATAGGGGTAATGCAGGAGTAGGTTTAATAATGAATAGGAAAATAGGAATGCGGGTAAGCTACTACAAACAGCATAGTGAACGCATTATTGTGGCCAAGATAGATACGAAGCCCACACCTACTACAGTAGTACAAGTTTATATGCCAACTAGCTCTGCAGATGACGAAGAAATTGAAGAAATGTATGATGAAATAAAAGAAATTATTCAGATAGTGAAGGGAGATGAAAATTTAATAGTCATGGGTGACTGGAATTCGAGTGTAGGAAAAGAGAGAGAAGGAAACGTAGTAGGTGAATATGGATTGAGGCTAAGAAATGAAAGAGGAAGCCGCCTGATAGAATTTTGCACAGAGCACAACTTAATCATAGCTAAAACTTGGTTTAAGAATCATGATAGAAGGTTGTATACATGGAAGAACCCTGGAGATACTAAAAGGTATCAGATTATATAATGGTAAGACAGAGATTTAGGAACCAGGTTTTAAATTGTAAGACGTTTCCAGGGGCAGATGTAGACTCTGACCACGATCTATTGGTTATGACCTGTAGATTAAAACTGAAGAAACTGCAAAAAGGTGGGAATTTAAGGAGATGGGACCTGGATAAACTGAAAGAACCAGAGGTTGTACAGAGTTTCAGGGAGAGCATAAGGGAACAATTGATAGGAATGGGGGAAAGAAATACAGTAGAAGAAGAATGGGTAGCTCTGAGGGATGAAGTAGTGAAGGCAGCAGACGATCAAGTAGGTAAAAAGAAGAGGGTTAGTAGAAATCCTTGGGTAACAGAAAAAATATTGAATTTAATTGATGAAAGGAGAAAATTTAAAAATGCAGTAAATGAAGCAGGCAAAAAGGAATACAAACGTCTCAAAAATGAGATCGACAGGAAGTGCAAAATGGCTAAGCAGGGATGGCTAGAGGACAAATGTAAGGATGTAGAGGCTTATCTCACTAGGGGTAAGATAGATACTGCCTACAGGAAAATTAAAGAGACCTTTGGAGATAACAGAACCACATGTATGAACATCAAGAGGTCAGATGGAAACCCAGTTCTAAGCAAAGAAGGGAAAGCAGAAAGGTGGAAGGAGTATATAGAGGGTCTATACAAGGGCGATGTACTTGAGGACAATATTATGGAAATGGAAGAGGATGTAGATGAAGATGAAATGGGAGATACGATACTGCGTGAAGAGTTTGACAGAGCACTGAAGGACCTGAGTCGAAACAAGGCCCCCGGAGTAGACAACATTCCATTGGAACTACTGACGGCCTTGGGAGAGCCAGTCCTGACAAAACTCTACCATCTGGCGAGCAAGATGTATGAAACAGGCAAAATACCCTCAGACTTCAAGAAGAATATAATAATTCCAATCCCAAAGAAAGCAGGTGTTGACAGATGTGAAAATTACCAAACAATCAGTTTAATAAGCCACAGCTGCAAAGTACTAACACGAATTCTTTACAGATGAATGGAAAAACTAGTAGAAGTCGACCTCGGGGAAGATCAGTTTGGATTCCGTAGAAATACTGGAACATGTGAGGCAATACTGACCTTACGACTTATCTTAGAAGAAAGATTAAGGAAAGGCAAACCTACGTTTCTAGCATTTGTAGACTTAGAGAAAGCTTTTGACAATGTTGACTGGAATACTCTCTTTCAAATTCTGAAGGTGGCAGGGATAAAATACAGGGAGCAAAAGGCTATTTACAACTTGTACAGAAACCAGATGGCAGTTATAAGAGTTGAGGGACACGAAAGGGAAGCAGTGGTTGGGAAGGGAGTAAGACAGGGTTGTAGCCTCTCCCCAATGTTATTCAATCTCTATATTGAGCAAGCAGTAAAGGAAACAAAAGAAAAATTTGGAGTAGGTATTAAAATCCATGGAGAAGAAATAAAAACTTTGAGGTTCGCCGATGACATTGTAATTCTGTCAGAGACAGCAAAGGACTTGGAAGAGCAGTTGATCGGAATGGATGGTGTCTTGAAGGGAGGATATACGATGAACATCAACAAAAGCAAAACGAGGATAATGGAATGTAGTCGAGTTAAGTCGGGTGATGCTGAGGGTATTAGATTAGGAAATGAGACACTTAAAGTAGTAAAGGAGTTTTGCTATTTGGGGAGCAAAATAACTGATGATGGACGAAGTAGAGAGGATATAAAATGTAGACTGGCAATGGCAAGGAAAGCGTTTCTGAAGAAGAGAAATTTGTTAACATCGAGTATAGATTTAAGTGTCAGGAAGTTATTTCTGAAAGTATTTGTATGGAGTGTAGCCATGTATGGAAGTGAAACATGGACGGTAAATAGTTTGGACAAGAAGAGAATAGAAGCTTTTGAAATGTGGTGCTACAGAAGAATGCTGAAGATTAGATGGGTAGATCACATAACTAATGAGGAAGTATTGAATAGGATTGGGGAGAAGAGAAGTTTGTGGCACAACTTGACCAGAAGAAGGGATCGGTTGGTAGGACATGTTCTGAGGCATCAAGGGATCACCAATTTAGTATTGGAGGGCAGCGTGGAGGGTAAAAATCATAGGGGGAGACCAAGAGATGAATACACTAAGCAGATTCAGAAGGATGTAGGTTGCAGTAGGTACTGGGAGATGAAGAAGCTTGCACAGGATAGAGTAGCATGGAGAGCTGCATCAAACCAGTCTCAGGACTGAAGACCACAACAACAACAACAACAACAACAGCTTAGATACAGAGAAAGTAACTTATCGGAACCTCATGTAAGCCATTCTTGAAAATTACTTCTCCAGAGAAGAAGTACAGGTAACCGCTTACCATACAACTCAGGTGCGGAGCAGCTGACAAGCACATGAGTAAAACTGCCACTGCCATTAAGCTTTCTGACAATGCATTTTCTATGGCCTTTTTCATTCAAGCTCAGCAGATCTTATTGCTGAAGAAACACCAGTAGGAAGAAAATGGGGCTGCATGATTTATGTGTATGTCTTGTGCTTCCACAGGTCTATGGCAAAAATCAATGGGCCACACCAACAAAGATATCGGGCAGTTTATGGAAGACTGTTCAACATTTTCAGAGTACATCTTTTCGCAATATTGTAAGAACACAAACTGCCCCTTAAATATGGTTCACACCAAGTCAGTACGATAAAATCAAAACTATTAAGGCATGTGCAGGGCATAGCAGACCTGAAACATAGCTTCACACTTTTAATGTGGGATACTGAGAGCAGAGGAATCATTAAAAACACTGCTTTGCACTCTTCATGCTGGATGCTGGGAGCTAGATATCAGAGTAAATCTGTCAAAGTTGGTTTCATTTGGCTGTCAACCTTATTTAGTAAATGTGTCTATATTTTGTAATCACAAAACCTTAGTTTTTATTACACAAAATTACTTAAACAATATTTACCTTTGTATGTCACCTCTTTTTCATAAAAACAGTGATGCATTTTTGCTCTAAATGCTGTCCATCCTACAAGAGTAGGTTTCAAAGGGAGCAAGGATTACTCTCCAGCACCATCTGTGGGAAGTTATACTGTCCATACGATTCAGACAGCACAAATGTCAGACAGAAACCATTAAGACACATTTACAGCACTGCAAATGCTAATAGTAATAGCGCCGTATGGCTGAAAGGCCTGGTGCCAGCCTTTCTCTGGATTACACTTCAGCAACAAGCATATTCCTGAGCCAATGACACCAGATGTTCCTAACTGGTCACACCTCCAAGTAATGACACAGCCCAATGATGCTTCACATTGGTGTCTGGGTGAGAACTGGTGTATCCAACATGGCAAGGATGTTGTACTGTAAATGCTTAGTGTGTTTGATCAAAACTAATATGGACTCTACAATAGTTATGTGGATGTGACAGTATTTCCATTACATCATAAGACTTTCTCCAGTTGTAGCAGACTGCACATCAGATCTAAATTTTTTCTTTCTCAAATCATACATTACATTGTCTGTAATTGCGTGAATGGTAAATGTGCGGCACAGAGCTTATGCACATTCCTATTACAGTGATAGCACAATCCTTCTCCTTACATAAGAGAACCACGAACAAGTATAAACATTTCGAACCGTTGTATGTTGAACAACATCAAGTAACTTTACTTCACGAAAAGCTTCAATGCAGTAAACCACCCCGCGCATTCTGATGTTACATGCATATACCTAGCACGTATGTTGAATGATACTTTAAAAGAAAAGACATTCCTATTTGGAAATTACTTACAGAATCCAACACTCTGAAAGAAAACGACAACACATCACTGGGAAAGATTTTCACAAAATAATGAAAACATTGTTATTCTCTGCTTCATTTTAAGGTTAAAAAGTCTGACGCTGAGAAAATGAAGAAAGTAAATAACATGATTATTAACCGTCGTATCAAGCGGCAACCAACAGTGCTTTTTCGGTATATGATTCATACGCTGATGAACAGTTCTGCCAGTCAAACAAAACAATGTATTACAATATTAACAATCACTTACCTTCAGCGTTCACTACAATCGTCCCAACTACCCCTTTATGGGACTGAATCCTTTTAAGGGTATCTTCAACTTCACTGGCCTGAAAGAATAATACACAATAATTGTTACACATAAATGACACCAATAAATGGCCCAAGAAGATAAGAAATATAAGGGTACCATTGTAATAAATGTACAGGACTTCACACCACTACGATTATTTTACAGCACTGACACTGACATTAGCACATACTTCCAGTACTTGACAACAAATCAACAATGCAAGGAGTTTTAAAGTTATCGACTATCCTCTTCACTCCGATAAACATCCTGTGCGATATATATCGAAGAATCCTCACTGAGACCAGCTCATGTGTAATTTGTAGCCTCGTAGCCTCCTACGAGTTGAAGGAGACCGTAACAGTTCATATACCTGTCAAATGCTATATTTATTATGATACTACAAGAACCAAAGAGAACTGCAATAAAGAATATAACAGAATACACTTCGACCCTTATTTGTTAGACGTTTGGCAGAGTGAAAACAAGACTCCTTAGAAATTATTTATTTGTCCACATAATTCTCTTTTTCAGTACATATATCGTACACAGCATATTTGACACAAAACCTTTTTATGTATTGATTTTTCAAACATCAAACATACACTATGTAAATTTTTATAACAGATTGGATCCATACGGTTAATAATTACATTTTTTTAAATATTGTATATTTATAACTTATTTCTACAGATAAAGATACAAATTACATTTGTTGTTACATAAGGTACTGTGACATTGAATAGTAGCAGTTTTTCAGATAGTAGGCTGTGACAGACTTTTTAAACATCTGTAGTTCTGTAAGAGATTTTATATGTCTTGGTAAGCTGTTGTATAGATTTGTTCCTGCATGATATACATCTTTTTGGCATAATGTGGTGTGACAATGATTAACATGCATTTCACTGTCTGACCTGGTGCTGTAGTCATGGACACTTTTGTTTTGAGGCAAGAGATATCCTCAGTGTACTTTTTTTGACAGGCATGACTACTTACAGTATATAAATGCAGGGAAGGGCTAAGATCTGTAGTTCTTTGTAGAAAGGTTTACATGCTTTTGTGCTGTTCACTTGTTTCATTAATCTTATAATTGCCGTTTGTTTCCTGAAAAGCTTGCAGGTATGGTTAGTAATTGCGAAGAGGTGGTCACTATAGCCAGTATCAAAGTTTTCTGATGTACACTTGTCCATGTTTACACATACCTGATCAAGGAGAGTGACACTAGTTTTTGCTACATGTGTTTGTCCGAATGTTCATAGCCAAATGTAGAGTGGAAAATGAGTTACCTAACTGACCAGGGTGAAATCAAATTTTTCAAAAAGTGATTTGTTAACTTCAAAATAATCTGAATAATTATCTAAAAGTTAATTACACCACTGTTGGTGATATGAATGCTATCAAAACTGTTTAGTTTGAGTACTTTCACTTTGTTATGGGGTGTGATATAATGTTTTTGGGTAATTGGCCTTTAACCCAAAAATCTTTATTGCACAAAAGAGACTAGTTAGAATCATGAGAGGCAATCATCAAAGATATTATTGCTGAAATCTCTTCTGCAAGCTCCAAATACTAGCCACTACATCTCAATAACACTTGCTCTTTTTATGGTCTTGTCTCGAATAACTATCCTCATTTTTACATATAATAGGGGATTATAGAGGTGGGCAAACGATACTAGTGTTCGAACAGGATCAAGATTTTCCAATTCACCACAGTGCTCCATACAATATCGAGATTATTTGAACAATCATGTTACATTTGATCCTAGTGGCCTGAGTACAAGGTATACGAAAGAAACTATGAACTAGCCACAATGATAAGCTACGGCTCTGCATCAATTACACAATTTCTTGAAACAGTTGTAGAAACAGCATTAAATCGTACCACTGGACAAACTCCTATTGTATTTGAACAAATTTACAATATGCGTTCTCATACAGTATGTATGTATATATGTATGGATATAAGAAACTTTTATGTCGATTTTTAAGTAAAGGTAACAAAGGTGAAAATGTTGTCTTCCAAAAAATATTGCTTGATGAAGCCAATACAACATTTTATTTGATTATGAGAGGCAGTAATGGTTTACCAAGTAGGTTTGCAAATGAGCAATTCCACCCCTGTTCACATAGTTGTACAACAGATAAAAACATTACCACAATTAATCAGTCTGAAAACAAGAAAACACCATTTAGATGAAACAGTCAAGAAAACTAATCAAGAATTAAATGCCGAACAAACGAACTGTATCATAATAAAGTGACTGTAAATTTTTATCATGAGAATAAATTACAGCTAAATGACCTGCCTTGGAGATAGTGCCATCAGACATCATTAGATTATGGGCCGATCGAAAGCTCGAGAACTACACAAAATCATGATTGCAATCTTTTATTTGTTTATGACACTGGAGAGCCAAAGAAACTGGTACACCTTCCAAATATTGTGTAGGGCCCCCGCAAGCACACATAATTGCTGCAACACGACGAGGCATGGACTCAACTAATGTCTGAAGTAGTGCTGGAGAGAAGTGACACCAGCAATCCTGCATGGCTGTCCATAAATCCGTAAGAATATGAGGGGATGGAGATCTCTTCTGAACAGCACGTTGTGAGGCACCTCAGATGTGCTCAATAATGTTCATGTCTGCGGAGTTTGGTGGTCAGCGTAAGTGTTTAAACTCAGAAGAGTGTTCCTGGAGCCACTCTGTAGCAATTCTGGACGTGTGGGGTGTCACATTGTCCTGCTGGAATTGCCCAAGTCTGTAGGAATGCACAATGGATACGAATGGATGAAGGTGATCACACAGGATGCTTAGATATGTCACCTGTCAGAGTCGTACCTAGACATACCAGGGTACCCTTGAGCCTTCATGGCCTGTTTGGGCGGAGTTTTAGTCATCAAGGGTACACAAGTGGACCTTTGGCTCTGAAAGCCCATATCAATCATGTTTCGTTGAATGGTTTGCACACTGGCGCTTGTTGATAGCCCAGCATTGAAATCTGCAGCAATTTGTGGAAGTGTTGCACTTCTGTCACGTTGAATGATTCTCGTCACTCGTCATTGGTCCCGTTCTTGTAGGATCTTTTTCCGGTCACAACGATGTTGGAGATTTGATGTTTTACTAGATTCCTGATACTCACAATACACTCATGAAATGGTTGCAGAGGAAAAATCCCCACTTCATTGCTACCTCGGAGATGCTATGTTCCATCGCTCGTGCGCCGACTATAACACCAAGTTCAAACACAATTAAATCTTGATGACCTGCCATTGTAGCGGCAGTAACCGATCTAACAACTGCGCCAGACGCTTGTTGTCTTTTGTAGGTGTTGCCGACTGCAGTGCCGTTTTCTACTTTTTACATATCTGTGTATTTGAACACGCATACCTGTACTAGTTTCTTTGGCGCTTCAGTGTAGTTTCCGTTGTTTTGTATGATCTCCACCTTAGATGGAATTTCAGTGCGTGTTTCACAGTTATTGTCGAAATTCATAGTGCATTAAAACGCTATTATAGATAATCATGATAGCACCAACAGGTCACTAGAATGCAGGTTGATCAAAGGATCGAACAGAAGCCGAGATTTCCCGAACTGTGACATAAACTGTTCCAACAGTGTCTATCATGTTCTCAGTACAAGGTCAAAAATGATTTATATAGGGATCTAAAACATTCAATCCTTCAATAGGTTCCGATTGCTTTTTAGTCTCCAGCATTTGTTCATGCAATAGACTTTGTCAGTATATTTGCTTATTAATGTTAGATACATACACTATTTACATTTTCGAATGTGATATTTCTAAAAATTCTTCTAAAGAGGAAAGTGGATTAGCTAGCAAGCAGCCATGCAATTTTTCCTTAAGTAAATGGTTTGACTGGGATGTTCGTGACATTTTTACACAGTTAGTTATATATTTTGATTGCCATGTGTGTATGACTATTGTTTATTTTTGCTAGTCTATTTTGTGGTAAGAGCAGAGTGGTACTGGTTCTTGTATTATAACCATGCCTTTAATTTCTTACACTTAAATTTGGTAGTTCAATCAGTATGTAATTAACACTTTCTACATACATAAATTAATTAGAGTTAAAGTCTTAGTGAACAAAGGCTTGCAATGAGTTCTGCTATTTGTTCTTACCATTACTCTAATTGTCTTCTGAATTACAAGAATTTCATTTCTGTTTTGCTATTTCCCCAGAGTATTAATTATTATATTTTAAGATAGATCAAAATCCACCATAGCTGGTCCCAAGCCTGGTTGCGAAAGGAGGAGGAGGAGGAATAATGCCTCGATAAAAAACCTTGGTTCACCTGGCCCAGGAGGTAGTGCCCCGTGAGGGCTCCTGCCAGGGATACAGTGAAGACCTCAACGGCAATGAAGGTGGAGAAGATGGACTTCAGTATGGTGGAGCTGGTGGAAGAGGCACCTTCTCTCTCTTTGGATACAAAAAGAGTACAAGTAGCGACTGTACCCCAGAGGGGTGGCTATAGACAGCATCTGACTCATAGTGAGTGGCTGATTTTAGGCTGGGGATCCTACTGCCTATGTAGAAAGTAATGGGAAACTACCACATTACATTCCCAAACAGTACATGGTGTGTCTCTCCATGTGGAAGATTCCGGAGTTAAAACTTCCCTTCATTTGGATCTTTGGGAGAGGAACACATAAAGAGTAGACATATTTGAAAGGAAGAAAGGGACAGTGAAGGAAGGAAAGATAAGAATTGGAACATGGAATGAAAAGACACTATAGCAAGCAGGAAAGCTAGAGAATGCAAAACAGGAGATGAAAAGGAACAGATTCGATGCCCTCGGTTTGTGTGAAATGAGATGGGGAGAGAATGGGAAGATAGAAAGTGGAGATTATAAGCTGTTTTACTCAGAGAAAATCAAAAGTGGTGAAATCGGAGTAGGAATGTTGTTAGGGAAAAAGCGGAAAAATAAGGTAATGATGTTACAATATATTGATGGTACAACTAAGTATAGTTCAAAAGATTTGGTGTTAATACAGGTTTATATGCCAACCAGCCAGCATAGAGATGAGGAAGTGGATGAATATATGAAGAAACTTAAGAAAGCAAAAAGAGGTACAGGAAACTGAATAATGAAAGAAAATAGAAATGCCTGCGTTATCATCATGGGGGACTGGAATGCAGTGGTGGGTGAAGGAAGAGCTGGAGATACAGCAGGAAAATTTGGATTAGGAATAAGAAATGAGAGAGGTGAACGAGCAATTAGTTTCTGTAAAGAAAATTCATTAGCAGTTGGTAACACATTATTTGAAGACCACAAAAGGAGATGTTATATATGGACATCAAATTTGAATAGGGAAAGTTATTAGTTGGCCTACATCCTGACACAAAAAAGATTTAGGAAGTGTTTGAAGAATCCCAAAAGTTATCCAGGAGCAGATATGAATTCAGACCACAACCTAGTAGAGGGAGAAATACAAGTGAGGTTGAAAAAAGTCTGGAGAGGTAAAGCAAAGGGAAGACTAAATATAGAAAGACTAAAAGATGTAGGAAAGGTATCAGATTTGGAGAACAAATTAATGGAAAAATGGGAAAGTGGTAGTGCTGATAAAAGTGTTAATGACAAATGGATAAAAATGAGGGAAGGACTCATGTATTCTGCCAAACAAGTCCTAGGAATTAGAATATCCCAAAGTAGCAGGAAATAATGGATAACAGAAAACGTGCTGAAGAAGATGGAAGAGTGGAGAAAGTGGAAAAATGTAGAAAATTAAGAAGGCAAAAAGAGGTAGAGGAAACTGAATAATGAATTAAGAAGAGAAACTGAAGAAGCAAGGGAAAAATGGAAGAAACAGAAATGCCACGAAACAGAGAAAATTGAGAAAGAGGGAAAGCGTGAAATGATGAATACACTGGCTAGTGAGATAGTTTTTGAATGTAAAAGAAAGAGGAATAACATGAAAATAGAAAGAGCGGATGGTACTATAGCAGAAGAACCACAGGAGGTTTTGAACAGATGGCAAGAATAATTTGAATTTCTTTATAAGGGGGATGAAATACAAAGCGAAATTAAGGTTGAAGAGGAGCATTACGTGCTGGAAGATGGAAAGGTATTCACCATCTTGGAAACAAAAATAGAAAAGGTGCTGAAGGAGATGAAGAATAGGAAGGCATGTGGAATTTATGATATGCCAGCAGATCTGTTGAAGAGTCTGAGAAACAAGGCAAGAAATGAAATAGTGTACCTCTGTAACGAGATAGATGAGAAAGTGGAATGGCCTGTGGACTTCCTTGCAACAATTATGATACCAATAGAGAAAAAGAGAAACAATAAAAAATGTGAAGAACATAGGACCATAAGTCTAATTTCTCATGCAGCTAAAATCTTGCTGAGAGTGTTGAATATAAGGATATATGGCAAGCTAGATAGAGGGATTGCAGAGGAGCAGTTTGGATTTAGAAGAGAAAAGGAACAAGAGATGCTACTGGCCTTTTAAGAACTATAGGGAAAAGATATATGGAAAAAGGTAGAGAAATCTTTGTTGTTTTTATAGATTTAGAAAAGGCTTTTGACAGAGTTCTGTGGAACAAGCTGATGGACGTTATGAAGAGGAAAGGAGTAGATTGGAAAGAGAGCCGAATGATACAGAATCTATATTTACACCAGAAAGTAAGGATAAGGATTGGAAATGAGATGTCAGAAGGAAGCAACATTGGACGAGGTGTCAGACAAGGTTGTTGTCTTTCCTCTCTGTTGTTTAACGCATACCTTGAAGAGATTATTGCGAAAGGCTTAGATGGGAAAAGAGGAATGTATATATTGGTGGAAAAAAAAAGAATGCATAAGATTTGCTGATGACATGGTATTAGTAGCAGAAACCAAGTGGACAGTGAATAACATGCTGACAGATCTGAATGAAGCTCGTGTGGAATATGGGATGCAAATGAACACAGCAAAAACAAAGAGTATGGTCATCAGTACAAGACGCAGACTGTCCAATATTAAAATAGGACAATCTACCATTAGCCAAGTAAGTACATTTAAACATCTTGGAAGCACAATAACTGAAGACTTTAGATGTCACCAGGAGGTGAAATCTCGAATTGACATGGCGAAGGAGGCATTCACTGAGACGAGAAGATGAAAAAAGGTTAGAAGCATTTGAGATGTGGATGTGGAGGAGAATGGAGAGAATAAGCTGAATGGAAAGAATGGGTAATGAAAGAGTACTGGAAAGGTTTGGTGAGAGAAGATGTCTGCTGAAGGTTGTAAGAGAAAGGAAAAGGAACTGGTTGGGACATTCATTGAGAAGGAAGTGCTTGCTAGCAGGTGCTTTGGAAGGATTGGTTTGTGGGAGAAGAATGAGAGGAAGAAGAAGATACGAGATGACAGATGACATAAAGGGAAGAGGAAATTATGCCGACCTGAAGAGGATCGCAGAAGACTGGACACTGTAACTCTTTGCACTGGTTGTATGCCGCCGTGTAAGGCGGGTGACCTTGAGCGGGACTTAGCCGCTGGACGAGGCAGCCGGGCAACACGGGCCCTAGTATTACTAGGCACGTGTTGCTGGAAAATCAAGATTGCGCAACACTGATAAGGCGCGCTGGCGCTGTGCGCGCGAGTGGGGGCAGGAAATTCTGACGTCATGTGCTTGATAACTGTGTCCTGAGGCAGCAGCAGGCTCATTCGACTCGAGGCAGCCGCACGCTATGTATCGCCATGCCGTACCGCCGTAGAAGATACATGAGGAGGAGCAGACTTCCAGTGTACAAGACAGTGGATACTTTTTCAATTACACCAAATGAGACTGATCAACAGGAGTTACTACAAGGACCTATTACTTTTGTTGGTTGCAAGATTCAATTTTCTTGTACTACAACAGAAGTAGTTAGTGGCAATGCACGGTTAACAATTGCTATTTTGAGAGGTACTGAACAACCTCTTGCTGGATTGGAAGCCTACAATGAGAGGGACATTATTTCTTATCGCACTTTTGGCAGAACACTGATGATATGATGAATGAAAATTGAAAGGGTACAGTACCGCACGACATTGAAAATGGGTACAACATACTTCATTATTTTTGTCAGAAGAACACATTTTTTTTTTTGTAAAATAACTCAATTTCAATTAATACAGTGAAGCCGGATACCAGTGTGGGAAAGAATGACAATTTATTTATTTAATTGATCACATGTGCACTCCCACAAAGTAAATCCCTACATCCAGTTTGGTGAGATCTGTGAAATGAATGAATGTATGGTCGTCTGCTAACCGCAGATAGTGAATGTGAATATATGATCATCTTTGAGTAGATCCTTTGGCCATCTTTGGTGGGACCAAAGAGATGAAATTTGCCTGAGCTTTGAGCGCCTGAAATGTGGCTGACCAATGCAGTAGAAAGGTGCTCCCCCCACTTCAGCAGAGGTGGAGAGGACCTCGAGAACGGCCATGTTTCAGCACTCTGCCGCTGGATCTTGTGCTGTTAAGACCTGTTTTAGTTGTGCTCCGTAATGACGAAAGAGTGGAGACATGGTATGCATGTGGAATATTTAAGAGTAGTTTGAAATATTAATTTCTCTATTTCAGGAACTTTTGTGGGGAGAATTAAATGTCAGGCAGGTAATATTAATGGGATTGTAGGAATCTTCGGAAGTGACCAATGGTCACAATGAAACCACGTGTAGCATTAAGTTGAAATACTTCCGTGTGCTTAAGTTAAGCTGAATTACTAGCGTGTGTACAATAAGTTGAAATATTTAAGAAATAGCGTGTGTACCATAAGTTGAAATATTTAAGAAATGGCGTGTGCAGGACTTGAAATTAGAGACGAGTACTTCCACGTGGTGAGTACTGTGTGAGTCTCAAACTGTGTATGAGACAAAAGATAAAGAGAAGTACTCGTCCATGGTATCAGTTGAGGACTCGCGTGTGTGATGAATACGTTCTTAATATTACTTTGCGTGATATGATTCCGTGTGACGCTAGATTCAAACTCTGAGAGAGAAGCAAGGTGAGTCGGCCGTCTATCCAGCAACGCCACTTGGCTTGCATTGCACAGGAAGTCGTGGAAATATCTCCAGAGTTCGTAGTAGGAAAGTAGAATTATGAAGTGGGGCAGTGTCGTGTGAAACTGGGATAAATATTAATTGAAGTGGGAAAGCTGAAAGTGATAATGTTGTGACTATTCTCTGTGTAGTATTTCATGTTGTAGTGTGGTGTATGTCATGTAATTTGGGTATGTGTGGTTTGCATGGGAGAGTAGCGAGGTAGTTTCAAAAGATTAGTGGGTTATGCTTGTTCCTTTAGTACCGCTCGGTCTGGAGGAAAGTTTAGTGATGATGATTGTGAGAGTCGAAGTGTGAGGTATAATAAAAGATCCACCATCCTATCCAGAAAGTGCACTGCAGCGTTAAATAATTACGAGACCATAATATAGAGATTCACCAATGTAAAGCCATGCCCACTGGGCGGAATTTCTCATGTGTTATTGTTGTAGGTTATAGAATTTGTGTGTTTAGGTTAGAGAATTTATCGGAATAAATAAGATAGTGAAAAGAAAAAGATTGGTGGACTTTTCCTTCGAATTGTATGTTGTCATAATGTCCCGAATTTATAATGTGTGCGCCATTCATATTCAGTGCGGTGGCCACGTGTTGACAAAAGCCGTTAAATAAAATAAGAAAGAAAATGTGGTATTGCCAGTGCGTAGTGAACAGTCAGAGTTCTGTAAATCACTGATAGTCAGTATGCGTTTCCGTTGCGTATTAATCATATAGGAGGATAACCTGTAACTTAAGTGTGAGTACTAGAGTTCATGTTACTCGGTAAATAAGAATGAATCCACTCGCTTGGCAGACAACTCATCTTGCAGGCCTGACTGCTTGATGCCACAGTATGAGCAAGGCATGTGGGTGTCTCTCAAAATAGATCGAAAAAAAATAAAGTACGCTGTCCTTACACATTCAAAGATGACACATGACTCAGTCTCTTCAGCAAGTGTATTACTCTTGATAACATAACTGATATTGCTTGTTCTACATTGGTGTTCTATGAAAGTTTATTGTCATGTGTAATGCCTAAAAATTTCACATTTTGTTTTTCTATTTTATCAGTCTTTGATAGGCTGAACCACATATTCTGCGTTTTATTTACGTTTAATAGTAAACCATTTCCATTGAACGACGATACTTCACTTCTTCTCACCAAATTCATTCTTTTGACAAGGTCTCCAACTACATTGTTTACAGCCCACTCAGTTAGCCGTGTGGTCTAACACACGGTTTTCCATTTGGGAAGGATTGTCTGTTCCCCAACACGAATGCGCCGGCGGACTTATGTTGATGTCCGGTGAGTCGGCCAGTCTGTGGATGATTATTATTCCACCTCAGCTGCACTATGTCGGCGATTGCTGCACAAACAAGTTCTCCACTTACGCATACACCACTATTACTCTACCACACAAACATAGGGGTTACACTCATCTGGTGTGAGACGTTCCACTGGGGGGTCCACCGAGGGCCAAACTACACAATAACGCTGAAAGAGTGGTTTGGTGTGTGGAGGCGGAGGGGTGAAGTGGACTGCGGTAGTCGTCGTGGGGTTGTGGACCACTGCAGCTGTGGTGGGGACCGAGCCTCTCCGTCGGTTCTAGGCCCCCGGTTAACATACAATACAATACAATACATTGTTTACAGCCGAAAAATTGTGACCACTTGCCTACTGCTGGTATAAATCCATGCAGGCAATAGCAGCGCCACCTGCCGAGGAATGACTGCTACTCAGATGCATGTAAAGTGCATGTAGTATCAATGAGTATGACGTCCGTGTACAGAATAGGGAAGGCGTATATTCTATCTTAGTTTGACAGATGGCATATTGTGATGGCCTGGAGGCTGGGCACAAGCATTTTGGAAACTGTATGACTTGCCAGATGTTCGTGAAGTGCTGTTGTGGTGAGTGTCTTCAACAACTCAAAGGTGAAACCACATCCAAATGTCGTGGGGTTGCCAACCCCTCTTCCCCCACTACAGATGTCACACGTCATGGGCTGGGCAGACTAGTAAGACAGCGACTGTGGCGAAACTAACATCAGACTTTGACGCTGGGCAGAGTGCACCGAACACTTGTAGTCTCTGCAGCCGATGACCCATGCATGTGCTAATATTAACACCACGACATCAGCAGCTATGACTGAAATGGGCATGTGACCATCAGCATTGGATGTTGGAGCAGTCGCAGAGCATTTCGTGGTCTGATGAATCCTGGTACCTTCTTCATCACGCTGATGAGAGGGTGCGACTCTGTCGTCTTCTGGGAGAACAGCTACTTGGCACCTGTACTACAGGACAGAAAGAAGCTGGCAGCAGTTCCATTGCGCTCTGGGTAACATTCACATGGGTATTCATGGGTCCAGTGGAACACATGCAAGGCACCATGATGGCCAAGGTCTGTCGTAGACTGGTTGCAGATCACATACACCCTTTCATGACGATCATGATACCTAGGGACTATGGTATTTTTCAACAATATAATGAGCCATGTCACAAGGGCATGTTTGTGGTGGAATGGTTTGAGGAACACAGTGGTGAGTTACAATTGATGTGCTGGCTCCACAACTTGCCAGATATGAATCTGACCGAACACATCTGGGATGTGATTGAATGTGGTGTCAGAGCCCATCGTCCCCCTCCCCAGAATTTACGGAATTAGGTAACTTGTGTGTATAGATCTACCAAGGCTTCCATGTCAAGATGTGTCACCCCTGTTATTCGTGTCGAAGGTGGACGTACTGGCTATCAAATATGTTGTCGTAATGTTCTGGATGATCAGAGTTTATGTCTTTACATCTGTATTACCTGGTAAATCATTTATTTGTACCAGGAATAGAAGTTGTCCTAATTTTGATTTTGTGGCACTCCATTTTCAACATCAAGTGTGTTTGATAACTGACATGAACTCACCACCTGCTTTCTTTAACTGAGGTGTGACTTCAACAGTTTTAGACTTTTGCCACAATTTCTATAGTCTTCTAATCTGGAGAGGAAAACGTGGTGGTCAACACAGTCGAAGGCTTTATTCAGATCACAGAAGGTTACATGATCTTTGAATGCTGATAACATGTCTCTAACTAAGAGTTCTAGAAAAAGATGTTCACCATTCTGCCGCAATAGTTTTCAATTCTCTTCTATCAGATATCAAACTCTAAATTAATGATCTGTCTACATTTAAATCTAAATTGAGAAAATACCTTATGAATAAGTCGTTCTATTCTCTTGATGAGTACATGCAGATTAATCAACAACTGTTTTTTTTTTTTGTAAATTTGTATTGTCAATTGTATTTAAGTTTTAAGACTATTTGTTTATAACAGGGCTTCACAACATACGTGCTCGCGGAGCAAGCTGTGAGCAGCAAGGCGCGAGCACGGAGCAGCACGAGCACGCTACCCCCACTACCGGACCAGAGTGGAGAGTGGGGAGAGTCACGTGGGGCACACAACAGCTGCCGCCAGTCAATGTAAATCCGCGGTCACCTGCAGGGATATCACTCACGAATTATTACTGCGACAAATGAAACAAATAAAGGAGAATGTACACGTGCCACATAATTTTATTAGCTTAGTGTATGCCTCTACATTCGTATTAACTTGTGAACTGTTACACGATAAAAGGTGTCACTGAAGTGTGGGGTTCACGGTTATCTTGTACTTTTTGCCCTTTACAATTGCGTCTATGTTCGGAGTAATTGTTCTTGTGCATTGTAGGCGCAGCGTGCAGTTTAAATTTCGATCAGACAATGCGTTTCTCTGGCGCGTCTTGTTACATTTCATTGCAGAGAACAGTTGTTCACAAACATACGTGGAACCGAACATTGATATTATTGTAGCCGCCAGTTTGTGCAAACGAGGAAATCTATCCTGAGGGAAGTGTCTGTAGAATTCCAAAATGTTTTTCTTGTTCTGAAATTTGTCTCTGTATTCTCTGTCACACTGCAGGTCAATAATTTCTAGTTGCAGCTCAGGACGAATCTCTTCAATATTCGCTGAATATGGAGAGGAGAACAGATCAAAATCACTGTCTAGTGCTGTCAGTTCTTGAAAGCGTTGATCAAATTCTTCCTTAAGGGCAACTAAACTATGTGAATAACGTTCACAGTCTTTGTGAACATCTTGCGTGGATGATAATTTAGGAAAATGAGCTAGATTTCCTGTTTCCAGCTGACTCACCCAAAGTGTCAATTTCATTTTAAAAGCTCGTATTCGATCTATGAAATGAGTAATTAGCAGATCTTTACCTTGTAGTGAAATGTTCAAAGCATTCAGATGGCAAGTTAAATCTGCTAAGAACGCGAAATAACATTTCCATGAAGGCTCTTTCAATTCAGGAACACACATGATATTTATTTCCATGAACATATTTATCTCGTCTAATAGGCAAAAAAATCGATTTAATAATTCGCCACGACTAAGCCAGCGGACCTCGCTGTAATAAGGCAGGCTACCACACTGGCTTTCTACATCCCCAAGAAAGCTTTTAAATTGCCTGTGTTGTAGCCCATGCTTCCTTATATAATTGGTTGTACGAACAACAACACTCATCACATTTGTTAGAGTGATACTCTTTAAACATAAGTTTTCCTGGTGGATCACACAACGAACGCCCCTTATTTCATTCGGCACGGGCAGTTTTTGCATTTTCTCCTTCAACAGCGCAACGAAACCTGATTTTTTCCTTGTCATCGCTGGTGCACCGTCTGTAGACACTGAAACTAAAGAATTCCACGGCAATCCTATATTTTCAACACTTTCTTCAACACTACTTAAAATATCACCGCCAGTTGTAGTGTTCTTCATAGCTACTACATCGAGGAGCTCTTCCCTCACCTGAAGATCACTGTTAACACCTCTAATAAATATGGCAAGCTGCGCTGTTGCAGTGATATCAACACTTTCGTCCAGAGCTAGAGAATACGCTATAAAATCTTTACAGATATTTGCAAGCTGGCTCTGGACGTCGTCTGCCATGTCCTGTATGCGATGCATAATGGTCATGTTAGATAATGGCACAATCCGAAACTGTTAAACTTGAGATGGACGCAAATGTTCCGCTGCAACTACCAAACATTCTTTTATTAAATCGCCATCAGTGAAGGGGCGCAGGGATTTTGCTAAAAGAAAAGCAATTTTGTAACTCACTCTGAGAGCTGCTTCAGTTGATTTTTCTTCATCATCCAGATCTTCTTCGGATAGCTTCCTTTTAAGTTTAATAACTTCCTGTGCACGATCTGGTCCATCACATTTTCCACTTCCGTAGTCTTTCGCGTGGTACGACATATAATGTCGCTGTGTGAAAAAATCGGGTTTTTCAGGAAAACATACCTCATATTCTGTTAATCACAGAGATAAGGGGTCAAGCGTTTCGGATATCCCTTGGCCTAGCGACCATTTATATACCTGTCGGAAAAAAGGGCATACTGTAGCTATCCTACAGCATACAGTCAACATTTAAACATTATACACTTCTTCCAGCCTAGGTAAATTGAGCGATGTGATTGGTTCTTCTGCATTACGTGTGATCTAAGGTGGTCCTTAGGTGGCCTATAAAAGCAACATTTGTCCATGGACAGTACTTGAGAAAACCGAAAAAACCGGGTTTTACCCGTTTTCTGCATTGTGGGCCACAGTTACCTGAATAACTAACCACAGCAAATGGCTAGATTTTTAGCTGTATATTGTTTTGACATTTTCGAGAACCCTTATCCATTATCAAGATATACCTGTAAAACCATGATTTGTAGCAATTGTATGGATGACCACTTTTATAATTTCTATTTGTGGCAAATCGTCGAATTTTTTAACATATGTTCTTGGCAAACCTCGAAATTTTTTTCGATATCATTAACCATTACAGGGAGGAAGAGATTCAAAGTTATGATACTTCTGCAGATAAAATATGCATGTAATATCCAGTCTGAGGTCTAAATGTACTTTTTAACCGACTTAGTGAGCACATGGAAAGGGTTCTGGTGTCATCGCAAGGGTTCGATGGTCACCAAACTACATGTTTAGCCAGAATTTTCCAAGGTACAATTTCGCGATGTGCTGCTTCTAAATAATGGGCACTTCTTGCATATAAGGGCTGTCTTGAACTGTCAGTTATTTCATGGTGCCTCCTGGTGGCGTAAGTACCTGCCAAAAAATTTATTTTGTCGTATGAAATTCTTTATACTTGAAAATCAAACATTGCATATTTTGGTATGCTATAGGTGTATCCTAAAAATGTTGAGCATTTTAAAGTAAAACAGTGAAAAGCGAATTTGTGTTGGAAGATTTTACTTCTAAAGCTATTCAAATATGCCAAACGTGGTACAGCAATGACAAAAAGTAGGCTATGAAAGAACTGAAAATGACTACCAAGAAAACTTGTAAAGACTGCAAATTCAGTAAAATATTTCTAAAAACGTTTTTACTCCATTAAGATGTAAAGCATAAGCTGGGCCTTTTCGCTGAATTCCAGTCAATGAGCAGTCTCCAGAAAAAATTAAAATCAAACGATTTTGTGTTAACCTATATATTATACACACTTATTTGTTGTTTGTATGTGTCAAAATATATAAATATGTCGAAGTATATCAATGAACTATTAAAACATTACTAACTTACAGAATAATTTTTATATAAGTAGCATTCTGTGATAAGGAAAAGAAGGAAAACAGTGGAAAAATGCTCCTGTTGGAGTACAAAAACGGTGACTATATTCCTCTCTAAAAGACTCTGACAGAAAAGTGGAGAACTAGCTGCCTCAGTCTTCATTCCGCCTTCTTCTCCAAAAATTTTGGCATATATTTTGGCATATGAATATATTTTCTCTTTTTCGAAATGGTAGAAGAGAGAGAAGACAGTGCCAGTGGAAGAGAAAGGGGACAGTGTTGGTGGGAGAGAGAAAGTGGCAACGAAATAGAAAGAGAGATGGAGGAAGACAATTGAAGTGGGAGCTGAAAAGAAATGAGATAGTGAAAATGAAAAGGCGAGATGAATGGAGACCATACATAGACTTGGAACGTCTAAACCTCCTAAGCTGGAGAACTTTAATATGTAGGTATAGGGGAGGGCGCGTTTTGAACCGAAGTTTTAAACTCATGGGTATTGGACCCTCCAGAATCTTTGAGCTTTTGAGGTGTGGTAGAGACAGTGAAGAGTGGAAGCAGACAGTATAAGTGAAAAAGAGGAGAAAGTGGCAGTGGAATATACTGTAAATACATGGAGCAGTGTAAATGAGAGATTGTAGAGAGTGGGAGAGATAAGCAGAAGGAGCCAATGTAATAGGGAGAGGAGACAGTGTCAATGAGAGAGACAGAAACAAGTGTAAACAATGGCAGAGAAAGAGAGGAGCTTATATGTCTGGAGTTTCCAGTCTGGGAGGGGTTATTTTCTGTCAATTTTCCCCCACCGTCCTATACTCACATGTTCAAACATTTACCCAGTTTCTCCTGTCCCCTGTACCCAAATGTTAAAGTTTCCCGGCCTAAGAGTCAAAACCCAAAGCAGACCCTCCCTAACAACATATGTGGAGGGGAAACAATGGTGGCTAAAGAGAAAGACAGCAGACTGTAAGATAGAAAGAGAGGACGTTGGCATTAGGAGAAAAAGTAATGGGACAAAGACAATGATAGTAGGTCAGAGAGAGAATTAAAGTGGCATAGAAGGAGACAGTGGTAAGGAAGACCTAGAGAGAGGGATAAAGACGGTGGCAGTGGGAGAGACACATAGAAGACAGTGCCAATGGAAGTGACAGCGAGAGAGAAACACTGAGTATGAAGGCTTCGTTACAAATAGAGACTAAGTAAAAGGATTTAGAATGTTCTCTGTTAAAAGAGCACAAATACATTCACATTCCTAAATTTTTTATGAAGAAGGTAGAATGAGGATTGAGGCATCTGGTTCCCCACTTTTCTGTCAGTCTTTTAAAGACGAACGTTTCCCATTTTCCGTGCTCCAAAAGGAGCATTTTTCCCCTGCCATTATTTGAAAGTAAACAGAATAACTTAATTATTGATCTGAGGAAAAATTGAAGTTTTTCGCAAATAGCTGCTGCTAGCTGTTGTAAATGAGGTCTCAAAAAGGTTTATATTTTCGAGGCTGTGGATAAAAAATTGTGTTGGTGTGATGTTTAATTTTCAAAATGGTTTACTTAGAATCAAGTAGTAAATCAAGGTATTTCAAGAACAGGGAAGGTCGAGAAAGTAATAAAATCATACTTTCTAAACAAAACTTGAAAATAAAAAAAAAATGAAAGAACAGTCAAATGTATTGTGAAATGATGTGACTAAAAGTAAGAAATAAAAAACTTAGAGAAACATTTGATTCTCGTTTGAATAATGCTCGAAATCATGTATAGTAAAAGAGATGCATCAGATTTTTCTGTAATTTCTTTTATTTATTATTTTTAAACAAATCGTTTCACAAAATATTGGACCATTTTTTTCAGAACTTTTTCAGCAAATTATCTTTACAGTGAGCTAAAATGAGGCAAAGGATATAAGGTAACCCAAGAAAACTTCTTTCTGCAACATTTCTGCATGTGTTAATGATACATACATTCTGTCAACAACAGATGACATTATTTCGGTATTTTATGAATATATATAATTGATGTTATAGCACTGGAGTTCAACCATGTTGACTGTCATATTTTAATTTACATAATAGGAATCTCATACTCAGATCATTACAAATAAACCGACTCCGTTGTTGTTGTTGTGGTCTTCAGTCCAGAGACTGGTTTGATGCAGCTCTCCATGCTACTCTATCCTGTGCAAGCTTCTTCATTTTCCAGTACTTAATGCAACCTACATCCTTCTGAATCTGCTTAGTGTATTCATCTCTTGGTCTCCCTCTACGATTTTCATCCTCCACACTGCCCTCCAATACTAAACTGGTGATCCCTTGATGCCTCAGAACATGTCCTACCAACCGATCCCTTCTTCTAGTCAAGGTGTGCCACAAATTTCTCTTCTCTCCAATTCTATTCAATACCTCCTCATTAGTTATGTGATCTACCCATCTGATCTTCAGCATTCTTCTGTAGCACCACATTTCGAAAGGTTCTATTCTCTTCTTGTCCAAACTATTTATCGTCTATGTTTCACTTCCATACATGGCCACACTCCATACAAATACTTTCAGAAACGACTTCCTGACACTTAAATCTATACTCGATGTTAACAAATTTCTCTTCTTCAGAAACGCTTTCCTTGCCATTGCCAGTCTACATTTTATATCCTTTCTGCTTCGACCATCATCAATTATTTTGCTCCCCTAATAGCAAAACTCCTTTACTACTTTAAGTATCTCATTTTCTAATCTAATTCCCTTAACATCACCCGATTTAATTCGACTACATTCCATTATCCTCGCTTTGCTTTTGTTGGTGTTCATTTTATGTCCTCCTTTCAAGACACTGTCCATTCCCTTCAGCTGCTCTTCCAGGTCCTTTGCTGTCTCTGACAGAATTACAATGTCATCAGCGAACCTGAAAGTTTTTATTTCTTCTCCATGGATTTTAATTCCTACTTCGAATATTTCTTTTGTTTCCTTTACTGCTTGCTTAATATACAGATTGAATAACGTCGGGGACAGGCTGCAACCCTGTCTCACTCCCTTCCCAACCACTGCTTCCCTTTCATGTCCCTAGACTCTTATAACTGCCATCTGGTTTCTGTACAAATTGTAAATATCCTTTCGCTCCCTGTATTTTACACCTGCCACCTTCAGAATTTGAAAGAGAGTATTCCAGTCAACATTGTCAAAAGCTTTCTCAAAAACTGACTCTATTTTCAATTAATGGCAGAGAAGTAGTGCAGTGGGTCCATTCGAACAGCAGTCCGAAACATTTGAGTGGAGTGCATTGTAGACAGGATTTCAGGAGACGTCTGAATCTACATACATACACTGAAAAACACTATGAAGTGAAAGGCAGGAGGTACTTGTAAATGGACAACATGCTGTGGTTTCCTCCGGTACTCTATTTGGTATGAATTCCACATACTTGACCAATATTCTAAGATAATAAGTGTTCGTAAGCAGTCTCCATTGTAGGCTAGCTGAATTTCCCCAGACTTGCACCAACGAACCTGTGTGGAGTCTGACTTGCCTATGGATGGACCTGTGTAGTTATTCAATTTCACATTCCTGGAACCTGTTACAGCTAGGTGTTTGTATGACTTGACTAATCCACATGTGACTAATTGAAATTGTAGACATAGGATAATACATTTTTGCATTTTCTAGAGTGCAAAATTTTACGTTTCTTAACATTCAAATCAAGTTTCCAATCTTTTCACTACACTGACATCTTATCCAGATCCAGTCACCTGTCCTATCCCCTTAGGCTACCAGTTCCATCCTCTTAAAGCATGTTACATATGCTGTGTGTTAATTTGGGGCCTACTGATTGGCACTGTAGACCTTCACAAATTCTATATCATTGTTAGGTTACTTTTGAATGAATAAAGTTAAATAAAATAAATAAAAAACTGAATGTTTGTGCAGCTCTTTTTCAGACAGAGTTTCGTTATGGATAACTGTATCAAAGCCTGAAGTATGAGGTGACTATTAATATCGCCTGCTAGATCATTAATATACAATATGAACAGCAATGGTCCCAATATACTTCTACTTCTGACTCTCTATCCAAAATAACAAGCCGAATCCTTCTTACCAAGAATACTCAATCCTGTTACAAATTACTTCTGATACTTTATATGATATTATTTTTGTGAATGAATGCTAGTACTGAGTCAAATGCTAAAGCTTGTCTGCATGCAACAATCTGTCTGTACACATCAGATCTGTGCAGACATATCGTATGGACAGCAAATTTGTGCAAATATGATAGGTGTACAACCCTGGAAGTTGGACTGCACAAGTCACATCTGCACAGAATAATCACAATGTGGGGACAGGAGATCGCCACAAATCTGGCGTGTGAAACGTGTTTGAATCAGCTATCTGATCAGCCTAGGGTTTCTTGTCTTTACATGCAAAAAGAGTTCTAAAATGGTTGATATGTGTCGGTGTTTCAGAAAGTTCTTTGCTGAATTTACTGAAATATGTACAGAGTCTTTTAAATCGATACAGACATTTTCAAGCGAGTGTAAAAATGTTTGTATTGAGGTAATGTATGATTATCTGTATGGATACAGCATCTCAAAAATTTCTTTGTTACAGTGAGTGATCTCCAGCAACCATGGCTGCCAGACCAGCAAGAAGACATTTTATTTGACGGAGTTCTGGAAGAGCGAGTCTGCAACTGCAATGCATAGGAAATTCAGGACTATGTTTAACAGGCCTCTGCCTGCCAGAGTATCCATTTACGAGTTGGTATGGAAGTTTAAGGAAACAGGACGTCATTTTAAAGACAAAATCAGTAGTTGCCCATCAACATTTGACAAACAGGTTTAACAGATCTGGGAAACATTGCCCAGAAATTCGAAGAAATCAACACCTCATGTCCAAAGGGAGCTATGAATTCCTCAATCAACTGTTTGGAGAATGCTTAGAAGATGACTAAAACTAAACCATATCGGATTCAGTTGCTCCAACCATTACACATAGAGACAAATGTATGCAGAAACAATTTTGCATTGATGTCCTGCAGTTAATGGAAGGTGACGATTTCACCTGCAGGTTGACTTTCAGTTACGACGCTACTTTTCACTCAAACAATCCAGTAAAACAGCAAAACAACACAACATCCAAATATAGGGAGCAGACAATTCCAGCACTGTTGTTGAACATCCCCAATGGTCCTCAGAAGCTGTGTTTTGTGCTTTGTCGAAGCAAAAAAGACTATTTTACCCTTCTTCTTGGCAGGGGTGAAGATCAATGAAAATACTTTCCAGGACATGCTTCAGCTGTGGCTCATGCCACAGCAGCAAGAGAACAGGGATACTTTCATTTTTCAACAGGATGAAGCTCCACTACACTTCCACAATGATGCCCATGAGTTCTTGCTACCATGATGATGGAACCGTTGTACGTCAGCTGGCAGTCTGCGATTGCTGGCTTGGCCCACGTTCACAGGACGTGATTCACACCTCAACTTTCCCACAGCATCGCTGACTTTCGAGGATTTATCAGGGCAATTGTGACTGACATTAATGCAGACAGAGTGGAGCGATTGTGGCTCGAATTGGACTATACTCCGGTTGTGTGCCATGTGAGTAATTGGTAGTATGTTGAACATTTGTCAACATGACGCAAAAGCTTCCTGAGTTGTTCTAGCCACACATATAATCAAATAATGCCTTACCTCAATACAGACATTTTCGCAATCAACTGAAAATGTCTAGATTATTCTGAATAGCCCCATAGAAGCCACACAATTTTGTGGAAAGTTAAGACAAAAGATTACAGATAAGGAGGTAGCTGCATATAATTCTTTAATAGAGAAAACAAGAATAGTTGACCCTATGGTAAACAGGGAAGATGTAATTCTGGAAAACATCATTGGGGACTTAACCAAAATTATTAGTACTGCCTGCTTTGTGCTGAGAAATGTCTCTCACTGTGTTCGCTTGATTGAGGTCTTGCTAACACACTTTCACTCAGTACTGCCCTATGCCATAGTAATTTGTAGCAGTGTACATAAAAAAGTGTTTAATATGTAGAAGAATTCAGGCAAATGTCGTGTTAAGTTAATAGAGGAACATCTTGCAGCAGTGTCTTCAGGGACATAGGGATTCTTATAGTTGTGTGCCAGTATTTTTACTGCCTTATAAAATATGTAGTTTTTAGCAATAATGAATTAAAGGTAAACTATAACATTCTCTACTGCAGTATGAGAAGTAAGGCTTTTCATATAGATAGTGATTCCCTATCAGTAGTTCAGAATGGATTTCTATATTTTGGTGCAAATATTTATAATAGATTGCTGGTAGACTTCAGGTAGTGAACTGAAAATTTCCTTAGTCAGAAACAAAGTAAATGATATCTCGCTGACCACTCCTGTAATTTATTAAAATATTACTGTACCTGACAAACCTTTGCAGTTGCTAACATATATGAGAATTGCACATACATCCTAAATTCCTTGCCCCTTCTCTCTGTCCTTCTTCTCATCTCTTCTCTCTCTCCATACATCTCCTCCTCCCTCTCATCTCCCTGTGCATAACCTCCCCCTCTCTTTGTCCATCTCCTCCTTCCCCTCTCTGTGTCAATTTCCATCTGAATGATTAGTAGAGCATCGTCTAAATATCTGAAGTAAATCCATCTAGATCTTTTTGAGTTTTCTGATAACAACATGTCCGTTTTACATATCACATATATATATGCGTAACATACACTCCTGGAAATGGAAAAAAGAACACATTGACACCGGTGTGTCAGACCCACCATACCTGCTCCGGACACTGCGAGAGGGCTGTACAAGCAATGATCACACGCACGGCACAGCGGACACACCAGGAACCGCGGTGTTGGCCGTCGAATGGCGCTAGCTGCGCAGCATTTGTGCACCGCCGCCGTCAGTGTCAGCCAGTTTGCCGTGGCATACGGAGCTCCATCGCAGTCTTTAACACTGGTAGCATGCTGCGACAGCGTGGACGTGAACCGTATGTGCAGTTGACGGACTTTGAGCGAGGGCGTATAGTGAGCATGCGGGAGGCCGGGTGGACGTACCGCCGAATTGCTCAACACGTGGGGCGTGAGGTCTCCACAGTACATCGATGTTCTCGCCAGTGGTCGGCGGAAGGTGCACGTGCCCGTCGACCTGGGACCGGACCGCAGCGACGCACGGATGCACGCCAAGACCGTAGGATGCTACGCAGTGCCGTAGGGGACCGCACCGCCACTTCCCAGCAAATTAGGGACACTGTTGCTCCTGGGGTATCGGCGAGGACCATTCGCAACCGTCTCCATGAAGCTGGGCTACGGTCCCGCACACCGTTAGGCCGTCTTCCGCTCACGCCCCAACATCGTGCAGTCCGCCTCCAGTGGTGTCGTGACAGGCGTGAATGGAGGGACGAATGGAGACGTGTCGTCTTCAGCGATGAGAGTCGCTTCTGCCTTGGTGCCAATGATGGTCGTATGCGTGTTTGGCGCCGTGCAGGTGAGCGCCACAATCAGGACTGCATACGACCGAGGCACACAGGGCCAACACCCGGCATCATGGTGTGGGGAGCGATCTCCTACACTGGCCGTACACCACTGGTGATCGTCGAGGGGACACTGAATAGTGCACGGTACATCCAATCCGTCATCGAACCCATCGTTCTACCATTCCTAGACCGGCAAGGGAACTTGCTGTTCCAACAGGACAATGCACGTCCGCATGTATCCCGTGCCACCCAACGTGCTCTAGAAGGTGTAAGTCAACTACCCTGGCCAGCAAGATCTCCGGATCTGTCCCCCATTGAGCATGTTTGGGACTGGATGAAGCGTCGTCTACGCGGTCTACACGTCCAGCACGAACGCTGGTCCAACTGAGGCGCCAGGTGGAAATGGCATGGCAAGCCGTTCCACAGGACTACATCCAGCATCTCTACGATCGTCTCCATGGGAGAATAGCAGCCTGCATTGCTGCGAAAGGTGGATATACACTGTACTAGTGCCGACATTGTGCATGCTCTGTTGCCTGTGTCTATGTGCCTGTGGTTCTGTCAGTGTGATCATGTGATGTATCTGACCCCAGGAATGTGTCAATAAAGTTTCCCCTTCCTGGGACAATGAATTCACGGTGTTCTTATTTCAATTTCCAGGAGTGTATTACAAAAATAAATTCTTTATGTCTGTCTGAATGTTCATTAGAGTATCATTCAAAAACAGGAAATTAATTGGTCAAGAACTGTTTGATATTTGTGATAATGATGCTGACTCCATTATATATTACGTGTACATCCATATATTACATATATTTCAAAAATATATATCCTATCTTCCTATTTCCATCTGAATGTTAATTAGAGTATCATGTAAAAATTTGAAGTAAATTTGTTAAGAAGTTTTCAAGATCTTCAGCAACAACATTTCACCTCTAGATGTCATATATGTATGTGTATACATACATAGATACGTATATATACACACACATCAAAAACAGTTTTGCATCACCCTGGTTCCCAGAGCTCCTGCAGCAGAGGTACCAGTGTATACAGCAGTCTGCACCACCACCTCTGAAGGTCTCGTTATATGGTGGTACAACACACAATGTGTGGTTTTCATGAGCAATAAATAGGGCGGAAATGATGTTTATGCTGCTCTCTATTCTTATTTTCTGTACAGGTACCAGAACTCTCAGAACTGAGGTGATGCAAAACTTTGTGTGTGTGTGTGTGTGTGTGTGTGCGTGGATGTGTATGAAACAGTCAAACTGATTTCTTTGCAATGAAAACTGTGACAGCATAATTGTCAAACTGTTTTACACTTTTTTTAGTTTTTCATACTAAAAATACCATTACTATCCGCAATTACAAACACTGCCAAACAAATCAACTAAATTGGTCAAACCATTCTCACACAATGATCTCCCACAATTGATTTTAATTTCCTACTTTTCTGGTGAAATTTACAAAAATTTTCTTTCTTATAAATCTTTGTTAGAATTCTAAGCACATGACAAAAATCAATCACACCTGACCAGCCATTCCTAACTGATGATACAGTATTTCACACATGCAGCAGTTGGTGTTAATTCTTTTTGGGTGGGTTTTCCAAAAATTTTCTTTCATGTAAACCTTATCCTGACAATAACAAACACACATAAAAAAAAAATCAACCAAATCAATCTAGCTATACTCAGGTGCTAGTCTTTCATACATGTGCGATTGACTTTTACTTATGTACATATGGAATTAAAAACACATTCGAAAAGGATTTCGCCAGTCATTGGGTTTGCCATGTAGTGAATTATTATGTGAAAACTGCCATCGCATAATGAGCAATTGTGTTGGCCATTTAAAACAGGCATTGGCAACTATTTGTGACCCGCGGTCCTCTTTCACGTACTTACTTAAGCTCATGGGCCATGCACAAATTTTATTGTTGTGTAATGCAGTGAAGAGTTGTTAAATTAGCTTTCTCAATATTTAAATTAGCATGTTTATTATTTAATAAGCCAATAAACCCGTTTCGTGAACCACACATCACAGATGCTCCATCAAAACGAACTCCTGTGAGTTGACTTCACTGCAGATTGCAATTCTTCAAAAATATCTTCAACAATAGTGGTTCCTTTTAATAGTTGTAATGCTAATAATTCTTCCACTACACCGCACGCCACATATACACAACGAAAAAAAATCAACTGTTCCTGATAAATCAGTGCTCTCATCCAATCCGAAAGAAAATGCTTCGAATGTGGCAGCATTATCATGCAATTTTTTTAAATGTAATCAGCCTTCATATCAATTTTTTAACAACTGTATATGCTGACAAACTCATTTTTTGGACACTCTTTCTTTATTGGGACATACTACATTTGACGTGTCCAAAAGGCATTCCTTTACGAATTTGCCCTCAGCAGAAGATTCATCAGCCTGGCAATTTTTCTACTTATTATAGACCTACATCTAACAGGATCGTCGTAATGCATCTTCAGTTTGGTGAAAATTTGCTTTTGCACGTCTAAATTGGTATTAGTGATACTACGCTAACATTGTTTTAAGGTGGCTACATTGGTGTTCTTACTTTATGATAACTTCCTTTTTTTTACGACATTTTTTCTTTTTCTTTTTTTTAGCTTCTGTGTGCGTCATTGTCGTCTGACATTGGTCTGTACACTGTTGTACAGGATGTCTCTCCTAATAGACGTCAGGCTCATTTTCTCTAGTGTTTCTGCAGGTATCTGCAAATTCTTTTCTGCAGTGTATAACCACAGACAGCCCAGACAAACACTGCTCACAAGGTCTTTCATAAGACAGGAAGCGTCGGTTTGTTTCTCGTTACGTGAAAGCGGAATTTTAGGAAAAACATAAGCGCCGGCGAAACACGGAAAGTGATGCAGTTCACAGACGTTACCACATCCAGTTGAAGGCATTGTAATAATTTACTTTGAAGATGAAATTTTTAGCGATCAGAAATATATGTGTTTGTTATTGTCTTCGTCAAGATTGTGTTGCTGCAGTGAACTGAGGCGAAAATCGGAATGCAAGATGGATGCAAAGTTGTTGAAGATAGATTGATACTCAGGGAGACAAGTAAGTTGAACAGTTAAAATGATTGCAGTGACAATATCGTACTTCCCGGAAGATTTTAAATGTATATGATTTATTTAATGCTGAGACATATGTATTCAAGCTGCAAGTGCGGTGTTGTTTTGATGAATGTTATAAACAGCAGATTTAGTTTCATAGCTGTGCTGTATGCAACTTAGCACTGTTGTAATGTCTGTTGGAAGGCTTCTTCAGAGTTAACTCTCATTTAAATGGAGTTCTTGAACTTTATTTTCAGTCACTGAAGTATTTAAGCAGAAGGAGACATGGAGCAAAACTGAAGACACTAATGGGACATTTATATTTGCAAAACAAGATGCTGAAGCAGCTGGTAAGGGCTTATATTAATGTCTTGGCTGACATTAAGAAAATTCGTAAATCAAATCAGTGTCTACTAAATTTACTCTATTATTAATCATAAATACCATTAGTGATTAAATATTTAGGATTTGAGTATAAGAATTTCAATGTTAGAAAGTACAATTTTTAGATCTAAGATGCTAAAAAAGAAAATGCTGTAGGACAGACTGAATAAAAGTAAGGTGCCAATCCTGTTTGTGGGCCAGTATAGTGAGAAAGAATTCTAAGTGGAAAGCAGGCAGTACTGAACTTTTCGGTTGTATGAAAAAGACATACAATCTGAACAAATGTTCCATCAGTAATGAAGCTTCATTCTAGATAATTTAGTCCAATTTTCTTGCCATTTGGCAATCATTGTCTCATTACTGTTTACTACCTGAGAATTACGTAAAGTAATTCGCACAGGATTAACTGCTGATGCCACACACATCGGGGGTCAATTCTAGTGTCCACCCGTTGGTTGCGTGCCTGTATTAAAAAGCCGATATATAGTGTTTTGCTTTCATATCATAATTTGTTTTCGGTATCCTTTGTTGATGAAAATATTAGAAATTTATAAGATTTTGATTTCTTACGCATTTGCTTTTCATTAGGGATGAGTCACTTGTCTGAATCAGTAACTGGAACTGATCTTCGATGTAGGTCGATTCTAGTCACAAATTCCAACCATTCTATCGTTCATAATTTAGGATTTTTTGCACCAGGTTTCTGCACTGAAATGTGATGGGATTTCCATAGTACTATTTGCTCTAAGAACTACCACGAAGAAGTTATTATATTGGTATTGGTAACTAGAAATGACCACCTATTTAGGTCAGTTCTAGTTACCGATTCTGCCTATTGCAGAGTTCACTAACGAGATCGTTTTTAAGCTTGTTTGTCAAATGTAATAAGATTTTTGCACTTGTAATTGCTATCTGAACTACCGCAAAACAGTAATATTGGAATCTGTAACCAGAATTGGCCTCCTATATCAATCAGTTCTATTTGAAGGTTCATTAATTAGATTGTTTTTGCAGGACATGTGTCAAGTATAATACCAATTCTGCACTCGTAACTGCTCTCTGAATTCGTGCGAAAAAGTTAGTAATATTGGAATCGGTAAGTAGGGCGATTCCAGTTATCGATTCAAATATTTGTTACTTTTTATGGATCTTCCTTACTGTGGTGTCGGTTTCTCCATATTTCATTTTAGTTCTTTGTATTTGTTACCATTCGCTTTATTTTCCATTGTTCTGTTGTAATTTAGTTTCTCCCTGCCCAAAATCCCAACCTGCCTGCGGTTCTCCCGTTTGAATGAACAATCAATATTAAAATTAACGCACTTCTGTAATAGCTCGATTTCACATTGCACTATACATTAATGAAGTTTAATGGTTCTCTGTGCCCCTCTAATTGCATAAATTATAGCAATAATTCTAATCAGGCATGTCTTTTGTTTATCCCTGTTCTTATTTATGTTGGTTATCTTCAAGTCGTTTAGATGTCATTCGCGTGTAAATAATAATGGCGTTAAACTTGACTGTAATTTTATCGCATGCTACATTCGTTTATTTAAAGAGTATGATCCTTTCCTTTCATACATGTGCATCTCGCACGTGTGTCCTGTGGCCCCAAGAAATCGCTTCGTGACGTCATCAGAAAGGCCAAAAGCGTGACAGAGAAGCCTGGTGACTAGACCTGCAAGTGGCTCTGTTGACATATGTGACGTCACATGTTGGCCACAGAGTATATACAGACTTGCCTTCAGTTGACGTTTTGGAACATCAGGTCACTCCAGATTGTTTGAATAAAGCTTCCATTAAGAGAATTAAATATAGAAACAAGTTTCGAATACGAATAATGTTGATTAAGGTGACACAATAATCCGCAGTGTAGTCAGAGTTACAGATTAGAGTCTTACGTGACTGATTGAAGCCAACTGATTACAAATTATTGGTTGAATGGCAGAGTGATTTATAGCATGAGTCGTATTACACATTTAGGACAACGTGTCTAAATGTTTTTAATGCAGTAAGCGGAGCTTACTGACTTAACTGCCACAGACGTTTGCAGAACGAATTTGTCTTTGAACCTATACCAGGAGTAGCAAATGCGGGAAAACAGATCAAATATGGTGAAGGATACATAGTGGATCGTCCATTGCATTTTTCCAGTTTGTGTACGATATCCGTACGTAATATGCATCAAAACACATTCATTTTCGGTATTACCAAAGAATGGAATACAACCCATCAGCTTTGACCAATGATGTCAGAAGTCACCAGAGATGATGTATTGCACAGATTTAACAGCAAAGACGTATGTTGAGAAAAAAAGGAATGTGGGACAGAGAAACAGGTGGTAGACATATAGCATGTGTACTCATATTTCGAACATAATGTTAAGTATACCGCTTCTGGTATTCTATTCTTCTGGTAACCTTTCTAGGTCAACTAAAGTACGAGATACAAATTTTACAGGTATTACTTTTTTCGTCTCCAGTACTACTAGCATCCTATGCTTTATCTGAGACTAGAAATAGCGAAGGTGAAAAGATGGACATACATACAGTTTGCATCCCATACTTCAGAATATGAGATTAATGCTATCAAAGACGTAAAAAATCGACGCACTTAACTTTGCCATACTGACCTCAGTTGAACTATGCGTAGGTCAAAAAAAGGACATACATAAAATGTGTATCCCATGCTTCAGTTGACCTATATAGGTCCAGTTGACTTACATAGGTCAATTGAAGTGTGGCATACAAATTTTTTTCGCCTTCCATAGTAACAGTATCGACTGAAAATTATCATAGTAGTAATAGCGACAGGAAAAAAGCACCTACAACAGGAAAATTTGTATCCTATACTTCAGCTGACCTATGTAAGTCAACTGAAGAATAGGATATTAGTGTTAGTACCGGATATACATTTTTCATATGTCGGTCTTTTCGCCTTCGACAGTACTTGTACCAACTGAAAAATATCATAGTAATACTAGTGCTCCGGTTAAGAAATGCATACCTGGAACCGAAAATCAAAAAGTAAAAAATTGTCCAGAATAAAAAACAATTCTCCCAAAATATCTCAAACTCACTAAGAATGAAAATAGGTACCGAATGAATTGGAACGAACAAATGATTTAAATTAATACAAGAGACAAAAAACACATTCATTTACATCGATTTCCAATGATGATGCCCTGACACAAAAGATAACCAATTTATTATCTATGGCTCGAAAATAAAGACATTAAAATCTGTGAGTAAACAATGATGTCATTGGTCAAAGTCGATGTGTTGTATCCCATTCTTCAGTCCGATATCACCTGTCGGCTTTGACCCATGATGTAAGGCTGTTGTGGTGCGTGACGTCATGATGGCGTGGAATTTATTTAAGTTTACCATTGTCTCCTCTAACGTAGTTCCCTTCTGATTGCACACACTTTTTCCAGCGCTTCTGCCATTGATGGTAACATTTCTGGAACTCATCTTCTGTAATATCCTCCAAGACCCTCATCACGGCTTTTTGAACATCTTACATTGTTTGAAAATAGTGTCCCTTGACCGGTGTTTTGACTCTTGGAAATAGAAAAAAGTTACACAGAGCGATATGTGGCGAATAAGGGGGCTGTGGTAGTACTGAAATTTGTTTTGAGGTTTTGCTGTACTGACAGAGCAGTATGGGATGGCACATTATCGTGATGCAGAATCCAACTATCAGCAATATTGGCATGGACACGAAGAACTCTTTTCCGAAGTCTTTCTAAAATTTCTTTGAAGTAATATTGGTTAACTGTTTGTCCAGGAGGCACCCACTCTTTATGAACAATTCCCTTGGAATCAAATAAGCACACAAGCATCCATTTCACTTTTGATTTTGACATGCGAGCAGTTTTGTGGTCTGGGTGATCCCTTTGAGCAGCATTGCGAACTTCGACGTTTTGTCTCTGGATCGTACTGAAAAAATCAACTTTCATCACCAGTGATAACATGGCTCAACAATTCTCGATTGATTTCCATTTGCTCTACAAGTAACAGATCGGCTGCCACATTTTTCCCGTGTTTCTCGCTGTTGTGGTGAGAGATTTTTGGAGACCATTTTTGCACAAATCTTTCTCATACTAAGATCATCATTATTATTAGATGAACCGTTTCTCGATTGATGTTCAGTTCTTCTGCAATCATTTTCACGGATAATCTTCGATCAGATTGTACGAGTTCACACAGCCTGGGCAAGTTGACATCCATCCGTGAGGCTGATGGTCGTCCACTGTGGTCTTCATCTTCAACATTCGTTCTGTCTTCACTAAAAATTTTATGACTACAAAAAACTTGAGCTCTTCACATAATCTCCTCTCCGAAAGCCTTCTGAAGCTTACTGTAAGTTGTCATCGCGTTTTCACCCAATTTAACACAAAAAGAAATGGCATACCAATGCGCAATATTATGCAGTTCCATTTCCATGACAAGAGACACAAACACCAGTTGCATCGATGTGCTGCTTGGACTAGAAGCAGCTTACAGACCAAGGTCAAAGATATTGTGACTATGCAAGCCTGCAGGGTTGCCACATCTTGCAAAGAAAGGCTATTTTTAGCGAATCGTCATTTCAGTGTGCCTGATTTACGTACATAGCATGACGGAATTCATGAAGTACAGAAATCAAATTCATATTACTACAAATAAACAGTATTAATTAAGAAAGTAGAAAAATACTGTCACATGTTCGTCATAAGCTCCAGTTTGTTATGAGCAAAACTGAAAAGACAAAATACAGCTTCCTTTGATAAGCAATATCTGGATATAAATTCGGAATCGATGTCGTCTCACTTTCTCCTCATTTTCATGGACAGTTCAGTGAAAATCTCGTCATTGCTGTCTGCATCTGTCACTTTTCCTGCCATCTTGAAAACATATTCACTGGTTAAGCTCGTTAACTGGCCAGAAATCGCGGGTTTAGTTATAATAAGTTTATTCTCCGATGAGGCGTTATTCTGGGTTCGTACAGCACGCTTCTCGTGCTATGCCGGGAATGTAACACTGTTATGAGGGAGGATATCTCACATGCTCAAAAGTAAGAATAAGATCATATGATTATACATTTTATGATCATACCAGCCTAGATCACTGATAAAATACCAGTACATGCCCTGTTAAGTTGCAGGCTGGTTGCAATGCGACGTTTCCTGGTGAATGGGGAATCTTTTACGAGTCTGGCTTTTAGCCACAGAATAGCACAGCCCACCATTTTAAAAGTTGTTGTGGATGTATGCACTGCAATTTGCAGCACTTAAAGGGGTACTTGTGTTATTTTTACAAGTTTTGAATATACCTATATGGGTATCCCATTTATCATGACCACCCTAAATAACTGTTTGTCCAGATGCAAATTACAAAATGTTTCAAGCAAATGCTTTTGAGCCGTCAGTGGGACGTCAATCAGCATGATTTCCTTTGTTGTAGCTTTGCTTTTTACAAAGATATGAACACTGGTATAGCTTTTTTAAATGGTACCCTGTATTTTTTATTCAGTACTTCATTTCCTTTCCTGAAGACCTAATCAAAAATGTATCACAGTGTACCATTCACTGAAACACAACGATATTAATTACATAGCACAACATTGACTTTGAACGCAGGATTACAAACTCGTCCACTTGTTGGAGTTGTCTGAAAACAAATGAAAACCAGGTAAAAACATAACACAAAATTGACTTTGGCTCTCCTGTACCATTGCCCAGGAGTAGACCATTCAAAGGTGCTCAAAGTGCTGACCCAAGACAGCGATACACTGGTGCACTCGTTGAATGAAAGAATTATTTACTGCTTCCAGTGTTGCCTGCTGAAGAGAATTACAAGCAAGCACAATACGTTCCTGCATGTCCTCTGGAGTTGTTGGAATATCGCGATAGACAATGTCTTCAGTGCATTCCCAAAGGAAAAAGTCCAGCAGATTTAAATCAGGATACATACCAGGCTAAGTAATTGTTCCTCCTCGACCAATCCATCCGGCAGGATACCTTCAGTTCAGAACATGATGTGCACGCAAAGCATTACGTGCTGGACATCCATCGTGTTGATACCACATAAGCATTCAGGTTCTTAGCGGCATTCCATCCAGAAGAGGAGGAAGAGTTCGTCCGAGGAAGTTGGCATACGCTGCGCCGTTTAGACTCCCATGTCGAAATAAGGGCCAATAATTGTAGTACCAAGCATCCCATACCAGACTTTAACTCTCGATTGAGGCTGATGTTCCATCTGTCTGAGTCACCGTGGGTTGTCGCTGGACCAATAATGCATGCTCCTTGTATTTAGCTGTCCTTTGTTTGAGAAGGAACATTCATTGGTAAATAGAACATTGGAGAAGGAGTCCGGGTTGGCGAGGATTTGCTGCTGTGCCCACTGACAGAACTGTACACGATTCTGGAAATCATTCCCATTCAATTGTTGATGTAGGTGTACATGATTAGGACGGAACCGGTGACGTGTAAGAATACGATGTACACTGGTTTTAGGAACGACAATCTCGTGTTCAGCATGTCGTATGCTCACATGTGGATTCATAGCAACGGAAGAGAGAACAGTAACTCTAGCAGCTTCGCCTGTGCGAGTGCTACGACGATTGTGTTGTCGTGGGTTGAAACTTCCCGTTTCCTGAAGCGTCGCAACAAGACGGGAAAACATCCATCGGGAAGGTGGGTTCTTGTCAGAATATCGCTCTCTGTACAGTTCCGCTGCCTGCGAGCATTTTGCCTACCTTCAACAACAACAATGAAAGAAACGTTACGTCGATGCAGTTTGTAGGAAGGGGAGCCTTTACTGTATGCCTATTCTACTAACAGCATTTAAAAGGACTAAACTACTGTACTAAATGTATCCGTACATAAGAAAACAGTATTGCAATTACTGTTCTGCTAACTTGCATTCCTCATGGATGAGTAACGTTTCTACCTTCTCTTCTTTGGTGTACATGCTACTAACACAATTCTTCAACCTGCGATGGTTGATGGAACGCCGGGTGTGCATTCTACTTATGTTTACATCTGTCTTCTGTCAACGTCAGCACTTGGATGTGTTCCATTACCCTGAGTACCTGCACTAAGTACTGGGAGCGTCAACATCAATGTTGTGTTATGTAATTAATAATGTTGTGTTTTAGTAAATGGTACACTGTGATAAATTTGTGAATAGGTCTTTAGGAGAGGAAATTAGAGCCGGCCGGGGTGGCCGAGCGGTTTTAGGCGCTACAGTCTGGCACCGCACGACCGCTACGGTCGCAGGTTCGAATCCTGCCTCGGGCATGGATGTGTGTGATGTCCTTAGGTTATTTAGGTTTAAGTAGTTCTAAGTTCTAGGTGACTGATGACCTCAGAAGTTAAGTCCCATAGTGCTCAGAGCCATTTGAACTATTTTTTGAGGAAATCAGTTACCGAATAAAAAATACAGGGTGCCATTTAAAAAAGTCATACTTCTGCTCATATCTTTGTAAAATACAAAGCTACAACGAAGGCAATCATGTTGACTGATGTCCCCCTGTCGGCTGAAAAACATATGCTTGAAACGTTTTGTAATTTGCATCTGGACAAACAGTTATTTAGGGTGGTCAAGATAAATGGGACACCCTGTATAAGTGCTCAGAGTTTTTCAGTCCTCGTCAATCGCACTGTGCGAAACTGCATGGACTTTGTCGCCTATCACTGCCAGATTCTCTTTTCTGATACGCTGAAATAAACAAGAGATGTAATCAAATCAAACATAAACTTTAGTAAGCTAAGGCATTACGATACAATTCGAAAATCACCGTGTGGCGTTATATGCTTATTACGCAGAGAGAAACGATTGCCGATGTATCGTATTATGATACAGCGAGTCATATGTACACCATTCCTCCTTGAACGCCTGAATTAAGACGCTTAACGCCTCTTTGCTCCATTTCATTTCTAGAGTATGAAGTGATCTATGAAACCCACTTACAGAAAAAAAACGCGGAAAATCCCCAACAAGAGAAAATCTGACATGAGCTCCTAGCCACCAAGAAGTAAACAAACAGCAAGCAGAAAACATTGCGCGGATAATGTGTCTGCTAATTTTCGTAGTTTCACCCATTCTACTACTAAATGGCCGTCGTGCTAGACCGGTACCGCTGCCGGCCAGGGTGGCCAAGCGGTTCTAGGTTGTTAACCATGCATTTCCACTAACTACTTCTGTTGTAGTACAAGAAAATTGAATCTTGCAACCAACAAAAGTAATAGGTCCTTGCAGTAACTCCTGTTGACCAGTCTCATTTGGTGTAATTGAAAATGTATCCACTGTCTTGTACACTGGAAGTGTGCTCCTCCTCCTGTATCTTCTACGACGGTACGGCATGGCTGTGTGCTTCGTGCAGCTGCCTCGAGTCGAATGAACTAGTGATGGGGAGCTCGTGAATGAGTCGTTCAAATGAACGCTTCACTCCAGTGAAGTGTGAACTAACCACTCAATTTCAATGAACTGGTACTTCAAACTCTTCACAGATGGCACACTCCACAGTTCTTTCTAGTTCACTCACTCTCTTCCCCTCTCTCACTACATCGGCGCTACGTCACTCATTCTCCCTTCACTTCAGTTCCCCTCTACTGCCTGTCGACGAATCGCGCGGCGTTTGTGGGAAATGATAGGTTAGTGAGGGGTTGCGGTGGTGAGGGGCGAGGGGAAGGCAGCGTCAGCTGCTTCCTGCAGTGCTGACATCTTGCGGACCAATGAATATTACAGATGCAAACGAAGAGGCTGGCTGTGTGAGCACGCACAGCCAACATGAAAATAAAAGGTTTGTTAATAACACTGAAAGAGGGATTTTACCTGAAATCGTAACAATGACTGCAGGTGACAGTTTAAACTGTTTTGAATCTGGAGGGTTATTATTCTCAACAAAAATAAAATCTACAGGAAAACTTCTGAATAATTACCTAACGTAGATATATAGACTTTGTGACAGTGGTAAACATACACATTCTATTTTGGATTAAATTTTAAAAGGAACATAAAACTGGAATGCATTTCGTTTGTAGCCCTAGTTTTCAGTCCATGAATACAACAAATAATGTTTCACTTGGCAGATAAAGACTTTTTTGGGCGCTTCATGAGAAAATGTCGAGCAAGATTAAATGTAATACCTTCTTTATATGTGACAGGCTTCTCTGTTTATCTTTCCTTTGTCCCCTTCGACCATGCTCTATTTAAGTTAGCTCAGACGCTGTAAGAGCGTAAAACGTTGCGTGCACGTTACTGCATAGTTCGGCCATCTGTTGGTAAAATTATGAAGTATTACGAAGCTTTTTGTACGAGCGAGGCGATGCGAGCGTAGCCGCGTCTGAGCGGCGAACTGGGCAACTTCGCCAGGCTTCCGTACTTCGTGAATGAACTACTTCATTTGAACGCTTCACGGCAAAGAGTGAAAAGAATGAAGTAGTTCGCGGGAATGAACGAGTTCGACCCACCTCTAGAATGAACTTGCTGCTGCCTCTCGACACAGTTATCAAGTACCATGACGTCAGAACTTCCGGCCCCCACTCGCGCGCAGAGAGCCAGCGCCCCTTATCAGTGTTGCGCAATCTTGATTTTCCAACAACACGGGCCTAGTAAATACTAGGGCCCGTGTTGCCCGGCAGCCTCGCTCAGCGGCCAAGTCCGCTTCAAGGTCACACGACTTACACAGCAGCATAAGGCAAAATCACACAGCCTTGAGCTCACATACATAATTTCAAGGACTGACGTTTCAGTATCTCACACAGAGCCATTTGAACAATACCACTGCCGCAAACGACATTACAAGAGAGAAGACGGTTCTAACTGCGTTTCGCGCGCTATTACCGTCTACTGCGCATGTCCGCCAGGTATATCCCGTGTGGATGGTGTAATAGGTCTACATGAACCAGCATGTAGTTATAGATATGCACTCTTGGGGCGCTGGTGCGTGCACTTGCATCGCGTAATAGGGGCCTTTGAACTACTCTCTATTCTGGCGCGCGGACAATGTGTCTGCTAATTTTCGGAGTTTCACCCGTTCTACCGGTAGATGGCCGTCGCGCTAGACCACTACCGTTTGCGGCAGTGGTATTGTTTTGGATTATGCAGTTTTATTTAGATGAAAGATTTTCTTACTATCGTAAAGCTACAAATGAAGATCATAATTCTGTATTACTGAATCCTGTCGAAACAATCGTAGATCAATATGAGAAGATGCTTTGCCCCATTGCAAGCTTCGGAAATTTTAGATTCAAGTAACTATATTTGCTTGATTCATTTTGTTATCGAAACTTACCCCAACCCCCTTACAATTAACTCGTTTCTTTTACTTATTTATTTATTTTCGTTTGGCATTGTCACTGGAAATGTGAACTAATTTACATGTCTAAATGTCCAACTGTTGCCAGTCATTAGATTACAGTCGTTTTCAACGAAAGGAATTCTAAGCAGGAAACACAATAGCTTCATACATCGAAAATACTGCTGAGCTGAAACTTTTTTAAACATGCACCTTAGAAAAGATAAACATTCCCCTCCTGCAACTGAAAGGATAAACTTTATAAAAAAAATTTATTTGATAAAACAAGTATCTCTCTTTTGCCTCTTCTTCTGACCCCCACCCCTCCCCCAACGTGTACAATCACAAGATATTTCATTAACATTCAGTGCTCCTCACCCCATAGTCAACCAAGATACCTAAAGAAGAGCACCAATATGTTCACAGTTTCTTGTAAAAGCAGCCCAGTACAAACGTAACTTCCTCAGATTTACAAATAAGGTAAAGAAGCACGAAATCTGTTGCTGCTGGACCATGAAGTTGTTTTTGTATGTCCGTCCTTAAAACAGGTGGAAATTAATAGTTTCACATTTTCCTGTGTCAGAGAGGGAGACACCACCATTATGAGTAAAGAAGCACGAAATCTGTTGCTGCTGGACCATGAAGTTGTTTTTGTATGTCCGTCCTTAAAACAGGTGGAAATTAATGGTTTCACATTTTCCTGTGTCAGAGAGGGAGACACCACCATTATGAGTATGCCTGCAACAGACCTGGCGTTCGCCGTGCTTAGCTGACGTGACGTCACCAACAAGCGCCGAGGCCTTCCTTTGAGCCGGTGTTGGTAATACCCGCTTTACACGACGGTCCGCCGGAGCGGTACTGGTTCAAAAATGGCTCTGAGCACTATGGGACTTAACTTCTAAGGTTATCAGTCCCCTAGAACTTAGAACTACTTAAACCTAAGGACACCACACACATCCATGCCCGAGGCAGGATTCGAACCTGCGACTGTAGCGGTCGCGCGGTTCCAGACTGTAGAAATTGTTTTTTATCGTTGTTTATGAAGTAATTGTTATTCTATTATGTAGGTTACTACTGTTCTGAATTACAGACTCGACAGTTGGTTTTGCATTACGACACCTTGTTGCACAGGTACATGTGTATTTAATTTTACCTTTTGTACATGGAGTACCCATTTGTTTTTGGAGCAACTGCCCTGGCAGTGACAACAAACCTTCGGATTAGGGCAGAACGAGGGCGAAAACAAAAAGCCAGACGTTGTTGAGTTCGGCCCTCGCTGAAAGCTAGGAACGAAGGCAGAGGATTAGATTGCTTATGAAAGAAATGAGGCCTAAATTGCCACAAGAATTCCGGAACTTCGTGAGGATGGACACGGCCTGTTTCTAGGAGCTGCTGTCTATGATAGAAGATGGAATTAGCAAGTGTGACACAGTCATGAGGGAGACTATCTCACCTTCTCGAAAGTAAGAATTAAATAATATGTTTATATGTTTTGTGGTCATTCCAGCCTAGATCACAAATAAAATACCCAAAAACGCCTTGTTAAGATGCAGGCTGGGTGTAACATTACGTTTCCTGGTGACTAGGGAATCTTTTAAGAGTCAGGCTTTTAGCGACTGAACAGCACATCCCACCATTTTAAAAGTTGTTGTGGATGTATGCACTGCAATTTGCAACACTTTAAAGGACCAATACTTAAAGGTGTACTTGTGTTATTTTTCCGAGTTTGAACTGTATATATACGCTACTCAGAGCTTTGCAGTCCTCGTCTGTCGCACTGGGCCAAACTGCAAGGACTTTCCCCCATTCACTGCTAGTTTCTCTTTCCTGGCATCCTGAAATCGAGCAAAAGACGCAATCAAATCAAACATTAACTTTAGTAAACTAAGGCATTACGATACAAATCGAAAATCACCGTATAACGTTATATGCATATTACTCAGAAGAAACGATTTCCGAAGTACCTTAGCCAGTCGGTGTGGCCGAGCGGTTCTAGGAGCTTCAGTCTGGAACCGCGCGACCGCTACGGTCGCAGGTTCGAATACTGCCTCGGGTATAGATGTGTGTGATGCCCTTAGGTTAGTTAGGTTTAAGTAGTTCTAAGTTCTAGGGGACTGATGACCTCAGTCTCATAGTGCTCAGAGCCATTTGAACCGAAGTACCTTATTATGATACAGCAGGTCATACATACACCTTTCCTCGCTGTATGCCTGATTTAAGACTCTTAACGCCTCTTTGCTTCACTTCATTTCTAGAATACGAAGCTATCAACAGAAAAAATCCTTTCACAAACTGTATAAAAGAGTCTACTGAAAAAAAAGTTTCTCTTATGAATTTATGAAACCTGCTTACTGAAAAAAAGAGGAATTCCCCAACACGAAAAATCCCCAACACGAAAATCTGAAATAGCCACTAGCCGCCTAGCAATAAGCAAACAACAAGCAGAAACCACTGTGGTACACCCTTTTACACATGCGCGAGTTATCGTTGCCTACTGCACATGCACAGATTGACGGCAGTTTAGAACTGCTCTCTATTCTGGCGCACAGACAATATGTCTGCTACTTTTCGTAGTTTAACCCGTTCTACCGCTAGACGGTTGTCGCACTATACCAATACCAATCGCGGCGGATCGTCGTGTAATACCCGCTTAAACTACCGTCAGTCCACGCATGCGCACTAGGCAATGATAACTCGCGCACGAGCAGAAGGGGGTACCACAGTGCTTTCTGCTTGTTATTTGCTTATTGTTTCAATAACGAACGTAGGTTTCATAAAAACAGAAAAAAAAATTTAGCAGAAGACTCTCTTCTATAGAAGCAATTTGTGAAAGAATTTTCTTCTATTGATTGCTTCGTATTCTAGAATTGAAATAGAGCAAAGAGGTGCTCAGCGTCTTAATTCACGCATACAGAGAGGAAAGGTGTATGTATGACCCGCTGTATCATACTAAGGTACATCAGAAATCGATTCTTTCTGAGTAATATGCATTTAACGTTATATGGCGATTTTCGATTTGTATCGTAAATCATACGTTTACGAAAGTTCATGTTCGATTTGATTGCATCTCTTACTTTATTTCAGCATGCCAGAAAAGAGAAACTGGCAGTGATAGGGGAGAAAGTCTGTGCAGTTCGGCCCATTGCTGCAGACAAGGACTGCAAAACTCTGAGTAGTATATATATATTTAAATGGTGGGCTGTGCTATTCTGTGACTAAAGGCCTGACTCTTAAAAGATTCCCCAGTAGCCAGGAAACGTAATGTTACAACCAGCCTACAACATAACAGGGCATTTACCAGTACTTTATTCGTGATCTAGGCTGGTACGATCACAAAACATATAAAAATATGATTTAATTATTACTTTCGAGAATGTGAAACAGCCTCCCTCAGGACTGTGTCACACTTGTTAATTCAATCTTCTATCATAGACAGCAGCTTCTCGAAACAGGCTATGTCCATCGTGACGAAGCTCCGAATTTCAAATGGACCTTCGAGCCTCAGTTCTTTCATAAACATCGAATATAATCCCATGCCTTTGTCCCTTCTTTTCAGCCAGGATCGAACTCAATGACGTTTGGTTTTTTGTTTTCGTCGTCGTTCTGCCATAATCCGAAGATTTACTGTCGCTGCCAGGGCAATAGCTCCAAAAACAAGTGGGTCTGCCATGTGCAAATGCTGTATAAATACATATACCTGTGGAACCAAGCGTCATAATATAAAACTAACTGTTGACTCTGTAATTCAGAACAGTAGTAACCTACATAAGAGAATAACAGTTACGTAATAAACAATGATTAAAACAGTTTCTTATGAAATAAGAACCTTGAGTAACATAAATAATTCAAACGGATGATGTTTCAATATGTCACACAGACCCCCTTGCGTTTCGCATGGTAGAACGAACAACTTTAGAAGAGATCAGACAGTTATATCTGAGAATGCAGTTCGTTATAACACATTTTCAAGGATGAATACTCATAATCAGATGGTTGAGAATGTAATTTGTTGATGTAAAATTCATTCATCATTCATACCTACATCACAGCAAAACAGCTGATCGTTTTAATTTAGCTCTAATTATTAATTGTATTAGTTCACAGAAGAAGAGCCTTCTAATCATTTTGCTGCAAATAAAGGATTTTCAGATTGTCATCACTGGAATTGTGGTTTTAATCAGATCAAAACATGCTATGAAAATTGTTTTGGGTTAGGCACATATAAGCATAGTCACTAAAATGGAAATTGTACACTTAACGTCAGGGAAAGCCTTTCTTTCTCTCACATAATATTATCTTCACGAAATATTTGGGTCAGTACAAATGCTGTCTATGCTGTTGTTAGTTTTACATATTCCAGAATACATACCTGACAAGATTTTAAGTAACCATTATATTCAATAATGCAGATTTATTCAGTTAACAAGTCTGTCAAAGGAAATTTCAACAGTGAATATCACACTTAAATAATCATGTAATTTACAGCTCCAGTAGTCTGTCTCACAAATTCTTTATTTCTAAAAAGAAAGATGATGAAACTTACCAAACAAAAGCGCTGGCAGGTCGATAGACACACAAACAAACACAAACATACACACAAAATTCTAGCTTTCGCAACCAATGGTTGCCTCGTCAGGAAAGAGGGAAGGAGAAGGAAAGACAAAAGGATATGGGTTTTAAGGGAGAGGGTAAGGAGTCATTCCAATCCCGGGAGCGGAAAGACTTACCTTAGGGGGAAAAAAGGACAGGTATACACTCGCACACACACACATATCCATCCACACATACACAGACACAAGCAGACATTTGTAAAGGCAAAGAGTTTGGGCATTTTTTGGGCAGAGATGTCAGTCGGGGCGGATGTACAGAGGCAAAGATGAAGTTGAAAGACAGGTGAGGTATGAGCGGCGGCAAATTGAAATTAGAAATTAGCGGAGATTGAGGCCTGGCGGATAGCGAGAAGAAAGGATATGCTGAAGGGCAAGTTCCCATCTCCGGAGTTCTGACAGGTTGGTGTTAGTGGGAAGTATCCAGATAACCCGGACGGTGTAACACTGTGCCAAGATGTGCTGGCCGTGCACCAAGGCATGTTTAGCCACAGGGTGATCCTCATTACCAACAAACACTGTCTGCCTGTATCCATTCATGCGAATGGACAGTTTGTTGCTGGTCATTCCCACATAGAACGCTTCACAGTGTAGGCAGGTCAGTTGGTAAATCACGTGGGTGCTTTCACACGTGGCTCTGCGTTTGATAGTGTACACCTTCCGGGTTACAGGACTGGAATAGGTGGTGGTGGGAGGGTGCATGGGACAGGTTTTACACCGGGGGCGGTTACAGGGGTAGGAGCCAGAGGGTAGGGAAGGTGGTTTGGGGATTTCATAGGGATGAACTAAGAGGTTGCGAAGGTTAGGTGGACGGTGGAAAGACACTCTTGGTGGAGTGGGGAGGATTTCATGAAGGATGGATCTCATTTCAGGGCAGGATTTGAGGAAGTCGTATCCCTGCTGGAGAGCCACATTCAGAATCTGATCCAGTCCCGGAAAGTATCCTGTCACAAGTGGGGCACTTTTGGGGTTCTTCTGTGGAAGGTTCCGGGTTTGAGGAGATGAGGATGTGGCTCTGGTTATTTGCTTCTGTACCAGGTCGGGAGGGTAGTTACGGGATGCAAAAGCTGTTTTCAGGTTGTTGGTGTAATGGTTCAAGGATTCCGGACTGGAGCAGATTCGTTTGCCACGAAGACCTAGGCTGTAGGGAAGGGACCGTTTGATGTGGAATGGGTGGCAGCTGTCATAATGGAGGTACTGTTGCTTGTTGGTGGGTTTAATGTGGACGGACGTGTGAAGCTGGCCATTGGACAGGTGGAGGTCAACGTCAAGGAAAGTGGCATGGGATTTGGAGTAGGACCAGGTGAATCTGATGGAACCAAAGGAGTTGAGGTTGGAGAGGAAATTCTGGAGTTCTTCTTCACTGTGAGTCCAGATCACGAAAATGTCATCAATAAATCTGTACCAAACTTCGGGTTGGCAGGCCTGGGTAACCAGGAAGGCTTCCTCTAAGCGACCCATGAATAGGTTGGCATACGAGGGGGCCATCCTGGTACCCATGGCTGTTCCCTTTAATTGTTGGTATGTCTGGCCTTCAAAAGTGAAGAAGTTGTGGGTCAGGATGAAGCTGGCTAAGGTAATGAGGAAAGAGGTTTTAGGTAGGGCGGCAGGTGATCGGCGTGAAAGGAAGTGCTCCATCGCAGCGAGGCCCTGGACAACGTCAAGGAAAGTGGCATGGGATTTGGAGTAGGACCAGGTGAATCTGATGGAACCAAAGGAGTTGAGGTTGGAGAGGAAATTCTGGAGTTCTTCTTCACTGTGAGTCCAGATCACGAAAATGTCATCAATAAATCTGTACCAAACTTCGGGTTGGCAGGCCTGGGTAACCAGGAAGGCTTCCTCTAAGCGACCCATGAATAGGTTGGCATACGAGGGGGCCATCCTGGTACCCATGGCTGTTCCCTTTAATTGTTGGTATGTCTGGCCTTCAAAAGTGAAGAAGTTGTCGGTCAGGATGAAGCTGGCTAAGGTAATGAGGAAAGAGGTTTTAGGTAGGGCGGCAGGTGATCGGCGTGAAAGGAAGTGCTCCATCGCAGCGAGGCCCTGGACAGATCTGGACTCACAGTGAAAAAGAACTCCAGAATTTCCTCTCCAACCTCAACTCCTTTGGTTCCATCAGATTCACCTGGTCCTACTCCAAATCCCATGCCACTTTCCTTGACGTTGACCTCCACCTGTCCAATGGCCAGCTTCACACCTCCGTCCACATTAAACCCACCAACAAGCAACAGTACCTCCATTATGACAGCTGCCACCCATTCCACATCAAACGGTCCCTTCCCTACAGCCTAGGTCTTCGTGGCAAACGAATCTGCTCCAGTCCGGAATCCTTGAACCATTACACCAACAACCTGAAAACAGCTTTTGCATCCCGTAACTACCCTCCCGACCTGGTACAGAAGCAAATAACCAGAGCCACATCCTCATCTCCTCAAACCCGGAACCTTCCACAGAAGAACCCCAAAAGTGCCCCACTTGTGACAGGATACTTTCCGGGACTGGATCAGATTCTGAATGTGGCTCTCCAGCAGGGATACGACTTCCTCAAATCCTGCCCTGAAATGAGATCCATCCTTCATGAAATCCTCCCCACTCCACCAAGAGTGTCTTTCCACCGTCCACCTAACCTTCGCAACCTCTTAGTTCATCCCTATGAAATCCCCAAACCACCTTCCCTACCCTCTGGCTCCTACCCCTGTAACTGCCCCCGGTGTAAAACCTGTCCCATGCACCCTCCCACCACCACCTATTCCAGTCCTGTAACCCGGAAGGTGTACACTATCAAACGCAGAGCCACGTGTGAAAGCACCCACGTGATTTACCAACTGACCTGCCTACACTGTGAAGCGTTCTATGTGGGAATGACCAGCAACAAACTGTCCATTCGCATGAATGGATACAGGCAGACAGTGTTTGTTGGTAATGAGGATCACCCTGTGGCTAAACATGCCTTGGTGCACGGCCAGCACATCTTGGCACAGTGTTACACCGTCCGGGTTATCTGGATACTTCCCACTAACACCAACCTGTCAGAACTCCGGAGATGGGAACTTGCCCTTCAGCATATCCTTTCTTCTCGCTATCCGCCAGGCCTCAATCTCCGCTAATTTCTAATTTCAATTTGCCGCCGCTCATACCTCACCTGTCTTTCAACTTCATCTTTGCCTCTGTACATCCGCCCCGACTGACATCTCTGCCCAAAAAATGCCCAAACTCTTTGCCTTTACAAATGTCTGCTTGTGTCTGTGTATGTGTGGATGGATATGTGTGTGTGTGCGAGTGTATACCTGTCCTTTTTTCCCCCTAAGGTAAGTCTTTCCGCTCCCGGGATTGGAATGACTCCTTACCCTCTCCCTTAAAACCCATATCCTTTTGTCTTTCCTTCTCCTTCCCTCTTTCCTGACGAGGCAACCATTGGTTGCGAAAGCTAGAATTTTGTGTGTATGTTTGTGTTTGTTTGTGTGTCTATCGACCTGCCAGCGCTTTTGTTTGGTAAGTTTCATCATCTTTCTTTTTAGATATATTTTTCCCACGTGGAATGTTTCCCTCTATTATATTCATATCATTAATTTGAAGCCAACAATCACGTTTGTTATTGTTATCGTTATTGTTATTGTCACTGTTACATTTCGAAGTCTTTTCTGTCGTCTTATTTCCTCCTTCTGTTTTTGCCACCACTTTCTATTCACCTTCTCCTTTTTTACCGTAATCCAGTATACAATTTTATCCCGTCGATATACACTCAATAATACGTAATAATACGTAAATCACTTCCAAACCATAACCAAAAAAAAAATTTTTTTTTTTCCGCTTTGCTGCTATAAAATCCACCGTTTCCAGTCCACAAACAGTTCCTTTCAGCTATTAAACAACCCTTTCGGCAGTTTTAATAACTTTTGCTTTATTTCCATTTCCGTTTTTCTCACATCACCGATCATTTTTAGCCGCTTCCCACAGGTTTTAACGTCATTATTTCTTCATCAAACAATTGTTAGCTTCATTTCCATAATCTGCCACCACCAAACCACTCCTTTTAATACATCCTCACGTAGTTTTTTCGAAATTTTCCCGAATTTCTCCACCCTTTAACGTGTTTTGGCGGCAACACAACCACCTAACCTTTATGCACATCATTATCTACCTACACAAGTTCACCACAGGATCAACATAGCCCAGCCCTAACCAACCCTTTTTCGCCTTTTTTCACACCAGATCTCCATTTGCTTTCTAATTTTACCTTTATCTCTCCCCATATATTTTTTCAAATTTATTCTCATTTTCATTTCAGCCTCGTGTTCCACTTTCCACCTTCTAGTACCATGTCACCCTCACAACACCTTCACAACGACCCCATTAAGTTTTATTTACATTCCCTCCGCAAACATGCCTTCGCCCTAGCCAGATTACACTCCCATATTTTATTTTCTCAGGCTTGTCTGACATTTGGCATCACCCCCAAAGGCCTCACACTTAAAGTTCCCATCTCTGGCTGCAACCCTTCTTTCCATCAGTCCCTATACCAGTTCCAAACCAAACAATCCATTGCCCTCACCCACCTAATCCTTCACCTACACATCCACTCAGCCAATCAACACGCCCATCAACTCCTATCCTTTATAAAAATCCTCAATCTTTCCTCTCCCACATCCACACCTGTTGTTCAGAGCATCCTCCTACAGGCCAACCGCAAATTAGAGCAGCATGCCACCCTCCACCTTAAAAAACTATCCAATCTCCTGGTTTCCCACCTCCGGAAAGGCAACTCACTCACCCTTCACAACCTTTCCAGCAAACCTCAACCTCCTCTCATTGCACACAAACCCAGTCTCTCCCATCTACTCAATCTCCCACTTCCAGCTCCACTCCCTCCAAAACCTCAAAATTCCAATCAACGCAATCTGGAACCACAACACCCCAATTCAGTAGTTAACCTTTCCTCCAAACCTCTCTCCCAATCCGAAACCTCTGTCCTATCCAAAGGCCTCACCTTCAGCCCCACTCCCAGATTTAACCAAACAGCCCTCGTCAAAGATTTACTGTCCTACACCCGTACTCTCTGCTGGAAATATCACTTTGCCACGAAGAAAAATGATCCTAATCCTACTCCTAAGGATCCAACTCCCCAAGACACTATCCAAATTGAACCATGCCTGGAACAGTTCCGTCCTCCGTCACAGTGGGACCCACCTCCTCTTCCTCAAAATCACCCTCTCCTAACCTTCCAGGAATTTCTGACTTCCAGCCTTGCCTCTCAATCCTTTTTAAAAAACCTTAATCCTACTCCCAACATCACCACTGCTGAAGCCCAGGCTATCCGTGATCTGAAGGCTGACCGATCCATCGTCATTCTTCCGGCGGACAAGGGTTCCACAACTGTGGTACTTGATCGTCGGGAGTATGCGGCTGAGGGACTGCGTCAGCTTTCAGACAACACTACTTACAAAGTTTGCCAAGGCAATCCCATTCCTGATGTCCAGGCGGAGCTTCAAGGAATCCTCAGAACCTTAGGCCCCCTACAAAACCTTTCACCCGACTCCATCAACCTCCTGACCCCACCAACACCCCGCACCCCTACCTTCTACCTTCTTCCCAAAATTCACAAACCCAATCATCCCGGCCGTCCCATTGTAGCTGGTTACCAAGCCCCCACCGAACGCATCTCTGCCTACGTAGATCAACACCTTCAACGCATTACATGCAGTCTCCCATCCTTCATCAAAGACACCAACCACTTTCTCAAACGCCTGGAATCCCTACCCAGTCTGTTACCCCCGGAAACCATCCTTGTAACCATTGATGCCACTTCCTTATACACAAATATTCCGCATGTCCAGGACCTCGCTGCGATGGAGCACTTCCTTTCACGCCGATCACCTGCCGCCCTACCTAAAACCTCTTTCCTCATTACCTTAGCCAGCTTCATCCTGACCCACAACTTCTTCACTTTTGAAGGCCAGACATACCAACAATTAAAGGGAACAGCCATGGGTACCAGGATGGCCCCCTCGTATGCCAACCTATTCATGGGTCGCTTAGAGGAAGCCTTCCTGGTTACCCAGGCCTGCCAACCCGAAGTTTGGTACAGATTTATTGATGACATTTTCGTGATCTGGACTCACAGTGAAGAAGAACTCCAGAATTTCCTCTCCAACCTCAACTCCTTTGGTTCCATCAGATTCACCTGGTCCTACTCCAAATCCCATGCCACTTTCCTTGACGTTGACCTCCACCTGTCCAATGGCCAGCTTCACACGTCCGTCCACATTAAACCCACCAACAAGCAACAGTACCTCCATTATGACAGCTGCCACCCATTCCACATCAAACGGTCCCTTCCCTACAGCCTAGGTCTTCGTGGCAAACGAATCTGCTCCAGTCCGGAATCCTTGAACCATTACACCAACAACCTGAAAACAGCTTTTGCATCCCGTAACTACCCTCCCGACCTGGTACAGAAGCAAATAACCAGAGCCACATCCTCATCTCCTCAAACCCGGAACCTTCCACAGAAGAACCCCAAAAGTGCCCCACTTGTGACAGGATACTTTCCGGGACTGGATCAGATTCTGAATGTGGCTCTCCAGCAGGGATACAACTTCCTCAAATCCTGCCCTGAAATGAGATCCATCCTTCATGAAATCCTCCCCACTCCACCAAGAGTGTCTTTCCACCGTCCACCTAACCTTCGCAACCTCTTAGTTCATCCCTATGAAATCCCCAAACCACCTTCCCTACCCTCTGGCTCCTACCCCTGTAACCGCCCCCGGTGTAAAACCTGTCCCATGCACCCTCCCACCACCACCTATTCCAGTCCTGTAACCCGGAAGGTGTACACTATCAAACGCAGAGCCACGTGTGAAAGCACCCACGTGATTTACCAACTGACCTGCCTACACTGTGAAGCGTTCTATGTGGGAATGACCAGCAACAAACTGTCCATTCGCATGAATGGACACAGGCAGACAGTGTTTGTTGGTAATGAGGATCACCCTGTGGCTAAACATGCCTTGGTGCACGGCCAGCACATCTTGGCACAGTGTTACACCGTCCGGGTTATCTGGATACTTCCCACTAACACCAACCTGTCAGAACTCCGGAGATGGGAACTTGCCCTTCAGCATATCCTTTCTTCTCGCTATCCGCCAGGCCTCAATCTCCGCTAATTTCTAATTTCAATTTGCCGCCGCTCATACCTCACCTGTCTTTCAACTTCATCTTTGCCTCTGTACATCCGCCCCGACTGACATCTCTGCCCAAAAAATGCCCAAACTCTTTGCCTTTACAAATGTCTGCTTGTGTCTGTGTATGTGTGGATGGATATGTGTGTGTGTGCGAGTGTATACCTGTCCTTTTTTCCCCCTAAGGTAAGTCTTTCCGCTCCCGGGATTGGAATGACTCCTTACCCTCTCCCTTAAAACCCATATCCTTTTGTCTTTCCTTCTCCTTCCCTCTTTCCTGACGAGGCAACCATTGGTTGCGAAAGCTAGAATTTTGTGTGTATGTTTGTGTTTGTTTGTGTGTCTATCGACCTGCCAGCGCTTTTGTTTGGTAAGTTTCATCATCTTTCTTTTTAGATATATTTTTCCCACGTGGAATGTTTCCCTCTATTAAATTCTTTATTTCATTTCACAAAATTATTAAGTGACATAGACTAGGGCCATTCCATGAAAAGTGAAACTAATATATATATATATATATATATATATATATAACTACCAAATAAGTAGCAACCAGTCGCAAAATCATATTTTCTTTATTTACTTTTGCAAATCGATTTCAACTGATTAACAGCCATCATTGGTGCTACAAATACAAGAATAAAAATAAAAATAATTAACAACAGTGACCAAATGAATAAATGTACATAAAGCAACGTAAAACCAATTAAATGTATATAGACTCATTAAACCATTTAAAATGCACATACAAATTTACCTTTCAACATACATGTTCCCTGAGTAGTAACACTGTCCTAAGCCCAGGTCAAACATAGAGAATTGCGTATGACAACGAGAAACCATAAGGGGGTGCTGCAAAGCAAACCCGCCCTCTATGCAAAAAGATACAGCTAAAATAAAAATGAAAAGAAGAAATGACATACAAAGTGCGGTATTCATTTGGTCACTGTTATTAATTATTTTTATTCTTGTATTTGTAGCACTGATAGTGGCTGTTAACCAGTTGAAAACGATTTGCTAAAGTAAATAAAACATGATTTTGCGACTGTTTGCTGCGTATTTGGTAATTTTAATATAATATTATATATTTTTGTCTTCCTACATATATAGGTTCAAAAGTCAGAATGTATAATTTATGAAATTGTATACTACTTCACATTACAATTGTGTATATATAACATTCTTACTGAAAAGGAACTGATGAAGATTTTCTTGAAGTGGATAAAAATTAATGCTGTTTGGTATAAAATGTATTACTTTGTATGTCATTGGTTTTAATAAATAATTTAGACATCCCCATATAGCTTGAAAACACTTTTTTCATTTTAGAAACATGAGAAAAAACAGTTGAGGGAACACGTTCACTGCCACATCTATAATAAATTAAATGGAAAAGTTTGCTCTATGCATATAATTACTTATTTAATGAAATAAAAATTATTATTCTCTTTTAATTGGCTATTATAGATGAAGTTCCAGTGAAAAATATTTTAAAACATCAATACTGCAAGAAATATTGTTGCAGGTACAAATGCTTGATTTTTCTCTAATGTTTGAGATAATAATAATAATAATGAAAAAGATAAAAAGTAATCATGACAGTGCGGTGGATGAAATCACAAAGTGTGTGGCAGTGAGTGTCACAAACATGTTGATCCATCACAATAGGCCTTCAGTAGAAAATATAATACTTACTAGAACAACTTTTTGTAAAGAGAAACAACAAACAAGTATCCTGGCATAACAATTTTTAAGTGTAAGAATTATTTCAAATGGAACATCCAGATGTTATAATTGATTTATGATTCTTGTTTCTTTTAGATGATGTCTATTTCCTTATTCCAAAATCCCAGCAAATGTTTGCATTTGCACTTATCATGATAGCTTTTGTCTTCTACTGTCCAGCACAGTCAAGAGTATCAGTAATTTTCCAAGGAAAAGCAGACACATTGTAAAGTGACACATCAAAGAACCTTATATATTTGGCACATTCCAGAAATCTGGAAACTTAAAAAAAATGTGAAGAACTCCTGAACTCATTGCCTTCTTGTTCAGATGAACTTATCAGCTAATATCAATGGAATAATGACAAGACAGGAAGAGCAGCTAAAGCGATACTAAAAGGTTCTATACTGTTTTTTTTCAGAATGTTGGACAACAAATTAAAATGTTTTCTTATCTACTGTTTCACCAAAAATAAACTAAGTTTTCTGTGAAAAGATAAGAGCTTAAAATTTTTCAGGTAGCATAATTTAAGTTCTCCAGACAATTTCACCAAGAACTTCACTACTGATAATGAGGATAAAGTGCAGAATGTTCAGTGGAGTACTGGACACACCATTATTTAAACAGAAATAGCCAACACCGTTACAAGGGTAGTTCCATATGCTATTATATCTGATTATTTACAACATGATAAACTGACTGGGCATGCTTTTAATCAGCAAATACTTTAGAACCTAAAAATACTTTAGAACCTAGAAGATAAATCTTCTAATCTTAATATTCTCTCAACATTTCAAACAGCAGGACATAGTAGCCAATATAATTTTCAGCAAAGAGGATTATGCTCTTGTATTAAATTGGCTTTTCTTTTGTACATTTCCTGGAAAAGACCTGCTGCTGTTGCTAGAAGAATGCTGAAGCATCATGTGAAGCAGTGTGTGAAAGCTAGACAAACTGTAATTACTAATCCAACTTTTGAACAATATCCAAAATCTGTAACTGATGAAGTTAATTAACATAAGTTCCAGCAGACGTTGTGAAAATGTATGCAGACCGGTTAAAGCAGCATGGGAGCAATATTGGCTCTTTTCCAAACACTGAAGTCCACGATTTCCAAACCACTGAGATACATAAGTGTAAATAGGTTAGCTGTCTGAGGAAGATGGTACACACTTCCATCTCATAAACTTGTTTCAGACCACAATGTCCCCTCAGGGGCTCAGCATTTGTTTGCTGAGGAGGGTCTTGGCGACCCTAGGGTTCCTGAGCTGGGGACTGGTCAGTGCCACCAGTCTCCTGTCACTGTAAACTCTGGGCTTGCTTCAGCGACCACTGCGCGGCGCGGCAGTGGAATGTTGTGTGTCTCAGGGAATGGGGATCTTGGCTTGACTGCCCGGATTGCGAGGATTATATAAACCTTTATACAAAAAACCTCAATCTCAAGGTGTGCTGCGCACTGAGGAGATGCATGGCTATTGAGGTGGAACATTCATTAGTGGGAAATCTCTGGGGAACCTTGCCGCACCTCAGTTGTGTAAGGCTTACTCCGGCATGCTGGCCTCTGTCTGAGTGGACCCTTATTTCCCTAGCCGCTGGTGAGACCGAAATGGAGCCTCAGAAATCTTCATTTCCCCCTCCCAGTGAAAAAGGTGGGTCACTGGAACGTACTAACACCCCAACTAATAAGAGTGCTCAGGTAGCCAGCCCTCCAGATGTGAGAGCAAGGCAGCACACAGCAGTAAAGAGTAACAGAACACAGGCTAGTAATCAGAATGTGTTTTAATAATAAAAAGCAAAGAAGGTAGTTTTCAGAAGGTCTCGCCATTTTACATCCAGAAGGAATTGCTAGGACTTTAAAATCTGTAAAGAGGTTGTGAAATGGGACACTGTTGGTTGAAACATCTAGTTCCCAACAAGCTGTTAACCTACAGAGTGCTGAGTGCCTGGGTGAATATTCCATCGATACAGAGCTCCACAGCACTCTGAACTTCAGCAAAGGTGTTGTGTCATGTAGGGAGCCCACCCGGTTAGATATGCGGTCTAATGCACAACTTTCCAGATTGGGAAGGAGTGCCTGGTCCCTAGCATGACGCCGCCTGGCAGACTTGTGTCGAGGTCCAGTGAGCCGGCCAGTCTGTGGATGGTTTTTAGGCTGTTTTCCATCTGCTTCAGTGAATGCGGGCTGGTTCCCCTTATTCTGCCTCAGCTACACTATGTCAGCGATTGCTGTGCAAACACGTTCTCCACGTACGTGTACGCCACCATTACTCTACCAGGCAAACATAGGGGTTACACTCATCTGGTGTGAGACGTTCCCTGTGGGGGACCACTGGGTGCTGAACTGCACAATAACCCTGAAAGAATGGTTTGGTATGGGGTGGCGGAGGGGTGAAGTGGACTGCGGTAGTCATCGTGGGGTTGTGGTCCATGGCAGCTGCGGCGGGGATGGAGCCTCTATGTCGTTTCTAGGCCGCCAGCTCACATACAATACATTACAATATAATCATGTAGGGATCTTGTTGATGTACCACTCGAAGACCTGAAGAGTTAGTGGGCTCCAGTGGGAATTGTAGATGTTCAGAACATTATGAAAAGGGTGGATGGAAATCTGGTGAAGTCTGACTCCTTCATTCTTACCTTCAACATCTCCAAACTCCCAGAGAACGTCAAGGCAGGCTTTCTTCACCTAAACATATGGCCAAGCCCAATGTGTTGTTTTAAATGCCAGCATTTCGGGCATACGACCCTCGGGTGTAAAGGAGAAGTGACATGTGGCAACAGCAGTAAGGCTGCTCATGAAGGAGTTGGTTGCTAGTCTCCAGCTAAATGTATCAGTTGCTCTGGACAATACCCTGTTTGGAGTAGGGACAGCAGAATCTCTCTAGAGGAACGCAAGATACAGGAAATAAAAACAACTACCATTCTTCAGAAGCCTACTCCGAAATCTGATGCCTCTATGCAAATGGAGGTGGTGCACAAACACCTGCACATGTCAGTGCACTTGCAAGGCAGCAAATGTTCCAACGCCTGTAGCCCCCCTACAACAGCAGACAAAGGTACAGTGGTCAACTTGAGGGACCCCCTGGCACCGCCTGATCCTGCTCAGAAGCCCAGCAGCGCCCTTACCACTCCTCCTCTGGCTCAAATAAAGGTCACAAAACCGCGAAAAAGCAACTGCAATGCAGCAACAGCAAGTGAAGTCCAGTGGTAAGGCATCCGACCATGTCGATCTGATTCTACATGATGCTTCATCTGACTTTTCCCCAGAGCTGATGGAGTATGAGGGATGTGTGGGGCAATCATCTCGACCCACGACTGCCCCTCCACCTGCTCCAGTCTCCCCACCCGACGGAGAGACAGGATGAAGGTGCTACCCCCATGATAGATGGTTCCCATACTTCAGTGGAGTTTGCAGGGGTTCAGGATGCATGTGGAGGAAGTTTGTCTGCTATCTCAAGGTAGACCACTGTGTCTGTTCCTCCAGGAGACTCTTTTCCATCAATTATACACTCCTGAGCTTTGGGGCTATGTCCTCCACAAGAAGGATGACCTGAGTGGAGAGAGAGCTAGAGGAGGAGTTTGTATTTTCGACCTTACCGACTACCACTCCTCGCCTCTTTCCCTAAAAACGAATTTACAAGCAGCTGTCATATCAGTACACTTGCGTCATCCATTGACAATATGTTGTCTTTACTTGCTGCCACATGATGCGCTTGACAAAGAGGCTCTCGACGACCTTCTTACACAGCTACCCCACCCCTTCATATTCTGTGGTGATTTTAATGTACACAATGTACTCTGGGTCTCTGCAACTACCTGTCCCCGGGGGAGAGCACTTGAGAGACTTCTCATGTCATCGTTTGTGTACCTGCTAAATACAGGAAAAAGCACATACGTTTGCACTGCAACTGGGTCGTTCGCTGCCATCAATTTCTCGCTTTGCTCTCCAGCCCTTGCTCACATGGCTCAATGGGAAGTGGTCGCCGACTTGCATGACAGTGATCACTTCCCCATCTGAGTCCACTTGCCAGATGGGGTGGAACCCGACAGGAAGCCACCGCGATGGGTGCTCCGTAGAGCAGATTGGACACTTTGCAGACAGCTAGCCCAGTTTGAACACTGTGCCGATGTTGAGGAATAGGTGGATCATATTACCAAAATGATCCACCATGCTGCTGCAGCATCCATTCCACAGTCCACAGGACAATAGAAGAGGCACCTTGTCCCTTGGTGGAGTGACAAATACCACTCTGCAATCAGGACTAGGCATGCGGCTCCACGTAGATTCAAGTGCCAGTCAACTGCGGAGAATCTTGCAGCCTTCCAGGTAGGGAGGGCAAAGAGAGCAAGAGGAGGTTATAGCAACAGTTCCTGAACACCATTACTCGTTCCACAAAGAGTTCTGTTGTATAGGAGACCATCAGGCGAATTTCTGGGAGATGTGGGAGGTGCCCCATGGCTGCTGTAATGGGGAATGGAACTCTCCAAACCAATCTGCAAGGCATTTCCCATACGATGGTGGCCTATTGTACCACAGTTACTGCAACTGCCAGTCAGGCTCCAGCTTTCCAGCACCATAGAGCGATTGCTGAAAGGGACAGTTTGGATTTACGGTCCGCCTCTGATAAAGATTACAACTGCCCATTCTCCATCCAGAAGCTGGATTCTGCATTTTCTTCGGCTCATGACACATCCCCTGGTCATGTCAGAATCCATTATAGTATGCTGTGGCACTTCACCAACCGAAACAAAAGGTACCCTCCTCACACTTTTTAATGCCATTTTGGCGTCAGGTCACTATCCTGACTTGTGGTGTGAGGCCTTTTGATTTGATTCCTCTTTTAAAACCTGGGAAGGACAGTATGCACCCGAGTAGTTACCACAGTGTTGCCCTCACTAGCTGCCTGGGAAAGACCTTGGAGCGGGTGGTCAACCGCCGCCTGGTCTGGATGTTAGAATCCAGGCAACTCCTTAGTCGCTTTTAGTGTGGGTTCAGGAAGTATCGCTCCTCCTTTGATAACCTGGCCTTCCCAGAGGCGGCTATACAACAGGCTTTCCTGCACCGGCATCACCTTTTAGGTATATTTTTTGACATCGAGAAGGCCTCCGATACTACTTGGAGGCACCTTATCTTCGAGCATACTCACGACTGAGTTTTTCGTGGTTGTCTTCCCATTTTTATTCGTTCCTTTCTCTCGCCACGGTATTTTCGATACCGAGTCGGTGACGTCCTGTCTGATCGCTTTGAGCTGGAGAACGGTGTCTGTCAAGGTAGTGTTTTAAGTGTGACTGTCTTTGTCGTAGCTATTAATAGTATTACGTCGGCAATGCAAAGTCTTGTCCAGTGTTCTTCGTATGTGGATAACTTCTCTGTGTTTTTCTCGTCTTCCAGCCTTACCACTACAACACGTCAGTTGCAACAAATTCTTCGACGTTTGGATGAATGGGCGCAGAAGAGTGGTTTTAACCGAGAAGTCTGTGTGTGTTCTTTTTTACCGTTCTCATTCAATTTTAAACTTTCCCGAGCTGAAGATGAGGGGCACTGTTATTAATTTTACAGGTTTCTCAGCCTTATATTTGACAGCAAACTTACATGGTAGCCACTTCTTAAGGACATGAAGAAACGGTTGCTTAAGGATCTCAATATTTTAAAATTTCTTAGCCACACTACATGGGGAGCAGACAGGACTTGTCTGCTTCGGTTTTATAGGGCAGTTGTGCGATCTCGGTTCGATTATAGGTGCACAATGTTGGGGTCTGCGAGACCTTCTTATTTGAAAATGTTGGACGTGGTGCATCATGAAAGCATTCAGTTGGCCACTGGGGCGTTCAGAACTAGCCCCATACCAAGCCTGTGTGCAGAGGCTGGTGAACCGCCATTTCATGTGCGGCGGCGGCTACTTACGGTGCGTCAGGCGTATGAAACTTTGTCCACACCATACACACCTACGTACCATACCGTTGTTCGGCTTCCACTGTCACGACTTTTTCATACCCGGCGACGTGCAGTGAGGCCCTATGGGATTCGTGCACAGGATTGTCTTTTAGAGATGGACGTGGCTATCCTTGGTGTTTTACGTCGAGGTTGGAGCAGATTTCCACCTTGGCTCCTCCAGAGACCCAGACTTATTTTAGATTTGAATAATTTTAAGAAGAATAGTAAATCAGATTTTACATACCAATCTCTGTTTTTTAACATTTTAGATATGTACCACGGTCGTCTACACTGATGGCTCCAAACAAGGGCATTCCCTAGGCTGCTCTATAGTGTTCCCAGGATTTGCTTTCCTGTCGAGTATACCGTTTTTGCAGCGGAGTTCCACGCGATCGTGAAGGCACTGGAGCAGATGCGTCGTCTTCTAGGCAAACGTTTTCTCATCTGCTCCGCCTCCCTTAATGCCTTACAATCGTTTTAGAACCTGTACCCAGCAGAGGAGTTGGTTCGGCTCATATTTGACCAACTGTACTTGCTCCACCGGTGGGGTAAGCAGGTGTCATTCTGCTGGGTGCCTGGTCATGTAGGAATATGGGGCAAGGAACAGGCCGATCGGACTGCCAAGGAGGCCTGCATAGGACAGGATGTGGCACTGTGTCCTATTCCCTTGCAGTCTGTCGTTTCTGTTCTACACAGGAAGTGCATGCAGTTGTGGGAGGAGGAATGGCTGGCAGTGACGGCCAATAAGCTTCGGTTGGTGAGGTTAACAACCTGGCCATGGCGTTTCTCCTGCCAGTTGCTCAGGCGGGAAGAGGTGGCCCTCACTCGTCTTCGGATCAGGCACTGTCCTCTCACAAATAGATTTCTATTATGGTGGGAGGATCCCCCGTTTTGTGATGCACGTGGTGTGCACATCTCTGTTCACCACATTTTAACAGAGTATATTTTATACCGTGATGCAAGGGCAGCAGCAAAAATTCGCTGGGATCTGTCCTCTATTTTAGCTGATTATGAGACGATATTAATCCAGGTTTTAAAGTTTTGCGATGTGTCTGGACTCTGGTCTAAAATTTTAGGCTGGAAGTCTTAGTATGTTGCCGAGTGGCTAGCACCTCCTTCTTTTACATGCGGTATGCCAGCTACATCCATCTGCTATATCGTTTTTGCTCCTTCTACCACTTTCTTCCTGTGTCGTTCATCATTTACTACTGATACCATGCTTAGTCCCCTGCCTTGGTGTGGGTCCACATAGCTTTCCATCTTTTGTTATATATGTTTTACTTGCTGTTTTATCTTTCTGTGCTGGGTATTTTACTGACACTTGTCGCAATCCTTTTTTTTTGCGTGGGTGCTAAAGTCCTTGTCATTGGACGCCCTTAATAACGTCTCTATCCACACCACAATGTAGAAAAAGATATGCCCATGAACCCTTACATTATCAGTTTCAATTATGAGAAATTTTTGGAGCCTATTTGTCAGTGGATTAATATTAAACTTATTCCTGATACACTTTTAAGTACTGAAACAATTTCTTCATCCATATAGTTCTTCTTTTGCAGTGCCTTCATTTAAATTAGTGTTTTGCTTCTTGAGGCGACAATACTTTTTTTTCTGAGGAAGCTTTATTTTCTTACAGTACTGGTTTTCTTCACACACTGTGTTCAATTTTCTCTTTAGATAAGTAGTAGGGTCACCATGTGGTGTGTGCATGTACTGATGGGACCATATTCTGGCAATACTAGAAAACAACCTCCTTGACTGCAACCAAGGTGCTTCTTCGTATTTTACTGTCCCTGGTAATTTGTCGACAAAACAGATATTGCACTAAACTAATTTGGGGCATTTCTGTCGAATGAGCACGTAAAACTCCGCTTTAACCCATTACTGGCCATTGTCCCTCTTTTGGGATGCGTATATTTTACTTATTTCTATGTAAGCAATGGAGCTTTTAGCCTTTATTGTTGCACCTGTAGGTTCAACTAACTGCTATAGTGCCTGCAAATGTAAAATAAATTACTTTTTTCTAAGTTCTTCACGTCAGGAAAATTATAAGTTTGCCGATTTTTTGTTCTCGCACTTGGCAGCACTCCTGGTAGTTCCTGGACGACAATGAGCTGTGATTTAGTTGTCTGGGCGTGTTTGTTATGAACATATGGATGTCCGTGTAAGATAAAGTATACTTCAGATTTTTCAAGTATGTGCAATATCGATATATTTTATGTGTCCCAATAATGGGACAATGGCATGTCACACTATCATTTATTGTTGATGTGCCCTATTCTTGTATACACGTATTATACATAGAAGAATTGCATTTTACGTTCTTTATATCTGCTTTTTTTTCATGTTCTATTCGAATTTCAAGATTCCAACAGGATAAAAACATGCCGCGTGGACTTACACTTGAAGAAATTCTAGCAGAACTAGCGAACCATCAAGAGAGTGACGATGAAGATGATGACATAGAATTGCCGATTATTCCACCTGATGCAGATGTAATAACAGATGAAGAAGACATTGACAAAAATGTATTGAACAATGAGTCTGTTGTACAAGATGAAGCCGGTACTTTAGAGAGAAGCTCTCACTTTTGGATGTCCGACAGAGAATAATGATGTTTTACCTATCAAAGAAAACAGGATCAGTACCAAAACGCAGAGGACCACAATGAAGCAAACTGATGGGAGAACGGGTGGGCATAGATGTACGACTAGATCCAGGAAATCATTTCATTGTGTCAAGTAAAACACAGAAGAGATGTGCTTACTGCAAGAAAAAAACAACAAAAATTTGCGATAGGTGCAATGTTGGTGTACACGACAAGTGTTTTGCTTCATTTCATACTAAATAAACATTCAATAATATTAAAACATTCTTTATTTATTGTTTGTGTTGTTTCTTACAACATTATGTATGGAGAATAAGGTTGTGAATTTGGATAGCGCATTTGGCCAATGTTCCAAAAACGGGACGGTCTGTAATTTTTGTTCTAATAAACTGAAAATTTTCAAAACAACTTTTTATTCAGTTAAACACTCAATGTAACGTATTTATGTATAATAGTTTGCAAAAAATGATCCGATAGAGTTTTGGCCAGTAATGGGTTAAAAATTATTTTGTTCTTAACTGAAAACAAACCGACGCTTTCCATCGACTCCACACGAAAGGTGTGTTGAGCAGTATGTCCTTGCGCTAATACAACTACACAATGCACAAAATAAATAGAAAACATCTGTCGAAATACAAGAGAAAATGCGGCGTATGACTCTCAGGAGAGACTCCATGTATATTTAAATAGACTTTGTACCAACAGACTTACCTCAAGCTTCATTTACAACCATTGATGACAGGTTATAAGTAGTGAGACAAGGGGGACGCTACCCCAAATCCAAGATGGCAACCGTGACGTCACAGACACACCCCCTGCGACGTCATTCAAGATTGCAGCCGTGACGTCACAGACACACCCCCAGTGATGTCAATCAAGATGGCGGATTTTGGCGAGAAGTTTGAATTTTAGCGGGAAGATGGTCAATTGGGCTACCTCCACTAACCTAACCTCTCCCCAAAAAATTGGCGCCAAGTTCAAATTCCAACAGGATAATGCATGACACCCCTGTTATCTCTACTAAGCAAGGAAAATGGCGGGAAAAAAGTACTTGTCTTTATTATTTAACCAATTTCAAGCAGGTAAGAAAAGGGGTTCACTATACTTTCAACTACCTAGTTTCAACTACTTTTCAAGGTTCAGACCGCCACCTCTTCCTAGGAACCGGCGCCGAGTTTGAATTCTGGCAGTAAAGAAAGGTCACTTCCGCTTTTGCTACCGACCTAAGAAAACTGTTGCAAATGAAGCTCACCACCACTAACCTAAGCTTCCAGGCCGCAACCTCTTCCTAGAGGTTTCTGGTAAAAGGACTCAGCCCGCACTAGGGTGCTGGAGGCAATTTATTGGGGCAATTTATTTAGGGATGCAGTATATGTATCACAGAACACTTGCTCTGACATGCCCCACATCATACAGACCTGCAAACTACTCCTACATAACTCATCTATAACGCTCTACTCACGCACTTCCTAATTGTAAACTATCAAAAATAATGCCTTGCACAGCCTACAGACATGCGAACCACTCATAAAGAATGCGATGCATTTACGTCCAGATAGCCAAACAACTCGTAAATTCTCAAAATAATAACCCATCTAAAAGACTCTGCTTGCTAATCGTCAACTGTCGAAATCATACACCAGCCTTTATTTAAAGAATTAGAGACAGCATCACCACCCAATGTATTCGCCACTGAGTCCAGAGCCCAACTGACTTATTTCATATCGATGCCACTAGAGGATGCTTAAGTGACGTCAGGTGACGACGCAAGTACCATAATATAAGGTGGCGCCACCTAGTGGGTTCACCACAAGTTCCAGACCCCAACTGTCTTAGTACATTTCGTCGCCGCACAGTAAACGCCTATGTGACACCAGATGATGACGCATGTAGAGTTATCCATGATGGCGGCAAACAGTGTGTTCTCCATGAGGTCTAGTACTCAGTACTCAGTACCACCAGCAGAGGACGGTGTCGTCCTTTTCGTGATGTAAACCAAGATGATGTGGAAAAATGGTGGGAAAACGACTCAGCCTGCTCTGAGACGCTGGGGAGAGTAGGGATGGAGTACGCTCTATTTATTTTCAAACAACTTATTTAAGGATGGAGTATATCTATCACACTGATACAAAACATCCATCCTGATGTGCCTGGGGTCATGATGCATAGCCTACAGATACACACCCTACTCATTATTACAGTACACAATAGTAAACTGCTCCTAAATAATTCTTCACACTGATGTGTAGACACGCTCAGTACTCGTAAACTGTCCAAATAGCGCATAGCAGGGCCTACAGAGCGGCTCGCGAAATATGCAATCAACACGCGCAAGCACACTCCACCACCCCTGTCCAGTACACAGGAGGTAGCGATAAGACACATTCGTCAGGTGTCAAACCACGCGCAGCCCCTGCTCGGCTTCCGCAAGCATGAAGTGGCAACACCGCCTTTCGTACGTAACATATGAGAAATTTCTGTCTGCTAGACACCAATGATAACGCGATCACACGTACGGTCGAAGCGGCCGTCAACTGTCAAACCACACACAGGCCCCCGCCTGCGTCCGGCAAGTGGCAGCATCTCATTTATACTTCATTTCTGAGAAATTCCTATCCAAATACGTGTTCACCTAGACACAAGTGTTTACGTGATCTGACGGGAGTGCAGCTGCGAGCTGCCCCCGGAAGCAGGCGAAAGTTGTATGTAGCCACCATTGATGACGCGACCGGACAGAGGCGGGGCTTATTTACATGGCATGCACTGCAAGCAGGACCACGCGCGTGGGGCCTACCTCGCTACCCTCACTCTAACTGTGGTCCAGCGAAGACGCTGCTGAATTCCATTCCACAATAGCAGAACCTGCTTTCCCCTTAGTGATTCTAACGGACCATAAGTGACGTTTGACTGATGCTTCACCTCGGGTAGCTACATACCACCGCAAACGCATTTAGCAACATTATCATTCTTATACTCAACTCACATTGCTATCTAAAATAATAACCAAGTCTAACTCTACTAAATACCATAGCCCCCCCAGAAATACTTAATGTGCGCTTTTGTACTAGTTTTTGTATTCTCTCAGCTTTTATGCATGTAAATTCAAGCCCTAACAGAGCCTCATTACGAAAATAACGCACAATAACGTCAATGCAGTCTTCCTCGGAGGCCTAACCCCATCACGTTATACCAATCCTGCTCTCAACATACGCAAATGTTCGCACAGCTGTGTAGAGGCTCCCATATCCCAGCACAAAGCATGTTAATGAATCCAACATTATCATTTGCTCTAATCCAATTTACTCGCCGAATTACTGATGCCGCCAGTTTCGAAGCACCATACACCTATTCCTTCTCGGACTTCCAGCGGTTATTTTACATAGATCGCTAAATTGCATTGACTGTTAAACCCGCAAAGTTCTCTCCACATTATCAAATGCATCAAAATGGCCACTCCAACAGAACCTGTTTACGAAAATATCGACCAATCCAGTCTTCCTTCTGGACATGACATGATAGCCTTCCTCCTCTTAACATACACAAATGTTCTCACCGCTCCTATATCCCACCACAATCAGTCGAGCATTCTCATTGGCTCCTATCGAATTTACCAGTCAAATTATTAACGCCGTCGGTATCGAAGCACCATCCACCTTTTCTTTCTGGGGCTTTCTGTCGTTATTTTGCAAAAATTGCTAAATTGCACCGACAGTTCCCTCAATCTATCCGCCCCCCCCCCCCCCCAAACCTGTTCTTTCTTTCTACAGACGCTACATTCAGCGGTAATAAACTATTTTAGACTGATCACCATTTTGCACCGACAATTAATTTGTCTACAGGTCAACAAATACATACGATACTCGCAATAATATTGGAGCTCAAATCGATCTCCAACCAGGGAATATATCAATGAGTACCGTGTCGATCTAGTAAACATACAGCTCACATCCCCCACCATTCAAAATCACCTCTTTTACATCAGCGACCCGAAGTCACTTTCACAACTGTTCTACAAATTCGCGATCTTTTCCTCCCCTCGAAACAAACGCGTTACTGTCTCTGCTTCCTTGCCGCTCGTTTTTCTATGCACATCTCCAGACTCGGGAATTTCAAGAACACACGTATTTTCACCATAATATTATACCACTTTCGCTATACTTCGCGATATCAAGTACACAGCAGTAGCCTCCCGATCGCTAACGCAACGTAATTCCCGACATATAGACTCAAAATCATTTCTCTGCAAACACGAAACTTAAGCTATATGGAGCGTCTTCTAGACCGCTGATTAACTAGAAAGAAACACATGAAAAACCATATTTCCACCTGCAAATACCAATCCCGCTGATCTAACATACTCCAAATCATCCATATAATTTACAGGCCAACTAAGGTCTTTCCCATGTCTAGAGAACAGGCAAAAGTATATCCCACACACCACATTCGATCTTCTCTCAACTAAATAAAGACCCTGAATGTGCACGAACAGTCAACTGAACAATTTACACAGGAGCGAATAACACCCATCACAATCAGACCATCTTCTCAAAGTTCCACTTGATCACGAAAGCCACCCAACACATACTAAGTATTAGTTCGCTATCTGCCCACTTAGACAAGGGCAAAGTTAAGTCATATACATTCCTACAATCCAACAGGCCTCTGCATTCGCACGGATGCTGCTGTTAACAGGAGACATCAATCATTACCACCACGGACTTTCATACACGGAATCATACCGGAAAACCGGTGGCATATATGTTTATCATTATACTTACAATTAAATGTTACGATGGCGCCCTCAATTGAACAGCATCCGAGAATGAGTGAAGTATCGGAAATACACCCTCTTGTCGGCAGTGGCTCTGGAAATAGCTGTACCGTCCTTACAACGACATACTCCCCCCATTGCTATCACAGTACTCCAAGTCAAATCCTTACCTTCCCTACAACAGGGCATACTCATCTCGTTTCCACAAGCACACATACTTTATAAACCTGATGCTCAAATGCGAACATATCACGCACCCACCTATAATGGTAAGTGTATTACTTCGTCAATAACTGATTGCTTACCATAAGAAATAATACCGATCGAAAATCAGCGATGGACATGCATGTCTCTTAAGTTCTTTTTTCGAGTCCTACCACTGTGTCCTAGAAAGAGACACATAATCGGTGACATGTTAAAGAAAAAAAAAACCTATCCCAGCAACAAGAGCATGTTATTGTCACAATCAGTCTTGGTTTTACAGGTGCACACAAGTATCCATGTTAAAACCTATACCCTCATTACGAATCGATGGCCGGCCGAAGTGGCCGTGCGGTTAAAGGCGCTGCAGTCTGGAACCGCAAGACCGCTATGGTCGCAGGTTAGAATCCTGCCTCGGGCATGGGTGTTTGTGATGTCCTTAGGTTAGTTAGGTTTAACTAGTTCTAAGTTCTAGGGGACTAATGACCTAATCAGTTGAGTCCCATAGTGCTCAGAGCCATTTGAACCATTTGAACGAATCGATGTACGACATTACCTCCGAATGAGGTCGTTTTTTCTGGACAAGTACCGTGATGATGATCGTAGGAATATGTATTATCAGCCAAGGATGCAGCCTGGATAAAATCACTCAACTTTGAAAGTGATTTGGCTCAGGAATGTGGTATGCTAGCGCTATTTGCGACTCCATCACACTGCACCCGATTAGATAATTGATTATTTTTTGCAACGCATTCTGTCTCGAGACCATATCAGACGTTCCGCTATATATCCGCTGAGTTATAGCCAATGACAGACAGTAGATGATGTGCTGATTGAGGTTGTAAGAAGAAAAATGTACACTAATTTCTCAGAACTCTAACGTTACTCTATATGTTAGAAATTACGTCCATTCAAATACTGCTGAGAGAGTACGATAACTAGTACAAAAGTGCACGTTAAGTATTTCTGGGGGGTCTATGGATGTGTGTGATGTCCTTAGGTTAGTTAGGTTTAAGTAGTTCTAAGTTCTAGGGGACTGATGACCTCAGAAGTTAAGTCCCATAGTGCTCAGAGCCATTTGAACCATTACATACCAGTTTCATTACTGATACAAAAGGGGTTCAATAGGGCACCCATCAGTGTCCAGAAGAATCTTACAGCATAGGTTTGCGTTCCGCACAGCAGAACGAAGCATGTCCATAGGTATATTGGCTACCTCTCTTGATATGCTGCATTTCAGATCAGCACATGTGTGGATGTTCTCCTGTTAAAACCCTGTCCTTCAGGTAGCCCACAACCAGAAATCACAGGGAGTGAGATTATGTGATTGGCTGATAATTCGATCGTTTCCAAATGTGTTTCGGAGAAGCAGGTGAAATTCACGAGGGATGTGCAGTGATGCCTCATGTTGCATGAAAACTGTTGAGTTCAATGTGTCTCTTTCCTGTAGGGCGGGTATGATGTGCAGTTGAAGCACATTGAAAAAAAAAAAACACTGGTTGTCACACTGAACGTCTTTGGTCCTTGAGCGCCAACCTGTTCAAAAATGAACGGGCCAATGATGAACATAGCCGTGAAGCAATACCATGTGGTGGTGTGTTCACCATACAGAAGAATTTCATGCACAGTTACTGAAGGTGAAGCTCCCCACCCTCGGCAATTCTGTGTGTTCACCTCAATTGTCGGAGGAAAATTATTTCTGTTTGCCCACAGGATGGTCTGGGGCCAGCTCTCGTCATCTCCATTCTTTGCGAGAAAGTGGAGAACAAAGTCAACACATCGCTGTCCGTCCTATGGTGCAAGCTGCTGTACGATGTGGATCTTGTACAGGTAACTTCTGAGAATGGTTCAGAGCACCTTCTGTACAGAGGACCATGGGATGTTCAACTGTCGTGACACAACACGCGCACTGCCTGACAATCGCGAATTGAGTATAGCGTTGTCTGCCATAGCAACAAAGATTTTACCAATCATCATTGGTGCAACCGGTCGTTTTCCTCTTCCTGGAGGGACGCCCTGTTCTCCAGTTGATTCGAACTTCTTCGTCATGCTCCGCGCAGCAGGTGCAGAAAGAGGACCCTTCCATAATCCTTTCATCTGGCGATATTCTCGAAGTGTAGCTACAGCAGTACTGTTGTTTTGGTAATAGAGCTTCACCAATAATGCCATGCTCCTTTTGCCCAAGCCCATGTTAATCAGTCAACAAGTGTACTGCGGCTGGTCATGTATGTGTGATTATGAATCACGATGACTGATTACGGCACCTGGTGGCCATAGTTGGAACTGGTCGGTGGCGCTCCGCCGCATGGAAATCATGCTCCACATACCCCGGACATTAATGCTACCAAATTTGGTACTCGTACGCTAATTAGTTTCCGTGTTATACAGTTTTAAATATGGAAAGTTTAATTATAACCACCCGGCATGTCATTCGGGGGATTTAGTGTTTTGTCCAAAGATGCTAGAATTTTGTTTTGTTTTCGTTGCAACATCAACAAAGAAAATATCTTTGGGGGCTGTCAGATACAGAGTTTGACCAGTGTTGAATAGTTGTTGCTCTGCGTATTGTGTGGGGTGTTGTGTAGGATGGCGAAACGTGCAGTCTGTGGGACGATGCCCAGCTTATTAAACAATTCTGTTGAAGATAAGAATTTTTCGAAGATAGATATTACGACCGAAGAAGTGAGAAATATAGAGCTGTTGATTTAGTATGTGCACAGTGTTTAACTTGCGACTGTTCTATATCACATCGTTTTTCACTGTTGCAGTTTGTTATTGGAAGATCATTACAGTCGTCTTTCGTCATTCCCGATCCAACACTGTCAAGGCGACATTGTACATTTCGGTACTCGGGCGAACAGTGGAGTGTCACAGATGAGGTATGAGCTGTACAAATGTTATTCGTACAATATAGTTTCTTACCTGAGAATTTTTATGTTTACTCATAGTGATTGGGAGGATTCACCACATTCTTCCACCCTGTCAGTTTGAATTGTTAATATAACTGTATCTTCAACGGAGGTGCTATGGACACACCGATACAGTTGTCCAACATTGGAATATTGTTAGCGTTATATACGCGTTTCTTTCATTGCATTTGGTAAGATCTCCGTATCACACGGGTAATTTATGATATACATTTGAAATTGCAACTGCGTTGTCTCCCATTTTACTACAATGGGTAGGTTATCAGAGTGTGTTATAACTATTTCAGTTATTTTTGTGGCATAGTTAGATTCGTCAAAGGGAAGTGCAGATCATTTTTTCATCTGGCGTTGGTTAACCTCTCTGTTACTCTGAAACTACTGTTGATGATCACAACTTATTTCTTCTGTGAATAAATGTATTGTGTGGCTGTGATTGATATTCCTAATTGTTTAAACAGTGTCAGAAAGATATAAATGTGTTATCTTTACAAATAATTCTAATTTATTTTCTTTCGTACAATGAATTCTTTCTGCCCAAGAGAAGTTACCCAAGTATTATAAAATAAGAGTTCGGTGAATGAAATGATATCAAAAACTTATTGTTTATTATGTCGCCAATGTCTGCAGTTCTGATGGCAAAAGGAACTGAATCGAATTGTTTTATCAGGCCTGTTCTACAGTTTTTTCCAATCTAAAATATCATTAATATGCAGTCCAGGGACCTAGAAATTTATACACTGTTTATTATTTTTTATTGGTGAACTACATTCATGGTACACGTTAATTTTGACACTGCAAATGTGGGTAAGCTATGTTTATTTCCAAAGTTTAATGCTACTCCACTGTACAGTCTTCAACAAAAACTTCATACAAGCTACTGTTTTCTGTATGGATGTTTCTTGATCCATTTGCAAATAATTCTTGTATCATCTGCAATTTTGCCTCTTAATTAAAGTAAAATGGTTGAACATCAACAGCAATGGGCCCTTGATCGAACTGTTTGGGATGCCCATTGTGATTTCTCCCCACAAAGAGACTAGCCTATGTCATCCCTGTTTGTATTACTGAAGTATCCTATAGTATACGTTTCAGCAACCTCATTTTCAAATAGGAACGAAACCCCACTCGTTGAACCATGTATCCTATGAAATATTCATGTGTGTAATAGAATATAATCATTAACCCAATCAAATGCCTGTGATTTATCACAGCAGATTCCCATTGATTATATGTAATCATTATAGTTTTTCTTATTTGCTTAGCGAAAGTATAAATAGCTTTCTCGGCAATGCTTGAGATACATAAGCTGTGATTAAGCATCTCATTACTACCCATGTGGATAAGAACCTTACAGGTAACCACCATAAAAATTTTGATAAGTGATGTAAGAAGTTATACTGACTGGTAGTTACTGACATTTGTGGAGTCACTTTTCTTATAGGGAGCCAAAATGACATACTTTAATATGTCTAGGAAAACTACCATAAACTAATTATGTGACAGAACATATCAAGGGTCAATGGAGGTGTCCGATCCCACCTATCCCTTTGACCCGTGACATACGGGTGTTGTGTTATGTAATTCATTATGGCGCCGAGTTTAGTTTATGAGTTGGTTGTGTTTGTAGATGTTGTCTTGTCGTGTTACGGCGCATAGTTTACTTTGAGTTGGTTGCATTTGTAGATGTCATCTTGTAATGCTTCTTTCCCTGTTTCCCTTTTAAAAATACTTCATATTGATTTAATTTTTCACACCTCCTCTTCAATTTCTGATAACATGTATGTGAATTGCAACAACTTTGTTTAAAATGTTATAGTATGATTATAATGTGAAAGTAGGTCTGCTTTCGGATTTATACTTTCTCTGGCTGGTCGGTGGGTTCCTCTTATTTGTTTGAAGATATTTTAATGTCTGTAATGATATGAGGTCTATCTGAAGACTTCCTAGTATTGCATCTAACTAAGGGTAATCACTGAATGAAAACAACACATAAAGAAAGAAAACTTACTATCTTTTGGAGTAGCCAGAAGCGAGAGGTTTTCTTTTTTTTCTTTTTTTACTTTTGCTTGAAAAAGAATTACTCTCAGAGCTAGCAAATTTTCTTTATTATTACATGGCCTATCCACAGCGTAACGCATCTGGTGAGCGGTCTCCTTTAATCCAAAGGTATTTATGTTCTGTTGAAACTTTCCTTCAACATTTAACTTAGGATAATTAATTTTTTGGGAAGAATTACTTTCAAAAATGGTTACAAACTTATTCATTAATATGTTGAGTTTAGAGCTGGTATCAGCCTCATTATACACTTCATCCCACTCAACATTTTTAAAGCTGTCCTTCAAATCTTTCATTGTTTGGTCATTTATCACCCTCATTGTTTTGACTGTTTTGGGACTGTACGTATTACTAAGTTATGTAATGTGACAAAATGTTCTTTACAATCTGACAATCCATTTGCTATGGGGACAGAGAGGAGGGTGGGCATGCATTTGCTTAACCTCTGCTTGTCCTGTGAATATATTATCCAACTGTTTACTACCATCGTCAGCTATGTAAGTAAGGTAGCTTCTGGCACAGAATCATATGTGGCTGTTGACTTGTCTAGATGAATTCCTTGTCAGATTACTTTAAAAAATTTACATTGGAATCGTCACAAATCGATAATCCCTTCTTTCTTCCTGTCTGTAAGGAATCATGCTTTTTCATAGTAGTTTCCTGATCCAGTGATGACATGGGTACTGTAACAGTAACTTTCAAGTATACATTCTGGACAGCGATATGGAACTTCAATTTTGAAGATCTCAGGTGTTAACTGTACCTTCATCTTTAGTGAGAGTCCTTGATTGAATTCACAGTTGTAGGTGTGTCTATTTATATGCTGAAATGATTAAAGCATGTGATTCAGAGATACACTGTGAAGTGAAGTGTGCATGGATCAAAGATAAGGCAACCAGCACAAGTTGTAAATAAAACCTTGACACTTAATTCCAATAGGATGAGGCTGTGCACACAGTATCTTGACTTCCCCAAATAAAACCCGACAATCTTGTGTTGGCTGAACATTGTATGTTTCTACTTGCCATTCCGTGGGTTATGGGAATACAGGCCACAGCTTCAGTCTGTTGGAATTCAGTGGTCAAGGAAGCTACAGTAATACAACTGGCGGACATTCTGGTCAGCTGAGACAAAGGCTTCCATCTCAACAGTTTATGGAGACCATTCTTTTCATGTCTACACTCAAGCGAAATTTTTTTTCTGAGTCTCTGCGTCCTGGTATTACAGCACCTACCATCCATTTTAATAATTAACCATCAAACTTGTAGGCCTGTGAATTTGCTTGCCTTGACATGTGCTAGCTTTATTAGAGATGCATAAATTTTGTGCATGATTGGCATTGTTGTGCTGTCTGTCTTATTTGTGAAGCATGCAAATGTTGCTCCACACTTTGTCTTTCAGTCATTTGATTTTTGCATATCAGTGTATAAACAGATGTGCTTGGACACAGATGAAGTATTGCTGTCCTGGATGCAAACCTGAAAGATGATGAAATATCGTGCCCCCTGGGAAACTATCAAGAATTACAAAAATTATCTTGTCCAATATTAAATCACAAGACATGCTTCTGTAATCTGGTTTGTGCAGAATTTACTTATTTCATTCTTGGATTTACATTAATTTTTAGTGACAACCCTCCCTTAATCTATATTGATTCTTCATCAATGTACAGCTAGTTTGTAAGCATTTACTGTCGTACTAGGTATGTTGAGAATGACAAAAGGCATCAGTTTCTTTCAAACACCTGAGATCTTCCAAACGGGCTTAACAACTCATTTACTCCCTGTTATTCTTGTGAAATAAGTTAGCTTTCCACTTCCATGTACTCTTCTGTGATAACATCTACACGACTACTACGCAAGTCACAGTTGAGTGCCTTGCAAAGGATTCATTGAACCACCATACTATTTCTCTACCGTCCCACTCCAGGGCAGCACATTGGAAAAATGAACAGTTAAATCTTTCTGCACAAACTCTGATTTCTCTTATTTTATTAGATTGTCTTTTCTCTGTATGCAAATTGTCCTCAACTAAATATTTTTACATTTGAAAAAGAACGTTTGTGATTCAAATTTTGTGAAAATAGCTCACCAAAACGAAAAATGCCTTATGCTTTAATGATTGCCACTCCAACACGCGTCATAGAAATAAAAAATGAGCTGCTCTTCTTCGAACTTTTCGGTGTCATCCGTTAATCTTATCTGTTAATGATGCCGTGCTGTGCCAGAATACTCCAGAGCTTGGGGGCTCAGCATTCATTTGCTGAGTATGGGCTTGGCGACCCCGTTGTGTTTCTTGACTGACTTGACTGCCTGGATTGCGAGGTTGGTAAAAACCTCTATAAAAACCCCTAAATCTTAAGGTGAGCTGCGTGCCGATGAGATGCATGGTTTTGGAGGTGCAACAGTCGTTAGCGGGCAACTTCTGGGGAACCTGCCACACTTCAGTTGTATAAGGCTTACCTAGGCATGTGGGGCTCTGTCTATGTGACTTCTATTTTCCTAGCTGCTCTTGGGACCGAGATGGATATTTTGATATTTTCTCTTCCTTATTCCAGCGGAAAGGGTAGACCGCAGGTGGGTACCAACACCCAGTTAAACAAGAGGGCCCATGTAGCAAGTCCTGATTCTAAACTTATTCAGAGTGGTGGTATTTTTATTGACAGAGCACATTCTGCTGCCTTAATAGTCAAGCGGAAAGAGGGTAGTTTTGAAAAGGTTTCGTGTCGTCCTGTATCCGAAAGGGCTTAGGGGGAATCTGTGGCTCTTTAAAGTCAGTCAAGCACTTGCTAAGTGGAACATTGTTAGTGGAAACGTCTAATTCCGAGCAAGCAGTTAACCTCCAAAAAGCTAGATGTCTTTGAGAGTATGCAAGAGAGACAGAACTGGGGATTATGCAAGACAGACAGAACTGCTCAAGACCTTGAGGTACAGCAAAGGTATTTTGACTTCCAGGGATGTAGTTGACCTTCCCAGAGAAGAACTGAAAAATGAGTGGGCCCAAGAAGGTATTGTTTATGTACAAAATATAATGAAAAGGGTAGATGGCAATCTAGTGGAATCAGACACTCATACTTACGTTCAACAGCACGAAACTTCCAGAGCATGTCGAGGCAGGTTTACTTCACCTCAAAGTGCAGCCTTATTTCCCAAACTCTAGGCACTGTTTTAAGTGCCAGCACTTCGGATGTAAGGGAGAAGCCACTTGTGGCAATTGTGGGAAGCCTGCCCATGAAGGAGTTGGTTGTTCATCTCCTGTGAAGTGTGCCAACTGCTCTGGGGATCACTGTGCCTGGAGAAGGGATTGCAGTGTCTTTCTTGAAGAAAGGAAGATATAGGAAATAAAAACCTGTAATTGTACGGAGAGGCCAAAACAATCTACAGTGCCATGCAACCTCCTTCCTTTGTGTCTTTTTCTTAAACAGCCAGTCCCTAAAACTGATGCTGCTACACAAACAGAGGTTGCCAGAGTCACACTCCTGCCCATACCTCCACCTAGGACTTCGGACACGGATGTGGTTGCCACTGTTGTGGAGCTCCCTGCTCCTCCAAAGTTTCAGGCTGCTCCACCATCCATTGCTGATACTATCACAGCCACAGTTGTGGCCCCAAAGCCCACTCAGGGCAAAATATCCCAGAAAAAGCATCAGCCATTGACAGAACTGGGAAGTCAACCGTCCACCAATGTCAAACTCTCAGACAAATATCTTGATTCTTCATCAGAGCTAATGGATCTTGATGTTGGACTGGGGCAGGAATCTCGCCCCAAAGCGCAGCACCACAAGCAGTAGGTTCCCCTCCCAGGTGGAAAGACAGAAGGAAAGTGCAACCCCCACGATAAATGGCTCCCATCCTTCAGTGGAATATAATGGGTTAAGGACACATGTGGAGGAACTGAAGCTCCTCACACACGAATGTCCAGTATGCTTGTGTTAGCAGGAAACCCATTTTAAAGCATCTGATGCCCTCGTCCTATGGGGCTATACAGTCTTTTGCAAGAATGACCTGGCTGGGGAAAGGGCCAAGGGAAGAACTACTGTGTTTGCAAATAACACACACCATTCATCTGCTCTCCCCTTAGCTACTGACGTGCAAGCAGTTGCAGTTGAAATTCTTGCTCCTTGTATTTACCTCCGTCTGATGCAGTAGACTCTCAGGTTGTCACCAGTCTTATGGAACAACTCCCCCACCCATTTCTCCTCTTGGGGGACTTCAATGATCATCATGTCTTGTGGTGCTCAACCTCCACTTTCTCTCAGGGTTGGGTTTTGGAGAGCCTCATGACGTGCCAAGACCTGTGCAGCCTAAACATTGGTACTTCCAATCATTTCTGTGCTGCTGCTGAGTCATTCTCAGTCATTGACCTATCTCTCAGCTCTCCAGTCGTTGCAAACTCTGTTCAGTGGGAAGTATTGCTGACCCAGTGAACACTTCCCACTCCACATTAACCTACTGGACGGAGGATTGCTTCAACAGAACTCACTGAAACAGATGGTCAGCAGGGCTAACTGGATGCAGTTCAGCCAGCTGCCTGTGTTCTAACACCACGACAGTGTCCAGGAATGGGTGGATCACATCACATGAATGATCCATCATGCTGCTGACTTATCCATGTCATAGACTTCAGGTAATCTTAGGAGGCAAGCTGTACCTTGGGGGGAGTGATATGTGCTGTTAAGCGATCCAGGATGGATGTGCAGCTGTTTGACTGTTTACAACCCCCCCCCCCCCCCTGCCCCCCGGCCCCAGAGGCTCAGTATTCAGTTGCTGGATATGGGATTGGCGACCCTGGTTTCCTGAGTGGAGGCTGGGAAGTGCCCCCTTGTGAAGGGGGCCCCCAGTTGGAAGGAGCACATCATCGGAGATGCTGACAATCGTGGGGGATTTTCGTGCAATGAGCCAATCATTATCTTTGCAGACCACGTCTACCAAATGTAAATGGAATGAACCTCCAGATTCAAAGACCCTCCCAGCTTCACCACAGTTCCTTGTGGTTCCACGTACTGAAGACGGCCAGTCCTTTGCAATGGTAAATCCGTTTCTAATTCAGAAAGGTGTTGATGCAATTGCCGGCCCTGTGAGATCCTGCTTTCGGTTACGGAATGGCACTTTGCTTTGGAGACTACTTCTGATTCTCGAGCACAACAACTGCTTGCCGTTTCGCTTCTCCACGGCTATCCTGTTCATGTCGAGGCCCACAGACCTCCGCATTCTTCTTGTGGTATTATTTATACTAGATCGTTCGACTGTCTTAGCTAGATGGAAATCCAAATATACCTCTCTGATCAGGGTGTCATTCCCGTCCATCAGGTGTTGAAAAAGGTAGATGCCTGCTTAAGTGTCCACACACTCTCTTTTTCTCACCTTTGACAGAGTGGTGCTTCCGTCTATGATCAAAGTGGGCTGTGAAGTTATCACAGTCCAAATGTTCATTCCAAACCTGATGTGCTGCTACCAGTGTCATCGTTTCAACCACATACGAATGTCTCGATGACACCCAGCCAAGTTTGTAACCTGTGGTAGGGATGCACACGAGAGCTATTGTCTGCCTCCTCCTTCCCACTGTATTAACTGCAATGTCGACCATGCGTCCTCCTCTCGAGATTGTCCCACATATCTTGAAGAACAGGTTGTCCAGGAGATCCGGGTAAAGGAAAAAGTACCTTACCTGCTCGCTCGCAAGTTACTGGCTAGTCATGAACCCTGTTTTCTACCGTCTGGCACTTACGGTTCTGTTCTTGCTACATCTGGCTCCACAAAGGACGTGCCCATGCAGACATGTGACCTCAGATTCACCACTGAGGTTGTGAAATCACCTAGTGTCATGATAACATTGCTGCCTCCTCATCCAGCTGTGCAACAAGCCATCATACTCTCGCCCTATGGGTAGAAGTCACTAGCTACACAAATGGCAGGCAGGAAAGGACAAAAGGGATACTCCTGTGAGGACTTCGTACATCCTTCTAGCCGACCAACACCTGAGTCTTCCTCTGCTAACCGGAAGGGCTCAAAGATGTCTTCCCCTTTGCCAACTCGAAGATCCTCTTCGATGGTGTCGCCACGTGAAACCCGTGCCCAACTGACCTCCATGTCGACGGTGCGCACCACCAACTGTTTTTCTGCACTGGACTCTGCAGGCCAACAGCAGAAGAAAGCCGACACTTATGTAAACTTCATGGAGCAGGATCCTCCTGCCTCCATGCCCTGTAGCAGCGAGCCTTTGCAGTATGGCACTTGGCAGCCGCCGAGGTGACATCCCTTCATTTTTTCATCGTCATGAGTCTCCTCCAATGCAACGTTAGCTTCCTTCGATCCAACAAAGAGGATTTACGGCTGCTCTTTAAATCGCAGTGTCCACTTGTTCTCTGCCGTCAGAAAACAAAATTGCGTCCTCACGACTGCGTTGAGCTTTTGCATTTCTTCCCAGTCCTTTTTGACCTTGCCCCAGAGGTCAGCAATCCATCTCATGGGGGAGTCATGCTGCTCGTATGGGATGATTTTCATAGTCAACCCATTTGCCTGACTACCTGTCTTCAAGCTGTTGCAGTTATCCTTTTCCTTCCTCACTTGGCCTTTTCCCTTTGTACCATTTACATCCTTCTATCTTTCAATGTCACCAGGGCAGACTTCCTCCAGCTTATTGGGCGGGTACTTCACTCCTTTCTACTGCTCGGTGACTTTAATGCACACTATTCCCTTTGGGGTTCTCCAAGAACTTGTCAGAGAGATGTCCTCTTGGCTGACCTTCTCAATTAACTTAACCTCTTCTGCCGTAACTAGGAGCACCTATGTTCCTTTCAGACTCCTCGCGTACGTATTCCCATTTGAACATATCCTTCTGCACAGCCCCGCTTGCCCATAGTTTGGAGTGGTCTTTTCTCTCTGGCACATACTCAAGCAACCATTTCCCATGTGCTATCTGTTTGCCGACTCCTACCCCACCTACATGCGCACCCTTTGGTAGCTTCTTCAGGGTGTATACGATCCGGGAAAAACCCGGGAATTTTTTCATCCGGGAGAAAACCGGGAAAAACGCTGGAATTTTTCAGAATTTCGGGAATTTTTCATTGTTTTAGCTTTCAGTTAAATTTTTGTAATTTAGACTGGTAAAAATTGATTCTGTTGCAAAGAATGTTACTGTATCCTGCTACTGGAGAATGATACTGCAGCAATAAAATATGAACGAGAGGAAAAAAAAAAACTTTAGTGGCAAAGGAAATGCGCTCTTTGCAACAACAAAACACCGTGCACGCACAAGCGTCTGCAAACAGCAAAAGTATGTCAAAGGCCTTAGGGCAAAGACTATGTAGTACTTCGTAGCAATAACCTGCTTTCTATGAGCGTTATGTCACAACGGTTTACATTAGGTTCGTTTGACCAGTTGCCAGCAGGCTCTTGCGCATGCCCAGTTGACTTGCGTATGAGCAATACCTTCTCCCGCTACTTGAAGTGTGGCTGTTGGCTGTATCGGCAGTAAGCAGCAAGCAGCCAAATGCTAACGAGAAACATTTTTCTCGCGCACCCTAGCTGCCAGATTCGCGCATTCGCAGAGTTTTCTTAGTTGTAGTGGAAAGGGGGTTAGTCTCCACCTGACCCCTGTTTGCATTAAGTGATTTTGCTATTTCATCTTCGTTTACAGCTCCCACTTCAAATGAAAACAAAATGGATTTCTGCGGCTGGGAGCTATCAGTTGAATTATAATACATTCACGTAATTATGGAAGGCAAAAATATATTATTAGTTTCAGTTTTCTGATTTTATTTTATTTAAAAATTGTTAGCAGTCAAGCATTAATCGCCTTGCAGAACAATGAAGTTATTTTTGTCGGTTTGCTAAAGAAATTTGGCTTTATTAATATTTCCGCTGAGGCAATCAATTTATTTGAAACGAAGTGTTTCGTTCCACGGTATTGGCTAGTTCCAACTGTTCCCTGAATTTCAAGTGCACGTTTTCATCTTTTGCCATGTATGGCATTATGCCATAATACAAAACCAAATATGGCATAGTACAGTATTGGTACTCCAAGAAAATTTACACACCAAAAACCACACTGAAAAGCTTAATATCAGATGGGACCTACTTCATTGTGAATCTCGAAAAAACCAGTGTGCACTTCAAGCCAAATTATGCATTTCAGTATGGTTTACAAAATTCCGATGCTCTTGGAGTATCCTCTGATGTCCTGTTTCTTTTGTGGCGTAATGAAAGCTCTCTTAGTGCTTTACACATATGAACGTGCGGGCTTCCTACACCACTGCAGCTGCGCACGCGCTATAAGGCCTGTTTTCTGGCGCTCTCTGGCAACTGGTAAATTGAACCTATTTCTCAGGATGGTATTGCGAACGCTGGTTCGAAAAGCGTTACTTTCAAAGTAAATTTCTTTTTACAGAAGATGAATTATGTTAACTGTGAGGAAGTGGGATGAATTTCTTAAATCACAGAGCGTTTAAAACTGAACACTTTGAGGACCAGCCATGTAGAAGACGAGGCATTTATGATATTATTTTAAATTTACTGGCACATTTGTGTGATGTGTCTTAAAGTACAACACACACAAACTAGATCAGTATTATATGTGAAAGCATAGCTTCTCTTGTAGCTTATTAATCATCGAGACCAATATTATATGTGAAAGCTTAGCTTTTCTTTTAGCTATATTATGTATGTTAATGTAAACCATTAACTTTTCCTCTTTGTGTATTCACACTACATAGCAGTGATCTTGCTATTGGCTGACTACATCGCGTGTCCTATGCTCTGAATATCTGCTGTCATCGGCTGGCGACATCACGTTGCATGAGATATGACTGGCTTATAAAAGGACATCGCAATCTCGATTTCAAAGCTCCGGAAGCTAACGTGCTGTGTTTGGTGCAATTCGAATTTATACTTTCGTAATACGAAAATATGCAGCGTGTATGTTGCTGCACATCAGAGGTCTTTCCAAAACATCTCTCCTTTTTTTTTTTCATCAAAAGTCTCCCCAAAACTTCTCTCCCCCGTTTTTCTCCTGGGAAGTTCTACGCTAGTGTATAAAACGTTAATCATTCAAAGGAGTGATAAGTTTTACAGTTCCAAAGGAAAAATCTACAGAAAACTGAATGTCACTTAGTATGGAAAAAGTGTATTTTCGCCCGGGAAAAAGTATGTTTTCTAAACAGGGTATCTGGGAATTTTTTTTCCTTGTCCACGTATACACCCTGTTCTTAAGGCTGACTGGAGGCTTTACTCCTCCCTGGTGGCCTTTGATGAACATTTCCCCAGTTGTGATGACCACGTAGAATATCTTACGAATGTTATCCTTATGGCCGCAGAACATTCCATTCCATTCCTCCCAGTTGTGATGACCAAGTAGAATATCTTATGAACGTTATCCTTACGGCTGCAGAACATTCCATTCCTCACATTTCCTCTTTACCAAACTGTGTCCTGGTCCCGTGGTGGACTGAGACGTGCCATGATGCAATTCACACACAGAGACGTGCTCTTTGCATTGTTAAGCATCGTTCTATGATGGCAAATTGCATTCATTATAAACAGATGCGTGCACAGTGTCATTGTATTCTTCAGAATAGCAAAAAAGCTAGCTGGTTTTCATTCACTAGTTCTTTCAACAGTTTCACTCCCTCTTCCACAATGTGGGCCAACCTTCGACGGTTCCCTGGTACCAAGACCCATTCCCCAATTTCCGGCGTGACAGAATCAGACACCAATTTCTGGCGTGACAGAATCAGACAATGTCATCGAGGACCCTACTGCTATCTCCGGCAGCTTTGGCCACCATTTTGCGGAGATTTGGAGCTCCTCCCACTCCTTCCTTCCTTCATCGGAAACAAGTGGAGGAGGTTTGGGTGATAGCCCTCTCTTCTCAGAATAGTGAGGGAGCTAGATCATGCTCTCAAATCATCCCAATCCTCCGCCCCAGGGCCAGATGCTGTTCACATTCAGATGTTGCAGCACCTTTCTTTTGCGGGCAAGCACTTTTCTGCTTAATATGTACAATCGCATCTGGACAGAGGGCATGTTTCCCAAACGCTGGCATGAAGCCACTGTCGTACCCATATCTAAGCTCAATGTGGACAAACACCTTCCATCTAGCTACTGCCCCATTTCTGTCACCAGCTGTGTTTGCAAGGTGATGGAACATATGATTCGTGCTCAAGTGGCATAGTGGCTCAAGTCTTTCAAATCTCTGCAGTTCTGCAGTTGACCATCTCGTCACTTTGTCCACCCATGTCATGAATGATTTTCTGTGAATATCCCAGACTGTGGCCATGTTGTTCAATTTGGAGAAAGCCTATGACTCCTGCTGGAGGACTGGTATCCTCCATACTCTCTACACGTGGGGCCTCTGTGACTGCCTGCCCCATTTCCTTCAGGAATTAATAAAAGGTTGAGTTTTCAAGGTACGTGTGGGTTCTGCCTTGTCGGACACCTTTATCCCGGAAAGCAGTGTGCCTCAGGCTTCTGTCCTGAGGACAGTGTCGTCCTCTTTGCTGTCGCCATTAACCCTATAATGGCCTGTTTCCCACCAGGCATATCCAGCTCCCGTTTCATTGACGATTTTGCCATCTATTGCAATTCTCCACGGACCTGTCTCATTGAGCGGTGTCTTCAGTGATGTCTTGATTGTCTTTACTCGTGGAGCATCGACAATGGCTTTCGTGTTTCCACTGACAAAACCATTTGTATGAATTTCTGGTGGCACATTTGGTTTCTTCCACCGTCTTTACATCTTTGGCCTGTTGCCCTTCCGTGCCTTTGTCATTTGCACCAGGTATCGGCTTCCAGACCACTGCTCAGTATTTACAGCAGAGCTCTTCACCCAGATCCGGCCACGCTGTATATCCGGTGACACAGGCTTTTCAATTGCGTCATCTACTCAGACACACTCAGTGCCTTGAAAGCCTCTGTGCGCTGCACACCATCCATCCCTTAGTGCAGTGGGCCCAGGAAAGCTGTCACTTGCTCACCTTTGGTGGAGACACTGTTATGTTTAAGTGGGTTCCTGGTCACAACAGTCTGACAGGAAACGAGGTTGCTGCTGCTGCTGCCAAGGCTGCAGTTCTTGTACCTCAGCCTGCTAGTTCTTACGCTCCCTCACTTCATCTCTGTGTTGCCATCTGTCAGGTGGTGGTGTCACATTGGTCCTGCCTTCATGGGAAAAAGCTCCGGGTTATTAAGCCTATCCCAGCAGCTTGGACGACTTCCTCTTGGCCCTCATGCCACGAGGAGATCATTTTAACTATGTTGCGTATTGGGCACTGTCTTTGTAGCCATCACCATTTGTTAAGTGGCACTCCCCCACCACTTTGTGCCAAATTTTTACTGTCCACTATTTCCTGACGAAATGCTCTTTTTTTTACCCGCTTAAGTTCCCGTTTGTGTTTGCCATGAGACTTATCAGCTGTTTTAGCGAACGATGCACTGGCTGTTGACCGCTTTTTACGTTTTATCCTTTGTAGCAAAGGCCACTTAATTTTTAATTCTGGAATTAAAAATTAAGTGGCCTTTGCTCCATTTCTTCATGGCATATTTTATAGACCTTTCTCCGTGTCCCTGTTCTCAGATGTCTTCTCTTCCATCAATTGAGTTTGACGTGTAGTCGTTTTTAACTCCTCTCTTTGTCTTCATGTTCTACAGTTTTGACATGGGTGCATATGACCCTAGTTGTTTTTGCGTCCTAAAAATAAAATAAATAAAAAAAAAGAGAGAGAGAGAGAGAGAGAGAGAGAGAGAGAGAGAGAGAGAGAGAGAGAGAGAGAGAGAGAGGAGGAGAAGAAGAAGAAGAAGAAGAAGAAGAAGAACAGCACAACAGAGCTTATACTTCTATAGACGCTTAGTTCGATTAGAAGACGCTTGTGAGGGACTTCATTATAGATGACTGCATTATCTCCAAAAACCCTGATTTTACTGTTAATACCCATTTGACTACAAGTGTACTGAGTCAAATGCATTTTGGAGATCAGGAAATACAGCATCTATCTAATTGCCGTGATCCAAAGCTTTCAGTATGTTGTGAGAAAAATGTGAGTTGGGTTTCACATGATTGATGTTTTTGAAATCTATGCTGGTTGGAACTGAGGAGGTCATTCTGTTCAAGATACCTCATTATGTTTGAGCTCAGAAAATGTTCTAAGATTCTACAACAAATCTATGTCAAGGATATTAGATGGTAGTTTTGTAGATGAATTCTAGCTTCTTGTAGTCGGGCATGACATGTGCCTTTTTCCAAGAACTGGGCAGGGCTACTCTAGATTATAGTTAGAAAAGAGGCCAACTCAGCTGCAAATTCAGTATAGAATCTGACAGGGATACCATCAGACCCTGGAGCTCTGTTCAGTTTTGATTTCAGCTATTTCTCAACACCACTGATGCTAATACGTATTTATTTCATCATCCTTTTTTTTTCAGTTCCTCTGTCATTCACTGGGAACTAGACACTTAACTTCGGTGCCTTTACATAGAACTGGATTTCCTTTCGGTTCTGTGAAAGACCAGTTTGCAATATCCTGCTACCATAGTCGCTGAAGGCAACACACATTGCTCTCTTGACAGCCAAAGGCATTTCATTCGCCGTCTATCTACAGCCCTACGCTTTATTTTATACCTATTATGCAGTAATCTCTGCTTCTTTAGAAGTTTCTGTGCAGTGACAGTATACTATGGAAGTTCCCTCCACTGTGAACTGTTCCACTGGGTGCATATCTATGTAGTGCATGGACAACTATTGTTTTAAACTTCAGCCATAGTTCCTTTAATGCTCCTGCCCTGTGCTGAAAGTTTCCAGTTCCTCATTGACATATGAGACTATTGATTTTTTTTATCTAGTTGTTTGAATGTATAATGGAAACTCCAGGTAGGAATATCAACAATGTAGGAAAATGTGGATTGCTTCTTACTGTAAAGAAGACACATCAAGTTGCAGACAGGCACAAGTGTCTTTTGGCCACGCCTGTCTGCAACTCGACGTGTCTTCTTTATTGAATGCATAGTTCCTTCTGCTTGTAGTTGTCGTTTTTACTTCAGTAATCATTGTTATCACAACTGCATCATAGTCACTGATACCAGTTTCAGTGTGGACATTCTCAAAGAGGTCATGTCTATTTGTTGCTTATTACATCCAATATATTTCCATCATGAGTGGAGTTCTTAACAATCTGTTCTAGACAGTTAGTGAAGTTTCACAGGATGTCCTACCACACCCACTACTAACAAAACTGTAATTCTCCCAATTTAATTGTTGCATGATTAAAGTCTCCACTTATGATTACAGCATGCTTAGGGAACATACGTACCAGAGACTGAGGTTTTCTCAGTAGTTTTTGGTTAGATCAGGAGATGACTCAGGTTTGCGACAGAAGGATCCAATTATCATTTTAATCCCATACTGAGCCGATACTGAGTCTTGGCCAATCGATCTCACATGAAGTTTCAGTTTCGTTGGTGGGTTTGGGTTTCTTGTGTACTGTAACTATCACACCACCTCAATTTCCCATTTGCCTATCCTTTCAATATACACTTTAAAAAAATCACACTGCTATCAATTTCAGGTTTCAGCCAGCTTTGTACTTCGTATTACATGAGCTTCGCTGCTTGTCAAGAGCATTTCAAACTCTTGCATTTTTTTGCAAATGCTTTGGCAGTTTACTAGGATTTTAATACTCTCACCTGTGTGAGGCATTTTTTTGGATCTTATACTGATACTTCTGGGTTTCCTACAGCTATAGTTATGTGGATTCGGTGGAGAGTCACTTAATCAAAACAGTCCTTGTGTGCACTCCACACACAGTCAGCTATCGATGAGTAGCAACCTCTGATATTTAGTGCACACCTGACCGATTTAGGGGTACCCTACAGTTCTCAACCCTATGGCACAAGTCCATGTTGCAGCCTAGCTTATTGCAGAACTTTTTTGAAGTCTCCGGTTCAATCCTTCCACTCGACTCTGAATAAAAGGGCCACAATCAGTTCTGGGAACAGTCCTGCAAATTGTGGGCTTCGTTGAAACTCAGTGCCCAAGGCTAGTCTTACTAACCTACTCTACCACTTGCTGGAATGACCCATGAATGACCACGGAACCCAAATGACAGGCACCATTTGTTCCAACGTGTGCCATGATCTGCAGTTGGTTGCACCCTGTTCCCTTGAGGTCTGCTGGAGTAGCCTCTTCAGCAGGTTTAATGAGGCTCCCTGCCATAAGCACTGGGTGCACTTGATGACCTTTCCTGTCCCTTGCTGCATAAGGGGTATCTTATGTTACATTTGAACTGCCAATGATTAATAGACCGTACCCTTTTGCGTTTGCCACATCCTGACACTGGACAAAACAGGTTTACCCAAAACAGGTGAAGTGAGTCCTACCAGCCCAGTTGCAGTTTCAGCGAAAGACAGCACCTCAGAGTTGTTGGTTAGGGAGATCGGTACAATGCCTTGAGTCCTCCCTGGTCTCTGTGCACCCTGTACAGGATGTCTAGGTCTACCATTGACGTACCACTTGCAGTCAAGTGGACAAGTAATGGCCTATACATTCTGCAAAGGAGACAGGATCCACGTAAGAGGATAGTACTTAAGATGCTTCTGGTACAGGTATCACAGTTACACGACTCTCGGGAGCTCTTCCAACACGCTGATTCGCAGAAGCTGCCAACCATTTGACAGTAGTCAGAGTGGTTTCCAACTGCTTATGAACGTCACCCAACTCATTCTCTGTTTGGGAACAGCATTCACAGTGGGGCTGCATTTTGGATGGTGCAATGTATCATAATGCAGTGAACAAATAACTTCAAATTAAGCTTACTGATTATCTTTCAATCTGTTTAGCTAAAAAGCTGCTAATTCTCTCTAAGAATTGAAGGAAATGCACATAACGAGATTTCTATTAACACGCACAGAAACCTTTGGTAAAAGGTACTAGTTTCCTAAAACCTTTTGAGGTTAATTGTAGTTGTTGGCAAACTCAAAAACAAAGTTAATTTACAATAAATGCAGATAATATATAGGGCTAATCCTCTTTAAGGGAAAACTGTGCATAACACAACATGTTAGCTAGAAAATCTGCTACAGTAACTAAGTCACGAACACCAATTTGTTGCAAATTGGTTGTAGGTTATGCAAAGAATAATGGTAGTTTCCAAAAATTCTCAAAAACACAAGTTTCTTTGCATTGATACACAATGAAGTTCTAGGGTGATGAGTTCTTTGGCAGAATTGTGGACCACAAACACTGATTTGGTACAAAATAAATCATGTATCCAAAACATTCATAAGTCTAAGCCTACAATTAACAATAACAGCATGAGTTTATCACGGCACTTGTGAATGTTTGAAATTTCACGATACAAATGGGACTGATACAAATAGTGGAAACCATGCAGAAACTACGTGAATAGTAAAATAAGTGAATCTAGAACTTTAAACTGGCACACGGTATTGTACATGTGGTCTCACACAATGGAAAATTCTTAAGTCGGCTTTTATACGTAAATACACATGCATATGGAATGGATTTTTCACGTGGCTGATTCCTGTGCACATTTCTACACTGGCGTGCTGTAGAACACTGCAGCGTGAGTTTATCTCGATCAAAATCGCTAAAATGTGCAACACAGAAGCTTGTCTGCTGCCTGTTGTAGCTAACAGTACAGTAGCCAATGGTAATTATTGAGTCTAATGATTTCTTTTGGCAGAAGTTATGAATGTTATCGAAATAGAGTGTGTCAGAATAACATTTACTGATTTGCTTATTTTGAATTTTGAGGATTGTTACTGATTTTCTTATTTATTTGGGGAATGGAAAAAACTAGATATGCTGACACAGTGACTTGAAATTTAGCCCAAAGCCTAGATTAGGGTGAAATTTGAAATTTTGCTTGTGAGTTCTCAAAGCCACCTAATTGCAACGCAAAATACAATTGCCATAATAGATAGATGTGTAGTGTAGCCCGAGTTATGTGTTCATCATTGCTATAACTTACTTGTTTGTTTTATTTCTGATTTTTCTGAAAAAATGCCATGATGTGTTTGGATTCTAACCCAAGAGAACAAAATAACTTAATGTACAAAACATAGAAAATTATGAACAAGCATTCTGATTCGCCACAGACAACCAACTTAGGATTCTTCGTATTCAGTTCCCATAGTTTCACGATACTGTGAGTGAACTGTATCATCTCCTTTGTAGACTCGTAGTATTTTCATGGCATCAACCAATGAACCAAAGTATTGCATATGGTTGAGCAGATGTGATCATTCCATTTCATATCTCTACAAGTTGTCTGACTCATGTATTCGCATTTGCATTGGTGGCTTTATTCTAATTGTGACTCATTTAAATGTTGCAGTCATAGGATACTGAATTTTTCTGAAGCACACTGTGTAATTTTTCTCAACATTTAAAATGTATCACTTTGAAATCTTATCAAAATCTGAAGAAATATGTGTGGAGCTCTTTTCAAACAGTATTTATTATAGATAACTGAAGCACCTATTTAAAGTTCACATAGTTATTAATATCATCTGCCAGATCTCTAATACATGAAATTAACAGCAAGGTTCCCAACACAGTTCTCAGGGGCACACTTGTAATTACTTGTACATTGTTGATCACTCTTCATTCAAGATAAGATGCTACTTCCTCCTTACACCAAGAAATCCTCAATCCAGATCCAAATTATGATGAATACCCCATATTATCATTAATAAGCAAAATATTCATTAATAAGCATTAGTGTGGCACTGAGACAAACATTCTCATAAACCAAGTAATACTGCATCCGCCTGATTGTGTTAACCCATGGCTTTCAGGATGTCTCTCACAGGGCCTCTGTTGTTCTTTGCCGGCTCTGCATTGGCCGTGGTTGGGCGACCCACGGCTATATCCTGCGCCATGGAGACCCACCTCAGTGTCGGTGCACCGCCCAATTGACAGTGTCCCATATTCTGTTGCGCAGTCCTACTTTGGCTGCCCTGCAATGAAATCTTCATTTACTAGACTTGTTACCATTAATTTTAGCAGACAACACCTCGTTGGCGGATTTAGTTTTACATTTTATATGTTGAGGGTGGGTTTTATCATTCTATGTAAGTTTTAGCGCATATCTTTTGTCCCTCTGTGTCCTCCCCCCTAGCGCTTTTAGGCTGGAGGTTTTAATGTGTTGCAGAGTGGCTGGCTTACCCTTTTTATTCCCGTGATCAGCCAGCCATGGTCTTCTGCTCTCTTGTTTTAGTTCCTTCTACCTGTTTCTTGCGTCTCTGTGGTTTTCTTGTCCTACTTTGTCCATTGTAGTGTTTGTAGCCCTTTGTCGTTCTTGAGGTATGTCCTTTCTCTCAGCTTTGTGTCGTAAGTCTCGTTTGTCTTAGTCTCCCTTTTGTGGAATTGTTTTAATAGGAACAAGGAACCGATGACCTAGAAGTTTGGTCCCTTCCCCCCCACCCCACCCCCCCCACCCCCCCCCCCCCCACCCCCCTCCCCTTTAAACCAACCAACCACACTGGTGGTTTGTGATGGACAATAACTCTGAGACTGTAAATATAAATCTGTGTGGGCTTATGGTAAACTGAATGACCCAGAGAACCATCATTTGTCCATTTAACTAGAAAATCCGATAGTTAATATTCTTATGAAGTTGTGATGGCACAAAAACTCCCATCAGTTTATACTCTCCATGGGGCCACAACAGTTGATTTAATTACTGCTAATTCCAGGGCTGTTTCCTCGGAATCCTCCATATAAAGATAGGACACCAAGTGAGAGAGTGTTTCCCATGGTGATACTAACAGTCTGTTATTAAACATAAAATATGTTGTGGAAAGACCCTGTCAGAATGAGGCTGTGATATCTTCATGAAATTTATTGCAATTGGTGCCAGGGAGTCTACGATTAGGGTCCTTGTGAAAAGACAGACCACGTCAGAGCCAAGCCATTTTAATTTGTTTTGATTAAGTGCACCAAGCCTCTTGATAGTCTGCCAAGTTGCAATAGTCTGCCAAGCAGTGAATGTGGTGTGAACATTTCCTCCACAAATGGTGTTAATAAAGATGCAGGATGTTAAGCTAAATCATATTTAGCTACGCAAATATTGCTTACTGTTGATGTAATAGTAGACTCTGATTTTATGAAAGCTGTACAGTTTGAGTGGAACACAAGAACACAACTATGTGTTCTTAGCCTTTAGATGAAAGCTTGAGGTGGTAGTCATACAGGAACAATGATATACAATTTGAAAATTGAATTACAGCACTACTGGAATGGAGCTGCAACAGCTGTTATCACCATGTAGCTGAGTTCCGTCAACTATCCACAGCACATTCTATGATAGCCACTGCATTGCAGGAAACAAATTTCCCTGAAGATTATCACCTTATCATCAGAAAATACAACACACCACAGGAACTGTTTAAATATAGGCAGAGGTTTTGGAAGAGTCTATACACTACTAGATTCGGATGTATTTAGTTAACAAGCTCCCCTAAATATAAACATAAAAGCAGTTGCATTATGGATACCAATACCTTCCATAGTAACAATTTACAACATTTACCTCTCACCAGACTGAAAGCAATCCAACAAGACACCAAGAGTCTTGAAAATAACCTACCACTACCAATCTTACTATTAGGAGACTATAATGCTCAGGAACACTTGTGGGGCTGCACATAACTCCAACAGAGGCAGATTAATGGAGCAGCTCATTACTGACATCGATTTGCACCTCCTCAACACCAGAGAATCACCTCACCCCCCACGGGGGCTCATCGCTCGTTGGTGAATTCATACTTGGCTACCTTGCCGCAACTCATCTCTTTCTGTGCAGCATGTCTATCCTCCTGCGATTCTTTTGTCTCTCCCGTGGGGAACATGTCTTGGATATTTTCAGGAATGCATTTCTGAAGGTTTGGGAGTCTGGCATTGGAACAGTCCCTCGTCTGTTTTTCCGTACTTTCTTCATTCTACATCTCCTCCCCTTCCTCCCCTTTGGCATTTGGGATCTCTCTTTGTTCCTTCTGCCTTCCTGTGCACTCCTGAAAGCCGACACTTGCATTTGATGCATAACAGGTGACTGGGTAACGCGTGATTTTGTTGCAGCCCTGGGTTGACAGGTATGGTTCTCATGTAACCTCTGGTATAGGCCAGGCCCAGGGAGGCATGATTGCTTGAGCTGATACCTTTCCAGATGCCGACTGGTCCCTCTGTCTGGAATTCACGAGGTGTGACCTGAGGTGTGGACAATCGCCGTAGATGGGTGAACCCCCCAGAGGGCACCCCACTTGGAAGGAGCATGCCATCGGAGACACTGGCAATCGTGGGGGATTTTTCACAATGAGCCAGTCACATTTATCTCAAACCTCCAATCGGTATTATGCCATCAAGCTTCAGGTGCCTGGAATACAGAATGCCTCACTCTGACTTCAGCAAATGAACTACAGGTGATGAAACCCACTACGAATCGGTGAAAGTCCTCCATGGAGGCCTCTTGCAAGGACTCTATTGTCCTTTGCTGGCTCCGCATTGGCCATGACTCATGTTCATCTCCTCTGTCGCAAGGACCCACTCCCTGTCATTGTAGTTCCTGTTTGACAGTGGTCCACACTTTGCTGGACTGTCCCAGCCCAGCTGCCCTGTGGTGGACTCTTAATCTCAATGACTCACTGCCCCTACTGTTTAGAAATGGTGCCTTAATGGTTGACTTAGTTTTACATTTTATTCATGAAGGTCACATTTACCAGTCTGCTGCCTAGATGGGACACCTTACCTCTTTTCTTCCTCTGTCTCCCTTTCTTCTTTTTGTCCTTTATCTTGCCTTCATACCTTTCGTAGACCTTGGGATTTTCTTCCCCTGGGTTTTACATGGTAGGTTACCTCTGTTGTACAGTCATGTAAACCTTACTGTTCTAGGAAAAAGGGACTGATGACCTAGTAGTTTGGTCCCTTTAATCATCCAACGAGCCAGCCAACCAACCGACCAGTCTTCTGTGTATTTAGATTGAACAGTGACCACCTAGTGTGCTTGGACTCTGCAGTTAGACTGCTGACACGTAATTGCAGTGATCAGTGTAAAGGTTGACAGCATCTGGTTCCTTCACATCCTTTACACACTCAGTGGGTGGGGTTTCTGGAGCCACCTGTTGATCTTGATAAAGAGCTTCCTACACTTTCGTATTGGAGGGAGTCTCAGCAAATGCATTATGCGAGTGAATGGAGTATCCAGGGATCAGTCCTGTGTGTCACATTCTTCACCACTACAATAAATGGTGTGGGCACCAAAGTCTCATAATCATTTTATATAGATGATTTCTTCCTCCATTAAAATGCCACATCCTCATGCTGCCAAATGCCAGCAGCAGGGAGCCACCCGGAAAGGGCAAGAATGGTTTAGAAACATGGTTGTTATTTCTCTTTATGTGAAAATTAGAGTTAACAACAATATCAGTAAGGTTCAGCATTTTTTTTGTCACATCAAGGCCTTTGATTGTGACAGTCATGGAAGAACTGCAAGGGAAACTGAATCAATACGGCATTAAAGACCCTTATTTGTGTGGAGTCTTTCCTTACCACAGAAAACAGAGGGTCTGATTAACAACTGATACAAAAGGAATAAGATTAAATTTGGAATGGGAAAAGATTAAATATGGTGTGCCGCAAGGTTTGGTGCATAGTTCACTCACATTTTTTGTCTTCATTAACGATTTTACTGGTAGGACTCTTCAGAAAACTGTAATGTCTAGTAGTGACACAAGAATACTGAAAAAGGACCCAAATGCAGCCACGCTGGACACAGACAGTAGGATAATGGGACAAGCTTCCAACTGGTTCATAGCCAACAAGTTAATCCTTAATCACACAAAAACAAATATTATGTAATCCCAGACAAATCAAAATAGCTTAAAAGTATCAGAAGTAGAGATCAATAGGTGTTGGCCTACAATGGATGAGGCTCCATATGTTCATGTTCTTAGGCATCCAGATGGATGACAAACTAAGGTGGGTTCCAAATGGAGTTATACGCCCAGGTGCAAAAGTCTGTAACAGTTTGGTGTTGGACATCCAGTAGGCAGCTGAAAATCCTCAAATATTAAAAAAAAGTTATCTAAACTCAGGTAAATGCTTTGTTTCAAGTGTTGTATATGTATATGAATCCGGTAATTAGCGTGGTTAATCAGTGTGAGTGGATTAGTGCTAGTCACTAATTTATTGTTAGTCTAACTTATACAGAAGTAACCGGTGGTGGCTGATTGTTCCTGCTAATGTGTAACATGATAGTTCCACATCTGTAAAGGATCTATTTCATGAGAGTATTTCCAGAAAATGTAGGAATGAATGAATGAATGAAAGAATGAGTGAGTGAGTGAGTGAGTGAGTGAATGAGTGTTTAGAAATGTTTTTGATACCTGAATATTTAGTACTTTTTATAGTATTTGATTCATATTGTGTATATACTTACACATGAAAGACTGTGATATGTCCAAAATTACTTTAGGATTGTCTCTTCAGCAGGAGCACATGGAGGCACAGAACAGAGTTGCCACATTGCGCACGAAAGACAAGCATAATCTTTCATTTCATTTAACTTGCTCAAACCAGCAAATTATTCACTTTATAAATATTGAATAAATGTGTTCTGGAAGAGTTACACTATGTTTCGATTGTAGTTTTATCTGTGGTAACAAATTATTAATACGATACAGGGACAGTTTATGAAAGTGATTTTCTCCTGCCATTACAGAATTTTCGACAGGCAGGAACATTTTTCTTATTGAAATCAGGTGAATACATTATATGAATGAAATATTAAGAATGCATCATATTTTCATCTGTGCAAAACCAGAACTTTGTCGGAGATCTCTAATGTGAGATAAGAAGTTAAACATGATGCAAATTATCTGCTCACGCAACTACTAATTGGGCGTCCGTACAGATTCAATTTGAGAAACAAGTTGCTATAGGTTTATAATGAAACTGTTTTAATTTTTCTGATCTGTCAACTTAATTCTAACATAACAAAAAATAAGATTAAGTATGTTTATCACAGTGGGAAAACACATCTTAAATAGGCCAACCATTATTGTTTTGAAAGCAAAAGTGATCCAAATAATAGGGCCTCTGTTGTAGCATTTATATCCTAAACAGTAATATTTATTTTGTGCAATACAGACTGAATTCCTGAGATGAACTTTCCTTGGAATTAGTTGCTTTGAAGGTCTTCTTATTAAAATTTCAAAACTTACGATTATATAGTTTTGTTGTGTAGGTACTTACGGGGGTAAACTTTGCATTCAAAATATTTAGCTGAATCCACCTGTGCTCCATTTCTACAAGGATAATGAAAAAACTTCACAAATACCATTCTTGTCACTATGACAGTTTTGAGGTGTCACTATCATTGTCACTGTCACTTTTGCCATTATATGAAATTATCGTTTCCTCCACTGATTGTCCAAAAGAGCTTCGGGCTACCACACTCTTTCCATGGTGCTCTTTCTTTCAATCTATAGTGGTGGCACTCCTAACAGCTTCTAATGTGAGTGCTTTGACTGCAGAGAGGATAAATTTATTATCTGGCAACATTAACCTTTAATTTGTTCCCATGTTAACTCAATTGGTTTGAAACGGCAGTGATAATGTGGTAGCCTAACAGCTGTATGCCAATGTTTTTTTTGCCAGTTTTTTCGATTTTGTTGAGTAGGAACTGTGGCTTAGAGAGAGATTTTTTCCATAAGCTCCATCATCTGAAGGTCATCATTTATGTTGACATTATGATGCTGAAGCCAGTCAGTCATTTCCTCCTTTCATTTGCATAGTAAGTGCCTTGTCAGCAACAATTAAATGGTAAGGAGCATTATCCAGAACAATTGTTGCTGGTTTTTCAATATTTGGTATTAGTGAATCTGCTTTTCTTTGTGATAATCTACTGTGTTCTTTGATTTAAAAAGCAAGAGAATGTTTGGGAGAAAACATTGCAAACTGCCTGCATGAAGAAGAATAGTGTGGCCCCCTGACCCGAAGCTATTGCCACTATTCCTTTAGCTGTGTCATCTGCCCAGCCCTGACAATGTGACCAGAATTGACCCACATTTTGTCAAACCACACCACTTCGTCGATATTTGTGCTACAGATGTCCCTTAAGAATCGGCATCGCCACACCATCATATACTCCCTGTCCATCAATAATTTATGGCCACAAAAAAGTCCATAGTGAAAGCCTAGGTTGTATGCATCTGTGGATAAGTGTGAACGAATGGCTTGAGAAGGTTCTGATACTTTAGGTGTGACCAGTAACTTTACTGAGTGTTGGATGTTCCTTCCTGCGATAATCGTAAACATGGTGACTCACATCCTGTGCAAACAAATTGATATTGGTAATCGACTTATCCATATTACGTTTTTTCGAGGGGTGTTAACTTTCAATGGTTCCTCAGCTTCCTTTTCTTTGTCAGACACTTCCTTCCTACGTTCAAAACAATGTTTTTGTTAATATTCAGAGCTGCAGCAGTTTTTTCGATTACTTTGTTAACGGAGAGCAGCGGGCCACTATTAAGTTTCTCATTCTCAAAGTAGGTACGTAAGGTGCAAACCATTTCCCTCAACTGCTCTCCCCTGATCAAGAGAATGACATCACTTTTCCACTTACAACTTTCGTTGAACTTTCTGCTGACATCATTGAGTACCACACAACAAATATTAGTGACAACAATAATGGTAAAAACAAATAACAATAATGACAAATCAAAGAACAGCCCATACAACCATAAAAACAAACACAAAGAAAGTCGTAGGAGACAATGATCACATAGGACAGCAAACTGACTGCAACTAAAGCACACTACAAGTGAGGAGTTGGTGTTGTGTGCCATGAAGTTTTGACAACTTCATGGGTTTGCTGCAGCTGCAAGTAGGGTGGTATTGGCAGAAAGTCGCCGAGGCCTGCCGCGTGGGCTTCCCCAACTACCACTTCTGTCCTTGCTGTCAATCCTAAAGTAATTTTGGACAGACTATAGGACTGCAACTGAACTGAAGATCAATTGTGATTAGAAAATGCTAGAAAACCATACTGAAGTACTGTGTTAAACATCTCAATGTTAGTCACAGGTTTGGTGTCATGGTAACGTCTCAGTGCAAATTTTCTTCATTTGCGTTAGTAAATCTGAATCTCCAGTTGACTGATGTATTGACTGTTACAGAGTACCATGGGAACTTATGTTAATGGGTTGAAAATGACAAAAGGTTCAACAGTAATACTGAAAGCTGGTGATGACATTCAGTTTGGGTCCAACAGTAAATGGAAGTACACATTTTCATTCCTGTATAATCATCAGAACAGCGAGGTTCTTGACGTGAAAAGGGCAAAATTGGATTCGGATGAGTAAGTAGATGCATCAGTATTTTGATTTCAAATTGTGAAAAATTTACATAACTGTACTATTAATACCCACCAAATGCATTGATGATTATTGTAGTAGATTTACAGCCAGTTGTTTATACTGAATGTGGAAAACCTTCTTGGACATCTTGAATCAGTTAGTGCCATGAGGGTGCTTGTTACAAGAGCAGCAGTTGGAAACCTAGAATGTCGTGTGGATGTTACTTTAAGATTAGAAGTGTGACTAACTGGATAACTGTCAGTCTGCCAATCTAAAGCACTGAGCTTCGATCATCAGTGGGTCCTAGATTTTTTTTTTTTTTTTTTTTTTCACTTACCGATTTTTTCACCCTGAAAATAATTTGTTAATGTGAAAAATACTTAATCATACTGTGTTTCAAGAGTCCACCATAAACCATACGTCCTGTAACTGGCTGGGTAAGTCAGTTCATAAGACAGAGAAAGGAAAAGGGTGTACCACATCCAGTAAGGTTGTGTCTAGTAAAGCAAAGCAGTGCTCTAACCAATCTCCCTTTATGATGGGAGATCCTAGTAGTTATGGAGTAACTAATTCATGTGTACTATTGCTGCAGCCCTCACAGTTAGTCCCGCATCAGCAAGTTACAAGGTGACCTAAGCACACTGACCTCTTAGTGGCCCAAATGGTACTTGACAGGATCAGACAGACTAGTGGAAAGTGACTTTTCAAGGATGTGATCTAGATTAAGTGGAGAAAATATGCAAAGTTTTAAGGACATAGAAACGAACGTCAGTGATGTGTAAAATTTTAATATCAAGCAAATTATGTCCTGCTCAGTGCAACTCGGTGGCACCCCAGCTCCTGGTCTCTAATCTCCCTTCCACCCCTTATTTTCTCCTATCTGTTGCTGTCTTACTGCCCAGTATTTTCAGCCATACCTCCCAACTTCTTTTATATCCATTTGACCCCACCATTAAGTGAGGGCAGGGGAGGGGGGGGGGGGGGGGAGGAGGGTTCCTAGGGCCATCTAAGAACTGAACCCCAAGGCTTTGCAATGGTAACCTAGCCCTTACCAACTGTAGCATCATATTTTATGTATCAATAAACACATTTCTGTGATTCAATATGGAAAGTATGTATTTTACTGCTCTAGTACAAATAGTATTGTTACCTATTATTTAGGAATAAACACACGACTCACCGAAAGGCAGAAGCGCTGCGTCATCGACAGATACACAAAAAAAGGTACAGAACTTTGATTTGCTAGCTTTCAAAATGAAATTCGTTTCTGAACCTGTAGGAGAAACAAACACACACACACACACACACACACACACACACACACACACACAAGTATTCCTACAGTGTGCTCATTTGACTGCCAGAAAAGGCCAACAGTGAGGGTACTTAGGTGAGGTTACGTGGGGATGCAGGTGAGGTGGGGTGAGGGATGGAGAGAGGGGTGAGGGCAGGGAGGGTTAGGGGGGGGGGGGCATCTAGCAGCTCTTGGGAAAGTGAGGGGCCATCCGTGGGCTAGATAGGGTTGCAGGTAAAGGGGGCAGGTGGCAGATGGCTGAGCACGAAATTTCACAGATTAGGGCGTGACATGGCAGCACACAACTATCTGACACAGAACAGGGAGGTTACACAAGTGAAGAATGTGCTGTAAGGATAGCTCCCATCTGTGCAGCTAAGAAAAGCTGTTGGTGTTGGGGAGGATCCAGATGGCATGGTTGTGAAACAGCATTGAAATCTCGCATGTTGTGCTCTGCTGCATTTTGTGCCAGTGGGTGCCCCACCTTCTTGTTGGCAATAGTTTGACAGTGGCCATTCATTCTCGTTGACAGTTGGGTGGTTGTCATACGAATGTAAAATACTGTGCAACAGTTGCAGCGGAACTGGTATATGGCATGGCTGCATTCACAGGTGGCCTGGCCTGGCCTGACTTGGTCATCCTCCTATGAGACAAAGGTTCCACCACTGTTGTGATGAATCGGAGTGACTACCTGGTGGATGGTCTCTGCCAGCAGTCCAAGACATCCACCTACAAGCTCTGCCAAAGTGACCCAATCCCAGAAGTCCAAAATAACCTCCACTTCCTGCTGAAATCCTTAGGCCCTTTCCAGAACCGCTCCCTTGAATCCATCTCCCTGCTCTCCGCAACAGCCCACACACCCACCTTCTAAATGTTCCCCAAAATCTACAAACTTAACAATCCTGGGCGCCCCATTGTAGCTGGTTACAGTGCCCCTACTGAAAGAATCTTGGCCCTCGTTGACCAACATCTGCACTCAGTTTTTCCGTAACCTAGCCTCCCACATTAAAGATGCCAACCGCTTCATGCACTGACTCTCCACCATCCCCACGCTCTTTCCTTCCGGGTCCCTACTTGTCACTATAGATGCAACCTCTGTATATACCAACATCTCTCGTGCTTATGGCCTTGCCACAATTGAACACTAGCTCTCCTATTGCCCTGCAGATTCCAAACCGAGCACTTCATTCCTAGTACATCCAGCCAACTACATCCTAACCCATAACTACTTCACCTTTGAAGGGAAGGTATACAAACAAATTTATGGCACAGTCATGGGAACCCACATGGCACCCTCCTATGCCAATCTGTTCATGGACCAGCTAGCTTTCCAAAATGGTAAATCCCTGGTCTGGTTCAAGTTTATTTATGACATTTTTATAATCTGGATCCATGGCCAGGACACCTTATCCTCATTCCTCTACATCTCAATACCTTCTCTGCCATCCACCTCACTTGGTCCTCCCATCGTTCCACCTTCCTAGATGTCAATCACTTCCTGTCAGATGGCTCCATCCACACCTCAGTCCACATTTAACCCACCAATCTCCAACAGTACCCGCACTTTTACAGCTGCCAACCCTTCCACACCAAAAAATCCCATACAGCCTGGCCATCCATGACAGTCACATCAGCAGCAATGAGAACTCCCTCGCCCAGTATGCTGAAGGCCGCACAAAGGCCTTTGCAGACAAGCAGTATCCCCCAGAACTAATACACAAACAGATCTCCCATGCCATATCCCGACACACACCTGATCCTCACATCCATCCCAAGACCAATCACAAATAAGTGCCCCCCTTGTCAACCAATACCATCCAGGACTGGAACAACTGAACCACATCCTTTGTCAGGGCTTTGATTATCTATCATGATGCCCTGAAATGAGGGACATGCTACCCAAGATGATACTTTCATCCCCTCACAGAGTGGTGTTCCACCACCCACCCGACAACATTCTAGCCCATCTCTGTGCCACTTTCACCCCCCAATGTCCTGCCACAGGAATCATACCCGTGTCAAAGATCCAGATGCAAGATCTGCCCTATCCACCCACCAAGCACCTCCTACTCCAGTCCTGTCACAGGCTTATCTTAGCCCCTCAGAGGCCATGTTATATACCAGCTCTGCTGCAACCACTGAACAGCATTTTACATTGGTATGACAACCAACTAACTGTCAACCAGAATAAATGGCCATCGTCAAACTGTTGCCAAAAACAAGGTGTACCACCCACTGGCACAACATGCAGCAGAGCACTACATGCGAGATTTCAGTGGCTGCTTCACATCCCATGCCATCTGGATCCTCCCCACAACCACCAGCTTTTCTGATCTGTGCGTATGGGAGCTATTCTTCACACCATCCCATTCGCATTACTCGCACCCAATATGTTTCAGCTAGTCTTGTGCTGCCATCTCACACCCTAATCTGTGAAATCGTGTGCTCAGCTGTCTGCCCCCTTTAGGTACACCCCTAGCTAGACCACAGACAGCTTCCCTCTCTCCCATGAGCTGCTAGACGCCTCCTCTCCCTCCCGGCCTCCCGCTTCTCTCCCTCCCGGCCTCCTGCTTCTCTCAATTCCTCACTTCATCCCAGCCTGTACCCCCAGCTCACCTCAGTACACCCACTTGGGCCAGGATCTAGCTTGCAGTCAAATGAGCACAATATAGGGAGAAAGGTGTGTATGTGTGTGTGTGTGTGTGTGTGTGTGTGTGTGTGTGTGTGTGTGTGTGTGTGTGAGAGAGAGAGAGAGAGAGAGAGAGAGAGAGAGAGAGAGAGATATTCTCCTACAGCTTGAGAAAGGAGTTTCATTCTGAAAGCTAGGTAAGCGAAGCTCTGTACCTTTTGTTTGTGTATCTGTCAATGGCACAGCACTTCTGCCTCTCTCAATTCATAAATAATTTGCTATTTTCAACCAGAGCTTTCTGTACATTAATATTATTATTACCTTTTAGAGATGTCAAAATTTGTGTAGTTTTCTTGACTTCATTCAGAGATTTTCTAAATTATTTTTGGATCCTAGTTGCACTGATGATAATATTTTCCTGCACAGTAATTTAACAAATAACCCAATTCTGTCTATTGAATCACTGCATGGAAAAATTGATGTCTTTGCCATAAGTGACATACAAAAATGTATTGTTTGTGTTGAGACTATGTAGACTTTGTCTAGAAATTCTAATACATTTGAAATTATATTTTTACCAACAGGTCCATCACAGAAAACACTCCAACCTCTATCCCAAATGGTGATGAAGATACTGAAAAAATAATTGCTGGAAAAGTGGAATTTGAACAGGAAAGGGATAAAACCTCGGCTGAATTCCTAGATAAACAGAATAGTTTGATTGATAACGAGCTTGAAGTCAAGAAACAAACAGATAGTGAACAGGAAGTGAAAAACAACAGAAATGAATTTGAACAACAGTAAATAGCAGTTTCGCTTTTTTTCTTTTTTTATTTTCTTAAATTAATCCTACTCTCAGTTTATTATGGGATGGACAAAAAAATTTCCATGACATTGCATACAAAATATTGATCAAGACATTGTATGAAAAAGCACATTTTCAATTTTTACACATAATTAGAAATGTTCCATGCGCTCTCCTCGTGTTACACGACATGACGACACAGTGTGGTAGTCATGCTCAGCCCACACATGTTCGAGCATGTCCCTGTCAGTGTTAGTGCAGCAGTGATGTGATCCTGGAGTTCAGTCAGTGTGGTCGGAAAAGGTTGTACATATGCATTGTCTTTCACATATTGCCAAAGAAAAATAAGCACAAACTGTAAGGTCAGGAGATCTCGGGAGCCACCTAAAGAGCACCAAATCATCCTGAGCACATCGCCCAACCTATGTGTTTGGAAGTTCCTCATTCAGATAGCAACACACTTCTCTATGCTAATGAGACGGAGCTCCATCTTGTTGGAATATGAAGGGTGGGTTATCAGCTGACAATCTCGGAAACAACCAGTCTTCTGTAGGTATGTCATACCCATCACAGTTTTCCCAAGAAAAAAGTAGGGCCTGTAATTGTTGCTCCATTACCCAGCACAGAAGACATTCACCTTTGGAGAATATCTTTCAATCTCCACCGAACACTGGGATTTTCCGTGCCCCATATGCGGATGTTGTGAATGATTCACTTTACCGTTTAGGTGGAATATCACCTCATCACTGAATACGAGTCAGCAGGGAAACTCGTCATTTTCATTGCTTCCTGGAAATGTTCACAAAATTCATGTCTGATAGTGCAGTTGTTTGGTTGTAAACATTGCAACAGCTGTATGTAATACGGTTTCTGAGGTAGCCTCTTCAGCAGAACCTGCCACACATTTGGCTGAGGAATGCCCAGTTCGTGACGTGCATAATATGTGATTTCTGTGGGCTACAAAGGAACACATCTCGGACACACACCGCTGTTTCCTCCATGACAGGTGGTCGCCTGGAGCTTTTTCATTTGTAGAGGCAGCCTGTGCCCTTTGAGCTGTCGATACCATCGCAGAATGCTTTGGTGGGTTGGTGGCTGTATGTTGTACTGTCTTCCGAACACACACTGCACGATAGTGACAGTTTCTGTCTTCTCATATTGCAACACACAAAATGCTTTTTGTTCACTAGCCACCATTTTGCAAACTGTTATCACCTTGCCACCTGGCTAGTCAAAATGGAGCCTGCAGTGACAAAAACAAAATTTTAAAGTACGCTCTTTTGATTGGTTATTAGTAAAAATGGGTAGACACTGTATATATGTAATGTTCTAAGACATCAAAGCCCAGTGAATCATTTGTAATCACCTGTCTATTGGGTTGGTGCACAAGTCTGTGCCATTTTTCATTTGGTTGGCTGCACTGCATTGTGGCTCATTATTAAATTGTTTTTCTTCTATTTTGAGTTTGATGTGAACAGGAGCGTGTATGTAGATAACTTGTTGTTGTGGCTATTTTCAGGGCTAATTGGTGTGGAGTATCAAGTAGAGAAAACTAACTCTACCATCAAATTTTCCCTTTTTAGTTTAATCAGGGTTCTAGATCTGCATAAGCCATAAGAAGAATTTGTGATGTGTACGCGAGGGAAGTATTAATGGTTTACTTATTTCTGAGAAGAAAAAATTCGAGTTGTGTAATGAATCAGTTTTTGATGAAAAGCACTCTTAATAAGTTCTTCCTTTTAAAGTGCTTTCTCCTGATGATGGGCTGTGGTCCTTGTAGCCAGCTCTGAATGTGATGCTGCAGCATGGAAGGCATCGTAATCAGTGGGTATTGCCACACATCGTGGACTATGGTCACTCAATCATTGTGCTCCATTTGCGTTCATTGGGTAAGGTGCAAAAATTGGTTACTTGAGTACCACATGTATTTTAAGTTAACATTCAGCTTGTTATAGGACAAGCCATTTCTTGGGAATTCTGTTAAATAAATATGCTCGTATGTGAACCTAATGAGGAGGAGAGAATGGTCAACCCATTTGGGGGGGGGGGGGGGGACGACGACTCTCTTTGCAAAGACTGGTTTACACCGTCAAAAAATCATGTTATGCGTTGGTGGAATCAAACTGGCATTCTCCATCATGAATTGCTACAAGAAATGAAACGATAAAATCTGTAGAATGTACTGAATAGCTAAGATCACTTGCTTTTGCTATTGAATCCAAAACACATGGTAAACCTGTGTTACAACTCCACAGTAACGCAAGTCGGCTTATGGCCATTATCATTACAGATGTGACTGCTGAACTTGGTTAGGAACCGCTTCCTGACCATCCATATTCATGAGATTTGGCTCTTCTGATTATTTTCTTTTCTGGCCTCTCTCGAACATTCAGGGACAAGTGTTTCAAGAGAAGCTTCTCTTAGTATCTGGTTAACAAATTTCTTCAACTCGAAACCACATCAGTTCTGAAGGAGTAGCGTATAACACGTACCTGAAAACTAGTCGGCTGTCATTGACGAAAGATTGGATTAAGTCACTGAGTAGTGTGTCAGTGATGTTATTGTGTATTGTGTTGTAATGTAGTTTAGTGTAGTGTATTTTACGCTAATAAAATAAAATCGTGGCAGTGTGAAAATGACATGAACTTACACAATGATGCGTCATAAAATGTTCAGTTCATTTGTTGTCACAGAATTGATGTATTTCATATCTGAAATTATACAAATTGTGAGAAGTTAGAAAATTGAAGGTATTAGCTTACTGTCACTCTTCCCCTTGCTGCAAGGAAAGTTATTTGTAGTTCATGTTACCCGCACGTCAGTGAAAATGGCCTTTAATTTTGATTATATGCTGTAAGCCAGTCCTCTTTGGCTCCCTGAAATTAATATGCATTGGTTTTGTCGACTCTGACAGCTTATGAGGGCGAACTTCCAGGCAAGGCACATGTGCCGGATCATAAAAGTTCCTGACTGTGAGCCTACTCTCAAGTGTCCTCTCTCACTATATCTACTACAACTCTGTTCAGAATTCTCACCAAAATACTAGCATTAAAATGATAGGTTAAATTGTGTTAACACTGTTTTAATAAACACTGGTTTTATTATACCTTAGTCACAAGTAATATGCCCTATGTATCTATTCACTCTTTCCACAGCCGCAGTCATTCACAAAACATTTCCTGGTTTGAGTTTGCCATTGCCATTTGGTATTTTATGGTAACTGTTGAATTAAATATCCTTTCCAGAGTAATGAAATACCATCAGTTTTGCAAATTAGGAAATTTTTCCAAGATACTAGAAAACCTTCACACATGTGGGCCACTCCACATGGCAAACCAATCTGGACCGACTGGCACTCCTGCCTGAAGAGCTACAGATACCAAGACCACCCCTGTCCATACAATGGGACTTCCCTGAGAAAGATGCTATCTTACTGGAGCAAAGATGTGTAAGGTTAAATTTGCTCTGTCACGGACAGGATTAATATCTGTATACTTAAATATCGTAAATTAAACAGTGGAAAATACAGGATGGAATGTAACAGTATTATGAAAAGGAAAGTTGCTACTCACCCTATAGCAACGGTGTCGAGTCGCAGATAGGCTCAACAAAAAGACGGTCACAAATAAAACTTTCGACCATGTAGGCCTTCGTCAACAATAGATGTAGACACACACACACACACACACACACACACACACACACACACACAAAACTGCAGTCTCAGGCAACTGAAACCACACTGTGGGCACCAGCACCAGTGCATGATGGGAGTGGCAACTGGTGGGGAGGGGGGGGGGATAGATAGTATGTTGAGGGTGGTGGACAGTGAAGTGCTGCAGGTTAGATGAAGGGCGGGGGGGGGGGGGGGGAGGAAGTAGTGGAAAAGGAGAAAGTAAAAAGACTGAGTGTGATGGTGGAATGACGGCTGCGTAGTGTTGGAATGGGAACAGGGAAGGGGCTGCATGGATGATGATAGTGATTAACGAAGGTTGAAGCCAGGAGAGTTACGGGAACATAGGATGTATTGTGGTGACAGTTCCCACATGCGCAGTTCAGAGAAGCTAGTGTTGATGGGAAGCATCCGTATGGCACAGGCTGTAAGCAGTCATTGAAATGAAGGATGTCATGTTTGACAGTGCATTCAGCAGCAGTGTGATCCACTTGTTTCTTGGTCACAGTTTGTTGGTGGCCATTCATGTGGACAGACAGCTTGTTGGTTATCATGCCCACATACAATGCAGCACAGTGGTTGCAGCTTAGCTTGTGGATCACAGGACTGGTTTCACAGGTAACCCTGCCTTTGATGGAATAGGTGATGTTCGTAATCGGACTGGAGTAGGTGGTGGTGGGAGGATGTATGGGACAGGTCTTGCATCTAGGTCTATTACAGGGGTATGAGCCATGAGGTAAGGGGTTTGGGAGCAGGGGTTGTGTATGGATGGATGAGTGTATTGTGTAGGTTCGGTGGGCGGCAGAATACCACTGTGGGAGGGGTGGGAAGGACAGTGGGCAGGACATACCTCATTTCAGGGCCCACAAAGGTTCGTCAGAAACCTGGCGGAGAACGTAATTTAATTGCTCCAATCCTGGGTGGTACTGAGTTATGTGGGGACTGCTCCCCTGTGGCCAGATGGTGGGACTTCGGGAGGTGATGGGAGACTGGAATGATAAGGCACAGGAGAAGTGTTTTTGTACAAAAGGTTGGGAGGATAATTACCGCCTGTGAAGACGTCAGGGAGACTTTCAGTATATTTTGATAAGAAGAAACAAGTGGACCACCCTGTTGCTGAACAAACTGCCAAACATGACATCCTTCATTTCAGTGACTGCTTCACAGCCTGTGCCATATGGATCCTTCCCCCCAACACCGGCTCTTCTGAATTGCGCAAGTGGGAACTTTCCTTGCAGTACATCTAAGGTTCCCGTAACCCTCCTGGCCTCAACATTTGTTAGTCACTGTCCTCACACACGCAGCCCCATCCCCGTTCCCATTCCAGCACTATGCAGCCGTATACTTGTAGCAACTTTATGGCTATTTTAGGACAATATCTCCACAATTTTGCATTGATATCGTACAGTTAGTTGTGATAAATCTTGCTCAAATTGACATTCCCTATACTGCTCTGAAAATGTTGTTTTCAACTTTTATTTGGGGTTGATGGAGTAGTAAGTATTCCTTGTCAGAAGATTCATTTTGTTGTTGCTGAAGGAAGTAACTGTATCAATGGAAGATGAATGATCTGTCAGTACCAACAGCTTCCTCGGTACAGCCAACCTAGTTGACCTTAGCTAGCAAACAACACTGTGTTAATAATGTGTATTTGAAAGATGTTGAAATTAGTAGTTTAACTTCATCAATCACCAGACTTAATGATACCAATGTATCTACATGTGTCACCAGATGAAATATTTGATAGCAAAGTGGATAAATTTGTGTGTTTGTATTTTGATAAATTGTTTTTCTAACTGGTGTAGGATATTAAAGGAACAGGGAGATCTAAAGCAGCTACTGGCTCAGGCACAAAAATTAACAGAGAAACTTAAAAGTGAGCGGGCAAACATCCAAGCAGCTCTTCTTGAACGTGACCAACAGCTTCAGAATTTGAAGAAAATTTCAAACCAGGTAATTAATATCTTCATATAATTTTATATTTCTCTGGAATGTATGATCTAGCATCATTTAGATTGTTTCAATAATATTCCTGTAGTGTTAGGGACTGCTTAAAGGTTCATGAAAACTTTAATCTTTATTTTATGTGTAAGTACTTCAAAATAGTATGCGTCATTATTCCTAGTAATGGCAGCCTTCTCCTCAGTGCATAAAATGGATTGGATAGATCTTGGAGACATCCCTCTGTCTTCAAATTTATAATGCAGACTACATGAAATTCCTCAAAAAGAAAATGTGTATTTTCTGCTATGGAAAGCTGTTGAGGAACTGATGTAATAGAACATGAAATAGAAGGAAGGACACATTATATTCAAAGCAGTTTATGAACTGTGTATTTTGGCGATCCATAAGAATTCTGAATATTTTGGAAATTAAATTTGAACAAGATATTATTGAAGATGGGGGGGAATCGTTAGGGAAACAAAACAAACTTAACAAAATTCCTACCACTAAATGGCACTGCAAGCAGCAGATTATGTGAAATAAGACTCAGGTTATGCTGCTGTTCCTCAGTTTGTGTCTGAGGCTCTAGGCATGACTGTCTCAATGCTCTGCTGGTAAAGCTCTTTCACAAGAACAGTGACTGTGCACCAATAGTTCTGCAGAAGTTTGTCATTCCGGGGTATGAAAATAGCCCTCATCAGATTTCTGCCAAGGGTCTGGACAAAATAATTATGAAATTAAAAAAGACGTGTTCTTCTGAAGTTCAATGTAGTGGGAGAAAAACATTGATCTGATGTTGATGGAAGATGTGGCCACAACATTGCAGGAGCTGTTGAGCAGTATGTGCAAACATGCAGTGCATGGGGCATGCCCTAAATTTGGACATGCCTTTGGATATGGCACATAGCAGTCTATGAAACGTCCTGTGTTGCTATCCATAAAAAATTTCTCATATTCGAGTTGCTTCATACTGACATGCCAATGAGACAGTGCAAAAGTTCTCTCCTTCTTGATGCAGTCTGCTTACTAGTTTCGGTTGGACTCCGCCTTCCGCCAGACTTCTCCTGTGAAATGATTACTATTACTTAGTAACAGGTGCTGGTGGTTTCACAAACTAGGGTTTATTATTCCGAGTACAAATTAGTTTAACTTCCAGTCGACAAGAAATGTCTTACAGCCAATAACGAGAACAGACATTCGTTATACTTCATAGTCAATATCAGTCCTGTGTCATCTATAGGTCTCATTAGTTACCAAGTCCCACAATCACAGAACTTCACCACGGACGGAGCTCCATGGCATGCTGCACTGCTCTGCAGACTCTGAGCCCCGCCTGCTCTGTCATGAGCTGCCATCTGGCACCTCCAGAATATCTCCGACATAAATTACCACACCAATCCAAACAGAACCTAATATAATTTTTCCTGTTCTTTAATTACTTAAACCTAGTCTTTCACAATTCGGTTCTCGGTCTTATATTTTCTGTAAACACAAACACACACAATCTTGCAGTCTTAAATCAGCAGTAAGGGTGCATATCACCAACTCCCATTGACTACCATGTTCATTTACAATCTTACAACAAACATTTGCTCTAGAATTTCTTGCTTGCATGGAAGTGAACGATGAAGGGCCATGGAATATTTTGAGTACAGGCGAAGCTCCTTTCCATCTCCACAGACATTTTTATACACAGAATTGTAGAACATGGGCAACGGAAAATAGCCGAAGGGAGTTAGGTCCTGCAGGTCCTTTTAGCTGTATGGTCACTGCTGAATGCTATGAGTGTCTGCTGAGCACCATCATCATTTTAACCCTTCAACAGCGCGCGCGCGCGCGCGCGCGTGTGTGTGTGTGTGTGTGTGTGTGTGTGTGTGTGTGTGTGTGTGTAGGATATCATTTTTGTGTGAGATGGGACTCCTTCACATATTACACAGGTAATGGCGCAGCTGCTGCAGAGGAATTTTGGAAGTGCTGGAATTATCACCCTACAGTTTGGCTGTCCAGATCACCTGATCTCAATCCATGGGGGTTCTTGCTGTGTTCGGTGCTCCGATTACGAACCTAGCTGAATTGAAGGAATGCATTGCAAAATGCATTCTGGACACGAGCCCTGAGACACTGATCTGTTGTGGAACATTCTGTTTCTCAGTTTCAATATGTCACAGAAATCTGTGGACAGCAATAGTGCCACAGCTACTGAATGCCAAACTTGTGCCGTGAAGCACATTGTGCAGTATGGTTGGTTTAATGTGCAACTTGCACCATAGCCAGCATATCGTGATTCATCTGTCATTTGTAGCTGATCACATATTACATTAGGTCGTTTGCAGCACCATCTAGGGGAAAAATTTTTGTTAAATTTTTTTGTGTCCGTAATGTTTTTCCCTTGTTTGGTAATATTTCATTCAAATTTGACATACTGGGCATAAGTTTTTGTAGCTTTTTGAAACTGGAACTTTAATTATAATTACCCTGTACATCAAAATTGTGCCAAATAAAATTAATGTGAGATAAATCCTCAGTTCATTGAAACCATTGCACTCCTTTGGCTTTATAAAGACTTTTCATACCTTAATTCGTTCTCCTGGCATAATGATAATTTGTCTTTCAGTCTGTTGTCTTTCAGTCTGTTGAACATTACGTGGTGGTTCATGATTGTGGGACAACAATGTGTTTGAAAGGATAGAACAAATATATATTATCACAAAAAACTTACTAAAATTATTTGACAGTGGATTTACATGTTAAGTTGTCATTATCATAATTACAAGAGTTAATCGATAAGAGGCAGTAAAGTTAAAAAAGAACATTTATTCAAATGTACAAAAAAGTATGATGAGTGTTAGAAAAAGTGGAAATATATTGGCTTATGACATTGTATCATCATTATCAACTTCTATAGCTCCCAGATCGTTGCTGGGTCTGCTTGCATCATAAGCCTCAGACTCTTTTGATGTCCTCTTGCCATTCTTCCCTCTCTACTGTGTCCCAGACCTCTCTGTTGTCATTTCACGAGCCTGTATTGGCATCCTGTCAACTCCCATTCTTTTAACATGTCCATATCATCTTAATATTGTCTGTTGTAGACTGTTTATGTTTAGCATTGGCATATGATTCACTATTTTTCTGATTGTCTCATTCCTTGCTCTATCCATCCTTATTACTCCTAAAAATTTCATCTCTCAATCCTGTATCCTGCTCACTTGCCTTCATTACCCACATTTCCTATATAAATGTGAGTACTGGAGCATAATATGCTCAGTATAACATTTGTTTGCATTTTGGTGTTATATCCTTGTTAGGCACCAGACTTCTTACTCTGCACAAATCCACATGTTTGCCTTCCGCTTTCACTAATCTTTTTATCATTCCTCCTGCTGTCTTCTCAGGTACTTGGCTTTTCACTTTCTTTAGTACTTGCCCCTAATACATATATCTGTTGCTATTGTCCTCTCTCGTAGTACCCACTGTCACAATCATTTTACACTTAAATAGTGCATTAAATTTCAATCCCCCCCCTCCTCCCCATGTTTAGTCTTTCTTAGGCTGCTCCTCCTCCATTTCCCCCACACCATTAAATCACATGCAAATGCCATTGCTTTCATATTTTCCTCTCATATTCGCAATGCTACTCCTTTTATTATCTCATCTATAACGATGATGAAAAGTGAAAGGGATTGTGTGCTCCATAGCTTCAGCCTATTTTTCCGTTCTAACCGGCCTGGCTTCTCTCCTCCTACTTTTACACAACTTACTCTTTTTTGTACAGTTTCTTTATTCTTCTCATAGTCAGCCTTCAATTCCCCTTTTCAAGAGAGTATCCCAGATCTTGTATTTTTCACACTATGATATGTCTTCTCATTGTCTGGGAACACTATCACTAATTCCTTACGATATGTCTAGTGTTTGTCTTAGAGCTACCTTACATTGAAAATGAGGTCCACTGCCAGCATTCCTAGTCTAAACCCATATTGTGTCTCTCTGTTCTCCTCTTATCATCTTCGATAATGTTTTCCATGATCTTCTCAAATACCTTGGCAGCGTGACACATCACTGAGGAAACAAGATTGTATTGTAGATTATTTGGAAACAACATTGTTAAACAGTCTCATCAAACTTGTTGGAAAATGAAATGAATCATATCAAGAACTGTGTTTCAGCTGTAATATGACCGGGTCTGCGCGAACAAAGTAGATTAACTCCCATATAATTTTGACAGGATTTCCTGCAACCCTTCTTAAAACTGACTCCCTTTTTCCAGTGTAAACATGCATTGTCCTCACACCTTGACACTACTGAGGTGAGTATTGTTATAATTACTGTGTGGTGCATTGCAGTAAACATTTTGTCAACCAAAACCACACACACCAAGTGAGTTGGTTAAGGTATTGAACTGATGTCCAGGAGGATGGAGGTCCGAATCCTTGTGTAGCCATCGAGATTTTAGTTTTCCACAGGTTCCCAAAACTAAGGTGAATAGTGGAATGGGTTATTTTAAAACGACACAGACAACATCCATCCCCTGAGCTTTTGTTCTGTCTCTAACGACCTCGTCACCAATGGAACATTAGGACCTAATCTTCCTCCCTCCCCCCCTCCCTCCCTTCCTTTTTTATGCAAGCATACACCAAAGCTCACATCATTCAGTTCATGCTCCCTGTCTGACAGTGTTCCTTCTTAACACCCATCGAACTGTCTGCTGATAACCCTCCAGGAATTAGTGACCCCACTGATGCCTATTCTTCTCTGTGGTAACACAAATCTCACAACACATGAAAGCACAGCCAGTGGCCGTCTCAAAATAGAAAAAAAAAAAACTGATCATCATCCCTGCAGATAGAGGCTTCAGTAGATGGACCTCTGTTATTAATTCACAGAATTTGTGTTACCAGTTATCTGTCATCTGTACATATAAGACTCGTAATTATTCTTTCCAGAAGCTAAGTATTACCTTCTATGTCTGTTCAAATCTCTAGATTCATTTTAAAACCTTTTACCTGAATCCATCTCTTCCTTCAGATATCTTCAGCCTGTCCTCATTCCTCCACACCTCATCTTCTATTCATTTCATATTGTCCTCTTTGATAAATAAGCTCTTCCAAGATATTAACCTCCACGTCTGTAGTAACTTCCATCAGTATCAAAGATGCCAGTCACCACTAATAGTACCATTTGATAGCTACAATTCCTCGCACATCATAAGTCCCCCTCCCTTCCCCATGTGTTCTTTCTGTACATGGCTGGTCCATATGTATTGATGAATAATCTATATCACAGTGTACTGAATACTGGCCCATAGTCATGTGAAAGGCGCTGTCCATATGTATGAGTGGTCAGTGGCACTCTGTGATCATAGGCATGTTTGACCATCCAGTTACAAAACTTGTTGCCGAGCACAACATAGTTGATTTCAGTGGCTGCCTCACAATCTGGATCCTCATCAAAACACTAGTAAATTAAATATATAATTATACAGGTCGGAATTGTCCCTTGAAAGTTTTCTTTTGTCCTGCACTGTCCGTAGACAGTAACTAAAATTCATATGTGCCACACACACCGTTATTATATACTTATCACTTTAAGAAGATTAATCACAAGCCGACATTGGACCATTATAATGATATGAGACAGGTTAGGTTATGAGAGCTTTGAATTATCCAGGGTGATTCACGAAGATATGCAAATATTTTAATTATATGTTATTCTACGAACAAAGCTAAAGAAAAAGGTTCATATATACATAGGTCCGCAAATGTCTAGTTACAGAGTTATGGCTAATAAAGGATTTTGCCTGAAATTTAGCAGCTCCGCTAATGTGAAGCCATCACAAAACTGTATGAGGTTAAAGTAAAGCACGATTTCCATTTACGTTGTTACTGATATGGTGAATCTAATAAAACATGTCCCAGACATGTATCTACAGTAGTTTTCCAGAACATCCAGAGAAACAAAGACATAATTTCGTAAAATTTTTAATTTATTAATTACTTGGCCCAGTTTGTTTTTTTAAATTCCAGGCAATTGCACAAAGTTTTCAACAGAAGTTGTAGAGAATTTAATTTTGGAAAAATGGTGGTAATAATGTTAATTGAAACTGTATGAACATGTCAGAAATCTGCTTTTATTAATACTATAGCACATGTGAATTAATGTTAAACCGGAAAAAACAAAGCTCAGTGTTAAGGAAGTTGTACAGGGTACATACAATTTCACAGTACATATTCAAAAATGTCTCCCCAGTTCAATGCCTTTAGCTGCACGTGTATGAACAGATTTTGTTGCTCATTTCGGTCTTACAGCGTTATGGAAAACTGCTTCAGATACATGTCTGGGTCATGTTTTATTAGCCCTAACTCTGTAACTAAACATTTGCAGACCTATTTTCATATGAACTTTTTTCTGTAGTTTTACTTGTAGAATAACATATTAAAATATTTGCATATCTTCGTGAATCACCTTGTATACAGCATGTTCCGTTTATCTGATGAGACTGCCTGCCCGGGTTATTGCAGGCTGGTCACAGACTCTGCGCCTGCTGGTTGAATGGGTCCCATGGGACCGCAATATGCCCCCCCCCCCCCCATTTTTTTTGTGGGTTTTATCCTGAACACCATACAGACATACGCATCTTGTCGGCCAGTGTCATTCAAGCAGTAAAACAGGCATCACAAGTACAACAGTGAAGTTTGCGAACATAACAATAGCAAGAGCAACTTATTCAATTTCACAGCGAGTGTTTATTGATAATTCATATGTGCATACAGAGCCCCCTCGTACTGTTAGGAGATTGTGTGTACGTAAGTTTCCAAGTGTTTGAGTTCTGAGTTGTGATGCAGTTCACAAATTAGTGAATAAATTTCGTGAAATGGGAAGTTTTCTAGACAAGAAGCATAAACAATGATGTACAGTGCTCACAGCAGATTGTCTCGATGACATTGCATACCGCGTGGGAAACTCCCCTAAAAAGTCTCTTAGAAATCTTTCTCAGCAAACACAAAAATTTTACACCTCTGTACAAAGAAAAAGGCGTACTAAATTGCCAAAACTGGTACCCAAATAAAATAAGTTTGGAAACTAGATGGCTGAAAGTTGGTTGATTTGACATCCTGTATCAAACAGCCAGGTTCTGCAACCATCTCTGAAAAGATGGACATAAAGAGTCTGTACAATGAGGTGCTTGGGCTAAGGCCCTACAAAGGATCAGTAGTACAGGAACTTCGACCAGGTGATCCTGTGCAGTTTTGCAAATGGGTTTTAAAACAAATGCATGATGATGAAATGGATCATTACCTCATTCTGTTTTCAGACGAAGCTTAGTTCCAATTACATGAGTATGTTAACTCCCAAAACTGTCGACGTTGGAGCGCAGATAGATCTGTTGTGCTTCACGAGGAACCCCTTGATGATCAGAAAATAGGGGCATTGTGCATAGTTAGTGGTGACAGAATAATAGGCCTAATTCTTTTTAATGACACAGTTACAAATGAAAGACATGTGCAAAACATTTTGCGAACATTTTTTAATGAACTGAGTGCAAGAGAAAAAAGCTTCACATTTTTTCAACAGTATTTGGCAAGGGCTTATACGGCCAATACTGCATGCAATTCAGGATGTGTTCGATGAAAGAGTGATTAGTAATATTATCTGACCCGCAAGAAGTCCTGATTTAACTCCATGCAATTTTTATTTGCGGGGTGCACTAAAGGACAAAGTGTACACAACAAATCCTCACATGATATAGAAACTCAAGGATAATATCCATGAATCAATTAATTCAATATCTCGGAGAGAATTACAACATTTGATTAATAATTTCTCGAGTAGATGTCAGACATGCATGGAAAATAACAGCAGGCATTTCCAACATCTCCTTGCATGACATGGGGAAGTACAAAATTTATTTGCTTACATTTTAAATGTAGTCATTTCGTACCACAACAGTAGACGGGTGACACAGCATCTGGTCGCCGAGCAACGGAGCACTCGCTGCCTGGCTGCACAGTCGGTCATCAGCTAAATGGAACACTCTGTACTTGCAGAGTGCACTTTCATGAATAATTGACACAGGCCATTTTCAGATCATGACAACAAGCAGCAATGTGCTTTAAAGTTACATGTACCATGGTCCTTGTTATTAGAGGTTGGTAACCAATACTATGCCATCTGACTGTAACTGTCCAAGGTGAAAGATGGAAGATTATTTTCTAAAACTGATAATCTTGAATAATGGGATGTTTGATCGATGAATTTTATTTACTGTCCTGAAAAAATTGCATGCCATGGATTCCTTTTGCTGCTGGAATGATTTGTAGAAAATGCTTTTTTTCTGACACAGTGTAATTCTTTAACTGTAAATAAAAAAACTGCAACCAGTCACTTTAGAAATATTTGTTTATTTCCATAAAATAGTGTTCGAGCCTTACCAAGCCCATTATCTGATGGGGCATGCGGAAGTTCCGTATTCATTTTTTTGTAGTGTGATGCTTGGTACTGGCTCTGTGACAAGAAGACGTGAAAGATTGTAATGTTTCGTAGAATGCGGGCTTTCATGGCCGATATTTGCATTATTGCTGATATTTGTTTTATGGGTTTATGGGCATAAGGCTGTGCTCCAAAATGGATAATTATGTCTTTGCCCATGGTCTTATGCCCATAAAATAAATATCAGAAATTTTAATGAGTGGTAGTATCTTGCAAGTTGTTGAAAAGTGTATTTCTTTACTTACTGCAACAACATGGGCAGTATTGTAGTTAATGTCTACCTGGCAGCTTCATTTGATCATAATTTCTAGTAGTATAGATATGCAGAATTGTAGCACAGATCATGTAGGGCCTTGAAAAGTTATTGTTCTCGAAATGAAATTGACTGCCTTACTTGAGAGCAAATTAAAGTTTTATTGTTCGGCTTATTATTTTCTGTCTATGCCCATGGTTGCCACAGGTTCCGGAAATCAGGGAAGTTCAAACACTTCAGGGAAATTTGGAAAAAAAAAAAAAAAAAAAGAAAAAACACTGGAAAAAGCTCATGAAATAGTTTGTTTACTGAGGTGTCATGCATTGTCACTGACTTTGTGCAACTGAGTACATGCGCCGCTTTCCTGCTCCGTCATTACTACTGCTTCTCCACTTCCTTCCACTCCCCTCAGCTTGTAGTCAGTGCTCTCACCACTTCTTGCTGCTAGCCTAGCAGCTTCTGACAAGGGAGAGGGAGGCATGAGGAGTGGTTTGTTTGGATCTGATTCTCAGAACTGTGGACGCAGCTGCCAGAGACGGTGGTCATGTGTGCATGAGTTGTGTCTGAGTAATTGTGTGAATGTGTGTGCTCTCGTTTTCTGACAAAAGCTGTGGCTGAAAATTTAGTTGTGAGTGTGTGATCTTCTTTTCTACGTTGCCTATCTGCGGCTCAGCAATCATCTTCACAGTAAGTTGCTACCTATCCTCATTATTATTGAGTCTCAGAGTATTTGAACAAGTTATCTGTAACATGGATTGATCACCATGGTCTCATTTCATCAACATGCTGTGTGTGGCTCATGAATAGCTGGCCACATGAGTGGATTTCCGTGACGGGCCAAAACCAGTCAGTTTGTGCTGGTATTTGTAATGGATTGGGCCTGCCAATCTGAAGCCATTCAATTCCCGCTATTGTGCAAGCACTGCCCATCAGATCTAGTCTCACTGATCTACCCACAGGTTGGATCTTTTTGTGTGTGGCGTAATTCAGCAGATTTTCATGGTTTATCCATGGAACCAGGACTGCGGTGCTCCTCAGCAGGCCAGAGGCCATGGGTGATGGATTTCACGAATTGCGACTCTCTCACCACAAGTACATTGTACAGTGTGACATTTTATTTCTTCTAGTACATTTTGCCACTTAAAAAGTAGTTTATATGATAGAAAGTGTGGACGATAAGAAAAAGAAAATTGTGGCAGTCGCTTGCAGTTTGTATGCTATATACCCATATATTTCTCAAAAGAAAAATAATAGATATAACACAGTGGGTAATAACCGACAATAACCAACATAGTAGAACTAACCTTTTGTTGGCATTGCCTACAGCGTTGGTTTACACAATTCTTCCCCACCTCTTTCAAGAGGCCTTTTTTTTCTGAGGTTATTTCTGAAATCAGTGAAGGTATTTTAAATCTGTCTTGCAACTCCAAGGAAATGCGTATGTTTGTCACGAAATGTGTTTAGTTTTATTGAAATAAAATAACATCAGTGATCTTAATTAAACACATATACCATTTTGCATGCTTTCTCCATCTAAAAACACTTCATTACAAAAGATGTTAATGTTGTACTTCAGACTTCTGCTCACATCAGGAAATGCCATCTGCTTTCAAGTTGTTTTAGATATTTCCTTGGTTGCACTGTTGTTTATTGTATTGTAGCTGCAAAGACACATTGTTAACTTATGTCTTTACTTACCCTTGATATCTCAGAAGTTGGCAGGGAAAAATGCTAAGACTTGTCTGAAAATCAGGGAATTTCACTTTGGGAATCTTGTTGCAAACCTGATACCATATTTACGTATGTTAGCTGGACGTTACACTTGGAAAGTGTATTTTTCTGATGATGTGGTCTGTAACTGGAATAGATGTAAGCCCCTTTCCTAGATTTAGCTGTGACTGAGTTACAGCTCAGACAATGGAAGTGTGACTTTTATACGAAGCCCTGTTCCAAAATTATATATTGAAGAGCACCTATTGACCACTTTGGCTTAACAAATGCTTGTAGGGTAGTGTAAGAAATGGAGAACTTGAACAGATGTATGTAGTCCAGTTTATTAGTTAAACTGATGTAGTTTGTAACAGAACAGAACAACATTTAATATGCAGGTTAGTCATGTTGTGATACTAATTACCATCAATGTGTTACTAGCAGACTTAGTTCGTATTAATGCAGTGTGGCACTGCACAATGAGATGGCTTAACTTGAGGCTGTACGCACAATCCTTGATATGTTCGGTACAATTGCATTAAACATGCGTTGAAAAAGCAGAAAGGCAGTCAAGGCTGGGGCTCACTTTACTGTGCTGCCAACAAGGGAAACACTGTAAATCAAGTCTATAACAGTGTGATGAAACAATAGTTAGTTTCCTTGCAACATTAGGGAATTGAGTTTGTCATTGATACTCATTGGTGCTTCTACTGATTTTGAAGAGGGGCATGACGTTGGCTGTTTGTCGTGGTGATGTGGGGCTGTGTTCACATAGTCAGGAAACTGAAGTTCAGCAGTTAGCAATTTGCACAAAGTCCTGAGTACCGGCCAAGAGTTCCTCCAACATGTGATATTTTGGTTAGAATAAACTAACTTACATAGATTATAAGACTGTATAAATAAGAGATCCAGGCTTTGTTTGATTTAAGTGGCAGTATGTGCCATTGGCAAAACTCAAGATGAAAGTCTGTTACCTGCACTTTACTTGGATAGTTTCCAAAAAGCATGTCCAGCACACACAGTGTGTTTAGGAATGACTAAGAGAGGAGAAATGGCCTCTATAATACAGTGGACATCACCAGAAAAGTGAAAATGCTGCTGAAGGTGCCATAAATAGATGTCCCGCTCCTCCTCTGTGTCATCAAAAGCAGCAAAGGGAATAGACAGTGACAAACTGCCTGTTATTTAGCTGGCTCACACTCACAGTTTGACTACAGTAGAGGTTGGTGAAGAGATTATAGTCATATTTCTTGTGTTGCTTTAATTCCACAGTTTTGAGATTTGTTGTTTTGTAGTAAAATGTAGAAAGTGACACACCTCATTCTCGCTTCTGAGGTGCAGTCCCTGTCTGTTTTACTGAGTTACACAAATAATTGAATAGGTAAATAGGTAAGTAAGAGTGTCTTTGTCATCTTTAATTGAGAGAAATAATTTTGGGGGCAGGCCAACTCAAGTCCTGAACAGTAAGTCCAATGCAAGTCCGTAGAACATCAGTCAAACAATACCAAGTCATGATAAGCAACAGACAGACATAGCTTACGGTGCAAAGTCACAGTTACAGTGAATACTCAGGAGAAGGCCGGTGTTGGAGATAGTACCCATCTTTGCTATAACTACCCACTGTGGCAGTGTCATCTTTATTGCATTAGCTGCTTTACAACCATAATGAAACATAAGTGTAGGTATAAACAAACATTTGGACTATGTAAGGCTTCCTTTGCAACTGGCTAGATGATGCATCACAATGCATGCCACAGAATTAGCACCCCTTTGTTCTGAAGGGTGACACTTCAGTTTGCAGCCCCTCACTGATCTGTACATTTTGCCCATTAGGAGCTGCCATCTCACTTGTTAATGCTTCTACTAGTTTATTTGATACTGTGGTCGCAGACAACTGACCTCTTCAATTATTGGTCACATTGACATAACCTTCTTATAGCGCCTGCTTCACATGAGACAGTGTTTCCGCACATAGACGCGGAGTGATAGGGAGGCGTGGAGGGGATAAGGTTTTTCGCATGCATGGTGGCAGAGTGTGGGCAAACGAAGTCCCTGTTGCCAAACTGTGTTGCTGCGACAACAATCATGTTCACTTGCCTTCAGCACATCGTATTGTACGTTCAAATTTATGAGGGATTAATACACTTTAAAACCGATTTCGATCATTCATCTACATGAAAGAAAGCTTACATTTGAGGCTTGAGGTTGTGTCCACTGCTTCACGGCAATTGCATGTGTGACGTCAGAAGGCGAGAACGGTTGATACAGATTTGTGAAGAGGTCAAGAACTATTTTCCTCAAAACGACAATTGTCTAATGACAAGACCATCAAAAATAGTTGCAATAATTGCCATTTATTGCGATTTGGACTGTATTATAAGTAAAAATGTAATACGTAACAAAGTAAACTCAAATTCAAACCAAAATCCTTACATTTGTTTGACGACTGCTTCTAATCCATATAATTTTTTAAATGTGTTTCTCTACCATTCCCCTCTTGAACAGTGTGCAGGAAATATGAACGCTTTTATCTTTCCTTGTGAACTTAAATTTTTCCTATTTTATTATGATGAACATTCCTCCCTATTTAGGTGCACACCAGCAAAGTATTTTCACACTCTGAGGAGAAAAAATTTCATGAGAAAATCCTGCCACAACGAAAAACACCATTGTTTTAATTATTGCCACCCCAATTCGCTTATCATACCCATGGCAGTCTCTCCCCTATTTCACGAAAATGCAAAACAAGCTGCACTTCTTTGAACTTTTTCGATCAATTCTATCTGCTGTGGATTCCATACCTGACAGCAATACTCCAGAAGAAGGCTGAAAAGCATAGTGTAAGTAGTCTCTTTAGAGGACCTGTTGCATGTTCTACCAATAAATCTACCAATCTACCAATAAATCGCAGTCTTTGGTTTGCTTTCCACACAACATTATCCATGTGATAGTTGCATTTCAAGTTATTTGTAATTGTAATCCCTAAGTGTTTAGTTGAATTTACAGCCTTTAGAATCATGTGTTTTATCCTGTAAACTGAATTTAGTGGATTCCTTTTAGTAATCATGTGGATGACTTCAGACTTTTCATTATTTAGAGTCAGTTGCCACTTTCCTCACCATACAGATCTCTTGTCTAAGTCGTTTTCTAATTTGTTTTAATCTCTGATGATTTAAGATGGTAAATCACATCATCTGCAAGCAGTCTAAGAGGGCTGCCCAGATGACCCCTAAATTGTTTATCAGCTCAGGAATAGAAGTGCACCTGTAACACATCCTTGCAAACGCAGATATCGCTTCTATCACTGCTGATTTTCCGTCGATTACTACATACAGTGATCTTTCTGACGGGAAATCGTGAAACCAGTCGCACGACTAAGAAAATGCTCCATAGGCACACAATTTAATTAAAGTTGCTTGTGAGGAACTTCACTTTTATTGCCATCACATGACATTTCCATTTGGAAATCTTACTAAAGCTTTTTACTTATACACATTCACAGCTATACTGCTACAAGAAAGTAACATCAGCATCTGAATTATATGGTCACTCTGTAAATGAAACTGCATTGTCGCAAAATACGGCAACAGTGCAGCACTTGGAAGAGAGATTCTCACAGTCCAGTTTGTAACTCACGGCTATCCGCTCGGAAAGAGAATGAATCTTATTGGCTACTTGCAGTTAATGGTGGGGGATGCGCAGAACGGCTGAAAATAGAGCCGCCTTCCAACATGACATGAGCTATAATACGGTGATTTGCACACTTGCTAGCTGTAATTTGAAAGTTCTGCTTGCAAGTAGTTCTAGCTGTTGAAGTGCACCTTCCATACATTGGCGACACGCAGTGCAGCCACCGCCACTACTGTTGCCCGTTCTCTTCTCCCACTTTGCCATCTGTGCAGGTTGGGGAAAGTTATTTTGTGTGCACTCTACTGCTGATAGAAACAAAGAAAATTACACAAAGTATCCTAGCTTTCGTTTCTGATAGTTCCTTTCTGGGGAAGGACAGAGGGATAGATTGAGGCAGGTTAAACAGAAAAGGCAGATCACTAAGGTCCAAAGATGAGAGGGACTCAACTGTTGTGGGAACAAGAAGTGATCAAGAGGTAAAAGGTGTGTGTGTGGGGGGTGGGGGGGGGGGGCGTCAGAGAGAGAGAGAGAGAGAGAGAGAGAGAGAGAGAGAGAGAGAGAGAGCACTACTCTGAGACCTCTCCCACTTCCTCCTCCCCCACTGCTTTTATGTTTGTCTCTGCCAACAGTACTGACATTTTTTCCAAATGCAAGTTTATTTAGTTTTCATTAGTCGTTTAATGTTGTTATAGATTTTCTGTATTGGAAGTCTTCTGTTCCTTTTTCCTCTGAGTTTTGTATAATCTCACCCGTTAAATTGTTGGTTATGATCTACATCTGGATCTATACCATGAAAACCAGTGAGAAGTGTATGGCAGAGGGTATGTCCCTCTGTACCAATTATTAGGGTTTCTTCTCGTTCCAATGGAGGGTGGGAACAATGATTGTTTGAATGCCTCTGTGCATGCAGTTGTTTGAATGCCTCTGTGCATGCAGGAATTATTAAAATTTTATCCTCGCAGTCCCTATGTGAGCGAAACGTAGGGGATTGTAGTATATTCCTACATTCATCGTAAAAAGTTGGTTCTCGGAACTGTTCATAAACTCTCTCAGGATAGTTTACCTCTGTCTTCAAGAATCTGACAGTTCAGTTCTTTCAATACCTCTGTGATACCCTCCAACAGATCAATCAAACCTGTGACCATTTGTGGTGCCTTTCTCTGTATACATTCAATATCCCCTGTTAGTCCTATTTGGTATGGGTCCCACAAACTTGATCAATATTCTAAAACAGGTCACATGAGTGATATGATATGTATGCTGTCTCCTTTATAGACTGATTGCATTTCCCCAGTTTTCCACCAATAACCCAAAGTCTGCAACCTGCTTTACCCACAACTGAGCCTATCTGATCATTCCATTTCATGTTCCTACAAAGTGTTACAGCCAGTTATTTGTATGAGCTGGCTGATTCCAACAGTGACTCATTGATATTATAGTCATAGGATACTAAGTTATTTTCATTTTGTGAAGTGCAAAATTTTACGTTTCTGAACATTCAAAGCAACTTGCCAATCTCTGCACCACTTCGAAATCTTATTGAGCTCTGACTGAATATTTATGCAGCTTCCTTCATTATAGATAACTAAGTCATCTGCAGAAGTCTGAAGTTGCTATTAATATTGTGTGTGTTGTGTGCAAGATCATTAATAAACAATATGAACAACAAGGGTCCAAACATACTTCACTGGGCACACCCAAAGTGACTTCTACATCCAACTATGACTCTCCATCGAAGATATCTACATCTACATCTTCAGAGTTACTCCGCAAGCCACCGTACAGTGCGTGGCAAAGGGTACCCTGTTCCAGTAACTACTAAGATAACATACTGTGTCCTCCTTACCAAAAAGTCCTCAATCCAGTCACAAATTTCACTTGATACCCCATACGATCATACTTTTGACAATAAGCTTAGGTGTGATACTGAGTCAAATGCTTTTTGGAAATTAAGAAATACTGCGTCTACCTGACTGCCTTGATGCAAAGCTTTAAGTATGTCATGTGAGAAAAGTGCGAGGTGGGTTTCCCATGATCGATGTTTTTGGAATCTGTTTTGGTTGGCATGGAGGAGGTCATTCTGTTCAAGATACCTCATTACGTTTGAGCTCAGAGTATATTCTAAGATTATACAACAAATAAATGCCAAGAATACAAATCAATGTCAAGGATATTAGAGGGTTGTTTTGTGGATAATTCCTACTATTCTTCTCTTGTAGATGGGAGTAATCTGTGCTTTTTCAAAGAAACAGGTATGATTTTTTTTCGAGGGATGGGCAATACATTACAGTTAGAAGAGGAGCTAACTCAGCTACAAATTCCGTACAAAGTCTTACAGGGATTCCATTGGGCCCTGGAGCTGCGTTCAGTTTTACTAAGTTCAGCTGTTTATCAATGCGACTGACACTAATACTTATTTCATTCATCTTTTCACTGGTACGAGGATAAATTGGGGCTATTCTCCTGACTTTTCCTTTGTAAATAAACCTTTGAAAACAAGAGTTAATCATTTCAGCTCTCCTGTGTCATTCACTGGGGACTGGACACTAACTTTAGTGCCACATGATAGTTTCATTTCCACAAGGATGTTGATGGGTACAATAAATGTATTAAAGTTTTAATTGCATTAGAGGAAATTAACTAAATGACTAGAATTTTCACAGTACAGGGTTATTACAAATGATTGAAGCGATTTCACAGCTCTACAATAACTTTATTATTTGAGATATTTTCACAATGCTTTGCACACATATACAAAAACTCAAAAAGTTTTTTAGGCATTCACAAATGTTCGATATGTGCCCCTTCAGTGATTCAGCAGACATCAAGCCGATAATCAAGTTCCTCCCACACTCGGCGCAGCATGTCCCCATCAATGAGTTCGAAAGCATCGTTGATGCGAGCTCGCAATTGTGGCACGTTTCTTGGTAGAGGAGGTTTAAGCACTGAATCTTTCGCATAACCCCACAGAAAGAAAACGCATGGGGTTAAGTCGGGAGAGTGTGGAGGCCATGACATGAATTGCTGATCATGATCTCCACCACGACCGATCCATCGGTTTTCCAATCTCCTGTTTAAGAAATGCCGAACATCATGATGGAAGTGCGGTGGAGCACCATCCTGTTGAAAGATGAAGTCGGCACTGTTGGTCTCCAGTTGTGGCATGAGCCAATTTTCCAGCATGTCCAGATACACGTGTCCTGTAACGTTTTTTTCAGAAGAAAAAGGGGCCATAAACTTTAAACCGTGAGATTGCAAAAAACACGTTAACTTTTGGTGAATTGTGAATTTGCTGCACGAATGCATGAGGATTCTCTACCGCCCATATTCGCACATTGTGTCTGTTCACTTCACCATTAAGAAAAAATGTTGCTTCATCACTGAAAACAAGTTTCGCACTGAACGCATCCTCTTCCAAGAGCTGTTGCAACCGCACTGAAAATTCAAAGCGTTTGACTTTGTCATCGGGTGTCAGAGCTTGTAGCAATTGTAAACGGTAAGGCTTCTGCTTTAGCCTTTTCCGTAAGATTTTCCAAACCATCGACTGTGGTACGTTTAGCTCCCTGCTTGCTTTATTCGTCGACTTCTGCGGGCTACGCGTGCAACTTGCCCGCACGCTTTCAACCGTTTCTTCGCTCACTGCAGGCCGACCCGTTGATTTCCCCTTACAGAGGCATCCAGAAGCTTTAAACTGCGGATCGCCGAATGGAGTTAGCAGTTGGTGGGTCTTTGTTGAACTTCGTCCTGAAGTGTCGTTGCACTGTTATGACTGACTGATGTGAGTACATTTCAAGCAGGACGTACGCTTTCTCGGCTCCTGTCGCCATTTTGTCTCACTGCGCTCTCCAGCGCTCTGGCGGCAGAAACCTGAAGTGCGGCTTCAGCCGAACAAAACTTTATGAGTTTTTCTACGTATCTGTAGTGTGTCGTGACCATATGTTAATGAATGGAGCTACAGTCAATTTATGAAATCGCTTCAATCATTTGTAATAGCCCTGTATTGCAAAGTACTATATTACTGTCATTTACTTAATTGTTCTTTGGAGGAGGAAAAACATTGACGAATCAACTGTTCTCTTCACAGTAATATATTTAAAAATTTCCTTACCTATCAGTCTGTTCGTTATTTACGTATACCCATCCGCCCACAGTGTTACATGAGCATGCCAGTGTTGCCAGTTTGCATTGCATTAGGCACGGTCAGTTTTTTTCTGAAGTGAGGAAAACATACTTATGTACGTGTGTGTGTGTGTGTGTGTGTGTGTGTGTGTGTGTGTGTGTGTGTCATGGACCAATTTTCCCACACTACAGGAGGAAGTGTTATGAACTGTAGAAATGCTTATATGCAGTATGATATTGTATTGAAAAGTTTTCACTACAGCACACAACTGCTTCTAGAGCTGATTTTTATAGACAGACAGAAGTTGGTATTAAAAACTTGAGCTATGTGCTAGCAGTAATATGCCCACAGTGTAATTGGTACAAGGTTTACAACTTTGCTTCCACCGTTTTTTCCTCAACATTTGACGCTTTAATGAGAGAAATTGGTTACATGTGTATCATTCAAAGTATTTTTCATCGCTGGCCACTACTTTCTCCCATCTTTTGGGCAGTGTACGAATCTCGCGTTGAAAAAATTGTTCATCTTTTGAAGCGATCCATGAATCGGTCCATTTTGTGACTTCTTCATGATATCGGAAGTGTTTGTCAGCCAGGCAATGCGCCATTGATCTAAACAGGTGATAGAGGGAGCAATGTCTGGAGAATACGGCGGGTGGGGTAGGACTTCCCATTTTAACATTTCGAAGTATGTTTTGAACTCTTTTGCAGCATGGTGTCAAGCGTTGTCATGCTGCAAAATCACTTTATCGTGCCTCTCGCTGTATTGCGGCCGTTTGTCTTTTAATGCTTTGCTCAAATGCATTAATTGTGTTCGATGACAAGCACCTGTGATTTTTTCACTTGGTTTTAACACCTCATTGTACACAACGCCAAGCTGGTCCCACCAAATGCAGAGCTTGATCTTGGAGCTTTGAATATTCGGTTTGACCATCGGTGTGGGAGCATGGCCGGGATATCCCCATTATTTTGTGTTCAGAGTTATCGTAATGAACCCATTTTTCGTCCTGGGTCACAATACAATGCAGAAATCCCTTCCGTTTTTGCCTCTGAAGCAACTGTTCACAAACGCCGTTCAAAGTCTCTTGGTTTCAACTCAAATGGGACCCAACTTCCTTCTTTCTGAATCATGCCCATAGCCTTGAGACGTTTTGAAATGGATTGCTGTGTCTCTCCCACTAATCGTGCCAATTCTTCTTGAGTTTGACGTGAGTCTTTTCTCAGCAATGTCTCCAATTCTGCATCTTCGCAAACATTCTCTCTTCCACCATTATGCCGGTCTACAACGTTAAAATCACCATTTTTGAAGCATTAGAAAAACCACTCACAACATATTCTTTCACTAATAGCTTCTTTACCATACGTACTTGAGAGCAGTCGATGAGACTCAGCTGCTGGTTTCTTCATACTGAAACAAAACAGTAACACCTCCCGCAAATGGTGAGAATTAGGCTTGTAAACTGACATTTAACATTTTTATGATGCAGACACAAATTGACTAATGTTTGAAGACCTGTCTCTCTCTCTCTCTCTCTCTCTCTCTCTCTCTCTCTCTGTGTGTGTGTGTGTGTGTGTGTGTGTGTGTGTGTGCGTGTGTGCGTGTGTATGGGTGGGTGGGTGCATCCTTTCAGAGTTGTTGATTTAGGTATTCATTCATTACTCATATATCCACCAGTGACATCATTTTGGATGTATGTAGAAGACAGAAGCCAGAAATATTACAAGAAAGTCAACACAATTTTCATGGTATTACTTAATTTATTTATCACCTCTGCATTTGTAAGCCAAATGCAATGATGGCCCAGAAGTGTGTGAAAGATATCACTTTGCATGCACAGTAAATGGCTATTCTTTTCTTAGTGCGTTTTTAACTTTCTTTTTATAATTGATTTGATAAAGGATAGTCACTCCGTAGTTTATTATAGTGAAACACACTAAAGATCCCATTGACAAAAACAATAGTAATTTTCGTAGTTGTACCAGGTCAGTTTGACCTACAAAGCATAGACATTTCTCACAAATACTGTAACATCACTGCTTGAGATGGAAGGCTCTATCTATCTTCAACTAGTTTGACGAACTATTTTTCAGTCACTAAGGCATGTGAAACTTTTCACATTAAACAACCATCATATGTTGAACTGTTTGCTTACAGTGTGTCCTTCAGTATAAATTGTTATCACGAAAAATTCGCTCTTCTGGAAAAAGGAGACTAGGTCCAGAAATAGGAAAAATGAGATAGTGTTACTCTAGTAGGAAATAATGACAACTGCATTTGAGCAAAATGGCATAAGCCCAGTTTGAGTGCTGTAATGAGGAAGAATATCTTCTTCTTCTTCTTCTCCTTCTTCCTTTTTTTCCCTCCCCCCCTCTCATTTGGGGTGACCTGTCCAAAATAATATAAATAACATTCAGCAGGGGGATATATTGGTCTCTTATTAAATTATGGAAATTGGATTTATACTCTTTTGTTGAAAGGAAATAAAACATTTAAACAGTTATGCGGTTTTGTGTCATATTACGCATACCCATCATAACCTGAGTGATCCACAGCACCAGTCATTTGTGAAATTGGTAGACTGGGCCATTTAAAAAAAAAAAATAATAATAATAATAATAATAATAATAAATAGCTTGTGTGTATATTTATGATAGGTTATAAATTTGCCAGTGCAGCTGGAAAACCTCCTTGGTGGTGGTCAGCAGTAGAGGGCATCCCTCCACCCCAAATCTGCTCTCCAGCACTCCTGTGAATGACACAGTAGTGTGGTTTTGTAAACTAAGTGTATTGAAGAAATCAAAGATACATTCTGTAATGTTGTTTTTGCTGCCGGATAACATAATTATCCTGCTGTGGCCAACAGTATGAATTTGTGTGTGTATCATTTTTTGCATAGTAGCCATTCCTTCTTTACACAACATTTAGCCATAGTTCTAGGAAGAGAGATGTAACTATGAAAAGGATAGTTGCCTTAGAGATGGCACTGTTCAGTAATAATTATTTTTTTATTAGAAGTACCACACATTCTTTTTCAGTTGCTATAAATTCTTAGTAAACATTAAGTAAGAAAAGTATGTGAAACAAAATGCAAATATATAAAAAGTGGTGCTATCAGCAGTAATTACCTGATACTTAAAGGGGAAAAAATAATAGGTGACCTGTATAAGACTTTGAAAGAATTTGTGTTTCTTGTAATTACAGTCACAAAATGTAACACTGTGTCCAATAACAAATGTTGAATTCGAAGATCACATATGAGGTTTCTTCTTAATAAATTTATTTTTGTTCAAATGATCCTTCAGTCATTCAACAGGCAAGGTTTGGCCGTAATAACGACATACGCAGTATATTACTGTTCTAATAATATCATGTACATAGATTGTAGCATGTTAAAGTTATGTCTTAGATAACTTTTGATGAGAAAAATATTTAGTATTGTGGTAGCTGACTTTTACCAAGTCTTCGTTATGAATTTATTCTTTCATTTTATAATTTCTCACAGGAGGTACTGACTTTGAAGAGAAAGTTGAAGTCGATGAAAGCACGTCTGGCTGAGAAAGAAAAACAAGAAGGCGAGAATGCTCGTCACCTGGAGGAAGTGACTACTCGCACATTACGATTAGTGAGTTCTCCATCTCTCTGCGGTCCTAAGGTGCTTTGTTTGTTACTTGATAACCATTGATGCTGATAATAGCAGTGTGTCTTAAAACCAATTTTGTAGTGAAAGCTCATACTCACTCATTTGCTGATGAAAGTTGTGATAACAGTGACACATTCTTAGGGCTGTAGCTATATTACTTAGCAGTTTAATTTATTGATATAACTGCTATTCAGAGCAGACTAAAATAAGCAATGGACTCAATACTTATAAAACAGTTTTCATTTCATCTGATGCTTTACTTGGAAACCTGTCAACTACTACCTCCATGGGTATTCTTCAGAACCAGTTATCTCCACAGTGCTATAGAATGAAATATTTATAGGTAATATTGTGACTCATCACACAGATAGGGATAGAAATCTACAGAATCAGAAAGTAAAATTACAAAGGTACAGTATTTCTGTAATAATGAATAAAATCAGCAGGAGAGTATGTTAGTATCCAGAATTACTGACATGTTTGAGTCACACATCTCTTTTCAAGTACAAAAAGGACACAAAGATAGAAAGTGAAGAATCTTGTTACAAAATCTGCTACTGTCAGGCTATAGTTGTTTTTGCATCATTGAGGACCCATGGCTTTTGATCGAAATTGTGGTTCTTGTACATTGTTTGTTTTGACCCTGTGGCTATAGGTCTGTTGTCAGCCAACAAGTACATTAGTATGGGGGGTGGGGGATCCAAAAATAACTGGAATTTCTTTGTAGGAAGCATGTACTTGCAGGGTGTATACGACCCAGGAAATCCGGGAAAACCCCGGGAATTTTTTCATCTGGGAGAAAACCGGGAAAAATCCGGGAAATTTTCATTGTTTTAGCTTTCGGTTAAATTTTTGTAATTTTGACTGCAGAATTGATTTTCTAGCAAAGAACGTTATTGTATCCTGCTACTGGAGAATGATACTGCAGCAATAAAATATAAATGAGAGGGAAAAAAATAAAACTTCAGTGGCAAAGGAAATGTGCAATTTACAATGAAACCCCGTGCACACACAAGCGTCTGCAAATAGCAAAAATATGTCAAAGGCCGTAGGGCGCAGACTGTAATTCTTCGTAACAATGACCTGTTTGCTATGAGCATGATGTCACAACTGTTTACATTAGGTTCGTTTGACCAATTGCCAGCAGTCTGTTGCGCATGCGCATTTGACTCACGTATAAGCAGTACCTTCTCCCGCTTCCCGCTACGGCGCTACTTGTAGTTTGGCTGTTAGCTGTATCGGTAGTAGCTGCAAGCAGCCAGATGCAAACGAGAAAAATTTTTCTCGCGCGCCCTAGCTGCCAGATTCGCGCTTGCACAGAGTTGTTAGAGTTGTAGTGGGGAGGGGGTTAACCTGCATGTGAGCCGTGTTTACGTTAAGTGATTTCGCTGCTTCTCTTCGTTTACAGCTCCCACGTCAAATGAAAACAAAACTGATTTCTGTGGCCGTGAGCTATCAAGTGAATTAAAATACATTCACATAATTACGAAGGGCAAAAATATTATTTATTTCAGTTTTCTGATTTTATTTTACTTCCAAGTTAGTAGGAGTCAAGCATTAATCGCCTTGCAGAACAATGAAGTTATTTTTGCAAGTTTGCTAAAGAAATTTGGCTTGATTAATCTTTCCGCTGAGACGATCATTTTATTTGAAACGAAGTGTTTCATTCTACAGTACTGTTCGCTGAATTTCAAGTGCACGTTATCATCTTTTGCCATGTATGGCATTATGCCATAATAAAGAACCAAAAATGAGATTGTATAGTACTGGTACTCCAAGAAAATTTACATCCCAAAAACCACACTGAAAAGCTTAATATCAGATGAGACCTGCTTCATTGTGAATCTGGAAAAAGCCAATTTGCACTTCAAGCTGAATTATGCATTTTAGTATGGTTTACGAAATTCCGATGCTCTTTGGAGTATCCTCTGATGCCCTGTTTCTTTTATGGTGTAATCTAAGCTTTCTTATTGCTTTATACATACGAACATGCGGGCTACCTACACCACTGCAGTTGCACACGCCCAGTAATGTCTGTTTTCTGGCGCTCTCTGGCAGCTGGTAAATCGAACCTATTTCTAACAGTCTCCAGATAGTATTGCGAACGGTGGTTAGAAAAGCGTTACTTTCAAAGTAAATTTCTTTTTACCCAAGATGAATTATGTTACGTGTGAGAAAGTGGGATGGATATCTAAATCACAGAGCGTTCGAAACTGAACAGTTTGAGGACCAGCCACTTACAAAAATTTCGAGCCGCGAGACATTGTCATAATTTTAAATTTACTGGCACATTTGTGTGATGTATCTTAAAGTATAACACACGCAAAAAAAGATCAATATTACATGTGAAATCTTAGCTTCTGTTGTAGCGTGTTAATCTTAGAGACCAATATTATATGTGAAAGCTTAGCTTTTCTTGTAGATATACGGTACTGTGTACATCAATGTAAACCGTTAACTTTTCCTCTTGTGTGTTCGCGCTATGTAACAAGTGATGTTGCTATTGGCTGACTAAAACACGTGTCCTATGCTCTGAATAGCTGCTGTCGTCGTCTGGCAAGATCTCGTGGCTTGAGATATGACTCGCTTACAAAAGGACATATCAACCTCGGTTTCAGCGCTCCGGAAACTTAACGCGCTGTGTTTGGTGCAATTCGAATTTATACTTTTGTAATACGAAAATATGCAGCGTATATGTTGCTGCAAAACGAAGGTCTTTCCAAAACTTCTCTACCCTGTCTTTTCTTTTTTTTTCCCGGGGAAGTTCTACGCGATTGTATAAAACGTTAACCATTCAAAGGATTGATAAGTTTTACAGTTCCGAGGGAAAATCTACAGAAAACGTACTGTCACTTAGCACGGAAAAAGTGTATTTTCGCCTGGGAAAAAGCATATTTTTTAAACGGGATATCCGGGAATAATTCGGGAATTTTTTTTCCTTGTCCCCGTATACACCTTGACTTGATTGTTTTTCAAATACAACGTTAGTATCTTTCAAAGTACTCTCCATTAGCATTAATGCACTTGTCCAAATTTTCATTCCAGTGTTGGACGTACCTTTTAAATTAGTCCTCTTTGATACCTGCTAGCACCTTCATGACATTGCATTTTACATGTTTGACATCGGCAAATTGCTTCCCTTTCAAGTCCACAGGAACAGGAAGAAGTCCAAGGGTGCTAAATCTGGCGAATAGGATGCAGTGATCAAGATGGTAGTCCATCAAGGCCAAAAACTGGCAAGCACTGCAAGCTGTGTGTGCAGAAAACTTTCATGGCACAGAAATCACATTACGGAATTTCACAAAGCTGGGCATATACGCGCCAAAGCTCTGTGAAGTGTTTTCATAATCTCCAAATAGAATTATTGGTTTACTGTATGAATTTGAGGGACAAAAACTGAGTGTACGATCCCTGTGATGTCAAAAAGATCAATATTGTCTTCATGTTCGATTTCACCTGCCAAGCTTCTTTTGGATGGGGTGAGCCAGTTGACTCATTGACTTGACTATTGTTTCCTTTCTGGATCATAACCATAACACCATGACTCATCACCTGTGATGATTTTGTTGAAAAAAAATTGGATTGTCTTTGAATTTATCGTTCCTTTCATGACAGGCCTGAACACGGTGATCCCTTTGACCATGTGTGAGAAGTCTCAGCTTTGCTGTCACTCTTTGCATTCCCAAATCAGTGGTCAAAATACTCTGAATTGAGCTCCAGGACAGAGCAGATAAGTCCTTGAGCTGCATCGATCTTGATTGATCAGATCACGGATTTTGTCCTCGCTTTGAACAATTGAAGGGCGACTGGAATGAGGCTGATTTCAGTGGCCATTTCTCCCTTTTTAAACCAAGAAAACCATTTGTACACTTGAATTTTATTAAGAGAATGTTCTTTGTAAGCTGTTTGCATCATCACAACAGTTTCCACTGCATTCTTGCCAAGCAAAAAACAAAATTTCACACCCACGTGTTGTTCGTAAGCAGTAGCCATTTTCTCTTGTCATGTCTGCACTGTATGCACACTCTCAGAACTGCCAGAGAAACCACACTAGTCTCTGTCTGGTGTCACCGTCTGGCAGAATGACTCAGGAGAAGTCCTACAATAGCCTTCTATCAGCGAAACCTGGTCCTACAAGCAAGCAACTGTATCATTATGATCCCAGTTATTTTTTGGTCCTTCCGTGTATGTTAACTAATTTCTCCAGTTCTAAGAAATGTGTAATACTGTGTGTATTGGATTAATTTCTGCTATTGAATGAAATACTGTTAAGTACTACAAAACTATGAAAATATGGCTGAGTGTTCTGTAGTGTACAAAACTTCAATAACAGAAGAAACACATGCTCAAAAAGACACAGCAGGAAGGAACCACAGGATTATGTGAAATTACATGCCATTTTAAACATCTGCCGAAGAACTCTTGCAGAAGTACAATGTCTGAATCATTATTCTTACTATGTCCTTAACTAAAGAGTACCCAACAACAATGATAACAACAGTGTAAACTGTGTAAACAACTGCATAAAAACAAGAATGCAAAGAATAATTTTGGGAGGGCAGGTCACTACTGACATATGTTTTAAACACCATTAAATTGAGTTTTAAGTGTTTAACTTTAATTATGTAGAATGTAACTGCTGAAGAAGGTGACTTTCTCCATTTTATGTTTGAATGTTTGTGGTTAAATTCAGGAAGAAGAAGGGAAAAAACGGGAGGAAAACAATCAGATGCTCATGGAAAGTCTGTTGCGGGATGTTGATGAGCGGGAGGAGGCAGCAAAACGTCGCCTTAAAGAAGCATTGGAAAACTTGCATCATGACAAGGCTGCAATTGAAAATGAGATAAAAGGTACAGTATTTCTTTATTATATCTGCTATTATCAGATGATTCAGATAAACATTTGCTAATCATCAGAATTTGATGCAAATTTCTTTTTAACACCACACACTAACAGGCGGAAATCAGGAGAACAGTGACATAGTCATCTTCAATTAAGTACAGTCCCTATGTATCAAACTCAAAACTGGCACTTCACACCTTATCATATGACTGTGGAATCGCTGTTGGTGATGTCTACAATGATTACTTTGATATCGCAGTGGAACCTTGCTTAACAAATGCCTCCCGTAATATGCAATTCTCATAACAAGCAAAACAAATTGTAAAAAAAAAAAAAAAAAAAAAAAAAAAAAATTGATTCACTTAACAAGCAATTTTCATATAATGAGTGATGATTTAGTGTGATGTCACCAGCTATTCACGCGTGGTGGGGGAAATATTCAACAATATGAACACTTTTCTGTGTCAGCAGCGGTATATGAACAATGTCTTTAGTTCTTACTTTAGTCTGGGTTTACCTCTCTTTCTGCTACCATCTTAGTGCAACTTGAGATCACACATTTTTCTAAACTTGTGTTCACATAGTTTTGTGTTTTGTTTGTTTTTTCTTTTTTTTGTGCAAATTTTAATAACCTTTTTATAAATGTCCCCAAAGATAAAGCCGCAATAAGACGACCATAAGGGAAAGAAAATGACCTTAGAAATGAAAAGTAAAATAATTTAAAAATGCAAATGTGGTGTGAGCATTGATGATTTAGCATGCCCATACGACTGGTCTACATCAGCTGTTTGTACTATCATCAAGAATAAGGACAAGATTAAGGAGATAGATGCTTCAAAGGGAGTGACAAGAGTATCTAAACAATGGTTTCATTTTCTGGATGACGTCGAAAGGTTGCTCCTTGTATGGATAAATGAAAAGCAATTGCAAGGCAACACTATTAATGAGAACATCATTGGTGAGAGAGTGAGAATGATTTTTGCTGACCTCGTTAAGAAGACTCTAGGCTCATCAGTGGCCAAAGAAGTGTTTATGGCATCCATAGCATTGTGAGGCATGGCGAAGCAGTCAGCTTTGACACAAAGGCAGCAGAGAACTTCATCACCAACTTCAAGATACTTGTAGATTCTGAGGGTTATCTGCCGTAACAGGGTTTTAATCGTGACGAGATGGGTCTATTCTGGAAAAAAATGCCAAAGTGTACCTTTATAACGGCAGAGGAGAATGCATATCCTGGTTACAAGCTAATGAAACACCGTCTCACACTGCTATTCTATGCCAATGCAAGTGGTGATTTGTAAATTAAACCGCTGCTTGTTTACCATTCAGAAACTCTGTGAGCCCTCAAGAGTGTAAAGTCCAAAAAAACTGGTTAAATGTGATGTGGAGGTCCAACAATAAGGCTCAGATGACACATGATCTTTTTTGTGATTGTATCAATGAAGTGTATCAATGAAGTATTTGGTCCTTTGGTGAAAAAATATTTGCTTGAGATGAATCGGCCACTCCTTGTCTTACTTGTTATGGAAAACATTCCTGCCCATTCTCCAGGCCTATAAGACCATCTCCTTGTAGAATTTCAATTCATCAAGATCTAATTTCTGTCTCCCGACACCCCTCTGTTACTCTGGCTTATGGACCAGCAGATTACTCCTAACTTTAAGAAGCTCTACACTAAAGCACTCTTTGAGCAAGGCTTTGAGTTGACTGAAGTTACCAAGCTCACTCTCAGTGTGTTTTGGAAATATCACTTCAACATCATTGACTGCATCAAATGATCTAAAAGATGTGGGAAGGGGTTACCGTGAGATCTCTCTCTTCTGCCTGGAAGAAGCTTTGGCCAGAGTGCATTGTCAAATGTGACTCTGAGGTGTTTGAGTTGGAGCTTGTAGTCAGTGATATTGTCTCTTCAGCCAGGGCTTCGGGCTAGAAATGGATAACAATGATACCAATGAGCTTGTGGAAGTTCACACCAAAGAAATGATCACTTGAGATCTTATGGAGTTGCAGTGTATTTCACAGCAGGAAATTGTGGAGAAGAGTTCTTCAGTGGAGGAGGGGGAGGAGGCGGCGGTAACAGCAAAGCGGCAATCTTTTGCACAATAAGAGAAATGCTGAAACCATGGGAATCAGTTTTATCGTACATTGAAAATTATCACCACAATAAAGCAGTGGCTACACGTGCTACAAATGTGACAATAATGCCATGTGGCATTTTCACCAAGTGTTAAAGTGCCGGCAGAAACAAATGACTATAGATAGCTTCCTAGTAAAAAAGAATTAGTTATATATTGTGAATAATAAAGTACATAATATTGTATGTATAATTTTCTTTGAATAAATGGCATGGATGAGGTAAAACATTTAGTACTTTTTCTGCATAGAACGCATTATCGTATTTTACATTAATTTATGTAGGGTAAATTGTTTCGCTTAACGAGTGTTTCGCACAAACCAATGACTATAGATAGCTTCCTAGTAGAAAAGAATTAGTTATATATTGTGAATAATAAAGTACATAATATTGTATGTATAATTTTCTTTGAATAAATGGCATGGATGAGGTAAAACATTTAGTACTTTTTCTGCATAGAACGCATTATCGTATTTTACATTAATTTATGTAGGGTAAATTGTTTCGCTTAACGAGTGTTTCACACTATGAGTAATATTCTGGAACGAATTATGCTGACTTTATGAGGTTCCACTGTATTTTCACCTTGCTCCAATTTGTTGGTATGTCGCCATGCTACACACGTATTGTGAAGGTGCCTCAGTCAAGAGGCCGTCATGCCCTTCTACTTTGTGTTCCGTCTTCTATTTATTTGTGTTCCTTACTTCTGCTAGACATACTGCTGATATGTCAGAGGTGTCTGCTGTCACTGATGGCCCCTGTGTTTCTTCCAGTCCTTTGTATAAGTTGCAGTGGAAGGTGCAGACATACTGAAGTAGTTCTCTCTTTTTGTTATGCTCTGTTGTCATCCATTAATATGAATTATTTCCTACCTAATCTATATTTATTGAGTCATAAGTATGATATTAGATGTTTTTTTGGCATTCTATAAATTTGCTATTTAACATTGATGTTTTGGGGACGATTATTATTGGCATTCAATGTTCAGATGTCGATCAAAGTAAACATTTACAAATGTGCACATCTGACATCCCTAATGTACAGAGCTGCTCTTTCACAGAACATTTTCTGAAACAGAGCACATATTAATACTGGTGCAGATATCAGGAAGCACCCAGTAATGATAGCTTTTATATTCAGGTAAGAAGACTATATATAGGTAAGATTTTAGAGCTGAAGGCATTTGCCAGTAGAGAGCACCACCAGGTTCAGGGTACCCACAAAAACTACAGAGTACAGGAGATTGTGATCACTCCCCATTTCAGTAATCTTCTTCAAAGTTTGTGTATCTAACTAGGAGTGCTGCACCATATGTTTGTTTAGAAACCTGTGATGGACTTGTACAAATACTGCTAGATAGATAGATAAAAAATCCACTCATAATGTGGCAGCAGGAGAAAGGTTAAAAAAATGTGCAAGCTTTCACAGACAGTGACTCATTCTTTGAAGTCCAGGTCACTGGCGACTTGCCTGACAGGTTGAGAAGGAAAGACTGATTGTCCCCTCATTCCAACCAGCAAATCTCCCCTACCTCTCCCTTCAACTTCAACCCTTCTGTCAGGAGGAGGAAGTCACTGGTCCAGAAGCTTGAACATTTCTGTATTATAGCTGTGTGATGAATGAGTGTCCCATAGTAATTAATAAAATAATTAGCAATGAAGCTACCCCTTATCCATCTCTGTCATATTCATTACTACATTTGAACATGAACATCACATACCATGCTTTCACAAAACATTGCTTATGTTTGCCATTTCTGCCATAGCCACTGATGGCATGTGGCACCCAAGTTGGTACCAGCACTGGATGAAGAGAAAAAATTCTCTTTCTCACCCTCCTGCACCCTGCAGAGGCCTAGCTTTACTTCCTTCTCATCCCACTTCATGTGATACAACTACATCAATAAACTTTTAGCCTTGTACGAAATGATTTGTTTGATGAGTGGAAAGACATTATTTTTTCATTGTGGAAAACAGTTATAAATTTGTCCAGTTCCCATTTTTTATGTTCAAGAAATATGTTACCTTTTATAAAAACATTCTAGTGCTTTAACAATCTGAATGTTTGTTCATTTATTTTAACAGTTTGTATTCATCACATGTCTATCCAAGCAAATGATTGTAAAAAACAAATGAAGGGGAGGAGGGGTACAAAAATGAACTAAGACCGTGTGTAAGTTCAGTGGGCCGTGGAATACCACTACTCACCATGCTGCAGAAGTAGAAAATATATATCACAACTGTTTGAATGATGCTGCTGACATGTGTGGAAAACATTGTGACATCATAGTCATGAAGGACTACAGATTTGTAAAGATATTTTGAGGAGACCTAGGGAGCAAAATAAGATATTGAAGTGCCTATGTTATCCTGAATTACAATGCAAAGTTCATTTGGACATGCATACGTGTCCAAAGGAACAGGCATTGCAGCGACCACAGCCATAATGAAATACATTAAATGTATTCGCGTGGACAACCATCAGCTGTAGAATGGAATCTTGAGAATGACCAGGACTCAAACTGGGATTTCCCACTTCTCAAGAGCAGTCGCCTTACCATTTGGCTATCCATATATGACTCACCCAAACTTCCTTATGTCATCAACCATGCTTCTACAATCTGTACTCGTGCACTCATTATGCTTATTCCTGTGTGGGTGAGACAACTTACTTGAAAGTCACCTGCCTGGTGTCAGCTGATAAATATGATATTGCAGTGCCTGTGTTAATCTGAATTACAATGCAGAATGCCTTTTGACATGCATAATAATTGCTCCCTATACATTAAATATATTCACAATTGCGAATAAGGACAATCATCAGCTCTAGAATGGAATGGTGACAGTGAAACGTTGTGCCGGACTGGGACTCGCTTTACCATTTGGCTATCTGTGCATGACTCACGGCCAGATGCAAAGTCCATATGTCGTCAACCCTGCATCTACAGCCTGTACCCGCCAACACTGGGCAAGCAATTTTTAAGTAAAATGTCTCACCTGTACGAGAATATACATAATGGATATATGAATACAGATTGTAGATGCATGGCTGACGACGTGAGGAAGTTTGGGTGAGTTGTGCATGGATAACCAAATGGTTAGGCGACTGCTCGCAATAAGTGGGAAATCTAGGCACAAATTTTCATTGTCATTATTCCCTTCTACGCCTGATGGTTGTCCATGTTCGCAATTATGAATACATTTAATGTATTTCATTAACGGCTGCAGTCACTGCAGTGCCTGTTAGATTGGACATGCATGATGGTTGTCCATATTTGCAATTGCGCCGGCTGCGGTGGCCGTGCGGTTCTGGCGCTGCAGTTCGGAACCGCGGGACTGCTAAGGTCGCAGGTTCGAATCCTGCCTCGGGCATGGGTGTGTGTGTGAGATGTCCTTAGGTTAGTTAGGTTTAAGTAGTTCTAAGTTCTAGGGGACTTATGACCTAAGATGTTGAGTCCCATAGTGCTCAGAGCCATTTGAACCATTTTTTTTGCAATTGTGAGTACTTTTAAAAGTATTTCATAATGGCTGTAGTTGCATCGTAATTGAGAATAATACAGGCAATATCACATTAATCAGTCAACACCAGGCAAGTGACTTTCAAGCAAAATGTCTCACCTGTAGGGGAATATACATAGTGGATGTATGGGTACAGATTGGAGACGCATGGCCGACGGCTTACGGAAGTTTTGGTCTGGCCAAGAGTGATTCACGGATAGCCAAATGGTTAGGCAATTGCTCATAATCAGCAGGAAATCTGGGTTCAAGCCCTGGTCCAGTTCAAAGTTTCATTGTCATCATTCCATTCTACAGCTGATGGTTGTCCGTATTTGGAATAGCAAATACGTTTAATATATAGGGAGCAATGGTATGATGACCGACTGTACTGACAAAGTCTGACAAAGATTGATCTATTGTATGCACTTGAGTGTGCAGCAGTGAAGTCGAACTCTTCTTCTTCTTCTTCTTCTTCATCTTCATCTTCTTCTTGCTCCAAATCAAAGAATGTTGTTCTGTGGGCATAAATGGAGCACATTTTGAGGAATCTTGTTTTATCCTCTCTGGGTCTGTTGTGGGAGTCATCTGGCAAAATATTAATTGCTAGTTGGATTTTGTGTGCCTGTGCATAAGGCGATACTATATTTACATACTGTTGTATTGGCAGCATGGGCCACACAAATATCATTTAAGTGCTCCAAATTTGACACCTTTGATTTACAGATTCCTTTATGGGGTGAATTAACAGGAAAGTCTTTAGATGAGGTACAGTCTTAGTAAAGAAATAAAAAGAGAAAATATCATTAAACCTCTATCCTCCAATGTTAATGTCTCCTGTCTTAATCATCTATGTTTGTGTTACTCTCTCCATTTCCTGGAACTAAACACACCCATTCTTACAATTCTTTCTTCAGTTCTTTCTTCTAAAATTCCAAGAAATAAGTGTATAATTGATTCTAAACTATTACATATTGTATAACAGTTTACGCATTTTTACAATCTTTTGGACAGCAAGTGTACTCAGTGTACGCAGTTTCTGTAATCACTTTCAGAGGTTGGTGAAGAAATGTGACTTGCCTCGGCAAAGAATTCTTCGATGTTACTAGCAATGTTCAAAGATGTATTTTATGATAAGAAAAATTTTTGTTGTAGTGGGATACATCTGACACCTCATCTTGTAAGTAGGAATATGAATTACATAATCCATTTTGTCAGATGAGGCTTATTTTAAAAATGGCAGAATTTTGTGGAAAACCTAGTCCTTGAATCAGCTTAGTATGTCCAGAATGAATAAACCCTGTACTTTTGTGGTATATACAGTATAATACTCATAGATGTTCTCCATGTTCTCCTAACCGAGATATCCATCCACAAAATCATATCCTCTTCCATCATATTACCATTTTCACAGTTCTACATATACACCTATTCTCTGAAAACCACTATGAGGTGCACCGAGCGAGGTGGCGCAGTGGTTAGATACTGGACTCGCATTCGGAAGGACGACGGTTCAATCCCGCATCCGGCCATCCTGATTTAGGTTTTCCGTGATTTCCCTAAATCACTCCAGGCAAATGCCGGGATGGTTCCTCTGAAAGGGCACGGCCGACTTCCTTCCCCATCCTTCCCTAATCCAATGAGACCGATGACCACGCTGTCTGGTCTCCTTCCCCAAACCAACCAACCAACCACTATGAGGTGCAGTATACCAATTATTAAGGTTCCTTCCTGTTCCATTCACGCATGGAGTGCAGGAATAATGAGTGATTGAATGCATCTGTGCATGCAGTAATTATTCTAATCGTATCTTCACAGTCCATATATGAGCAATACATAAGAGGTTGTAATGTATTTCTAGAGTAATCATTTAAAGCTGGTTCTTGAAACTTTGTCAATAGACTTTCTTGGGATAGTTTACATATATCTTCCAGTTCATTTCCGTCAGTATTTCTGTGACAGTCTCCCACAGATTAAACCAACCTGTGCCCTTTCATGCTGCCCTTCTCTGTATACATTCAATATCCCCTGTTAGATCTATCTGCTATGGGTCCCACACACTTGAGCAACATTCTAGATCTGGTCGCATGACTGATTTGTAAGCAATTTATTTCGCAGATTGATTGCACTTCCCCAATATTATACCAGTAAACCGAAGTTGACCGCGTGATTTACCCGTGACTGAACCTGTGTGATCATTCCATTTCGTATCCCTTCAAAGTGCTACATCCAGGTATGTGTGTGATGCATGAGTTGGCCGATTCCAACATTGACTCAGTGATGTTGTGGTTATAGGATATTTCGTTTTTTCATTTTGTGAAGTGCAAAATTTTACATTTGTGAACATTTGAAGCATGTTGCCAATCTCTCCACCACTTTAAAATCTGACCAAGATCTGACTGTATATCTATACAGCATCTTTCAGATTGTACTTCATTACAGATAACTGATCATCTGCAAGAAGCGTGATTTTACTGTTAATATTGCCTGCAAAGTCATTAATATGCAATATGAAGAGCATAGGTCCCAACACACCCCTGGGGCACACACGAAGTTACTTCTCTATCAAAGACAACATGCTGCATCCTTCCTACCAAAAAGTCCTCAATCCAGTCACAAATTTAACTTCATACCCCATATCATTGTACCATTGTACCATTGACTATAAGTGTAGGTGTGGTACTGAGTCAGGTGCTTTTCTGAAATCAAAGAGTACAGCATCTACCGAACTGTCTTGCTCTAAAGATTTTAGTATGTTGTGAGAAAAGTGCGAGTTGGGTTTCATATGATTGATGTTTTTGAAATCCATACTGGTTGGCATTGAGGAGGCCATTCTGTTCAAGATACCCTATTATGTTTGAGCTCAGAATATGGTCTAAGATTCTACAACAAATCGATGTCAGGGATGTTAGATGGTAGTTTGCTGGATCACTTCTTGTACACGGGTGTGATCTGTGCCTTTTTTTGAAGAACTGGGCACAGCTTTTGTTTGAGGAATCTACGACAGATTATACTTGGACAAGGGGCTAAGTTAGCCACAAATTTAGTACAGAATCTGAAAGGGATTCCATCGGACCCTGGAGCTTTGTTCAATTTTAACAGTTTCAGCTGTTTTTCAACACCACTGACACTAATACTTATTTCATTCATTTTTTCAGTGGGTTGAGGTTTAAATTGGGGCAGTTCTCCTGGGATTTCCTTTTTAAAGGAACATTTAAAAATGAAGTTAAGCATTTCAGCGTTTGCTTTGCTACCCTAAGTTTCAGTCCCAGTCTCATTCACTAGGATCTGGACACTAACTTTGGTGCCTCTAACAGTCTTGACTTACAACCAGAATTTCTTTGTGTTCTGTGAAAGATCACTTGAAAGTATTCCACTATGGTAGTCATTGAATGTATAATGCAATGCGGTCTTGACAGCCAAATGCATTTCATTCAACATCTCTCTATCTGTAGCCCTATGCTTTGTTTTACAACTATTATGCAGCAATCTGTGTTTCTTTAGAAGTTCCTTTACAGTGACTGTACACCATGGAGATTACCTCCCATTATGAACTGTTCTGTTGGCTACATATCTATCCAGTGTATGTTCAACTATTCTTTCAAATTTGAGCCAGAGTTCCTCTAAATGCTCAGGTCTGTTTGTTGCCATTAGAACCAATATATTTCCATCATGAGTGGGGTTCCTAAATAACTGTTCTAGGTAGTTTTCAGAGAAGGCTTTTAATAAAGTTTCGCAGGATGTTTATCAAGCTCACAACTAACAAAACTGTAATTTTCCCAATTAATTGTTGGTTGATTAAAGTCTCCACTGATGATTACAGTATGATTAGGTTTCTTACATACAAGATAACTGAGGTTTTCTTTTAAAGTTTTCGGTTACATCAGGAGATGAGTCTGGTATGCAATAAAGCATCAAATTATCATTTTATGCCTATCCCTGATACTGAGTCTTGCCCAAACAGTCTCGCATTCAGCTTCAATTTCTACCTTGGTTTCTTGTCTACTGCGACAAATACATGACTGCCTTTCCCCATTTGCCTATCCTTTTGATATACAGTTAAATTTTCCCCAAGAATCTCACTGCTATCAATTTAATGTTTCAACCAGCTTGCTATCCTAGTATTATGTGAGCTTCACTGCTTTTCCTCAGTCTTCCAACTGTGGCCCTTTGTTGTGAATTCTTTGGCAGTTTACCATTAGGATTTTACCAATCACACCCGTGGGAGGAATTTCTTTCAATCTCAACTGATACTTCTGTGTTTCCTACAGCTATCGTTACGTGGAGTGGGAGTGAAGTACCTCTTATTTTTATTGAATACATCAGTCTTCATAAAAAGAATTTACTGGTTCTCATCCTAGTGGAATCTTTTTTCATTATTATTATTATTATTATTATTATTATTATTATTTATTTCATTTTCCTCCTCCATTCCCACAAGTTGTCCAGACAGTACAACTCTACCTTGATCAAAATAGCGGATTGGTTGCTAGTCTAGCATGATATGAGGTGCTGCAGCAACTACTTGGCAGAACAATCTGTATGTATTCACTTGCTGCCAACCAGTGTGCAGTAATTGGTTTGCTTAGCAGAGTGCTAATCATCTTATCACTTTTCTGCACAAATTTGCAATTAGTTTAGCAAATTCTGTCAGGAAAATTAGCAGTCTGCACAGATAAATAATACAAACAACAAAAATGAATCCCTGTTAAGTTACTGGCCACGAGCATCATCTGCAACTGACAGTGACAGCTGTCACCTGAAGTAGCAGAGCAATGTTATGGGGAACAGAACAGAAGATATGGTGAAGTTCATTATTTGATTGGTTGTTGCTGTGGTAATTGTCCTCAACACGACTAGCATCAGTCACATCATTATTCTGATGCAGATATAGAATAACATTTTATATCTGTTTGACATTAAATATGAATATGTGCTGAAAATTAATGTGTCTGAATTTTTTGTTCTGTTCTCAGTTTCAGTTGAGATACTACATATCAAACATATTATGTGGTTGACTTTTCTGCTTTTTGATACAAGTTGCAAACTTCTGCCACTAGAGGGTTCTGAATTGTAGCATGTCACATGACTATGTATAACATAACTATGCCAGTGTGTGAGGAACCCTCACAAAACCGAAAGCATGTATTCAAAGATTTCGTGCACACCTAGAGCACCGTTTACTTCAGCATGGCAAATGCCAGACCGTACACGAGTGTTGTGATATTGGCAGCAATCTGACTCCGTGGGTTCACTATTGTCTTTGTCCTCCATACAGTCTGGACTTGGTGCCAATTATCATCTGGTTCCTAAATTTAAAGGGAACTGTTGAGGACTTCACTTTGATAGTGATGAAGCTTTGCAAGCAGAGGTGAGGTTATGGCACTGTCAACAAAGTCAAACATTCTAAAGTGACAGTATCAACAAACTGGTCTCTCATGGGGAAAAAGTGTTTGTTGACAAAGTGATGTTGAGAAATAAATATGTAGATGTGAAGAATAAAGATGTACAATGTTAATAAAGTTTGTTTTATTTAAAAAGCTTTGAGTTTTCAAATACAAAAATTGGAAACATTGCTTTTGAGCACGCCCTCGTACTTCTAAATCAGAATCTTGTAAGTTGAATGCAGGCATGGTAAGTCTGTGTGTCTGTGCACCAACATTTTACTTTTAATTAGAGATGGCAATGTCTATAACTAGGCAGTAAATAGCCAAATCTTTCAGACGTCCAAACCGCAAAGAGCTGTCCTCTTGATAGAGGCATAATTTCTTGGATTGTATGACAATATAAATTTAACAAAAATCAAACAATGGAAAATTCATAATGTAATGTATTATGAAAAGGAAAGCTGCTACTCACCATATAGTGGAAATGCTGAGTCACAGATAGGCAAAACAAAAAGACTGTCACAATGTGGTTTCAGTTGCCTGAGACTGCAGTTTTGTGTGTGTGTTTCATTTGTGTGCATTGTGTGTGTGTGTGTGTCACATTTGTGTGTGTGTGTGTGTGTGTGTGTGTGTGTGTGTGTGTGTGTGTGTGTGTGTGGTCTATTTTTGACGAAGGCTTTACTGGCCAAAAGCTTTATATATGACAGTCTTTTTGTTGTGCCTATCTGCGACTCAGCATCTCCACTATATAGTGCGTAGCAACTTTTATTTTCATAAATTTGACAAAAGCTACCCCATTCCTATTGTTAAAATAATGTTATGACCTAAGGTGTCCTAAACCACAGTCCGAAGCATCTGAAGCCAAGAGCTACACAAATTAGAATTTTATACCCTGATATCTGTAAAAAACTCTCTTGAAATCCGATCATTATTCAGACTGAGATTTTCACTCTGCAGCGGAGTGTGCGCTGATATGAAACTTCCTGGCAGATTAAAACTGTGTGCCCGACCGAGACTCGAACTCGGGACCTTTGCCTTTCGCAGGCAAGTGCTCTACCAACTGAGCTACCGAAGCACAACTCACGCCCGGTACGCACAGCTTTTTTTCTGCCAGTATCTCGCCTCCTACCTTCCAAACTTTACAGAAGCTCTCCTGCGAACCTTGCAGAACTAGCACTCCTGAAAGAAAGGATATAGCGGAGACATGGCTTAGCCACAGCCTGGGGATGTTTCCAGAATGAGATTTTCACTCTGCAGCGGAGTGTGGCACTGATATGAAACTTCCTGGCAGATTAAAACTGTGTGCCCGACTGAGACTCGAACTTGGGACCTTTGCCTTTCGCGGGCAAGTGCTCTTCGCAGGAGAGCTTCTGTAAAGTTTGGAGGGTAGGAGACGAGATACTGGCAGAAGTAAAACTGTGAGTAACGGGCGTGAGTCGTTCTTCGGTAGCTCAGTAGCTAACAAAATCTGTATGGAAAACAGTTAACAACAAAAGTGCTGCCAATTTCTTTGTATTTTGGTGCTGGACATATCAACTGTCACCCGAGGTAGCAGAGGAAATGAATTCGACATCATCGGGTCTGATACCTCCAGTATTGATTATGTACTATAGGAATATAGTTTCATATTGGACACATTATGACTTAGGCCTATATAACTTCGTGCGTCATTTTGATCTTCTAAAAGCTTGAACAGTTCCTGTGGCAGAGATGCATTTCTCAGTGTTCACTTTTCAGTGATGTAAAATATCACAGAGATGTATCTTATCTACTCCTTGGTAACACACTAGTGCATAAATGTGTGTATTGGGCAGGTTAGCAGAATGTTGTATCTACCAATATGTAATTATGAAACAAGTCTTTGTTGACAGACATAATTTTCTCTCTTTTGTCATCTTTATGTGACGATTTCACATATAATTGAAGATATATTAAAAACGGTAAATGCCTAGCACCTCTACATTCAGATATTTTAGCACATAAGTAATAAATTTCACTGAAATACACTAATTTTAATAAATTTTGATGAAACATCACTATTTGCACTGTATCATGCTTTGAAAATACTGAGGTTGATCACTCCCCTGTCCATTAAGTTTTGTGTGGTTGTGGTCTTCAGTCCAGAAACTGGTTTGATGCAGCTCTCCATGCTACCCTATCCTGTGCAAGCTTTTTTATCTCCCAGTACCTACTGCAAACTACATCCTTCAGTATCTGCTTAGTGTATTCACCTTTTGGTCTCTACTACGATTTTTACCCTCCACACTTCCCTCCAATACTAAATTGGTGATCCCTTGATGCCTCAGAACATGTCCTACCAACCGATCCCTTCTTCTAGTCAAGATTTGCCACAAATTATTCTCCTCCCCAATTCTATTCAGTGTCTCCTCATTAGTTATCTGAACTACCCAATTAATCTTCAGCATTCTTCTTTAGCACCACATTTCAAAAGCTTCTATTCTCTTCTTTTCTAAACTATTTATTGTCCACGTTTCACATCCATACGTGCCTACACTCCATACAAATACTTTAAGAAAAGGTTTCCTGAGACTTAAATCTATACTTGATGTTAACAAATTTCTCTTAGTCAGAAACACTTTTCTTGTCATTGCCACTCTACATTTTGTATCCTTCCTACTTTGACAATCCTCATTTACTTTTCTCTCTAAATAGAAAAACATCATCTACTACTTTAAGTGTCTTATTTCTGAATCTATAATATTTCCCTCTGCATCACCAGATTTAATTAGACTACATTCCATTCTCCTCGTTTTGCTTTTGTTCATGTTCATCTTATATCCTCCTTTCAAGACACTTACCATTCCGTTCAGCTGCTCTTCCAAGTCCTTTGCTGTCTCTGACAGAATTACAACGTCATCGGCAAACCTCAAAGTTTTTATTTCTTCTCCATGGATTTTAATTCCTACTCCAAATTTTTCTTTTTTTTCCTTTACTGCTTGCTCAATGTACAGATTGAATAACATCAAGGATAGTCTACAACCCTGTCTCACTCCCTTCCCAACCACTGCTTCCCTTCGGTGCCCCTCGACTTATATAACTGCCATCTGGTTTCTATACAAAACGTAAATAGCCTTTTGCTCCCTGTATTTTACCTCTGCCACCTTCAGAATTTGAAAGAGAGTATTCCAGTCAACATTGTCAAAAGCTTTCTGTAAGTCTACAAATACTATAAACATAGGTTTGCCTTTCCTTGATCTATCTTCTAAGATAAATCATAGGGTCAGTATTGCCTCACGCATTCCAACATTTCTACGGAATCCAAATTGATCTTCCCCAAGAACGGCTTCTACCAGTTTTTCCATTCATCTGTAAAGAACCTGTGTTAGTATTTTGCAGCCGTGACTTATTAAACTGATAGTTCGGTAATTTTCACATCTGTCAACACCTTCTTCCTTTGGGTTTGGGATTATTATATTCTTATTAAGGTCTGAGGGTATTTCGCCTGTCTCATACATCTTGCTCATCAAATGGTAGAGTTTTGTCAGGACTGGCTCTCCCATTTAATCTTCATCTACCTCCTCTTCCGTTTCCATAATATTGCCCTCAACTACATCACCCTTGTATAGACTCTCTATGTACTCCTTCCACCTTTCTGCTTTCCCTTCTTTGCTTAGAACTGGTTTTCCATCGGAGCTCTTGATATTCGTACAAGTGGTTCTCTTTTCTCCAAAGGTCTGTTTAATTTTCCAGTAGGCAGTATATATCTTACCCCTGGTGATATATGCCTCTACATCCTTACATTTGTCCTCTAACCATCCCTGCTTAGCCATTTTGAATTTCCTGTTGATCTCATTTTTGAGACGTTTGTATTCCCTTTTGCGTGCTTCATTTACTGCATTTTTACATTTTCTCCTTTCGTTAATTAAATTCAATATCTCTTCCATTCAAGGATTTCTACTAGCCCTAATTTTTTACCTACTTGATCCTCTGCTGCCTTCACTATTTCATCTCTCAAAACTAGCCATTCGTCTTCTACTGTATTTCTTTCCCCTGTTCTTGTCAGTCGTTCCCTAATGCTCTCTCTGAAACTCTCTATAACCTCAGTTTCTTTCAGTTTATCCAGGTCCCATCTCCTTAAATTCCCATCATTTTGCAGTTTCTTCAGTTTGAGTCTACAATGGCCAGAATCCACATCTGCCCCTGGAAATGTCGTACAATTTAAAACCTGGTTCCTAAATCTGTGTCTTACCATTATATAATCTATCTGAAATCTTACAGTGTCTCCAGGAAGAGGTTCCACGTGCAACCTTCTTTCATGATTCTTGAACCAAGTGTTATCTATGATTAAGTTATGCTCTGTGCAAAATTCTACCAGGCGACTTCCTCCTTCATTCCTTACCCCCCCATTCCATATTCACCCACTACTTTTCCTTTTCCTACTATTGAATTCCAGTCGCCCATGACCATTAAGTTTTCATCTCCCTTCACTATCTGAATAATTTCTTTTATCTGATCATATATTTCTTGCATCTCTTCGTCGTAGCCATGTATGGAAGTGAAACATGGGCAATAAATAGTTTGGACAAGAAGACAGTAGAAGCTTTCGAAATGTGGTGCTACAGAAGAATGCTGAAGATTAGATGGGTATATCACATAACTAATGAGGAGGTATTGAATAGGATTGGGGAGAAGAGAATTGTGTGGCACAACTTGACAAGAAGAAGGGATCGGTTGGTAGGACATTTTCTGAGGCATCAAGGGATAACCAATTTAGTATTGGAGGGCAGCGTGGAGGGTAAAAATCGTAGAGGGAGACCAAGAGATGTATACACTAAGCAGATTCAGAAGGATGTAGGTTGCAGTAGGTACTGGGAGATGAAGAAACTTGCACAGGATAGAGTAGCATGGAGAGCTGCATCAAACCAGTGTCAGAACTGAAGACCACAACAACAACAACTTCGTTGTCTGCGGAGCTAGTTGACATAGAAACTTCTACTGCTGTGGTAGGCACAGGCTTCGTGTCTACCTTGGCTACATTAATACGGTCACTATGCTGTTCGTCGTAGCTTACCCGTGCTCCTATATTTTTTTAATTCATTATTAAACCTACTCCTGCATTAACCCTATTTGATTTTGTATTTATAACCCTGTATTCACCTGACCAGAAGTCTTCTACATCTACATCCATACTCCGCAAGCTACCTGACGATGTGTGGCGGAGGGTACCCTGAGTACCTCTATCGGTTCTCCCTTCTATTCCAGTCTCGTATTGTTCATGGAAAGGATTGTCGGTATGCTTCTGTTTGGGCTCTAATCTCTCCTGATTTTATCCTCATGGTCTCTTCGCGAGATATACGTAGGAGCGAGCAATATACTGCTTGACTCTTCGGTGAAGGTATGTTCTCAAAACTTTAACAAAAGCCCGTACCGACCTACTGAGCGTCTCTCCTGCAGAGTCTTCCACTGGTGTTTATCTATCATCTCCATAATGCTTCCGCGATTACTAAATGATCTTGTAACGAAGTGCGCTGCTCTCCGTTGGATCTTCTCTCTCTCTTCTATCAACCCTATCTGGTACGGATCCCACACTGCTGAGCAGTATTCAAGCAGTGGGCGAACAAGCGTACTGTAACCTACTGTCTTTGTTTTTGGATTGCATTTCCTTAGGATTCTTCCAATGAATCTCAGTCTGGCATCTGCTTTACCGACGATCAACTTTATATGAGTATTCCATTTTAAATCACTCCTAATGCGTACTCCCAGATAATTTATGGAATTAACTGCTTCCAGTTGCTGACCTGCTATTTTGTAGCTAAATGATAAGGGAACTATCTTTCTATGTATTCGCAGCACATTACACTTCTCTACATTGAGATTCAATTGCCATTCCCTGCACCATGTGTCTATTCGCTGCAGATCCTCCTGCATTTCAGTACAATTTTCTATGTTACAACCTCTCGATACACCACAGCATCATCTGCAAAAAGCCACAGTGAACTTCCGATGTCATCCACAAGGTCATTTATGTATATTGTGAATAGCAACGGTCCTATGACACTCCCATGCAACACACCTGAAATCACTCTTACTTTGGAAGACTTCTCTCCATTGAGAATGACATGCTGCATTCTGTTATCTAGGAACTCTTCAGTCCAATCACACAATTGGTCTGATAGTCCATATGCTCTTACTTTGTTCATTAAACGACTGTGGGGAACTGTATCGAATGCCTTGCGGAAGTCAAGAAACACGACATCTACCTGTGAACCCGTGTCTATGGCCCTCTGAGTCTCGTGGACGAATAGCGCGAGCTGGGTTTCACACGACCGTCTTTTTCGAAACCCATGCTGATTCCTACAGAGTAGATTTCTAGTCTCTAGAAAAGTCATTATACTCGAACATAATACGTGTTCCAAAATTCTACAACTGATCAACATTAGAGATATAGGTCTATAGTTCTGCACATCTGTTCGACGTCCCTTCTTGAAAACGGAGATGACCTGTGCCCTTTTACAATCCTTTGGAACGCTACGCTCTTCTAGAGACCTACGGTACACCGCTGCAAGAAGGGGGCCAAGTTCCTTCGCGTACGCTGTGTAAAATCGAAATGGTATCCCATCAGGTCAAGCAGCCTTTCCTCTTTTGAGCGATTTTAGTTGTTTCCCTATCCCTCTGTCGTCTATTTCGATATCTACCATTTTGTCATCTGTGCGACAATCTAGAGAAGGAACTACAGTGCAGTCTTCCTCTGTGAAACAGCTTTGGAAAAAGACATTTAGTATTTCGGCGTTTAGTCTGTCATCCTCTGTTTCAGTACCATTTTGGTCACAGAGTGTCTGGACATTTTGTTTTGAGCCACCTACCGCTTGACATAAGACCAAAATTTCTTAGGATTTTCTGCCAAGTCAGTACATAGAACTTTACTTTCGAATTCATTGAACGCCTCTCGCTTAGCCCTCCTCACACTACATTTCGCTTTGCGTAATTTTTGTTTGTCTGCAAGGCTTTGGCTATGTTTAGGTTTGCTGTGAAGTTCCCTTTGCTTCCACAGCAGTTTCCTAACTCGGTTGTTGTACCACGGTGGCTCTTTTCCATCTCTTACGACCTTGCTTGGCACATACTCATCTAACGCATATTGTACGATGGTTTTAAACTTTGTCCACTGATCCTCAACACTATCTGTACTTGAGACAAAACTTTTGTGTTGAGCCGTCAGGTACTCTGTAATCTGTCTTTTGTCACTTTTGCTAAACAGAAAAATCTTCCTACCTTTTTTTAATATTTCTATTTACGGCTGAAATCATCGATGCAGTAACCACTTTATGATCGCTGATTCCCTGTTCTGCGTTAACTGTTTCAAATAGTTCGGGTCTGTTTGTCACCAGAAGGTCTAATATGTTATCACCACGAGTCGGTTCTCTGTTTAACTGCTCAAGATAAAGCACTTAAAAAAATTTCACTGGATTCTTTGTCCTTGCCACCCGTTACGAACGTTTGAGTCTCCCAGTCTATATCCAGCAAATTAAAATCTCCACCCAGAACTATAACATGGTGGGGAAATATTTTCCAAATTATCCTTCAGGTGCTCAGCCACAACAGCTGCTGAGCCAGGGGGCCTATAGAGACATCCAATTACCATGTCTGGGCCTGGTTTAACCGTGACCTTCACCCAAATTATTTCACATTTCGGATCCCCGTCAATTTCCTTCGATACTATTGCACTTCTTATCGCTATAAACACGCCTCCCCCTTCACTGTCCAGCCTGTCTCTGCAGTATACATTCCAATCTGAGTTTAGGATTTCATTACTGTTTACGCCTGGTTTCAGCCAACTTTCTGTCCCTAGTACTATATGGGCATTGTGACCGTTTATTAATGAGAGCAGTTCTTGGACCTTTCTATAGAAGCTCCTGCAGTTTACTATTAGCACTTTTATATTGTTATTCCCTGTTGCATTTTGCCTACTCCTACCTTGCCGCGTCTCAGGAGGCGTCTTGTCGGGCCTAGGGAGGGGATTCTCTAACCTAAAAAACTCCCATGTGCACTCCAAACTTACTCCGCTACCCGTGTCTTGTTCATCCTTCCACCGAACTTCACTAATTCCCACTATATCTAACTTTAACCTATCCGTTTCCCATTTCAAATTTTCTAACCTACCTGCCCGATTAAGGGACCTGACATTCCACACTCCGATCCGTAGAATTCCAGTTTTGTTTCTTCTGATAACAATGTCCTCCTGACTAGTCTCTGCCTGGAGATCCGAATGGGGGACTATTTTTCCTCTGGAATATGTTACCCATCATTATTTAACCATACAGTAAATCTGCGTACCCGTGGGAAAAATTGTGGCTGAAGTTTCCCCTTGCTTTCAGCTGTTTGCAGTACCAGGACAAGGCCATTTTGGTTAATGTTACAAGACCAGATCAGTCAATCATCCAGACTGTTGCCCCTGCAACTTCTGAAAAGGCTGCTGTCCCTCTTCAGGAACCCCACATTTGCCTGGCCTCTCAACAGACACTCCTCCATTGTGGTTGCACGTTAAGTATGGCTATCTGTCACTGAGGCGTGCAAGCCTCCACACCAATGGCAAGGTCCACGGTTTATGGCAGGGGGGGGGGGGGGGGGGGGGGGGGGCTAGCAATTTTATGCGTGTAAAACTACGAGTGCTGCTCTGTCAGTTTTTTAACCAGCATTAATGGATTTGTGCAACTACTATCATATAGTGGTGTTTGAGTCTTATCCAAAGGTTTTAGAGTATTGCATCAGATGGTGTCATGAAAATTCAGTAGTGTTGTTCCACAGCCCACTCATCCGACACATGTTCATAGTCCATTAATGTGCAACTCTTGCTTACAATCTTGTACCCCATGAATATTTCCACTCTGGACCCACTTGCCAAAACACTTTGCCGCCACATGTTGCACAGTTATCACAGTCATTTCCTATCTGATCCACTTGTAAAAGCAGTCATATTGTCTACTAATAGGGCTGTAATTAATGTGCGTAGTTTTTATGTGGGCATTACAACACATCTTATCCAGGTCCCACCTCACCGTCGACCATTCCTGTCTTCTCCGCCCCCTCAACCCTGCACCTTCCACCACCACAACCCCCTCCTCCCCGCACCCTGTGACCATGGCTGCCCCCTTGAGGAATTGGTCCTGCCCCTCTCTCCTTTGACCAGTTCCCACTCCCTTCAACCTGTTCCTGCTGTTCTGGCAGGTGATCTGATCCCTAGGTCATGTTTGTGTGTGCCAGTGAAAGTAAGAATTCTTTGAAAATGTAGATTTTGTTATAATATTAGTTGCGGATATATTAAGGATGTTGCAAAGTTACGGGCTGCACACGTAAATGTATTGCATGCTGGAATACACATAACAGTGAAAGAAACCAAGATTGGTAGCAAGTGTAGGGACATCGACAATAATCAATGATAATACACAATAATGTGGCAATATTTTAATAAGTACCTTGCTGAATTTGTGAGAAATGTTAAAAAGTTTGATGTGATTTACTGAAGACAATTTGCTGCTTATCTTTCCAGAGAAATCAGAAGCAAAAGAAGATGTTGGGAAACTAACTGAGGAATTAGAGAAAGTGAAACAGAATTTAATCATTGTTGATCAGAAAAGAGAAATGTTAGAAAAGGAATTAAGTGAAGCTGTGCAGTCAGCTTCTGTTAATACACTCCAGGCACGAGAAGAAATTTTGCACAATTTTGGAGAACTGATGGAAACAGAACTGCAATGTAGTATATGCAATGAGTTGTTTGTGGCTGTAAGTATTAATTTTCATTCAGGCCTTTTTTTTAATCACTTTACTGTACTGGTTGATATATTACTGCCAACTTGTATGAGTCAGTATGTTTCATTGTTAACCCTGATCAGAATTTTGTAATGGAATTGAAATTGTCACAAATCGTGCCAAAGATTACATAATATCAGTTCTTAGTTTTAAGAAACGTTTTAAAGAATTTTTTCAGATTGACAGTCTGCCTCCATAGGATATCGGAGTGCTATGTTGAGGATCTGGTTTCAGTTTCCGGTACTGCTAAGGATTTCTCCTTGGTAAGATGAAAAAGGGATGTACCCAGGATCATGAGGCCAGTTGAGGACTTGGTTGAATGAGTAGTGGCTCAAGGGTTTGCAAAGCTGACAATATTTGGGAGAGCAATGTGCTTACTACACCCTGCTCCATACCCCATCCAGTGTCACCTTAGGCAATTAATGACATAGCAAATGGTTAACAGTGCGTGTTCCTAAGGGCCTGATTGCAGAATTAGTTGCTTAATTTGTATTCTGACTGTCACAACCCTTACGAAACAGTTTATACATGGAACTAAATTATTTCATGGACAAAAGATTTGATGAAGCAGTGATTAGTATGTTGCATTACCAATGAGGAGGTTGTTATTTGCCCATTCAACCAACCAAATTTCAGTTTCCAATGGTTTCCCTAAATTGTCCAAGTCAAATACTGGGATGATTGATTTGAAGAAGATGTGGCCGATTTCCTTCCCTTCCCTTCCCTTCCCTTCCATTAATCTGAATTTGTGCTCTATCTTTAGTGATTTTGTCTAAAATAGTATCTTGCTCTCTGCCATCCTCTCCTCGCTCCCTTCACCAGAACAACCTCTTGCCCCAACCCAACTGCTGTGCCAGCGTAAAGTAAATGCAGCCAGGTTCACATCAGAATAGTTGAGGGTCAAATTAATATTGTTAGTGATTGAGGCATGATGTTTGGAGAAAGTTTTTGCAATGAACACTGGGAAGAGATTTACAAAGCAAACCATGTTGTTGAAAAATTTCTCTCTCTCTCTCTCTCTCTCTCTCTCTCTCTCTCTCTCTTAAAGATGTTTTCTCAACATTTTGAATCCATCTCCCCCAAACAACAAACAAATGATAACAAAATATAATCAGGGCAAGGAATAAATAACAAGTGGAATATAAATATTTTGTGCTTGAGTGAGAAAAACATGCTTAGTCCAGAGGATAAGCTGTAACAGCAGGTAGACACTAACTCAAAGCAAGTATTGTAAGACTTTCTAATTTGTCATCAGAAAACAACTCGCAACTACTGTACACAAAAATTTAAATGCTCTGAGAATGAAACAAACTGTCTGAATTATTATTAAACAATAAACAAAAACAGGCTAATAAAATTGACTTATGTAGTTACAGGTGGAGTACAAGCTACAACACATTGAAGGCACTGGCCAGCAGTTTCCTTACATATGTAACAATCATTGCACTTGTTAATAAACATCTAAATTGAGATGTCTTTAGAGTTACTACAATATTCACACGACTGACATAATTTAAAAAAATTAGCAATTAAAAACAGGCTACTGTGTCACTTAAATGTGGCATTTATTTTGCCTGTAATAGTCTCTGTTGCTATGTATCACAATTCCCTTCAGGGGGCTCATGGTTCTTTCGTGAGTTTGCACATGTTGTTCACTGGCCCCCCGAGCTGTTGTGCCCGATTCTTCCTTCCCAGGCTGCATTTCCTTCCCAGTGCCCCTCCCTCCCAGTCCTCATTCCTTCCTCTCTGCCCTCTTCTTTTCATCCTACATGTTTGGTCCCCCTTTGGGGGTTTGACCACCACTTCTAATTTTTTATTCTGTACTGTGAGCCATTTTGGGAAGAACAACTCCCTCCCTAGCAACTACAGTGTGGATACCTTGCCTCTTCCTTTTCCCACCGTAGGCCACCTCCGCCCCTCCCTAGGTCACCAGCACTTGTCGCCAGTCCATATGGTAGGGCAATTTGTAGTATAGACCATTGAAAGGATTGATAACTTGTACAGTTCCAAGGGAAAATCTTCGGGAAAGCTGCTGTCACTTAACACGGAAAAAGTGTGTTTTCACCCAGAAAAACAGTATTTTTTAAGCATAATATCTGGGAAAAATCTGGAAATTTTTTTTACTTGTTCATGTGTACACCCCAATTCTCCCCTCTCAATGGACAGAGCGTATTCTGATTCCTGTCCTTCAGCCTGGCAAGGATCCATTGTACCTTAATAGTTACTAGCCAGTCAGTCTGACCTGTATCTCCTGCAAGTTACTTGAACCGACCATGGCTCATGGGCTCCATTGGCTCTTAAAATCTTGGGACTTCTTACCAGTGTGGCTTTCGGGACGGACAGTCTGTGATTGATTATATACTTTGATTGGAAACTGCAGTTTGAATCAATCAGAGACATCCCTCCCAAAAGCCACACTGGTAAGAAGATAAAAGATCCCAAGATCTGAGGACCCAACTGAGCCACCAAGCCACCATTGGTTCACATAACTTGCACTGGATGTTGGTCAGACTGATTGGGTGGTAACTATTAAGGTACAATGGATCCTTGTAAGGTGTAAGGACAGGAACCAGAATATGCTCTCTCCACTGAGAGGGGAAAATCGGCTTGTATACATGAACAGGGAAAAAAATTCCCAGATTTTTCCAATATATCTCACTTACAAAATACAGTCAAAGCTTCCATCGGACCATTGGTCTCCTCTGGTCTGTGTATATGGATGAGTTGCGGTACTCCCCTCATGATGATCCATATTTTGCTGCCCCCCAGGGGGTCCACAACTCTTTCGTGGATACGTGCGTGGCGAGCACGGGGCCCCGAGCCATTGCAGCCTTCTTTCTCTCCCGGGCTGCATTTCCTTTCCCTTCCCCTCCTTTCCCCTCCATACCCCTTTCCCCTCGCCCTCTCCTCTCCCTCTATTGGTGTCCTTGCTTATGTTGGCCCCCGCTATCCTCCTGGTTCTGTTGGTTTTACACTCTGGCTTTGTTGCGTAATCATCTCCTCCTTTTGGCATTCCTTGGTCCCCCTCTGGGGTTTGACCTCCATTCCAAAATTTCTCTTCCGTAGTGTGAGCCATTTGGGGAAGAGCACCTTACCTAGTGTCTCCGACGTGTGCCCTCCTAGTATATTCCACCTTTTCTTCTACGTCGTTGTCTGATGCTAGGGTGCATAGCCAGCACGGTAGCCAGCCCGTGTGGTGGGGTCGCTATGTACCCTTTTGGTTGAGCCCCCTGAACACACAGGGATCACACTTCTGATACCTGAGCTGTGACCTCCTCATGCATGCCTTGGAGTGGTTGCTCGTCATCCTGGAGCATCGGAACTCCCGGCAATGGCCGCCGTGCCAGACGGCCCTTGCTGTGGCTGGGTGGCGCCCGTGAGGAGAGCCCCTGATCGGAGTGGGTGGTATCAGGGCGGACGCTATGCAGATGAAACGCATAAGGGTCCAAACCTCTGGCCGCTCTTCTGCGGCCGTCTCTCTGCGTGGTACTGATTCCTCAAGTGCTGCTTCTCTTGCCCCTTCGGCCTTCCCTTCCGTGGCTACCCCCTGGGAGGAGGGTCAGGCCCGTCGTCTAGGGGCAAAACCTTTCCCCCGTTATCTAGTTTGCACCAGGACTGATGGAGATACTTTCACCAGTGTCAAACCTTTATTCTTTGTGGAACACATTGAAGACAAGTTCGGCGAAGTGGACTCCCTGAGCAAGATGCGGTCGGGTTCATTACTGATAAAAACTGCTTCGGCTGCCCAATCTGCGGCCCTTCGTGCCTGTACCCATCTTGGCACAATTCCCGTGTCCATTACCCCTCACCAGTCTCTAAATATGGTACAAGGTGTGATTTTTCACAGAGACCTCATCCTTCAAACTGATGAGGAACTTCGGGACAATCTCGGACGGCGGGGTGTTCACTTTGTTCGGCGTGTTCAGAAGGGTCCTAAAGATAATCGTATTGATACTGGTGCCTTTATCCTGGCCTTTGAAGGGGATACCCTTCCTGAGAAAGTTAAGATTATGGTCTATCGCTGTGATGTGAAGCCGTACATCCCACCTCCTATGAGGTGTTTTAAGTGCTTGCGTTTTGGCCACATGTCTTCTCGCTGTACCCAGGACCCTCTCTGTGGTGACTGTGGACGTCCACTCCATGAGGGGAGTCCCTGTGTTCCCCCTCCTGTATGTGTAAATTGTCATGGTAGTCATTCTCCACGTTCAGCAGATTGCCCAGTCTATAAGAAAGAAAAAAAGATACAGGAGTATAAGTCTCTTGATCGTTTAAGCTACACAGAGGCCCGTAAGAAATATGCACGATTGCACCCTGTGTCCATGACATCTAGTTACGCCTTGGTTACATCTTCATCCCTTCCTCCCCCTTCCTTACCCCCGTCCCGGACCCCTCTCCTTCCCCCCTCCCCTGCGGCTCCCACACCTTCTCCTCTGGGCGCCGCTCCCCCTCCCCAGCCGGAGAAGTGTCCCACTCCTTCGGCGTCTGCCGGTCAAGGGCGCCTCTCCCGGGATGCCCCTTCCCGGCACCTTCCAGGTCAAAGGTCTGCTGCAGCGCGGCAACCGCGAGAGCCGCGGTCTATCGGCCCCCAGGTCGCCCGGTCTCTTTCTGTTCCTGATCTTGCTGCAGCTGGCTCCATTATGCCACACAGCCCTCCTCGATCTCAGCCTGAAAAGAAGAAGAAACATAAGTCCCGGGACAAAGAGCCTCTGGTGTCACCGGAGGTCCCTTCCCCGGCTTCACAACCGGATTCTGCCCTGTCGTTTATGGATGTCGCCCCCTCCTTGTCGGTGACGGGTGGGGACCCGGCGGTATGACTGGATTTAGCGTGTTCAGCCCTCATTTAAACCATCGTTCTGTGGTTCTCCAATGGAATTGTAATGGCTACTATCGTCACCTTCCGGAATTGAAATCCCTTCTTTCGTCCTACTCAGCAGCTTGTGTGGTTCTCCAGGAATCTAATTTTACTGATGCTCACTCACCGACCCTCCGTGGGTTCCGTGTTTTCTGTCGAAATCGGGTCGGACCCTTGCGGGCTTCTGGTGGCGTTTGTACGTTGGTCCGTACAGACATTGCTAGCACGTGGATTCCTCTCCAAACTACATTGGAAGCAGTTGCTGTTAGGGTCCACTTAGACTCTGCAGTCACAGTATGCAATCTTTATCTCCCTCCTGACAGGACTCTTACACCTGCTGCCTTAACCACCCTTCTTCAGCAACTTCCTCCTCCCTTCCTCCTCCTTGGGGATTTTAATGCTCATCATCCTTTGTGGGGCAGTGCCTTTCCATCTAGACGAGGTCTTCTTATCGACCAATTTATTGCAGACCACGACCTGTGCCTTCTTAATGATGGCTCCCCTACTCATTTCAGTGCTGGTCATGGTACCTTTTCTGCCATTGATCTTTCTCTTTCTTCTCCCTCTCTCCTCCCTTCATTACACTGGTCGCCACACGACGACCTTTGTGATAGTGACCATTTCCCGTTGATTATCACGCTCCCTTCCCGCTCCCCGATGGAGAGGTTACCTCGTTGGTCTTTCCACCGCGCCGATTGGCCTCTATATACTGCACAGGTCGAGTTTTCTCCCTCTTTGTCGGGTTGTATTGATGACGTCCTACGTGACGTGTCTGACGCGATTGTTCGCGCTGCTAACCTTGCTGTCCCGCGCTCATCTGGACCATTTCGTCGTCGGCAAGTCCCGTGGTGGAGTACGGCCATTGCCATTGCCATCCGTGATCGCCGTCGAGCTTTGCAACAGTTTAAGAGGCACCCATCTGTAGCCAGCCTTTCTACCTTTAAGCGCCTTCGCGCTAAAGCCCGTTATTTAATCAAACAGAGCAAGCGGATATGTTGGGAACGATTCGTTTCTTCCCTTGGTTCCACTGTCCCTCTGTCACGGGTATGGGCTACACTTCGCTCTCTCCAAGGTTGCCATCGGCAGTCCACCCTCCCAGGCCTTCACCTCCCAGATGGCATTTGTACGGACCCATTAGTTCTCGCAGAACATCTTGCGACCCATTTTGCAGTGGCATCAGCGTCGGCCTCCTATCCAGCTGCTTTCCTTCATCAAAAACAGCAGGCTGAAGCTGTCACCTTATGTTTCACCACTTGTGAGTCAGAATCTTACAACGGACCTTTCACTGAATGGGAATTTCTTTCTGCTCTATCTGCTTCTCATGATACAGCTCCTGGCCCAGATTCCATTCATAACCAGCTGCTTCAACATCTCAGTGCTCCACAACGGCACCATCTTCTTCGGGTGTTTAACCGTATCTGGCTCCAGGGTGACTTCCCTTCTCAGTGGAGGGATAGCATTGTGGTTCCTGTCCTTAAGCCTGGTCAGAACCCCCTATCTGTTGACAGCTATCGGCCAATTAGTTTGACCAATGTTGGTTGTAAGTTACTTGAACGGCTGGTAGCCCGTCGGCTCACTTGGGTCCTCGAATCTCGGGATCTATTGTCCCCTTACCAGTGTGGCTTTCGAGAGGGACGATCTCCAATCGATCATTTGCTTCGCTTGGAATCCGCAGTTCGGCAGGCTTTTTCCCAGCGCCGCCATTTGGTTGCAGTGTTTTTTGACCTTCGCAAGGCCTATGACACGGCCTGGCGCCATCACATCTTACTAACCCTTCATCAGTGGGGTCTTCGGGGCCCACTCCCGATTTTTATCAGCCAGTTCCTGATCCATCGGTCATTCAGAGTTCGAGTTGGTACTGCTTTTAGTTCTCCACGGACCCAGGAGACGGGCATCCCACAGGGTTCTGTCTTGAGTGTCCTTCTTTTCCTCATTGCTATCGATGGACTTGTGGCCTCTGTCGGTCCCTTGGTCACCCCTGCCCTGTATGTGGATGATTTCTGCATTTGGGTTAGTTCCTCCTCGATGCCATCTGCAGAACGGCAGCTCCAGGTGGCTATACGGCGTGCCTCTGCATGGACCCTCTCCCACGGGTTTCAATTCTCTCCTTTAAAATCGCGGGTGGTCCACTTCTGTCGCCGTACTACGGTCCACCCTGATCCAGAGCTCTATCTCGCTGCACAAAGATTGCCTGTGGTTCCACAGTTTCGTTTCCTAGGTCTTCTTTTCGACAACAAGCTCACTTGGCTGCCCCATATCAGATTCCTGAAGGTAGGATGTTTCCGTAAACTCAATGTCCTTCGCTTCCTTGCCCACTCCTCCTGGGGTGCGGACCGTTCCCTCCTCCTCCGTCTTTATCGTGCTCTAGTTCTGTCACGTTTGGACTATGGTTGTCAAGTTTATGGTTCAGCTGCTCCTTCCACGCTGCACGTGCTGGATCCAGTCCACCATCGTGGTATCCGTTTGGCCACCGGTGCCTTCCCTACTAGCCCTGTTGATAGTCTCCTGGTTGAAGCTGGGATCCCCCCCCTTTCTGTTCGGCGGTCCCAGCTTCTGGTGTCTTATGCCCTTACTATCCGTTCTTCTCCCGCTCATCCTTCCTATTCTATCCTATTCCCAGACCATGGACGTCGCCCGCCTGACTCCCGCCCTCGGGCGGGTTTACCGGTTGGGCTGCGCCTTGCGTCTCTTACCCGTGATTTTCGGCTTCCTTCTTTGTCCTGTCTTCCTCGCTCCCTCCCCTCCACCCCTCCTTGGTTAGTTCCTCGGCCTCGAATTCGGATGGATCTCCGCCGCGGTCCGAAAGATTCCATCCCCCCGGGTGGTGTTCCGTTCCTTTTTCCGCCAAATTTTATGGGAGTTTCGGGATGCTGTTGTTTTTTACACTGATGGCTCTAAATCTGCTGATCGTGTTGGGTATGCCTTCACGTCCTTTGTTGGAACGGAAAATCATCTACTGCCACCCTCATGTGGGGTGTTTACTGCGGAATTGATGGCAATTTCCCGGGCCCTTACCTTTATCAAACAATCCCAACACAACCGCGTTTTGTTATGTACGGACTCGATGAGTGGCCTTCTTGCTATTGACCGGTGTTTTTCGCGCCATCCCTTGGTCTCTGCCATCCATGACCATCTCGCTGATCTTCACCGTGCTGCTTGTTCCATTGACTTCCTATGGGTCCCGGGCCATGTGGGTATCCCGGGTAATGAGCTCGCTGATCGTTTGGCTGGGGGAGCAGTTACTTACCCCCCGTTTTCTGTAACCCCTCCTGCAGCGGATTTACGGCTTCACATCAAATCCCACTTTGCACAGTCATGGGCCAATTCTTGGGAGGCTACTCCACTGTCTAATAAACTTCGTGCCATTAAGGTGAATACAGGCCCATGGCGTTCTTCCTTTAGCCTCTCCCGCAAGGACTCGACCACACTGTGTCGTCTCCGCATTGGCCATACCAGGCTGACCCATGGTTTCCTTTTGCGTGATGAGCCACCCCCGCTATGTGGTTGTGGAGCCTTCCAGTCAGTGGCCCACATTTTGGTTGAATGCCCCCTTCTTTTGGCTCTGCGTGCTAAGTACAGACTCCCCCACACTTTACCTTTGATGTTGGCTGACGATTCCCGGATGGTCTCTCTGGTTCTAGGTTTCCTCCGGGAGAGTGGTTTTTATTCTCAGTTTTAAAGTTTTTAATCTCCCTCTGGTGTTGGGGCAGGGCGGTGAGTGTTTGGGTGTCTCCCACTGTAGGCAGTGTTCAGAGATTCCCGATTCACCTCCCTGACCGGAATCCTCTTTTCTTTCCCTTTTACTCTGTTTTTACCCCTTCTTTTTAAGGCTTGGTTAGTTTTTCTATTCCCATACGTACTTTCTGCATTATAGCAGTTGTACCTTTTAAGTCACAGGTGGTCTTGCCTATGCTGTTTCAGCATAGTGTTGGGTTCGTTCTCTTGCCAACTTCCCTCATTTGTTTTTACTAATGACAACGTGACTGCCCTTTTACGTTTCCCCTTTATCCGTTTTATTTTTCTGACTATACTGAGATGTCCCGTTAGCAGAATGGAGTCTATTTGAAACAAGGGACTGATGACGTTGCTGTTTGGTCCCTTTAACCTCAAACAACCAACCAACCAACCATATTTTGCTGGACTGTCCCCACCTGTTGGCCCAACGCTCTGAGTATACCCTCCTTCCTTCCTTGCCCAGGTTGTTAGCAGACGACCCTTGCATGGTTACATCCTTCCTCATTTTTCTTTGCCAAAGTGGTTTGTCCTTTAAGGTTTAATTTCTCTGGAATTTGAGTCCCTCAGTGTTGGCATTGGTTATGGAGGCCGTGGCTTTGTGCCCTCACCAGCCAGGTTCTCTTCCCTTTTCCCTTTTCTTTCATCTTGTCTTTTGTACAGTTTTGTTTTGTCTTGCCTTGTTTCTTCTTCCCTTGGTATTGTCCCCATTGTGTCGTGATCATGGTACGGTGTGGGGATCGGGATGGGACAGTGGTGGTGCTGATGCTCCGACACCCATGCTCACCCTGTTTCCCCCCACTCCCTCCTGTTCTTTCCTCTTTCTGCTGCCCTTATGTTCCTTTTACCTTTTTGTTTACCTTTTTGTTTGCCTGTTTTCCCTTCCTGTTGACTGGACTTTGCTGTTTGTGTTGTTCCTTCCTTAGTCTCTGCCACATTCTATCATGGGACCAATGACGTTGTTGTTTTGACCCCACCCTAGTCAACTAATCAAGCAGCCAAGTAATTAAAATTCTATTTTTGGATTGATCAGACAGCTGTTGAACCATCTTTGTTATCAGTCAGTGGTTTATGATCTATTCCTTGAGTGATTTAAATATCTGGTAATGACATTCAGCTATAAAAATGGATACAAACAAATCACTTACAGATTCATTTAATTCTTTCAAGTCCTCTTTTTTCCCAAAAAATAAAGAAAAAGGAAAGAAAAAAGTGAAAAAGTGACCTCCTATAGAATACACACTTTTTAAAAACACAACTTTGTAACTGCTTGACAGTACAGGATTTGGTAAAATATTGTCTATAGAAAGAGAACGACAATGATATAATAGATAAAGCATCAGTAGCTAAATTATTGATATATTATGTGACCTTGCCAAGCCTTTTAGTTCACTAGCCATGATATTCTAGTTGGTATGCCAGTACATTGTGAGAGGTATGCCAGTACATTGTGAGATTAATGGCTCCTTTTTATGTGGAGAATGGAAAGCAGTGAACCACATTGACTGACTACACCACAAGAATAATACTAAACTCTTAATGGCAAACATAAAAAATCAAGTCCTACAAGGGTAATGTCAGATCTTCTCCTGTTTCTAACTTACATTAATGTGCTTCCAGTATTTTTACAGATTGTTCAAAAAGGTAGTGTTCACTGATGACACAAGCATATTAATACTCAGTCTCAGAAACTAGACACAGCCTAGGCAATAGCCAAATGGATCTACAACTGGTTCACACAAACAGAACAAGTCTTGATCTTGTGAAAAGTGTTACTATACATTTTGAAATAAATAAAATGACCTGGTATCAGAAATAGGTGTAGGTCAGGTGCTAAAAGAAATTCTGTGTAAAATTCTTTGGAGGTTATGCGCAGAAATGGAGCCAACACAGAGATAGACATGTCAGATTGAAATGCTTGATTTGTTTAAAAAATGTTGAGATGAGTGTAGCTGTGTTTTCTTAAAAGCAAAATGCCAGGGTCCTGGCTGATTTTGCATACATTCGCTCTCTGTTGTCTTTTGGAATTATCATTTGGGCTAAAGTAAAGGAAGTATTTATCTGGTTAAACTGCGCAGTAACAGTGTGTTAAGTTTGTAACCAAAGACCTCGGAGAGGCCTCTTCAAAGACTGGGGTGTTCTTACAAACTTTCCAGCACATTTACTCCTTAATGGTGTTCATTGCTAATTATAATTGTATTGAGATAAAATGATTAAATAAATCACAGTAAAAGGCAGAAAAAAAATGATTGCCATATTGACAGTGTGTCCTTTTCCAGAGCTTCAGAATAGGGAATCTGGAATGAAGTTCCCCCAGCAGCTTCAGCTTCTATCTGACATATAGGATGAAATTGTGAATCCCTATATAAATTAAAGTACAAAATGAAAAAATCACTTCTGCAAATTGACTTTTTTTAATTCAGGAATTGAAAATTTTATGAGGTGTGTGTCAAGTAGGAACTGTCATTGTTAATGGGATTCTGTTCTTACTGCACACTGATAAATCTTATTCTAAGATGAGTATCATTGTGCTCATTACCATTAATCTAGCAGTAAGGGATAAACATCAACCAGTAAATACATTTAAAGCAGCACATTTTTCAATCTCCACTGTTTTGATTTTGCTGTTGATTTTGTTACATTAAACTTTGTTAGTTTGAGTAAGCATAAATATTATGTGGCAATTAAATGGCAGTTAGTTATTAATGTTATTTGTAATAGCTGAGTCACCTTGACTCGTTTCACTTTTGCTGAAGGTTCTTCATATAACCTACAGAACACAACCAGTAAATGAATGAAATAAACTGTAAGAGAGTCATTAAAGGTTTAAAATAACTACTTGCTGTGATCAAACAAAGTTTACTTATGTCTTTGGGTGGAGAGATAATTTTAAATAAATACAGTAAGGAGAGTCTGCCATTTGGTGATACTTTATAGGGATTTTTTTTTTTTCCCTTAGGCTACAACTTTAACGTGCAATCACACATTCTGTAAGTTTTGCATAAGTGAGTGGAAAAAAAAGAAAAAGGATTGCCCTGTCTGCAGGAAGCCAATTTCTGCAGAGTTCAGGTCACTTTCACTTGATAATTTTATAAACAAGATGGTGGAAAACCTTTCGGATGATATGAAGAAGAGGAGACAGGAGTTAAAAGATGAAAGACAAGGTACATACTTTGAATTATTATTATATGTTCAACTTTTTGTGTGGTCTTGGCTTTCTCTTAGTTCTGTGAAGATATATTTTGCAATAGACATGTTTCTCAACATAATTCATGTTTAAACTTTTAACTGTGAACACACAGGCCACAAGAGCAAGTATGGCTTCATTGTTTTAGAGGGACTGAGAGTGACATAGTTTAGTGTAAAAGTTTTTACTTTTGTTATTTGAACAGAGAGTCTGCTTTAAATTTTATACCTTCCATTTTTCTCCTTGTGCACTGAAGGTACGTTACCTCTCAAGCAACCATTTTTTACTTGTGCAAAGTACGTTAACTTCCAAGACAAGAAGTTATCAGGAACAATACTTATGTAGCTGTTAATTTCCATATTTTTCAAGAAGTTGTGCAGTTTGTTCAGTCTTAATGTTTTCATGTATACATTAATTTAAGCAAATCTTCTGAGATTATAATATTGCTTTGTGTTTACATAGTGCTTCTGAAATAACCATAATTTTTTGTTAATTACTAAGTGGGGAGGTAGGTCCATTCCCTCCCTCTGCCTTTATGGTAAGTTCTAAGGAAGCCATTTCATAGTTCTTGCTGTTAGACTGATTTTTCATTTCTAACGTTGATTTATAGAATGTAAATGTTGAGAATAGTTCTGTTTGTCATGTCACACCTCCCCTTTCCCATTCATCACCAGCTCCCTGGCATTAGCTGCTTAGTTGCTGTTATCCATGTGTTACTAAAAATCACAAAGTGCATAATGTCATTTGACAGTTGACCGTTGCTTCAGTACACCCCTTGTAGGGATTTCAGAGTGGGTTAATGGACACTGATTTTGACTCGCGTGACCCCTTCCCCTATCTGGCTACACTTTCCAGACATGATGGCTTCAGCACTATGTTTTCTTGTTACAGGCATTAACTATAGAATGATTTGGGAATTCTGGTTCACCCTGAAATTTCCTTTTTTAGAGTTACCATTGTATTGTTTTGGTGCTGACAGGTTTCACTGGCACAACATGAAGTTTCGCAGTGACTTTCGCAGCTGTTGTTGTTATATTTTTCATCACAATCCTCTTCAGTGGTCATCTGACACAATCATTCTACTCTCTCTCTCTCTCTCTCTCTCTCTCTCTCTCTCGTCCGCATTGTGAGTTTGTGGATGATGTTTTTTCCCTTTTCCTGTATGCGGTATAAATGTTCGATGTGGTTCCTGTTGAGACACCAAACACTTTGGTTGCTTCGGTTATGAAAGCACCTGCTGAACAAGCACCAATAATTAGCCCATGTTTGAAGTAGCTTAGCTTTGACATAAGCACTCACAATTTCACAGAACACTGTTCTGACCACGGCTGATACTTCCATCATATTGAGGACGCTATACATGTGCTGTTTGTGGTCAAATACATCAGCACGACCCGCAGGCTTGGCTGGCATCTGTGTTTATGTTCAAGCATTCATTTGTCATGGTGTTTTCCATATTTGTGCCAGTTCCTGTATTTCCGACCTTCCGCACGAAAAGAGATTGATGTGGAGTGGAAGCACTTGCTTTTCATATAAATGAAATATAAATTTGTTGTGGTTACACAAAACGTTTTTCTACCAACCACCAACATTCAGTAAAACTCTGTTTTTTCAATATCTGTCTATTAAAAGAAGTGGCATGAAAATGTTATTGAAGAATCTACAGAAGGAGAAAATGTTTAAACTCACGTTTCCTAGCTGTGAGAATGAACTCATTTACTTCAATTTTAGCTTTGTGTGACAAGAATAAAAATAGAAATGATGGTGCAAGTGGAAGCAGAAATGGAATTGGAAATGGAAGTGGAGAAAGGCGGCGTGTACGGTCTACTCGACGCACTACAGCTGAAAGCATTCCAAGACCAAGGCGACGCCAGCCATTACCTGCTGTTGTCGAATCACTATCACCCCCAGCTGAAATAGTTACTGTACATTTGTAAGTATTCATCTTCAGTTTAACTTTAATTACTGTTGTTTAGATTTTTTAACAGATACTAAGTGAATTCATTTATACAAACACTAAGTGAACAAATTTATATATTAAATTTATATTCTTCCCATGGGTAGACGCAGTTTTCCTTGACATTCATTTACTTTTTGGACCCTAGTGTTATAGAGGTGTGGCTGGTGATGAGTGTGCATTTTATAAGCCTTCTAGTCAGTCTAAGGGATAGACGTATGTGTTCATACAAAATATTCGCATATTAATTTGATGTCATTAAAGGTTGATGCTAATGGGTGTTGAATTTCAATGTGTCATAAAAAGATAAAAGATCTTGTGTGTGCAAGTGTATACCTGTCCTTTTTTTTCCCCCGAAGGTAAGTCTTTCCGCTCCCGGGATTGGAATGACTCCTTACCCTTTCCCTTAAAACCCACATCCTTTCGTCTTTCCCTCTCCTTCCCTCTTTCCTGATGAAGCAACCTTGGGTTGCGAAAGCTTGAAATTAGTGTGTGTGTGTTTTTTTTATTGTCTCTATCAACATACCAACGCTTTCGTTTGGTAAGTTACAGCATCTTTGTTTTTAGATATATTTTTCCCACGTGGAATGTTTCCCTCTATTATATTCAGATCTTATACACAGATATACAAAATAATTTCACTGACATCAATTTGTTGGAGAATCCTAGAGCATAATCTAAGGCCCCCATTGGAGCTTGCAACTCTTTTTGTCAATATGTAAATGGTGGGCATGGGGTCCTGAGCCATTGTGACATTTCTTTTTTCCTGTCTAGCTGTTCTTTTTGCTGTTTCTTTCTTTTCAACTTAACCTTCAACAGATGTCCTATTCGACAATTTCCAGTTCTTGCTTTAGGTTACTCACTTTTTTTTTTTCTTTCTTTCTTTCTTTTTTATATATATATATATATATATATATATATATATATATATATATATATATATATATATATATATATATATATATACACACACCATTTTAATATTATTTACGGATGTCTCACATTACCACATTTGACCTCCACTTTGTTTTCGAAATTTTTTAGTTGTGAGGGTTGTTTCGGGAAGGTTGCCAAACACCCAGCATGGTAACCAGTCTGTGTTGGGGGTCATCAGGTATTCATATAGTAGTAGCCTCATGACTGTGCAGGGAACACAATGTTTCCCAAAAATGCTGAGCAGTTCATATTTACCTTGTTGATAATACGAGGACTCTGGGTAATGACCTCCATGCACGGGGACCATTCCTTAGGCAGGGTTGCACCCAAGGGGAGAGCAACCAATTGGAGAGTGTAGCACTGTGGTGAACCAATCCCACTAAACAGAGTTAAATTGGACTACATTGGTGGTTGTGTAGTCTCAGCAGTATCTCAAGAGAGATCAACTAACTTTTATGCAGAAGAATGTAACTGCAATACATGGCCCTACTTTTTTCCATCTGTCACTTTTTTAATTTTACTGCCCCTTACATTTCAATAAGAAGGTGTCACAAACTAATTGTTATTATTTTTGATAATACTCTACCAAAAAGGGCTCTTAAGACCATGATAAATTTTTGTGGTCCCATATGGAGTACAGTTGTTTTCTTCCTTCATACAGCTTTATTAATATATGCAATTACATTGGTAATTCGAGATTGGTAATCGTAATTCAAAAACAAAACATTCATCACATTTTTACAGGTAATAACATTGTACATTTCAGTACTGGAAAGAGATAAACAAAATATTTTTTAGATTATTGTTTATTAAGAATATTAGCAACAAACAAAGTAGTAATCCTATTAGATTTTCTTTCCTCGAGATTTTTGTCAATGGTTTCCACCTCCCTTTCTTCCGCTTGCATGATTTCCACACCCTCAGTCATATCCTAGACCACTTTTGCTATCTTTAAATAATTTATTTTATTTTAGTTTTTTTAGTGCTTTCTTCAGTTCAGATGAGGCTTGAGAGAGAGCTGCTTCTTGTGCCTCCATAGACAGTTGAGTGTTATTTCTTTTCTTTCAGAGCAGCTATCTCATAGTCATTTGATTTTTTACTGTTTTTCACATTTCAAATCTTCTCTTCAGGATGCCTTCGGTTTTGCATTAAGGGGAGTTGGAATGCCGGAAAATGGAAAAAATTCACATTTTCAGTTTTTAACCTTATAACTTAATTTGAAATTTTCTGCTTAAAATGGTGCAAAATTTGTTAAGAAATTCCAATTGGAAGTATTTTTATTTAATTTTTCAAAATTACATGTGCGCCCAGCAAAGTTACCCATCTTGTGATTTGTACACATTTAAATCTTCGCATTTCCGAAAACATTACATATAGAAGGCTGTGGATTTCACTCTTCAGTTGTAGAATCTTTGATCCTTCCATAGGTACCATTGTTTTTACGACTAGCTGTGTTTATTGTTCAGTTTTTGATCTGTGAGTGTTTGTTTTGAGCCTCGAGTTTAGTTTGTCGCTCATTTGGAGTTTGTTATCTGTCTTGTTTTGACTTTCAGTGGTGAGTGCGTAGTTTCTACGATGCCTAGGAGTGCATCATTATTTAAAAAGCGAAAGTTTCGCGGTAATAGATTTACAAATAACGTTTGTTCAAGTGATTCTGCTTCAGCACCTGTTGATGCTGGTGAAAGTTCTGACGTTTGTACAGCTGAGATGTGTGAAGGAGACACGCCCACCAGTGCATCAAAAAAGAAGTTATCAAACTGTGCAAGTGAAATTACAGATGAAGCTTCTAATGAACAATATGTTTTAGTCGACTTTCCTGTTTTTACTGAGTTTATGAAGAAATGTTTGTGTTGTAATCTTTGTGGAGGTTCTTTTGATATGAACATAACAAAATCTATAGGACTTTCCTGCAAAATTGCTATAGTTTGTGCCAGTTGTGAAAATGAGACCTGTTTTTGGAGCTCTAAAACATGCAGTAGCAATTTGTTTGAGAGTAATATCAGGCTAATGTATGCAATGAGAGCAATTGGTAAAGGACATACTGCTGCTCAAACATTTTGTGCCATAATGAATCTTCCACCTCCACCTGCTAAAATTGACAATTACACTGAAGTGATAGGAGATGCTGTTCAGTCTGTAGCAGATTTATCAATGAAAGCTGCTGCCAGTGAAGCAAAATATATAAATGAAGGAAACCCAGATATCCCTGTTGCTTTTGATGGAACCTGGCAGAAAAGGGGTCACACATCCAAAAATGCTGTTGCTACTGTTACTAGTGTGGACAGCGGTAAAGTTTTGGACTATGAAGTGCTCACTAAACATTGTTACCATTGTGCATCTGGTAAGATAGAAGCAGCTCACATATGTAGCAAGAATTATGAAGGTACGAGTGGAGGCATGGAGGCTGCCGCTGCTGTGAAAATGTTTAGCAGATCAGAAAAAGAACGGGGAGTATTTTACACAAAATTCCTTGGAGATGGGGACTCCAAGGCATACAAAAGTGTTACAGAATCCATGCCATATGTCAATAAGACAATAACTAAACTAGAATGTGTCGGTCATGTTCAGAAACGAATGGGCACTCGTCTAAGGAAACTGAAACAGAATCTGAAGGACAAAATTTTGTCAGATGGTAAAACCATTAGAGGTCGCCTGTCAGATAAAATTATAAATGAATTACAACAATACTATGGTATGGCAATAAGAAATAATGCAAATAATTTGCAGGAAATGAGACAAGCTGTATGGGCCACATATTTACATCGATCATCAACTGATGATAATCCTCAACATTTTGCTTGTCCAGATGGTCCTCAGTCATGGTGCAATTATAGAAAATCTCAAGCTACTGGGGATCCTTATCACCATAAAAATTATATTCCATTGGCTGTTATGGAAGTAATTAAACCAATATATAGAGACTTGGGGCATCCTGATCTTCTGCGAAAATGTCTTCATGGTTGTACCCAGAATCAAAACGAGTCGTTCAACAACCTCATTTGGACTCGTGTACCTAAGAATGTATTTGTTGGGATAAAAACATTGAAATGGGGAGTCAGTGATGCTGTTATTTCATTCAATGATGGTCATATGGGTAGGCTAAAGGTCATGGCAAGGCTCGGCATTGCTCCTGGTATCAACACCATCAGAGGTCTTCAGCTTCTGGACAGCGTGCGAGTAAGGAAGGCTCAGTATGCAGCTGAATTTAATACAAAAAAAGCAAGGGCAGCAAGGAGAAGAAAGCTTCTAGGTGAAGAAGAAGAACTAGAAGATGACCCTGATTACTCTGCTGGACACTTTTGATAATAGAATAAAAGGTATTTGTGAATTTTCATAATAAATTACTTTAATCGCATTTTCTGGCATTTGACATTTTTAGTGTTACATGTACCTTTATCTCATAAACCACTCAACCAACAACATTCAAATTTTCAGAAATGCTGCAAAACAGTTCAAAGAGGCCACTGAACTAGAATCATGACAAGAACTGGCTTATTCTCTGAACTAGGGAAGTTTATGTTATACTTTTTCCAATAAAAAATGGCTTAATGGTAAAAAATTCATAAATACTATACCAACAAAAAGAAAACATTGGTTCTAGTTCAGTGGGCTCACAATATATGCTGAAAACCTCTGCCAGAATTTCAAAGTTCTGAAGATAATAGTTCCAAAGAAAAAGGTACACAAAGTTAGCAAATTTAACATTGGCGAGATAGGGCATTCCAACTCCCCTTAAATGCTTTCACAATTGCGAATAATGACAACCATCAGCTGTAGAATGGAATGCATGCATGTCCTGTCCAAAGGAACTTTGCATCAGAATCAGAATAACACAGGCTCTGCAATATTGTATCACATTTGTCTTTCTTCCTCTTTTTGCATTTCTTCTAATTCGTGTTTCTTTCACATTCTTCCATATAAGCAGTACAGTTTGCATATGCTTGCTGTCTATACCTGATGAGCTGTGGGTCATTGGGAACTCTACATCTACATCTACATCCATACTCCGCAACCCACCTGACGGTGTGTAGCGGAGGGTACCCTGAGTACCTCTATTGGTTCTCCCTTCTATTCCAGTCTCGTATTGTTCATGGAAAGGATTGTCGGTATGCTTCTGTTTGGGCTCTAATCTCTCCTGATTTTATCCTCATGGTCTCTTCGCGAGATATACGTAGGAGCGAGCAATATACTGCTTGACTCTTCGGTGAAGGTATGTTCTCAAAACTTTAACAAAAGCCCGTACCGAGCTACTGAGCATCTCTCCCACAGAGTCTTCCACTGGAGTTTATCTATCATCTCCGTAACTCTTTCGCGATTATTAAATGATCTTGTAACGAAGCGCGCTGCTCTCCGTTCTTCTCTATCTCTTCTATCAATCCTATCTGGTATGGATCCCACACTGTTGAGCAGCATTAAAGCAGTGGGCGAACAAGCGTACTGTAACCGACTTCCTTTGTTTTCGGATTGCATTTCTTTAGGATTCTTCCAATGAATCTCAGTCTGGCATCTGCTTTACCGACGATCAACTTTATATGAGTATTCCATTTTAAATCACTCCTAATGCGTACTCCCAGATAATTTATGGAATTAACTGCTTCCAGTTGCTGACCTGCTATTTTGTAGTTAAATGATAAGGGAACTATCTATGTATTCGCAGCACATTACACTTGTCTACATTGAGATTCAATTGCCATTCCCTGCACCATGTGTCTATTCGCTGCAGATCCTCCTGCATTTCAGTACAATTTTCTATGTTACAACCTCTCGATACACCACAGCATCATCTGCAAAAAGCCTCAGTGAACTTCCGATGTCATCCACAAGGTCACTTATGTATATTGTGAATAGCAACGGTCCTATGACACTCCTCTGCGACACACCTGAAATCACTCTTACTTCGGAAGACTTCTCTCCATTGAGAATGACATGCTGCATTCTGTTGTCTAGGAACTCTCCAATCCAATCACACAATTGGTCTGATAGTCCATATGCTCTTACTTTGTTCATTAAACGATTGTGGGGAACTGTATCGAATGCCTTGCGGAAGTCAAGAAACACGACATCTACCTGTGAACCCGTGTCTATGGCCCTCTGAGTCTCGTGGACGAATAGCGCGAGCTGGGTTTCACACGACCGTCTTTTTCGAAACCCATGCTGATTCCTACAGAGTAGATTTCTAGTCTCCAGAAAAGTCATTATACTCGAACATAGTACGTGTTCCAAAATTCTACAACTGATCAATGTTAGAGATACAGGTCTATAGTTCTGCACATCTGTTCGACGTCCCTTCTTGAAAACGGGGATGACATGTGCCCTTTTCCAATCGCTTGGAACGCTACGCTCTTCTAGAGACCTACGGTACACCGCTGCAAGAAGAGGGCCAAGTTCCTTCGCGTACTCTGTGTAAAATTGAACTGGTATCCCATCAGGTCCAGCAGCCTTTCCTCTTTTGAGCGATTTTAGTTGTTTCCCTATCCCTCTGTCGTCTATTTTGATATCTACCATTTTGTCATCTGTGCGACAATCTAGAGAAGGAACTACAGTGCAGTCTTCCTCTGTGAAACAGCTTTGGAAAAAGACATTTAGTATTTCGGCGTTTAGTCTGTCATCCTCTGTTTCAGTACCATTTTGGTCACAGAGTGTCTGGACATTTTGTTTTGAGCCACCTACCGCTTGACATAAGACCAAAATTTCTTAGGATTTTCTGCCAAGTCAGTACATAGAACTTTACTTTCGAATTCATTGAACGCCTCTCGCTTAGCCCTCCTCACACTACATTTCGCTTTGCGTAATTTTTGTTTGTCTGCAAGGCTTTGGCTATGTTTAGGTTTGCTGTGAAGTTCCCTTTGCTTCCACAGCAGTTTCCTAACTCGGTTGTTGTACCACGGTGGCTCTTTTCCATCTCTTACGACCTTGCTTGGCACATACTCATCTAACGCATATTGTACGATGGTTTTAAACTTTGTCCACTGATCCTCAACACTATCTGTACTTGAGACAAAACTTTTGTGTTGAGCCGTCAGGTACTCTGTAATCTGTCTTTTGTCACTTTTGCTAAACAGAAAAATCTTCCTACCTTTTTTAATATTTCTATTTACGGCTGAAATCATCGATGCAGTAACCACTTTATGATCGCTGATTCCCTGTTCTGCGTTAACTGTTTCAAATAGTTCGGGTCTGTTTGTCACCAGAAGGTCTAATATGTTATCACCACGAGTCGGTTCTCTGTTTAACTGCTCAAGGTTGTTTTCAGATAAAGCACTGAAAAAAATATCACTGGATTCTTTGTCCGTGCCACCCGTTATGAACGTTTGAGTCTCCCAGTCTACAACCGGAAAATTAAAATCTCCACCCAGAACTATAACATGGTGGGGAAATCTACTCGAAATATTTTCCAAATTATCCTTCAGGTGCTCAGCCACAACAGCTGCTGAGCCAGGGGGCCTATAGAGACATCCAATTACCATGTCTGGGCCTGCTTTAACCGTGACCTTCACCCAAATTATTTCACATTTCAGATCTCCGTCAATTTCCTTCGATACTATTGCACTTCTTATCACTATAAACACGCCTGCCGCTTCACTGTCCACCCTCTCTCTGCGGTATACATTCCAATCTGAGTTTAGGATTTCATTACTGTTTACGTCTGGTTTCAGCCAACTTTCTGTCCCTAGTACTATATGGGCGTTGTGACCGTTTGTTAATGAGAGCAGTTCTGGGACCTTTCTATAGAAGCTCCTGCAGTTTACTATTAGCACATTAATATTGTTATTCCCTGTTGCATTTTGCCTACTCCTACCTTGCTGCGTCTCAGGAGGAGTCTTGTCGGGCCTAGGGAGGGGATTCTCTAACCTAAAAAACCCCCATGTGCACTCCACACGTACTCCGCTACCCTTGTAGCCGCTTCCGGCGTGTAGTGCACGCCTGACCTATTCAGGGGGACCCTACATTTCTCCACTTGATAGCAGAGGGCGAGAAATTTGCATGCCAGATCTCCGCAGAATCGTCTGAGCCTCTGGTTTAAGCCTTCCACTCGGCTCCAAACCAGAGGACCGCTCGGTTCTGGGAACGATACTACAAATAGTTAGCTCTGATTCTACCCCGCGAGCAAGGCTTTCCGCCTTCACCAATTCCGCCAACTGCCTGCACGAACTGAGGATGACCTCTGAACCCAGACGGCAGGAGTTATTGGTGCCGACATGAGCAACAATTTGCATTCAGGTGCACCCAGTTCTCTCTATCGCCACCGGCAGGGCCTCCTCCACATCTCGGATGAGACCCCCCGGCAAGCAGACAGAGTGAACACTGGGTTTCTTCCCCGACCTTTCCACTATTTCCCTAAGGGGCTCCACACCCGTCTAACATTGGAGCTCCCAATAACTAATAAACCCCTCCCCCCGTGTGCCTGCTCGGACCTTGCTGAAGGAGCGGCCACATGTCCACCCACAGGCAGAGCGGGCGATGCCACACGGCCAGCCTCCACATTGACCCTCCGCCTCGTGTGCCGTGAACGCCGCTGAACCCGTCACTCCCCTTGGGGAGAGGGTGGTCCAACCGCGCCCGGTACCCGCGAAGATGTCTCGACAGCACGGACAGTGGGTGAAGCGTGTAACACCTGGGGTGTACCATGCAATGCACCAGACTCCCCACTGCCGCTACACTCCGAGGCAGCAGCCTGAAGACGGCTGACTGCGGCCATCAACACGTTCAGCTGTTCGCGAACAGTGACCAACTCCTCCTGCGTCCGTACACAGCAGTCACACATCCTATCCATCCTAAGAAATCAATTTACTGTCTCTGGACTGTATTGAAAACAAACACTAGCACTACTGGCACTATGGTTGACTAAAGGGACCCTCTCTGACTGTATTCAAAACAAACACGAAATCTATGGAACACTATTACTAGCACTCGACAATTAAAGCTTCCTAAAAGCAAAAACACATGGAAGAAGAAGTGACAAGTAAGAAAAATACGGTTAATACTTAAATTAAGGTAGCTCGCTGCACAGCAGACGTGAAGCGGACGGCAGTTACGACGACACTGACAGGAGGAAAATGGCGATATTGTCCCAAAGCATCAATCACAGCCAAAATACTATTTAAAAAACTCTCAGTCATTGCTACTTTTCTTCTTCTAATGGGTGCTTCGAAACTGAATATCTTATCTCTGTCCGCATTTCCATTGGACAGTGTAAGACAAGTCTTAACAGCTTTTGAAACATTTGGATACTCTTAACACTGTGGGTGTTCTTTTTTCCTCGTTTTGAGATGTGCTGCTGCGAGTAATTGTCACCCTTTCTTATCTAAAGCTGGGTCATCTTTTTCAAACCGTAGAACCTTCCACTTGTCTAATAAGTAATCTTTCAGTACAGGAAATGGCATAATTTTTGCAGCCTTTAACACATTACAGCAGATTTTAGTCTATATTCTTTCTTTGGGGTTTAAAAACATAATACGTTTCAGTGGTGTACTTGATAAACATGTCTTTTCCATCACATGTTTATAAGCTGCTTTGTAATGTTTTTGGTGCGTTATTTAGAAACCACAACTTGTCGCCTTCTTCAAGTTTATCAAACTCTTCAGTCATTGCCCACTAACAACTAATTGTTCAAGAGGAAGCAGATTATCCAGTGTACAGAATTCATGATGACGAACTTCAGAAATTCAGTTTTTCTCAAAGCAGAAATCTTCAAAACATGAGCTAAAAACATTTGAAATATGTTTCCTTTTCCAGTATGTAACTTGTGAATCAAAGGTGTTTGACTTTGAAAATGTTGTGTGAACTTGCTGAATACTTCTGCAGATGACACTGTGAAATGAATTTCTGCTTTCATTTAAGAGTTTTTAAAGCATTCGCAATGAGAGTGTAGGTTTTGCATGGAACAGTAGCAGAATTCTTTTTGAGAGGTATATGCTAAAGATTTAAGTAATATTGAATACTGTCCCACTGTTTAAAAATCCTTCAGGATATTCTTCCCAGCGAACAGGCAAACCTTCAAAATAATGGTAAAGATTGACCTGAACTTTGGATGCTTATGCACAGCATGAATGTTGCAACTTCTGATAATGTTTAGAATTTGTCTGCTGTAGGTCTCCTGGACATGACTAAAAGCCACTAGGTCCATCTGTTCACAACATAAGGCATATATATGGACAAGTTTGCTTCAGAAAGCGCTTCACATAATTTCTGATGTAACATTTCCCACCTGATTTGTCGATAGAAAGTTCTTAGGTGTTGTGTTGTGTTATGCAAAACTTATTCTCTGACCATTCGTAGTTTCACCGAAACTTAATGTGTAATATGATGAACACACTTCTTATTAGGCATCCCCTGTTTTTTAGATGAAAGCAAAAAATGTTCAGCAACATTATCAGGAAACATTATCTTAAAAACATTACAAATATTATTTGATGAATCCATAGAGTAATTGGAAATCATCTGATTTCTTTCTCTTTGGTACTTAACACCCTGATTGTTGGTGCATGTGCTCAACTTGGAGATCGTGTCTGGTCTTAATGTTATAAATGTAACTGATGTGGTCCACATTTAATTTCAAAGTTACATTTATGTTTGCTTGAAAGTGAGTGGTTGAAAAACACCTTAAAAGCTTTTGTCTCAAAATTAATAGAGCAAAATAGTTCAGTTTCACTAACTCTAATCCCCTACACAGAGACTTTACTTTTCAAGCCAGTCGCTAGGGAATTTGCAAATCGCTATTTCGAAAAGTTTCTTTTCAACATAGCATAGAGTGTTAAAGAAACAGTTTTGTTGCTACAGGAAAATTAGAGTCTTGAACAAAAATAGAAGCATATGAAATCAACAATAGCATTCCAAAAAGTTAAATGAATGAACAAGAATACAGAAACTTGAAAAAAAAATTAAATAACTTAATTTCTTCCTAAGAGAGCAAAAAAGGTTAAAAAGGACAAATGGACAGCACACGGGAGATTGTCATTCGAGTAGGTGTCAGAAAGGACCGACCACTCAAAGACGATGGGCAAACTGGGCAGTGGAAAAGGATAAGTAAAAATGAGAATAGCTGTGCGAGGAGTCAGAAAGGAAAGTGAGTGCTCCAGTGTTAAGGCAGAAGAGGTTAAGTTGGTTAAGATGATCAGCCAAGAGGGCACGTCTCTGACAGGTCCTGGGAGAACCCCAAAGAGGATGATGCGCATTAAAGTCACTAAGTAACAAAAATGGGGGAGGTAGCTGCCCAATAAGCTGAAGGAAGTTGAGTAACATCGAATGACGGAGTCTTAAATGGTACAGAGTGAAAAAGTCAGGTGGGGAAGGGAAAGGCGAACTGCAACAGCTTGAAGACGGGTAGTCAGGGAGATGGGCTGACTATGAAGATCATCCTGTATGAGCAGCATGATGCCCCAGTGAGATGGAATGCCAACCTCAGGGGGCAGGTCAAAACGAATTGGTATGTAATTTGAAGGCTCAAGGCAGTTGTGAGGGCGCATCTTCGTTTCCTGAAAGCAGAGTACAAAGGGATGCTGCGACACTAGTATCCTCTTTGTGGGACCGAAGGCAGCAAATGTTCCATTGGAGGACAGTCAGGAGGAGGAAGAGATGTAGGTGTGTCAACTCAGTGGCCGCCAAATGACAGCCGGTGTAGAGTTGCTACTACAGGGCACAGAAGCCGGGGAGGATCCCGCTCCATGGGGTCCACAGAAGCATTGGCTAGCTTGTGCAGTCAGTCTATAGAGTCCAATGCTGAAAAACCGTTGGTGGTTCGCACCGGCTATACGGAGGCCGGCCGCACGAAGGTACCATGTGGCGACAATATCTTCGAGCTGGCGAAGGAGAAGACCGTTTGCCTTTGGTGGACTTTTTCAAGCCTTTCTGGTTAGAGGAAGATTCAGATGTTGTTTGGCTGGAGGCACGGAGGAAGTCTTCACAGGAGTACTCCTTCTGACCTTTCCTGCCTACTGGTTGTGTAGCTGGTGGCTTTGCCACGTGGTGCAAGAGTTTGACAGTTTGTTGCACAGCAGGACAGGGGGTGGTGATGCTACCTTGACACTGGGCGATTTCACAACCTCGGAGCTGAATTTGAGGTTGCATGTCTTCATAGCCATGTATTTCACGGAGCATGGGGTAACAAGAACAGAACTATAGGTGACAGACAGGAGAACACTGAGTTTTTGACTAGCCAGTAACTTGCAAGCTACTGGGTAAGGCACTTTTTCCTTTACATGACTCTCTTGGAGAGTCTGCTCATCAAGATACACGGCACAATCTAGAGAGGCGGCAGCATGGCTGCCATTGCAGTTGACACAGCCAGGAGAAGGAGATGCACAATCGCCCTCGTGTGCATCCCTACCACAGGTTACACATTTGGCTGTGTGTCAACAAGACGTTCTAGTGTGGTTGAAACGATGACACTGGTAGCAGCCCATTGGGTTCGGAATATACGGCTGGAGTGTGATAATTTCACAGCCTGCTTTGATCTTTGACAGCAGCACCACTCTATCAAAGGTGAGGAAAAGAGTGTGGGTGGGCACTAAGGAGGAATCTACCTTTTTCATTACACAATGGACGGCAATGACACCCTGATCAGAGAGGTAAGACTGGATTTCGGCCTTGGTTAAGCCATCGAGCAGCCTAGTGTAAATAACACCACGGGAACAATTCAGAGTTCGATGGGCCTCGACACGAACGGGTAGCCATGGAGAAGCGAGGTGGCAAGCAGTTGTTGTGCTTGAGAATCAGAAGCAGTCTCCAAAAGCAAAGTGCCATTCTGTAAACAAGAGCAGGATTTCACAGTGTCAGCAATTGCATCAACACCTTTCTGAATAATAAACAGATTTACCGTGGTGAAGGACTGACCGTCTTCAGTACCTGAAACCATGAGGAACCATGGTGCAGCGGGAAGGGTATTCAAATCATTAGCCCCATTACGTTTACGATTTGTAGACATTGATTGAGAAGATGATTGACTCATTGTGAGAAAATCCCCCATGATTGCCAGCGTCTCTGATGGCACATTCCTTCCAACTGGGGGCTCCTTTCACAAGGAGGTGCACCCACCTTAGGTGATTGTTCACACCTCCCAAACATCTGACAGAGGGACCAATCGACAATTTGGGAAGGTTGTGGCTCAGGCAGTCACCCCTCTCTGGGCCTGGCCTGTACCAGGGGGTATGTGCAAACCCTACTTGTCAACCTGGGGCTGGGAATTACACCTTACCCAGTCACCTGTTATGCGTCAGATGCGTGGGCCAGCCTTCAGGAGCGCACAAGGAGGAAGAAGAAAAATAGGAACCTCAAATGCCAAAGCAGAGGAACGAGAGGAGAAGGGAAACGAAGAAAGGAAAAGGGAGCGAAAAACAAAGGTGAGATTGTTCTTACGTCAGCAACAGACAGTGCAGAATATTCGCAATAACATCCCAGACGTGTTTCCTAAGGGAGGGGAAGAAGAATGGCGGGAGGATAGACATGCAGCACGGAAGGGAAAAAACGCTGCAAAGGCAAACATGAACTCGCCAAAGAGTGGCGAGCTCCCTGAGTGGGAGCGGAGGGGGGGGGGGGCCACCTTGGAGAACGTGATATTATTTCTTCTGCTGAGAGTACGAGATTTATGACTGTGTGTCTGAGGCTTTCTTCAGTAGCCCAATGGTAAAGTTTAACAAGTGTTAAGGAAATACTGAAAGTGTTCCTCTTGACATTCTTAGGAATCCAATGCTAAGGATATCCAGCTGAGTATCGGTGTGGTAGGGACAAAATGATCAAGTAGTGATCACTGTCATAAATGTTGTGAACTTTCCATTGAAAAAATGGGAAAAGCCTAGGGTTACAGACCGCAAGGTTGATGGCTGGAAAGGACCTGTGTGCTGTATTAAAATGAATGGGGGAGCCATTGGTCATTGTACAAAAGTCAAGATTTAGAACACTTGTTCTAAAATGTTATCATATAGGCCTACTGCAAAAAATAGATTGTGGGGCTTTAAAATGACCCAGTAAAAGAAAGGATGGAGGTAGCTGGGAAATTAAATTGTGACTGCGCAGTTATTCACCTCTTATGGGAGGTGGAGGAGGGGGGGTTGTAAAAAATGAATTCTGTATGTCTACATGCAGATGCGACGACCACGCGTGGCTAGGCTGTACGGAAGGGACTTCTTGGTATGAAACTGGTGGCAGCTGTCGAAGTGGAGGTATTGCTTCAAACCTCCCCCACACCCCCTCATAGCTGACAAACCTTGTCTTGCAGACCTACTACATGTACCCCACCCTCCGAAACTCCCTCCCACCACCACACAGAACTCAAATCCTAAACAGACCTGCAACGCAGTCATGAACCTTTCCTCCAGAAGCCTTAGTCCCACAGAAATATCAGTCCTTTCCAAAGGCCTCACCTTTTGCCCCACTCCCAAATTCAACCATGAAGAACTAGTTAAAGACTTTCTTTCCTTCTCCCGGTTTCTACAGTGGAAACTCTTTTTCGCCACCAACCCGACCAATCAGACTCAACCAAAGACCAACATTGAACCTTACCTAACTCAGTTCACTCCTCCATCCAACTGTGATCCACCCCCACTGCCTCCAAACCAACCCCTGTTAACTTTCCAGAATTTTTTATTCTCGAACCTTGCGTCACTGTCATTCCCCAAATCCCTCAACATGCATACTAACCGTACATCCGCAGAAAGAACCGCAGTCCGCCATCTAAAAACTGATCCCGATCTTATAATCCTACCTGCAGACAAAGGCTCCACCACCGTATTTTTGAACCGCAAGGATTACGTGACAGAAGGACTCCGTCAGCTGTCAGATACTTCCACCTACAAACCATACCACAGTGATCTCATTCCAGCAATCCAGGAGGATCTCCAGTCACTACTCAAATCCTTAGGCCCATCCCAGAACCTCTCCCCAGAGTCCATCTCTCTACTTACCCCTACCACTCCTCGCACTCCCACCTTCTACATGCTTCCTAAAGTCCATATACCCGACCACCTAGGATGCCCCATTGTGGCCGGTTACTGTGCCCCCACAGAGAGAATCTCTGCTCTCGTAGACCAACACCTTCAACCTATTACCCAGAACCTATCCTCCTATATAAAAGATACCAACCATTTCCTCGACCGACTCTCCACAGTTTCTCTCCCTTTACCACACGGTGCCCTGCTCGTCACTATTGATGCCACCTCCCTGTACACTAACATTCCTAATGCCCATAGCCTTACTGCTATCGAACACTACCTTTCCAGATGCCCTATGGATTCCAAAACCAAATACCTCCTTCCCAGTCACCGTGACCAATTATATCCTCACCTTTGAAGGCATTACCTACAAACAAACCCGCAGTAGGGCTACGGGCACCCGCAAGGCACTATCCTATGCTAATCTATTCATGGGCCATCTAGAGGAATCCTTCCTAAAAACTCAGAATCCTAAACCCCTCACCTGGTTCAGATTCATTGATTACATCTTCGCTATGTGGATTGAAGGTGAGGACACCTTATTCACATTCCTCCAGAACCTCAAAAACTTCTCCCCCATTTGCTTCACCTGGTCCTACTCAACCCAACAAGCCACCTTTCTAGATGTTGACCTCCGCCTCAGAGATGGCTACATCAGTACCTCCTTCCATATCAAACCTACTAACCACCAGCAACTCCTCCGCTTCGACAGCTGCCTCCCATTTCATACCAAGAAGTCCCTTCCGTACAGCCTAGCCACCCATGGTTGTTGCATCTGCAGTGACGAGCAGTCTCTCTCTAAATATACCGAGGGTCTCACTGAAGCCTTCACTGACCGTAATTATCCTCCCATCTTCTGTCCCATACATCATCCTACCACCACCTACTCCAGTCCGGTCACTAACATTACCTATCACATCAAAGGCAGGGCTACCTGTGAAACCAGTCATGTGATCTACAAGCTAAGCTGCAACCACTGTGCTGCATTATATGTAGGCTTGACAACCAACAAGCTGTCTGTCCGCATGAACGGCCACCAAAAAACAAGTGGACCACCCTATAGCTGAACACGCTGCCGAACATGATACCCCTCATCTCAATGACTGCTTCACAGCCTGTGCCATATGGATCCTTCCCACCAACACCAGCTTTTCTGAATTGCGCAGGTGGGAACTTTCCCTGCAATACATCCTACGTTCCCGTAACCGTCCTGGCCTCAACCTTCATTAGTCACTGTGCTCACCCATCCAGCCCCCTCCGTGTTTTCATTCCATCACTACAGAGCCATCATTTCACCGCCACACCCAGTCTTTTAATTTAATTTCTTTTATTTTAATTTTTATTTCTATCCTTACCCCTCCCCCCTCCTCTCCTACCCTCCGTCTAAACTGCAACACTTCACTGTCCGCCACTCCCACCATACTATCCCTCCCCCTCCCCGCCCCAGCCTCTTCCTTATCCTCACCCAGTCACCACTCCCATCATGCACTGGTGCTGCTACTCGCAGTGTAGTTTCAGCTCTCTGAGACTGCAGATGAGTGTGCAAGTTGCACTTTGTGTGTGTGTGTGTGTGTGTTTTGTGTGTGTGTGTGTGTGTGTACTGCTGACAAAGGCCTCAATGGCCGAAAGCTATGATTGTGTGAATCTTTTTATTGTGCCTATCGCGGCTCAGCATCTCCGATATATGGTGAGTGGCACCTTTCCTTCTCTCATATTGTTATATTACCATGATTCCCGCACAGGTTGAGACTGTGTTTTTCAGTTGTCATATTGCCCTTCAATGACGTGAAATACTGGTGACGGAACATCAGTACAGTGACCCGGGCATTGCACTGCAGTATTTCTTTCCATGGTGAGGCAGTGTCTCAACCTGTATGGGAATCATGGTAATATGGTGCAAGCACAAAGGGAGAGTGGACACCAGGACAAATGTAGGTTTTGTCCACTCTTGGAAGCCTGCTCAAATAGCCGAAGTGGTTAAGGTGACCACTCGCGACAAGTGGGAAATCCAGGTTCAATTTCCATTCAAAATCGAATGCAGCTATTGATTGTCAATGCAGTATCTCTGACACTGCTTATTACTTGGTATTGTATGGACCGAGGTTTGGTTCTGGGCTGAAATGCAATGTTGATTGTTTTTTGGTGTGGCATCAGTGGTACATTTCCTACATGCAATCTGTAATCCTTTGATATCTTGACATTTGCTGATGTGGCCCTCCTTGTCAGTTCCATGAAAACATGTTAACAGCAGCCTTCACTGGACGTAGTCTTCTTGTGCGTGGATGGGTGCCACAAGAGAGCATGGGAATTATCTTCCAAGTTACCTGAATGATCCAAGCAACTGAACTTGAAGCTTTCCATATTCACACTTTCTTCTACAAAAACAATCTCGTATATAAAGTGAGTTGACAGATCCTTTTTTAAAATTGATGTTGCTTGGATGAGATAAAGACCAAGAAGTTGTTTCTACATAAGCCAGTTCAACATTCATTTGTCATGGCATCCATTGTAGCTGTGACCTTTCGTTCTTTTTTGTATTGTCTTCTAAATACGTTCAAACTATGGTGCCAGAGAACAAGTGGCCACACTCATCGGGTGGAGACATACACTCGCCATCACACCTTGTAGATGTGATGGGTACAAAAGGTTCTCCCATCTGTAGTTATCACAATATCGTCTCCCACAATGGGGTGTCCCACCACTTATTGCACTTATTGACTAGAAAATGTTACAAACATATTTTGTTGTCACAAAAGTCTGAAAGTGGGAAGTGCCATTCCATAAAAGAAAAAGTCATGTCACATTTCAGGGCTTCATTGAGGTGGAGGTCACTTTCAGGGAATGGTACTTGGATTTGGAAAATGATCCCAAGAATTTTTCTTGAGAAAAGTAGTTAAGCTGTTGCAAGAAGTGTAATACAATGTTGTTGTTGTGGTCTTCAGTCCTGAGACTGGTTTGATGCAGCTCTCCATGGTAATCTATCCTGTGCAAGCTCCTTCATCTCCCAGTACCTACTGCAACCTGCATCCTTCTGAATCTGCTTAGTGTATTCATCTCTTGGTCTCCCTCTACGATTTTTACCCTCCATGCTGCCCTCCAATGCTAAATTTGTGATCCCTTGATGCCTCAAAACATGTCCTACCAACCGATCCCTTCTTCTAGTCGAGTTGTGCCACAAACTACTCTTCTCCCCAATCCTATTCAATATCTCCTCATTAGTTACGTGATCTACCCACCTAATCTTCAACATTCTTCTGTAGCGCCACATTTTGAAAGCTTCTATTCTCTTCTTGTCCAAACTATTTATTGTCCATGTTTCACTTCCATACATAGCTACACTCCATACAAATACTTTCAGAAACAACTTCCTGACACTTAAATCTATACTCGATGTTAACAAATTTCTCTTCTTCAGAAACGCTTTCCTTGCCATTGCCAGTCTACTTTTATATCCTCTCTACTTCGACCATCATCAGTTATTTTGCTCCCCAAATAGCAAAACTCCTTTACTATGTTAAGTGTCCCATTTCCTAATCTAATTCCCTCAGCAACACCCGACTTAATTTGACCACCTTCCATTATCCTTGTTTTGCTTTTGTTGATGTTCATCTTATATCCTCCTTTCAAGACACTGTCCATTCCGTTCAACTGCTCTTCCAAGTCCTTTGCTGTCTCTGACAGAATTACAATGTCATCGGCGAACCTCAAAGTTTTTAGTTCTTCTCCCTGAATTTTAATACCTAATCCAAATTTTTCTTTTGTTTCCTTTACTGCTTGCTCAATATACAGATTGAATAACATTGGGGAGAGGCTACAACCCTGTCTCACTCCCTTCCCAACCACTGCTTCCCTTTCATGCCCCTCGACTCTTATAACTGCCATCTGGTTTCTGTACAAATTGTAAATAGCCTTTCGCTCCCTGTATATTACCCCTGCCACCTTAAGAATTTGAAAGAGAGTATTCCAGTCAACATTGTCAAAAGCTTTCTCTAAGTCTACAAATGCTAGAAATGTAGGTTTGCCTTTCCTTAATCTTTCTTCTAAGATAAGTCGTAAGGTCAGTACTGGCTCACGTGGCCCAACATTTCTACGGAATCCAAACTGATCTTCCCCGAGGTCGGCTTCTGCCAGTTTTTCCATTCGTCTGTAAATAATTCGTGTTAGTATTTTGCAGCTGTGACTTATTAAACTGATAGTTCGGTAATTTTCACATCTGTCAACACCTGCTTTCTTTGGGATTGGAATTATTACATTCTTCTTGAAGTCTGAGGGCATTTCGCCTGTCTCGTACATCTTGCTCACTAGATGGTAGAGTTTTGTCAGGACTGGCTCTCCCAAGGCCATCAGTAGTTCTAATGGAATGTTGTCTACTCCCGGGGCCTTGTTTTGACTCAGGTCTTTCAGTGCTCTGTCAAACTCTTCACGCAGTATCGTATCTCCCATTTCATCTTCTTCTACATCCTCTTCCATTTCCATAATATTGTCCTCAAGTACATCGCCCTTGTATAGACCCTCTATATACTCCTTCCACCTTTCTGCTTTCCCCTCTTTGCTTAGAACTGGGTTTCCATCTGAGCTCTTGATATTCATACAAGTGGCTCTCTTTTCTCCAAAGGTCTCTTTAATTTTCCTGTAGGCTGTATCTATCTTACCCCTAGTGAGATAACCCTCTACATCCTTACATTTGTCCTCTAGCCATGCCTGCTTAACCATTTTGCACTTCCTCCCGATCTCATTTTTGAGACATTTGTATTCCTTTTTGCCTGCTTCATTTACTGCATTTTTATATTTTCTCCTTTCATCAATTAAATTCAATATTTCTTCTGTTACCCAAGGATTTCTACTAGCCCTCGTCTTTTTACCTATTCGATCCTCTGCTGCCTTCACTACTTCATCCCTCAGAGCTACCCATTTGTCTTCTACTGTATTTCTTTCCCCCATTCCTGTCAATTGTTCCCTTATGCTGTCCCTGAAACTCTGTACAACCTCTGGTTTAGTCAGTTTATCCAGGTCCCATCTCCTTAAATTCCCACCTTTTTGCAATTTCTTCAGTTTTAATCTACAGTTCATAACCAATAGATTGTGGTCAGAGTCCACATCTGCCCCTGGAAATGTCTTACAATTTAAAACCTGGTTCCTAAATCTCTGTCTTACCATTATATAATCTGATACCTTCTAGTATCTCCAGGATTCTTCCATGTATACAACCTTCTTTTATGATTCTTGAACCAAGTGTTAGCTATGATTAAGTTATGCTTTGTGCAACATTCTAACTGACGGCTTCCTCTTTCATTTCTTACCCCCAATCCATATTCACCTACTATGTTTCCTTCTCTCTCTTTTCCTACTGTCGAATTCCAGTCACCCATGACTATTAAATTTTCATCTCCCTTCACTACCTGAATAATTTCTTTTATTTCATCATACATTTCTTCAATTTCTTCATCATCTGCTGAGCTAGTTGGCATATAAACTTGTACTACTGTGGTAGGTGTGGGCTTCGTGTCTATCTTGGCCACTATAATACGTTCACTATGCTGTTTGTAGTAGCTTACCCGCACTCCTATTTTTTTTTATTGATTATTAAACCTACTCCTGCATTACCCCTATTTGATTTTATATTTATAACCCTGTATTCACCTGACCAGAAGTCTTGCTCCTCCTGCCACCGAACTTCACTAATTCCCACTATATCTAATTTTAACCTATCCATTTCCCTTTTTAAATTTTCTAACCTACCTGCCCGATTAAGGGATCTGACATTCCATACAATATAACCCCACTTTTACGTTCCCGGAATTAACATTTCATCATTTACGCCATTTTAATCATTCCTGTCAAATTTCCTATGTTCAGCATGCTAAGCACATGATTTTATGTTAACATGTATAATTTTCCTTCTATTTACACTTTATGAAAAAATGTTCATGGAGAAACGGACTGGCGTAATTGACATTAAATAACACTGGCATGGCGCTGGCTGCCAAGTAGTGTTTACAAATGTTATGTGGTAAAGTTTCTTGATGCTAGGGAGCTCTACTCAGCAGATCTGAACCGGTAAACAAGTAAAAGTTGAAACGATTCGTGCTTTACCACTTGTCGCTACCAAGTTCTACTTGGCTTGGTGGCTGATGAAAAGTAACTAGGTTCATCCAAATAAAGGTATCATGACCAATCACAACCATTTCCAAACTATCTCTACTGCGCATGCGCAGCTTTGTGATTGTTAAGATCGTCTTGATTTGCATTATTCGAACCATATTTAGTGTGTTTTGTCATTTTGCCAATTTTGTAGTGCTAGTTGAAACATTTCCTGACTTTATGGCAAATTTCTTTGATTTAAACGCTGCGCCAGTTACATTTTTTTTTTTTTTCATGCTTAGCAACATGTATTTGGATAGTTCATCCTCGTTGCCAAGTACAAATATTTGCTTAAGTATTTTCTGTGATGTTTCACAAACAGACAGAGTGATTGTTAGTTCATGCATGTGTGGTTTTCAATATATTTGAGGATGCACAGTACCTGATAACCCCAAAAAGACAAATACAGTGAAAGAGATACAGAATTAAACACATGCAGACACTACACAAAATACTTATGTACATATTTGCTATTAACAAAAAGAATAAATTTTTGAAACATGTCGTGCAAAACATGAAAAAATACGTAACTGGTGCAATGTTTCATTATTTACGTAATGAATGACAATTTCTGGCTTTCCAAAAATATCGATTATGATGTATGAAATAGTTAAACGTTTCTACTTCCCAGACAGTTACCAGCTCCAGTTAAATCGGCAATTATTATTGGATGATAAACTATTATTAGTTAATAACCAAGTCCCTGACAAGTATTTTGATGCCTTTTTTGTACGTACAGTGGAACCTTGCATAGTGAGCATAAAATCTTACGCGTAGTGCAAAACATTTGTTCAGCGAAACAATTTATCCCTTATAAATTAATGTAAAATATGATAATGCATTCCACACAGAAAAAGTACTAAATGTTTTATCTTATTCTTGCCATTCGTTAAAGAAATTATACAACAGTATTATGTGCTTTATTATTCACGATACATAACTAATTCTTCTGTACTAGGAAGCTGCCGATAAGTCATTTGTTTTTGCCAACGCTTCCACACTTGGCAAAAATGAGACGCAGCGTTATCGTCAAATAAATTTGTAGGAAGTGTAGCCACTGCTTTATTGGGGTGATGATTTCAGTGTACAAAGCAACTGAATCTGATGCTTTCAGCTTTTCTCTTATTGTGCCAGAAGATTGCTGCTTTGCTGTTGCCATCTCCTCCTCCAAACTCTCTCCACATCACCCTGCTGTGAAACATGCTGCAACTTTATAAGCTCTTCAGGTGATCATTTCTTGGCTGTGATCTTCCACAAGCTCATTGATCTCATTGCTACCCACTACTAGTCCCATGCTCTTGGCCAAAGACGCAGTCTCATTGATTACAGGCTCCACAGGTACCGTCAAATGGGGTGATTTTGGACACCAGGGTGAATTCGGGACAGTATGCCTAATTTGCTCTTTGTTGCTGCATAGGAACAAAGAATTACTTATTTTAATGACCGTGCGCCAGTTATTTTAAGCGGAAGATTGCATTTATCGCTTTCCACAACTTTTATTTTGCGTCAATTGTTTCCCTAGGTGAATAATTGACGAACACTCTAAGTGTTAAAAATCCATGCATTATCGTTAAGTGGAAACTTTCTATTGTTGCGCCGTGCGGGAAATTATTGTAACCGTAATTGTCGACGCGCTCAGTAGCTAACAGCATTGAGACAATTTCTGTAAACGTTTGTCGAGTTTTTCATGCAAGGTTATAAAATAACGACGGTTTTTGGGAAACTGTGTACTATGTGGGGTGATTTCGGACAATGCCAAGAACGTATAAGAGCAAGAGAGGTGCTACAGTATGGTGTAATTATGACCCAGAACTTTTAGATAAAGCTGTTTGTGATATTCAGAGTGGTAAATTATCATACAGAAAAGCATGTGATTTGTATGGTATACCTAAGTCAACCCTACAAAATAAAGTGCAGGAAGCACGTCCGAAAAAAATGGGAGGGCAGCCAGTGCTAAATAAAGAAGAAGAAGAAGAAGAAGAAGAAGAAGAAGAAGAAATGTTTAAGCAAGGTATCTTGAGGGCTGCACATTGGGGATTCCCCTTCACTAAATTGGATATTAGATATTTAGTTAAAGGTGACCTTGATAAATCTAGCCGAGAAGAGAAGAAATTTCGTAACAATTTGCCAGGATAAGAATGGATGCATTTATTCCTCAAACGACAGTCAGAAGATCTTTCCGTTCGCTTAAGCGAAAATATTAAATGAGCTCATGCAGAAGTGAACAAAGAGACTGTTTATTTAAATTCTTGCAACATAAAAACTTATCTGTAATATATAAAATTCATTATATAATTCCATACCACTTATTCGTAACAAAGGGATGCCTTAAAATGTGTAAAATGTCACCAAAATCAAATAAAAAGCCTGTAGAATTTTTTTTAAAAAAGGCAGTAACTGTCCGAATTCGCCCTCTATATACTGTAACTTCGGACAGAGATTTAAAAAATGTGTGTCCGAAATCATCCCACTCCATTGGGGTGACTTCAATCAATTTAATCTAACAATATATACGAAAGTTACAATCAAAATAACGACAAAACCGTCCGAAATCACCCCGTTTGACAGTACTGACTTAAATGCCTCAGAGTCACATTTGACAACACACACTGGTGAAAGCATCCTCTATGCAAAACTGAGAGTTCTCTTGGTAACCCCTTTCTAAGCCTTTTCTGTCATCTTGATGCAGGCACGATGTTGAAGTGATATTTCCCAAACTATCTAAGAGCGAGATTGATAGTTTGAGTCAGCTCAAAGCAAAGCTCAAAGAGTGCTTTAGGAGAATGTCTTTAAGTTATAAATGATCTGGTCCATAGTGTGAAGTAACAGAGTGGTGTAGGGAGGCAGAAATTGGATCTTGATGAATTGAAATTCTTCAAGGAGGTGGTCTTGTAGTCTTGGAGAATGGGCAGTAGTGTTGTCCATAACAAGCAAGGCATGGAGAGGCAGATTCATGTCAAGCAAATATTTTTTCACTGAAGGACCAAACAATTCATTGATAACAATAACTTGATCTTGGAACTCTTCCATTTGGTCTGTGTTCACATGCAAAATCAACAATATGGGAATTGTGAGTCCGCCTTCATGCAAAACACTTCATTTGTTTACTTATTTATTTCCCAAACGAGTTTCAGTGACAAATATTTAAATCTTACTTATTGTATGTTATGGCATATTTTTAAGAATTGTTGTCGCTGTTTGCAGCATATTTTCTTTTGCAATTTTTCTCAGTGTACATCATGTTATCTGCAAGTTTGTTGTACACAGAAAAACAAAACATTGTTTATGATCCAGAACATCACAGATGGCATGATGTACACTTAGAAGAACAGCAACAGAACAAGCACAGAAAATACATTGCAGACAGCGACAATAATTCTTAAATACATCTCTTAAATACAATACATAAGATTTAAAGAATCCATTGATGATGGCGATATTTGTCACCGAAACTAGTTTGGGGAATATATTAGTAAACAAATAACAAAGTGTTTTGCATAAAAGCGGACTCACAGTTCCCATGTTGTTGACTTCATTGATCCTATCACAAAAAGAACACGTATCACCTGAGTCTTGTTGTTGGACCTCCACCTTACATTTAACCTGCTTTTCTGGACTTAACTACAGTTCTTAAATGCTCGTGGAGTTTTTGAATGGTAAACAAGCAGCGGTTTAATTTTCAAATCACTGCTTGTGTTGGCACAGAGTAGCAGTGTGAGATGGTCTTTCATTGGCTTGTTAAATATTCTTCTTATCTGTAGAATAACATAATTTTTACCAAGAACCAGGACTTATCAACATCGATCTTACAAGGCTTTTATTGTGCCTTTAAATAGAACACATATAGACCTTGTTTCAGGAGACCTTCTAGGTAACAAATAACAAGCATTTTTTCAATACATACATATATACATTATTGATATACACTTCCAGTCATTGATATGCCTTGATAGTGTGGCTGGCACAGAAGACTCCTTGCCACCTCTGACTATTTTGTCTGTTAAGGCTCCATGTACATCTTCAACTTTCTTAGAATGGCATGGAGACCAGGTGGAATACCTCATGCACCTAATAAAATGCACAAAACAGGAATAGGCCCCTGCTAAATCTTATATAATAATTAAAAGTTTATGTTCTCGGTGATTATTCTGAATAACAAAAATGCATATAATTCTATTAATAAAGCTTGTTCATTTATATTCAGAATTAGTATGAGATTTCACTTCCACTCAACACTTTCATTTATTTCCAAACTTTGGGTACAGAATATCGAGAAAATGTCGTACCCTCATAATAGTCAGTTATCCGTCCTGTAACGTAATACTTAGATCTCTTCTTTTTGCAGCTGATTTGGAGTTATAATGTTGGCATCTCATTCTGTTCCCAGTATATATAAAAATTAATTGATGGGAGAACCTAAGAAAAGCTGACAACTCCTAGTAGTCTGTTGGACAGTGCAACACACAAAGGAGTTAGCTGTATGACGCCACAGAGTGATATTGATCTTTGATTATATATTCCATAGTGCATGAGTTGTTCATGCAGTATGTGATCACAAAGGTTGTTTTTTTATGTTGTTGGTACACATTCCTGATGATGATTGCAGTTTCAGCGGTTTGAATATTTAGTTTATTGTTTACAGTAAAAAAGGGTTCATATGTTTTTGAGTGCTTCGTGAATTTTTACTTAAAAATAAATAAATAAAGAGATGGCTCAGAGAATTTCACTTTTCATCAAATTTTGCTTGAAAAACAGAATAAGGAGTTGTACCACATTTCAGATGTTGACTGTTGCTTTTGGCAAATCTACAATGAGTAAGACCAAAATTTATGAACAGTATAAATGTTTCAAGGGGGTCGAGATGATGTTGAAGATGACATCCGCCCTGAACACCCTAGCACATCAATTACTGATGACAATGCGTAAGAAGTAAAGAAAATGGTTTTGGAAATCACAGAATCCCCATCAGAGAGGTTGCTTATGATGTCATCCTTTGACTCGTGCCAAGTAATTTTTTTTTTTTTTTTTTTACACAAAATTGTTAAATTTCGACCAGAAATAATGTAGTGTAGGCATTGTTCAGGAATTGCGGAATGAGGTAGACGGTGACCCAGAACTGCTAAAGAAAATTATAACAGGTGACAAAACGTGGGTATATGAGTATGATGCCTAAACCAAGGCCCCGTCATCCTAGTGGAAACTGCCTGAAGAAGAGTTAAGACCAAAAATGTTTGACAAGTTCAATCACACGTGAAAGTTCTTATCACTATTTCATCAATAACAACGGGATAGTGCATCAGGAAATCCTGTCTTATTGTCACTTGGTCAATAAGGAATACTACCTGGAAGTTATGCACAATTTGCATGAAGCAATCCATAGAAAATTACCAGAATTGTGGCTAAACTGCTGGTGGAAATCCCATCATGTTAACAATCCCGCTCACACTTCAATGCTTGTTCATGATTTTTTGGCAAAAAATAAACCCGTTATGTTGCCTCGGCCTTCGTATTCGCCAGACATTACTCCCTGAGACTACTTTCTATTCCCGGGGCTGAAAAGAACCATGAAAGGATGTTGTTTTGCCACTGTTAATGAGATGAAAGCAGAATCACTGAAGGAGCTGAACACTTTAATGGAAAGTGAGTTCCAGAAGTGCTTCCAAGGTTGGAAAAAGTGCTGGCAAAAGTGTATTATATCTGAGGGGGGTTACCTTGAAGGGGACGGAATGGAGGTTGATGAATAAATAAAGATTCCTTAAGAAAAACAAAAAGTCCCCTTCCTTTTTGATCACGCCTCATATATACTCACAGACAATGACTAGGTAATATTACCAGGGATGCTTCATATTTTGATTCATAAATTTCCTGTCTTCAATCATGATTGGAGCACTGCCTAATTAAGTCATGTGCTTATTGTTCTATTTAGATGTGTGTTGAAATTCTCTGCATTCAAATTCAATAAGCTACTGCATTTTATGTGAGGCCATAAGTTTCAGTACTCTCATGTGGTTGGCACACAGTTCCTGGTATGTTGCTCATAGAATCAGTTGATTTTAACTGGGGCTTAGCTGCTTGGAGGATGCCAACTGTTGCTGTTGGTTCATCTTGTATCTGACCTTTGCAGGATAAGAATTTTCTCTCATGAACTCTGCTGGCAGTAATTCGAAAACTTGCACAGTTGCCAGTTTCTCTCTATTTTGTTAGGCACTCTGTGTTGCTATGTGCAAGAGTTGATTTAGAAAAGCCCAGTGTTGTGTGGAGGAGAATATCACAGAAAACTAAACAAATATTTATTTGTAATGCAGGTGTTGTCAGACATATATGACATAAAAGTTAAAAATGCTAGCATATTTCACTTACTTTCATTCCATAATGCCATACAGGATCTTTTTGCATAAAACATTTAGCCAAGCTAAAATTTTCCAACTCCAGAAGGGTGTAATACAAATTCTTTGTGATGTGAACTCAAGAATGTCCAGCAGAGGCCTGTCCAATGGACTGGGGATACTAACTACTGCCTCTCAGTATATGTATTCATTAATAATAATTCTCATAAATAACATTGTCTTTTTCAAGCCAACAGTTAGTCATAGAATAAATACTAGAAGTAAGAATAATCTTCATAGAGATTTAAAGTTAGTTAATTTGGTCCTGAAAGCTTTAAGAGAATCCGAAGGATTTATTGGTGGCCATCCACTCTATCTACTCCATTGATTAATTTCTTAGCAGAACCAACTGATTTATATACTATTAATAATCTCAATTAACATGAGTGTTATGTAAAATATGTAAGCTGAACATCTTCAGTGCAGTAATGTGATCAATACGGATAACCTGCCAATTGATTTCTTGTTTTGATAATGTGTGTCTACAGTAGCCTAAGAAATATCATTTGTGCTCCAGAGTGCTGTACATTTATCTGTTTTGTGACAAGCTTGTTGTTACTATTTTACTTAGTATCTGTCGAGCAGACGTTGGCACATATTTTTTTGTAAATATGTGTTATGCATTTCTCTTGTATCCTTGAGGATGTGCTCACAGTGAATCTATGGAATAAAAAGTATGATCTAATTTAATCTAAACAACACTTGGTTCACTGGGTTAGTTAATTTTGTTCCTGCACATATCATTAAAAGCGACTGGATTGGTCGGATTATGTAATTCGTAAATAGAGTTTACAGAGCCACTTGGTGCTTCAGATCTTGATCGTTGTTGATGAGGTTCCAGGGACTTTCAGTAATTATTATGTTAATGAGTTCATGATGAAACAACTGTGACCCCTGATATTAACTTGCATCTTACTGAACACTCATTGTTATGTAGTGCTGGTTGTCAAATGGGTTAATGATAGCAGGCTGAGGAAACTTCTGTCAACCCTGAAACTGCAAAGCAAGTGAGAAGGAGACTTTTTGGAAGTGTTCAGGTTGGTATCACATAGTTGACATGAAAATCTGATACCTGTCAGTATTCACCTGTGGGTATCCAAGAAACACAGTGGCTTGGTATGCTGTCCACAAGCTGGTCTGTCGAAAAATTCAGAAGTTTGGAATGTCCCCGATTTACATTATGTGATCAAAAGAATCCGGACACCTGGCTGAAAATGACTTAAAATTTTGTGGCGTCCTGCATTGGTAATGCTCGAGTTCAATATGGTGTTGGCCCACCCTTAGCCTTGATGGCAGCTTCCACTCTCAAAGGCATACATTCAGTCAGGTCCTGGAAGGTTTCTTGGGGAATGGCAGCCCATTCTTCACGGAGTGCTGCACTGAGGAGAGGTATTGGTGTCAGTCAGTGAGGCCTGGCATGAAGTCAGTATTCCAAAACATCCCAAAGGTGTTCTATAGGATACAGGTCAGGACTCTCTGCAGGCCAGTCCCTTACAGGGATGTTATTGTCATGTAACTACTCCACCACAGGCCGTGCATTATGAACAGGTGCTCAATCGTGTTGAAAGATGCAATCGCCATCTCCGAATTGCTCTTCAACAGTGAGAAGCAAGAAGGTGCTGAAAACATCAATATAGGCCTATGCTGTGATATGCCATGCAGAACTACAAGTAGTGTAAGCCCCGTCCATGAAAAACACGACCACACCATAACACCACTGCCTCCGAATTTTACTGTTAGCACTACACACACTGGCAGATGACGTTCACCAGGTGTTCGCCATATCCACACCCTGCCATTGTATCGTCACATTGTGTACCGTGATTCATCACTCCAAACAACAGTTTTTCCACTGTTCAGTCGTCCAATGTTTATGCTCCTTACACCAAGCGAAGTGTTGTTTGGCATTTACTGGCATGATGTATGGCTTATGAACAGCCACTCAACCATGAAATCAAAGTTTTCTCACCTCCCGCCTTGCTGTCATAGTACTTGCAGTGGATCCTGTTACAGTTTGTAATTCCTTTGTGATGGTCTGGATAGATGTCTGCCTATCACACATTATGACCCCATTCAATTGTTGGCGGTCTCTGTCAGTCAACAGACGAGGTCGGCCTGTACACTTTTGTGCTGTACATGTTCTGTCATGTTTCCACTTTATTATCATATCGGAAACAGTGGACCTAGGGATGTTGAGGAATGTGTACAGATGTATGACCCAAGTGACACCCAGTCATCTGACGACGTTCGAAGTCCATGAGTCCCTCGGAGTGCGCCATTCTGCTCTCTCAAGATGTCTAATGACAACTGAGGTCACTGATATGGAGTACCTGGCAGTAGGTAGCAGCGCAATGCACCCAATATGAAAAAAAACTTATGTTTTTTGGGATGTGTGGATACTTTTGTTCACATAGTGTACGTATGGCAACTCATTCACTAACAGAACTTGTTCACACACATTCTGTTTCTTAACAGCAGTAAGTTCAGTATTAAGTAATGTTACAAAGGTTTGCTCAGATATGTTGTGATTATTTGTGAGATCAGTCACAATAGGAAAAGAGCTACAGCAGATTGAAACACTAAAGGTATGCTTGGCACCCTTTACTGATGCTTACTTGCAGAAGGAATGTTGCCCGGTGGCAAATTGATGGCACAGCCAACTTCTTTTTCCAGACAGTAATTTCATCGGTATATCTAGAATTGAAATCAAACTCTTGCAGTCGTGTTGAAGACATTGTTGAATGTGTATTATGTATGAGTCATGTCTTACCTTAGTGAGTGATAAAACTGCAGTTCCTCATGTGGGAATTGGAGAACATAATCCAGACAAGTGTTTCTGTTGTAACAGACTAAGCACTATGATTTCCTCTTCTTGTCTAACATTTTGAAATCCTTTTGCAAATAACTTGGAGGTGAAAGAAAGTAGAATCTATGATTTTTGACTTTTCTATTGGTTTTGTTGTCTTCCGTTCACTGTTAATGTGGATTTCACCTACCAAACACCCTTTATAGTCAAAGACAGTGAAGACCTCAGACTCTAATAAGGAGAGATAGATGGAGTTTGTCTTCATGAAAAAGAGAAAAAAAACCTGCAGATTATACAGTATTATCTGTCCAATCCATCTTCTTGCCACTTGCTTGTAATATGACCTCTTAGTGGAAAATCCAAATAGAAATTGTCATGTAATATGTTGAGGATTGTTTAACTACAGTAGTATGAGCTTTTTGGTGCTAACACCTGTGTCTCACATATCCCCTTGACTTAATTACAACAGAAAGGGCAAATAAATTATCAGCTCCAAGTCAGGTACAAGCTTCTGATGGGAATGAGGTAGGAGCCTACAGATAATACAGCGAAAAATTATTAAATAGGGTTTTGATGAGTTCCTGTACAATAACTGTAATACCATTATTTCAAGGTAGTGGTTTGTGCGCAACATTTTTATAAAATAATGTATGGCGAGGCTCTTCCTTTGCATGCTTTTGCTGCAGATCAGACTCCTCAATTGATTCAGAAGAGGATAGTGAGGATTCATCACCAATAACGAGTGATTCAAGTGATTCTTCATATGCTGAAGGTGTGACTGGAAGCTTTTATGGTGGATATGGAAACTGTTTCCATTGTGGTATGTAAAAGTCATTTATTTACATTAATATGATTAAAAAGGCTTTAGATAAAGGTTAATGAATGTGTAAACCCTTATGTACTATATCGTTATAAAATTGATTAAGGTTCATTATTCTGTTGTCACAGTGTGGCATTATACTGTTTTAAAAAATCCTAGTGATGACCCTCTGTCAAAAACCCAACGTGGATTTCCTAATTTAAACTCATTTGGAACTTACGGACATTCTTCTCGAATTTCTATCCACTGAATGATTCTGTGCTTCCACCTGGTCTATAGTCATGCCCCTGGTCTGGTTAAACCTATCATAAGGTCCTAAAATATGCAAACCGTATTGTTGTAGCTTCATACTGGCCCTCTCGAAATATCTACATGCTGAAACTGTTTATACTGGTGGTGGAAAAGATGTGAAATGCTTTCACACTTGCTGAACACCACACACAACACTCTGTGCAAGAAGCCTGCAAAGTCTTCATGACAGAACTGGTAGCTGTTGCTAGAGCCCTCCATTTCATCGAAAACAAAACTCTCAGCAGTTTTTGGTATGCAATGACTGAGCAATCAGCAGTATGCACATTAGTGACCGATGCTACCCTCACTGCATAGTAGTGCTTGCTATCCAAGACCTTGTATTATCTCAGTAATAATACATATTTGTTTCCCTCTGTATTCTGAATCATAAAGGCATCCTGGTGTATGGACTAGTTGAAGTCTTACCCAGGGAAGACACTACATGGCCGACGTGGGCAGTGGTCGCTGGGCACTGGTTTGTGAATGCAGATGAGTCTTGGAATCCATTGCATCTTGAGCAGGGAATAGTGACCTACTGATCCATCCAGCAAACCGTGCCCCATCCAGAAGACCATTGTTGTATGAAATTGATCCTTTTGTCCGTCTCAGAATGAGGCATGCTGCTCCATGTTGGCTTTATCGTATGCTGCGAGATACCTTTCACGTCTTTCTCTGTTTTCTATAGTTTCGAACCTCCTCGTATTTGCATTGACTTCACTTTGTCTACTTCAAAGGTGTGTATGTATATTATTTTGTGCACATCTTGTGACAGCTGTGGTTTGGATGAGTGGGGCTGGGGGTGTTGCAGGTTGCCTCTTGCCACAGCTGAATCCTGAGGGTACACCAGTTGCTTCTGACCTACATGCCGGACTGTCTGTGAATTTGATCTACAAACAAGGGACTGGTAAACTTGCAGTTTCATCCCTTAGCCCCCTGCAAGAAACTAACCACATTAACTTTACACATATGTTTCATAACTTGCTATTTTGTAGCAAACGATAGGTGCCTGGTATTTGCATTTGTACTTGGGGATTATGAGTTTACATTTCCTTATAGAGGTGTTTCCAATAATTTTAGGATGATATCATTGCTTCTCAGACATACAGTTAAAACTCCTTAAGTCAAGTTTAATGTGTCCTTTTCAAAAGCTATATTTACTCCCAAAGTGTACTCCTATGTCAGACATGGTTGTACAACAGATTTGACTTCTGACACCACATTTCAATAATCAGCCTTCTTTGCGGCCTGACAACATTTATGTTGCCTCAAATTGCTCCTGTTATCTTAATCTCACTAACAAGAAATGAAGTCACCGCACATTTTACACAATACAGGCCTTGTGATACTACACTTACACAATAAGCCATGTAAGAATAATTAAATTTTTGGATGTCTTGTTCTCTTTATAATGACTGATAATAGTTTGGGGTCTCCTCTTTGATAGATTGATAGTAAATAATTCACATTAAATGCCCTAACATTGTATCCCAGTAAAATGATCTTGTAGGTCCCCTCATATTTTCATCTTTCGCAAGTTGTGCATATTGTACTCTGATCAGCCTTGGTTTTTATTTTCTAGTATTTCAGGAAGAATTCTTTTTCATATATATGTGGGATTTTTAAGCAACCTTTCACTCCACATGTTGCCTTTTTCCCCCTCCAGTGCGTCTGTTGAGAAAGCCTACCTGGTAGAAGAGAGAGAAAATATCCAAATAAGAACTGTACATTTTTCAGGGATCACCTACCAAGCATGAAAGAGAGAGAGTAATCCAATTCCAGAGACAAACCCCAAAAGGTAGACATTTATTGAAGGACATCTTCTAAACACCATGAGCTACACTTGAAATGTTTATCTGCCAAACCAGTCTTCAGGTGTATAACCCATTTCAGTGGCATCTGTTGCAGAGGAACAATCAACTGTTTGTACATCAGTTTCTGCAGTATGATAGCTGTATGTATAATAGTAGAAATATGTCTACTTACATTATTTATCACTGTAGCAAGACATGTGAATAGCACCAAGGGAACTGCCAAGCTTAACGTCCCCCCCTGATGGACAGATCACCATCAACAGTGCCACATGCCCTCACTTCGTGAGGCACTTCAAAGAGGTTCGGTATTTAAAACAGGACATTGGCGCTAAGTCTGGTGATCAAGAACTTTACACCATCACCTCCCCTTGCCAGCCAAATACTGGCAGTGAAAGTTTTTTCCACCACCAGGCTTCAAACCGGGTTACACTTGGGTTAAGTGCCACCATACAAGCATCTGTTAGCCATCTCGGCCATGGAGAGGGGTATGTTGTCAGTTCATGCAGTAGGCTATGAAATTAACACTATCACATAGTACAAGGATTGATGTGTATGTTACTGCTGTCAAATCTTGTGGAGAGACATGTTGTAGAAATTGGTTTCCTTACATCTGTTTATTCCTCTGTAACAGACTCCACGGACGACCCGTTACCAGTTTGGCAGGTAAGTGCACCTCATTGTGTTGTGATGATGTCCTTTAATAAAAGGTGCAGAGCATCAGGCATTCAAGATTTTCACAAGATGGATGTTATACATTATGATTGTTTTTACTGTTAAATTTGTGAATGTGTATTGCTAGAAGAATTGGGTAACAAAGTTCTTCCAATTTTACCTCACAAAATTATGTTAATTGTAAAATGGATATTTAGAGCTCATACAGAGGATTACCCATCCTCCCTATGCCCAATTCATGATTGTAACAGGAAAGGGGAAATAAGAAAATGATAGTGGTACATCTGCTGTACATAGTATGGTAGCTTGCAGCATGTTGATTTGAGTTACGGATGTAGGCTGCAGCAGTCTGAACTGTGGCCCACACCTATTGATTTGAGACTTCCCCAGCTTGAAACTGAATACGTGTGGACAATTATGTTAATGCAGAACACATTTCAGGTTGACTCTAGAATAAAAAGAAATATGTCATGTGAGGCAGTGATAATGCTATTTCTGCACCTACACACATACTCTGCAAGCCACAATATGACATAAGGCAGAGGGTACCTTGTACCACTACTAGACATTTCCTTCCTCTTCTACTCACAAGTAAAGTGAGGGAAAAAACGAGTGCCTATATGCATCCATTTGTGCCCCAATTTCTCTTTGTTCTTGGTCATTACACAGTTTGTACTGTGGCAACAATAGGGTCATCCAGCAGTCAGTTTCAAATGCCAGTACTCTAAATTTTCTCAATAGTGTTTTGTAAAAAGAACCTCGTTTTCTCAATAGTGTTTCGTAAAAAGAACCTCGTGTTCACTCCAGGGATTCCCATTTGAGAACATGAAGCAAACCAACTGGTAGCAAATCTAATAGCTCATCTCAGAATCCTCCCTTTAATCTAACCTGGTGGGGATTCCAAACACTTGAGCAGTACTCAACAATGGGTCGCACTAGTATTCTGTACATGGTTTCCTTTACATATGAACTAACTTTCCTAAAATTCTCCCAGTAAACTGAAGTTGACCATTTGCCTTGCCTATTACGGTCCTTATGTTCTCATTTCATTTCATATCATTTTGCAACATTACGCCTAAATATTTAATTGATGTGATGGTGTCAAGCAGAACACTACTAATGCTGTTTTCAAATATTATGGGATTGCTTTTCCTACTCATTTGCCTCTTGTATCCTCCTACACTCAATATATGGCGACATCTTCCTGTACACCACAGCGTCATCAGCAAACAGCCACAGATTGCTTCTCACCCGGTCAATCAGATCATTTATGTGCATAGAGAATAAAAGTGATCCTATCACACTGGGGCATTTCTGACAATACCCTTGTATCTTACAAACACTTGTCGTCGAGGACAAAGTATTAGGTTCTATTACATAAGAAATCTTTGAGCCACTTGCATATCTGGGAAAATAATTTTTAATTGTAGACTTTCATTAACAGTTTGCATTGGGACACCATGTCAAACACTGTCTGGAAATCTAGGTCTTCATCCATAGTTTGCAGGCTTATCCTGTGAGGAAAGGGCAAGTTGAGTTTTGTTTGAGCAATGCTTTGTAAATCCCTCCATATTTGTGGACAGAAGCTGTACCATATCAAGGAAATTTATTATATTCTGATTCAGAATGTGTTTAAGAACTATGCAGCATACCAATGTTAAGGATATTGGTCTGTAATTTTACAGGCCCGTTCTTTTACCCTTCTTATATACAGGAGTCACCTGCACCTTTTTCCAGCTGCTAGGGACTTTGCACTGGGTAAGAGATTCACAATAAATGCAAGCTAAGTAATGGGTCAATGCCCTAGAGTACTCCTTGTAAAACCAAATTGACATTCCATCTGGATGTGGTGACTTTCAGTTCTTCTCTATACTAGGGATGCCTGTTGCTATGTTCTCCGTACAGGAGTCTGTGTGATAATCAAACAGTGGTATGTTTATGTGATCCTCCTGCATGAATGATTCCTTAAATGTGAAATTGAAAACTTCAGCTTTCCTTTTGCTGTCATGTACTGCCACAACAAACCAGTCAACAAATAACTATGTCCTTCATATTGGAACCGTAAATGATATCCATTTTCTAAGTGATAAATTTTATGTAGGATCAGAATTTACTCCGGTTCTCAGCAAGATCTTTTGCTAAGATAAGACAGTAGAAGTTGATGCATGGTTCCCACATTGCTGTTTTACAAACATATGACTTCCTGCTAACTTGTGCCTTGCACCATGTGTGCACGCTGTTTTGAACTGACAGTGCAACAATCTCATTTCCTGAGAATTTTCCGAATTTTATTATTAAAACCCAGTGGGTCTTTTCCAGTTTAATCCACCTACTCAGCAGTCAGCATACACTTCTCCAGAGCATGATCTACATTCAGTTCAAACAATGCTCGTAATTCCTCTATGTCCTTCGTATTAGAACTGTAAATGATATCCATTTTCTAAGTGAGATGCTGACAACTGCTTACTGCTCTTTCTAGCAAAACACTTCTAACCTTCTTGAAGGATTTATTTACTTTAGGAGCCATTGTCATGATGACATCATGATCACTAATCCCTGTCTCAGTACTGACACTGCCGCCACAGTCAGGCTTGCTTATAGTGACAATGTCTAAAAGTTTTTGTTGTGTGTGTGCTGTCGCACTAGCTGCTGAAGACAGTTATCAGAAAACATTTTCAAAACTGCTTCACAAGACTGTGCCCATATCATCTGCAGTGAATTCATAGACATCCCAATCTATACTCGTTAAATTAAAATCACGTCCAACTAATATTGCATGATTTCGGTTTTTCTGCACTGCTTATGTACACTTTCTTTGAATTATCCTAAATCTCTGATGATGCTGTTGAGTGGCCAATAAAAGCATCTGATAACTAACTTGGAAAATCCAGGAAGTAATGTAACAATATTATGAAAAAGATAGTTACTACTCACCATATAGCGGAGGTGTTGAGTTGCAGATACACGTGATGAAAAGACTGTCTGACAGTATGACTCGACACCTCCACTGTATGCTGAGTAGCAACTTCTCTTTTCATAATATTTTTACAATAATTAACTTGAGTTCATCGAGGTGTGTTACTTGCATCCAGATAACTTCAGTCAGACTAAATTTTGACCTCGATAGGTAGTAGAAATTTGGAACTTGTTGTTTTGAATTCAAAGATTGCCACCATTAATGAAGTGAAATTGACACACAAGTAATGTACTGAAATTCTGTGACAATCCATTTGATCACCTCTTAGTTGAGTTAGTGCCATTTTACAGCCAGGTGAGATTTCCGCAATATGGCTGCTAAAGTGTTTTTTTGTGTGTTGTAAGATGAAATTGAAAAATGCCTCCTTGGAGAGGAAAGAGCACCTATATGAAGTTCAGATTTCAGATAGTCATTGAGCTCTGGATTCAAGATAATTTAATATTTATTATTTATTCGTGTGTGTGTGTGTGTGTGTGTGTGTGTGTGTGTGTGTGTGTGTGTGTGTGTGGGCGCGCGCACGCGCTTGTGTACTTTTACTTGTCAAATCAATTTTTATTCAGATAGAATTGCTTCACACTAGTCAGCCACTTTCATGTTAGTCCCTTTCAGCTTTTACCCACCTCTCCCAACGCTGCTACCATTGCTGGAAGCATTGGCGGAAAGCCTCTTTAAGCCAATGCTGTGTTGTATTTAGCAAAAAAATTATGAATTAATTGAGAACAGAGTGCTTTATTGTTGTGAGTGCCAAATGCGCACTGCACACAAATATGGCTGTTTGCATCTCACTGTTCAAAAAGGCAACACATAACCTCTTGGTAGTACTCCTTATTGGCAATAGTGCCTTCTGGGGCATACCCATGATGGACAACACCACTGGAGTAAAAAAAAAGTCATTCAGCACGACTTCATAACGATGCTGCAGTCCTGTCTCACTTTTTTTTGTCTTACTGGTGATGGATGCTTCCATTGCGATAACTAGAAATTTGTTTCTGAGGCATACACATAAACCCAGGGCTTACCACCAGTGATCACTGTGGGGTTACTGTTCATTGTTTCTGAGGCATACACATAAACCCAGGGCTTACCACCAGTGATCACTGTGGGGTTACTGTTCACATTATCCAGCATGTCCTGTGCAATCTCCAAACGAAGTTGCTTATGCTCAGTTGTTAGCTGTGATCCTCCTGAAGTCAAAATGCTCCATTAAAATGGAATGAATGTATTCACTACTAACTTTAACCCTATCTACAAGTTGTCTGATCATGATTTGTTTATCCTGCATCACCATTGTCCTTACGTGATCAGTGACAACTTCATTTGCGAACGTTGAGGGCCTATCTGCACTAGCTTGATGCTTCGCTGATGAGTGGCCATCTTTGAAGTGATTGTACCACTCCTTAATGTGTGCGGTATCCTTCATTTTATCCCCAAACACTTGTTGCATATTGCAGATTTTTTCAACTTGAGAATCAGTAAGATTTAGATGTTATAAAAAAATGTTGGAAATTTTTTAATGTGCCCTGTGTGTGTGTGTTTAACAGAGAAGCAGCACCTGTGCCCTTTGATCTCAAAGACTAGTACTAATCACTTTATTTGGTTCCTTTTCAGGGAGACATGGGCACTGGGCCAATGGATGTCCTGATCTCTTTTGAATACACCTCCACATCAAATGTCTGGTTGTTGTTGTACCACACAGTAAATTTATGCAGTAGCTTAGCTCTGTAATGCATAAGTTATTATAAGTTATGCACAATATTCTGTATTTTATCAAACATAACTTGAACTGCTGTGATTTTATTTATTTTATTGTTTTGGTTTACAGATGTAGTATTGTGATAAACTGAAATGTTAACTACATTTTTATGTGCTGTGGTATTTGCATTATTACTGCAACAATAACACACTGATTTTATAGTAAATCCTTCATATGAAAACTTAAAATGCATTGTTAAGTATCCCATATGATCACAAAAATGTTAGTTTGAACTTTATTAAATATCAGTCTTAAACATCCCATCGTCTGTGATTAGGAACACTTTTTTATGAATAAAATTGTTTTATCTGTTGGTAATAATTTGCAATACATTTGTTTTGGACTAAATTATGTGAATACATTGTTTTAATATGCTCATAAAATCCTACTTGAAAATATCACAAATTGTGATGTTTCCTTATTTATAGATGTTTCTAATTTGTGTAATGGAAGATAGTAATTACGGCACAACAGTGATGCTTTAGAAAAGTTTTCATAAGGCAAATTAACCATCTGGGAAATGTGTGCTAAACTAACTAGAAGAATGGATAAATAATTCACTATTCAAAGAAAAAACCTGTTCTAGCAAAGAGAGAGAGGAAATATAGTACATAAAATAAATAGAAAAAAATTGTGTCAATGGTTAGTGAATGGGCATGACCTTGCCCATAAAAGCCAAAATTGCTACTTGTTATCATTATACAGATCCTTTGTCATGCATGTACTTTCGTTACAAAATCTGTGTATGTAATTCATTCATTTGCTTCTGGATTGGCTGCAATTAAAAGATCGATAATGTAAATCTATCAAGTGGTAAGCTTGTACGGAAACTTGGGGCATATATGAAAGAATTCAAAGAAGATTCACAGTTTCTGTGAATCATCCTTACCTATTGGTGTACCTCATCTGCAAGAAGTAAGACATTAAGCAGTAACTCTTTAACTGCCTTCAAGAAGGATATTCATTTGATTTCCTACAGTACTTTGTTGTGTACCAATTCAGATTACACCACACAGTGCATTTTGTCTTCAGAACAATTACAGATACTGGAGTGGTTAATGAATCATTATTCATTATTGGATGTACAATTGTCTTTTGCTACTTCAAACCTTGTTCTAATTGTTTGTTCTCTTCAGAAAATATCTAAAATACAGAAAACGGGTGTTTTACTTAATCCTTAAATTGAAGAGATTGTCATGAGCCTACCCACAAAATTGGTGGCTATTTACCACTCAGAAATTTAAATTGTTTCAGTAATTGTTTTGTCATTCAGCTCTTCACAACACTCCTTTGTTTACTTGAAAATGTGTAATGTACAACAGTACTTAAACGCCATGTCTCTGCAATATCCTTTCTTTCAGGATTGCTAGTCCTGCAAGGTTCGCAGGAGAGCTTCTGCAACGTTTTGGAGGGTAGGAGACGAGATACTGGCGGAAGTAAAGCTGTGAGGACGGGGCATGAGTCGTGCTTGGGTAGCTCAGATGGTAGAGCACTTGCCTGTGAAAGGCAAAGGTCCCGAGTTCAAGTCTCGGTCCGGCACACAGTTTTAATCTGCCAGGAAGTTTCAGTACTTAAATAGTTTGTGAAAATGATTTCAAAGAAGTAAAAGTGTTTGATTCTTGCCAAAAAGAAGCAGATTATTGACGCCATGGGATGCGGAGTGGAATGAATGTGAAAACTTTCAGGATTTTGCCATTTGCATTTTCAGTAAAGCAGAAAGATCATAGTGCTGTGTCATACAGAGGAAGTGGACTCTGCAAGGTGAGTTTCTGCATCTGGTAGAATGCTTTTTGAAATCTCTTGATCAGTGTTGGGGGTGTTGTTCATTGTACACTCCTGGAAATGGAAAAAAGAACACATTGACACCGGTGTGTCAGACCCACCATACTTGCTCCGGACACTGCGAGAGGGCTGTACAAGCAATGATCACACGCATGGCACAGCGGACACACCAGGAACCGCGGTGTTGGCCGTCGAATGGCGCTAGCTGCGCAGCATTTGTGCACCGCCGCCGTCAGTGTCAGCCAGTTTGCCGTGGCATACGGAGCTCCATCGCAGTCTTTAACACTGGTAGCATGCCGCGACAGCGTGGACGTGAACCGTATGTGCAGTTGACGGACTTTGAGCGAGGGCGTATAGTGGGCATGCGGGAGGCCGGGTGGACGTACCGCCGAATTGCTCAACACGTGGGGCGTGAGGTCTCCACAGTACATCGATGTTGTCGCCAGTGGTCGGCGGAAGGTGCACGTGCCCGTCGACCTGGGACCGGACCGCAGCGACACGCACGGATGCACGCCAAGACCGTAGGATCCTACGCAGTGCCGTAGGGGACCGCACCGCCACTTCCCAGCAAATTAGGGACACTGTTGCTCCTGGGGTATCGGCGAGGACCATTCGCAACCGTCTCCATGAAGCTGGGCTACGGTCCCGCACACCGTTAGGCCGTCTTCCGCTCACGCCCCAACATCGTGCAGCCCGCCTACAGTGGTGTCGCGACAGGCGTGAATGGAGGGACGAATGGAGACGTGTCGTCTTCAGCGATGAGAGTCGCTTCTGCCTTGGTGCCAATGATGGTCGTATGCGTGTTTGGCGCCGTGCAGGTGAGCGCCACAATCAGGACTGCATACAACCGAGGCACACAGGGCCAACACCCGGCATCATGGTGTAGGGAGCGATCTCCTACACTGGCCGTACACCACTGGTGATCGTTGAGGGGACACTGAATGGTGCACGGTACATTCAAACCGTCATCGAACCCATCGTTCTACCATTCCTAGACCGGCAAGGGAACTTGCTGTTCCAACAGGACAATGCACGTCCGCATGTATCCCGTGCCACCCAACGTGCTCTAGAAGGTGTAAGTCAACTACCCTGGCCAGCAAGATCTCCGGATCTGTCCCCCATTGAGCATGTTTGAGACTGGATGAAGCGTCGTCTCACGCGGTCTGCACGTCCAGCACAAACGCTGGTCCAACTGAGGCACCTGGTGGAAATGGCATGACAAGCCGTTCCACAGGACTACATCCAGCATCTCTACGATCGTCTCCATGGGAGAATAGCAGCCTGCATTGCTGCAAAAGGTGGATATACACTGTACTAGTGCCGACATTGTGCATGATCTGTTGCCTGTGTCTATGTGCCTGTGGTTCTGTCAGTGTGATCATGTGATGTATCTGACCCCAGGAATGTGTCAATAAAGTTTCCCCTTCCTGGGACAATGAATTCACGGTGTTCTTATTTCAATTTCCAGGAGTGTAGTTAAAAGAGAAATTCAGAAAGTTTCAAACATTGAGAAGTTAATCCAAGAAACTGTAACACATACTATTGCACAAACAAAATACTCAGCTTTATATGAAACGAGCCATAAGCATTACTCATTACATGCCACATTTTGGTTTTGATGTTGGCTTCATGGTACATTTAAATTCATTAGACACGCCTATGAAATACAAAACAATTAACTATATACTATGCTACACTGTATGCACAGTGTCCACGCTGCGCCACAAGATGCAATGAAATGTAGGACAGTGGTTAAGACTTCATATTTGTTTTCGAGTTAAGTGTCCTTTGAGTACCTGGATAATTATCCTGGTGTAAGAGTTCCTTGGTTTCCTGAAAACTTGCTGAGTAATTGCTGTCCATATTATGAGGGTGATTTCAAAAGTTCTCGGAATCACCAAGAGAGGTCAGCACTAGTGCAATGAGTTGTTCACGTGATATTTATTGGACTGTTGCTCGTAAACACATGCCACATCAGTGCTCTTGGAAGAGAGCTGTTGAGGTGATGTGGCTCTGATATTCCTGCGTAGTGATTTGTGAGCTGTGATTAAGTACTTCATAAAGAAAGGTATGAAAGCAAAGGACATTCATGCTGATTTCCAAAATACACTGAGGGCTCTGCCCCTTCATATCCAACTGTTGCCAAGTGGACAAATGAATTTAAATTTGGTCGGGAGAGCTTAGATGATGGTCCATCCAGTGATGGACCAAGAGGTGTCACTGCTCCAGAAATCATTTCAAAAGTGCGCAAAATGGTCATGGAGGATTGCTGATTGAAATTGTGTGAAATTACTCACGCTTGCCAGCTGTCATCTGAAAGGGTATATCAACAAAGAATTAGAAATGGAAAAATTATCTGCAAGATGGGTGCCGCGACTCTTGATGCTGGATCAAAAACGCATGAGAATGGACGTATAGGAACAATGTTTGGCCCGTTTTAGGAGAAATGAACAAGATTTTTTGTTGCGATTTGTGACCATGAATGAAACTTTGGTGCATTACTATACCCCAGATACAAAACAACAGTCAAATCAGGGTGTATACGACCCGGGACAACCGGGAGATCCGGGAAAAAGCTGGGAATTTTTTCATCTGGGAGAAAACCAGGTAAAACCCAGGAATTTTTTTAGAGTTCCAGGAATTTTTCATTGGAATTTAAGGAGATGGGACCTGGATAAACTGAAAGAACCAGAGGTTGTACAGAGTTTCAGGGAGAGTATAAGGGAACAATTGACAGGAATGGGGGAAAGAAATACAGTAGAAGAAGAATGGGTAGCTTTGAGGAATGAAATAGTGAAGGCAGCAGAGGATCAAGTAAGTAAAAAGATGAGGGCTAGTAGAAATCCTTGAGTAACAGAAGAGATATTGAATTTAATTGATGAAAGGAGAAAATACAAAAATGCAGTAAGTGAAGCAGGCAAAAAGGAATACAAACGTCTAAAAAATGAGATTGACAGGAAGTCAAAATGGCTAAGCAGGGATGGCTAGAGGACAAATGTAAGGATGTAGAGGCTTATCTCACTAGGGGTAAGATAGATACTGCCTACAGGAAAATTGAAGAGACTTTTGGAGAATAGAGATCACCTGCATGAATATCAAGAGCTCAGATGGAAACCCAGTTCTAAGCAAAGAAGGGAAAGCAGAAAGGTGAAAGGAGTATATAGAGGGTCTATACAGGGGTGATGTTCTTGAGGAATTCATATTCTTGAAGGAAAAAAACCTTGTTTCACAAAGCGACTAGCATCCAGCGCACGTTAAGTCTATCGATTATTCATATGACTTTGAAACACATTACTATCGGTTTTTGAACAGATTCTAAGTTGATTTCTGAATGAATCATAAGTTGATTTGTGAATGCGTGCATAGTGTGCATGATGTCTCTGTCAGGGGAATCCTCATCACATGTAGAAACAAACTTTCCTACAGACAAAAGCGGCTATACGAGCTGACCGGAGTAAAGCCGAATGGCTGAATACCAACCGCTGTCTGATTGGTTGATTGGGTTTGCGAAAGATGAGCATTGTTATAATTACTAGCGAAATCCATAGATTCAGACTTCAGGAGTAGAAATAAACGAAAAACAGGTAAGAAAGATTACACGTTACTTCTCGGTGTATCAAAGAAAATGAAATTTTGACGGTAAATTTTTGGCCAGATCGCGCTATACTAGTAAGGACCAGTTGTGCTGTCCCCAGCTAGCAGCCGCTTAAGTTCTGCTCTGGAAGAAGTGCGGAAAATGCGTTGTACGAACATGTAACAACGCCTAACCAGAGAATAATCGCGGGATAACTAAACCGGTGATTCTGGCAGAGTTAGTGAAGTTAACCTGTGAATAAGCTTTGACATTGACAGGAATAGTTACAGAATTAGTGATAACAAGACTGTTTGTTAGAACAAGGAAGGAGAAGAAACGGGGACATCATACAAATTATGGAACAGTATGGTGATTCCAAGTTTGTATAAAAATTTCGTACTACTACTTTTCGATTTCATGCTTTAAAAACTGGAGCGTATGAATGAAGTGTGAAACTATTCCCTAATGTAAAGCTTTTTGCTTGTAGTAGGCATTTGATATTGATACTGTGAATTATATTCTGTCGTTACTAAAAAGACCGTTTGTGCCAAAACAGTCTCATTTATTTAGTGTGTGTTACAATTGTTGCAGTATTAGAAAGGCCTAGTTTGTTTTATCTAGCAGACAGTGGCAAAATAGACATAATCAGATCGGGAAACCACACCATTCTTGGGCCCTATTTGTATTAACAGCTTTTTCAGTATTAGTGACATTTTGATTTTTCATGTAGCAAAACGTTTGACGAACGTTGATGAGGTAATAGATTCTTTCGCAGGAAGGAAAGCACGCCATGTAAAGCTATAGCAAGATTAGAGAGAAAAAATTCTAGGAGCTAAGGATTGAACAAATGTGTATTGTCTTGCTTGTCTCATGTCTTTAGTGGGTCTACGTATCCTATATTTAATTTTGTCACACAAAGCAGCAAGTTGTTAGCTGATAAGGAATAAAGAGTGCAAATTTCCTGAAGTGTTATTTATTTATTTATTTTTTTTTAATAAAAAAAGAGGAACAGAATGTGAAACCGGCTGACTGATGGCAGGAGAGGCACCCACGTATGTTTCATGCATCAGATTCTTCAGAAAGCTGTGCGTTACAAAATGAAAATATTTTTGAAATTTTTTTTTTTTTTTTTTTTTTTTTTTTTTTTTTTTTTTTTTTTTTTTTTATGTCCTACCTCAAACGCTTGAGGGAGTGGCGGGGTATTGCCCTGGTTCGGAAATATCGTAGACCCGGGGCTGATGTGCAGAGCAGTCTGACATTTTGAGTTATAGTGGGGAAGTGGGTAGCCTTCACGTGACCTGTGTTTACATCTTCCTTTACTGCTCTCATGTCAAATGAAAACAAAATAGATTTCTTTGGCCGAGAGCTATCAAGTGAATTAAAATACATTCACATAATTATGGAAGGCTAAAATGTGTTATTAGTTGCGGATTTTATTTTATTTCCACCTTCCTGACAGTCAAGCATTAATTGCCTTGCAGAACAATGAAGTTATTTTTGTTGGTTTGATAAAGAAATTTTCTTTTATTAAACTTTTCCGCTGAGGCAGACAATATATTTGAAACAAAGTGTTTAATTCCACACACTGTTCGCTGATAACATAGTATTGGTACTCCAAGAAAATTTACATCCCGGAAACCATGTTGATAAGCTTAATATCAGGTCGTGGCCTACTTCACTGGGAATCTGGACATACGAATGTGCACTTTAAATGTGCACATTTTAGTATGGGTCATGAAATTCCGATGCTCTTGGAGTATCCTCTGATGTCTTGTTTCTTTTATGACATGATGTAAGATCTTTTAATGTTTTACATGTACGAACATATGGGCTCCCTACGGCAGCGTAGCTGCGCAAGCGCGGTGACGCCTGTCATCTGGCGCTCTCTGGCAACTGTAGAAACGAACCTATTTCTAACAGGTCGCGAGAAAATATTCCAAATGGTGGTTTGAAAAACGTTACCATCAAAGTAAATTTCCTTTTACGCAAGTTGAACTATGTGCGAGAATGTATGATGCATTTCTTAAATCACAGAGCGTTTGACTCTCATTTTAAAATCAACTCTTTTGATGACTAGCCATTTAGATGAATTTCAAGCCCGGAAGATCAGACATTTATGTCGTTATTAAAAATTTTACTGACACATTTGTGTGATATATCGTAGTTTGTAATACACGCATAAAAGACCAATATTATATGTGAAGCTTTTCGTTTCGTGTAGCAACACTATGTATATTAATTTAAACCATTAACTTTTTCTGTTTGTGTGTTCGCGCTACTTAACAGTGATATTGCTATTGGCTGACTACATCACGTGTCCTAAGCTCTGAATACCTGCTGTCATCGGCTGGCGAGATCACGTGACATATGCTATGACTGCCTTACAAAAGCTCATCCCAATCTCGATTTCAATGCTTCGGATACTAACATGTGGTGTTTGGTAGAATTCGAATTTATACTTTCGTAATACGAAAATATGCAGCGTACATGTTGCTGCACATCAAAGATCTTTCCGAAACGTGTTTGTTCCCCGTGTTTAGTTTTCTAAAGCGCCGGGAAATTCTACGCCCATGTATTAAACCATAACCATTCAAAGGACTGTAAGTTATACAGTTCCTAGAGAAAATGTACTGTCAGTTAACAGGGAAAAAGTATGTTTTCACCCGGGAGAAAGTGTGTTTTTAACTGAGAAATCTGGGAATTTTTTTTTCCCTTGTCCACGTATACACCCTGTCAAAGCAGTGGAAACATGCTGATTCTCCGCCACCAAAGAAAGAAAAGACAATTCCTTTGGGGGGAAAGGTCATGGCATCAGTGTTCTGGGATGTGAAAGGGATTCTGTATGTAGATTATCTCCCTACTGGGCAAACAAAAAAATATGCTAATATCCTGGACATATTGTAACAAAAGATACATGAAGAAAGGCCAGGTTTAGCGAGGAAGAAAGTTATCTTCCATCAAGACAATGCGCACTCATACACGTGCCATCGCTGTGGCAAAATTACACGAACTAAGGTGTGAATTGTTGCCAAACCCACCTTATTCACCTGATCTGGCTCCGTCAAACTTCCATCTCTTCCTAAAACTGAAAGTTTTTCTTGGTGGACAAAGATTCACTTCAAACGAAGGCTTGATAGCTGAACTATTTTGAAGGCCTGGAGGAAACTCATTTTAGAGATGGAATCAAGGCACTGGAACATTGTTGGACCAATTGCATTAATCTACAAGGAGACTAGAAAAATAAAAAAAAGTTTCAGTGATGTAAGTACTTTTTCTCTATTCCGTTTCGAGAACTTTTCAAACCACCCTCATATGAAGACAGTCTGACCTATCTCATGTTCTTTGCTCACACAAAAATGAAAAATATTAGTTGTACTTGGCATCCTGTTCAGTACAATCTACTCTCTGTCAAACTCTGGTAGCTGTATTGGCTGCAACTGTGTGGAGCATCTGGACTTCTGTTCAGGGTGAGCAGGTAGCTTGGAGATTCCGCAGGGAATAGGTGTGTCTAAGCCTGGCTTGCTCCTCAGTTAGTGAAACATTTTGTATATTTCTAATTGATATAATAGATGTGATTTTTGTATCAAGTTGCTGTGTATTATTTAAGTGGAAATGAGGGGACGGCAGTGAGTCCTCTTATTGCTCCCTCACTACTTCACCAAGTGTACAGATGCCAGAACCAGACACCTGCAAGTGAACAGTTGAACATAGGTTTTTTGGTCCTTCAGGCTGGATAAAGTAAACATGTGGAACAGTTGTGTGTGTGCATGTGCTTGTTAGCTGTGGTATAAGTGAATCTGTAAAAAAAATGATGGAACTAAGCATGTTCTTGGTTTCATTTTTAAGTGCTGCCAACTGTTCTGAGGCCTTTGTTGGAATAACACCTGTGTCCAGAGCTACTGGTTTGCTGATTGTTTATATGTCATGTTGAACTCTAAATATCAGGAATACAGATGTGGACACACACTGCAACCATCTGTGATGTCACCTGTTCTTGCCTAAATTTCGCTACTAAAGATTAAAATGCTGTGCCATGCTTGCTGTGCCATTCTGTATTGCCCTGTAACACCAGTTGCAATCCAGTAAATGCAGCTGTTGGCTTCCAGTTACCTTCTGCTACTTCCAAAATGGGTTCTTGTGAGAGGACACTGATACACGGAGAGGTTTTGTAATGTCTGCTGTCGTGTATGTAGATAGTTTTGTAGAGGCTGCAGGCATTCCTGGCATTGAAATGCTGGAAGTAGAATTAAGTAGATGGATACACATTCAGAAAGGCTGGAAACTGAAGATGAATCTGTGGATCACAGTAAGGATGAGATTGAACCTGAGGATCCCTGGGATTTCACTGAATCTACTGTAAATGGTTTAATGAATAGGAATGCCTATCTTTGAGAACCAATAGAAATATTAGAGATGTCAGTTCTTTGAAGCTACTATCACCAACTGTTGAAGGAGACTATCTTACGAGGTCATCCTACAGCAATAGAGGTTTTAGTGTAATTGTGTACAATAATTAAATTGATGACGGCCATAAATTCCACTATCTCAATTCTACTTTGCCATGTGAAGCAAAGGACCTTTTGGTATAATTGTGTGTGTGTGTGTGTGTGTGTGTGTGTGTGTGTGTGTGTGTGTGGGTTTTTTTCCACAACAGAAAACCTGTAGATTGACTGGAGGCTTATCATGCAGTGAGATGATAATCCCAAAATAATTGCAGCCAGACATAGAAAGATACAATGTTGGCCATGGCACAGCAAGGTATTATAGACAGCAAATTTACCATGTATGTAGCCATGTGAAGGCATTAAACTTTCTTAAATCTGATGTTCCACTTCATGAAGTGATTCTTTTACAAGCCATTTTGGCTATTTGTGAACCCACAGATTGTTGTAAATGGAAGGTAAAAATGCTAAACCCTTGAGTTGATCAGATACAGGGACAGCACCTCAGATATCTGGGATGAGAAGCCAGTAATGTAAATCAAATGAGACACACGAGGAGGGCTCATATGGCAATGTCTGATGCTCAGGAGACATGGAAATTTTGTTATGAACCTCATGCTATCACCGCATTCAAGAGTTTTCAAGCACTAGGCATCGACAGACGACAATTATTCGTATCTGTCCTGGTTACTTTTCTAGCAAAAGGAAGGCTCCTACTTGTAAGACATGCAATGCATAGCGCAGCATGATACTTAAAAAAAGTTAACGCAACACAAATTTTAATCAGACTGATGATTTTAGAAGCTGCTCCTTGTTCATCAGGCTACTGAAACAAGACTGGATAACAGCTGTAATACCTTGGCAACAGCTATTTTCAACATTAAAGAAAGCAAAGATAAAGTGTCTGCAGAATGTCACTAGACAGTGCGAGCCAGGTGTTTGTTATATATAAGGGCATGGCTACGAATCTGAAGCTGAAACTTAGTGAACGATTATTTCCTGTGATCAGCAGAAACAATTGGTTTTCCATTTCTTTCATAATGATTGTCACATTAAAACCATTTGCTCTGTTGTGGGCAGTGTTAGCAGGGAGTTGTCATCTAGATACATGACACAGGTCAGTGAAAAATCCAAGTGGTATGGCACAAGCTAGCCCAGATTTCTACATGTCTGCCTAAATAGGCATGAGTCAGGGAGCAGATGTTTTCTTTGCTATCTTAGGCAAGGAAGTACTGGAGAAATTAAAACACCCAACACTAATTGACACAAAATTTGGTTGGATTTTTTGTCAGGTAGGATTCATCCAATTACATACAAGGTTGTGTGCAAGCTACATAAATTGTGTGGCACATACAGTCAGCAATGTAGAGTTGCTGACGGAAATTGGAGATTTGTAGGCCAGTATGGTGATCATGACAAGCTTCTTGATGACTAGATTGTCTTAAGTTTAAAGAGGGAGCCCCTTTGTGCCCATCCTGATCCAACATGTGCAGAGGTGCAACTTGTACAACTGAATCAGTTACTCTGGAAGAGGTGGTCCACTGATGACTTGGATCAGCTGCAGCAAATGGACATCGGAAGGAGCATGGCAGCCCCACGATTCAGCTGTCTCGTGATGGTCAAGGAAGATAACTTAATCTTGCTAAATGCAGAAGCTTGGTTTCATTGGGCAGCAGCTTTCTTGTCCTGATAGTGCAGTGTGTTGTGTGGTTGCTGTGAAAACTGCATCTGAGCAGATTAAGAGGCCTATAGTTAAGTTGTGTCCCCACCCTAAGCAAACAGTGATGTGCTCCCTCCCATTTGTGTCATGGTTCACAATGAAAGCCCATTGCCTAGTTGTTGTTTACAGCGAAATTTTGGCTTCAGACCTTGGCTTAGGAAGCTGTGAATGTTTTTCTGTAGGCTGTCTGGTGTCACTGTGAATTTTGTGCCTTTCACTTTCTGTATATTCGTTTTACAGTGGAAGTATGTTGAGTTATGTCACTATTGCCACTCCTTGTGACATCTAGCACTATATTTTACGACTGAAAAAGTCAAACTATGTATGGTTAAATGATGATGGCGTCCTCTTGGGTAAAATATTCTGGAGGTAAAATAGTCCCCCCATTCGGATCTCCGGGAGGGGACTACTCAAGAGGACGTCATTACCAGGAGAAAGAAAACTGGTGTTCTACGGATCGGAGCGTGGAATGTCAGATCCCTTAGTCTGGCAGGTAGGTTAGAAGATTTAAAAATGGAAATGGATAGGTTAAAGTTAGATATAGTGGGAATTGGTGAAGTTCGGTGGCAGGAGGAACAAGACTTTTGGTCAGGTGAATACAGGGTTAAAAATACAAAATCAAATAGGAGTAACGCAGGAGTAGGTTTAATAATGAATAAAAAAATAGGAGTGCGGGTAAGCTACTACAAACAGCATAGTGAACGCATTATTGTGGCCAAGATAGACACGAAGCCCACGCCTACTACAGTAGAACAAGTTTATATGCCAACTAGCTCTGCAGATGATGAAGAAATTGATGAAAAGTATGATGAGATCAGAAATTATTCAGGTGGTGAAGGGAGACGAGAATTTAATAGTCATGGGTGACTGGAATTTGAGAGTAGGAAAAGGGAGAGAAGGAAACATAGTAGGTGAACATGGATTGGGGGTAAGAAATGAAAGAGGAAGCCGTCTGGTAGAATTTTGCACAGAGCATAACTTAATCATAGCTAACACTTGGTTCAAGAATCATAAAAGAAGGTTGTATACATGGAAGAACCCTGGAGATACTAAAAGGTATCAGATAGATTATATAATGGTAAGACAGAGATTTAGGAACCAGGTTTTAAATTGTAAGACATTTCCAGGGGCAGATGTGGACTCTGACCACAATCTATTGGTTATGAACTATAGATTAAAACTGAAGAAACTGCAAAAAGGTGGGAATTTAAGGAGATGGGACCTGGATAAACTGACTAAACCAGAGGTTGTACAGAGTTTCAGGGAGAGCATGAGGGAACAATTGACAGGAATGGGGGAAAGAAATACAGTAGAAGACGAATGGGTAGCTCTGAGGGATGAAGTAGTGAAGGCAGCAGAGGATCGAGTAGGTAAAAAGACGAGGGCTAGTAGAAATCCTTGGGTAACAGAAGAAATATTGAATTTAATTGATGAAAGGAGAAAATATAAAAATGCAGTAAATAAAACAGGCAAAAAGGAATACAAACGTCTCAAAAATGAGATCGCCACCTCAAGCCTCACTTAGAGATGACTACAGAAATGTGCGGTTTCTGATAAGCTGCTCGGCCATTGCAACTCATTCTTTTTAACTCACTTCACAGAGTCATTGTGTTAGCTGCACTGCTGATAGCACTTTGGAACTCTCGAATTATTCCGTCCGCTGATTTCATGCGATTTTTACAACCGCTCACCATAATACCCGATATTCCTTGCCCGTAAGTACACGAGGTCTGCTTTGGTCTTGGTTTAGCTGTGGCTATTCCTCCACAAGCAAATCACCATCCGCTGACTTGGTCAGCTTTAGAAGGATTGAGATATCCCTGATTCATTTGTCACTGAGGTAACATCCAATGACTAGTCCACGTTCGAAGTCGCCTTCTGTTGCTGCCTTTACTGACAACACAACACTCCCCGCCTCCTTTTACACTGTCGTGTCGGCCTCTCGCGACGTCCAGTGGTCAATTTCGCGTTAATAGAGGTGTCCGGATGTTTTCGATCAGATAGTATGCCACATGGGGCCACTGGTAACTCGCGAAGGAAATTACAGAATGGGGCTGTTAGTACGAAACACAAGTTTCCCCGGTATTTATACATTTTGAACAAGCTTTTGACAAAGTTCCAACATCAGCACTTAGAGCGTTCGCGAAACAATACAATACTGCAACCTGTCGGCCCGTGCACGGTCCCAAAAAGCCGCCCGCGAAAATGCATTTTTCAGGTCAGATCTTGGGTTCTGTTGATCACAGAGATAAGGGCTTAAGGATTATGGATAGCCCTTGGCCTAGCGACCATTTGTAGACCTTTCGGAAGAAAAATATGGTTCAAATGGCTCTGAGCACTATGGGACTTAACATTTGAGGTCATCAGTCCCCTAGAACTTAGAACTACGTAAACCTAACTAACCTAAAGACATCACACACATCCATGCCCGAGGCAGGCAGGATTCGAACCTGCGACCGTAGCGGTCGCGCGAACTGAAGCGCCTAGAGCCGCTCGTCCACACCGGCCGGCCTTTCGGAAGAAAGGGAATTCTGTAGCTATGTTGCAGTACAGGTGTCAAAATTTAAACATTACACACTTCCTTCTAGCAGGCAAACTGAGCAAATCAACTGGTTATTTTGCAGTATAGGGTACATCTTATGCGATATAAGCACCATTTGTTTGTCATCGTTTCCTGAGAAAAACGCGAAACACCGTGACTTCTGGACACGAAAAGTACCAGTTGCGGGTATGACCACTTCTACAATTTCTATTCAATGCAGATCGTCGAAATATATACCATATATTCTTAAGATGGTATTCTCGGAGAACTTCGAAACTTTTTCCATATCATTATCCGCTTCTGGGATTCCGTGGCTCAAATTTACCGTACTCACACCGGAAACCGCAAAAACCGGTTTTAGCCGTTTTTGCGCCGTGGGCCGCAATTATCTATACAAATAACCATAGTAAATGGCTCAAATTTCAACTGCACAGTTTTTAAACATTCATCTAGTAACGTCATTTCCCTGTTTACGAAAATCTGTATCCGTTATACAGGTACCCTCGAAACACCTTGATTTTTGGTTACCAGAAATACCAATTGTAGGGATGGCCACTTCTACAATTTCTGTCCATGGCAAATGGTCGAAATGTTTACCATGTATTCTGCAGATAATGTTCTCTGGGAACCTTGTATACCATGAGCACATCGGACAAAAAGTTAGTCATGTCCGGGAGGCATCATACTACTACCGTGTAACGTCGCCTCTAGCCTTAATAATGGCTTCATTTCTGCGAGAGAGACAGTGCACAGGCTTTTTTCACGTATTCCCAATTCTGATGAAACCTTTCATTGCTGGCTAGATCCCGCAGAGATACCAAATTAATGGAATGTTGATTGCTACGTTTGACCCACTGTTCAAAATACTTCTTTTGTGTGATTTAGAAACTCACTAGAAGTTCTGTATGGTGCCTGAGTGATCGTCAAACTAGACACATGTGTGTACAGCTTTGTGAACATGGCTGTTATGTTGGATGGTAGCAGTGTCCACAGCACACTTATCATGGACATATACAGGAAAAGGCGACATTTGGTTACAGAGAATGTTGAAGTAAACACTCGGGTTTATGTCATGTAAATTGAAAGTCGAGTGGGGAGAAAGGAAAGGGAAGGGACTATTCATGTCAGCTGCATCGGGCCTTTATGCTGAATCAGCAACAACGAGTGAAAATGTGTGTCGGACAGGGATTCGAACCTGGAATCTCCTGCTTACTAGGTAGTTGAGTTAATACGTTAACCACTGCGCCACCTGGATCGAAACCGTATGGACTATCTCGGCGCGCCTCTCCGCCAAACTACACTCCCACCCACCACCATCTGTGAGCAGTTCAAATGGTTCAAATGGCTCTGAGCACTATGGGACTCAACTGCTGTGGTCATAAGTCCCCTAGAACTTAGAACTACTTAAACCTAACTAACCTATGGACATCACACACATCCATGCCCGAGGCAGGATTCGAACCTGCGACCGTAGCGGTCGTGCGGTTCCAGACCGTAGTGCCTTTAACCGCTCGGCCACTCCGGCCGGCTCTATGAGCAGTCCTTGTCCATGTTCGCCATGCTTGCTTCTTTTGAGATTCCTGTAGGAGGTCGAAAGTAATTCTGCATCCGCATTGAAGATAGTGGATTCACTGCCCAAAGAGGTGAATCAGTGTTATGAATGCACGGTGTCTGTTCTTTCGAACATGTCCGAAAGAACAGACACGACGCATCATACACTGAAGTGCCAAAGAAACTGGTATAGGCGTACGTATTCAAATAAAGAGATTTATAAATAGGCAGAATACGGCGATGCGGTCGGCAACGCTTATGGGAGACAAGTGTCTGGCGCAGTTGTTAGATCGGTTACTGCTGCTAGAATGGCGGGTTATCAAGATTTAAGTGAGTTTGATCGTGGTGCTATAGTCGGCGCACGAACGACGGGACACAGCATTTCCGATGTAGCGATGAAGTGGGCATTTTCCCATACGACCATTTCACCAGTGTACCGACACCGCCGCGACCGGAAAAAGATCCTGCAAGAACGGGATCTACGACGACTGAAGAGATTCGTTTAGCGTGACAGAAGTGCAACTCTTCCGCAAATTGCTGCTGATTTCAGTGCTGGACCATCAGCGAGTGTCAGCGCGCGAACCATTCAACGAAACATCGTCGACATGGCCTTTCGGAGCCGAAGGTCCACTCGTGTATCCTTGATGACTGCACAACAAAAAACTTTACGCCTCGCCTGGGACATTGGACTCTTGATGACTGGAAACATGTTGCCTGGTCGGACGAGTCTCGTTACATAGTGAATGGATGTGTACGGTCATGGGGACAACCTCATGAATCCATGGACCCTGCATGTCGGCAGGGGACTGTTCAAGCTAGTGGAGGCTCTGTAATGGTGTGGAGCGTGTGTAGTTGGAGAGATATATGTCTAGATACGACTCTGACAGGGGACACGTACGTAAGCATCCTGTCTGCTCACCTGCATCCATTCATGTCCATTGTGCATTCCGACGGACTTGGTCAATTCCAGCAGGACAATGCGACACTTCACACGTCAAGAATTGCTACAGAGTGGCTCCAGGAACACTCTACCGAGATTAAACACTTCCGCTGGCCACCAAACTCCCCAGATGTGAACATTATTGAACATGTCTGGGATCCCTTGCAACGTGCTGTTCAGAAGAGATCTCCACCCCCCTCGTACTCTTACGGATTTATGGACAGCCCTGCAGGATTCATGGTGTCAATTCCCTCCAGCATTACTTCATACATTAGTCGAGTCCATGTAAGGTCGCGTTGAGGCACTTCTGCGTGCTCGCAGCGGCCCTGCATGATATAAGGCAGGTGTACTACTTTCTTTGGCTCTTCAGTGTATAACTCTGGTTTATGTACACAGTAACCTAAATGAGAGGGCCCGAGTCTTGGCACGGAAAACGCACCGAAAACATCACAGAACCATCTGGTACCTGAGCTACACACTCCATACACTGCCGTACTGGACCGATCGTGCTATCGACGCCTTGTATAATTAGAAAACAGGCAAAATGGAGAGTTGTCGGACCACTCCTGCAGCCACCTGCTATTCGGTTTTTGTGTTGTTTGGCCCATTGAAGATGTGTAACTTCGTGTGCCAGTCAGAAATGGCCTTTACCGCTGTACCCAGCTCCAAATGTGTATTGCATGCAGTTCTTTTTGCAGTGTTCGCTCGGAAACTGGTTGAAATGAACCTGGATTCACGGACAGCAGATATTCCTGTCGCTTTTGAAAACTGTTGACACTGTCAAGGCGTGATGCTCGTCTCTCATCCCTGCCGCCGAGGATCTTGTTATGACCAATGTTCTCACGCCGTGTTTCATGGCTGCACGTGGTGCACCATTCCTTATAGACACTTTTGGCAGTGCACTGATATACCCGCGGGCCCTATGCGGCCCGAATGAAACACCTGTGCGGCCCGCAGTTCTTGGCCATATTTTATACAGTAATGTACATCTAGCTACTAACAGCGGAATCCTGGAACGTCAACTCACGTTAAGGACTGCGGCGGGGCGGAGCTATTAAAAAGTTTTATTCGTTCGTCGTATTGTTCAATACAAAAGTTCCACCTACCTCAGTACGGCGTCAGTTCACCATCCTGTTTCTCTGCAAACGTAGGTACTATTAGAGGGTGGAAAAAGCAGCGTTGATAATACGACGCCTATACTTACATTGCAAAGTCCGCGTAACTCTAGTAGCCAGCTATCTTGTAAATATCTTGTAATAATTTTCGGGCGTAAGGTGGTTGCTTCATTACTTATGTCGAACCTCTAATACAAGTCCTTTTTATTTCCTTTAGCTCAAATGAAAAAACCCCGCCATTAAGTCCGCATGTACTTAACAAACAAAACTACTGTTCTCAGTTCACAGTTCATGCAGTCCAGGTCACACACAAAGCAGCCAGAATTTAACGCAAGTCCGACCCAAATAATTACACGATCTTACAGTCAAAAGTTCCACTACCAATAGTGAGTTTCACATTCGGTCCTTTTCCGTTGATTTCTTTAAAAGAAACTGCTCGCCAAATATTCCACATACGAACACAAAACATGCCACGCGGAATTTACACAGACGAAAAGTTCACACGCAGTTATCTTTCCAACAAACAATTCCAAAACTTCCAATTTTCACCAAACTGTCCGTAAATGCAACTGCTTTCACGGCAACACAATATGGACGCGAGAAACCAATTACTTTTTCATTTTAGACATAACGAAGACTGAAACGTTCAACATTACCTGTACGTCCAATAGATGACAAGCATATATATATATATATATATATATATATATATATATATATATATATATATATATATATATATATGATTGGTCGATCATTTTGGCTGGCCAATCAGAAGAATTGTTCGAGATGATCGAGAGGATATCTATCTATATCAGATATATATCTGATTGGCCGATCATTTTGGCTGGCCAATCAGAAGAATTGTTCGAGGTCATTCTCGCGCCAAAACTGTCCTGTCCTGTGGAAGATGCATTTACGTCATTCCAACATGCAAATAATAATATAAGATTTAATAAAAGCCAAAAGAAAAGAAAATTAATCTTGGAATAAATTTAGAATATGATTTTACTTTCAACTGTTATTCTGGCTGCCTCCTTACAAAAGCAACTATACTTGGACATACGTCATCAGCGAAGTGGGCACAAACATCTTTCCTATGCTATGATTACATAAAGTATTACATAAATTTAATCTTGAAATTTAACGTATGTCCCACATACACACTCTCACTCACTCTCATTTACTCCCACAACAATATTAGATACAAATAATAATTTTGTCTGATTTTTATATTACGAAAATGTAAAGTGGTTTAAGTTTTTTAAATTAAATCTTAATTAAATAATTCTGCCCTTTGAGAGTTCTGGTTGTGTTTTCAAATGACAACAAAAGGTAAACTGTTATAGTTTGTAACTGAATTTAATTCCCTAAGTGTCGGTTTTTTACTTTTTAAGTAATTTTCTCTATCTCCGTAACTATGATGGTTACAGAGTTGAAATTTTTATACAATCTTCTCCTGAATAACAAAAACTAGTGTGCCGATTTTGAAAAAGAATGAATAACATTTACTATAGTTTATTTAGATTCATAGGTGGCATGAGTATAAGCTCCTGTTAAGTAACATCCTTTCGCGTTCACACGCTGCAATAGCAAAGGTGCACATGACTCATTGCTAGGACACAACATGTCTCCTTCTCAGCCTCCGGCTCCAATACTGCAGGCTGTACTGCAATGTAGCTTACTGCAATAATTGTTGTCGCGCATTAACTCGCGACAGTCACAGGACCTCCTAAGACTGCAGTTTTCCTGCTCAGTGACAAAAATACTTGCGAGTACACAGGCAGCAAGTCGTGGAATACCTGCTAATATCGGGTCGAACTTACTTTTGCCCGGCGTAGCACAGCAACTCGACAAGTCGTTGGAAATCCCGTGCAGAAATATTAAGCCATGCTGCCTCTATAGCCGTACATAATTGCGAAAATTTTACTGGTGCAGGATCTTGTGCACGAACTGACCTCTCGCTTATGCTCCACAAATGGTCGATGGGATTCATGTCGAGTGATCCGGGTGGCCAAACCATTTGCTCCAGCTGTACAGAATGTTCTGCAAACCAGTCGCGAACAATTGTGACCCGGTGACATGGCACATTCTCATGAATAAAAATTCAATCGTTTTTTGTCATGTCGAGTGATCTGGATGGCCAAACCATTTGCTCCAGCTGTAAAGAATGTTCTGCAAACCAGTCGCGAACAGTTGTGACCCGGTGACATGGCACATTCTCATGAATAAAAATTCAATCGTTTTTTGGGAACATGAAGTCCACGAATGACTGCAAATGGTCTCCAGGTAGCCGAATGTCCAGACGACTCGGTCCATTCCACATTATGGAACCACCACTAGCTTGCACAGTTCCATTTTGATATCTTGAGTCCATGGCTTCGTGGGCTCTGCGCCACAGTCTAACCCTACCTACCATCAGCTCTTACCAACTAAAATCGGGTCTCAATTGACGAGGCCCTGGTTTCCCAGTTGTCCTGTTAGCAAAGGTAATCGCTTCGGTCGTCTGTTGCCATAGCCCATTAACGACAAATTTCGCTGCATTGTCGTAACGGATACGTTCGTCGTGCGTCCCACATTGATTTTTACTGTTATTTCCCGCGGTGTTGCTTGTCTCTTAGCACTGACAACGCTACATAAACGCCGGTGCTCTCGGTCGTTAAGTGAAAGTCGTCAGTCACTGCGTTGTCCGTGGTGAGAAGCAATGCCTGAAATTTGGTATTCTCGGCACGCTTTTGACACAGTGGATCTTAGAATACTGAACTCCCTAACAGCTCCCAAATGGAATGTCCCATGCGTCTAGCTCCAACTACCATTCATCATTCAAAGTCTGTCACTTCTTCGTGCGACCACAAATCTTTTCACATGAATCATCCGTGTACAAATGACAGCTCCACCAATGCACTGCCCTTTTATATCATGTGTACGCGATACTGCCGCCATCTAGGTGTATACGTATTGCTATCCCATGACTTTTGCCACCTCAGTGTATTTTAAGATGTGCTTAATTGTAGTTAAAGTTGGTGAATTCGGCCACTTACCTCAGGGTCATAGTGGAAAGTAGCGCAGCCACTGCGGGGTTAGAGGTTGTGAGAGCGAAAATGTTTTATTGTTTGTCTTTCAATATTGAAAACTCAAAGGGGTGTGAGACTGGCACCGATCAGCTGCTACGGTATAAATTTCAAACGGAAGTGACAGGGATTCGCGGCTACACATTAAACAGACGGTCATCTTCGAATGCGGTCCATGCAGGGTGTTTCCGTGAAGATGTTAGAACAAACTTTCAAGGATGATGGAGAGGGGTAAACGTGTCAATTTTAGGTATGGGAGGTACAGTATGCGTGTATGCCTTAAGAGCTATGGCCACTTGTTCAGTAGAAGAGATGTACCGGGTGATCAAAAAGTCAGTATAAATTTGAAAACTGAATAAATCACGGAATAATGTAGATAGAGAGGTACAAATTGACACACATGCTTGGAATGACATGGAGTTTTATTAGAACCAACAAAATACAAACGTTCACAAATGTCCGACAGATGGCGCTTCATCTGATCAGAATAGCAATAATTAGCATAACGAAGTAAGACAAAGCAAAGATGATGTTCTTTACAGGAAATGCTCAATATGTCCACCATTATTCCTCAACAATAGCTGTCGTCGAGGAATAATGTTGTGAACAGCACTGTAAAGCATGTCCGGAGTTATGGTGAGGCATTGGCGTCGGATGTTGTCTTTCTGCATCCCTAGAGATGTCGGTCGATCACGATCACTTGCGACTTCAGGTAACCCTAAAGCCAATAATCACACGGACTGAGGTCTGGGGACCTGGGAGGCCAAGCATGACGAAAGTGGCGGCTGAGCACACGATCATAACCAAACGACGCGCGTAAGAGATCTTTCACGCGTCTAGCAATACTGTGTTTTCTTTTTTTTTTGTTCTAATAAAACCCCACGTCATTCCAAGCATGTGTGTCAATTTTTATCCCTCTATCTACATTATTCCGTGGGTTGTTAAGTTTACAAATTTATACTGACTTTTTGATCACCCAGTATTTCACGGTAGCGACAATTAACAAGTGCTCATAGCTCTTACGCTATGCGTTTTTGAGCCTGCCTATGTTTATTAGACATTTTTTCTCATTTTTGTCCATACTACCACCTCTGAACGTTGACTATCCTCCAATATAAGCACCAACAACACCGGTGTAGCGGGTGTGTCAGAAATAAGTACAGAACTTTTGTGGGATGATAGGCTGAGTGGATGCAATCATTTAAAGTATGCGATCACGGAGTCTCTGACTCATAGTTAGTGCGCTAGACAGCGCCAAAGCGCATTCGCTTTTCCTGGAGGAAACATCACTGTACATTGTGATTACTGCAGTAAATAAAGTGTACGCCATTGACTTGGTGGCATAACTCAAGCCGTCGAACCACGGAACGGTGGACGTTGGATAACGTTTTATTGGCTTGATCTCGGACGTCTTCTGCAGCAACAGCAATTCGAGCTACGAGTTCTTCCACAGTGCTTACAGGAATCTGATACATATGAGTCTTCAGTTGTCTCCAAAGACAAAAATCAAGTGGTGTGAGATCTGGACATCTTGCAGGCCTGTGATCAGGTCCATTAAGTCCAGTCCAGCGTCCAGGGTATTGTCTGTCCAAGAATCTTCTCATTTGATTTGTGAAATGGGGAGGTGCTCCATCATGCTGGAAGAACATTTGTCTTCTGGTTTGAAGCGGCGAATCTTCGAAGGAAGTATGTACTGGAGAAATGCGCGGTAAACGCGACCAGTTAGACGCTGTGGATGAATGTAAGGCTCCCACTACTTGGTTGTGAATGATTACAGCCCAAACATTAACTGAAAATCTTTCCTGAAAATGATGGACAGCCGTACTTCGAGGATTTTCACCAGACCGTATATGGGAGTAGCGACTGTTGAACAGTCCTTCATAAATGAAAGTCGATTCATCAGTCCACAGAACGATGTTTTCCAAGTCGGGAATTAGCATTCTTTCCTGCAAGAACCACAAAGCAAAGTCGTTCCGAATTGGAAAATCAATTTTTAGAAGGTCCTGTACCTTACACAAGTTATAAGGATGAAGATAGTCATCACGCAGAGTTCTCTAAACACTGCTAGAACTAGCATTTAGAGTATGAGCAGCGGAACGTACGCTATCTGGAGGATTGCTGTCGAACATCTGTAGTACTCGTTCCTCGAAACCAGGATTGCCGTACAGTCCGCGCTCGACCTCGAGCATTGAAATCTCCTTGTAATGTGCTCCTTTCACGGAGACAACGATCCACAGCAGCAAATGTTCTCTGATCTGATATTCGTCTGTTTGGATAACGTTCTGCGTACAGATGCCATGCTCCTTCCATAGTTCCTACAGCACCAAAGGCCAAGTATACGTCTGGAAGTGCATTCCACGTGAAACGTTCCATGTCCTACACATGATAAACAGAATAAACAATCTTTTCGCACTTGCAAGTGCACACCATTGTTCCATAACACGCTACCGTCCCTTTGGTACAACACTTCACTACGAATTACGTTGAGGTGGAAGCGAAGCATACAAACGACATCTCACTTCAGGTACACAGCACCGAATGACGACAAAGGGAAATAGTACAATTTCCTCGTTAGGGCACGGATACCAATGGAAACAAATGACGCTAGACATACAAACTTACGAACACGTACCGCCGTTATCTCACCACCAGTCGGACCGATGACTCTTTGAGGTCGCCTACGTCGTAAATATGCATCAGCGACCCATGTTGGTACACTTAAAATGTGTCTGTATCCAACCTATCATGCCACAAAAATTCTGTAGTTATTTCTGAAACACACGGTATGTATTCCACTCTCAGAGATATTAGAACGATTTTCGCTTATAACTTTCGACTCGGTCGTTTCCGGACCATGGCCTCTAACCTCACATTGACACATTTACTGTTGTCCATCATTCTTGAAAGTTTTGTAATATCGTCGCATCACCCTATAATCGCAGCAAGGAACATAAAATTGAATTAAGCTGTTGTAATACAATGTAACGATTAGAAGAAAAACGACATTCAACACATTTAGTAGACATTGGTGATTGTGCCTCTTATTACACAATGCGTTCAAATATAATTACTGTTATTTATCAGTTAATCATCAACCCACCCGGACAACACAACACTTCGTCAGACCTTTACAGTATCACAACTTTGGAGTCGCTGACGTTGGTACAGATCTGCAACAAACAGTCGACACGAAGTGTTTTGAATGGTGTCGACTTTTAACAATCAGTACTTAGGGACCGATGGCTAACTTATCGCGCCCTTTCTGTAGCTAGTCTACTGAGGACTCATAACACACTATATAGGTTATCAGATAACAATAAACCTGGTACATGTGCAGCCCCAGGGGCCGCCACACAATGTCACTTTTGGCTCTTGAACAAAGATAGATGACGACCACTGCGACAGGTCCTGTCTCAGCTCCAGGTCGACCCATCTTATTGCGCTGATTCCATTCAGCCGACTGGCACACACACACACACACACACACACACACACACACACACACACACACACACACACCACTTCACTGCCGCGAATGACGTCAGTGGTGGAGTGACATATGGTTCAAATGGCTCTAAGCATTATGGGACTTAACATCTGAGGTCATCAGTCCTCTAGACTTAGAACTACTTAAACCTAACTAAACTAAGGACATCACACACATCCATGCTCGAGACAGGATTCGAATCTGCGACCGTAGCAGCAGCGCGGTTCCGGACTGAAGCGCCTAGAACCGCTCGGTCACGGCGGCCGGCAGGAGTGACACATGTGCGGCTGATACCAGTATTACAACTCCTGCAGAACTCCAAAGATCTGCCAAGGAAGTTCTTTGGTGGAATCCCTGGAACAAGAACAGACCGATCCGACGGCCTAATGTCCAATGGGTAGGTGATAGGCATGTATAGGCAATGTGGTTGCGTATCGCCAGAAAAGTTTAGTGGAGGCCTTTTTTTAGCAGTTGATGTTAAATGACTGTTGATGATGGTAGAGTTACGCCGTTCTTGCATGGGACGAGTTTCTCAATGGGAAGTACACTAAATGTAATTTCCAGTGGGGTTGGTGCACGCTCAGACACGAGCTGGTACATCACACAGAACGTAACGTGCTCCTCAACGTGATTTGCGATCGCAGCGCTATCCAGCGGCAGTTATCGGTTACATCTTTCAAACTTAAGCATGTTATGCATATTTAAAAATTTGCTCTCTAATTCGTTTGGAGTCATTACCTTCTCCCTAAATTATTTTTCTTTCTCAAGTACGTGGTAAAGCGCCTCGGCTCGACAATGTTTATTGTGGTAGTTGCTACTTTTAACATTACACAAACGTTGTTCCCTTTTCACTGCTTCTACTAAAATACAGATTTGTTTACTTGTTCATATACTACCCTTGTTGTCCTATCTGTAGTATAAACCTGAACTGCGAGGGAATCAGCCAGCCAGTGGCGTAAACAATAATTTATTCGTCCATGTTCCCTAGCAACTTCGCAAAATCGAACACACTCACCCCTTACCGGAGAGAGCTCTTTTTTATACACAATATCGAATATTACAATCCATTGTCTATTAAATTAAGAGGGAAAGCCCAAAGCTTTTAGAAACAATTTGGTTTAACAAGTCGTAGCAAATAGGCACGTTTCTAATAAATGATCAGTGCGAAGATGCTTTGATACGGCATACTTTCTTCACATGCACGAAAAAGCACCAAATACGAAAAACCATCGATGTGTCGTTACCAATCAATTTATTGTAACAGGTCATACCATACATTTGCTAAGCCCTTCAATATGCGTGTTCTGAGAAGCAGCATATATACCAAGTACATAAATTATAACATGAAAAACACCAGATACGGACTTCAACTGCAAGCGACGTAATTTCAAGTGCTGCTTGTGATGCAAAGTCGACCATGCATCACATTGGCCACATTCCTTTCCACGCTGGAAAAATCTCAAGTTTCTAATTGTGCCCTTCGAGCTTGGAAAGCTCCGCAAAGTGAAATAACACGTTCGGATGACATAAAACTCGTCCACCCTCACGTCCTCGTTTAGTCCCACTTCCCTATTCAGCACAGATTACGCACGTAATTGTTCAGCGTAATGATGGGTACTTAGTGTGTCTGGACTTGGCTCGTTTCAAGCTCTCGCCTAATATTGTGACTAGCAGGCCGCGTGCATTACAACAACGCGGCGCGTATAGTCTGCGTGGAAGGGGTCCGCAATGCAGCTTACTTCATCACGTAAAGGCGTGTTCACTAGCACGCGCTGCAAGACCCGAATTATTTTTAAGAGGGTTGCGTTCACCGGCCAGCATCGGCATTGCGCCGTTTGAAGCTGGAAGTGCTGATCAATCATTCGCTATAGTAACATATAACAGTGAAAAAAGGAGTGACAAATTAGCAACTATGTATTGATTACAACTTATATATACATTGGATGGAAAAAAATCGCAACACAAAAAAATAATGAACGTAGAGTAATGAAATTTTGAGAATACATTTTCCTAGGTAACATATTTAAGTTATTAACATTTGAAACGTCCCCTCAGAAAAATTTAAAAATGACAGTGCCGGAAAACTTCTTACGTTATTTGATTTTCAAACAGCTGAGCAAAACTGAACAGATCAGACATTTCTCTCTTTACTTATTATGATCATCACTAAACTGACACACAATAATTTTAGCGCAACGCAATCTGAATTTCAATAATCCCTACAAAAGAATGGCCCTGACTAACAATAACCTATACCTTTCACGAATCACTTACCTCACAAAAATCTTCGTTACTCGAACTACTGCAATACAGCGAGCGCCAATCCTGCCAGCTAAATAAAAGATTCTAACTACTGAAGGCATTAACTAACTACTGATAGGCATAGTTAGCAAATAAAAGATTTAATAGAGAACAAACACTGTATTTACCTCAATAATGTTCAAAAGTCATCATATATATATATATATATATATATATATATATATATATATATATATATATATATATATATAAATTTGTAAAGATGGAGGTCATGAATTGATAGACATACGTGTATATATATATATATATATATATATATATATATATATATATATGTCTATCAATTCATGACCTCCATCTTCACAAATTTCCTTTCTCTGGTGGACAAGCGTCCAGATCGTCCGCTTATAGCAACCGCTCAAAACTCTGGCATCTCTCTCTCCACATCCACCACTGCTGGGGGCTCACGACCAACTGCACAACGCTACGCGCTGTTCACATCCAACTGCCCAACACTACAGTAGAGAATATTCCAACAATGCCAACCAGCCACAGACTGCACACAGCACAGTCAGTGATTCTCATACAGAGCGCTACGAGGCGTTACCAACATAAAAACCTAAACAATCCACTTACACATTGCAAGATCACAGGTTAATGCAAGCGCGAGACAGGCCATTGCCAACGTGAAATGCTGGTACATTAATAGCCGATGTAACCGTCAGAACGCTGAATTAAAGCATGCAAATCTGCCGAACGTCAGTCTGTGGGACGGAGTTCCATGCCTGTTGCACTTGGTCGGTCAATACAGGGACGGTTAATGCTGTTTCTGGATGATACGGGAGTTGTCGTCCTATGATGTCCCGTATGTACTCGATTCGAGACAGATCTAGTAATCAATCAGGCCAAGGCAACATGTCGACACTCTATAGAACATGGCGGGTTACAACAGCGATATGTGGGAGAGCACTATCCTGTTGGAAAACACCATGTAGAACGCTTTCACCAGGTTGACGTACAAACTTGCAGTCCGAATGCGTGGGGTAACCGCAAGTGTGTTCCTGCTGTCAAACGAAGTGGCACGCAATGCCATAACTGGAGGTGTAGGTCCAGTGCATCAAAGACGCAAATAGGTTCGTTGCAGGCCCTGAGCTGGCCTCCTTATAACCAACACACGGACATCGCTGGCACCGAGGCAGAACCACTTTCCATCAGAAAAGGTAACAGACGTCCAACTTGCCCTCCAACGAACTCCCGCTTGACACCGCTGAAGTCGCAGATGGCGGTGGTTTTGGGTCAGTGGAATGCACGCTAAAGGGCGTGTTGCTCGGAGCTGTCCTTGAAGTAACCGATTTGTAACAGTTGATAGTGTCACTGTGGTGCCAGCTGCTGCTCAAATTGCTGCTGCAGCACGATGCGCCAGAGACATATGCCGAACACGATGTTCTTCCTCTAGGTAGTGCCACGCGGCCGTCCGGAGCCAGGTATTCTTACGTGAACACCACTGCCACCAAGCATGTACAGGGGCTACATTCCTGCCAACACTTTCTGCGGTGTCGCGGAAGAAACATCCAGCTTCTCGTAGCCCTATTACACGACCTCGTTGAAACTCACTGAGGTGTTAATAATGGCGTCTTTGACACCTTAAAAGCAGTCTTGACTGACACCAATTTACCAACATCCAATCTGAATGGTAACTAACGCACACGACCGTTACAGCGTAAATTTAAAGCAAACCTGATTTGCTTCCTCACAGTGGCTCTACTGGCGCCCCTTTTATGCGACTGGCGCAAATTTGAATAGACATCATCTTTCAGATAAAGAAACACGCCTACCATCTTTCGTTTAAGTCGCACAACTTCTTCTTGGTATTGCAATTTTTTTGTCATCGTCTTCCAGCTGGTTTGATCTGCCCCTCCGCGAATTTCTTTCCTGTGTCAAGCTTTTCATTTCAGAGTAGCATATGCACCCTACGTCCTCAATTACTTGTTGGATGTATTCTCTGTCGTCCTCTACAGTTTTTATTCTCTACAGCTTCATCTAGTACCATAGAAGTTATTCCCTGATGTCTTAACACATGTCCTATCATCATGTCCCTTCCTCTCGTCAATGTTTTCCATATGTCGATTCTGCAGAGAACCTCCTCCATTTCCTATCTTACGAATCCACCCAATTTTCAACATTCTTCTATAGCACCACGTCTCAAATTCTTCGATTCTCATCTGTTCCTGGTTTCTCCCAGTCCATGATTCACTGTCATACAATGATGTGCTCCAAACACACATTCTCAGAAATTTCTTCCTCAAATTAAGACCTGTGTTTGATACCAGTAGACTTCTTTTGGTCAGAAAAGCTCTTTGCTACACTGCTTTTTATGTCCTCCATGCTTCGTCCGTCATGAATTATTTTGCTGCCAATGTAACAGAATTCCTTAACTTCACCTACTTCATGAACACTGATTCTGATGTTAAGTTTCTCGCAATTCTTATTTCTGCTACTCCTAAATACTTGCGTCTTTCTTCAGTTTACTCTCAATCTGTATTCTGTACTCATTAGGCCGTGCATTCCATTCAACAGTTCCTGTAGTTACTCTTCTCCCTCATGGAGGACAGCAATGTCATTAGCGAATCTTACCATTGATATATTTTCAACCTGAATTTTAATCCCACTTTCGAATCTTTCATTGCACCTGAAAGTGTTGTCTTACCGGAAATGGAGTCACCCACGCTATTTCAAAAGCGTGATGGTTGGAAGGAGGAGGGAGAGTACGTTCCTGATTGGTCCAGAGAGAAAGGGTGGTGGGGAGATATGTGCCTGGCGTTTAAACTGTTAGCAACATTTATCCTCAGAGGAGTCCACAGATTTCCTTTTGTGAGCATGTAGGTGTCTAGGAGTTAACGGTAGGTTTGTCTAGGCAGTGTTCCAGTGTGAGAAAAGGATGGTGGAAAGGGGGTGGAGAAGGGGAACTGTTTGCAGCGTTTATCTGCAAAGGCGTCGGCGAATTAAGATAGGTTTCGATCTGTTGGGAGCCGGCAGAGCCTCATTTATGCCAGCTAACTGGTTGATAGTGATTACAAATACATTATTGTAATTTCTCTACCATTCCCGGGGACTTGGTCTGGCGTAATGTAAGGAAGACATGTGGACCTCTGCCATTCATGACTTGGCGGCGATGGTCGTACGCGGACTTCCATACCGTACCAGCGAATACAGTGGAGAGTGGGGGGGGGGGGGGGGGGGGGGGAGAGAGAGCGTGTGTATTTGTACCAGACTTTGTTTCATATTTACACATAAGTCTTGTTCTCAGAATTATCTATAACGGCACTATTTTTACCAACGTGTTCGTTTCTATCGCTATGACGTCACACGCTAGTAATGGATTGGTGGCTTGGCAACGATACGTAAATTGGGACCAAAGGTAACTATGTGATGTCGACTCGACACGATGAGTCGTCGTGACGTTACATCGTGGCGTCAGAACGTGACGTCATGATACGACACGTCGCGATGTTGACACACATAACTAGTGTAACAGAATACAGTGAGTAAAATTGTGGAAAATATGGAAAAAATACACAAAAATTAGAGTAATTACGTATCTGTCTGGTTGAGGCCTTTGCTGGTACCTCGAAAAATTAAGTTATTGTTAATAAATAGACATCGAGAGACGTAATTTGTTATTAACAAACAGCCTCCGTCAATCTCTATGGTGTTCAGCTCCAGAGTGTCCCAGTTATAAAAGATGGAGTTGGGGATGTGTGCCTCACTACCACTAATATCTATTTATGCACTGTGATTGACTTTGAGCATCATGTAGTCGACGTGACGTCTGGAGCAGTCTTTCATAACTCGAAAAAACACACAAAATTGTGGACAATACGAAAATGGTGAAAAATACGTAAAATTGAGGAAATACGAAAAAATATTTAAAACTGAGGGTACTTACGTATGTGCCTAGATGAGGTCTCTGGAAGTGCCAAGTAATACTAAACTGCTATTAACAAATTGATCTGGAGTGACGTAATTTGTTGTAAACAAATAGGCACAATCTCGTCACCCTATGCTACCCAGGTCCAAAGTTCCCCCTGTTATATTCCAGGAAAGTAGGTGAAACATATAGAAAAATGAGAGTACTTTCATATCTGCCTGGGTGTAGTCTCTGCAGGTATCACGTAATTTGTTATTTACAAATAGACACATCCTCTCCCTATTCTGTACGGCTCGTGTGCAATCCCTCCCACTCGAATGGCCCAGTTATAAAAGGTGGCAAGGTGGAGGAGGAGCGGATGCACCATCCTCATTGGCTAAGAGGGGTACCACCATTTTCACGTCACATGATGGGTTACATCATGATCGTGATTATAAGTAACACAATTGCCTGGTTGTAACCCCTGGGTGGTTTTGAGTAGTTCCCAGTGGTTCCCCGGGAGAGAGGCTCTGAGCACTATGGGACTTAACAGCTGTGGTCATCAGTCCCCTAGAACTTAGGACTACTTAAACCTAACTAACCTAAGGACATCACACACATCCATGCCCGAGGCAGGATTCGAACCTGCGACCGTAGCAGTCGCGCGGTTCCGGACTGAGCGCCTAGAACCGCTCGAGCACCACGGCCGGCGAAGAAGGAGACCAAGTATGCAACCTGATACCGGATGTGTAACATGATATCCCACTTATCACTGATAAGAAAGTAACGTTTTAGAAATAACCATGCTATCCTATTTTGATCGATCTTTTGAACGCAGTACAGCTGCCATTCTGTGTGCACGGTTTAGACAACTGCTTGGTAGGTTTCTGGAGGGATGTGACGCCAAGTGTCTTTGCACAGATCACGGCGGTCTCTTAAATTACGCGCTGGTTGCTTGTGAGCCCGGAGCTAACTCAAGAGAACGCCCCAGATGTGTTCCATCGCTTTCAGATCAAATGAATTTGGTGTCCAAGACATCAAAGTGAGTTGTAGTCGTGTTTCTAGAGCCATTGTAGCTCGATTATGGCCTTGTGACACGGACAATATCCTGGTGGAAGATGCCATCCCCACGGGGGAAGGCGTCGAGCACGAAGGGATTGCAGGTTCATGTAGTCCCCGAACACAGTGCTGTGTTGTGTCCTCGCCACTGGACACAACCGGAGCGCATGTTTCACTGTGTTACTTTACTATTCGTTGCTTGCTTGTTGAGTAACTTTTCGTGTTTGTGAAAAAATTCTGTTACAGATTGGTGCTCTTCGTTTTTGCTATTTAGTTGCTACGCTGCCATGGTTCATAAGTTAGCTTTAGGATTTCTTGTGTGTTTGTATTAGCATTTGTTTACCATGTCAAACCCACCGTTCCAAACCACTCATTTCCCTGTCTCACAATTAGCGACGTCACAAGCGCATCCGCCTGCTGCACCACCGCTCGATCTAAAACAGTTTCTTCATTTTGTAGGGAGCACATTGTGCTCATGTGGGAGCGATCTAGATGCTTGTAAAACAATAAACTGGTAGCCAAGATCGCAGGAATTCTTTTTATTCCATGATTACCGGTTTTGGCGAAACTAAAGCGCCATCATCGGATCCTAGGACACATATAGGTTGTTTGCGTTGATGTAACCTGTATGTGTCCTAAGATCCGATGGTGGCGGCTTTAGTTTCGCCGATACCGGTAACCATGGAATAAAAAGAATTCCTGCGATCTTGGCTACCAGTTTATTGTTTTACAGTTTCTCCAGTTACAGATGCAGTCAGTGAACCAGCTGACGGAACTAATGAAGCGGTTCATCCAAACGCAGATGGCAACAACTGAAATACGGAATCAGACGCCTTCACCCGCTGCACCGCCACAAGCGGCATAACCTACGCTACTGCCTCCTTTTCGACAGTTTGAAGAACAAAAGGCAGACTGACTGGAATATTTGCACAATTTGAAGCACACCTGGTCGCTCACCAAATTCAAAGTCCTGTGAAGCAGTCGTTTTTTCTGTCCGGTGCTGGTGTCGCCGTTTACCGCATTTGTGCAACGTTATACCCTCCTACGGCGCAAGAACTACGTAGTTAGCTTATTCAAGCATTGAACAAACATTACGACGATAAGGTCACTGAGGTGACTACCAGATTTAAATCCTTTAGGCTCAAGAAACAACCAGGTTAAACGTACAGGCAATGGGTGACAGATTTGCGGGGGCTCACAAGATAGTGTGAATGCGGAAAATACGATAGTGACTTGACGATTCGTGACGCTGTTACTTAAAACGTGGCAAATGGTAGAATCTATGAACAAATCTTAAAATACCCTGACCCGACGTTTCAACAGGTTTGGCAGGTTATTGACTTTCAAGATTCGTGTGTCAGTGCTGTTGATAGTTTTCAAGCAGGGAACATTTATGCCGTAGCCCCAACAGATATCATTGAGCGGCAACGTAAAGAGCCCACTTCCAAGGCAAACACACAGCAGTCCACTCGGGCACGCCACAGCTCGCCATGTAAACAACCAGGCCGGAGATTTACCTGCGTGAAATCTTGCCCGCGCTGTTTCAAGTCTCACAAACTTGATCGGTGCCCTGCCCGTTACGCGACTTGTTTTGCATGTGGTAAGAACTGGCACATTCGAGCTGTTTGCAGGTGACAAAGGCTTCCACTCAGAACAAACGCCCACATAACTCAATCTTTCAAGTGATTGTTGTGGTGTCACCGCCAGACACCACACTTGCTAGGTGGTAGCCTTTAAATCGGGCGCGGTCCGGTAGTACACGTCGGACCCGCGTGTCGCCACTATCAGTGATTGCAGACCGAGCGCCGCCACACGGCAGGTCTAGAGAGACTTCCTAGCACTCGCCCCAGTTGTACAGCCGATTTTGCTAGCTATGGTTCACTGACAAATTACGCTCTCATTTGCCGAGACGATAGTTAGCATAGCTTTCAGCTACGTCATTTGCTACGACCTAGCAAGGCGCCATTATCAATTGCTATTTATCTTGTGATGCATGTACCGTCAAACCGATGTTCACCAATTATGGATTAAAGTTAAGTATTCCAGAAGCTACGTACTTTTTTTACTAGACTCAACTCCTTTAACTGTTCCAGACCTCACGCCAGCCTGCGTGAGCTTAAACGCGTGCCTTTCGGCTATCTCATAGTGGCTTGGCTGTCTTGCCAAGTCACAACAGTTTGGCGCCGAGGATTGGCGACGAGCCAATTCGCGTTTGTAACTATACAGACTGATTTACTTGTGTAATGGCTTCGCCACCATCTCCAGATGTACTGTCCGAATTTTATCGCTTGCGGAATCAGCAGACGCAGGCCTTATTGGATGCCCTTGGACAGCTCGTCCAGGGTCAACGCGCACTGCAAAACGATGCGGCAGCCGCCGCTCCACCGCTATCGCAGCCACAACACGCATTTGCACCACCTTTTCGTCCTTTTGATGCGGCACTGGAAAGCTGGACGGAGTGGTCACGCCAATTTGGATTCCATCTCGCCGCCTACAGAATTCAAGGTAACGAGCGGCAGCCTTTCTTATTATCGTGCGTCAGCGTGTCCACGTACCGTGTGATAGTCAAATTGTTTCCCCGACGCAACGTAGCAACTCTGTCCTATGAAGACATTTTGTCTGCATTAGATACATATTTCAAAGAATCAGTCAATGTAGTTACCAAACGGTATACGTTCTTTCGTACAAAACGTACGGCCGGTCAGACTAATAGGGAATGGGTTGCAACCTTGCAGGGCCTTACTAGGGATTGTGCTTTTGAGTGTCAATGTGGCCTCCCTTATTCAGATACTATGGTAAGTGATGCAATTGCACAGAATGTTTCCGATGTTCGTATATGGGAACAGATTTTGAAACTAGTCAATCCCTCCCTTCAACAAGTGATGGACATATTGGATCGGCAGGACACACTTGACTTTACTCAGGAATCATTTGAAACTTTGCCACCCGTGTGTCAGGTTAACCTGCCCGCCGGGCGAGCTGCAAGAACAGTAAACAGTCCTCACGCCCGGCCGCGCCAAAGCCGCCTGGCTCTCAGCCACGTGTAGTGCGCCAGCAAGCAAATGCAGTGAAATCATGCCCGCGGTGTGCTACTAGACATTCGCGTGAGAATTGCCCGTCACGCCAGGCTATTTGCTTTTTCTGTAATAAAAAAGGACATGTTCAAAGTGTTTGCCAGAAAAAGCTCCGATCGAAAGCTCAAAACCATTCCAGGCCCTTTGCTTCGCGCCGGAATCGGAATCGAACCAAGAATACTCAGGCTCGTGAACCGTTGCCCATGGAAATTCATGCAGTTCATTCCACTCCGCCCAGTGCCACTCTCTCTAACAGTGACTGTGTTCGTCCCACAAATAGTGTGTGTCGACATCGCCGGAAATCCCGTCAAGTCGCAAGTGATTCTGTACCAGTGTCAGTTCACGTTGCACGAGACAGTCACTCTTGTTGTCAGCAGGACAATAAACTTTTTGTAGACTTGGACATTAACGGCAAAGTGATACCATTCCAGCTCGATACCGGAGCTGCAGTTTTACTGATCAATCAAGACACGTACAAACAGTTGGGCACCCCTCCGTTGCGTGCCGCAAATGTTAAGTAGTTATTCAGGACAAGCAATCCCTGTGTTAGGACAGTGCAGCCTTCTTGCAACATACAAGGGACAAACAAAACTTGTATCCTTGTACGTCCTTCGTTCTTCTTCTGCAGTGAACTTGTTTGGTTTCGATTTGTTTCAGTTGTTTAACTTGTCTATAGTAAATCAGGTCCTATCAGTGAACCAGACTGTGCCTTCAGACAGTGTTTCTCGTCAATGTGACGAATTTGCAGACATTTTTGCACCGGGCCTTGGTTGCGCTAAGAACTATAAAGCACATTTGGAACTGAAAGTAAACACGCAACCGAAATTTTTCAGGGCGCGCAATGTTCCCCACGCATTGCGTGATGATGTCGCAACAACGTTAAACGATTTGGAATCACAAGGTGTGATTAAACGTGTGCAGGCTTCTCTCTGGGCATCACCCTTAGTAATTTTGCCAAAACCTTCCGGAAAATTGAGACTTTGTGTGGACTTCAAGGCAACAGTGAATCCACAACTAGTGATTGCAACTTTTCCTTTACCCCACCCGGAAGATCTTTTTGACAAACTGTGCCCGGGTAAATATTTTTCGAAGTTGGACCTAGCAGATGCGTACTTGCAAATACTGGTGGACGAAGAATCCCAGCGCGTTTTGGTGGTTAACACGCATCTTGGTTTGTACCGATTCTAACGACTGCCATTCGGGTGTGCATCCGCCCCTGCATTGTTTCAGCAATATTTACAAACTGTTTGTGCATCGGTCCCTACTGCAGCAAACTATCTGGACGATATCGTGATCTCCGGAAAGACAAAAGAAGAACATTTAACCAATCTCAGAACATTATTTCAGGTCTTGCGACAAAATGGTCTTCGTTGGCGGAAGGACAATTGTGTGTTTTTTGCTCGTGACTTACCCTATCTGGGCCATGTACTCAATGCCCAAGGCATACATCCGAGTCCAGAGCACTTCCGTGCCATACAAGACTTGCCTTCGTCGCAGAATTTGAAGCAGCTACAGAGTGTGCAGGGAACAATAAATGATCATCGCTATGTGCGCCACGCCTCTTCTATTTCAGCTCCGCTTCATCGCTTACGCCGTAAAGGTGTTCCGTTCGTCTGGACGACGGAATGCAAACGCGCCTTTCGCCAGTTGAAATCGGCGTTGCTTTCCAATACTTGCCTTACGCCATTCGATCCCCAGAAACCCCTTTTGTTGCTGGTGGATGCATCGGATTTCGGGATCGGTGCTGTGCTTGCGCACAAAGATGGTTCGCACGATCGCCCTATTGCCTTTGCGTCCAAATTGCTCTCGTCTGCGCAAAGAAATTATTCACAGATCGAGAAAGAAGCTTTGGCTCTCGTATTTGGTGTTACTAAGTTTCATGATTTCTTGTATGGTCGTCGCTTTACCATCATCATAGACCACAAACCTTTGACATCCCTTTTTCATCCGAACAAGCCTGTACCTCCACGTACAGCGCAGAAATTCATTCGCTGGTCTATTTTCCTCTCGCAGTACCGCTACGATATCTTGTATCGGTCCACTGCTAAGCACGGAAACGCCGATGCGTTGTCCCGTTTGCCTGTTGCTGAGGATAGAGCATTCGATTCTTCTGCACTTGCTTGCATGTTCATTGATTCGGAAACCGGTGACGTGGTCGAATCGTTTCCGATTGATTTTCGTCGTGTAGCTACAGCCACAGCTGCTGACCCTGTCCTTGCTACCGTTCTGCGTTTTGTTGCTACGCAATGGCCCTTGTCAAAGTCACGGATCGAGGATCCGTTGGTTCGCCGATTTTTTGCTCACAGGGAGATACTTTTTGTACGACGTGGTGTTTTGCTGTTGCGTTCTGATAATGATCAGTCCAGGGTCGTGGTCCCACGTTCGTTACAGTCCTCTGTCTTACGGCTTCTCCACCAAGGACATTGGGGTATAGTGAGAACGAAACAACTTGCTCGTCAACACTGTACTTGGTTCGGAATCGATGCTGCGATTACGCATATGTGCTCTTCTTGCATGGCGTGTGCCGAACAACAATCCGAACCACCGCGGAAATTCTTTGCATGGCCAAAAGCCACTTCCCCTTGGCAACGCTTACACATCGATTTTGCTGGTCCATTCTGGAATGCTCGATGGTTGGTTGTTGTCGATTCCTTCAGTAATTTTCCTTTTGTTGTCCGGATGTCTTCCACGACGTCATCTGCCACCATCCAAGCGTTATCTGCTATCTTTTGCATTGAAGGTCTTCCACAGACTATTGTTTCCGACAATGGCCCGCAATTCATGTCCGCAGAATTTCAGTCATTCTGCAAGGCCAATGGTATTCAACATCTGACGTCCGCGCCGTTTTCGCCACAGTCAAACGGTGCCGCTGAACGTTTGGTCCGGACTTTCAAGTCACAGATGTTGAAGGTGAAAGAGTCGCATTCTCGGGAGGACTCGTTATTGCTCTTCTTGTCCTCGTCTCGCTCTCAGCCCCGAGATGGTCGCTCGCCGGCTGAGTTGCTCCACGGTCGTCCTCATCGAACCTTGATGTCTTTGCTACATCCGCCGCATCAGGTTCCTGTGCAGCGGCAGACACCTACTTTTGCCCCAGGCGACGTTGTATACTATCGCAGCTATCGAGGTTCACGGCGTTGGCTCGCAGGGCGCATTCTTCGCTGCCTCGGCCGCGCTATGTATCTGGTTTTGGGGGCCTCTGGTGAGGTGCGTCGGCATCTCAATCAGCTGCGCCTCTGTCGTCGCACGGGTTCTGCCGCTCCCCGTCTGCTTTCAGCGACGGTGCCGTCCGGTCAGCGCCCTGGGGACCTATCTACTGGCTCGCCTCAGCCCCAGGTGTTACCGACGATGCCTTCCCTTTTGCCCCATGGCGACGCGCCGCCGCCGCCTCCTGTTCTCCCGCCGTCGACGCCCGCAGTGGACGCGTCGCTGCAACCGCCAGGCGCCTCCCTGGGTCACGCGCCGCCGATCGCTTCCCGTGACCAGTTGCCCTCCGCCATGGAACTCTTGCCCGCTCCGGACCATATGTCGTCTTCGCCCGTCGGGTGCCCCGGCTCGATGGAGGTCGACCCTTCGGCCCCTCCTGTCTCTCTACGGGCGCATACACCGCATGTTGGCGTGCACCCTGGACTAGGTTTTCAGGCGTTTCCTAGCTCCCCTCGGACCGAATGGTAGGGTGCGTGTGGCACAGCGTCGCCTGTTGTTAGGCTCCCCACCTCGTCGCATACGCCAACATGGGGTCCTCCCCACGGCGGGCGGAAGCCTCATAACACAACCGTACGCCGATTTGCGAGGGAGGAATGTGGTGTCACCGCCAGACACCACACTTGCTAGGTGGTAGCCTTTAAATCGGCCGCGGTCCGGTAGTATACGTCGGACCCGCATGTCGCCACTATCAGTGATTGCAGACCGAACGCCGCCACACGGCAGGTCTAGAGAGACTTCCTAGCACTCGCCCCAGTTGTACAGCCGATCTTGCTAGCGATGGTTCACTGACAAATTACGCTCTCATTTGCCGAGACGATAGTTAGCATAGCTTTCAGCTACGTCATTTGCTACGACCTAGCAAGGCGCCATTATCAATTGCTATTTACCTTGTGATGCATGTACCGTCAAACCGATGTTCACCAATTATGGATTAAAGTTAAGTATTCCAGAAGCTACGTACTTTTTTTACTAGACTCAACTCCTTTAACTGTTCCAGACCTCACGCCAGCCTGCGTGAGCTTAAACGCGTGCCTTTCGGCTATCTCATAGTGGCTTGGCTGTCTTGCCAAGTCACAACACTTGTTGTTCATTCTGAGCCGAGCTGTGGTGCTAGCGCAGAACGTAACAGTGAAACTGTGCAATACAAAGAATCAGTAGTTTCTTCAGGTGCAACCACTCAACAAACTTTTTGTGGACCTTTTTATTTCTGGCTAAAATGTTTCGTTTCAGATAGACAGGGGTGCTTCAGTGCTATTGCTAAATCCCAATACTTACGATATGCTTGGTAAACCCAAGTTACAGAAGTCAACAACTAGGCTGGGAGCGTATAATCGACAGCGTATTCCAGTATTGCGACATTTTAGCCTCGCTTCCGTCTATCAAACTTCCGTCTATCAAAATTTGCAAAAGACTATCATTCCAGGTTTTGCGTTCACGTGACACTGCTAATGTTTTTGGTCTTGATTTGTTTGACTTATTTGCATTGCTTATTGTAGACAATGTGCTTGCAGTTATTTCGTTTAACTGTAGAGACAGTTTGCTCAGTTGCGTGACGAACTCAAAGATTTATTTTCTGAGGACTTAGGTGAAGCTAATTGTTTTATCGCTCATGTAACAATGAAAGACAATCCACAGCTCCCGCTTTTGCGGAGCTCGCGCGGCACCACACGCGCTCCGTGAACTTGTTGCAAAGGAACTTGCGCAGTGGCGGGAAAAAGGCGTCGTTGCATACACCACAGCCAGTTTGTGGGCACCGCTGTTAGTTTTCGTGAAGAAACCTTCAGGGAAATTGAGAATCTGCGCAGACTTTAGGGCGACAGTGAATCCTCAGACAGTAGCTGATTCATTCCCGCTGCCGCGGCCTGGTGAGCCTATGGTGCACATACGAGCGCTTCGCTACTTCTCCAGGATCGATTTGCGCGATGCCTACCTGCAGATTCCATCATCTTGGGGTTGAAGCTCTTTTTTCCGTGTTTGCTTTAACAATATGTATGTTTTTGGATAGGGTCCCAAACATGTTAAAAAACAAAAATGTGTTTTGCTAAAGGCGGACCCTATCCATTAACAACCAACACCAATTCTCTATATTCAGGAAAGTGACCACCACCAGCACAGCCATTCACAAAGACTCTAATCATCCGATTACACACAACCTACCCGGCTTCCAATATATGCTACACAGACTGAACAAACCCCACTCACTGAAAACAACTACGAGAATGAATTGCAGACAATCAGAGAAATAGCAGCAGAGAATGGATATGACACAAACACTATAGAAAAACTGAAGGGGACTGATGACCTCCGATGTTAAGTCCCATAGTGCTCAGAGCCATTCGATAAACTGAAACAAAATTAAAAAGGATACCCAACACGCAAATAAAAGCCACCTTATCAACTTACAAACACACAGAACCCACTCATGACCACACATGAACAAGAAACACCCACAGTGACAAACAGATGGTTCACTCTCACCTACAACAACAAAGCAGTCCACAGAATAGGCTACATACTCAAAAAACAAGGGGTAAAAATAGCCTACAGGACAAACAACTCAACACAGAGAAATTTAAGGACAACCAACACAAGCACAGACAAACACAACACATCTGGTATTTACCAACTAAAATGCCAGGACTGCAAAGCAGTTTATATAGGGCAGACAAGAAGAAACTTTATTACCAGATAGACAGAACACAGAAGAGCATTAAAAAGTAACAGCTGTCATTCCACATTTGCTGAACACCTCATGGACATGAAACATAACCCAACAAACATCAGTACGGATTTGAAAATTCTCAAATGCAGCAACAGCCCCCTACAAAAACTAATAATTGAAGAAAATTATCAGATACAAAAAGCCATAGTGAAAGGCAAACAAGTGATAAATGAATACACAGCTCTCTGCAATGGCACTCTGTTCCCTGCCCTCAAGGAATTATTAGACAAGACCAACCAATAGAGCTCTCACCCACCCACCCCCCATCATCCCACCACCTACACACAAACACAAACACACACACACACACACACACACACACACAGGAAAAAAGATTCAGAACAACCGCCAGGAACACCTTCAACTGTTCCACTGTCAGCCATCTTGTTTTTACACCTTCAATTGTTCCACTGCCCGCCATGTTTGTTTTTACAGCTGGTAAAGCAGTGACACAGTTACAGTGACAGTGACGGTGACCACTCAACATATAGTGTTCGACAGTGATGAAGATGATTAAAAGGAAAACGTAAGTGAAACATTATGTAAATAGACACACACATAGAATTAAATAATTTCAAACATAGAAATAACAAGTTTTCAAATCCTTATTTTGGCTTAAACAGTTTGTCTACTTTAAGGTATAAGTAGTTGCAGATGCCAAACTGTGCAAAAAAAAAAAAAAAAGAAAAAGAAAAAAAAACCGGTCACTGTAGAAACACAACACATCACAAAAAAACCACACCATGTGGTAAAAAGGTATGAAATCGCAATTTATGTGTTTTTCAAATATCTGTAATTACGATTTAAAAACTAATAGCTACATGTATACAAACAGCAAAGAACACTCTTTATCTTTAACAGATGGAAAATAAAACAACGAAACATGTCGGGGTTAAAAAAACAAAAATTGTGTTTTGCTAAAGGCGGACCCTATCCGAAAACATACATATAGCCATAGGAATTGTTTATGATTAGCACACCCATGGGACTCTACAAATTTTTTTCTCTTGCCTTTCGGTAGCTCTTCTGAACCAGCGATCTTTCAACGCTATCTGGAGCAGTTAACTGCATTTGTGTCTTCATGTACAAATTACTTGGTTGACATTGTGGTATCAGGCCACACAGCAGAAGACCACCGAAGTAACTTTGGTACTCTTTTCAAAGTGTTGTCAGAGGCAGGCCTCAAATGTACCAAAACAAGTGTGTTTTCTTCCAGACTGAAATTGAGTACTTAGGTCATGTGATCAATTCCCAAGGTGTTCATCCGACGCAGTCGCACTTGCAGGCTATTCGTGACCTCAAAACTCCAAGAAATCTCTCTGAATTGCAATCGGTACTGGGGAATCTGACCTATTACATCCGCTTCACTCCTCGTGCACCTCAAATCGCGGAGCCCTTACGCAAGAATGTCGCCTTCGTGTGGTCCGACGAATGTGACATTGTATTTCAGAAATTAATCGACGTTAAGCTCAGCGATCGTTGTCTGGTCCATTTCGATCCTGGTAAACCAGTTGTCGTGCCCACGGATGCATCCTCGTATGATACTGGCGTGGTACTTTCACGCAGAATTGGTTGTGCAGACAGACTAGTAGCTTTCGCCTCCAAACTTGTCAACAAGGCTCAGACCACTTATTCGCAGATAGAGAAGGAGACTCTTGCAATCATTTAAGGAGTGACTAAATTTCACCAATACCTGTATGGAAGGGATGCTGTGACTTTACAGCATGGCCGGGCCTATTCCATAACGCACTGCGCCAAAATTTCCACGATGGGCTCTTATTCTCTCACGTTATCAATACGAGATAATTTACAGGCCCACATCTATGCATGCCAAAGCAGATACGCTCTCGCATCTTCGCGATCGGATACAAATTTTGACATATCGGAAGCATCGTGTTGTCGCATCGATGAACAGGACTAAAAAATGTGTGTGAAATCTTATGGGACTTAACTGCGAAGGTCATCAGTCCCTAAGCTTACACACTACTTAACCTAAATTATCCTAAGGACAAACACACACACCCATGCCCGAGGGAGGACTCAAACCTCCTCCGGGATCAGCCGCACAGTCCATGTCCGCAGCGCCCTAGACCGCTCGGCTAATCCCGCGCAGCTGAACAGGATTTATATGCCCTGGATCAATTCCCCTTAGATGACCGGAAGGTCGCCCAGGCAACGGCAGAGGATCCCGACTTGCGCGACGTCCGCACGGGTTGGCTCGCTCACTGAAACAAATCATTAGCCCAGTGATCCGCCGATATTTTGCATGTTGGCATGACTTGCCAGTGCTTCAAGGTGTTTTTTGCTATGCACTGAATCAGAACAATCGTGTGTGGTGATCCCAAAGGCTCTCCAGAGCCATGTACTCTGCTTGCTCCACCAGGGTCACTGGGGCGTGGTCCGCACGAAACAATTAGCTCGCTGACACTGCACTCGGTTTGACATGGTCACTTAAATAGAACAGATGATGGCAAAGTGCCATGCTTGTGTGGATTACCGGGCAGCCCCTCCTCAACTTTTCTTTGGAGTGCCAAAACCAGAATCACCTTGGCAGCGCGTTGATTTGGACTTTACTGGACCCCACTGGCACATTCGTTGGCTGATTGTCGTCGATGCAACTAACAAGTTTTCGTTTGATGTCCCCATGAATTCAACATCGACACGTTGCACGTTTCAGTCTTTGCAGTCCATATTTTGCAGTGAAGGTCCTCCAGACTTGCTAGTGACCTCAGTTCGTGTCGGCAGAATTTGAGGACTTTTGTGCAACCAAAGGCATTCGTTATATCACCAGTGGTCGTTATCATCCTCAATCAAACGGAGAAGCGAAGCGCTTCGTCCGCACTTTCAAACATCAGATAGACAAGCTAGGCATTGTAACGCCGCTACCCTTTGGACGCAAAAATGAAAAATATAAATCTAGTCCTCACACCCCAATGCAAGCCCCAACGCCAAGATCGAAATTTCATAAAAAGAAAAACAAAGTCCCTCTATACTAACATTGCAAGACTAGTAGCACGTAGACTGAAAAGAAAGTAATATAAAAAGAAATAGAAAAGAATCTTGGTAGCAAAGTAACTTAATGTTTTGAAAAAGAATAAAAAAGAAATAAAATCCATTAGTTTCAAATGGTTCAAATGGCTCTGAGCACTATGGGACTCAACATCTTAGGTCATAAGTCCCCTAGAACTTAGAACTACTTAAACCTAACAAATCTAAGGACATCACACACACCCATGCCCGAGGCAGGATTCGAACCTGCGACCGTAGCAGCCTCGCGGTTCCAGACTGCAGCGCCAGAACCGCACGGCCACCGCGGCCGGCCCATTAGTTTCAAGATAAAATAATAGTAGATCGCAAAGTAGTAGGCTTGTAGATCACGGAATATAACAAGTGACCTCAAAGAATACTCCTTGTGAGTACTCTTTGAGGACACTGCGAAATACAGATGCTAAAGTTGTACATTGTTAATGTGCTTCTGGCGCTTGCCTTGTCGTGTCGTAACTGAACTTGTGCGCTCGTACGCAATATTGGTGGGGGATACGAGATGGTTTGTCACATTTTGAAGATTTGATCGCGAGACCGCTACGGTCGCAGGTTCGAATCCTGCCTCGGGCATGGATGTGTGTGATGTCCTTAGGTTAGTTAGGTTTAACTAGTTCTAAGTTCTAGGGGACTAATGACCTCAGCAGTTGAGTGCCATAGTGCTCAGAGCCATTTGAACCATTTTTGAAGATTTGAGATCTGCTAGAAATGATTAAAAACTGAAACAGGTAAATCAGCCACTTTGAAAATATCTTTGAAGTAATTCAAGCTCGGAAAATAACCGAATATATTGTCTTAATTTGATTATTATCAACGAAAGATTGAACTTAGACCCAATGCGATAGGCAATTAATAGTTCAACTGATAGGAAGTGATGAATAGTGTAAACTGTGAGGAATATACCTAAACTGCGTTAAAGTAAATAGCGTAATATGGAACTTACTGTAAACCCTTTGGCTGAATTTACGTAACTAATTCCACCGATCTGAAAGAAAGGTTACTTCTTAAAGACAATGATAGGGTGTACATAAACTAGAATAAACCAACATAAAGTGAATTTACAGGGTTTGACATTTCTTTCAACCTATTTAATATTACGTGCTCATGAAACATTTATCTGTGAGACAACATAGATTATCAACAGAGCGCAGCATTCATAGATATTCTTTGCCGCTCTAGAAAGTTATCGTACTGATTCAGGCAATTTAGCTCACGCGAATTGTAAACTTTCAGAGATAAACTCTGGATGTATATAGACTGTAATAATGATTAGGGCAATAATCTCAGTTTGTATGCATTTACGTGTAGCTAGGCCCGTACACGTCGGGGAGCAAATATTCATCTGAGTAAGCCGGTACAACTAACACGCACTCGGCGTAAATACAGTGCAGCAAGACAATTCTTTTTTGTTACTTTCCTCGTAAACATTCTACCGCGTGCTAGTCGGAGCTTGAGCTTCATTCAGTAACACATTACACGCAGAACAAGCTTTGCTGCTCCTCCTCTCGTCCTACGGCTCCCAGCCCCGCAACGACCCTTCACCGGGGGATTTGCTCCATGGACGGCGCCACCGCACGCTGTTTCAGCTGCTCCACCTACCATGGCGGTCGGCGCCTACTCCACCCGTACAGGCAATGTAAAAAGCTAATCAACAAATTTTTTTCAGACTGTACGGCAGAGGGAAGATCTGGGAGCGCGGCGGTGTACACCATCATTCCAGTCCCAGCTAAGGGAAGAGCATCGTGCTTCAATCTTCAGATATAAATAAAATAAATCGCTGGAACCAACTTCTAAGTCACCACGTGTAAAATTCGTTCTCTAACTAAGGCCAGACTCCAATTGCGTTTTATATTCTTGGCAGCCAACTATTAATAAAATGAACAACTTCTGGCGAAGGTTGGAATCAAATTATTGTCTCTACATTTCAATAAAAAATTAAGCGAACACACTAATCAGGCTCTTTTCGTAAGCAGTTTATCCAATCTGCGGGTATCCTGAACCATCTCCTCCACGTAGAGGTATCTGATACAACTTTTGAAATTTTCTCGGTGTATTTCTTCTTCCAATAATTTTCGGGAGTGTGCAGCCGGATCCCGTCGACATTCTACCACGATATTTTTGCGCCTATCCCCGGTGCTATTCAATCTGTATATTGAGCAAGCAGTAAAGCAAACAAAAGAATAACTCGGAGTAGGAATTAAAATACATGGAAAAGAAATAAAAACTTTTAGGTTCGCCGATGATATTGTAATTCTGTCGGAGGCATCAAAGGACCTGGAAGAGCAGCTGAACGGAATGGACAGTGTCTTGAAAGGAGAATATAAAATGAACATCAACAAAAGCAAAACGAGGATAATGGAATGTAGTCGAATTAAATCGGGTGATGCTGAGGGAATTAGATTAGAAATTGAGACGCTTAAAGTAGTAGATGAGTTTTGCTATTTGGGGAGAAAAATAACTGATGATGGTCGAAGTAGAGGGGATATAAAATGTCGACTGGCAATGGCAAGGAAAGCGATTCTGAAGAAGAGAAATTTGTGAACATCGAGTATAGATTTAAGTGTCAGGAAGTCGTTTCTGGAAGTATTTGTATGGAGTGTAGCCATGTATGGATGTGAAACGTGGACGATAAGTAGTTTAGACAAGAAGAGAATAGAAGCTTTCGAAATGTGGTGCTACAGAAGAATGCTGAAGATTAGATGGGCAGATCACATAACTAATGAGGAGGTATTGAATAGAATCGGGGAGAAAAGAAATATGTAGCACAACTTGAAGAAGGGATCGCTTTGTAGGACACATTCTGAGGCAGGCATCAATGGATCACCAATTTAGTATTGGAGGGCAGCGTGGAGGGTAAAAATCGTGGAGGGAGACCAAGGGATGAATACACTAAACAGATTCAGATGGATGTAGGTTCAAATGGCTCTGAGCACTATGGGACTCAACTGCTGAGGTCATTAGTCCCCTAGAACTTAGAACTAGTTAAACCTAACTAACCTAAGGACATCACAAACATCCATGCCCGAGGCAGGATTCGAACCTGCGACCGTAGCGGTCTTGCGGTTCCAGACTGCAGCGCCTTTAACCGCACGGCCACTTCGGCCGGCAGATGGATGTAGGTTGCAGAGATAAAGAAGCTTGCACAGGGTAGAGTAGCATGGAGAGCTGCATCAAGCCAGTTTCTGGACTGAAGACCATAACAACAACATCATTTCCGCCAAGACACATCTTGTCATCTTCAGGCTTTATTTTATTTTACTTGCATCTGAAGATTGCAGTAAGACGCTCCTCCGTCAGCTGGGACTGGATTGGTGGTGTACCCTGGGCCAAGGCAGATTGGGCACACAGGGACAGTACTAACAAAGTGCAAAGCTTGGCCGACTCGCAACACGAAAGCCGCGAGAAGCTATTTCTGGATGATGCGTGGTGAACCTCACGGGGAAATCTTTTGACGATTCGACGATATCGTGCTTGCGAAAGATTTGAATTTCGCTCCTACACCTACCTCACCTACTTTAATGGATTTCATCAGTTCTACTGAGGGAGCCATCAGAGTCTGTGTGAACTCTTCAGACCAAGTTCGACGAGCATCTTGCCTAACGCTGTTTAAATGCGCGCCACAACGGAGTAACATCTCGCCAGCTGAAAGAGCTGCTCTCCGCAGCTCCGAGAAGATACTAGCACAGTCGTACTCCTAGCAGATACGGGCAATGCCGCGGTTCTTTTGACAAGGGAAGCCTACAACGAGAGGTAAGTGATTCTACGCACCGAAGTAACGAAAAGAATTCAACGAGCCATATATCAAGAGAAACTGCTTCTCTTCTGAAGGATAGTTCTCTGCCTGAACAGGTTATCAAGAGACTGAGACCATGCAATGCAGTACCACCAAGACTATATGGTCTTCCTAAGACTCAGAAAGATGGTGTCCCACTACGATTAATAGTGAGTAATAGTGATACCTCGACCTATTATACTGCAACACGTCTGGCATCAAGCCGTATGTGGGTAAGTGTTGTCACCATATGCATAATTCTGTGGACATAGTCAGTCGCTTGAAGGCAGTTAAGCTTAGCAGCACGGATTTACTATTCAGCTTTGATGTGGTTTCACTTTTTACCAAAGCGCCTTTAATGGACTCGTTACATATTCTTGGTAACTTATTGAGTGCTGACCTGTCGGCCTTGTTTGGACATACTGTTTCTTTAACCTGTTTCTTATTTAATAACGAATTCTTTGAACAAACAAACGGCGTCGCCATGGGGAGCCCTTTGTCCCCTGTGGTGACTAATCTTTTTATGGAAGACATTGAGGAAAAAGCACTTGAGTGCTGTTTTAAAGCCCACGGTTTTCTGGCGTTATGTAGATGATACTTTTGTTGTTTGGCCTCGTGGCAGACAAGAACTGGAGAAATTCCTTTGCCACTTAAATTCATTACTGTACATGAGAACATCAAGTTTACGGTGGAGATTGAGAAAGATGGGACTTTACCCTTTCGAGACGCCGTAAGAATGACGGGTCACTGGGACATTCAGTGTACAGAAAACCTACGCGCACAAATCAGTATCTCCATGTGTCTATCTGCCATCACTCCGCACAAACGGCCGGTGTTGTTAGTGCCTTAATACATCGGCCACACGTATTATCGGACGATGAAAACCTCCGTGCAGAATGAGAACACTTGGAGAATGTTTTTAAAGAGAATAGACTACACTTTACGCGAAATAAGAAAGACCATGCAGAGGTATAATAAAAAGAAGCAACGAACTGAGGACACTGATGACGACTATAAATCAACTGCGTTCCTTCCATATGCCGGGAATGATTTTTCTGTGATAGGCAGATTGCTTAGAAAAAATAAAATCAAGGTTACCTTCCGTCCACCAGCGCAGAGCTAGGCCCTGACTCGATCCGTTAAAGATGACTTGCTACTGGAAAAAAGCGGGCGCTTACAAAATTCCCTGTGAGAGTGGTGCTTCTTTTATGGGCCAGACTACACGAATTGTCCAGAAGCGTTGTACAGAACACAGAAGATACACCTGTCTTCGGCAGGCGTTAAAATGAGCAGTAGCAGAACATTTTATTTCCATGGGACACTCAATGGAATATAATAAAACAAAAATTTTAGCTCCAGTTTCCAGTTTTTGGGATTCAGTAATCAGAGAATCTTGCCAATAACCTTATAAATCGTGGCAACGGCTTTCAACTGGATAAAAATTGGAATCCTTTAATTAAAATTATCCATTCACAGAGGAATCGATGGCGTCATTCGATACTCAGCGATTAGATCGTCTCTAACTTCCATCGTCGAGGTCAGCACACACGACTAGGCTGTCCCGCATGTGACACCACCTGACGCATGCGCCGAAAGACGCCACCACGTATCACATGTGCGAGATTCGGCATAAGTATCGCGAATGCACGTGAGCTCTTCAGTAATTGTCTGCTCACCTGAAGATGGCCAGATGTCTCTGGACCGAAATCTTGTTGCAAAATGTCGAGGGGATCCGGCTGAAAGACCGAAAATTATTAGAAGAAATACGCCGGGAAAATTTCAGAAGTTACAACTTAAGTACCGCATCGAAATAAAGTGTATATTTGCGTGTCAGTGATTTGTTTGCACTGTCATAGTTCCTCCGTCCACTCGGGGCACCTAAACCTAATACAACCTGAGCGAGCCGTTCTATCAGACGACCCGTACACATCATGCTGCCCCGTCCCCTCTGACCTGCGTCCGTGGCGCAGTGTATTTCAAGCAGCCATCCGCCTGGACACGAACAACGACTAATAAAAAACGGTGATAATCCTTGTGACTGACAATTCGCAATTTTTCACAAACACAATTTTTATTGATGTCAGTTCACAAGGTTGATTACTGAACATGTAAACGAAACGTAACAATAACGAAAAAGTCTCCTAATTGAGGCAAACAAAAGTTCACTTCTAATTTTTCACAAAGGTTCGTGTTAACACACTAGTAACAGTCTAATCCCGAGACGAAGACGTAATCTTCAACGGTCGCAGTACACGAGGTCGGCATCCGGCTTGAACTGAACTTCGGGCTTTTTTTTTTTTTCTTTTTTCCTTTATTGAATTTCGATTCCCCCCCGAAGGGGGCGGGCTTGCAGCAGCTTAGTACGCTGCTTTACAGCCTACAGACTTTTGAAAAACGTAAGAAGGAAAGAAACAATAAAAGCAGGCGATAAAACGGTGACTTAAATTATAAAATGGCGGAAAATGGTGGAACGTTAAAACATAAAGCAAAGGGGTTGACAATGCTAATAAAATACACAGGAATAAGACAAGTAACATAGTAGACACACAATTTAAAAAAAAAACACGGCGACAGTTTGGTTTCTGTTTGCAAGAGATAAAAAATCACACCCAGCGACAGTATCATGGCCGTTCACAACACTCACTGTAAAACACTGCACGAAAATGTCGGCACAAAGATGACACTCCCTAGCCAAGGGCAGATTTGGGGGGGGTGGGGGTGGGGGGGCACCTGGACAGATGAGGGGGAAAACAAGGAGGGAGGAGAGGAAAAAACGAAAAGGGGGGAACCAAAGGAGGGAGAGGAGTCATAAGGGGGGAGAGGGGCAGGGCAGACACGAGAGGGAATGGGAAAAGGCAGAGGAGGGAAATGCAAAAGGACTCAGGGGAGAGAAGGGGGGCAGAGAGAGGATAGGTGGGGAAAAAAGAGGATGGAAAGGGGGAGAGGGAGCCTGGGAAGAGGACAGAGGAAAGGAGGGGGGGTGAGGATCAGCGTTGATAGGAGGGATAAATGGAGTGAGAGAGTTCATCATCCGGAGGGGGGAGTTGATGGAAGCCACCTTGGGAAAGGAGATGAAGGGTGTAGAGATGGAGGGTAGGGGGGACACAACAGTGAAGACGTGGCAGAGGGTGGGGATGGGAGTGGAGAGGAACAACCAGGGGGTGAGGGGGATCAAGGCAGCGGGAGGTGTAGAGGATGTGGATATGTTCGAGGAATAGGAGCAGATGGGGGAAAGGAATGAGGTCATAGAGAATCCACGTGGGGGACGGGAGGCGTATATGGAAGGCAAGGTGGAGTGCATGACACTCAAGGATCTGGAGGGACTTATAGAATTTGGAGGGGGGGGGGGCAGATATCCAGGCGGGACTGGCATAACAGAGGATGGGACGGATTAAGGATTTGTAGGTGTGGAGGATGGTAGAGGGGTGCAACCCCCATGTCCAGCCAGAGAGGAGTTTGAGGAGTCGGAGGCGGTTGTGGGCTTTGGATTGGATGGAGTGGAGATGAGGGATCCAGGTGAGGTGACGAACTTTGGGCCTGGTGCTAGTCCCTAAATAACTGTCTCCAGCCAATCAGGTTTTGGCATAGTGATACTTCCTGCAGGCCGTGGCTCGAGCTCCCCCTGCAGGAAGTAGTGCTCGGCATGTCTGTTTCCATTATCTTGTATGTAAATAGCCGGTAATTACCATGGTGCTTTTGGGTAGGCCTTGGGCATAGACAACCTCGTTTTCTGTGGTGTTATATGAGTTGCCGCCCTCAGGGGCTACCTTGGCTACGTATAACAATAATTATGATGAGTCATTTCAAAAATCGTGTGTGATCTGATACTGACAGGCTGATCAGACAGTTAGTTCTACGAGTACGTCATTTAACTTGTACTCTACTCCTATATTGTGCCGTTGTGTGAAAGAACGACATGTGATGATGCAGAAACCAATAAATTAGGTACTGTATTAGCCAAATCTTCAAACATGTGTAATTCGTAGTATTAGGTGTTCCAAAGGACGCAGACGCTTATTGAATGAACTTGACATCTGTTGCTCAAATATACCACATCTGATAAGTAGTATAAAGAAAGCAAGTATTTATTAAGCGTAGATTGATATTAAAATGTGCGAGGGCACCTACATTTCAATCTAAAACGAAATGTGTTTTTACATACTTGTACCTGAAGTTATGCATTGTCTGTTAGTATTTATGTTGCCATTAATTTCACTACAAATGCGATGTTCTATTTCCTTCAACAGAGTATTATATATCGAGTTCCAAGGAAATGTACCGGCATTTATGGGTGCCCATATGGTATATTTTGGTAGCGCAGATGCTTGTACAAGGTAAGAATAATAGATTTCGGGAATAGTGTCGGCCGTGTGGGATTAGCCAAGAGGTCTGGGGCGCTGCAGTCATGGACTGTGCGGTTGGTCCCGGCGGAGGTTCGAGACCTCCCTCGGGCATGGGTGTGTGTTTTTGTCCATAGGATAATTTAGGTTAAGCAGTGTGTAAGCTTAGGGACTGATGACCTTAGCAGTTAAGTCCCTTAAGATTTCACACATATTTGAACACTTGAATAGTGTTGCATATGCTTGTCAATTCCTGCAGAATTTACATAGGAAAGACACAAAATTGCACTAAATTTTCTGATATCATTTGATAGAGCAAAACCACGGTGGAAATAGTAAAATCCGTCAGTAACGTGAATGAGGCAATTGTACTGGTGTCTTTTAATGAAACTGTCATATCGTTCTGATCTGATAATTCCCTGCTTCAGTCTCTGTTATAGTCACTGACGTGGGGTTTATAACCTGAAAAGTGAAATAACCGCCAACTGTGTACAGATTTGTCGAAATGTTTTGCCTTGCTACACCATGGTGATGGATGCATGCGACCAGATTCATCAGGCACGCTGCATTTCTACACTCAAAGACAAGAGTTCTACATCCAGGTAGTATAGGGATCACTGCATCGCAGGCGAGGATGTCCGAACTATACAGGACGCTTTTGCCAAATGGTCACAAACTGCAGGAAACAATCCCTAAGGGGGAAGGAGCAAAAAAGGCCACACTTATATAAGGCCGCAGTAGCAATCCAAGGGAGCTAACAGCCACTTGAAGTTGGAGGTAAAGGATCTTCAACAGTATAAGTTTCGACAACTGGAAGCACACATGTGGCCTCAGAGAATCCCAAGGTATGTTGGCAGCCAACCATCGTCACCATTTGATCCTCAACGTGTAGTAGGGGATTAATGGCGACTGGCTCGAGAAACCAAACATCCTTCCACGACGCCTCACATGTGAGTGACATCTGCACCACCTGGGGAAGATCCTGTCTCCCATAACGGAAGACGTGCCTTTGGTGGTGTTAAGGGGTAATGTGGATACTACATGAGGGTGCTCCAGTTCACTTTCACATTTCCATGCGGAAGTATATCGACATCTGCCCAGGCTGATGGGTAGTTAATCCAGCTGCATGGCCCTCCTGGTCGCCGGACCTCAACTTTCACGATCCTAACTATGGGGGAACTGCACAGAAGTCGTGCATCTGGAACCCATCCCCGACGTGCAGATACCGGAACAACGCATTCATGCTGCTTGGGGCACCTTTCGATTGCAGGATGGATTTGAACTTATGTGTCTCTCAATGTTGCGTCTTATTAGCATATACTTATAGGCCTGTAGGGGCCACTTCGAACACCTTGTCTAACGGTGGTCTCATCACAGCATGCTATGCACATGCATGATGCATTAAAAACTAACCTGTACCATACACACCACACTTCTGGCCAAATGTCCATATAACCTTTTTTGCTCCTTATACCTTCAAATGTCGTTTCCTGCAGTTTGCTCCCATTTAGCAAAATAATCCTGTATATTAAGGCAGTTAGCGTTATGAGAATGCAACCACTCTGCAGCAGTATTCGGTCTACACTGGAATTAATAGTCTTTGATTTATGTAGAATGTACGACTTCCGTTATTCCCAAAAATGGGCGAACTATCTTCTAATGAAAGGTTGACAGTGATGATGAATTAGTGCAGTTGCTGAACTTGTCGTATTCTGTTGTAGGAAATGATCCCTGTTACTAATATAAATATCGGATGTGGGAACCATCTGACACATCATATCACTAAGTTCAGGGAAATATCTGCCACAATTACATCTAGCAACCATATGAGCCTCTACATTGCATCTTTACCGAGTGAATCATGTTTTACAGTCTGGCAATCTTGAACGGTAACAACACTTACATAAGGGGAATTATTGTGGGCAAATTTGAAAGGGGCCTTATTGTGGGTATCCAGTTGGCCAGGTGGTCAGTATCTAGATTTATAGGGCGTACGGATGTGGCAATGGCTCGATGCTGGACTGCAGATTAATGTGAGGGCAGACATACACTTCGTGAAGTTTCCGATCGGCCACGACTGAGCACCACAAGTGAGTATCACCGTATTGTGCACCAAGCACTCTGTAACCCCTTGACATCTCCGCGCGCCATCCAAGAACAAGTAATGAACTCTCCGCAAGAGTTTATGTCATCCCGCATTATTGGTGGGAGATTAACAGCATCTGAACTAGCGAATTATCGTTCCACGCATAGCCTAATAGCCAACCCCCTAACATCACAACACAAACGGCTGTATTTGAAGTGGAGACATAGCTGAGGAGTATGGATCGCTGATGAATGGCGTCGCATCGTCTTCTGCGACGAATCACGGTTCTGCATTATACAGTATGGACGTCGTGTGCGAGTATGGCGGCGACCTGGGGAGAGGTCACTCTCTTCCAGTGTTTTGGAGAGGGACAGCCTTCTTACTTTTGGCATCACGGATGGTAGTGAAGGAAGGCACACTGCGGACATCCTGCGTCCTCAGGTATTACTTACCATGCGACAGTTACAACAGGACAGTGCTCGTCCACTCATAACACGTGTCTCTATGAATCGTTTCTGTAATGTTGACGTACTCTCGTGGCCAGCAAGCTCCTGCATCATGCCGAATTCAGTTCCTCAAGCAGAAGTGGATGAGTTAAACACCTGAACTGAAACCGTAGTAGGACGGAAACGGTACGTTTCCGGATACGGGTTTCTCTTTTAAATGTTACGTGCTCACTCCCCTCTACAAGTCCTAGAAGTTTGCAGCGAAAATTTCCGAATACCGTGTATACTGAGCAAATTCGAATCGCCATAATAGCGCTAAGATTACAGGTCACTGAGACAGAATCGGTGAGCCATCTCTAGGAAAGGGTGTGACCTGGAGACCGTTCATGTATATTGTTTTCTGACAAACCTAGTACCTTTTGCGGATCTTGATAAAGTTGTGGCGAGTATAGAGAGTATCCGTTTTGGTGATGAAAAGTGCGATGAAAAGGATCAGACTAGTAGGGCCAGCTTTAGAACCCAGTGGATGCATGATTCAAATAAAAGTGGGAACCCAACCAGTATGAAGCGTCGTAGCTGCGGGAAGCTAGGGTATTTTGTCCACGAGTGGCCGTTCCGGAAAAGGGAATTTCAGAACAGCTGACGTCAACGAAAAGTGGCCCAGAACAAATATAGGTTTCTGCCAAGGGCGTAATAGGGTTAAAGCAGTCACCAAACTGCGCCTTCCGTTTGTATGCACGGCTCATAGCCTTGGTGGATTCAGGGAGTACTCTTGCAGTTTTGGATTATGCCTGGTATTTAAAGTGCCACGGTATCTATGAGTTTACTTAGTGGCAGTCAGGCAGTCAGAAGTGTTGTACCATTAGTGGTCAAGTGAGACCCTTAATATACTGTTTGCAGGCAAGTGTAAATATTCAGTAGCTGTCATGGCCAGTGAATCTGACGGTTTCTAAAGGATTATTTACTAAGCTTCTCCTAGATTGTGACTTCATTCAGAGGACGAGACTCGTTCTTGATTATTCTGACAGGCAATTTTATTTTAAATTTACGCCGGATGAAATATGTCGGTTATACAACAAGAATTGCACCTAAAACATGGATAACGTTACCAGTTCGATTGGTGGATTTCAGATTAGCCCTTTGGAGCAAGGCAAGGCCGAACAATTGCTGAAGGTGCTTAGTCTCCTGAAGAATGAATAGCCAAGCTAGGAGTGACGTATAAAATTCAGTACTAAAGACAGATAACCAATGACGTAGCCGTTCGTCAGGATCCGTTCGTCAGGACCCTTCAAAGACGGGGTAGCTTTGTCAGATAACTTGTAAAATGCTTGACAACGGGGTTATTAGGTATTCACGAACTATCTTTGTTGTACCTAAGGGCAATGGCGGAGGCTACAGGCCAGTAGCTGATTATCGTGTCCTTATTCAGAAAGTCATTCCACAAGCTCTCTCCCTCGCACGTTTACATAATTGCTTTACATGATTAGTGGGGGCTGTTCTCGACCTTAACCGTGCCTACCGTCAGATTCATTTGACTGAAGATTCGATGCCCGTTACCGCTTTCTGCACCGATTGGAATTTATTCAAGGTGAATCACGTTCCATTTGGGTTGTCCACAGGTGCCGACATACTTTCACGGTTGTTGGACTTCATTTTAGCTATTTGCATAATGCTGTCTATTGTAGAACATTTCACAAGATTTGGAGCATGTGGTACAAGCATTGCTTCATCTGTATGTCTCAGCTTTGACCATTAAGCCACCTAAGGTAAATCCTTACCGTCGGAAAATTTCATTACTAGGACGTTTAGTTTCTGCCGGGGGAGTGAAGGTCGATCAAGAGCGTACCAAGGCATACAAAATTTCTCCCCCCCCCTCCCCCCCTTAGAATATGGAGGGCTATTCCTGGTTAATTGGAATGATAATTTTTTTCGAAAAAGCTTCACTCAGTGGGCGGCACCCCTAAATGAGTTACACAAAAAGAGAGAGGATTACCGGTGGACAGAAAGTCAACAGGTCGCATTTAATGAAGCCTTAAATTCCGGCATCATTGTAACCCTCCGTCAGGAGCAAGACGGTGACAGGCGTTCAGTAGCATATGCTTCTAAGGCCGAGTCTACTACTGAATTGAAGTATTCGGTGCATGAATTGCAGGCATTGGCAGTCTTGTTCGTCTTTAAAAAATTCAAATTTAGTCTAGAGCATCCGGCAATCTTACTCGAAACCGACAATCAGGCGTTATGCTGAGTGCTTGCTTGGATGCGAAGAACTGGTGAAAAGCGCGTTTGACCATACTCTTTTCCGCCTTCTGTCTTTCCGTAAAACACGTAAGAAGATCAGAGAATCAAGTCGCTGGTGTTTTAAAGTATATATTTGAAGAGTGTGCCAGTACTAATGATTTCGAAGATTTAAAAGATAATGAAGGGGGAGCTTGGGTCTCGGAAGTATTCACCTGCAAACCTCTCTCATTCAGTAACCTAAAGGAAAACCAGCATCATGACCTGAGGATTCGTGATGTGAAGCAGATACTTCTCACAGGGAACAAGTACCAGTCTAGCAACTCAACAAAGGATTTCTATGCTATCTCGCTCACTGCGTTAATGAAATGAAGATTTGTCTCCCCGAGGAGCTTGTTTCTCCTGTTTTTAAATGCATCCATGAAACCTCACTTGGGGGGCATTTGGGAATTTGAAAGACTATTATGAAAATCAAGGAGCAGCTCGCCTAGCCGATGTTAAGTAAGTATGTTAGAAGACCGGTTATTGAGTGTGAGACCTGTAAGGGGGCGAAGTCAATCCCAATACTCGTCGCGGTCTCCTTCTACATCTACATCTACATCTACATTTACATACATACTCCCCAGGCGACCGTACGGTGCATGGTGGAGGGTACATTGTACCACTACTAGCCATTTCCCTTCGAGTTATACTCGCAAACAGAGGGAAAAACGACTGTCTATATGCCTTCTTATGAGCCCTAATTTTTCTTATTTTATGTTCGTGGTCCATAAGCAACATGTTTGTTGGCGGCAGTAGGATCTTAGACAATCAGCTTCAAATGGCGGGCCGCCTGGGATTAGCCGAGCGGTCTAGGGCGCTGCAGTCATCGACTGTGCGGCTGGTCCCGGCGGAGGTTCGAGTCCTTCCTCGGGCGTAGGTGTGTGTGCTTGTCCTTAAGATAATTTAGGTTAAGTAGTGTGTAAGCTTAGGGACTAATGACCTTAACAGTTAAGTCCCATAAGATTTCACACACATTTTTTTTTTCAAATGGCGGTTGTTCACATTTTCTCAATAGCGTTCCTCAAAAAGAACGTCGCCTTCCCTCCAGGGATTCCCATGTGAGTTCCCAAAGCATCTCTGTAATACCTGCATGTTGAACAAACTTACAGGTAATATATTTAGCAGCCTTTCTCTGATTGCTTCAATGTCTTCCTTGTACCAGGCCTGTTGGAGCCGATCTCCAGAACGAGTCGCACTAGTGTTTTACATGCGATCGCATCTACAGACGAACCCCACTTTCCTGAAACTTTCCCAACAAAATGTTGTTGACCATTTGCCTTCCCCACTACATGCTTGTTCAGTTTTATATCGCTTTGCAACGTTATGTCTCGATGTTTAATCTACCTGGCTGTGTCAAGTAGCGCACTAATAATGCTGAACTCGAAACTAAGGGATTGTTTTTCCTACTCATCTGCATTAACTTACATTTTTTATATTCAGAGCTAGCTGCTGGCAATCAACCAATTAGAATTTTTGTCTAAGTCATATTGTATCCTCTTATAGTAACTCAACGTGACATCTTCCCGTATACCACAGTGTCGTCAGCAAAGAGCTGCAGATTGCTGCTCGCCCTGTCCTTCAGTTCATTTATGTATACAGAGAATAATAGCGGTTCTATTACACCTCCCTGGGGCACTTCTGATGATACCCTTGTCTCTGATGAACTGTAGCCATCGACGACAACATTCTGTATCCTTCACTTAACTCGTGAAGAAAAACCTATGGACAAGATTTTTATTGATTATTTGCGGCCTCTCCTTAATCAAAAGAGAAACAGGTACAATTTTATAATTACTGGCCCATTCTCTCATTTTCTGTGACTAGTGCCAAGTAGAGGACTGACTACGACACTGAGCATTCGCCATCTCGTTAATGTTTTTCTAGTTTCTGCCTATCTAAGACCTTGGTTAGCGATGGCGCACCTGCCTTTGTCTTTAGAGACTTTCAGAAATTTTGTTCCGAAAATTCGATATCTCATGTGAGCACTATTCCTTACTAACCCCAGCCATCCTTTGCTGTACAGGGGAATAACAATCTCAAATTTGTTCTAATGATTTTTCACTCTCACACACAGACGAAGTGGGATAAATCTGTACTATGACTAAATCTGGTTTTCAATACCGCCAACCATTAGGTCCATAAAACAACTCCAGTTCCTTTGATGTTTGCATACCCCCTTAATTCTCCTCTCTCCAGCTTATGGTCTGTAATCCATTTCTTCATGGACCAGATTACTCCTGACTTTGTGTGGAGGAATTTGAGGTGGGCTACGAGCAATACTGTTCTTGCACACCGGAGGGAACTCTGTAACTTGGGTAGGTATTCTGCTAGACTGAACGTGAGTGACGTCGTTTTTATGAAAAACTTCAGAGTCGGAGGTCTGAGAAATAAAAGGATCTCGAGTAATTTGATGCCACGTTTTCTGGGCCTTGTACGGTCATTAAATGTGTTGATCCCAGTTAGCTTCTTGGTTACTAATAAGACTAGCCAATTTCACTTAAGCAAGGTTAAGACTGAGTCTTGTATACAGAGTGTTCGGGGAGGGAAGATCAGCATTTTAAACAGTCATAGTATAACTAATCCTGAACAAAAAAATTTACATAAACATAGGTCTGCAAATGCTTCGTTAGGGAGGTATGGGTATTGAAAGGAACTTTAATTCTGCAAAATTGATGTGCACAACGTGAACATATACGCAATGCAAGTGAACCGTAATGTGATTTTCTTCCAAACAATGCACGGGTACATGCCATTATGCAACCTACCACGTATTGTGGTCATGTGACGTACGTAGTACAATAACCCGTTGTTTCCGCAGTTGTGCCGTGTAAGCCGGTGTAGTACACCGGTGACGCATCGGTTAGCTGTGTAGTATATGGTGTTAACTGTGTTCGTACAAGGGCTGCTAACAATGCCACACGTCTACAGTAATGATGAATATACAGATATGGCGTACATTTATGGCTTCTGCGACGGTAATGCTACTGCTGCGAGAGAAGAATACCACAGGCATTTCCGAGTCGACGATTACCTGATCGTAGGGTGTTTACCAAAGTGTTTATCACTTTGCGTGCAAACAGGCTCTCTTCCAAGAAGACATTTTTCGTCCGAGCTTGCATGTCAACAAACTTCGCGAGAACAGGAAGAAATTAACGCAAGTGTTTACCGAGGTCCCGGTACGAGCATAGGAAGAATGTCGCTGCATATTAATGTCCCACAGCCACGTGTATGGGAAACATTACGTGCGGAAATCTTGTATCCATTTCACATACGGCGTGCCCAAAATCTCCACGTTGGCGACAATGCCCAACGACTTCAATTCTGTCATTGGTTAATTGAGATTAGTCATTTGCTTCCATACATACTATTCACTGACGAAGCCCAGTTTTCACGACATGGAATAAATAACACACGCAATAATCATCGATGGTCACGAGGAATTACACACGCTTCAGCGGGTAGCAATTTCCAAGTTCGTTTTGCCGTAAATGTTTGGTGTGGCATGATCGGTAACTTTTCGATATGTCCATTTATTATCAATCAGCGATTGACGGGAGAGAGGTACCTGCATTTTTTTTGAAAATTCATTTGTGGAACTACTGGAAGACGTTCCTTTAGCCAAGCAAACTGTAATGTACATGACGCTGCCCCTCCGCATGTTACCTTACGTGTGAGGGACCATCTCAATCGCACCTACCCTCATCGCTGGACTGGCCGTGGCCGTACTATTAACTGGCCTTCGCCGGCCCGGGTGGCCGAGCGGTTCTAGGCGCTACGGGCTGGAACAGCACGACCGCTACGGTCGCAGGTTCGAATCCTGCCTCGGGCATGGATGTGTGTGATGTCAGACGGTTCAGATGGCTCTGAGCACTATGCGACTTAACTTCTGAGGTCATCAGTCGCCTAGAACTTAGAGCTAATTAAACCGAACTAACCTAAGGACATCACACACATCCATGCCCGAGGCAGGATTCGAACCTGCGACCGTAGCTGTCGCTCTGCTCCAGACTGTAGCGCCTAGAACCGCACGGCCACTCTGGCCGGCTGTGTGATGTCCTTAGGTTAGTTAGGTTTAAGTAGTTCTAAGTTCTAGAGGACTGATGACCTCTGAAGTTAAGTGCCATAGTGCTCAGAGCGATTTGAACCATTTTTTTAACTGGCCTCCAAGATCACCTGACCTTACACCTTTGGATTCTGTTTATGGGGTTGTATGAAATCAGAGGAGCACAAAGGTGAATACACGAGATTAACTGCTTCGTCGCATCATGGACGCTGCTGAATTGATCAGGAACCAACCACAGGCAACTGAACAAGCAACACAACATGTTATCGCTAGAGCGCGAAAATGTATTGTTGACGAGCGTGGTGAGATATTCGAACCTGTTTTATGAATTGTACAACATCTGTACGATAAGTGTTAAAGCCGTTTGTAACAGACGTGATACTTCTTTTGCAACTGAATAAATGTAACATGCATGTTGTAATGCATTAAGTACTAAATGCAAAGTAAATAAACATTACGTAAAAATGTGTAACATAACTGTACTTCTCTGTACCATTGCTTTCAAGAAAATCACGTTACGGTCCAGTTGTATTGTGCATACGTTCACGTTGTGCACATCAATTTTACAGAATTAAAGTTCCTTTCAAAACCCATACCTCCGTAACGAAGAATTTGCGGAACAATGTTCATGTAACATTTTTTGTTCACAATTGCTTATACTATCACTGTGTAAAGTATTGACCTTTCCTTCCAAAACACCCTGTATAAACATTGTAAAACACGCTTCCTCACAGGTTTTTGGATTTAAGAGAGGGGGGGGGGGCAGCTGTGTTTACTCATATTGATAGTTTTTCTCTAGAAGTTATCTATGCCTCTTGCGCAGCAGCGGGTTAGGGAGCGTCTCCCGAGAAGGAGCGGCGCGGCTCCCTGTGAAACCTGAAGGCACATTACGGCGTCGAATTGGAATGTTTGGACTAGACAACCCTGGCTGAGAGCTGGCCATGCACGGCGTACTGTGACAGTGCCGAACTGCAAAACGAAGTGGGCGTGCTGCGGCTGATACAAGGAACGCACGAATTTGGTCAGCATCTTTCTGAAAATTTTCCCACAACACTTGTGTGTTCTGGGAGGCACGCCTGTGACTGTGCGAGTTTGATTGGCTTATTGTTTCAGCAGGTTTAGGTGAGGAGAGTTGCAGACTTTTTTTCTGTCCTTGTGTCAGAGCGTAAATCTGAGTACTGAAATTTTCTGTCGCTTTATTTGTCACTTAAAGTTAAATTATTTATTTTTATGTCTGAAGACACCTTTTAATTTATTCTACCTTATATTGTGAATTCTTGCGACTATGATCGTAGGGTCCCAACCCAAAACTTTCAGTTTGTTGTTGTTACTGAAATTCAGAGTTTTCAGAATCTTTGCTAGCCAGTAATTCTGAGCTTAACGTAAACTTCTATACGGTTTTAACAAAGTTCTTGGATCATTACAAGCAACTAGCTGTCCTATTTAAACTCTAGATTACTATTTTATTCTTCTTGTTAACTTGTTGTAAGTTCAGTTGTTTCCTTTTATGGCTGTAATTATAACATTGTAAATTTCTTTGTATTGCTAATGTTTGCAGCTGTTTATGTTTAGTTAATTATTGGGGCTTAGCAATCACCAGAGAAATTGCCCTGATTCTCACGTAAAATTTTTATATATAACCTACTGAGTGCCTTCCTGGATGTTGTAGTATGGCCAGTGGCTGCGCGAACTCAGACGGATGCTGCGCGTGGCGACACCATCAGTAGTCTAGATATGGCGAAAGTCGTTCATCCTTGGGAACTAGTTCACTGGTGATCGCTCTTTCTTGGGAACCGTTCATTTTTACTCGTTCGCTGTTCATTGTGCTTGCTTGGTATATGGTTCTTATGAAAAATTGAAAATTAGTAGCATGGGTGACTGAAGATGGAAGGCGCCAAAGAGGGGGCACTTGCCTCCCCCCTGGAGCACAGAATTTTTATTCATAACAGAATTCTCACACACTCGTAATTTTCGTGATTCTGCAAAACATCTCGTTTAGCCAACTGTAGCGTTATGTGGCTGATCGCAGCGAAATAATATACGGTGGCTCACGGAAAACCGGCCCCGAGTTCGGATTGCTCGCCAATTACGCACGATTTGTTGCCCGCTACGAGCAGAATAGAGAAACATGTAATAATTAGGCAGTGAAGAAATAACAAATATGCAAATGCAAACAACTTCGAAACAATAGATGACGATTGGAAAGCGACAATGAACACCCCAGTACTCGGGGCCAATTTTTCGTGCGCCACCCTGTACCACTGAAATAATATTGTAGAAATTATCCTATTCTCTTTAAAAAATGTGACACCATACACTCGATTACGAAGCGCGGGCTTCATTCTGTTGTAAGTCGGTCTGTCTTCCATAACACTGAAGATGCTCTTTTACCTTGGATCAAAAAAAAGACGGAAAATGGCCACTCGTATGTGCCGTGTCGGCGTCCTTTACATGTGTAATAACAAAAAATCTTGCCTTTTTACAAGTATTTCTTCTGCTGTTTATCGATATAGTGAAGTAAGCTGATACGCCGTTTTGTTACCTGAAAAGACGTATGTATTACATATCAGATAATTTTTATGTAATTTACGTAATTACAAAATACATTTTAATTATCGGTCGTGGACGCTGAATAGAATACCAAAAGAACCAGAAGTGCAGATCTCAAAAAAGGTTTGAAACACATCTAAAATGGGCGCGCGAAGGGAACGAAACGAACAACTCGATACTGAACTAACTATGGCCTTGTACACATGATAGCGTTGCAACGCGCGTTATGGGCAGCGCGTTACAACGCTCGCTGTTGAAAAACAATAAACCGTCGACTGCGTACACATGCAACGCGCGCTTCGAAATGACGCCTCGAAGGTTCCTCGAGGATCGCGCGTCCGCCTCGCGCCTCGAGTTCCTAGTAGTGGGTTTGGGTGTACACATGCATTCAGTCTAGCGCGCGCTTTGGTGCTCTCATCTTGGAGGAACGTACGTTTGACACTGAGATCTTCATTGAAGAAGTGAAAAGTCGTCCTGTGATATGGGATATGGGAAGTGCGGACCACAAGAACGGAGTATTAAAAAGATCAGCGTGGCAGTAATTGGTTGATTTGTTTGCTGAAGAGGGTTGTTCAGAGGAACAGAAGAAAATTCTTGGTAAGGGGCAACTTTAACATGAAGGTTAAACTACACAGTAGATTAGTACAGTTACACATAAATAATTGTTTTACCTTGTGACTCTAAATTTAGTCGTCAGTTAAAGCAGTTACTATTTAATAGCATTATTTATAATAGAGCATAATGCGAATAATTATGTGTAAAATTGAATAATTAACATACAAATAAACATTTGTATATGTAACTACTGACGAAGCCTATTTGGATGTAATATCTGTCAAAGGTAACTAAAGCTATTTATTTATGTTATCTTAATTTTATTTACAGAAAGTTGTTAACATGATGTCTATTACAAATAGTGTATAATATCTAATCAATATCTACAGAGAAATACATGACAGAAAAATATTTAATTCTTCATAATTACACTGTATTGTTATAATGGGCAATGTAATGTTGTATTATTAACAAATACTTGTCTCATAAGTGTTCGTAATTGCACTCTTGTTTACACCATTTTATCTTGCTATGGTAGCTTTCCTTCGCTGATGAAGTAACGAGCAAACCTGTCTCTTACTTCTTTTGCATACATGTTGGGCCGTGGAGAAGTTACTCCAGACAAGTCCACGAATGGCGCTTTATAAAATGTACTCATCTCGTTGTCGTACCTAGTTATGCAGCACACAACATGCCAAAACTATACTTTCTGCAAGTTCTAAACTGACATTTAGAGGCCTATGAAATATTCTCCATTTGTTTGCCATAATACCGAAGGTACATTCAATATACCTGCGAGATGTTGACAATCGGTAGTTTAAAACTCTTTTAATATGAGACAATAATTTTCCAACGTATGGACACATGATGTGTTTCGACAGACCGAATGCATCATCTGATACAAAAACATGAGGCAATGGTGTAATGTCCACATTTGAAATTGGTTTTGCCTGTGGAATATTCAATGTACCTTCTACGAGTTTTTTGTAAAATATTGATTCCTGGAAAACTGATGAATCATTACTTTTGCCATAGGAACCAACATCCACAAACAAAAAACGGTAGTTAGCATCACAAACAGCCAGTAGTACAATTGAATGAAAATGTTTGTAGTTGTAAAAAAGGGACCCTGAATCATTGGGTTGCACAATACGAACATGTTTACAGTCCAGTGCTCCAAGGCAGTTAGGAAAGTTGACATACTTTAGAAAGTCGTTACTGACTTGTCTCCATTTGTCTTCTGTCATAGGCGGTATACAAATTGGTTTCAATTTGTTCCATATTTCTGCACAAACTTGACGGATTATGTTCCCTGTGGTTGACTTTCCTACTCTGAAATTGTAATGAAGTTCAGTAAAAGAACATCCTGTTGCCAGATACCTGGAAAAAACATGTTAATTTTTTACTGTGTTAATTGAGTACAAAGTTTACAAACTTTTTTTTAGGAACAACTTTGCAAAAGAGATGGAAGAGTCTGCGTGACAATTTTGCCAGAGAATTAAAAAGAAGGAAGACCAAGATATCAGGATCTGGAGCAAGCAGCTCTACTCCTTATATATATTTCTCACGGCTCCAATTTTTAGAAAATACAGTAAGTAATAAGGAGACTACCAGTAATCTTGATGACCATGGCCAGGACACAGTCATCTTGGAGGAGGAGGAAGCAGCTACTGACGATTTGAACAGGCCTGAACAAAGTACCGAAAACCCAGGAAGTAAGAAAAAAAAAAGTTAAATCCAGTTGATAAACATTTTTCGGACATTTTAAACAAAAGTATTTTGCTAAGAGAAGAAAGAGAAATGGAAAAAATGACGAAGATGAGGACAAACTCTTTTGTCTCTCTCTGTACAAGGAACTGAAGAAAGTGCCTGAACACGGTAAAATTAGAACGAAAATTCAGTTACTTGAAACAATACAAAGAGCCCTAGATTTCTACAACGCAGCTGCGATTAATGAGACACGTGGACCTGTGCACTACCAACCATTCTCCAGTATGCAACATGGCCAAGTATACCCAGGTGCTTTTCCAGCCCAAGCTTCTCAGTCTCCACAAGTACCGGCCACCTCACAAGCAGGGTCTGAACATCAACAATTGCCGAATATACCATATGGCCAGGTACACTCAGGAGCTTTTCCAACACATGCAACTCAGACCCTACGACGATCACAAGAGGCCGCCTCACCAGCAGATAGTTGCACTTCTCTACAAAGTTCTGAAATATTGGATTTGTACTAAAACTGAAGGATTTTTTTTACTTTAAGAAAGAATAAAAATTTTAAATTGATGTCTTGTCAATTTGTTATTTTATATACAATAATTTATACCGTACATGTAATATCAGTTTGTAAATAAACTTACCTCAATGTGATTACGAGTTTCTCTTCTGGTGAAATACTATCCCTAACGTAGTTCCCACTAGGTGCCAGGTCATCGTGAACTATGTTCCATAACTCGTCAAAGGACCCAATCGACATTCTTAAGTAATTAAAAAACTTTGGCCCATGTTTTCTTATTTGGGTACAGAGTTACAAAAGATCCGTGAGTTAATTTGTCACGTAAAATCGGATCTACCCAGTACTGTCTTTGCCTTCGTCTCCGTTCTTTAAGCCTGCGGTGTATAATCCAAAGACATGCTGCCTCTTCAACTTCCATGCCTAAACTGGAGTTCAACGCGGCGTCAACCCCATACGTGGTTCAAAATGGTTCAAATGGTTCTGAGCACTATGGGACTTAACATCTGAGGTCATCAGTCCCCTAGAGCTTAGAACTACTTAAACTTAACTAACCTAAGGACATCACACACATCCATGCGCGAGGCAGGATTCGAACCTGCGACCGTAGCGGTCGCGCGGTTCCAGACTGAAGCGCCTTTAACCGCGTGGCCACACTGGCCGGCCCCCATACGTGTGTACACGCCACTTTCTCTGATGCGCGTTGCAACGCTCGATTCAACGCTATCATGTGTACATAGCTTATGAGCAGTCAGTAGTGGAACTGCGACGAGTGGCCAGGCGAAGAAGCAAGAGTCCGGCCGAGCGAGACCGAGACCGAGACATACGGGAACGGGACCGAGGCTGGGGAACGACACCGGCCGACGTGCCGTTGCGGGAACGAGACCAACCGTTTCCCGTTCCCGGGAACTATAAGTAGAAAGCCGCAACCGAAGTGAACTATGAAAGACCGGTCCTTAGAATTCGTTCCTCGCTCCTTCCGTTCATCTCGGTGAACCGTTCCTTTGGACCCGTTAGTTCGCGAACGACCCATCTCTAATCAGTACCGGCGATCGGCGCCGACTTCTTGCTGGCTGCGTTACCAGCCTTTTGTAAAGGACCTGAGTGGATCTTTCATCACCTTCATTTTACTGTATATTTTGGCAGTTATTTGTGTTATTTGGGTGTTTAATTAAGTCAATGCAGTCCTTGCCTAAGTAAATAAAAATTTTCATTCTTTATTTGAATGAAGTTAATTTGGTCACCTGATACTTCCACTTCCAGCTCCTCGCTCAGTATGTTTCAAGGCGATGTGTTGTTAATCGCAGAAGGAGGACGCAGGCGTGGAGTAACGGTGGACGAGGAACTGTAACACTGCCAGAGGAAGATGATTACAGTGTGCTCGACAAGGACGATTCAGACTCGTGAAAAGGCATTCGCAATGCAGGTTTTTGGATAGAACAAATGGAAGAGATTATCCGGAGGATATTATGGAACCTAAACCATATTTCCAACAAGCAGCGTTACACCGGATTTATTCCATGTGTGACAAGGTGGTAGTAGTGGCGAGCTGCTGTAAGCAGCAAAGGCTCATGGAGGAAGGCCAGTGAAGCTGAGAGGTATGGGCTGCTGACCACTGGGACGGCATATGACATAACAGGCCTTACCTTCCATCCACCTACCGCGATCGCGGGAATTACGAAGCTGAACATAATCCAGCTACAGTTGTACCGGCCAGACGAATCACAAGAGATGCTCCCAACGCAGAATCTAGCCTTCCTCGCATCGGAAACGGACCCAATTCATTTTCTGAACCAACTAATAGCCGCACAAGGGGGACGGATTTTAGTGGAGTAGTTGAAGCAGCATGTGCAGCAGTACGTGGATGGGCAACAACCAGTGATCATGACCTTGAGTATCACAACATCAAGAGGTGTTGTGCTCTAACTCTTCTGTACATAGCCTTCATCAGTCTTAGCTAGAGAGCCACCAATCAACCAGATCCACTGGTAGTGTAAATTCTGGTAGACTGGATCCCTAGAGCACGAAAATGAGTATATGTCGTATAAGGCGAATTTTGTTGAGAAATGTACTTCTTAGAGTTTAAGAGGATACGAGGCTATGGAACGAGCTGCGAGAGTACAGAGAAAGAATTGCCTTGGGTACATGACTTGTAGGATGAAATAATGTAAAGACATGAGGATTGTAACCCAAGGGAACTAATGGATTATCAAGTGGGATAGTAATGAGCAACTTAGTAGCGTATGAGGAAGCTAGTGAACAGGCTTTATAGGTTAAGTCCGATCTCTGAACCATGTGGATCAAGCCAACAGAAACTCTGGTGGCGGAAACTTGTTCTTTAAATTTGGTATAATGTTCACTGGACTTACAAACTCTGTTGTTTATTGGTGGAGACGGGACAGCCGGGTTTCCAGGGAAGGCAGAGGTAGGGGATGAGGACGGCAAATTTGTGAGAATGTGGTGTTGAAGTACTGCAGCAGCCGCTGGCCACCGGCGAGCATGTATTGTCTAAATTACAATTACGGTAACAGAGCTGCTGATGTACTGAGAAATGTGCTCATCTAGGCTCAGTGAAGCTCGCCAGCACAGCGGTAAGGATAGGTTCTTGCAGTACAGGCAAGGGCATTTCTCAACCAAAAGATATCAGCAGTGTTGTTGCAAACATGACTAGAAGTGGCGCATTGACATAACAAGTGAGCTGATACGCTGTATACATAGTTCTTTTGGCAGCAGATTCATTTGCAGCCCAGCTGTCTAACAGGACGTGGGGGCTACGACAGGTGAGGAGATGACATGGAGCCCCCCGCAGCAGTCACGACTTTGGGTTTCCATCGCAGTCCCTGCCTCCTGTACCAAGTCCGCCTTCCGAACTCAGTGCCACAGTGCAGCAGGGCCGACTCTGGCCCATTCCATCAGGGAATAGAATTCCTGCCTGGGGGGATAGTGGCTCGTATCCCGGTCATGGAGGCTGCCTTCAGCCATTGTGGTATGGGCACTACTACACCAGACGCTATCGGCTTCAGAGACCGGGTCATCCTCCGCGGAGTTGGCTATCGCTGCAAGAGTCCTGATGGTTTTCCAATGCTGCTGACGCAGGGTGCTTGTGGTACGATTCATGTAACCGGGCCGGTCGGGGTGGCCGAGCGTTTCTAGGCGCTTCAGTCTGGAACCGCGCAACTGCTACGGTCGCAGATTCGAATCCTGTCTCGGGCATGGATGTGTGTGATGTCCTTAGGTTAGTTAGGTTTAAGTAGTTCTAAGTTCTAGGGGACTGATGAACTCAGATGTTAAGTCCCATAGTGCTCAGAGCCGTTTGAACCATTTTTTCATGTAACCGGGTCATGTAATGCACACTGAGCACAGTCGTCAGTAAACTAGATGGTAAATGTTGCAACCAGCCAGCTGGAGAATGGCTTCACCTCGATGACTACACGGCCAAGTTGCATACTGTGTGGATCGGGGTCGCTACTGTCTGCTGGTATAGCAAAGACGTATGAGTGAATAAAGTGTTATTTTCGATAATTGAGTTTCACTGGGCCGCTAGAAGCCTGCAGTGCTGCCTCAACCCTCTGCTACCAGCCATCCTGAATAGTAGCCACACCACCGCCCCCGGCATCTGCTAGAGTACATTTCTAGACATACGTTACTTATCAAAACATTTTCTACAGTGCCACTTCAGTGTGCGTTGCTTATGTCCCACCCATGCGACGTCCCTGTCTTGCCACCGCCAGGTGACCACGTCACTCCACTTCTGTGTGACTTGGGCATATCTGTGTGAAAGATTACAAGCCAACTGGCTTGCCTCCTTCCACTTACATGCTAAATTGATATGCCCCTTTGTAAGGTGGCTATAATTTCGCACCTTACAAGCACTCATCCACATTCTTTGCGTGAACTACTACCTCAATTAGGTATCATTTGATAGGTTGTACATCGTATATATGAGTATCTAAAGGGGACTGAGAGTGTCACGTATGCCTTGTAAATAATTGCTAACTATTATTGCATGAAAGGTGACGGAGTGTCTTTATTAACAGAACGGCGTAATGAATGATTGCCTATACTAGTAAAGGTTGGAACGCCAGTGGAGATGAAACGGCAGGCAGAACTCAAACTCTGGGTGGAAGGCCCGCACGGGTGTTGGTCCTGCTTAAAAACAGGAAGTAACTAGACGGACGTCGTGGCACCTGAGCTCTAGAGCACAATAGGGTGACGGCCGGGCGCTATTGCAGCAAGACCGGTGGGATAACCGGGAACTCTGCAAATCTTGTACGCAGGTGAGAGAAACGAAGAAGCAGCACCTTGGAAACCACGCAGGCTGGGTTATTTCCAAGAATTTTTACTCAGAAGCGTACCACTGTACAAGTATAGGTTTTTCCTCGCAAGCCGGCCGGAATGGCCGTGTGGTTCTAGGCGCTGCAGTCTGGAACCGAGCGACCGCTACGGTCGCAGGTTCGCATCCTGCCTCGGGCATGGATGTGTGTGATGTCGTCAGGTTAGTTAGGTTTAATTAGTTCTAAGTTCTAGGCGACTGATGACCTCAGAAGTTAAGTCGCTTAGTGCTCAGAGCCATTTGAACCATTTTTCCTCGCAAACATTCCGCGTTGGGCGACAAAAGACTAAAATATGTTTGGTCGGCGTTCAGAAGAATCTGTAGAGAGGGAGAATATTCCGTGGTTTCGGGAATATGATTCGTTTTCGGAATTACGAGGGTGGGGAGCCGAGCCTTGCTGGGAAGACAGCAGTAGAGTGACGAGGTCTTCCGTTCTGAGCGCCCGTGTGTGATTGTCGCTCGGTATCAGCTTTGTTGGTACAGAAGGACTTGCTGCTTTTGCTCACAGGAGAGTTTATAGTTAGAACAGTTAGGCACTGTACTATTGCGAACCTATAAGATTCTGGACTTCACCTCCGGTTTGGAAGTCGTCGTTGTGTATGCAGCGTTCAGTAATTGAGAGCACCTTCTGCCTCTACTTACGTTGTGACGTTACCTGAACTCCGCCCTTGTGGCTGGGAGTTGGCGTTTCTCGTCTGTAGAACATAGAGAGGAGAAGACAGTGTTAAAGTATATTAGTCAGAGGACCGCCTTCTGCTGTCCTAGTGTTTGTAAGAGTTTATTTGTGGCTGGAGTTCTTCCATCGTCGCAGACGAGTACGAGAACCATCACTTCGATGCACCGGTCGCAGTACATACGGGGATATCGCAAACTGCTTCGGCTTATTAGGGCTGTAAAGCTAAACAGCTGTGATCACGTTAGTTTATTTCCACTGAGGTTCCACACCATCGTAGATCATCTTTGGTACTTAGATGATGTCAGTCATTCCGCGTTAGTGAAATTAGACCGCACAGTCACAATAAGGGCAGAGTTGGGCAATTGATTAATAATTTTAGTTAGGAAATATAGACAATTGTAATTAAAGGATTGATTTTAATCTATAACAAATATATATTGAACAACAACGTTTATTATTTAGTAGTAATAGTTGCCTTCATCATTCATGTATGTTTAAACTGTAAATTGTATGTAAAAAAGAGCATTAGGGGATCCTAAGAACTGCTTCAGGGGGTAGTCAGACAGGGCTAAATCATCATTTTAGCGTTTTTTTATTTTACGTTGCGCACATTCATTGTTACACCCGCCTGGAGTAGCATGTCGGACCTAGTCATGGCTGGCGATAGGCAGCACATTTTAGTTTCATCATGCTAGAAGTCTCCTGACTTTGTTTAGTGCTGGATAATGAAAACTTCAGAGGCTGTCGTTCGAGGCTTGTAGTTCCATTTTAAGAATGCGTGAGAACTTCTCAGTTTGCACACCCTGAGAGCGATAGAGGCCTTGTTTCAGCTTACACACGTCAAGGAGCCACCTGAGAAGGCTCACAGAACTCTCTTGTCAATCAAGCTAAGACGGGGTTCGCGGTATTCGGCACAGTTCAGCTCTGCAAAAGGCTGAGGGCAGTAGTCTCAGGTGCTGGATGCCACTTAGCAATATACTGTGAGAAACTACAAGTCCTGGGAAGTCTGCCCCTATCGTGGTGGAAGGAGGAGCCTCGCGGAATTCCCGGCTGGAAATTCAGAAGCTTATAAATAATGCTCCAATTCGCCCATCGCCTACTGACGTCGGATGGAAGTTTCTGGTGGAAACTGGCGAAGATGTCTGCTGATCGACCTGTGACTAGGACATTCTGTGGTGGGAATTTATTAAACTTTGTTTCGAAACCTGGCAGAAAATCCGAAGACATTCTGGTCGTATGTGAAATATGCTAGCGGCAAGACACAATTAATGCCTTGTCTTCGCGATAGCAATGGAGATGCTATCGAAGACAGTACTGCCAAAGCACAGTTACTAAACACAGCCATCCCAAATTCTTTCACCGAAGAAGACGAAGTAAATATTCCAGAAATCTAATGAAGAACAGTTGCCAACATGAGTAACATAGTAGATATTCTCGGAGTAGTGAAGCAACTTAAGTCAATAAAAGCAAGTCCTGGTCCAGACTGTATACCAGTTAGGTTTCTTTCAGAGTATGCTGATGCAATAGCTCCATACTTAACAATCATATACGACCGTTCGCTCGACGAAAGATCCGTACCCAAAGACTAGAAAGTTGCACAGGCCACACCAATATTCAAGAAAGGTAATAGGAGTAATCCACTGAATTACAGGCCAGTATCACTAACGTCGATATGCGATATGCAGCAGGATTTTGGAACATGTATTGTGTTCGAACATTATAAATCACCTCGAAGAAAACAGTTTATTGACACACAGTCAACACAGTCAAACGCAACTAGGTCTTTACTTGCATGAAGAGTTGAGTGCTATTGACAAGGGATTTCAAATGGATTCCGTATTTCTGGATTTCCGGAAGGCTTTTGACACAGTACCATACAAGCGGCTTGTGGTGAAATTGCGTGGTTTGGAATATCGTCTCAGTTCTGTGACTGGATTCGTGATTTCCTGTCAGAGAGGTCACAGTTCGTAGTAATTTACGGAAAGTCATCGAGTAATATAGAAGTGATTTTCGGCGTTCGCCAAGGTAGTGTTATAGGCCCTTTGATGTTCCTTATCTATATAAACGTTTTGGAAGACAACCTGGGCACACGTCTTAGGTTGTTTACAGATGGCGCTGTCATTTACCCACTAGTAAAGTCATCAGAAGATAAAAAATTGTAAAAATATTTAGAAAAGATATATTTATGGTTCGAAAATGAGCAGTTGATCTTAAATAACGAAAAGTGTGAGGTCACCCACATGAGTGTTAAAAGGAATCCGTTAAAGTCCGGTTACACTATAAATCAGTCGAATCTGAAGGCCGTAAATTCAACTAAATACCTAGTAATTACAACTACGAACAACTTAAATTGGAAGAAACACATAGTAAATATTGTGGGGAAGGCTAACCAAAGAGGCTAACCGAAGACTGCGTTTTATTGGCAGGACACTTAGAAAATGTAACAGACCTACTAAAGAGACAGCCTACACTGCGCTTGTCCGTCCTGTTTTAGAATACTCCTGCGCGATGTGGGAACCTTACCAGATAGGACTGACGGGCTATATCGAAAAAGTTCAAATAAGGGCAGCTCGTTTTGTATTATCGCGAAATAGGAGAGACAGTGTCACTGAAATGATATAGGATCTGGGATGCACATCATTAAAACAAAGGCGTTTTTCGTTGCGGAGGAATCTTCTCACGAATTTCCAATCACCAACTTTCTCCTCCGAATGCGAAAATATTTTGTTGACGCCAACCTACATAGGGAGAAACGATCACCACGATAAAATAAGGGAAATAAACGCTCCCACAGAAAGATGAAGGTGTTCGTTCTTTCCGCACGCTATACGAGATTGGAATTATAGAGAAATGTGAAGGTGATTCGATAAACCCTCTACCAAGCACTTAAATGTGATTTGAAGAGTATCCATGTAGATGTAGATACGCAGCAGTTTCCACGTTATTGGCAGAAGACAATGTTTTCCTCATTAACGCTTGCGACCGCAACAGCGCAAAAAGCACACTCGTGAGCAGGGACATGTGAAAATAGACATTCTTGGCTTGGATGTGAAAGGAGAAAAGTCGCTGGTTTTAGATGCCGAGGACTCTGAGTTCAGACTGTCGTTGGGAGTTCGTGGCGTCCAAGTCCTGAAGAGCGAGATTCTAGTTCTTCACTACAACCACACACAGCCGACTTGCCATCACGGAAGATGAGAGTGTGTATCAGCGCCAGCAATGCGTCGGCATTGATGTTTCCAAAGGGGATGTACCATTGCCACAGTTCCGTTAATTCTGGTTCCAGTGACAGCATCGTTTTCATTTTTTACTCAGTCAATCACAGAAGTAACTAAAACATTTGGTGGCTTGCATTCGTATTAGTGATTAAATGCGCAGCTAGGAGACGGTACCCTTGCCCCGCAAATGCTTCATACCTTTATTGCAATCACCTTTTCTAACAGTCCTCTCACTGAGTCATGCTGTGTCATTACTTTTAGTATAATAAAACATCAATTTAATTTTATTTGTATTTCATTTGAAGTAACTTGTCATTTCATTATAATTGTTATTTGTCATCTGAGTAAAAACACTCATTCAGGAGGATTTTATAGCAGCTCCCACCTTAGGATTTCGTGTTAGGATAACTTTTAAGATTGTGATTCCGCTGGGCAACTGGAATTTAAAGTAGGGCCTTAAGGAGTGTGTGATGCAGTCTGGGCGGTTCCATCATTTCGGTACGATTTCTGAACTACGCGCCGACGGCTTTTGCACATGTGTGGAGGCTTCAAGGAGAATGAATGTTCCCAGATGTGATTACCCCTGTCATACGGACCCCGCATCAAGCATGATGGTACGCAGTACTACTGGATACACAACGTGAACACATAGCCTGTAATTAAGACAACAGCTGCTATGTATCTGGCATTTTAAAGCTAATTGCTGTGTTTGATCGCCAGTGTTTTCATCCTGATATCTTTTGACAACATAGTGGTGGACACTGTGTTTCCTGTGCTTCAATACAGAGGGCATGAGACTGTTGTTCCGTCTAACACATTCTTCAGACCTCTCATCCATTGAAAAGATTTGTTCACGGATTGCCAGGAGACTCGTACTTGTCAGGTATCAGTCACTATTTGATGAGTTCTGACATAAAATTGTAGCAGCATGAAATGGTGTGACCATAACTATCATCCACTTCAGTTTGACTCGATAACAAAGTAGTTAGAACGATCGTTGCTGCCAAAGGTGGCAGCTATGTACAATAAATTTCACACTTTATACACCCTCAATACCCCTACAAATGTAATATAGTTTTCCTCCTACTATATCGTATAACTGCAAACAGCTCTGGCTCTGAGCACTATGGGACTCAACTGCTGTGGTCATCAGTCCCCTAGAACTTTAATTAAACCTAACTAACCTAAAGACATCACACACATCCATGCCCGAAGCGGGATTCAAACCTGCGACCGTAGCAGCAGCGCGGCTCCGGACTGGAGCGCCTAGAACCGCACGACCACGGCGACCAGCCAGCAAACAGCAATATTTCGTTATTTTCAATTCTTCTTATCGGTGCAATTTACCAGTAGTATACAGGTTGTTTTGCGATTCCCATTTAAGACTTCACACAGAAGTGGCGTGTTGTGACATGGACGCCTGTCAGCGGCGAAGCAGCGATGTGGCATAGGTGGGACATAAGAAATGCACACTGAAGGGGCGCTGCCCAATGGTTCAAATGGCTCTGAGCAATATGCGACTTAACTTCTCAGATCATCAGTCGCCTAGAACTTAGAACTAATTAAACCTGACTAACCTAAGGACATCACACTCCTCTATGCCCGAGGCAGGATTCGAACATGCGACCGTAGCGGTCGCTCGGCTCCAGACTGTAGCGTCTAGAACCGCACGGTTGAAAGATCGATGTGTTTGGAATGGATTCTTGCAGAGGGGGGTATGGGACATTCAGATAGTATAAGCAGAGGCCACAATATTGTATACCTGTTCCCTGCGACAGTCGTAAGTTGCCTTTCGTAGAAACACACGCGCGACGCTTCAGTGCCCAGTTATACAGTGCTTAAGAAATTCATACAGAATCTTACAACGACACGTCCGATTCCTATTTTCCAAAATGGAAAATGTTGATGAAGGTACGTAGAAACTTTTTATGTACTTGAATTTTCGAAAATGTTTGTTGTTATTTATGAAACGTTATGCTAAAGGTAGTCGTGATTATCATGTTGTCCACTTTCTTTAGAAATACATTTGTATCGATATAAAAATTTTTTAACACATTTTAAGGCTGGAATTGACAGGGACTTGTTTGTTGATCCATCTATTAATGACATTTTCGAGAATTAGCTGCTCAAAAGTTGCCCATTTTGAATAATAACGATTTTAGTGTTACCGTGCACGCTGTCGTGCTCATTACGCCCTGTGGCTATTGGCGATGTTCTCCCCTCAACTTTCTATACCTGAGGCTTGGAAGGGACGAGGTATGGAGGGTTTTTCTATATGTTTTCTATCTCTTTCTAAAGTATTTTTGGAAATAAGTACGGTATATTATTGCAACGGTGTAGCAATGCGAATAAAGATTATTAAATAAAATTCCAACTGTAATGACCATTTTTATAGAAATATCGAAATATGTTTACAAATATTATTTCGAGCATTGTTCATGGACAATAAACTTTCCGAGGACGCTCAAGAAGCGAGGGAAAAGGACATTCGTCGGTAGCGCGAAAATTTTTCTCGAAAATGTACGGGAGAGGAGACAATGTCTGACGTTTTTCGTCGGCTTCTTGCAGCCTCGGACCCACTGATAACTAATTTTCAAAAATGAGAAATGAAAAATAGTGGGCCATTACCTTCTGATATACTAGAACTTCTACTGGAAACACCAGAAGATTATTCACAAATAGTAGCTTACCCTCAGCGGAAATCGAAACATGTACGACGGATCCATCTGACCCAGATTATGATTTTTAATTAATCCAATGTACTGTATGGAGTTATGTACGTAACATAAAATAGAAATTTAGATATTCTACAAAATTGTTTTTTCATTTTGGAATTTCAAATGTCATGAATCTAATATCAAATTCGTAATCAGCGACTCGAAAACCGAATCGCGCAAATTTTCGGACCGATGAGTGATAAATTTTCCAAAATGTCCGCCATTTTGAATTTCATAATTTTGATATCAAATTCGTAATCAGCGACCTCGAACACCTATTGGTGCAAATTTTCGGACCGATAACGTGACTGTTTTTCCAAAATGTCCGCCATTTTTGTCTGCCATTTTGAGTTTCATAATTTTGATATCAAATTCGTAATCAGTGACCCCAAAAATCTAAAATTGGAAATTTTGGAATTATTATTCTTACTTTTCGACTTTTGGCCAGGGATTAGGCCGTTCTGAACCACTGTACGGTGGCGAGGTATTGATGTGGAGTGGTGGGATATAAGCAATGCACACCGTAATGGCGCTGTCAAAGATCCAATTCACACAGAAGTGTAATGGCATGGACACCTGACAGCGGCGAGGCAGCGCTTGAGTTGGGTGGGTCGTGAACAATTCACACTGAAGTGGCACTGTCAGAGGCCTAATTCACACAGAAGTGGCATAAAATGGACTCCTGGTGGCAGCGAGGCAAGGATGTAGCATGGGTGGGATGCAAGCAATGCACGCGGAAGTGGCACTATCAAAGGCCGAATTCAAACAGAAATGGCATGGTGTAGACACCCCTTGGCCGTGAGCCAGAGGCGTGTCGTGTGGACGGGATGCAAGGAATTCACGCTGCCACGCTGAAGTGGCGCTGTCAGAGCAATGTGGGACGGTCGTGCTGCAAATCGATCGGAATATGCCATCTTCATCAGACAAAGATATTGATGAGCCAGATCTTTTGTAACTTGTTAATGTTGAGCAGCCAAGAAGGTAGTGAGTACGTTCGTTATGGATGAAAAAAGGAAGAAATATGGCACATTCGACATAATGAAAGAACTGAACATGCTTCGCGATCGTTTCCAGCATTTTGATGGTATCTGTCAGAATTGTTTCTGTATTGTAGTAGACACACGGAAGGACAGCATTCGGAGAAAAGCGACGAATCTAATGTTTTGTTCATAACACCTATTTTTCATATAATTTTCTTTTGAATGTACACCAAAATATTGCTGATTTTTTGAGAGATGTTCATAATATTATGATGCTTCAACAAAATCTAATCACCTGTTTATATTTCACTGCTGAAGAGAAAAAACTCCTCATCGCTGGACATATTTTCCCACGGTGAGACAGAATGGTTCAAATGGCTCTGAGCACTATGGGACTTAACTTCTGAGGTCATCAGTCCCCTAGAACTTATAACTACTTAAACCTAACTAACCTAAGGACATCACACACATCCATGCCCGAGGCAGGATTCGAACCTGCGACCGTATCAGCAGCGTGGTTCCGGACCGAAGCGCCTAGAACCGCTCGGCCACAATGGCCGGCTACTGGGAAAAGAAACCTGCCGCTAGATAACATTACAATTTTGTCTATCTTGTAAGATTCATTTCCGTCAGCAAAAAGTGCCAAGAAGAAAGCCTTATTTGACAAGTGACAGTATATGCCAGCTGAAAAACGGGTTTTCTGTGAGTACCAAGCGAACGGCGGATTTGCACGTATGTCTTGCAAAAGCCATTGACTGAGGACAGAAAATGTAATGCTGACTGCTCATGTTTAATATATTTGCAACAGGAATACTGTTAATTTTTTCTATGTATTCTGTTGCTGCTTGTGCAGATTTGTACTGCAGTAAACATTATGTGGTCCGACCTGTGTTGTCGTTCTTTCCAAAAATGTTATTAAATTTTGTGCTGCTTGTGCAGATTTGTACTGACAATTTTTATAGACTGACGATGTAATTTATACTCCGATATGATAACAATGTATAATTCACCGTTTTATCACCTGACGATAATGATTTTATATTTCGCCTAACGTAAGCTTTCTATTCCTGCCATAAGTAACACAAAAACATACACAGTTTTTCAATGGAACAGCACTGTAACTACACAGATACAACGTTGTTCGTCCAAGAAAATAAAAAGGCGCTATTTTTTTCAAAGATGCTATAAGCAATTGCTTAGTAACAGTTAAAATATGCAGAATGACGTTTTACCTCATATGCACTGTCTACATCAAGAAAACAGAAAAAGGTAAACAAAAAGCAGTTTTTTTTGTTCTCCTGTAAAATCTGCTTTTTGTTAGTTACAACGCTGTTCAGGTGAACCATTCTGTTCTGCACCACCCTGTACAATATTATTAATAATGAGATTTATTGTGGGTGTTGTGTGATGTCCTTAGGTTAGTTAGGTTTAAGTAGTTCTAAGTTCTAGGGGACTGATGACCATAGATGTTAAGTCCCATAGTGCTCAGAGCCAATTTGAGATTTATTGGCTAACCTGTTACGTTTAGTTCTCTAGCGATATTCTCCCGTGCCTTTGTCTTGTATGCTGCGATTGCAATAGTCTGCACATTTATGATCGTATGATTGAGAATACTTTTCTATTATTTCATAAAGCTTTACATCGAACACTAAATAATTTCGCATTTTGACATTGAAATTAATGAAAACAGCAGACGTCACTTCTGTACGACACTGTGTGAACTGCTTCATTTGAGCCGGCCGGTGTGGCTGAGAGCTGGCACGGTAGCTCAGCGTTTTCGGTCAGAGAGCCGGTTGGCCTCTGTAATAAAAAAACTGAGTGGAAGGATCAACCACCGAACTTGAACAGGATGTCTTGCGACGTCCGCAACGACCAAACACAACGATCAATAACGAACAAAATGAAAAAAAAAAGCGGTTCTAGGCGCTTCAGTCTGGAACCGCGCGATCGCTACGGTCGCAGGTTCGAATCCTGCCTCGGGCATGGATGTGTGTGATGTCCTTAGGTTAGTTAGGTTTAATTAGTTCTAAGTTCTAGGGGACTGATGACCTCAGAAGTTAAGTCCCATAGTGCTCAGAGCCATTTGAACCAATTTTTGCTTCATTTGCCAACTAGGAAATGGCTTGAAACAGCGCCACGTCCGCAGCAGTCGTTCGAGCCACACCACTTCTGTGTGAACTGGGCCTAAGATCCTTTGTGACGTTCAGTATGGCCTCCCTAAAACCATCGATTTCATATTCGTGGGATCTCGACCAATATCACGGATTGATAAAATGCAGTATCGTTAGATCACGATTATGGCAGAGTCGAATTCCTACAAATACTGAAACACGTTTTCCAGTCGTGGGTGAGGCATCAAACGAGCTTTTCACAAACAAACAACTTTAAAATACTAATTCTGGAAGAGAAACCCGCTGTGTAATGCAGAATGGAGATGGCGTTCCTCGTAACCTCTCTTGCAGATAGGCTGAAATGCTAATCACCTGCATGTCCAAGCATGTAATACACTTCAGGCAAATTTGAAGTTTGTTCCGAGGCACTGTCATGTGTTCAAGTTTTAAGTGCCAGGCAATGTATCACACAAACGGACCATGAAGACAAGCAGAGTAACTACTGTGCACACAGAGACATTTGAACAATCGTTCTTCCCGCACTTTATTTGGAGAGCCGGCCGGTGCGGCCGAGCGGTTCTAGGCGCTTCAGTCTGGAACCGCGCGACCGCTACGGTCGCAGGTTCGAATCCTGCCTCGGGTGTGGATGTGTGTGATGTCCTTAGGTTAAAGTAGTTCTAAGTTCTCGGAGACTGATGACATCAGATGTTAAGTCCCATAGTGCTTAGAGCCAACTGAACAATTTATTTGGAGATGAACCGAGACAAAGTCGTAATATGTGATACTTCAGGAAGAACCTTCTGCCGTGCACTTCAGAGTGGTTTCCGCTGTACTGATGTTGATTATTCTGTAAAACAACCAGGAATGAACGAGATACAATTCTGCGTACAAGCAAATCGAAATTTAGTTTCCTGGTCAGCGTCTTTCTGTGGCGAACGATTTTGCATAGGCAGCTGTTGCAGCGCTGGACATGCTCTGCAGCGAAGGCGCCCGAGAAACGACCAATGCACAGCCTTCGTGCGTGACGCCAGGCTGACGTCATTATGCAGCGCGCATGCGCAGTAATCGCCAGCGCTGCGCGTAGACTGTAGGTGGTCGGTGGTGGGAAGGAGGAGAACTGAGCCAACACCGACTGAGCTGGAGGAGTAAAAACAAGAAAAAAACAAGGGCAGCGCTAGCGAAAGACAGCCGGCTGCACTCCCGACTGGCCGCCGTGGCACGTCGGAACCGTGTGGTGTAATATCTTTGCTTCCAGCGGCCAAGCGTAGCCAGGCAGTGCAACGTCTGATGTAAACAAGGAACTTCTGACGCCGCAGCTTCGTGACCTCCCCAGCCAGGCGTTGCTGCAGCTTGGGGTAAGTACGAACATGCAGGACTTACATCATTTGTAGAACCAACCACATACCCTTGTTAAATATTTGGTGTTTGTGTTTGCCATGGACTCCGCTACATAATGTTTTGTCTTTATCAAAGGTTACATTGTTGTTGAGGACCAGCATAGTAAAAAGAGTGCTGATTTCAGATGGGAAACCCTCGTAACGTACTGTCTTCCTTCACTGTTTCATATTTCGATGTGTATTCTTTGTCTTAGGAGTAAAACAATTGAGCTGCAAAGACGCTTAGGTTGTAAATTTTCTAAATAACTGACGAAGATGTTGCTGGCTATGCATGTGTGGCTTCTTACTGTTACAGAGTACGTGCTACGGTTGAGAAACTTTCCTTGTGGTTCCAAATAAGATCATAACTCAGAGCATCACATTGTGTACTATCTTGCAAAACGTCAGCCTGTTTTGCATTTTGTAGGTAATCAAGAAAAATGTTCAATCTTTCAGTAATTACTGCGCTTCGCTGGCAATATTTTTATTGTGCTACACTGATGCACTTACAAGCAAAAAGATACATTCCGCTTAGCTCGTCCACATATGGTTGTTATGTGGAGGAACATACATGTAGTGGTATCGACCTTGTAATAGATGATGTAGTATTGTTTTCACAACAATAGTCACCTCTTATAGCTTTGTAAGTTCAGTTGCCATTTTACAGTGCACGACAGCATAGATACACTAGCAACGTAACGTATTTTTTAGTTTTGCGTTGGCTTGAAGAGGTTCTTCTTTTGCTTCGCTGATGCTGTGTCAACACTGAAAGCGTTACAGGAAGTATTTCATACATTATGTTTCACCAGAATTATATATTTCAGGATAAGAGAACTGTATATTCAGCCATTTGAGAAATATTCAGACTTAGTTAAAATGTAAATTCGGTTAAGTATTTTTGTACATAACAACTAAGTTTTAAGAACCAACCCAGCAGTTACCTAGACGATCGAGGAAAAACGCCTAAATCTTACACAGGAGCGCCAGCATCGGCAAGTATTGGAAGCGAATTTCACAACTCCTATGGAAAGAATGTGTCAACATATTCTTGCGAATGTTTAAGGAATGACCTTTCACTTACCTACCTTTTCACGGGAGAAGATATGATGATACTCTGTCATTTATGAAACATTTAGTCTGCGTCGAAATGTAAATTTAATTACGTATTCTTGTAAATAGCAAGTAAATGGAGAATCAACCCTCTCCAGCATCAGGAAGAGTTAATATCATAATTCCTCTGGAATAAGAAGCAGCTATGTAGATAAGCGAACATCGGTCTTTTGTTCTTTTCACACATTGCTCCATTTTTCTCAAAGTGCGCCATTCTACTCAGTCACGCTAAAAAAGACACGGTTGTTTTCAGTATGTAGCAGATCTGTTCACGTCACACTCATAATCTTAACACTGTTGTTCGAGACGGCAATGACTTCCAGAGGCTTAAGATTCAGAAGATACGGTGCAGATCCTCCACAAAACGCGACTTTGGTTCCATTCAGTACGGCATTGGCGGTATCGATGAGTCACTAGCATCGACGTAGACAGCACCAAATATTTGAGCATATCATTGATGATTGGATGTCTCAGGCTCTGTAAAACCATTCTACCAGACCTTTCCTATTAGATTGTGGTGTTGGAATTATCAGATCCTGTACGGAACGTCACACACACAGGAGAGCAATTAACACGTTCTCTGTTTGTCTTTGTTAAAAGCTTCTCAAATAGATTTGAGACGATCTTGCAATACAAGATTTGCACAAGTGCCGATATTATTTGGGCATTGGACAATGTGTAGCTTGTGGAAGACGCTTCTAAGATTCCTGCACATCACGTGTAGGGACGACGGCGCCGGTGTTGCTGCGCTGCCGTCGCGCTAGGGCTCGTGCTTCATTATTTTTAGTTTGGCGGCTGAAGTCAGCGACCCCGCCGGGGCCCGAACCCACAGCCTTGAGCAGGGCAGACCTCGCCAGCCAGCTGCCCGCCCTGCGCACCCAGGCTCGCGTCAGCAATTCAGCTTGGGTCCTGTGCTCCGTAACTTGTTATTCATCTATTTCCTTTTCTCCACGACTGGAAAATGAAAATTTCGTGTAGTACATAGTTTGTTTTTCTTTTAAAATAAGTCGTAAGGTCAGTATTGCTTCACGAGTTCCAACATTTCTACGGAATGTTGAGTGGAATACTCTCTTTCAAATTCTAAAGGTGGCAGGGGTAAAAAGGCTATTTAAAATTTGTACAGAAGCCAGATGGCAGTTATAAGAGTCGAGGGGCACGAAAGGGAAGCAGTGGTTGGGATGGGAGTTAGACAGGGTTGTAGCCTCTTCCCCTAGTTATTCAATCTGTATATTGAGCAAGCAGTAAAGGAAACAAAAGAAAAGTTCGGAGTAGGTATTAAAATCCATGCACAAGAAATAAAAACTTTGAGGTTCGCCGATGACATTGTAATTCTGTCGGAGACGGCAAAGGACTTGGAAGAGCAGTTGAACGGAATGGACAGTGTCTTGAAAGGATGATATAAGATGAACATCAACAAAAGCAAAACGAGGATAATGGAATGTAGTGGAATTAAGTCGGGTGATGCTGAGGGAATTAGATTAGGAAATGAGACACTTAAAGTAGTAAAGGAGTTTTGCTATTTGGGGAGCAAAATAACTGATGAGGGTCGAAGTAGAGAAGATATAAAATGTAGACTGGCAATGGCAAGGAAAGCGTTTCTGAAGAAGAGAAATTTGTTAACATCGAGCATAGATTTAAGTGCCAGGAGGTCGTTTCTGAAATATTTGTATGGAGTGTAGCCATGTATGGAAGTGAAACGTGGACGATTAATAGTTTAGACAAGAAGAGAATAGAAGCTTTCGAAATATGGCGCAACAGAAGAATGCTGAAGATTAGATGAGTAGATCACATAACTAATGAGGAGGTATTGAATAGAATTAGAGAGAAGAGAAATTTGTGGCACAACTTGACAAGAAGAAGGGACCGGTTGGTAGGACATGTTCTGAGGCATCAAGGGATCACAAATTTAGCCTTGGAGGGCAGCGTGGAGGGTAAAAATCGTAGAGGGAGACCAAGAGATGAATGCACTAAGCAGATTCATAAGGATGCAGGTTGCAGTAAATTCAAATGGCTCTGAGCACTATGGGACTTAACATCTATGGTTATCAGTCCCTAGAACTTAGAACTACTTAAACCTAACTAACCTAAGGACATCACACACATCCACGCCCAGTCATCACGAGGCAGAGAAAATGCAGTAAGTACTGGCAGATGAAGAAGCTTACACAGCATAGAGTAGCATGGAGAGCTGCATCAAACCAGTCTCAGGACTGAAGACCACAACAACAACAATAGTTTGTTTTCGTTATGATTCGAACAACAAAAGTGTCGTGTGATAATAGGAGGAAGCATAAAGTTTGCTGATGATAGGGTCTTGCTAGGTGGAAATGAAATGACAATTAAAAATATGTTTAAAGAACTGAACACCAGCTGTGATTATTATGAAAGGAAGATGAATGTGAGGAAGACTAAAGCATTGATTTTTACAAGGCAACGAAAGAAGATGAAAATGAAAATCTGTGCTGGGTTGAAACAAGCTGATAACTTCAGGGGCTTAGGATGCATTAACTACCAGTAATATGACATGTAATCTAGAAATAAAACCAAGGCTAGCTGTAGCAAAATAAATGTTATACAGAAGGAGCAATACTTTGTGGTACCAGTAAATAATCTATTATTATTACTTTAATGTTCTGGCACTTGGGTCATCGTAATTCGTCTTCTTGCTTCCCAATATTTATTTATTTAACCGGATCAGATTAGGGCCATCAGGCCCTCTCTTACATCGGACCAGTGTTCCACACATGCAGCATTTCACACATCAGAGTTACATCATGACAATAGTTTAAATAAGAAAATTAGATTACTCTAGTGACAATATGAATCAAGAGTAATGACTAAGATCTAATAAAATAAATGCTGGCAGTATTTTTACAACATATGCTATACATACAAATTATGATAAAAGCAATAACAATAACAGTAAAAAAAAACAAATCAAATAATAATGCTAAACATAATGATTCGTGGTCGAACCAATCTCGAGACACAGAACACGTTCTGGGGACGACAAGATGGAGATCTTTTTCAGTTTGGCGGCCAAGCAGGAAGAGATTAGTGAAGTGTTTTGCATGGAGTGTTGCCCTGTATGGTGCCGAAACATGAACACTGCACCAGAGACAGGAGAAACGCTTAGAGATTAAGGAGATACGGATCTGGGGAAGAATGGAGGGTGTAAATGGACAGGTAAAACATATCAGGTTGTATTACAAAGCGTGGACGAAAAAAGAAGTAAGCTGGAAACAGTTAAGAGGAAGAAAAGGAACGGCTAGGGCAGTGGATTAGGAGAGACTGCATAATAAAGAATGCAGTAAAGGACTAGTGACTGGGAAGAGCGCTAGAGGAGGAAGAAGATACCAGTTAGTTGACAACGTTAGTTTATTTTAATACCTCACTCACAGCCACGAAAAGGATCGCAGAGAATCTGGAGGACTGTGGAATATTGAACTTGCAGTGATGGACTGATCTAATGGCTATAACACATCATCGTCATCGTCGGCGTCAAAATGACTCGAGCAAAACACTGTGTGGACAACACGCAATACCCGTGGAATATAAAGTGTTTTATATGCGTTCTGGAGGTGGATTCTAATTGGGATCCAGAAGCGTTCAGAAATGGTTCAAATGGCTCTGAGCACTATGGGACTTAACTTCTGAGGTCATCAGTCCCCTAGAACGTAGAACTACTTAAACCTAACTAACCTAAGGACATCACACAGATCCACGCCCGAGGCAGGATTCGAACCTGCGACCGTAGCGGTCGCGCGGTTCCAGACTGTAGCGCCTTGAACCGCTCGGCCACCCCGGCCGGCCTCCAGAAGTGTAACCCCGAAAGTTACAACATCCTGGTTGTATAGGATTTCAAGGAAATCCTCGTACCGCTGTTGAGGAACGAAATCCATTCACAAAAGAACAGCTGAGCTTTGAGTCCCAGCGGCAGCATCGCATGGGGACTTTAAAAAGAGATTCGAAAGTGAAAGGATTAGGATTGATGTTCGTGAACGGAATTGCCTGACAACAGCACGGAGCACCGAGTTGTTGCTTGCCGTTGTTTTGTGGCACGGCTTCTACGTGCCATGTCGCGCTCAAGAGTGTATTTTCTGATGAATGTGCGATATAGTGCATTTCGGACTAGAGGAACGTGGCTTCCTGATATAAGGAAACTCCCCATTACGTACAAGAGTTGGAAAGAAACCCTCCTCATGTTATGATATTGGCCGAGATGACATCGTGTGAGGCCTGTTGCAGCATCTCGATCGATGACGAGCAAATGCAACCAGTGTGCAGTGAGACAATGCGTGGGTAATCGTCTCTGAACTCAACAGTGAGTACCACGGTGGCTTGCTTTTGAGTGTGCGCTAGCACGGGACTCGCTAGTAAGGATTCTGCATTTGTCCATAATGGGTGAGGTCGGAGTTGTAAAAATAAAAGTTAAATATCGACCCAGCCACCTTTCTACAAGGTAAAACGACCAGAATTTACGCGTTTCGAAGGCCAAGCTTCATCTTTAGAATCACAGTACAAGAACCGTCTAAGGGCGTCCAATTTAAAACTAAAACAAAAGCAATACAAATAATAAAATAACATGCCTACTATCTTAAAATATGCATCCATATCGCTGTCAACTGGTAAAATAGATTAAAATTGAATGGCGTATGTTGTCCGTAAGTACTGGCAGCGTCACAATAACAACCTTATGCGTCCACACTTCATATACCTTCCTGAAAGCTATATCCTGCAGACAATCACAGAAGTAACGTGGGTGAGGTCTTCATGAATGTAAACATGAAATCAAAGAGGTACGAATATATAAAGATGATGTATAAGTATCAAATCCCGTCATGGGCAGAAAACTAGCAGTATACGGTAAAGTCGCTAAATATGTTCCGATATTAAGCTTTTTCAGAAACCTTGCAGAGAGTTTTTGAAATTTGCAATTATTTGGCGACTTTATAGTATACAGCCAGCCTTCTGTTCATGGTGGTATTTAAGTTTCCGAGCTACCCTACAAGATTAAACGTCATCTTTGTTTCTCCAGTGTGTCTTTGATTTCATGTTTACATTCACGAACAGCACACACTTGCGTTACTTCTGTGTTTGTCTGTGGGATGTACATTTGATGGATGTACATCTTAAGAATATCCGGCTGCAAGGGAGGAAGTCACCTTATTCTGTTATTTTTATTGCTCTTGTTTATGTTTTATATTGGTCGCTCTTACACGTTTATCGGTCAGTAATTCTGAAGATGAAGGCTCGACCTTCGAAACGCGTAAATTGCAGTGCTTTTTACGCTGTAAATAGGCGGTTGAACCGACATTTTTACATTGTTAGTGAGGAGTCTTCGCGAGTGGTCGGTCGCGAATGCCCGGTCGCAAAAAGGCAAATGGTATACCGAATTTTACTGTCTCTGTCGAAAGAATTTTGAAAATTAATTCATACATAGGAAATTTCGTTTGAAACGTTCATGGAAGTTGATGTTTTATTCAGATCTCGTGACATGATTTTATGAGTTTGATTCAATAATACCTTTCGACAAAGGATATAATAAATAAGTAGTTGTTTCTCAACCCATTGTGGTTAATGAACTTCCACCTGACCATTAAATCCTGCTAATGATGCAACAATTCATCGACGACAAAAGCAAGGATGATTATCAATTAAGTAAGGCAGTGCGGCGGGACGCTTTCGATCACTGTGCCAGTGTTTGTAGTATATTTTCTTGAAGGACACGTGAATGGATATTCTTATTTGGTTTGTTGCAACCGTGGTTCTCCAGCACACTCCACTTTTCAGTTACGTGAATTTCTTGATGAACAGTTTCGAGGCCGACTTATTAGGCGAGGCTATCTAGCAGCTTTGAATTGGCCATCAGGAAGACCGGACATTACCACGGAAGGCTACTCACTATGGGGAATGATCAAGTCACATGTTACTCAACGGCAGTACAAGACTAGTGAAGAATTGTGCATAAGTGTTATTAATTATTCATGAATTCTCATTAACTCGTAGTAAGAAGTCTTCATTACATTCTCCTAGAACAGCACGCTTTAGAGACTTCCAACCATTCCATTTCTGTCTTTCCCACTGTCCAAGTTTTCTACTTACACAGGGCTATGTTTTATTCATGGCTTACTGTGACTCTTTTTCTGGTTTCTAGATTTATAATTTTGGACGTTAGTAGCTGTTTCTCTTTATAGAACTCTCATTTACGTTGTGCAATGCTTGTTATTTTGTGTTCTTCTTTTTATCTATTCTACTTCCTAGGTAGCAAAATTCGTCCAACTTTTCAAGACTCTCTGGCTGAAGTTTGTTTAAGTGGGTAACACCCTTTGGACGCAAGAAAAATGGGTGACATTCGTGATTTTTTTCAATTAAAATAAAAAGTAATGCTAAATCTGATAGTATACTTTTACTCCTTACAGTTTCGTCCTTAAGAAATCATTTTTGTGTCCACATTAGACATTGCCCGTAACTGCTGCACCGGGTTGAAGGACCTCTTGCAGTTGGAACACTGGTCATCGGCGGGAATTCCCGAACTCCCCCCCCCCCCCCCCCCCCCCCCACATTGGGCTGGCAACAAAATAATTTTGAAATAAATCCTTTTCAATATATTTTCTATAAACTTATGTACGCTAACTGAAAAATATGAAATTCTAAGAAAATGATGACTTGCTAAAACAAATGTCATTTTCTTCGCCCATATAATCGAGACAAAAGCGTGCGCCGAAAATGGACTTTTGAAGATATCGCAAAACAGCTACGTATGCTGATAAAGCATTCAATTTATAATGCCGGCATGAAATTCCGATCAAAATCGAGTGTACCTTTCTCTTGTTATGTTTCCCTCCAATTTGAAAAATATTATTTCGAGTTTTGGTTTACATAGTTAAACATACCTCAGATCAGCGATCACTTGACCGGACAGCATCCTTCTCTGTGAAGGGTTTCCGGAGACACTTCTTCACAAATCGCCTTCTAACTCGATTACGGAATTTCTGGCGAACCTGCGATGAATAAACTTGATATCACAGAGAAAATTTTAAGAAAAAGATTGACTTTTTGGAAATTTAAACAAGGACAAACCTCCTTAACCATTTAGTATGTTCACCTGATGGGCACAATATTTACATTTGCTTTCTTAACCATCTGCGAGTACTAGCCCCATTTCATTAAACAGCCGATTGACCGGCTGAGTTGGTGTACGCTTTTGAGAATTACTGCATTGTTGTCAGCTAACGGTATAATGCATTGCTGTACGCTTTTGACGATTATTGCTTTGTCGTCAGCGAACTATGTAATGCTGATTTTACATCGTTGGCAAACCACTGCCACACAGAGATGGTCGGTCACTTCCACTGTATCTCAGCGTACAAAATGTCCGTGGTGACTGTAAATGATCCTGCCGTACGCCTTTCTGATTTTGACATTTTGTGTGTCCGACCAGCCTGGCCACTCCTCGTGCTTGGTATAAAGAGACAGAAGGCCGTAGACTCAGTGGCTCCAAGCGACATGCTGTAATGGGCATGAAAACACACTTTGTTTATCTTGGTAATCAAATTTCTAATGTAACAAGTTTGTCATTATTTCCTGTTGTGACAGGTGCCCCGACAGTTACAAAACCTTGTACACATGTTAAGCCTGCGTTTGGAGTTGTGCGTGACCGGAAAGGCATGGCCTTCACATTGTATTTCGGCGAGTATGACGGCGACCTCGGGAGAGGACCCATTCTTCGAATGTTGTGGAGAGGCTCAGTGGTGTTTCTCTTGGTCTCCTGTTATGGGGAGACGGTAGTGACTGAGGAAACTGACGACGCAACAATACGTCACAGACATCCTGCGTTCTCATGTGTTATCCCTCATGGGAGAGTATCGTGGCGCCATACTTCAACAAGACTATGCTGCTCCATACATGGCAAGTGTCCTTACGAACTGTCTGCTTGATGTTGAGGTACTTCCGTGGCCATCAAGATCTCCAGATCTGTTTCCCATACAACATTTGTACTACTAGCCCCAGTATCCAGGGGGATTAAAGCATCTTGTGAAAGAAACTGTATCTGTTGGCAAAAAACTTGTAAAGATTCTGTAATAGTTGCACACTACAAAAGCGGCTCAAAATTACTACGTAAGATTATTAAAAATCAAGGAATACCCTCATAATGTCGGAAATCAGTAATACTGAGAACAGACAAGGCGATGTAGAATACAGTGAAAAGAGAGACAGGACAGCGGCTATAGCACAGGATAATATCACTACTGAACTGAATGGAAAGGCTATAAATGATGAGTTACATAAGGCCATTACGTGCTACTGGGTATTAGAGGTACTGGAGTGTACAGCAATCTGGACCACCACCTCTGAAGAGCTCGCTATATGGTGGTACAACATGCAATGTGTGGTTTTCATGAGCAATAAAAAGGACGGAAATGATCTTTATGTTAATCTCTATTCCAATTTTCCTAACAGGTTCCGGAACTCTCGGAACCGAGGTCATGTAAAACTTTTTTTGATGTGTGTATATCGCAAGGATAGCCCCGACGCCAATGTTCCCAGCTTATTTACTGCCGTGCCTAGGGAAATTATAAAAGAATCGAAAAGTGTATTAATCTGGGGAAAGGTAGGCTCAAAGGTGGGTCAAACATGATAATCGGCTGCTGTTGTAGGCACCTGCCTCAGGAGGTGTACTGGCAGAGCGCTTCAGAGAAAACTTAGGAGAATGTCGCGAGCAAGTTTCCCGGTCATGCCATTTAATGACATCGGGTCTGTCAGACCCTTCTGTCGACGATATTGTGTCAATGCAGCACTGAAATTGCTGCCATTCACATGAAACAGGTTCACTAACAGCGGAGATTTCAGTTTTGAAGCTATAGAATTAGAGAGCCAGGCGACTGAAACTGGGATTCGTGTGAGGTTGTTGTGAATGTCTTATTTGGAAATTGATACGACCAGATTATTGATTCTTGATGAAATGTCTTAGACCTCCCGGTAACTAACAGTCTAAAGCTTAAATAAACAGCTAATCCACAATACAGCACAGATAGTCTCTGTACTAGACGAAAATTTCTTCATTTCAAAGCAGCATTTGAAGTTAGAAAAATGGTAAAAGCAGCACCGACTCTGGAGGCAGGGATGGCAAAGGAACTATCTGCTCATGGCGTGTTGCAATAGCAACGGAAGATTTGTGAACAAATGCGCTATTCCGGTGCATTTTGTGGTTGCTTCTGCTCCAATTCATGAGGTAAACAGTCCGTTAACTTTCCGTAATAACAGCGGAGCAGTATTACGCCATTTTCCAAATAATTAATCAGTCATGATGAAGAGCATGACTTCTAAAGCACAATAGCCACCAATTTTCCCATCCAGCAATGTGATTTTCGCTAGTTTCAGTACATTGTCACCTTCTTCACTCCTTTGTTTCAACCAAATTTGCCTTCAGGTTGTAATAACGGAACTACCCTTCATCTAGTCACATAACAATAATATAAATTTATCGGATTATGATTCAACTGTTTTGTATGTAGTGCGTTTATCATAGTAACAAAACAAGTCAGTGCACAAAATATTCGTAGTTATTTCGTATGCAGAACTTCATCCACCATATTACGCCCGAACAGTATGAGATTCTTCTCATTTGAAAAGTTTGATGAATTTTAATGCGATTGGTCTGTTACGACTCCTTCGACTGTTTATTCAGGAAAAACCTGTGTGGTGTCCAGGACGTAATAAATATGCTGCGCTCGTACAACACTATTTTGTAGACTGATCAGTTCAACGTCACCTATTCTTGTTGCTGTTTGATATTAGGCAGAACAAAAACTGAGTACGGTTACGATTGGGTAATGGCAACCAAAAGCAAATCAACGGAAGAAATGCTAGCATACGACCTGAATGTTCTAGTGTTTTGAATATCCTCGTGAAACATTAAAGTAATAGGACACCTATTAGAGGACATTAACATTGAATGGCTTGAAATCTGCTGCGGACACACTGCATGTGTGTAGAGGAATGGCAGCCCATTCTTTTCAAGTAGCCGAAACCAGACACCAGTCCATTTCACGAGCGTTATTGTACACAGTCCATTTCCTCAGAGAGGCTGCTTTATGGCAAGGACCATTGTCTGCTGGTACAGCCATCGACTACGAACTGTTCCTCTACTGTACGCAACACGCAGTGCTGTAAAATGTGATCATAACCTTTTACATCTACATCTACATCCATACTCCGCAAGCCACCTGGCGACGTGTGACAGAGGGTACCTTTTGCACCACTGCCACTGCCCCCTTTTCCTGTTCCAGTCGCGAATGGTTCGCGGGAAGAACGGTAATCGGTAAGCCTCCGTGTGAGTTCGAATCTCTCTATCTTCATGGTGTTTTAGCGAGATATACCGGTTGATCACAAAGTCAGTATAAACTTAAAAACTTAATAAACCACAGAATAATGTAGATAGAGAGGTAAAAATTGACACACATGCTTGGAATGACATCGGGTTTTATTAGGGAAAAAAAACAAAGTTCACAAAATGTCCGACAGATGGCGCTGGACAGCAAAACGTCAGTGACTGCGCATGACAGTCGTGTATAAAAGGAGTTGTAATGAGAGAGAGAGAATCAGATGCGCCAGTAGTCGCAGCATGTTGACGTTACCTGAAAAGGCGCTTTTAGTGAAGCTGTATTATCAGAATGGAGAATGTGCTAGTTCAGCGTTACGATCCTATCGCCATAGGAAGGGGATTCGAACGGATAATGGTCCGTTGACAAATGAAGCTGTGGCGGGAATGATTTCGAACTTCGAAGCCACGGGTTGTTTAGACGATAGACCCCGAAGTGGCCGACCGAGCACAAGGCGTAATGCTGCTGAGACAGTTCAGGAAGAAATGGAGACTGTAGCGGGTTCGCCTATGCGCGAGGAAGCCAGCGCTCGTGCAATCACACGTCGCACCGGCATTCCATACACTACTGTTTGGCTGGCACTGAGGCTTACCCTCCGATGCTATCCGTACAAAATCCATCGGCATCATGAACTGTTACGCATTTTCGGTGTGGGCGTTTCAAAAGATGGCGGAAGATGACGATTGGTTGAGTAACGTGTTGTGGACCAACGAAGCTCATTTCACGCATCGAGGGTCTGTCAACGCCCACAACTGCAGAATTTGGGCTACCGAAAATCCTAGAACTGTCGTGGAAACTCCATTGCACGACGAGAAAGTCACAGTATGGGATGGATTTACCACATCTACCGTTATCGGGCCCTTTTTCTTCGAGGAAATGCGTGATTCTAGTTTTGTAACTGCTACCGTGACGGGTGAGAGGTACGCCGATATGTTACAGAATCGCATTATCCCCAGCCTGGCTGATAAACACCTGCTGGAACGTACGATGTTTATGCAGGATGGCGCTCCACCCCATGTTGCTAGACGCGTGAAAGATCTCTTGCGCGCGTCGTTTGGTGATGATCGTGTGCTCAGCCGCCACTTTCGTCATGCTTGGCCTCCGAGGTCCCCAGACCACAGTCCGTGCGATTATTGGCTTTGGGGTTACCTGAAGTCATAAGTGTATCGTGATCGACCGACATCTCTAGGGATGCTGAAAGACAACATCCGACGCCAATGTCTCACCATAACTCCGGACATGATTTATTGTGCTGTTCACAACATTATTCCTCGACTACAGCTATTGTTGAGGAATGATGGTGGACATATTGAGCATTTACTGTAAAGAACATCATCTTTGCTTTGTCTTACTTTGTTATGCTAATTATTGCTATTCTGATCAGTTGAAGCGCCATCTGTCGGACATTTTTTGAACTTTTGTGTTTTTTGGTTCTAATAAAACCCCATGTCGTTCCAAGCATGTGTGTCAATTTGTACCTCTCTGTCTACAGTATTCCGTGATTTATTCAGTTTTCAAATTTATACTGACTTTTTTGATCACACGGTACGTTGGAGGGAGCAATACGCTGTAACGAAAGCCATGGGATAGCGATGTGCACATACACAGGTGGCGGTAGTACCACGTACACAAGGTGTAGAAGGGCAGCGTGTTGGCGGAGCTGGCTGTCTTTGTACTAAAATGGTTCAAATGGCACTGAGCACTATGGGACTTAACATCTGAGGTCATCAGTCACCTAGAACTTAGAACTACTTAAACGTAACTAACCTAAGGACATCACACACATCCATGGCCGAGGCAGAATTCGAACCTGCGACCGTAGCGGTCGCGCGGTTCCAGACTGAAGCGCCTTGAACCGCTCGGCCACACCGGCTGTGTCTTTGTACTCGTGTGATTCTTGTGAAAAGGTTTCCCATGTGATTACGGCCGCACGACCGGAATTATTAAATTTGGAAAGGGCATTCCATTTTAGAAGTCGTTATGGAAATCAATATTCTGAGATTGACAGTGTCAAGAGAGTGCCGAGAATACCAAATTTCAGGAACTATCTGCCATCAAGTACAATGCAGTGGCCGACGGCCTTCGCTTAACGACTGAGACCAGCGGTGTTTGCGTAGAGTTGTCGGTACTAACAGACAAACAACATTGCGCGAAATGACCGCGGAAATCAATGAGGGACGTACGACGAACGTATCCGTTAGGGCAGTGCGGCGAAATCTGGCGTTAATGGGCTATGGCACCACACGATCGACGCGAGTGCCTTTGCTAAAGGCACGACATCGCCTGCAGCGCCTTTATTTGGCTCGTGACCGTATTGGTTGGACGCTAAACGACCGGAAAACCGTGACCTGGTGAAATAAATTTGGATTTCAGCTGATAAGAAGTGATGGTAGAGTTCGAGTACGGTGCAGACCCCACCAAGCCATGGACACGAGCTGTAACAAGGCACTGTGCAAGACGGTGGTGGGTTCATAATGGTGTGAGCTGAATTTACGTGGAATAGATTGAGTCCTGTGGTCAAAATGGAACATTGACTGCAAATAGTTACGTTCGGCTACCTGGAGACCATTTGCAGCTATTCATGGACTTCACATTCCCAAACAAGGATGCGCCATGTCACCAGACCATAACTATTCCCGATTGGTGCGAAGAACATGCTGGAGCGAGCGAGTGATTTGGCCACCCAGATCACCCGACACGAATACCACCGAACATTTATGAAACATAATCGCCGGCCGGCGTGGCCGAGCGGTTCTAGGCGCTACAGTCTGGTACCGTGCGACCACTACGGTCGCAGCTTCGAATCCTGCCCCGGGCATGGATGTGTGTGATGTCTTTAGGTTAGTTAGGTTTAAGTAGTTCTAAGTTCTAGGGGACTGATGACCTCAGAAGTTATGTCCCATAGTGCTCAGAGCCATTTGAACCATTTGAAACATAATCGAGAGGTCAGACCGTGCACAAAATCCCGCACCAGCAACACTTTCGCAATTATGGAGGGCTATAAAGGCAGCGTGGCTCAGTATCTCTGCTGGGGATTTCCAACGACTTGTTGAGTCCACGCCACGTCGAGTTGCTGCACCACTCCGGGAAAAAGGAGGTCCGACCAGATATTACGAGGCATCCCATGACTTTTGTCACTTCAGTGTAAGTTGATTGACTCTTCCAGCAACATACGCTCTCGGAACTTCAGCAATAACGCCTCTCTTGCCGCATCTGACAATGGCCTTGGTTGATCATTACTGTGACGCTTTCGCGCTTACTAAATGAACCTATACGAAACGTGCTGTTCTTCTTTGGATCGTCTCTATTTCCATTATCAATCCTATCCGGTACAAATCCCACACTGGCGAAAAATAGTCAAATATTGGTCGCACGATGGTTTCGTAAGTTACCTCCTTTGTTGATGGATTAGCCTACATTCCCTGATGATTTTTCCAATGAATCTCCGTCTGGCATCTGTCTTTTCTGCGATTAGCTTTATGCGGGTTTTCCAGATTAAGTTGCTGCGTACACATATTTCCAAACATTTTATGGAAGTAACTGCTTCCAGTGATGGTTATGCAATCGTGTAATCATTCAGTAAAGGATATTTCGCTCTCTGTAATCGCAATACTTTACCTTTGCTTACGTTTATGGTCAACAACCGCTCTCTGCATCAAGCATCAATCCCTTGCACACCTTCTTGCATTTCACTGCAGTTTTCTAGCGTTGCGACTTCTCTGTATACAACAGCATCATCCACGAAAAGCCTCGTGGAACTTTTCATATTGTCTACTACTTCATTTATGTATATTGCGAAAAGTAATGGCCTATAACATTCCCCTGGGGTACCCCGCAGTCACTTTTATGTCTAAAGACTTCTCTTCACTGAGAATGACATGTTGTGTTCTGTTTGCTAGAAACTCTTCGATCCAATCACACAGTGGGTGTGACATTCCTTATGCTCGTATTTTCGTCTTCCGGCAGCAGTGCGGAACCATGTACAAAGCCTTATGAAAGTCAAGGAACACAGCATTTATCTGGGAGCTGGTGTCTACCGCATTCTGGGTCTCTAGATGACCAGAGAGAGCTGGATTTCACGCGATCGTTGTTGCTCGGACTCATATTGACTCCTACAGAGGAGGTTTTAGGTCTCCATACACGTCATAATACGTGAGTGTAAAACATCTTCCAAAGTTTTACAACTGTGCGGCTATAGTTTTGTGCGTCTGAAAACGAGAATGACCTGCGCTTTTTTCCAATCATCAGAAACACTTCACTTCCTCAGAGACCTAGCGTACGCTACTGCTAGAAAAACACAAGTTCTTCCGCGTACTCTATGTAAAATCGTAAGGATCGTATAGGATCTCGTCCAGTGACTTCAGTCGAACGATTCCAGTTGCTTTTCTATTCCATGGTCACTTATTTCGGTATCAGCCTTTTTGTCGTTCGTGCGACGATTTGAAGGAGGTACTATAGTGCGATCTTCCTGTGTCAAGCAGTTTTAAAAAAAGACGTTTAGTGTTTCGACCTTTTCTGTGTCGTTCTCTGTTTCAGTGCCATTATGGTCACAGAGTGTCTAGACAGATGGCTTCGATACGTTTAGTGATTTGACATAAGAATAAAACTTCTTGGGGTTTTCTGTCAAGACGGCAGACAGAATTTTGCTTTGGATTTCGCTGAACGCTTCACGCATGGCTCTTCTTACGCCGTTGTTTGTCTGTGAGGCAATGGCTAAGTTTAAATTTGCAGTGAAGCCTCTTTTTGCATTCGTAGAAGCTTTCGAACTTGGCTGTCGATCCACGGCGGATATTTTCCATTCCTCCCAACTTTGTTCAACACATACCTACCCAAAGCGTGTTGTACATTGCTCTTTGACTGCGTCCACTGATACTCAACATTCATAGTGCTGGAGATGAAATTTTCGTGTTGGCCGCTAAAGTCATCTGAAATCTATTTCTCGTTGCCTTTTCTAAGTAGAAACGCCTTCCTAACTTTTTTTACATTCCTATTCATACCCTTATTCAGTGAGGCACTAACGACCTCCTCCATGTCCGAACAACATCGCTTTGGTTCACTCCTAGACGCTTGGACAGACTTCCCTTGTTGAGAGCCCTTCCTGGCACAAAGTAACAATGCGGACGCGATGGAACCGCGGTATAGACCGTATAGGCATGGTTCAATTACAGTCTACACGAGCCGTGTACCTTCTTCCTGGTGGAATGACTGGAACTGATCGGCTGTCGGACCCCCTCCGTCTTAGGCGCTGCTCATGCATGGTTGGTTACATCTTTGGGCGGGTTTAGTGATCTCTCTGAACAGTCAAAGGAACTGTGTCTGTGATACAATATCCACAGTCAACGTCTATCTTCAGGAGTTCTGGGAACTGGGGTGATGCAAAACTTTTTTTGATGTGTGTGTATTGATGAGACAACATGCCGGGTGGTTGTAATTAAAGTGCAGCTACTCACGGAGGTCCAGTGTGGGCTGTAATTACTGTAAGGTAACGAAGCTTGGTAGATGTGCTAATGTATTAATTCGGAACCGATTTACGCTGTAAAAGAATTAGTTCCAGTGCTGGCCACCAGGTGCAAATTTGGCGCTGTTCACAGTTTGTATGTCGTTTGACAAGTCATAATGTGAGTGAATAGGACGGCTATCGAGGAAACAGACTGTGTGCTGTTAGTGAATCTGTTTGATGTGAACTGCAGCAGCTGCAGTGCTGCACGGACACAGTTTCGCCGACTGGAAGGTCTGAGGAGAGACCTGATGTCGTTAAATGGTTTAAGAGGATGATGATGAAATCCGAAAACACAGGTGACCTTAGCATGACACCTGCAAGAGGAAGGAGCCCTATCCCTGTGGAAATTATTGACAAGGTTGTTGCTGCTGCAACTGACCATGCTGCATGTGCCCCGGCTTGTGTTCGTGCTATGTCACGAGAATTGTCCGTCCCATGGTCAACAGTACGGAAAGGTACACTGTCTATTCTACTCTTGTACCGATACACGATCCAGAGGGTGCATCAACTGAAACGTCATGATCCGCAGCGCGATTCTGAAATTGCTCTTGCTCTGACACGGATCGAAGTTGATGACGTGGTTGGACAACGTTCTACGGAGGCAGATTTTACAATACGGGCTGCAGTGACTACACAGAAATGCCAAAATTGTGGTACTGTTAAACCGTGTGTTGTGCACGAAGCGTCCCATTGCGTTCGCCGTGTTTGACTGTGTGGAATGGCTTCAAGAGCATTTTTAACTCGGCACGTTATCGAGACCTCCTTGTACAGCATGTGGTTCCTGATTTGGAAGAGTGCAACTGTGTGGGAACCATTGTTTTCATCGAAGATGGGGCAAGCACCTCACATTGCTCGGCCAGTGAACTGCTTAATGCAGCCTTCCACGAACGTGTTGTCTCCAGAGGTTTTCCGGATGTATGGCTTGCAAGATCATCTTATAAAATCCACGTGATATTTGGATCTCGAGATATCTAGAAGAATGCGTTTATCAGAGACGCGTTCGGTCTCTACCTGTTCTGTAGGCAGTATACAGGAACATATTGTTCTGATTCCACCGGAACTGCTGGGAGCAACTGTAGATCACGTCGTTTTACGGCTACAGCATCTTGTCGACAACCCTGGTGCTCATACTGAACAAATTGAGTAAGTGGCCGTTGTTAACAATAAAATCAACATTATGCCGTTCTCAGTTGTCTGACCTTTTCTGCCCAAGTGCCGTTCCTAACCCGTTACATGAGCAGACATTTATATACGTCTTTCTTGCATACACAGCGCCGGATTTAATCTGGTTGCCAAAATTGGAACTAATTTCTTTTCAGCGTAAATCGGTTCCGTATTAAAGCACTAAAAATTTAGCAAGTTCCGCTTCCACACAATAATTACAGCCCACACTGGACCTCCGCGAGCAGATGTACTTGTAAGTACAACCACCCGGTATTAAAACTACTGCCCATCATTAGACTGAATGTTGCTTGGTGGCTTTGCGGGTGCGTAACGCGGTAAGGAAAGATGGATAGAGAATCATTCGAGCGACGATATGGGCCGTTAATGCGGTAATCCACTAACATAAGCGACTTTGACAAGGGGCAGATTGTTATAGTACGGCGTCTGGGAGAGGACATCTCAGAAGTGGCGGAGGTGTCGGCTTTTCGCGTGCTAGTGTCGTGAGCATCTATGGAAGGTGGTTGAAGGGCGGTGAAACTGCGAGTAGGCAACAGGGTGTTGGACATTCATGCCTCATTCACAGAATGTGGAGGTCGAAGATTTGCCCGCTCTGTAAGGCAAAATAGGACATGACCTGTGGCAAATCCGACGACAGAGTATAATTCTGGTGCAGGCACAAGTGTTTCGAAGCACGTTGTTCAGCACATTTTGTTCGACATGGAACTCCACAGCACCCGACCTGTACGTGTTGCCATGTTGACCCAACGACACTGCCAATTAACAACTACAGTGGGCACAGGATCACCGAGAATGGCTCATGGATGAATGGAAACGTGTCGCCTGATCAGATACCACGTTTCCTTTTACATCATGACGATGGCAATGTCCAGATACACCATCATCCAGGCGAACGGCTGCTCGAAAGTTGTTCCGCGCTACAGCCGTGGGTCGATGGGGACAGTATTTTTCTATGGGGACATTCACCTGGTCGTCCGTGGGACGTATGTCAGTAATGGAAGCCATCCTGACAACTATGAACTAGTCGGACGTTCCTGTGGACCACCTCCATCCCTTCATGCTTGACATCTTCCCCGACAGTGATAGCATCTTACAGCAGAATAACTGCCCGTATCATAAGGCCAGAGTCGTGCTACAGCGGTTTGAGGAGTATGATAGTGAACTCACGTTGATGTGTTGGCCACGGAATTCATTTACTCTGAACCCAGTGGAACACACCTGCATACTAACGGGCGCCATATCCGGCCCTGCAAACCTCCGGTCCGTAATTTACTTGATTTCTGTGTCCCGTACGTAGATATATGCTGCGTGCCACATACTTCACCTGCCGGCCGGTGTGGCCGTGCGGTTCTAGGCACTTCAGTCTGGAACCGCGTGACCGCTACGGTCGCAGGTTCGAATCCTGCCTCGGGCATGGATGTGTGTGACGTCCTTAGGTTAGTTAGGTTTAATTAGTTCTAAGTCCTAGGCGACTGATGACCTCAGAAAGTTAAGTCGCATAGTGCTCAGAGCCATTTGAACCATTTGGTGAGTCACCTAACGTTACCGCTGGATATATTTCATATTTCGTAAACCACATCAAATACTGATGAACCGATTCAACAGACCGAACGTGAGGAGAGGGGCTAGTGTAATTGTTTAATACAAACAATCCAAAAATGCACAGAAGTATGTCTTTTAACAAAAACCTACGTTTTTTTAAAAATCGAACCACGTTAGTTTTGTTAGCACATCTGAACATATAAACAAATACGTAATCAGTGCCGTTTGTTGCATTGTAAAATGTTAATTACATCCGGAGATATTGTAACCTAAAGTTGACGCTTGAAACCTCCGACGTTCAGTTGCGTGTTGTAACGAACACGGGCCACGGTCGGCGAGCAGCATCTGCAGGGACATGTTTACGATGACGACCGTGTTTACGGGTGTGGCTGTAGTGCACTGTTATGGTTTGGTCTAGCTGTCGCAGTGTCCGCATGTAGCGCTTGCTGCTATTGTTATTCTGCATTCGTCTCCGCACGCAGACCAACTGTAGCACACCGTGTTACCAGACGTCTGTGATAGTGTAGTGTTGTAGGAACTGTGACCATGGTGTATTCGAACTCTGAAAAGGCGGAGATGATACTCGTCTATGGCGAGTGTCGACGAAATGCAGCTGAAGCCTGCAGGGTGTATGCAGAACGGTACCCGGACAGAGAGCATCCAACGTGCCACACATTGCAAAACATCTACCGCCAACTGTATGCAACAGGTATGGTCGTAGCACGCAAACGGGTCTGTAACAGGCCCGTCACAGGAGAAGCGGGTGCAGTGGGTGTGTTAGCTGCTGTTGCCATGAACCCACACATGAGTACACGGGACATTGCGAGAGCCGGTGGACTGAGTCAAAGTAATGTCATGCGCATACTGCATCGTCACCGCTTTCACCCGTTTCATGTGTCGCTACATCAGCAATTACATGGTGATGACTTTAATCATCGAGTGAAATTCTGTCAATGGGCATTAACAGAGAATGCGTTGCAGTTCTACCCGTTTACCGGTGAAGCGGGTTTCACAAACCACGGGGCAGTGAATCTACGGAACATGCATTACTGGTCCGTGGACAATCCTCGCTGGCTCAGACAGGTAGAGCGACAGCGACCGTGAACTGTAAGTGTATGGTGCGGAATCATTGGCGACCACCTCATTGGTCCTCACTTCATTGCAGGGGCCCAAACAGCTGCAACATACATCGCGTTTCTACAGAATGATCTGCCAACGTTGCTCGAAAATGTCCCACTGGAAACGCGTCGACGTATGTGGTATCAGCATGATGGTGCACCTGCACATTCCGCAATTAACACTAGGCTGACCCTTGACAGGATGTTCGACGGGCGTTTCATAGGACGTGGAGGACGCATAAATTGGCCAGCCCGTTCTCCTGATCTTACACCTCTGGACTTCTTTCTGTGGGGCACGTTAAAGGAGAATGTGTACCGTGATGTGCCTACAACCCCAGAAGATATGAAACAACGTACTGTAGCAGCCTGCGGCGACATTACACCAGATGTACTGCGGCGTGTACGACATTCATTACGCCAGAGATTGCAATTGTGTGCAGCAAATGATGGCCACCACATTGAACATCTATTGGCCTGACATGTCGGGACACACTCTATTCCACTCCGTAATTGAAAACGGAAACCACGTGTGTACGTGTACCTCACCCCTCATGGTAATGTACATGTGCGTCAGTGAAAAATACCCATAAAAAGGTGTTAGCATGTGGACGTAATGTGCTGTTCCAGTCTCTTCTGTACCTAAGGTCCATCACCGTTCCCTTTGGATCCCTACGTAATTCGGTGCTCTCCGACGCACACGATCGAACAGCGGAGGAGTGGTACTCAAGCGTCAACTTTAGGTTACAATATCTCCGGATGTAATTAACATTTTACAATACAACAAACGGCACTGAATACGTATTTGTTTATATGTTCAGATGTGCTAACAAAACTAACGGGGTTCCATTTAAAAAAACGTAGGTTTGTGTTAAAAAACATACTTCCGTGCATTTTTGTATGGTTTGTATTAACCAATTACACTAGCCCCTCTCCTCACGTTCGGTCTGTGGAATCGATTCGTCAGTATTTGATGTGATTTACGAAATATATCCAGCGGCAATGTTAGGTGACTCACCCTGTATATACACTCCTGAAAATTGAAATAAGAACACCGTGAATTCATTGTCCCAGGAAGGGGAAACTTTATTGACACATTCCTGGGGTCAGATACATCACATGATCACACTGACAGAACCACAGGCACATAGACACAGGCAACAGAGCATGCACAATGTCGGCACTAGTACAGTGTATATCCACCTCTCGCAGCAATGCAGGCTGCTATTCTCCCATGGAGACGATCGTAGAGATGCTGGATGTAGTCCTGTGGAACGGCTTGCCATGCCATTTCCAGCTGGCGCCTCAGTTGGACCAGCGTTCGTGCTGGACGTGCAGACCGCGTGAGACGACGCTTCATCCAGTCCCAAACATGCTCAATGGGGGACAGATCCGGAGATCTTGCTGGCCAGGGTAGTTGACTTACACCTTCTAGAGCACGTTGGGTGGCACGGGATACATGCGGACGTGCATTGTCCTGTTGGAACAGCAAGTTCCCTTGCCGGTCTAGGAATGGTAGAACGATGGGTTCGATGACGGTTTGGATGTACCGTGCACTATTCAGTGTCCCCTCGACGATCACCAGTGGTGTACGGCCAGTGTAGGAGATCGCTCCCCACACCATGATGCCGGGTGTTGGCCCTGTGTGCCTCGGTCGTATGCAGTCCTGATTGTGGCGCTCACCTGCACGGCGCCAAACACGCATACGGCCATCATTGGCACCAAGGCAGAAGCGACTCTCATCGCTGAAGACGACACGTCTCCATTCGTCCCTCCATTAACGCCTGTCGCGACACCACTGGAGGCGGGCTGCACGATGTTGGGGCGTGAGCGGAAGACGGCCTAACGGTGTGCGGGACCGTAGCCCAGCTTCATGGAGACGGTTGCGAATGGTCCTCGCCGATACCCCAGGAGCAACAGTGTCCCTAATTTGCTGGGAAGTGGCGGTGCGGTCCCCTACGGCACTGCGTAGGATCCTACGGTCTTGGCGTGCATCCGTGCGTCGCTGCGGTCCGGTCCCAGGTCGACGGGCACGTGCACCTTCCGCCGACCACTGGCGACAACATCGATGTACTGTGGAGACCTCACGCCCCACGTGTTGAGCAATTCGGCGGTACGTCCACCCGGCCTCCCGCATGCCCACTATACGCCCTCGCTCAAAGTTCGTCAACTGCACATACGGTTCACGTCCACGCTGTCGCGGCATGCTACCAGTGTTAGAGACTGCGATGGAGCTCCGTATGCCACGGCAAACTGGCTGACACTGACGGCGGCGGTGCACAAATGCTGCGCAGCTAGCGCCATTCGACGGCCAACACCGCGGTTCCTGGTGTGTCCGCTGCGCCGTGCGTGTGATCATTGCTTGTACAGCCCTCTCGCAGTGTCCGGAGCAAGTATGGTGGGTCTGACACACCTGTGTCAATGTGTTCTTTTTTCCATTTCCAGGAGTGTATATGTCGCTATGGTTGACCCACTAGATGGCGCTGCCATAGGTCAATCGAATATCAACTGCGTTTTTTTAAAATAGGAACCCCCATTTTTTATTACATATTCGTGTAGGACGTAAAGAAATATGAATGTTTTACTTGGACCACTTTTTTCGCTTTGTGATAGATGGCGCTGTAATACTCACAAACATACGGCTCACAATTTTAGACGAGCAGATGGTAACACGTAGGTTTTTTAATTAAAATACAGAACGTAGGTACGTTTGAACATTTTATTTCGGTTCTTCCAATGTGATACATGTACCTTTGTGAAGTTTCATTTCTGAGAACGTATGCTGTTACAGCGTGATTACCTGTAAATACCACATTAATGCAATAAATGCTCAAAATGATGTCCGTCAACCTCATTGTATTTGGCAATACGTGTAACGACATCCCTCTCAACAGCGAGTAGTTCGCCTTCCGTAATGTTCGCACATGCATTGACATTGCGTTGACTTATGTTGTTAGGCGTTGTCGGTGAGTCACGATAGCAAATATCCTTCAACTTTCTCCACAGAAAGAAATGCGGGGACGTCAAATCCGGTGAACGTGCGGGCCATGGTATGGTGCTTCGACGACCAATCCACCTGCCATGAAATATGCTATTCAATACCGCTTCAACGGCACGCGAGCCCTGTGCCGGACGTCCATCATGTTGGAAGTACATCGCCATTCTGTCATGCAGTGAAACATCTTGTAGTAACATCGGTAGAACATTACGTAGGAAATCAGCATACATTGCACCATTTAGACTGCCATCGATAAAATGGGGGCCAATTATCCTTCCTCCCATAATGCCGCACCATACATTAATCCGCCAAGGTCGCTGATGTTCCACTTGTCGCAGCCATCGTGGATTTTCCGTTGCCCAGTAGTGCATATTATGCCGGTTTACGTTACCGCTGTTGGTGAATGACGATTCGTCGCTAAATAGAACACATGCAAAAAATCTGTCATCGTCCCGTAATTTCTGTTGTGCCCAGTGGCAGAACTGTACAGGACGTTCAAAGTCGTCGCGATGCAATTCCTGGTGCATAGCAATATGGTACGGGTGCAATCGATGTTGGTGTAGCATTCCCAACACCGACGTTTTTGAGATTCCCGATTCTCGCGCAATTTGTCTGCTACTGATGTGCGAATTAGCCGCGACAGCAACTAAAACACCTACTTGGGCATCATCATTTGTTGCAGGTCGTGGTTGACGTTTCACATGTGGCTGAACACTTCCTGTTTCCTTAAATAAAGTAACTATCAGGCGAACGTTGCGGACACTTGGATGATGTCATCCAGGATACCGAGCAGCATACATAGCACACGCCCGTTGGGCATTTTGATCACATTAGCCATACATCAACACGATATCGATCTTTTCCGCAATTGGTAAACGGTCGATTTTAACACGGGTAATGTATCACGAAGCAAATACCGTCCGCACTGGCGGAATGTTACGTGATACCACGTACGTATACGTTTGTGACTATTACAGCGCCATCTATCACAATGCGAAAAAAGTGGTCCAACTAAAACATTCATATTTCTTTACGTACTACATGAATATGTAATAAAAATGGGGGTTCTTATTTATAAAAACGCAGTTGATATGTTTGATCTATGGCAGCGTCATCTATCGGGCCAACCATAGCGCCATCTGGTCACTATCAGTGGACAACCCTGTATATATAACGACAGGAAAAATAGCAAGAAGGAGTTGTGAGAGGTAAACGGAAGTTGGTAGGTATGTTTCTACTTCTGAAAGATGGTGTCTATTCAAATTGAGCAGCAGTTGGCACTACACTGACGAACTGTTGCAAATGATTACTTCAAGGACAGCTCCGGGCCAGACTCCCTGCTGTGGGCATTCCATTGACCCTAAACCAATACTACTTACGACTTCTGTGGCGTCAAGCGAGAGCTCACTGGAGGACAGGGTGGAGGTCCGTTGTAATTTCTGATGAAACCCGGTTCTGCCTCGGGGCCAATGATGGCCGTGTGTTTGTTAGAAGGAGGCCGGCTGAGTGCCTGCAACTAACCTGTCTATGTGCTAGACATGCGAATCTGCACCTGGGTTTATAGTCTTGCAATGCAATTTCGTGTGCTAGTGGGAGCACTCTCGTGGTTGTCCCACACACCCTGACTGCAAATTTGTAGGTCAGTCTGGTGATTTTAGGTGTCGTGTTGCCATTCATGAGCAGCATTTCAGGGGGTGTTTTCCAACAGGATATCGTTCACCAACGTACCGCTATTGTAACCCAACATGCTCTACAGAGTGTCGACATATTGCGTTGGCCTGCTTGTTCACCAGATCTGTCTCCAGTCGAGCACATATGAGACATCATCGGACAACAACTCCAGCGTCATCCACAAAAACAGTATTAATCGTCCTTGTACACTACTGGCCATTAAAATTGCTACACCACGAAGATGACGTCCTACAGATGCGAAATTTAACCGCTACAACGTCCTGTCATGAGGAACGTTTCCAACCGATTTCTCATACCCAAACAGCAGTTGACCGGCGTTGCCTGGTGAAACGTTGTTGTGATGCCTCATGTAAGGAGAAATGCGTACCATCACGTTTCCGACTTTGATAAAGGTCGGATTGTAGCTTATTGCGATTGCCGTTTATCGTATCGCGACATTGCTGCTCGCGTTGGTCGAGATCCAATGACTGTTAGCAGAATATGGAATCGGTCGGTTCAGGAGGGTAATACGGAACGCCGTGCTGAATCCTAAAGGCCTCGTATCACTAGCAGTCGAGATGACAGGCATCTTATCCGCATGGCTGTAATGGATCGTGCAGCCACGTCTCGATCCCTGAGTCAACAGATGGGGACTTTTGCTAGACAACAACCATCTGCACGAACAGTTCGACAACGTTTGCAGCAGCATGGACTATCAGCTCGGAGACCGTGGCTGCGGTTACCCATGACGCTGAATCACATACAGGAGAGCCTGCGATGGTGTACTCAACGTCGAACCTGGGTGCACGAATGGCAAAACGTCATCTTTTCGGATGAATCCAGATTCTGTTTACAGCATCATGATGGTAGCATCCGTGTTTGGCGACATCGCGGTGAACGCACATTGGAAGCGTGTATTCGTCATCGCTATACTGGCGTATCACCCGGCGTGATGGTATGGGGTATCATTGGTTACACGTCTCGGTCACCTCTTGTTCGCATTGACGGCACATTGAACAGTGGACGTTACATTTCAGATGTGTTACGACCCGTGGCTCTACCCTTCATTCGATCCCTGCGAAACCCTACATTTCAGCAGGATAACGCACGACTGCATGTTGCAGGTCCTGTACGGGCCTTTCTCGATACAGAAAACGTTCAACTGCTGCCCTGGCCAGCACATTCTCCAGATCTCTCACCAATTGAAAACGTCTGGTCAATGGTGGCGGAGCAACTGGCTCGTCACAATACGCCAGTCACTACTCTTGATGAACTGTGGTATTGTGTTGAAGCTGCATGGGCAGCTGTACCTGTACACGCCATCCAAGCTCTGTTTGACTCAATGCCCAGGCGTATGAAGGCCGTTATTACGGCCAGAGGTGGTTGTTCTGGGTACTGATTTCTCAGGATCTGTGCACCCAAATTGCATGAAAATGTAATCACAAGTCAGTTCTAGTATATTATATTTGTCCAATGAATACCCGTGTGTCATCTGCATTTCTTCTTGGTGTAGCAATTTTAATGGCCAATAGTGTATATTCATTGACCAAGTTGTCCGCGGCTCGTGGTCTTGCGGTAGCGTTCTGGCTTCCCGCACACGGAGTCCCAGGGATTTTCTCTGTCTCGAGATGACTGGGTGTGGTGTGTCTTTCATCATCATTTCATCCTCATTCACTCGCAAGTCGCCGTAGTGGCGTTGGAGAACTTGTGGAGCGGCGGCCGAACCGCCCCGCGAGGGGTCTCCCGGCCACCAATGCCATACGCTCATTATCATTATTGACCAAGTGCAACAGCATTTAACTCTACCCAACAATGGCAGCTGTACGATTAAATACATGCATGCTTGCATTCAACATTCTCGCGGCTACAGCGGTTATTAAAGTACTAGCATTTTCCATTTGGAATAGCGTATGACCTGCTTACTTTAACCTGTGATCTTGCAATGTTAATCCCTTAAACATGTTACCTAGAATTTATGTTCCCCAAATTTTATTGCTCTACGTCAATTATCAATTATTTTTTGGTGTTGCGATTTTTTCCAATTAAATAGGGTGAACGTTAATAAAACCGGCAAACTTGAGCGATGGTTTCCTGACTGGAAGTGGAGGAAAATGTCCTATAAACATGCGTCCAGAAATTCATCGTTGCCTCTGCAGATGGCGCTGAAGAATGGAAGTTCTTCTTACCACGTGACGTGTGTTCCTCATGTGTTGTAGGCTGTGTGGTTTAAGCATCGTACTGTAAGCAGCAGAATGGTCCGGTATTCTTGTCGGAAACAAGCGGAGATGGTGTTTGTGTATGGCCAAGCAAATGGACACGGTCGAGAGGCAGCACGGCTTACCAAAACATGTAACCTCACACACCAACCACATCACATAACACTTCAACCCCTTTTTGAGCTTTTCAGACTGACAGACATGCAGGGAGGCGGCGGACTGTGTGTACACCAGGTATGAAGACGAACCCCAGTACAAGCTCCAGACAAGTGGCCCGCCGACATTGTGTAAACCAACGTAATGTGTATACTGAACGATAATTGCTACTGTCCCTGCAACGAGTGGAAGGATTATCAGCAGTGGATTCCCGTCTATGGGAAAGATTTTGTCGATGGCTTTTTCACCAGTCCATCACAGTTATGGGATTTCTGTCATCAGTCCTCTTTACTGACAAAGCAACCTTTAGCACAACTGACGTCATCAGTCTGCATAATCGTTATCTGTGGGCCACAGACATGGCATGTTGTCAGAGGAACTTTCATTTGTCAGAGCCATCTACCGTGGCAGCGATGCTTCTCCTTATACATCTTCATGGGACCTTTTTTCTTCCGTTTACAGTCAGAACCCATTCCTGCAGTCTGTCGGTTCTATTAATGTTCGCCCTGTAGACATACATATAGGGTGTTGTTCAATCCTAGTTAGCCGCTTTTATGTCGTGTCTTTGTCTCTGTAGAGCTGTGCTTTGGTTAGCAAGCACAGGATGTTGGTTGGTGGCCGGTATCCTCGTTCTATGACACGAACTGCACGCAGTTACTAACTGGCTTCTTTATTCATAAAGAAAGAGCTACTTAAATTAAGCTTCCATTTGCTGTGGTACAAGCTCTCTTGTTTAGTCCACTTTAACCTCACTGCTGGTGAAACAGAAAGTCCGCTATGAACACTACTATGTTCTTTATGTGCTGCCTGTCTCTGAGCTAGAGGCAGTGACTGCAGCTCCATCTCGGTGACATGCTGGAACTCACACGGCATACAGTCTTGAACTAACTGAACTAGCTAATTGTCCCTATGGTCCGCGGCGGCTGTCTTAAATACTGGCGGCCGAGAGGGCGTTGGCGGCGCGTTTCCAGCGAGTCTGTCGTTGGCCTCTATCGATACTCTCGTGACCTCTGTGCCGCATGGTGTGTGGCGCCAGCGTACAGGTGCCTCTCCAAGAGTCGTCAGGCGCATTTTCGCTGGTATTTCGGCAGATATCTGCGGTATCGGTATTGCAGTGTGTAGCTGCAGACATCCCAAACAAATCTTGCTCCTCGCATCATCCTTGGGGCGCCCACTGCAGACCAAAGGAGTAGGTTTGATTTCAATTACAAACAAAACGATTTTTAAAGCGGAAGTTTACGTGTCCATTCGATAGAGTGATCTTAGATTAGTCTAGTGCAATATTTATTTTATCGATGTGTATTGATAAGGACAGTAAACTGCAGAGTATAACCTATACCCCAGCAGCGCCCTGGTAATGTTGACTGCTAACACCAAGCATCCAGAGCCACTGAGTCGCTGCTGAATTATTGTTTATTCTTCGTGTTTTATTGTCTCAACAGACTGATCTGAGGTGTGCTCTATCGAATGGGCACGTAAAATTCCGGTTCAAAAATGATTTCGTTTGTAACTGGAAACAAATCGACACTTTCCATTGACACTGGGCCTCACGTGAGATATGTTCTGTGCAGTATTTGTTTGGGCCGACTCCCTCTATACGCTGGAAAAACAATACTGCAGATACCTGCCGAAATACCAAAGAAACTGAGCCAGACGCCTCTTATGAGAGACAATGCTACCTTACTCTATATCCACTTCAGTGTATTGTTTTTCTTTTTTTCTGCGCCTGACAGTTTTCCATAAACACGTCACGTAATTTACTACCTGATGTTTTCTGCACGGTGCACGGTCTTCTGCACCACTGAGAGACTTATGTTTGTCATTATAGATTAATCGTTTTGTGTCTACGCGTCCACACGCCAACAGCTGACCCGCTGCCGAGGGCAAAATAAGCATTAATGGCTTGCTCTTGCTACATGTACTTGGAGGTACTGACCAACTTTAAAACATACTACTCGCAGTAGCTATAATTACTAGTCTGCAAATCAGTTCTCAATAAAAGTATCTGCACGTGTGTGTGTTTGTGTTTCCAAGTAGCTGTATCTTCTATGAATACATGCACACGATAATGCAAGGTGTAGAATGAATTAGTGCACATTATACATTCTGGAAGTAACACTTGACCAAAATGATGTTAACTGGTTTTTGTTCCTACACTCTCATTATTTTCGGAGAGAATAACAGATTTGGAAACTCTCTGAACAACAATACTTCCCACTCAATGGAAACAGCATTGAGATTATTTCCCTAAAACAAATTTATCCCCTACCTTCGCAGTATATAATGTAGCCAACTGTGCGTCAACAAATGCAAAACGTTTGCAGCTGTCACGATTAGCTTCACTACATAAACAAACTGAAAAAAAAAGAACAGCTCTTCGCTGTGTTGCGGTGGATGTTGCTGGCGGCCGCAATCCGAACAGTTGGGCAAGGCGCCCGGTTCCAGTCCCGACGGTTTATCTCGCATAGCGGTCTCCCATTATGGCGATTGAGTAGAAGAATCTTTAAAGTACAGCTTGCACGCTACTATTTACGAGATGAATGCCTGCTCTGCTTGGGCGGTAAGTAGCAACGTGAAATTAATAGGCCACAACTCCGCGCACACCGCATTGCGCTGACCTCGATTTCGTAAAGAACTAGAGATCTAAAGGTGTTCCAGAATCCAGCCATTACTGTTTCTTTCATTTAAAATACCGGCTTAATGCTGTTCCATACAGCGCAGCAGCCAAGGCGCAATAGTTCCATCCTTCTCGAACTATTTTTGAACTGAGTACCAAAGCCAAAAATAATAAGTTTTGTTGCGTTCCTCATTTGTGCCATTCATCATTTACTATACGGAACTGTTTTTATTTGTTTTTTGTTTTGTTTTTGCGCATTTCCCGAATAATAAGAAATTTCTTTTTTATTTCTATATTCAGTTTTGGTAATGGAATGGAGTTGATTTAATTCAGCGAATGCTGGGGGAGTTAGATTAGGAAATGAGACACTAAAGTAGTAGATAAGTTTTGCCAATTGGGCAACCAAATAACCAACACTAGCTTAGATGTGATATGAAATGCAGCCTGTTCTCCGTGTCTAATGACTCCTTTGCCGAGGGGGCGTTGAATCATAAACTTACTTTCTTTTTGCATTAGATGAAACGCATTAAGTAAATGTAAATTCGTCTATTTTAGATTTTACTTGTAATATTTTGTTTGCTAAAGCATAGGTGCCGCATGGTAAATCTCCAAAGCCACAAACACTTCTGGCCTTTATACCAACTTAACTCTAATCTTCTTACAGAAGAGACATCACGAACACGTTCCTTTCGGTCCACTATTTGGTTTGAATGCAGGTTGACAAGATAAAAACTGAGCCCTATCCACAGTGACATGCTCGGCGTCTAAGGCGTCAACAAAATATCCGAGCGAGGTGGCGCAGTGGTTAGACACTGGACTCGTATTCGGGAGGACGACGGTTCAATCCCGCGTCCGGACATCCTGATTTAGGTTTTTCTGTGATTTCCCTAAATCGCTCCAGGCAAATGCCGGGATGGTTCCTTTCAAAGGGTACGGCCGACTTCCTTCCCCGTCCTTCCCTCATCCGATGAGACCGATGATCTCGCTGTCTGGTCTCCTTCCCCAAACAACCCAACCCCCAAATATCCCATCAGAGTTAGAGTTTTCATATCACACGTTACATCATTAGACACACACACACACACACACACGCACACACACACACACACACACACACACCTACCTACCTACACACACGCAGAGGGAGGGAAAGAGAGAGATACATACGATTTTAAACAATCTGCACTTCAATGGTTTGAATTTCTAATATTCACTGACGGAAAAAAATTCGCGGAAGTTGTGCTACATAAAAGGATGTTGGTAGGTGTGTTTCTACATGCGAAAGATAATATTTATTTTAATTTTGCGCCAGTCGCTTATGATCGGCGCTAGTAGCGCCACTATGAGGATGCAAATCAGGTTTGGTTTAAATACACGCTGCAACGGTCAGCGTTAGTTACCTTTGAGGTTGGACGTAGTGATTTGATGTTACTACTACTACTACTACTACTACTACTACTACGAGATCAGGCCCAGTGGCCCGCACGCATCCACAACTTTCCTCCTCCAATGTATTCTGTCCATTGCTGCTATCCGCCATTCGTCCACATCTATTGACACTTGGTTTAAATATTCATGGAGTCCATCCCTCCAACGCTTCTCGGGTCTCCCTGGCGGTCTCTTTCCTGTAGGTGTGAAATCCAGGAGCTTCCGAGGCCATCTGTGATCCTCCATTCGGGCCACATGGCCGGCCCACTGCATTCGTTTGGGTTTGACAGTTCCTGCTATGTTGGGCTGCTGGTATAGTTCCTCAAGCTCTTGGTTGTATCTGATCCTCCATTCCCCTGTATCTGCATCCAGAACCGGACCGAAGATCTTCCGAAGCACTTTTCTCTCAAAAACAAGGAGCTTATGGAAGTCCTGTTTCCGGATGCTCCATTTCTCTGCTATTAACAACACCTCGCTGAGTTTGAACGAGGTCATGTAACAGGGCTACGAGAACTCTACGCTATCGCAGTAACACTTTGCAGAAATGTAGCCACTGTACATGATTGCTGGCAGCCGTGGTCACGAGAACGTATGGCCGCAAGAATACAGGGCTCCGGACGGCCACGTGGCACTAGCGGGAGCAAATATCATCCTATTCAGCATTAGGCTCTGGCGCATCATACTGCTTCTGAAGCAGCAATTTTGGCAGCAGTCGGCACCACAGTGACAATGAACTGTTACAAATCGGTACCTCCGAGTACAGCTCAGAGCAAGACGCCCTGTAGCGTGCGTTCTAGTGATTCCAAACCACCGCCATTTGCGACTTCAATAGTATCAAGCGAGAGCTTCTTGGAGGGCACGGTGGAGGCCTGTTATGTTTTCTGATGAAAGCTGGTTCTGCCTCGGGGCCGTGTTGGTCGTGTGTTGGTTAGGGGGAGGCCTGTTGACGGTATTGCCCAGGTGCTGCGTGTGATCAAATACAACGGCGCAACCTGGAGGCTGGCTAGCATCTGTATTTATGTTGTACCAGGCATTTCTCGCCGTATTTTCATACTTTTGCTCAACTCCTGTATATTCATTGCTTAGTGAGCATACGGGAGAATATGATTTTCTTAACAGGTGTCGATCTAAGAACCTTTTAGAAAGGTTCTACGGTGTTATTGTGACGTTCGAAGGCAATTTAGGACTGATTCAATAATTTTTAAATCATCCCAAATACAGGAAAATATTCTGTACTCAATTGAAGTAGTCCTGAAAATCTGACTCACTTTGTTTACTCATTTAGTAGCTCATACAATCAATCTCGGCGATAACATTCATCGAGATGACTAAGTGAAACGGTAGTAATTGGAGCCATTACTATTGCGATTAAATAAAGGGTAAACGTGTGGTTTCGGTTCCAATACTGGGTTCCTGGCAAGAACAGTAGCTGCACGAACTCTACACAAGTGTACCGATCGAGGTGGGGCAGTGTTTAGCACACTGGACTCGCGTTCGGGAGGACGACGGTTCAATTCCACGTCCGGCAATCCTAATTTAGGTTTTCCGTGATTTCCCTAAATCGCTTCAGGCAAATTCCCGGATGGGTCCTTTGAAAGGGCACAGCCTATTTCCTTCTCTGTTGGAGAATACTCAGTATTGTAGAACACTCAGTACAATGTTGTTTATTGAAACTGAACTACACTTCTCGAACAATCACTATATACACACAAAAACAAATAACTTGTAGACCATTCATCAGGAGCGTTGGTAAGGTCCGTCGGAGCTGGTCCTAGCTCGGCGAGGAACTAGCTGTACTGCTGCTGCGCTGGCCTTATAAAGCCGGCGGAGGCCGGCGAAGTACTCCAACTTTCCCTGTATCTGTGAGGCGGCCTCTGCAGAAAAAGGTTCGCATTAGTCTCTAGCAAGTTCTGTTTGTTTTGAAGAATTGTTTTCCTCTTGATTGCGCCTGCAAGTGCTTGTGTATGTCATATGGTACACAGGGGTGTCTTGAGTGTAGTCTGCCTGGCAGGGGCCGTCTGTGGCAGACGTAAGACCCATCCTTCCCTAATCCGATGAGACCGATGATCTCGCTGTTTGGTCTCTTCCCCAAATCAACCCATCCCAATCTAAGCAAGTGTGATTCGAGTGTGCAAATTTCCTAGCAGTTCTGCCACTTAAAGGGATCGAAAGATATAAGTTAAGTAATGAGGGCAGCACTGGTTGGTGCTACCCATGGGCCATGGGCGTTGGGCCTGAAACTGAATAACACGGTGTGAAAATAAAGTAAAGAAGTAAGGCTATCATCATCTGGAGGTTGTATTTCACGGCACACTGCTCTTACGGATAATCATGTACTGGAAATGGAATGCCTTTGCTTTGCACCAAGACTAGAAATGGTTCACCTGGTACTTCAGAATGGAGTGCGAGTCACGACGCACCTTCTTCCCATGCAAAAAGTATTTACTTATTTCACCTGACAATATTAGGACTTTCAAGCCATCTATTGCAGCTAATTAGGCGTCCTCGGTAAGTTAACATTGCAATATGTATAGTAGGTGAGCCTAAATAATAATAATAATAATAATAAAAATACAGCTATGAATATGTGGCATTAGAGTGATATCCGTCTGTTAACATTGCGTAACATTGAAAGCTGGGACCGAGTTGACGGTGTGACAGAGACACTGGTCTCCTGTTGGACAGAAACAAAGACAGCTGTGATATGGTGAGAAAGAAGCTACGCCGATGGACGATACAGGAAGCAGTCTAGCTAGAGTTGCCAGATTTTGTAAAATAAAAAAGGAGTGACGGCTAATTATTTGTTTATAACAATGTTTTCAAAGCTAAAATACGCACACATGTATATTATATCACAAAAAATTTACATCCGTATATTTAACAGAGTGCACCAAATATTAATATTGCTGGAGTACTCATCTAAAGAAGACAGAAAGTACATATTTATCATTTTCAGGGGCTAATCTATCAGATTCAGATTGATTGTAATTGTATTTCACTTACTCTTTGGAATTTTTTAGTAACTGAATATAACTATTTGCATATTTAAACATATATGAACAGTGCATGCTTTCATAGTTCACTGTCATCAGCAGTTCTGCCTTGATTAAATCTGTTGAACATCTGTTTCACACCACATCTGTGTCACACCACTTATACTTCATGAATGACATGATTGGCTCCACAAAGGCATTGGAGCCAGGGATGCTCAACAAAAATCGTACCATTCGATGCAGATTGCTCAAGTACTGAAGAAAAGAGTTTAAGCCAGTTTGCAACATAATCACCATCATTGTTCACACCGCTGCTAAGGTAATTTCGATCACTGCTGAACTCCTTATATGGTCACCCAGGCAAATATTTTCGCTTAGGTGAGACAGTTCAACGGCCTTTTCAGAATCTTTGAACTCAGTCCCTTTCTGCAGAGTGAATGCTACAAGCGGTGCATGGAGGCTGTCATCTGTCATATCATAACTTTTTAGTAGATACGGAAGCATATTGCTATAAAAGCTGTGAAGCTCTGCAGTTACTTTTTTTTGTAATGGAATAGACGATCCATTTTGTTCTTTTGCTTTGCTACCAAAACAGATGTCTTTCCTTCTCTGCTGAATTTTAGAATGGAGAAGTCTAATTTGTTTGTATATCTCTAGTACACTTAAGTCAGACCTTTGTAGTGTTTTAGCTATAATTTTTAACTAACTCATAACCAAAAAACTATAGCAGCATCAGCTTTCAGGAAGATTAGTTTTAAGATCACATTTATTACATAATAAGCAATTAGCAATAAACTGAAATAGAAAAACGGAGAATTATTCACTTCAGACGAAAAATTAACGGTGGAAGAAAATTTGGGCGAAGAAAAGGCAGAATCCGCCATAAACGGAGTGTCTGGTAACACTAAGACCAGCCTGGACAAAGAGACCATTCGTAGTCAAACGAACTATGCTAGTATCAAACATCGACCGTAATTTGGGGAACAAATTTATGAGAATATACGTTTGGTGCACAGGACTGAATGAGAGTGAATCACGGACTGTGGAAATTTGGAAATTTGTGTTAAGGTCTTATGGGACCAAACTGCTGAAGTCATCGGTCCCTAAGCCTACACACTACTTAATCTAACTTAAACTAACTTACAGTATGGACAAAACACACACCCATGCCCGAGGGAGGACCCGAGCCTCCGACGGGGCAAGACGCAAGAACCACGACAAGGCGCCCGAGACCGCGCGGCTACCCCGCACGGCGACTGTGGGGGAAACGGAAAAAGAAAAGAATGGGAGCTTTTGAGATGTGCTGCTATAGAAGCATGTCGAAAATTAGGAGGAAAGCAGTACGTGGAAAGCGCTGACAAGAACGGGCAAGGCGATAGCACGTGTGTTAAGACATCATGGAATAACTTCCATATTATTAGAGAGAGGGAACCGTAAATAGTGGCAGACAGAGACTGCAACATATCCATCAAATAACTGAGGATGTTGGGTTTACGTGCTACTCTGAGGTGAAGAGGTTGGCACCAGAAGGAAGCTTTGATGGGCCGAGCCAATCCATTCGGAAGACTGATGGGGAGAAGGGAAAAATAATGACTGAAATTGAGATGGAGAAAGATTTAGTGGTACGCATACGTATAGCCTAGTTGCTGGTCGCCTTTGATCTTGCACTGCAGTTACGAAGTAATGATAAGTACTTTATATGTGAAAAGAGAAACCGATTACGTCTTTGCAAAATGACACTTTAATATTTGAGGATATCTTGTCTGCCCAAATCATCACCAGACCCTCGCCACGTTTCACTCTTGGGACGTATATTCATCCAGAAGTTGGAAACAGTATGAAACAAGACTCATTCGCCAAAATTACCTTCTTCCATTACTCCATAGTCCAGGTATTATATGACTTCGGTACCACATTTTCCTGTTACGGGGATTTTCATCACTGATGTGTGTTTTTGGAATTATATCCCGCTCTGCAATTCCCTCCTTACGAAGCTACCTACAGGGATCGCGGATGCGACATTCGGTTCTAAAGTGGCTGTTCCAACTGTCGTCACAAACACACAAACGCACGCACGCACGCGCCATATACACCTGTTGCTGACTCGGTCCGGCTGACTCTGTGACGTCACGGCTCGCTAATGTCACGAGCGCATATTCGCGCGCCCTCAGCGTGTTATTATTTAAATACGCGCGGAATATCAATTACTGCTGATTTGCATCTTAACGTGGCATATATCTCCACCGTAATTAGCCGTAATATCCGAGCATTGTTAATCCTCAGGTTCAGCACATTAAGCGTTCCCACGGATGTGCCACCTATTGTTGCATGCTATTTTAAGAACTGACGGCGTGCAAATGGTGCGTTTCATACACCTCCTTCCCTCCCCCCTTTGTGCCCTTGGGCTCTCACTGTCACCCCTTCCCAGCCGTCTCCCGGTTTCTGATCACTCAGTATTCTCCCGGTGTTATTAAACGCCGATCAACAGTAATGTATCAGAGCGAAAGAGAGTCCATGATAGTAAAAGTGAGTCCATGATAGTAAAATACCAACACAAATTTTCTGCAGAAGGATGGAACGACTACTAAAAGCCGACCTGGGGGAAGATCAGTTCGGGCTCTGGAGAAACGGATGAAAATGTGAATCAGTACTGATCCTATGACTGCTCTTAAAGATAGGTTTTGACAGTGTTAACAGTAACACACTCTTTCGAGTTCTGACGTTATCAGGGATGAAATATAGGTAACAAAAGGTAATGTCTAACTGATATGAATGTCAGACTACAGTGCTAGTAGCGAAATGACTTGAAATGGAAGTAGTAGTTGAGAAGGAAGTGACACGGGACATATGCCTTTCCGCATTATTCAGTCCGTGCACTGAGCTAGCAGTAAGGGAAATTAGGACTAATTTGGAAAGAGAATTGGAATTCAGGGATAAGAAATACCACATTATGATTTACTGATGACACAGTAATTACGTCAGGCAGAACAAAGAGCTGAGAATATCAGTTGAACGGAATTGATAGCGTTTTGAACAGAAGTTGTAATAAGAATATCAACACTTGTAAAACATGGGTAATGGAGTGTAGTCGAATTAAATTAGGCGACGAGGGAATTATATTACGACACTAAAGGTAGAAGACGAGTTTTGCTCTTTGGGCACCAAAATAACAGACCAAAGTAAAGACGATATGATACACTCCTGGAAATGGAAAAAAGAACACATTGACACCGGTGTGTCAGACCCACCACACTTGCTCCGGACACTGCGAGAGAGCTGTACAAGCAATGATCACACGCATGGCACAGCGGACACACCAGGAACCGCGGTGTTGGCCGTCGAATGGCGCTATCTGCGCAGCATTTGTGCACCGCCTCCGTCAGTGTCAGCCAGTTTGCCGTGGCATACGGTGCTCCATCGCAGTCTTTAACACTGGTAGCATGCCGCGACAGCGTGGACGTGAACCGTATGTGCAGTTGACGGACTTTGAGCGAGGGCGTATAGTGGGCATGCGGGAGGCCGGGTGTACGTACCGCCGAATTGCTCAACATGCGGGGCGTGAGGTCTCCACAGTACATCGATGTTGTCGCCAGTGGTCGGCGGAAGGTGCACGTGCCCGTCGACCTGGGACCGGACCGCAGCGACGCACGGATGCACGCCAAGACCGTAGGATCCTACGCAGTGCCGTAGGGGACCGCACCGCCACTTCCCAGCAAATTAGGGACACTGTTGCTCCTGGGGTATCGGCGAGGACCATTCGCAACCGTCTCCATGAAGCTGGGCTACGGTCCCGCACACCGTTAGGCCGTCTTCCGCTCACGCCCCAACATCGTGCAGCCGCCTCCAGTGGTGTCGCGACAGGCGTGAATGGAGGGACGAATGGAGACGTGTCGTCTTCAGCGATGAGAGTCGCTTCTGCCTTGGTGCCAATGATGGTCGTATGCGTGTTTGGCGCCGTGCAGGTGAGCGCCACAATCAGGACTGCATACGACCGAGGAGGGCCAACACCCGGCATCATGGTGTGGGGAGCGATCTCCTACACTGGCCGTACACCACTGGTGATCGTCGAGGGGACACTGAATAGTGCACGGTACATCCAAACCGTCATCGAACCCCTCGTTCTACCATTCCTAGACCGGCAAGGGAACTTGCTGTTCCAACAGGACAATGCACGTCCGCATGTATCCCGTGCCACCCAACGTGCTCTAGAAGGTGTAAGTCAACTACCCTGGCCAGCAAGATCTCCGGATCTGTCCCCCATTGAGCATGTTTGGGACTGGATGAAGCGTCGTCTCACGCGGTCTGCACGTCCAGCACGAACGCTGGTCAAACTGAGGCGCCAGGTGGAAATGGCATGGCAAGCCGTTCCACAGGACTACATCCAGCATCTCTACGATCGTCTCCATGGGAGAATAGCAGCCTGCATTGCTGCGAAAGGTGGATATACAGTGTATTAGTGCCGACATTGTGCATGCTCTGTTGCCTGTGTCTATGTGCCTGTGGTTCTGTCAGTGTGATCATGTGATGTATCTGACCCCAGGAATGTGTCAATAAAGTTTCCCCTTCCTGGGACAATGAATTCACGGTGTTCTTATTTCAGTTTCCAAGAGTGTATGTAGACTTATAGTGGCAATAAACATATATTTATGTAAGAGAATATAAATATAAGGGGAGATGAAAATGTTCCTGCAGCGTATACGCAACGTAGCGCGACTCCGATTTGGGTATACCCCTAAGGACCGACGAGTAGGCAAGGGATTGGTGTGGCATTCGTTTCTTTTCGCCTTGCGTGCGGTAAATGCGGAAACGTGAACTATGGTGGCGTTATTAGCAAGTGTGCTCACTTGGCTGCTGAAGGACAAATATCGCTAGATATCCATCGGAGAATGAAGAATGGAGCAGCATGTCTGCCGAATGGTGCACCAAGGCTGCTGCTGCTTCATGATAACGCGTCCCCATGTCGCAAATGTCGTAATGCAGAAGTTACGACAACTCAACTGGGAGGCAATCGAGCACGCGCCCCATAGTCATGACCTCTCCTCCCATGCGATTATTACGCCTTCGATCCCTCAAAAAAGGCTTCGAAGGGGCGACGATTCCTGTCGAACGAGGTAGGACAGCAGGCAATTTCGGACTTCTTCACACAGCACGACACAGTATTTCACCAAATGGGTATCTTCAGCCTGGTGTGTCGGTGGGATGACTCCATCAATGACCAAGGCGATTTTGCGTTATTGGGATACGGATTCAGGACTGCACGGCTTTTGAGCGGAAACTTTTTGACCACCTCTCATGTTAGGAAGCGAAACGCACACTAGCTGATCAAAAGTATGTGGACACCTAGCAACACTTTGCCGTCCGCACGTCTCGTACAACTGTATTCGCTTGGCGCCGGTAGCGCTAGTTCGGATTACTTGGCTTGTCGCCGGCCGTTCTTGACATTATCGGGAGATTATAAATTGTTAAGTTTTGCTAATCTTATCGTTAGTTGTCATAAGTTCCCCTACTTTCATAAAATGCCGAAGATATACATACCTAAATAAATACAAAATTTGTTTGTTTCATATATCTGTTTATTTGAATTGTCTTTGGTACTTAGTACCTCCCTTTCGTATGATATGCAGCAAAACAATCTCCAAGGTGTAACGCAACTCCACGCATTAAGTTTGTTGTTCTCCTTTTTTTTTGTTTTGGAACATACATGGCAGTTCCTTCGTTTTCGTTTATTCGTTTCGGAAATAAGTATTAGCTGGTGTTGCTTTATATAACCGGAAAGTCTATCAACCGGATCATGATGAGACGCACGCGATGTTGTGACAACCCCCAAGTTTTGCTCAGAAGCAGGTACATGGTCTTTTATCCACGAATCAGACACTTTCAATAAAAAATCGTGAAATCGGAGACTCTTGTGGTCTGTATTGAAATATTGCCATGTACGGAACGCATTAAATAATGCGCAATTAAAGAGCTACATGCAAACCTTTTATGACCATTTTATAGTTTTTCTGTATTTAGGGTAATAACTCAAATATCGGTCTGCTCGATCCACTCCTTTCATGTGTTTGTTGTAGTCTAATGCACTTTCTGGTTTTTTTATTGGGTAATTGGTTTTTCTACATTTTATTTGAGTGTCAGTCGAAGTGGCATTATGTATTGTACATATCATTCGTATCGTTTTACGCCACGGATCATTCCTTCATCAACTGAGATGTTGTCTTGGATTAAGGGTTTCTTGAAATTTTTTGGAAAAATAATCAATTACGTGTTGCACTTTTAAAAGTCGGTCGGCATTATCCGGTTTATTGTTGTCGGAAACATGTAAAAATGATAATATTTGTCTGAATCGGTTGCAGGACATCGTTTTGCGAAATATCGGTGTGTCTGTCAACGGATTCGTTGACCAATAATCATAGATCCTTGCTTTTTTTACAATTCCCATAACGATAGCAAGCCCAAGCCAGTTTCTAAGTTCGGGTCCCGTAACGTTGACAAATTCGGCGTTTTTTAAATCCAGTTTCCTTCTACTGCAATTTTGACTGTAGTACTTGTTGGTTTCGTTGCTAATATATTCAAATAGATCGTACCAATATACAATTTTACGATATCCTCGACGCTCTGTGTATCTTTGGGAAATATGTTTGGACCGGCAGAACTTTCAAATTTATTATTGGTCCTCGGTAAATCAAAGTCTGACCACTGTGCACTGTCGTCTTCTTCTCATTCATCCGAATCAGTTGGAAACCGTATCGTTCGCCGAATTCTTCTTGGAAGTATTTCACTATCTTCCGACGATTCTGCTTCACTTTCATTTTTTTGATATTCAGTGTCTTCCACCCACTCGGCCAACATAATGCAAAAGATACTAAAATACTGGCGCTACTGCGTGATACTATGCTCACGACACCACTGTGGTGTCGCCGGACCGCATAGTGTTAATAGTGTTAATAGTGATTCGCCTTTATGGCGATCTGAATTCTGGTGGGAATACTTTCGATGTGTCTGAATGTCTGTGGAGGAATGGTAGCTTGACTGAAGAGCCGAAATCAGGGAAGCTACTGATGTTCGACGCTGGGGTCAGGGCGAAATCGGCGTTCTAACTCACTCCAAAGGTGTTTCATTGGGATCAGGTTGGGACGATATTACTGTCCCTCAGCCACTGCGTGTCAGAGGCTGCTTTATGACAGGCTTTTCGTTAAAAGCAATAAGTGGACCACACTCTAACCTCGAAAAAGCCCCCAATTGGGTAACCGCACCTACTCTAGATTGTCGTACAGATGACAAAATGGTAGATATCGAAATAGATGACAGAGGGATAGAGAAACAATTAAAATCGCTCAAAGGAGGAAAGGCCGCTGGACCTGATGGGATACCAGTTCGATTTTACACAGAGTACGCGAAGGAACTTACCCCCCTTTTTGCAGCGGTGTACCATAGGTCTCTAGAAGAGCGTAGCGTTCCAAAGGATTGGAAAAGGGCACAGGTCATCCCCGTTTTCAAGAAGGGACGTCGAACAGATGTGCAAAACTATAGACCTGTATCTCCAACGTCGATCAGTTGTAGAATTTTGGAAGACGTATTATGTTCGAGTATAATGACTTTTCTGGAGACTAGAAATCTACTCTGTAGGAATCAGCATGGGTTTCGAAAAAGACGGTCGTGTCAAACCCAGATCGCGCTATTCGTCCACGAGACTCAGAGGGCCATAGACACGGTTTCACAGGTAGATGCCGTGTTTCTTGACTTTCGCAAGGCGTTCGATACAGTTCCCCACAGTCGTTTAATGAACAAAGTAAGAGCATATGGACTATCAGACCAATTGAGTGATTGGATTGAGGAGTTCCTAGATAACAGAACGCAGCATGTCATTCTCAATGGAGAGAAGTCTTCCGAAGTAAGAGTGATTTCAGGTGTGCCGCAGGGGAGTGTCATAGGACCGTTGCTATTCACAATATACATAAATGACCTTGTGGATGACATCGGAAGTTCACTGAGGCTTTTTGCAGATGATGCTGTGGTGTATCGAGAGGTTGTAACAATGGAAAATTGTACTGAAATGCAGGAGGATCTGCAGCGAATTGACGCATGGTGCAGGGAATGGCAATTGAATCTCAATGTAGACAAGTGTAATGTGCTGCAAATACATAGAAAGATAGATCCCTTATCATTTAGCTACAAAATAGCAGGTCAGCAACTGGAAGCAGTTAATTCCATGAATTATCTGGGAGTACGCATTAGGAGTGATTTAAAATGGAATGACCATATAAAATTAATCGTCGGTAAAGCAGATGCCAGACTGAGATTCATTGGAAGAACCTAAGGAAATGCAGTCCGAAAACAAAGGAAGTGGGTTACAGTACGCTTGTTCGCCCACTGCTTGAGTACTGCTCACCGGTGTGGGATCCGTACCAGATAGGGTTGATAGAAGAGATAGAGAAGATCCAACGAAGAGCAGCGCGCTTCGTTACAGGATCATTTAGTAATCGCGAAAGCGTTACGGAGATCATAGATAAACTCCAGTGGAAGACTCTGCAGGAGAGACGCTCAGTAGCTCGTTACGGGCTTTTTTTTAAAGTTTCGAGAACATACCTTCACCGAAGAGTCAAGCAGTATATTGCTCCCTCCTACGTATATCTCACGAAGAGACCATGAGGATAAAATCAGAGAGATTAGAGCCCACACAGAAGGATACCGACAATCTTTCTTTCCACGAACAATACGAGACTGGAATAGAAGGGAGAACCGATAGAGGTACTCAAGGTACCCTCCGCCACACATGCGGAGTATGGATGTAGATGTAGATGTAGATGTACTCCGTACTTCACAGTCGGCACAACATCCATCGGATTGCCACAGGGTATAGTGTGAATCATCACTCCAATGCACTCGTTCCAGTCATAAACTATCCAGTGTACACAGTTTAAAGGTATCAGGTACAGGCCACTGCGATTTTCTCATGTTCGGGATTAATGTTGTCAATAGCGCCTTCTAGGGCCGTTCGTATAAACTTAAAAGGGCACACTTGTCTGTCACCTTGCTATTCACGAGAACAGCTCAGCTCACACGGCATGCAGCTGGTGCGGCTGCAGCCTGCAGCTGTCTGCTGCTGCTCCCCAGCTCCCGAAGAAGGCAGACCGGGGTTCCCGCAGCAGCGAGAGGACCGGCCGCAGCTGCAGGGGCGACGCCCCGCCCGGTATTCGAACCCGTGACCTTCGCTTTCGACAGCTGCCGTTACGGGGCGTCTTCCGCCCGAATAGCCGGTCGGTCCGAGCGCTTTTCCCGTCTCTCTTGCCCACTACAGTTATCAGCTCTCTTTCCGCCTGTGCCCTGATCTCCGATCTCTGCTCTCCGCTCTGGCACAGGACCGCATGTACAAAAGCGACGTCTGACAGGACGCCCACAACCGCGTTGCCCTCACGACGACATGAGAGAGTCAGAGAGGGAGAGGGAAAGAGAGAGAGAGAGAGACAGAGAGAGAGAGAGAGAGAGAGAGAGAGAGAGAGAGAGATGAGAGCGCAAGATGCGTGCTCGGCCGGATGCCTAACTGTAAACGTGCCTGCTCCGTTGGTCAAAGACGAGAGCTCAGCGCCTTTTGTCGTCACTTCGGAGCCTACACCTACACTTTACATAAACAAGCTTAAAGTTTCATGGGCACATCCACAGATTAACGGCAACATAATCAACAACCTTCCGACATATACAGAATTACCCAAAACGCTACCATGGATCCAGCAGGTGGAGGAGGAGGAGATTAGTGTTTTAACGTCCCGTCGACAACGAGGTCATTAGAGACGGAGCGCAAGCTCGGGTGAGGGAAGGATGGGGAAGGAAATCGGCCGTGCCCTTTCAAAGGAACCATCCCGGCATTTGCCTGAAGCGATTTAGGGAAATCACGGAAAACCTAAATGAGGATGGCCGGAGACGGGATTGAACCGTCGTCCTCCCGAATGCGAGTCCAGTGTGCTAACCACTGCGCCACCTCGCTCGGTGATCCAGCAGGTGAAAAAGGACTTAGAAAAGGCTCATTTAACTCCATCAGACTTTACAAACAGAAATTAACGCAGGAAACAAACCAACAAATGAAGAGTATTGTCGGGAATGAAATCACCACCAGACAAGGAACAAACTGGACTGAAGAGAGAGAATCAACGGAGAAAAAATGACCTGCATTGAAGCACTGAAGATTATTACGCAATAGCTTTGAGAGATCTGATAGGGTCCACTCACGCGTAATAATAATAATAATAATAGATGTAACTGATGCGGTTGTATCAATACGTAAATCACTCTCCCAATTTTAAATGATTTTCAGTTTCTGCCATTTTCCGGAGTAGTTACAACAGCTCACGACTCACAAGTGAAGGCAAAGATTTTGGTAAAGGTAAAGATTTTGAGTCCCCGTTTACAGTGTGTTCGTGAGAGACGGAGCGCAGGTTTTACTACGGCAAGAGTTGGGAAGAAAATTGGTCACTACCCTATTCAGAGCAACCATCTCTGCCTTTGCTATAAACTGTGTAGGAAAATCGTGGGAAACGCAAATATGAATGACTTGTTGCTCGTGCCCAACGAGTGTCCAGTGCCTTACCACGGCGACCCGTAGCACTCTAAAATACAGTACTGCTGAGCATTTGTTTCTTTTTTCATCGCTTATTTTTTTATTTTACAATGCAACGCATTTCTCGTTTCTGCAGAACGAAACTGGCTTGGTACTGTAGCCCGTTCACAGTGAGACAATTATTCTTTACTGGCGTGTGCCCGAAAAGAGCACTGGTACTGCAGACATTCGTCTCTGAAATTTAGAAACACTTTACGTACGTTCAGCATAGACCAGGTTGTGCCACTAACTCTCAGTAGCCGACATCAAAACTGCAATGCCAGGAAAGACAGTAAAACAGTTATTCATTTTTACGATGGTGTTGAACAGTGGGGCTGTGCGGCATGCGTACATAAGAACAGAATTCAAAAAGTGGTTCAAATGGCTCTGAGCACTATGGGACTCAACTGCTGAGGTCATTAGTCCCCTAGAACTAGTTAAACCTAAGTAACCTAAGGACATCACAAACATCCATGCCCGAGGCAGGATTCGAACCTGCGACCGTAGCGGTCTTGCGGTTCCAGACTGCAGCGCCTTTAACCGCACGGCCACTTCGGCCGGCAAACAGAGTTCAATTTTGTCATATGATGACATGGTTGGAGACTGTGACTGTTATTTGAAGACAAATATTGATAGTGTTGAGACAGCAACTAGCCACAAATTTAAGTTCCTTTATTCAAAAGTTATCGTTACCGGTTTCGAATCATTACAATTCATCGTCAGACGCCTTTCATGCTTTCATTAGAACATGTCGTGCGTTTTTTACTGATTAGCTGTCCTAACATATAAATAATACATAATTATAAGCACGTCACACAGATGGTTGCCTTACAGATTTGCATTGGGATGTGAATCACGTGAAATGTCGGTTTGGAGTGCTTGTTCTCATAGTTTTCGTCCAGGAGACGAAGTTCGTAGTTTTCGCCGAATTACCATCATTTCACACATAAACTTGTATAATTGAGCGCTTCAGATTTGTCACCGAATACGTTTCCACCACATTCGTACCGTTGCACACGTAAATTTGTATCACTGAGCACTTCAGATTTGTCACTGAACAGACTTCTAACATGCACCACATGTTTCGATAGAGACAAAGTGTTTACAAACATATGAGTATCAAAGATGCTATGATATATCGTAACATTATAAAGATGCCCAATGTTTGGAAAAAGAGCATAGATTCACTTATGCAACTGAAACGCCTTTTACACCAGTACAGAGAGACATTTATTTTGTGAATATTAGAGTGAATACTGATACACTAATTATAAAGATGTTCCATGGCAAAGTTTATATATATATATATATATATATATATATATGGGTAAGACAGTACCTTATTTATTTACATTTAGCATCATGAGAATTGTGGTAACGTATAAATTTGCTACTTGCAGATCGAACGCTTTTTTAACTGTAATTTCTCAGCACATCCTATCCTGTAACACTCTTACTAGTTTTTCACATTGTTTCTGACCACGCTGTATAGCACTTCTACCTTCTCTTCTTTCGTGTACGTTCACTCACAAAAACCTTCAACATCAGTCGGTTCAACTGAATGACCGATGTGCATTTTCCTTATGTTTCCATAATTCACTGTCAGCTCCCGCAAGTGAAAGAGTTCCGTTACCCCGGATACTTACAGTGTGTGATAGTACAGGAGAGTCAAAGCCAGTTTTGTGTTATGTTTTCAGTAACGTCATGTCTAGGTGAATGGTACACTGTGATATGTTTCTAAATAGGCCCTGAGGACAGGATGTGGACTACCGAACAAAAAATACAGGATGCTACTTAAAAAGGCGTACTGCTATTCGTACGGAAGTCATGCTGGTTTAATGTCCATCTATAGCATTTATATGTTGTTTTTGCTTCTGGGGAAAAAAAAATTTGGTATGGTCGAAGTAAATGGGAAACCCTGTATGCCTAGTATTTGTTTAAACGTATTGTACTTTTTGTGTATAGTCGATACTTTTGTATACCCCCGTCACTACTGCTGTGGTGGCCGAGTGGCCACTGTTGTTACGGTAGGCCGAGTTCGTGAGTTCGTGAAACGGCTTCTGGTGCAGTACACCGCTAAGACAGTTTCTTGCTGCCACTATTACACAGCTATAGGAGAACGAAGGTTCTACAACACTTCAACAAATCAGTAACAAAGTTACACAAATGAGTTAAAAAGGTTTACTTATCTTGTTGAATGATTAAGTCTGCAACACTGCTTGTAATATAACACAAAAAAACTTTCAATGGCTAAATGCAAATAATCGCTGGTAAACTTCACAGTATACAGAAAATACAATTTACAATTATCTGCTCACTTCTAAGAGTTAACTAAACGACGTTCCCTGTCTAAGTTAGCCCTGGACGATGATCTACGAGGGCAGTTCAATAAGTAATGCAACACATTTTTTTTTCTGAAACAGGGGTTGTTTTATTCAGCATTGAAATACGCCAGGTTATTCCCCAATCTTTTAGCTACACAACACTATTTTTCAACGTAATCTCCATTCAATGCTACGGCCTTATGCCACCTTGAAATGAGGGCCTGTATGCCTGCACGGTAACATTCCACTGGTCGATGTCGGAGCCAACGTTGTACTGCATCAATAACTTCTTCATCATCCGCGTAGTGCCTCCCACGGATTGCGTCCTTCATTGGGCCAAACATATGGAAATCCGACGGTGCGAGATCGGGGCTGTAGGGTGCATGAGGAAGAGCAGTCCACTGAAGTTTTGTGAGCTCCTCTCGGGTGCGGAGACTTGTGTGAGGTCTTGCGTTGTCATGAAGAAGGAGAAGTTCGTTCAGATTTTTGTGCCTACGAACACGCTGAAGTCGTTTCTTCAATTTCTGAAGAGTAGCACAATACACTTCAGAGTAAATCGTTTGACCATGGGGAAGGACATCGAACAGAATAACCCCTTCAGCGTCCCAGAAGACTGTAACCATGACCGGCTGAGGGTATGGCTTTAAACTTTTTCTTGGTAGGGGAGTGGGTGTGGCGCCACTCCATTGATTGCCGTTTTGTTTCAGGTTCGAAGTGATACACCCATGTTTCATCGCCTTTAACAATCTTTGACAAGAAATTGTCACCCTCAGCCACATGACGAGCAAGCAATTCCGCACAGATGGTTCTCCTTTGCTCTTTACGGTGTTCGGTTAGACAACGAGGGACCCAGCGGGAACAAACCTTTGAATATCCCAACTGGTGAACAATTGTGACAGCACTACCAACAGAGATGTCAAGTTGAGCACTAAGTTGTTTGATGGTGATCCGTCGATCATCTCGAACGAGTGTGTTCGCACGCTCCGCCATTGCAGGAGTCACAGCTGTGCACGGCCGGCCCGCACGCGGGAGATCAGACAGTCTTGCTTGACCTTGCGGCGATGATGACACACGCTTTGCCCAACGACTCACCGTGCTTTTGTCCACTGCCAGATCACCTTAGACATTCTGCAAGCGCCTATGAATATCTGAGATGCCCTGGTTTTCCGCCAAAAGAAACTCGATCACTGCCCATTGTTTGCAACGCACATCCGTTACAGACGCCATTTTAACAGCTCCGTACAGCGCTGCCACCTGTCGGAAGTCAATGAAACTATACGAGACGAAGCGGGAATGTTTGAAAATATTCCACAAGAAATTTCCGGTTTTTTCAACCAAAATTGGCAGAGAAAAAAAATGTGTTGCATTACTTATTGAACTGCCCTCGTATATGCGAGTGGGCGAAAGTTGCTGTTCTATCTTCCGAGCAGGCTTCTGTCCATTATCGTCCGGTAATCGACGGATTGTACTCGGCCGTCAATTGGCCGAAGTGAAGTCGATATCTTCATCCTCAGCGCCGCCCGTGGCGCTGGTGGAACTCGCGCAGGTGGCGAGTCTCTATGGCGCTGGCACCAGGTCGCATCTTTGCGCCTGTGGTGCTTCTGCTCTGGCTGTGTCTAGTTCGGACGACACAACAGAAACAAAACAAGCAGATCCGTTCGGACAGTCGCGAGCGTTAACATGCCGCTTTCGGGAATCAGGGAGAGGCGCTGGCCCGGAATCGAATCCATCAATCGATTTAGGACGAGGATCGGTGTGCCGCCCAGCCTGGATGTGGTTTTTAGACGATTTCGCACAACCGACTAGGCGAATACTGAGCTACTACTCATGTCATGCCTCAGTTACACGATTCGCGAACATCAGTAATTAACATGCCGACCGCCGGCCGCGGTGGCCGAGCGGTTCTAGTCGCTTCTGTCTGGAACAGCGCGACCACTACGGTCGCAGGTTCGAATCCTGGCTCGGGTATGCATGTGTGTGATATCCTTAGGTTAGTTAGGTTTAAGTAGTTCTAAGTTGTAGGGGACTGATGACCTCAGATGTTAAGTCCCATAGTGCTCAGAGCCATTTGAACATACCGACCCCATAAGGATGAGGGATAAAGGCCAGGAAAAGGAAGAAGGAGAAGTCAAAACAAAATAGGCAAATACAATGATGGATACAGTAATGACACCAGAAGTAAAGGTAACTACTTCACGCACAGAAGAAAATCAAGAGTAACAGCGCACAGACCACTCATTAGTAATCAGATATAGTGCAACAAGCTGCCATATAGTCTGAAAACTTTTCGAACAAAGCTGTTCCAAATTCAGCTTTTAGCTTTCCTAGTAAATTCAGTCGGTGAATTGTAAGCAATGGGACTGATGTTGCAACTTGTAATACACTATATTAGGACTATAATATATTAAGAGTAATATATTATTATGTACCACAAGTAACTTTCCTTACATTTGTTACACTGACATACTTGTTTTTCTTTTTTTTTTAAAAAAAAAAACCAATGTAAACAGCTTTATGGGTACATACAAAGAAATGTACAAAAAAATGAATTGAAAAATGTTCTATAATTTGTACTTCGCTATTCTAAGAACAGACAGTGCAGAAAGTCCAAGTAGTTTGTTTACAGAGAGCGTGTAAGGAAACAGCATTTTTAATAAATCGAAATTTCTAGAGCTACAAGTCATGTTGCGGTGTGTGGCGGAGCGTACTTCTTACACTGCTATCTTTCTACTCCCTTCCCGGTTCCACTCACGAATGGGAGGATGATTGTCAGTAAACCTTTGTGTCGGTTGTAATTTCTCTGATTTTGTCGTCCGGGACATTCCGCGAGGCGCATGTGGGAGTAAATAATGTGTTACCCGACTCTTCGAAGAAGGTACGCGCTCGGAATTTCAACAGTGAAACTCCCTGCGATACATAACACCTCTCCTGTAGCGTCTGCCGCTTGTGTTTGTTGAGCATCTCTATAACGCTCTCGAGTTTAGAAAACAATCTCGGGGCGAAACGCGCCACTCTTCGTCGGATCTTCTCTATTTCTTATATTAAACATTTTTGGAAGAATCGATCGAACGAGTGTTCTGTAGACCAACTCTTTCGCGGATGAATTACATTTCCGTAAGACTCTTCCAATGAATGTCAGCCATGCATCTGCTGTCATCCCAGTTTAGGTCACTCTCGATGGTTACCCCGAGGTATTTTACAGAGTTATCATACTCCAGAGACTTGTCTCCAGTAGTGGAAACCATCTTTTTTTTCTTTTAAATTTCGGCCGGTTACTAAGACACAAGCGTCACCGGTTCAGATCCGGTCCAACTGTCTCGGTGGACAAGTAAAAGGAAACTCAAAGCAACGGCTGAATAATAGCCGAGCATAGCACTTTGAAGGTGTGGCGGTGGAACTTTTAGTTCCGTGCCACCCTCCGACGGTGGAAGGACAGAGGAGGAGTGCAGTAATGCGCCAGCTCTATGGTGAAGGAGAAAAGTTGCTGGACGTGAACAGGCCACTGCTAGTGACTGCACGAAACGGGCGGAAAAACGTGGCCGTATGGAGCCTATCGTCAGTCATAGCCCGAATCCGAATCCTCCAGGATGGTGAGCGGAACGGGGTGTCGGTGCCATCGCCGTGGAACTGTGGTGCCGATGGTTTGGAGTCCAGCGATTGTCTCACGGAGGACGTACACTTTTCTGTACAGTTGGCGACCCTTACGGCGAATGGTTGTCTTGAGAAGGGCTGTATTGTCTCATCATGCAGAGGGACAATCCTGGTGAGCGGAGGGGCGTGAAGACTCCACATGAGAACTTTATTCTGTAGGCGCTGGAGCGTCAGCATCCGGGACTTACTAATCGTGGCGCACGCAGAGGAACCATACGGTAGTGAGGGTAGGACAACGGAGTGATACAGCCGGACCTTGGTATCTAAATTCAGCTCTCGGCTGGAGAAGAGCGTGTACAAGGCCTTTGTCAGCTTTAACCCTTTAACCCTTGGTAGCTTGAGCCCACTGGACCCGGACGCCCCCGATTGAGATGTTGTTTTGGAGTATAGGGCGCCGTTTAGTGAAATACACAGCCATGGTTTTGGCGGCATTGAGGGCCATTTTATTGGAGCGACACCAGGTGACTGTTGCGTCCACTTGCCTCTGGAAGCGAGCAATGAGTTGATCCGGATTGCGGCCGGTCGTATAAAGCGCCGTGTCATGGGCGTATTGCGCCAAATGGCAGTGACGGATGACGGGCATGTCATTGACATAGATATTAAAAAGAAGGGGGTACAGCACAGAGCCCTGAGGGGTACCCAGTGACATGTGGCGTACACTGGACGCTTTCCCTGCTCAGCAACTAGGAAAGTCCTCTGGTGAAGGAACACTGCCTTATCAAAAACATCTGGACGTCCCAATGTAATGCAAAATTGGCCAGTATAAGTCACGAGAGGCGGACCCGGCAGGATAAAGGTTCAAAATGGTTCAAATAGCTCTGAGCACTATGGGACTTAACTGCTGAGGTCATCAGTCCCGTAGAACTTAGAACTACTTAAACCTAACTAACCTAAGGACATCACACACATCCATGCCCGAGGCAGGATTCGAACCTGCGACCGTAGCGGTCGCGCGGTTCCAGACTGTAGCGCCGAGAACCGCTCGGCCACTCCGGCCGGCCAGGATGAAGGAGGCGTGAAGTATTGTCAGTAGCGAGGCAGTAACAGCAGAGTGGGTCGGTCAGCAGAACTCTGAATTCGAACGTGGACTAGTCATTTGATGTCACCTGAGCAAAAAATGCTTCACGGATATTTCAATCCTTGTAAAACCGCTCTAGTCGTCTGTTGGCGATGTGATTGTGGAGTGGAAACGTGAAGGAACAAACACAGCTAAAGCAAGACGAGGCAGACCTCATACTGACGGGCAGGGGCCGTTCAGCATTGCGAAGGATGGTTTGCAAACAGTCGCATGACACATCACTCGTGATATTCAAAGTGTTACCAACAGTCCAGCTAGTGGCTTTGCGTAGCGAATTAAAAAGAGTGTGGCACAGTCGCCGAACAGCTGCTCATAAGCCACAGGGATAGCAAGCCCAAACCATTTTCTAAGTTAGGTTCCCGTAACGTTGACAAATTTGGCATTTTTTAAAATCCAGTTTCCTTCTATTGCAATTTTGACTGTAGTATTTTGTTGTATTTGTTGGTTTCGTTGCTAATATATTCAAACAGATCGTTCCCAATATACAATTCTACGATATCCTCGACGCTCTGTGTATCTTTGGAAAATATGTTTGGACCCGGGATCCTTCAGGTTTATTATTGGTCCTCGGTAAATCAAAGTCTGACTGACCACTGTGCTCTGTCTTCGTCTGATTCAGCCGTATCAGTTGGAAACAGTATCGTTCGCCGAATTCTTCTTGGACGTATTTCACTACCTTCCGATGATTCTGCTTCACAACCGTAGTTCAAATGGCTCTGAGCACTATGCGACTTAACTTCTGAGGTCATCAGTCGCCTAGAACTTAAAACTAATTAAACCTAACTAACCTAAGGACATCACACACATCCATGCCCGAGGCAGGATTCGAACCTGCGACCGCTGCGGTCGCTCGGCTCCAGACTGTAGCGCCTAGAACCGCACGGCCACCCCGGCCGGCAGGCAACCGTAGTGTTCGGCGAATTCTTCTTGCACGTATTTCACTCTCTTCCTACGATTCTGCTTCACTTTCACTTTTTTGATATCCATTGTCTTCTTGCCAATCGGTCAAGTCGTCCGGAACGTCAGACAAGACGTCCGCGCATTCGTCGTAAATAATCATATCGTCTCTTTCGTCTGCCATGATGAAAGGGCATAAGTACTTATAAAAACAAAAAAACGTGTTGACGTGTGTAACTTAATGTTACCTAAACAAAACACCAACAGAATGAAAAACACGCTAAAGTGCTGTCGCCGGCCACTGAGCGATACTATGCAGACGACACCACTGTGGTGTCGCCGGCCGTTGACCGCTATTTCGCGCACGACATCACTGTGGTGTCGCCGGACGGCATAGTGTTAATGTTTTAGAAGACTTGTAATAACTTCAAGCGTGTATTTGCGGTGGACATTTCACAAGAAGAAGCATCATTTAAGTTTAATAAATATCGTTTTAATACTACTTGTCGGAGATCTTTCTAATTGAAGATAACCTACGCCGTCCGTCTGCAGTTCCAACAGTACCAGCACGACAATGCACTCTGTCATAAAGCAGCATCTGAGAGGCAAATGTTTGTGGACAATAATTTTCCTCAAATGGACTCGTCTTCCCAGAGTCCTTACGTGAACCTAAGGGAATACCTTTGACACGAGTCAGAACGTCGCCTCCGCACCACACTCCAGCTTCCTACATCACTACTTTGTCTGGTTTCGGGTCTTAAGGGAGAATGGGCTGCCCTTCCTCCACAGACATCAGACACCTCATTGAAAGCGTCCCGTATTAGTGTCCACCAATAGGTCTCCGAATACTTCTGATCAAATAGTGTACATTAGTGCAACAATAAAGGCTGTAACACATTTTCCTGGAGTATTCCTCAAATCACCTTGACACCTATCGATTTTTTGCTGTTCACGCGAAGGTTTTACGTAGACAGTTTTTTAAGATTTTCCTAAAGACCTGACTCATAGCTGTGCCTCGAATCGCTTCATTCAGCCTTCGACCGTTAGTCACCTTCGGAGAAGAATGTTCCTGATTATACTGCAGAATTTCGTCGTGATCGTGCTTCTCTGGCGATGAATTTCGTGAAGGTCGACAAAAATCAGTTGTTGATCCAAAAAATATCGTGCTGTGGGCAAAGCTATTGAAGAGGTCAGGTCTGTAGCTTAAAGGTTCAAGTCTCCCTGCTTGTATTTCAAGATTAATTCTATTGCAGAACTGGCAAAAATACTGCTTCTTGATTGCTAGCAAGAAGTTGTTCAACCACTTAAAACAAATACGAGGTGAAGATGAGTTACTTACAGAACAATGTTCGCGAATAATAAAAATTTGGTAGTTTTCACTACGTAACTTATTGTCACGACTTCTTGAAGTTCGTCACCTTTGTTGTTGCTCAGTGTGGTGTAGTGGTATAGAATCCATGCGTGGTGCCGTTTGGGTTTACATTTTAAAATGTAGAGTGGCCGAGCAATGTGATATAAGAGCCAAAAAAAATCTGACTTCGTTTTATTTCATCCTTAGTTACCTGTGTGCTGTCGGCAGTGCAGTGCTATGTGATCTACTCGTACCTCCAAATTCATGCTCCATCTATTTGAAAGGAGTGTCACTAGATGGTGCAAGCTATGTGTCCAAAACCCATTGCCGCTGAAGTTGATCTAAGGTCCCGAATTCGAGCCTCGGTCCGGCTCACAGTTTTAATCCGCCAAGAAGTTTCATATCAGCTCACACTCCGCTGCAGAGTGAAAATTTCATATTATATTTGAGAAGTTTTTCAAAAAGCAATCCAGTATTTATTTAAATAGTAATAATAAAATATTTGATTCATTTAAAATTTTTTTTCAAAATTATAATGAACGCAACTTTTCACACATTGAAATATTTTACTATTGTACATTTTAATTATTTGTGACTAAGTGTAATAATTTTTTTTATAATTTATTCAGTCACAACACAGAAAACCCGACAGTTTTACGATTTTTGAAGTATTTTTGTGTAACGGGTAATCTGGTTGTCCGACTGTATCGTGTACTCCGAGTATTTGTGTGTATCAGTTCCTCTGATAGTTTATGTGAATCGCTTGCTGCGATCTGTGGTGGAAATAAGGTCATTGGCAAGTTCCTTTGTAAGATGTACCGCAGACAAAGTCTGCAGTACACTCAATATTAGAGCAACATTCAACTGTAACGAACGTCGCATCCCCATGGATTCTGCTCAGTTTGATAGAAGCTCAAATTAAAAGTCATGTGAAGTGGTTCAATGAAATGGTCAAAAACAGTTTCTGCGCTTCGTTAGTGCAGGACGAGCTGAGAGGAGGGCAGCGTTGTACAAGGCCTATAATGGGCACATTTCGGTCAACCAGGACTGACGGCCGTGTGGCGTAATTGCAACACTGTAACCGATGCAATAGCGCGCTAATTGTGCGCCACACCAACGCGCCTCATTATACAAACTGTACGACTCTTTCATGCAGATGGGGTCTGAAGAGTCTGAAAATAATCGTACCGTAACGTCCCCCAGGTCGCGGAGCGCGAGATTTATGGAGAGAGGAGCGGAGGCGCTCGCGTCACGCCGGGAGCGAAACCAATCCGGAGGAGGCACCTCCTCTAAACAGCACTCACAGAAACGCGCAATTAATGCTCAGCCTCGCGCTATTAAGCTCATTCCAGAATGCCGCGTGCATTTACTCTTCGAGCGAACAGGTACAACAATTCCGTCCGTGACCCGTCAGTTATGACATCCAAACATTTTTCAGCTGTCGAGTTTTTTCATTACCACTAACGTCACCCCAGATTGCTTAAGGACACGAATCCCCATGTACCCTACTGGCCATTAAAATTGCTACACCAAGAAGAAATGCAGATGATAAACGGGTATTCATTGGACAAATATACTATACTAGAACTAACATGTGATTACGTTTTCACGCAATTTGGGTGCATACATCCTGAGAAATCAGTACCCAGAACAACCACCTCTGGGTGTAATAACGGCCTTTATGTGGCTGGGCATTGAGTCAAACAGAGCTTGGATAGCGGGTACAGGTACAGCTGCCCATGCAGCTTCAACACGATACCACAGTTCATCAAGAGTAGTGACTGGCGTATTGTGACGAGTCAGTTGCTTGGCCACCATTGACCAGACGTTTTCAATTGCTGAGAGATCTGGAGAATATGCTGGCCAGTGCACCAGTCGAACATTCTCTGTATCCAGAAAGGCCCGTACAGGACCTGCAACATGCGGTCGTGCATTATCCTGTTGAAATGTAGGGTTTCGCGGGGATCGAATGAAGGGTAGAGCCACGGGTCGTAACACATCTGAAATGTAACGTCCACTGTTCAATGTGCCGTCAATGCGAACAAGAGGTGACTGAGACGTGTAAGCAATGGCACCCCATACCATCACGCCGGATGATACGCCAGTATGGCGATGACGAATACACGCTTCCAATGTGCGTTCACCGCGATGTCGCCAAACACAGATGCGACCATCATGAAGCTGTAAACAGAACCTGGATTCATCCGAATAAATGACGTTTTTCCATTCGTGCATCCAGGTTCGTCGTTGAGTACACCATCGGAGGCGCTGCTGTCTGTGATGCAGCGTCAGGCGTAACCGCAGCCATGGTCTCCGAGCTGATAGTCCATGTTGCTGCAAACGTCGTCGAACTGTTCGTCCAGATGGTTGTTGTCTTGCAAACGTCCCCATCTGTTGACTCAGGGATCGAGACGTGGCTGCACGATCCGTTACAGCCATGCGGATAAGATGCCTGTCATCTCGACTGCTAGTGATACGAGGCCGTTGGGATCGAGCACGGCTTTCCATATTACCCTCCTGAACCCACCGATTCCATATTCTGCTAACAGTCATTGGATCTCGACCAACGCGAGCAGCAATGTCGCGATACGATAAACCGCGATCGCGATAGGCTACAATCCGACTTTTATCAAAGTGGGAAACGTGATGGTACGCATTTCTCCTCCTTACACGAGGCATCACAACAACGTTTCACCAGGCAACGCCGGTCAACTGCTGTTTGTGTATGAGAAATCGGTTGGAAACTTTCCTCATGTCAGCACGTGGTAGGTGTCGCTACCGGCGCCAACGTTGTGTGAATGCTCTGAAAAGTTCATCATTTGCATATCACAGCATCTTCTTCCTGTCGGTTAAATTTCGCGTCTGTAGCACGCTATCTTCGTGGTGTAGCAATTTTAATGACCAGTAGTGTATAACATAGCTTGAGAAGTCTGATTAATTTACAAGAGAGAGTTAATGAGTAAAATGTTAGACATTAGCCATGTAAAACCTTTATGACTGAAGATGAAAAATTTTAAATATGTTGGTCTTACTAGTTTCAGATTATACATCCATAGACAAATGAAAAAGTTTAGAAAAGGTTTGAAATTATGCTTAACGTGTTTTGGAAGTCGCTAAGTACTCTTATTATGAAACATTGGATGAGTATATTCTGCGTGACTTACGCTCCTTCTAAGGAAATGTTTTTCAAAACATCTCAATGTTCGTGATTTGATATCTCCCCAACTATGTGTCGTACAATGTTATAATTTTGCAGGTGCAGTCAATGGTACAGTGCATGTGGATACTGTCTGCAAAATGTGTTGGGAACAGTGTTAGTAGTAAAGAAAAGCTAAATTAAAACGTCACGACTGATGCTGAAATTTTACTGAATGAACAGGAAAAATGTAGTAAGTATAAACGTAGATCGTTTCGTTATTTCGTGGGGGGTGTCAGTTACGAAGTGTTTGAAATTATGTGTAAAGTTTCTTGTAAGTCGTTATGTGCTCTTATTCTCAATTACTGGCTGAATATAGTTTGGGTAATTTGCGCGCCATGGGTTACACTGCCTCAAGATATAGACATAATTGCTTACTTTAATATTTGACTTAATCTGTTAATTCTTTAACATAAGATTATACCTGTTAATGAGCAGATTATGACAGCATTTAAAATTTTTAATTTCGGCCAGTAACCATACAGATACAGAAAACTGAACTTTTATTGCCCCTGAAAGCCGTTATAGATGGGCAAGCTGTAAATGGGACAGTGTGGTTGTTTTAGCTGTTTAGTGATATACAAGGTTAGTATACGTAAATGATTGAAGCGAGTTCATAGATTTGCTGTAGCTACATTATTTAATATATTATCTCAGGACTTCGCACACACACAGAAAAACTCAAGAAGTTTTTTTGACATACTGATTCTCTGTCTGTTGCTGTTGTTGCGGTCCTCAGTCTCAAGACTGGTTCGATGCAGCTGTCCATGCTACTTTACCCTATGCAAGCCTCTTCATCTCCGAATAACTACTGCAAACCTACATTCTTCTGACCCTGCTTATTGTGTTCATCTCTTGGTCTCCTTCTATGACTTTTAGTCCCCAAACTTCCCTTTAATACTAAACTGATGACCCCTCTTTTGGTCAAGTTGGGCCACCAATTTCTTGTCTTCCCAGTTATATCCAATACCACCTCACTAGTTATGCCGTCTACCCATCTTACCTTCAGCATTCTTCCGTAGCACCACATTTCAAAAGCTGCTATTCAATTCTTGACTAAACTGTTTATCGTCCTTGTTTCACTTGCATACATGGCTATTCTCCATACAAATACTTTCAGAAAAGACTTCCTAACACTTAAATCTATATTCAATGTTAACAAATTTCTCTTCTTCAGAAACTATTTTCTTGCCATTGGCAGACTACGTTATATATCCTCCCTACTTTGGCCATCATCAGTTATTTTGCTGCCCAAATAGGAAAACCCATCTACTATTTTATCTCTTTCCCTAATGTGAGTCCCTCAGCATCACCTGATTTAATTCGATTACATTCTGTTATCCTTGTTTTCCTTTTGTTGATGTTCATATGGTATCATCCTTCCAGGACACTGCCCATTCCGTGCAACTGCTTTTCCAAGTCCTTTGCTGTCTGTGCCAAAATTACAGTGCCATCGGCAAACTTCAAAGTTTTTATTCCTTCTTCTTGAACTTTAATTCCTACTCTAAAGTTTTCTTTGATTGCCTTTACTGCTTATTCAGTGTACAGTTTGAATTAGATTGAATAACACTGAGGATAGGCCACAACCCTATCTCACACCCTTCTCAACCACTGCTTCCCTTCCACGCGCCTCGACTTTTACAACTGCGCTCCGGTTTCTGTACAAGTTGTAAACAGCCTTTTGCTCCCTGTATTTGCCGCCGCTACTTTCAGAATTTCAAAGAGAGTTTTCAAGGCAACACTGTCAAAAGAGTTCTCTAAGTCTACAAATGCTATAAACGTAGGGCGTGGGCGCGAAGGACATGATACGAATCATAACCATTTCGTCACTCACTGCAGGCCAAGCAGTTGATTTCCCCTTGCAGAGACATCCTGAAGCTCTAAACTGCCCATATAATAGCCGAATGGAGTTAGTAGGTGTAACTGTCTGTCAAACATCGTTCTGAAGTATCGTTACACTGATACGGCAGACTGATGTGAACTCATTTCAAGCACAACAAAATACTTTTTCTCAGCACCTGTCGCCACCTTGTCCGACTGCTCACTGGTGCGCTCTCGTGGCAGAAATGTGAAGTTAGTAGCTACATTAAATTTATGAAAACGCTTCAAACAGCTCAATAAATATGTGGTGTGAGTGTCGGACACCAAGCCTTGTTTCAATTGAAACCTCCTTCTGGCGCACAGTTTTAATCTGTCAATAAGTTTCAAATCAGCGCACACTCCACAACAACCTGAAAATTATTTATGGAAATATTGTCACTGTTTTACATCGCAAGAAAAGGAACAGAGGAAAGATGTATTTCACTAACAACACCGTCCTCCGTATTGTTTAAGTTATTCAATGAATTCATTGCCACTCACATAGAAAAAGTGCTGGATTTCAATTAGTCAAATCAAAGCACCGGCCCAAGAGGTGGATTTGTCACAATACGCCGTTTGCAAGGAATTATAGAATGCAGAAACGAGTACGATTTTTCTGGGGTCCTCGGATTCTGCAAAACATTTCGGTTCAGTCTCAACAAAATTTGAGTTTCAACAAAATTGTATTAACAGCCCTTGAGACGCAATATATTGATTCAAAATATGTTATCATGTAAGAGTAAGAAATCTATACGTCATTGCTGTAACCTCCAAGAGATATAATTAGGTGAATGAGAAATTCGAAATTGAAACTAAAGCCAGGAAAAGAAATTCCGTATTATCGAAACACTGATTAACCGTACATAATTTTTTCAGATTCCTAAATTACGAAAAATAAAGGAATAAGCCCTAATGTGGCATAAACCATACCTTCATTTTCCTGACGACTTTCTGTTCTCTACCCGTAGTGTACATACAACTGAATACTGTAAGGAAGAACATTACGTAGAAAGTTTGAAAGTAAGTCCAAAAGTCAGTTGTAATACAACAATAATTAACAAATTGAAGAGAAAATTGAATAATTAATAACCAAATCATGGAAACAGTGAGATTTGTATTTTTTGTTGTTGAGGTCTTCAGTACGAAGTCTGGTTTGATGCAGCACTCCTCCGTAGTCTACACTGTGCAAACATCTTCGTCTACTGGGTGCTTCAGGTGCCCCTACCCATGGGTTTTATGCAGCCCATAATACCTTCAAATACAAAATGCAAGATTTTCACATTCTCTCGCTCGCTACAGGCAAACTGTTAGTACTACAGAAAAAAATTAATAGGACCTTTTTGTGGGAAATTCAATGTAGTTAAATTGGGTATGGGGATATGTTTTTGCTAGAGGCTGTAGATTGCAAATTATTCAAGAAAAACGTGCAAAAGTGACCTTCAAACGCGTTTTTCTTGAATAAACTGTAGCCTCCAGTGAAAACGTATCCCAGTACTAAACTTAACTACATTAAATTTCCTAGAAAAGGTCCTATTCATTTTTTAAATAAAGGATTAACAGTTTGCATGAAGCGAGCGAGATAATATGAAAATCTTTTGCGTCGTTTTTGAAGGCATTGTGTGTTGCATGAAACCCATCGGTAGGGGCACTTAAATCATCCTGTATAAGTACTGCGACCTGTACTCATTTGAAACTGTTTACTGCAGTCAAGCCAAGGTCTTCCTCTACAATTTTTACCCCCCCCCCCCCCACCCCCTACTTCCAGTATTCAACTGATGACTCCTTGATGCTACAGGATGTGTCCCCTCTTTGAGTCAAATTGTTCCTCAGTTTTTCTCCCCATTTCGGTTCAGTGCCTTCTCATTAGTTACTCGTACTACCCACCAAATCTTCAGCATAGTTCTATTGTACCAGATCACAAAATCTTCTATTATATTCGTGTCTGAACCGCTTATTGTCCACGTTTCACTTCGGTACAAGGCAGCACTGTATACAAATACTTTCAGAAAATACTACCTGACGCTTGAGTTGACATTCAAGTAGCAACCCTTCCCAGTTTCACATGGGTGCACTAAGTACACTATAAGAAAAAAATGACGCACCATGAAGAAGTTACGAAAATTGCTCGCAAATTGATATTAATACAGATATCAAAGGAAAATGGAAAGCTGTAAACTTTGGCAGCCGATGGAAAGTGTTACGCAGTAGCACAATTTCTGGGCGAATCCCGCAAGGACAGTAAACAGGGAACATGTTGAAACTAGGGCGTAAAATCTTGGCGAAATTCATTCCGTGTACTCGGTTGTGTAGTAACTAAGTCTCGCAGACAGACGCGAGAACAATGTACGCAGTTGTCAGAGTTTGTGAGTGGACGTGTAGCTGGGCGCAAAGGAACCGGTCGGAGTAATCGGCGAATCACCCGACATTTGAATAGGAGCGATGCCACAATTCGACGATGTTGGCAACAATGGGAGATACATAGCTGATCACAGCGTCAGAAAGGAAGCGGTCGAGCTGGACAGACCGAGCAATCGTCAGAGAGGCACTCAGAACCCTGGTTTCATTATTGCCATCGATCCGACTTGCAACTGGTGCTTCATTGACCACAAGGACCATTAATAGGTGGTTCACAGGAACGGAGATGAGCTCACGGTGCCCCTAGCGCCGGCTACCATTCACCTCTGCACCTCAACAAGCCGGTCTGCAGTGGTGTCGGGAACATTCGGTGTGGAATCTCACTGACGTGAGTAGAATTGTCTTCAGTGATGAGTCCCACTTCGAACTGAGCCCCGATGACCAACAAAGACGTATATGGAGGACACTCCCCTCCCTCCCCCCCCCCCCCCCGGACAGCAGTGGGATATCAGCCTCACTGTCGTTCGCCATACGAACCCACAACCAGGAGTGATGATCCAGGCTGCCATTCTACTTCATAGTAGGACCACTTCGGTTTTCATCCGCGGTACTCTTACAGCACAGAAATACCTTTGATGTCTATGTGTGTGTGTGTGTGTGTGTGTGTGTGTGTGTGTGTGTGTGTGTGTGTGTTGGGGCTTACGGGCGCTCAGCGACGAGGTCATCAGAGCCCTGACAAGCATTAAAACAAACGAATGTGGACAGACTTAGCAAAATCTAAGCGTACTCACAAAGAAAGAAGGAAAATGCTGTAGAAGAAAGTAAAACGTAAAGAAAGCGAAAACAGAGAGTCAAGAATGCCACAGGAAATTGTCATTGGTTGGCCACTTACACAAAATATGGGCGAGCTTGTCACCCTGTGAAGCCCTTCATGACAAGCCGTCTTGGGCTTATATTTCAACAATATAACGCCCGCCCTCAAACGGCGAGAGTTTCTACTACTTGTCTTCATGCTCGCGAAACCCAGTTTTGATCAACAAGGTCGCTAGATCTCTCCCCAATTGAGAACGTTTGGAGCATTATGGACAGGGCCCTCCAACTATCTTGTGCTTCAAAGATCTAACCCACCAGCTGGACAGAATTTGGAATGATATCCCTCAGGAGAACATCCAGCAACTGAATCAATCAATGCCAAGGCGAGTAACTGTCTGCATAAGGACCAGAGGGGAATTTGCGCGTTATTGGCTTTCTTTGTTTTCTCTTGAATAAATCTTCCAGTTTTTCAGAAACTAATTATTTGTTTATCTGTCCATGCGCATCACATCTACCGGTCTCCGCCCCAAAAAATGCTTCAAATGGCTCTGTGCACTATGGGACTTAACTTCTAAGGTCATCAGTCCCCTAGAACTTAGAACTACTAAACCCTAACTAACCTAAGGACATCACACACATCCATGCCCGAGGAAGGATTCGAACCTGCGACCGTAGCAATCGCGCGGTTTCAGACTGTAGCGCCTAGAACCGCTCGGCCACCCCGGCTGGCGGTTTCCGTCCCATTAGGATATTGTTTTCGTGGTGTGGTCCCCCCCCCCTCCCCCCCGCTTGAGTGTATGTATGGTCACACAAGTTGTGTATGTGTGTTGGTATGGACAAACCTTTCTCGTGAATTAGTCTGTCTGTTAGTGGAAAGCGTATCAAAATCCCTACTGTAGTTCCTGACATTCGCCATGACATACAGGCACAAAAACGCGGTGGCGGACTTTAATTTATAAGATGTGTAGATGTTAACAAATTTCTCTTTTTTAGCTATAGTCAGTCTGCATTTTATATTCTCTCTACTTTGACCATTGTCGTTTATTCTCTTGAACAAACAGCGAAATTCATCTACTACTTTTAGTGTCTCATTTCCTAATTCAATTCCCTCAGCATCGCCTCATTTAATTCAGCTACATTCAATTATCCCTCTATTTGTATTTAGCGCAACTGCAGACTGTTACAGGATGGACAGCAAAAGATGACTTCTGTAGCCGTTTGTATGTGCTTGACCAGCTGCAACATTCCATTTCTGGCGAAAACAAATTACCACACGGTAATCCACTTTATCGATGGGTTATGACATTTTGTTTCAGCTTCACTAGCTGAGTGCTATGGTACTGTGTCGCGGCTATTTCACTGTGTACCAGAGCTGCAGAAATGTACCTGCAGACAAACAAATTAATTAGGTAACTTTATTTTTAGGAGGTTATTTGCAGCTTGTACAGAAACAAGTCGGCATTATAAAAGTCGAGGGGCATTGAAGGAAATGGAAAGTTGTGGTAAGGTCTTATGGGACCAAACTGCTGAGGTCATCGGTCCTTAAGCCAATACACTACTTACTCTAACTTAAACTAACTTACGGTGTGGACAACACACACATCCATGCACGAGGGAGGATTCGAACCCCCGACGAGGGGAGCCGGGCATTGAAGGGGAACAGTGTTTGAGAAGGGAGTGAGACAGAGCTGTAGCCTATCCCAAATGTTATTCAATCTGTACATTGAGCAAGAAGTAACGAAAACCAAAGAAAGATTTGGAGAAGGAACTGAAGTTCAGGATGTTTGTTAATAGCAATGTAGTTCTGTCAGAGACAGCAAAGGATTTAGAAGAACAGTTGAACGGAATGGACAGTGTCTTGAAAGCAGACAGCAAAAGACATGGAAGAACAGTTGAACAGGATGGACAATATCTTGAAAGGAATATATAAAAGCAACATTTAAAAAAAGCAAAACAAGTGTAATGGAATGTAGTTTAATTAAATCACGCGATGCTAAGAAAATTAAACTACTAAACGAGACACTAAAAATAGTAGATGAGTTTTACAATTTGAGCCGTCAAATAATTGATGGGCGAAGTAGAGAGGATACAAAATGTAGACCGCCAATGGCAATAAAAGCGTTTCTGAAGAAACACCCAGTATTGATTTAAATGTTAGGAAGTCTTCTCTGAAATCATTTGTATGGAGTATAGCCATGAATGGAAGTGAAACCTTGGCGATAACAGTTTAGACAAGAGGAGAATAGAAGCTTTTGAAATACTACAGAAGAACTCTGAAGATTAGGTAAGTAGGTTACATAACTAATGACGAATGAATAGAATTACACGGAAGAGAAATTTATAGTATAACTTTAATAAAGAATGGATTGGTTGATAGGATATATTCTGCGATATCAGGTGATCACCAATATAGTAGTGAACGGAAATGTGAGGGTTAAAAATCATAGAGGGAGACCAAGAGACGAATACAGTAAGCAGGAATGTAGGTTGCAGTAGTTACGCGGATATGAAGAGGCTTGCATGGGATAGAGTGGCATGAAAAGCTGCATCAAACCAGTCTTCGGACTGAAGAACACAACATCAACGACAACAAACTTTATGACACCTCGTCGTATAGCAAAGAAGTTAAATGGTTGTAGTGAGCAGCAGTTATGGAGTGATAAAGAGAGGCAGACTGTGAAGATCTGCAACAAATATCTTCGAACCCACAACGACAACAGCAACAACAACAACATAATGAATTACACGGTCCAGTGGCATTAATGTGACCATCTCCTATGTTCGAAGTCAACGAGGAATAACCACTCACAGATGGTAGGTGGCAGCGTTAGCAGTGGAAGGTACACTCATGATTCAGAACACTGTGACCACCTGTTTAATAGCTTATTTGTCCGGCTTTAGAGCGAAATACATCACTGATTTTGCGTATCAGGGATCCGACAATTTTTTGGCAGGTTTGAGGAAGTTTGTGGCATTACATGTCTAAGCATAGGTCATGTAATTCGCGTAAATAACGGGCCGCTGATCTGCGTATGCGGTGACGGCGCCTGATAGCTACTAAGATGGGTTCCATAGGATTTACATGAGAAAATTTGGTCGCTGAGATATCAACTTGAGTTCACTCTGATGCTGCCGGCCGAAGTGGCCGAGCGGTTCTAGGCGCTACAGTCTGGGAACGCGCGACCGCTACGGTCGCAGGTTCGAATCCTGCCTCGGCCATGGATGTGTGTGATGTCCTTAGGTTAGTTAGGTTTAAGCATTTCTAAGTTCTAGGGGACTGATGACCTCAGCATTTAAGTCCCGTAGTGCTCAGAGCCATTTGAACCACCCTAATGCTCCTCAAACCACTGACTCCGAGACATGGACAATTATACTACTGAAAGTTTCGAGCCGCCGCTCACCTCGATGACGGCGGAGAGGACCATCGACCTAGTGCAGCAAAAAAACTGAACAGCCGACACGTTTCCATTGATCGACGGTCAATCCACATGGTCCCGTGCCCGCTGCAATCGTAATTCAGGATGATGCTGGGTCAATATGTGGTCTGCTGTGAGACATTTCCAGGGGCAGATGTAGACTCTGGGGCCGGCCGAAGTGGCCGTGCGGTTAAAGGCGCTGCAGTCTGGAACCGCAAGACCGCTACGGTCGCAGGTTCGAATCCTGCCTCGGGCATGGATGTTTGTGATGTCCTTAGGTTTAACTAGTTCTAAGTTCTAGGGGACTAATGACCTCAGAAGTTGAGTCCCATAGTGCTCAGAGCCATTTTTTTGTAGACTCTGACCACACTCTATTGGTTACGAACTGTAGATTAAAACTGAAGAAACTGCAAAAAGGTGGGAATTTAAGGAAATGGGACCTGGATAAACTGACTAATTCAGAGGTTGAACAGAGTTTCAGGGAGAGCATAAGGGAACAATTGACAGGAATGGGGGAAAGAAATACAGTAGAAGAAGAATGGGGAGCTTTGAGGTACTAAGTAGTGAAGACAGGATGAAACAGGTAAAAAATACGAGGGCTACTATAAATCCTTGGATAACAGAGAAAATATTGAATTTAATTAATTAAAGGAGAAAATATAAAAATGCAGTAAATGAAGCAGGCAAAAAGGAATACACACGTCTCAAAAATGAGATCAACAGGAACTGCAAAATGGCTAAGCAGGGATGGCTAGAGGACAAATGTAAGGATGTAGAGGCTTATCTCACTAGGGGCAAGACAGATACTGCCTACAGGAAAATTAAAGAGACCTTTGGAGAAAAGAGAACCACTTGTAAGAATATCAATAGCTCAGATGGAAACCCAGTTCTAAGCAAAGAAGGCAAAGCAGAAAGGTGGAAGGAGTATATAGGGGGTCTATACAAGGGCGATGTACTTGAGGACAATATTATGGAAACGGAAGAGGATATGGATGAAGATGAAAGAGGAGATATGATACTGCGTGAAGAGTTTGACAGAGCACTGAAAAACCTGTGTCGAAACAAGGCTCCGGGAGTAGACAACATTCCATTAGAACTACTGACAGTCTTGGGAGGGCCAGTCCTGACAAAACTCTACCATCTGGTGAGCAAGGTGTATGAGACAGGCGAAATACCCGCAGACTTCAAGAAGAACATAATAATTCCAATCCCAAAGAAAGCAGGTGTTGACAGATGTGAAAATTACCGAACTATCAGTTTAATAAGCCACGGCTGCAAAATACTAACGCGAATTCTTTACAGACGAATGGAAACACTGGTAGAAGCCGACCTCGGGGAAGATCTGTTTGGATTCCGTAGAAATACTGGAACACGTGAGGCAATACTGACCCTACGACTTATCTTAGACTCTAGATTAAGAAAAGGCAAACCTACGTTTCTAGTATTTGTAGACTTGGAGAAAGCTTTTGACAATGTTGACTGGAATAATCTCTTTCAAATTCTAAAGGTGGCAGGGGTAAAATACAAGGAGCGAAAGGCTATTTACAATTTGTACAGAAACCAGATGGCAGTTATAAGAGTCGAGGGGCATGAAAGGGAAGCAGTGGTTCGGAAGGGAGTGAGACAGGGTTGTAGACTCTCCCCGATGCTATTCAATCTGTATATTGAGCAAGCAGTAAAGGAAACAAAAGAAAAGTTCGGAGTAGGTATTAAAATCCATGGAGAAGAAATAAAAGCTTTGAGGTTCGCCGATGACATTGTAATTCTGTCAGAGAGAGCAAAGGACTTGGAAGAGCAGTTAAATGGAATGGACAGTGTCTTGAAAGGAGGGTATAAGATGAACATCAAAAAAAGCAAAACGAGGATAATGGAATGTAGTCGAATTAAGTCGGGCGATGCTGAGGGAATTAAATTAGGAAATGAGACACTTAAAGTAGTAAAGGAGTTTTACTATTTGGGGAGCAAAATAACTGATGATGGTCGAAGTAGAGAGGATATAAACTGTAGACTGGCAATGGCAAGGGAAGCGTTTCTGAAGAATAGAAATTTGTTAACATCCAGTATAGATTTAAGTGTCAGGAAGTCGTTTCTGAAAGAATTTGTATGGAGTGTAGCCATGTACGGAAGTGAAACGTGGACGATAAATAGTTTAGACAATAAGAGAATAGAAGCTTTCGAAATGTGGTGCTACAGAAGAATGCTGAAGATTAGATGGGTAGATCACATAACTAATGAGGAGGTATTGAATAGAATTGGGGAGAAGAGGAGTTTGTGGCACAACTTGACTAGAAGAAGGGATTGGTTGGAGGCATCAAGGGATCACCAGTTTAGTATTGGAGGGCAGCGTGGAGGGTAAAAATCGTAGAGGGAGACCAAGAGATGAATACACTATGCAAATTCTGAAGGATGTAGGTTGCAGAATGTGGTGTCACCGCCAGACGCCACACTTGCTAGGTGGTAGCCTTTAAATCGGCCGCGGTCCGGTATTATACGTCGGACCCGCGTGTCGCCACTATCAGTGATTGCAGACCGAGCGCCGCCACACGGCAGGTCTAGAGAGACTTCCTAGCACTCGCCCCAGTTGTACAGCCGACTTTGCTAGCGATGGTTCACTGACAAATTACGCTCTCATGTGCCGAGACGATAGTTAGCATAGCCTTCAGCTACGTCATTTGCTACGACCTAGCAAGGCGCCGTTATCATTTGCTATTTATCTTGTGATGCATGTACCGTCAGACCGATGTTCACCAATTATGGATTAAAGTTAAGTATTCCAGAAGCCACGTACCTTTTTTACTAGTCTCACCTCCTTTAACTGTTCCAGACCTCACGCCAGCCTGCGTGAGCTTAAACGCGTGCCTTTCGGCTTCACCTCACAGTGGCTTGGCTGTCTTGCCAAGTCACAACACAGTAGGTACTGGGAGATGGAGAAGCTTGCGCAGGATAGAGTAGCATGGAGAGCTACATCAAACCAGTCTCTGGACTGAAGACCACAACAACAACAACAACGTGGAGCTCGATGTTCAACAATGTACGATGAACGGTGTGCCCCGAAACACTTGTGCGGGCACCGGCATTGTGCTCTTTCGGCAGAGATGCCCCAGATCACCGTCTATCCCACATTATAGAGCAGGCAAGCCTCTTATAATCCCACGTTTTGTGAAGAGCCTAGTGGTAGTTTCACTGTTCTTCCACCTCTTTCCGTAGATGTTCACGACAGTAGCACGTAAACATTCGTCCAGCTTCACTGGTTTCAAGATATTCGTTCACAATCTCTGCGTAATAATAATCTGCCCTTTGTCAAAATCGCTTATCTCAATGGATTCGTCCATTTGCAGTTCATATCTTCGCTAGCGTGATACCTCGTCCGTGTCTGCCCCACTTACATAGTTTTGTTAGTGCGTCGCGTGCCCGCAGCGGTACCAGGCGGCATCCAACGTCTCGGTAGGCAGAGGTCCCAGTGTTCCGACTTATCAGTGTATGTAAAGAAAATCGAGGGAACGTGAAAAAAAGGGCAGTCGTTGATGTAATGCGGAAAAGGAGGGAAGTGTCTAACTCCAGAAGCGCGTCATCGTTGGCTTTCGGGACAAGGCTGGAAGCATTTCCCAAACGGCTGAGTTTGTTAATTTTTCACAGGCCGCCATTGTGAAACTATAGCGTGCATGGCAAAACGGCGCGATACGAAATCGGCGCAAAGGCAACTATGGTGCACCACGGGACACAAATTAGAGGTGAACGACGGCTGCGAAGATGTGTACGGGCGAATAGACGAGCTGCTGTTGGATAACTGGATGGCCAGATAAAAATGGTTCAAATGGCTCTGAGCACTATGGGACTTAACTTCTGAGGTCATCAGTCCCCTAGACTTAGAACTACTTAAACCTAACTAACCTAAGGACATCACACATATCCATGCCCTACGCAGGATTCGAACCTGCGACCGTAGCGGTCGCGCGGTTCCAGACTGTAGCGCCTAGAACCGCTCGGCCACCCCGGCCGGGCCCAGATAAACCAAGGGCCTACCAAGAGCGTCTTCTCAAGGACTGTTCAACGAACATTCTGTATGTGGACCTCTGCAGCAGGCGCCTGCTCCATGCACTCACAGTGACTGCTGTTTACCGGTGACGAAAGCTGGAATTTGCGCGTCGATCCACAACTGGAAGTCCAATGAGTGGCGACAGATGGCCTTTTCAGATGAATCACATGTTATGCTCCATCGAACAGATGGCCGTTGTCGTGTACGGCGTGAAACTTCTGATAGCAAACTGTCGTCGGAAGGGTCCAGACTGTTGGAGGGAGTGTTATGGTCTAGAGAATGTTTTCGTGGCATTCCCTCGGTGATTTCTCATTCTGGAAAGCGCAAAATATCAACACAAGTAGGCATTTATCCTTGGGACCATGTTCACCCCTACATGCAGTTTGTTTCTCCACGGCGCGATGGCATCTACCAGCAGGACAATCCAATGTGTCAGACACTTCTCAGTGTACGTGCGTAGTTCGAAGAGTGTACCAGGAGGAGTTTACTGTACTCCCCTGGCCACCAAACTCTCCAATTTAAACCCAATCGAGAAACTGTGAGACCACCTCCATCGGATTGTTCACGCCGTGGATCCTCAATCGAGAAACCCAGCGCTGCTGGCAACGCCCTCGGTGTCGGCATGGCTCAACATCCCCCGTCGGTACCTGTCTGAACCGCACTTACTCTCTTCCTCCACGTCTCGGAGCGGTCCATGCTGTAAAAAGTGGTTATTCTGGCTTTTGACAGCTGCTCACATTAATGCAACTGGACAGCGTTTGATCGTCATATCACACACATCAAAAATAATTTTGCATCACCTGAGTTCCTAGAGTTCCGGAACCTGTACAGAAAATTGAAGTAGAGATCAACATAAACATCATCTCCGCCATTTTTATTGCTCATGAAAACCACACATTGCGTGTTGTACCACCATAAAGCGAGACGTTCAGAGGTGCTGGTCCAGACTGCTGTACACACCGGTACCTCTAATACCCAGTAGCACGTCCTCTTGCATTGATGCATGCCTGTATTCGTCGTGGCATACCATCCACAAGCTCATCAAGGTCCTGTTGGTCCAGATTGTCCCACTCCTCAACGGCGATTCGGCGTAGATCCCTGGTTGGTGGGTCACGTCGTCCAGCCCTTTTAAATCTATCCCAGGCATGTTCGATAAGATTCATGTCTGGAGAACATGCTGGCCACTCTATTCCAGTGATGTCGTTATCCTGAAGGAAGTCATTCACAAGATGTTACGGCGGCTTCCATGGCCACTAGCGGCGTACGTCGGCCCCACCATAAAACAGCAGGGAACCTCCACCTTGCTGCACTAGCTGGACAGTGTGTCTAAAGCATTCAGCCTGACCAGGTTGCCTCCAAACATTTCTCCGACGATTGTCTGGTTGAAGGCATACGCGACGCTCATCGGTGAAGAGAACGTGATGCCAATCCTGAGTCGTCCATTCGCCATGTTGTTGGGCCCGTCTGTACCGCGCTGCATGGCTGGTTGCAAAGATGGACCTCGCCCTGGACGTCGGAAGTGAAGTTGCGCATCATGCAGCCTATTGCGCACAGTTTGATTCCTAACATGACGTCCTTTGGCTGCACGAAAAGCATTATTCAACATGGTGGCGTTGCTGTCAGGGTTCCTCCGAGCCATAATCCGTAGGTAGCGGTCATCCACTGCGGTAGTAGCCCTTGGATGGCCTGACCGAGGCATGTCATCGACAGTTCCTGTCTCTCTGTATCTCCTCCAAGTCCGAACAACATCGGCTTTGGTTCACTCTGAGTCGCCTGGACACTTCCCTTGTTGAGAGCTCTTCCTGTCACAAAGTAACAATGCGGACGCGATAGAACCACGGTATTGACCGTCTGGGCATGGTTGAACTATAGACAACACGAACCGTGCGTGTACCTCCTTCCTGGTGGAATGACTGGATCTGATCGGCTGACGGACCCCCTCCGTCTAACAGGTGTTGCTCAAGTATGGTTGTTTACATCATTGGGCAGGTTTAATGGCATCTCTGAACAGTCAAAGAAACTGTGTCTGTGTACAATATCCAGAGTCAAGATCTGTCTTCAGGAGTTCTGGGAACCGGGATGAAGCAAAACTTTTTGTTGATGTGTGTATTACGTAGTTCGGTAGTTAGCATAACTATTTTGTGGATATAAACGTGTTAGTAAACTCTGCCAACTAAACTGCCTTACTGTAAAACAGTAATTCCATTGTTTACTTTGCTGTAAAAAAAATGGCTCTGAGCACTATGGGACTTAATTTCTGAAGTCATCAGTCCCCTAGAACTTACAACTACTTAAACCTCATTAACCTAAGGACATCACACACATCCATGCCCGAGGCAGGATTCGAACCTGCAACCGTAGCGCTCGCGCGGTTCCAGACCGTAGCGCCTAGAGCCACTCGGCCACTCCGGCCGGCTTACTTTGCTGTAATTTAACGCATCTTATTCAAATTTTAGCCTTTGAAACATGTGTACTATGAATACAGATATACATTTCAATATATAAGTGATTGGACATCACCGTTCTCACTGCGTCTGTAACGCCACCTCTCCGACATACTTTGATTTTCGTAATGTATAAGCAGTTTAATGGCACCCGTGGTGGCTATCATCAGTTAGGTAAGCTGGTAGAGATACTTAAAATTCATTTCATGTATTACCTTTAAATTACTTGTATAGTAACTAGTAATTGCGTTTTTGTTTTTAGTTATTTTACTTTTAGCTCTGAAGATCACTTAACTCGGCTGAAACCGGTCATTACAATAAAAGTGCGTGATTTAGAATGTGTTTCTCCATGAAAATTAACTGCTCAAAACGTTTTGCAGTGCATGTAAATCTGCGAATGCGTGTGGGCTAAGAGTCAAGGAGAGCAGGGAATATAATAATAAGCAGTATGTGAAGTGAAAACGAATCAATAAACGTAATAAAAGGAGTCTGTTCGAAAGTGAACAACTTTTCATGCCAGTGAAATAAAAATCTGCTTCTGGGAAACATTCAGTACCTTGCTGTTCCACCCCAAAGGTGCCTTTGCATCTTTACAACTTTCAATACGCACAGATTGCATACGGTCATACCTCGTACAAACAAGAAGGCGCATGCACCGACGCAAAGCCATGCATGCGTCTGATTTGTGCGCACAGGTCGCCGAGCGCAGGCGCAGTACTGTCCCAGCCGGGAAGACAGCTGCAACAGTCTTGCGTCTATCCGCGTTGCTCACCTGTTTATTGTAAATGAACAGTTTTGCAACCTGTGGCTGTACAGGTATGAGCAGCCCATAGTGGCTCGCCTCTATGCATTCTTTTTAATAAACGTTGTGACTAATGCCCTTCTGGCCTGTTATCTATTTTATATGTGACATTTAAATACTATCTCTGTCTTTATTGTTAGTCAGTACTTACATTTTTTATATAAAAATTTCTTTTCCAATAAATTTGTAATTATGTTATAGACCACTTTAAACGTTTAAATTCTGATGAAGGCACTCTTACAAGGGAACCTCCCCATCGCACCCCCCTCAGATTTAGTTATAAGTTGGCACAGTGGATAGGCCTTGAAAAACTGAACACACATCAATCAAGAAAACAGGAAGAAGTTGTGTGGAACTATGAAAAAATAAGCAAGATATACAAAAAGAGTAGTCCATGTGCAAGATAAACAACATCAAGGAGAACGTAGGAATAGTAGCATCGTGGTCTGGTGGTTAGCGTGTGCAGCTTCGGAACGAGAGGACCTCGGGTCAAGTCTTCCCTCGAGTGAAAAATTTTATTTCTTTGTTTTCGCAAAGTTATGATCTGTCCGTTCGTTCATTGACGTCTCTGTTCACTGTAATAAGTTTAGTGTCTGTGTTTTGCGACCGCACCGCAAAACCGTGCGATTAGTAGACGAAAGGACGTGCCTCTCCAATGGGAACCGAAAACATTTGATCGCATTCCTCCACAGAAAAACACGTCTGATATATTGTATACGACACTGGTGACGGCATGTGTGTCACATGACAGGAATTTGTTGTCGACCCACCCAACTTGTACACTTGGCCAATGGGTAAAAAGATTCTTCTACCTTGCGCGATTTAGGTTTTCTTGTGGATGTGATAATCACTCCCAAAACACTGATGAAAACATAATAGTTTGTCACATAAACTGAAAATAAAAAAATTAAACTTTTCACTCGAGGGAAGACTTGAACCAACGACCTCTCGTTCCGCAGCTACTCACACTGACCACGGGACCACGACGCTCCTGTGTTTGTCTTATCCTTGATGTTGCTTATCTTGCACATGGACTACTCAGTTTATATATTTTGCTCATTTTTTCATAGTTCCACACAACTTCTTCCTGTTTTCTCGATTGATGTGTGTTCAGGTTTTCAAGGCCTATCCACTGTGCCAACTTATAACTAAATCTGAGGGGGGTGCGATGGGGAGGTTCCCTTGTTAGAAGTGTTGAAACCTGGTGAATAAGACTAAAAATTGTGACCGAGGGCTCATTGGTTTCAATTTTAATTTATAAACGGTCACTGAACCAAGCAGCTATGTTTGAAACTTTGCAATTCGTAAATCAGCGAATAAATTTCGCGAAACGAGGAGTTAGGGTTGGGTTGTTTGGGGGAAGAGACCAAACTGCGAGGTCATCGGTCTCATCGGATTAGGGAAGGACGGGAAGGAAGTCGGCCGTGCCCTTTCAAAGGAACCATCCCGGCATTTGCCTGGAGCGATTTAGGGAAATCACGGAAAACCTAAATCAGGATGGCTGGACGCGGGATTGAACCGTCGTCCTCCCGAAACGAGGAGTGTTCATGACAAGAAACGTAAACGATCACTTTCAGTGTGCATAGAAGCTCATCTCGATGACACTGCATATCGCCTGGAGAATTTCCCTTAAAAGTCTCTTAGACGTCTTTCATAGCAAACGTAAATTTCTTGCACCTCTCTATGAAGAGCTACTAAGCTACTTGGGCTAAGGCCCTAAAGTAACAGCAGTGCAAGAACTTAAACGTGGTGATCCCACACACAGAGTTAGGTTTTGCGAAAGGGTTTTGAAACAATTGCCTGACGGTGAAGTGGATCATTACCTCAATCTGGTTTCAGACGGGGCTTAATTCCATTTACACGGGTATGTTGAAACTTCCCCTTTGTATGTAAAAATGACAGTGCTGGAAAAACTCTTACGTTATTTGATTATCAAACAGCTGAGAAAAACTCAAAGTACTCAGACAGTTTTCTCTTTACTTATTATGATCATCACTAAACTGACGCCGGCCACGGTGGTCTAGCGGTTCTAGGCGCTCAATCCGGACCCGCGGGACTGCTACGGTCGCAGGTTCGAATCCTGCCTCGGGCATGGATGTGTGTGACGTCCTTAGGTTAGTTAGGTTTTGGTAGTTCTAAGTTCTAGGGGACTGATGACCACAGATGTTAAGTCCCATAGTACTCAGCCATTTGAACCATTTTTGAACTAAGCTGATACACAATATTTTAGCGCAACGCAATCTGACTTTCAATGATCCCTAAAAAAGAATAGCCCTGACTAACAATAACTTATACCTTCCATGAATCACTTACTTCACAAAAATCTTCGTTACTCGAACTACTGCAATACAGCGAGCGCCAATACTGCCAGCTAAATAAAAGATTCTATCTACTGAAGGCACTAACTACTAACAGGCATATAGCTAGCAAATGAAAGATTTTGATAGAGAACAAACAATATATTTGCCTTAATAGTGTTCAAAAGTCATATTATCAGTTCATGACATCCAGTTTTTACAAATTTCCTTTTTCTGACAGCCACACGTCCAGATCGTCCGCTCATAGTAACCTCTCGAAATTCTGGCATCTCTCTTCCCACATCCACCACTGCTGGCGGCTTAGCTCCAACTGCCCCCGCTGTTCACATCCAACTGCCCAACGGTACACTAGTGAATATTCCAACAATGAGTCCAACCAGCCACAGACCGCACACGGCGCAGCCAGCGATTTCCATACAGAGCGCTACGTGGCATTACCAACATACAAACCTAAACAGCCTACTTACAACGTTAATTCCCAAAAATATCGACACTGGAGATCCGATAGATTCATTCTACTTCAGAGGAACCCCTTCACGATCAGAAAATAGGAATGTGGTCCGCAGTTAGCGGTGACTGAATTATAGGCACAGTTTTTTAATGACACAGTTAACAGTGAAAGACAAGTGCAAAACATTTCGCGACCGTATTTTAATGGATTGTCTGAAAAAGAACGAAGCTTTGGGTTTTTTTTCAATAGGATTCGGCCAGGGCTCATACAGCCAATGTTTCTTTACACGCAGTTCACGATGTGTTCCATGACATAATCATTAGTAATAATATCTGGCCCACTCGAAGTCTCGATATAACCCTATGCGATTTGTGGGGAGCGCTAAAAGATAAAGTGGCACACAGTTGCAACATTTCCTTACGTGACATGGGTGAGTACAAAATTTATTTGCATACATTTTGAATTTAGTACTGCTGTAGAAGACGGGTGACACGGCATCTGATTCGCCGGGCAACGGAGCGCTCGCTGCCAACCATCTACTGCGCCGAGCATGAGGTCATCAGATAAATGGAGCACTCTCTAATGTTATGTGGTCCTCAGCCTGCCATTAGAGGGCATGCTTATACAGCAATATCGCTGGTCCACATCGTTAGCACACCTGGCTAGCTCTGACAAACGAACCCACTGCCCACTGGCCAGCCACATAGATGCATTTAACTTGCAGCTGCAGATTGATCACAGTAGTAGCTTGCGTGGTTCTCTCTAGGTGTGAATGGAATCATTCTTAAGCACTGAGCACTTGTTGAGAAAGAAGCACGCGCATACACTCGTGACTGTACTCGCGTGCGGGGCAAGCACAGGCGCACTACCACTACGGTCGCAGGTTCTAATCCTGCCTTGGACATGGATGTGTGTCATGTCCTTAAGTTAGTTAGGTTTAAGTAGTTCTAAGTTCTAGGGGACTGATGACCTCAGATGTTAAGTCCCACAGTGCTCAGAGCCATTTGAATAAGGCGCACGGCGATTAGGCGCAAGGTGCGCAGGAGTCAGTGCAGCTTTACTTGTACACGCCTGGATCCTCCGTCGCGCAGTTCAAGCTTGTCACACTCTTCGACGTCGGCTCTCCTCAGACCGTGTAGTGTATGTGGAGGCTTCCTGCGATAACGCGCTGCAACTTTCAACTGACTATAAGCATCCTCAACCGAGTGGAGGTCAGAAGATACGGCAGGCCATTCCATTTGGTCGATCCCTGCATCCTGGAGGAATAAGTTCGCAGGGTGGGAGCAGTGTGCTGGTGCATCATCGTCTCAGAATATGAGCCCAATCGCAGAAATGTTGACTGTAGCAGGTTGGAGGTTCCTGTCTCGATACTGCACAACCCTCAAATTATTCTCGATTGTTATGGGAAGTGTCAGGTGTCGCACATGAAACTGGCCCAAGACATGACCGACCCATCTTCCAGGCGTACCCGGGGGGCTGCATGCATGACACGGCAGCGGAACCTTGTCGAGGCGGATCTACAATCAACTATGACAATCAGCAGGTGTCAGACAAAACCTCCACTTGCCGATGATCAGAACGCCATGCCACTGATATACATGCCACTCCAGCTATTCCCTAGCCTACCTTACGCATGCCACGCCGCTGGGTGTCCCTTCATAACCGAATCATAGGGACGAAATGGATCGTATGGAATTGTTACGTACTGTCTGCGTCGACATAGCCCTCCCAATTGCGTCCAAAATGGCAGAATATAGTTCTGTTTCATTCTCCTCGGAGTACCTATGAGACAATTTTCAGGCAGCGGTTCTTAGCTGGTGTTGTTAGCCGCGAGCGACCACTACGAGGCAGATGTTCAATGTTTGTCTTACGATAGCTACTGTTAGGATTGCGTCGCTGTGGTGTACGCCAGTTCGACAGGCATATTCGCGTTCTGACAGCACTTCTTGCCGTAAAGTAACAGCGCGCGCACAGTCCAAGATTGGGAACGCTCGTCGACGATCTGACGGGTCGTCATAGACCGCATAGGCGGTGTGTCGAGTCTAGGTCTTTATGGCGGCTTTAACTTTGCTTGAGACACTTTCAACGACGCGGCTGAATGTGTGTGGAGGTATGGCACCCCATTTTTCCTCAAGAGCCGAAACCGGAAAAGGTAGAGATGTTGGACGCTGGGGCTTGGAGCGAAGTCCACGTTCTAATTCCTAAGATGTTTTATTATGTTCAGATCTGGACACAGGACAGGTCAGTTCATTTCAGGAATATTATTGTTCACAAACCGTTACCTAACAGATGCTGCCTTATGAGAAGGTGCACTGTCATGTTATACAAACAGTCGTAGTCTCCCAACTGTTTCTCTACTGTGCGTAGTACACAATGCTGTAAAAGTACGGGGTATTCAAGAAGTCTCTCCGCAGTGCCGTATGATTGTTAGTCGCGCGTGCCGTATGATTGTTCGCCTGCCTGGGTTACTTCCCTTCAAGTGGACCCTCTCAACATTCCACTGTTTCGTTTGTCTCCGCCAGCGTCAGTAGTATCGTTGGCGTGTGTCGTTACGTGTTGACGTGGACGTTTAAGTTTAGTTCCTTTGTTCGTTTGTTTCGTTTTTTTCACTGTTACAATGCTAACCATTGAAAAACGTGTGTTTTTAGTCGAATAAGTGTTCAAAGCTGGTGGTAAATACACAGTTTCAGTTCGTCGAACATTTAATCCAGTTTTCCCCGAGACAACACTCCCACATTGCGATACTGTGCCAGATTTGATTAAGAAATTTCGAAGTATGGGTTCAGTGACAGATGCACCGAGAAGTGGTCGTCCTAGCGTTTTGTCTGAGGATAAGCTACTTGATATTTCCGATAAAATGTCCATGAGTCCGAACAAGTCAGTAAGAAAACTCCCCCAGGAAATCGATGTTAGTGTCGCAACGGCCCACACAGCTGTAAGGAAAAAATTAGAACTTTTCCCATACAAAGTGACAGTCGTGCAAGAACTGAAAAATACTGATCATGGCAAGAGACTGCATTATTGTCAATGGTTCGAAAATTCCTCCTTATGGCAGCCCAAAAAAAAAATGGCTGTAAGCACTATGGGACTTAACATGAGAGGTCATCAGTCCCCTAGACTCAGAACTACTTAAAACTAAGTAACCTAAGGAAGTCAATCACATCCATGCCCAAGGCAGGATTCGAACCTGCGACCGTAGCAGTCGCGCGGTTCCGGACTGAACGCCTAGAACCGTTCGGCCACCGTGGCCGGTTCTGGGTACATGAACTCGCAAAATTCTCGTATGCGGAGTACTGCAAATCCATTGTGTATTCATGAGGAACCACTTCATTCTGTGAAAATAGGAGTTTGGATTGCAATTTCTAGACGTCGGATTGTGGGTCCCATATTTTTCAACGAAACAATAAACGCACAAGGATACTGCACGATACTGCAGTGATATTCTATACCCATTCATAGGAGAATTTGTATTAAGTGAAATACTGATCGGTTATTTTCAACAAGATGGTGCAACCGTGCATACAGCTCGCGCTTCAATGTCACTGCTTGCTGATGTTTTTGGTGATTGCATAATTTCACAGGGACTTTGGTCTCCACGATCGCCTGGCCTAACACCACCTGACTTTTTCGTGTGGGGTGCAGCAGAAGCAACTGTCTGTAAAAACCGTCCAAAAACCATGGATGAATTGGAAACTGCAATATCCACTTTCACTGCTTCTGTTACAGAAGAAATGTTACAACTTGTGCTTGGAAACATGATTACACGAATTGAATTGTGTATTCAACAATAGGGGGGGGAGCACTTTCAACATTTAATGTGAAAATTTGTAAGTAAAATTGAATATTCAATAAATTAATAAGTTGTATTTCACTGAGTTTCATTTCGGTATATTCTCTGCTGCGGAGAGACTTTTTGAACACCCCGTATAAAACGTGCTCATATCTTTCCACATTTAGCGTTTTCACACCATAGCCACGAAAAATACCCCCATACCTCAACACTACTTCCTCCGTACTTCAGTGTTTGCGTTACACATGGCAGCAGGCAACGTTCTCCAAGCATTCGCCAAACCCAAATCCTTCCATCGGGCGCTGCCACAGGTTATACCGAGATACACCACTCCAAATCAGTCGTTTCCAATCATCCACTGTTCAGTGGCGTCACTATTCACACCATCTCGAGAGTCGCTTAGAGCTGATTGCAGAAATGTGTGGCTTACGAAGGCTGCTCGATCATTGTGCCCCGTTCTGTGGTCAGTCACTGTGCTAGCTGGATTGCTGGTGGCACTTTGGAACTCACGAGTGATTCCTTACATTGATTTCATGCTACCTTTTTTTTTACATCCACCCTCCACAATGCTCGACAGTCTCTGTGCGTCAGTACATGAGGTCTACCTGGTTCCAGTTTAACTGTGATTGTTCCTTCTCGTTTACACTTCACGATGAAATCACCAACAGTGGACTTGAACAGCATCAGGAGGGTTGAAATGTCCCTGATAGATTTATTACTTATGTGAAATTCAGTGACTGGTCCACATTCTTAGTCAATGAGCTCTCCTGACAGAGCCGGCCGCTATGGCCGAGCGGCTCTAGCCGCTTCAGTCTGGAACAGCGCTGCTACTACGGTCGCAGTTTCGAATCCTGCCTCGGTCATGGATGTATGTGATGTCCTTAGGTCAGTTAGGTTTAAGTAGTTCTACCAGGTGTACCGGTATGAAATGAGCGTTTTTTATGAAAATGGAACACCAATTTTGAATTGAAAAGTAAAAACATTTTATTCAAATTGCTGATCATTGCTTTCTATACATTTTGTCCACCTTTCTGGCAATTTGTGGACACCACGCCAATAGAAATGTTCGTCTTTTGAAGCAAACCAATGAGACACCCAATTTTCGACTCCTTCGTAGGAATCGAAGTGTCCCATTGATGAAAACAAATAGTAGTCGGAAGGGGCCAAGTCTGGTGAAAACGGCTGGTGAGGTAGCAGCTCCAAGCAAAGTGTTTTGATTGTATCCTGAACCAGTTTTGCTTTGTGTGCAGGTGCATTGTCGTGTAAAAAAATTACTTTGCCATGTCTTCTGGCCCATTCTGGTCTTTTTTCGATCAATGTACAGTTACAATTGATCATTTGTTGTCTGTAGCGATTAGTATTCACAGTTTCACCGGGTTTTAGAAGCTCACGATACACCTCACCTTTCTGATCCCACCAAAACAGAGCATTGTCTTATTGCCGAATCGATCTGGTTTTGCAGTCGATGTTGTTGGTTGTCCCGGATTAGCCCATGATTTTTCCCATTTAGGATTCTTAAAATAAATCCATTTTTCATCGCCAGTAACAATTCGATGCAAAATTGGTTTTCTTTCATGTCTTTGAATAAAAATTTGACAAATGGTTCTTCGAATTTCCATCTGCCTTTCATTCAATTCATGTGGCACCCATTTTCCACACTTTTGGATCTTTCCCATAGCTTTCAAACGGTCAGAAATTGTTTGTTGTGCAATATTTAGCATTGCTGCCATTTGCTTGTGACTCAAAGTATGATCTTCATCCAATATTGCTTGCAATTCGGCGTCTTCGAACTTTTTTGGTGGTCTTCCCCTTCTTCATTTCTTACATCAAAATAACTATTTCTGAACCGTTCAAACTATCTTTTGCATGTTGCTTCTGATAGAGCATGATCACCATATGCCTCGACAAGCATTCGATGCGACTCTGCAGCACTTTTTTTTTTCAAATGAAAACAAAAAATTAATGCTTTCCGCAAATCATCACTTTCTAGTACAAAATTCGACATTGTTAACATGATGGAAACATATGATGTTGTTTGTTTCATGACTTGATGTGTACTAAATATCTTTGATTGATGTCATACCAACCAAACAAAAAAAAAATTAAGGCTCGTTCAGAACAAATGTTCCCTATCGACACATTTGTATCTTAACGCTCATTTCATACCGGTACACCTGGTAAGTCTAGAGGACTGATGACATCCAATGTTAAGTCCCATAGTGCTTAGAGCCATTTGATTTTTCTCCTGACCCCCTTCTGCCGTTATTGCTTCTCTGCTGACAACACACCACTGCGCGCATCCTTTTGTACTGGCGGGTCCGCCTCTCGTGACATCTAGTGCTTAAGTCCGCATTACAAAGGCCTGTCCGGACTCTTTCGATCAGATAAATTGTGTGATGCAGTGGTCACGTGAGAAATGCCGCTTCTTGTCCGCCGTTAAGGCTAGGCAGCCCGCCTCGCGAAGTGCGGACACATGCAGAGCATTCGACCGCGCACTCAGGGAGGTACCGGTAGAATCACGGCCACTTCCTGCACTGTTCTCTGTAGAACAGCCGCTAGTGGTAGACGCTTATGTTGCTTCCCAGCAGTCTACGCACCCAGACCCATCCTTGTTCGTTTTTGTTGTAGCTGCCTTCCTCCTCATCAAATACAGTGGAATGTCAGGTCTTAAATGGCTACACAGGGTAATTGAAATGGCGTGGGAGTCGGGACAGGTTCCATCAGACTGGACGAAAGCAGTAATCACACCAATCTTTAAACATGGAAACAGAAGAGATTGTAACAACTACAGAGGTATCTCTTTGATCAGCGTTGTGGATAAAATCTTCTCAGGTATTGTTGAAAGGAAAGTGCGAGTATTAGTTGAGGACAAATTGGATGAAAATCAGTGTGGGTTTAGGCCTCTTAGAGGTTATCAGGACCAGATCTTTAGCTTACGGCAAATAATGGAGAAGTCTTACGAGTGGAACAGGGAATTGTATCTATGCTTTATAGATCTAGAAAAGGCGTATGACCGGGTTTCTAGGAGGAAGTTATTGTCTGTTCTACGAGATTATGGAATAGGAGGCAAACTTTTGCAAGCAATTAAAGCTCTGTAAATAGATAGTCAGGCAGCAGTTAGAGTTGATGGTAAATTGAGTTCATGGTTCAGAGTAGTTTCAGGGGTAAGACAAGGCTGCAACCTGTCTCCACTATTGTTTATTTTATTTATGGATCATATGTTAAAACAATAGCCGGCCGGGGTGGCCGAGCGGTTCTAGGCACTACAGTCTGGAGCCGCGCGGCCGTTACGGTTGCAGGTTCGAACCCTGCCTGGATGTGTGTGATGTCCTTAGGTTAGTTAGGTTTAAGTAGTTCTAAGTTCTAGGGGACTGGTGACCTCAGAAGTTAAGTCCCATAGTGTTCAGAGCCATTTGAACCATTTTTTAAAAACAATAGACTGGCTGGGTGAGATTAAGATATGTGAACACAAAATAAGCAGTCTCGCATATGCGGACGACTTTGTTGTGGTGGCAGATTCGATTGAAAGTTTGCAACGTAATATTTCAGAGCTTGATCAGAAATGTAAGGACTATGGTATGAAGATTAGCATCTCCAAAACGAAAGTAATGTCAGTGGGAAAGAGAAATAAACGGTTTGAGTGCCAAATAGGAGGAACAAAGTTAGAACAGGTGGACGGTTTCAAGTACTTAGGATGCATATTCTCACAGGATGGCAACATAGTGAAAGAACTTGAAGCGAGGTGTAGCAAAGCTAATGCAGTGAGCGCTCAGCTACGATCTACTCTCTTCTGCAAGAAGGAAGTCAGTACCATGACTGAGTTATCTGTGCACAGTTCAATCTTTCGACCAACTTTGTTGTATGGGAGCGAAAGCTGGGTGGATTCAGGTTACCTTATCAATAAGGTTGAGGTTACGGATACGAAAGTAGCTAGGATGATTGCAGGTACTAGTAGATGGGAACAATGGCAGGAGGGTGTGCACAATGAGGAAATCAAGGAATGAACTCTATAGATGTAGCAGTCAGGGCGAACAGGCTTAGATGGTGGGGTCATGTTACACGCATGGGAGAAGCAAGGTGACCCAAGAGACTCATGGGTTCAGCAGTAGAGGGTAGGAGGAGTCAGGGTAGACCAAGGAGAATGTACCTGGATTCGGTTAAGAATGATTTTGAAGTAGTAGGCTTAACATCAGAAGAGGCACCAATGTCAGCATTGAATAGGGGATCATGGAGGAGTTTTATAAGGGGGACTATGCTCCAGACTGTACGCTGAAAGGCATAATCAGTCTTAAATGATGATGATGATGATGATAATGCCTTCCTCCTCATCTCGTTGGTCGCTATTAAGGATTTAGATCTGTAATTAGCTCGGCACAAAAGTAAGGAAGAGAAAAAGTTGTAGGCGCGCACGGCGCAGCTAGGAACCTGGGACACCCGCCTGATGAAGTGAAGAGGGGAGGACAGGTACGACTCTGAGCCCGCCTGGGCGCCGTAATGAAGTAACAAGCGTCGCCATTTTTCTGTCTCAGAAATGACAGTGGGCCGATCCGCGCGCCGTTGCAGCTTAGAGGTTGGTACCTGTGAGCGTATGCGCGCCACTCAGTGTTGCCACCGTACATCTGTGTCTCTCCTATAACCTCCTCTAAACATACAGTGATTCACAAAAGTATTCGGCCACCAGTGTTACGTTTTATTTTTACTTCATTATATACAGGTATCACATATTGCAGGTCTTGGCGCAAAATGGCACAGTTCTATGAAATAAATAACAGAACAGCATTTTCTTATTTGCAAACTTAACTCAAACAACATAAACAATAATACGTAAAGAAACATGCCCACTATCACAGCCACAACAATTTTCGCGCTTATGAAGTATAACAATCACAACCCTGTACATGTTAATACCTTGTATGCAGTCCTTTTTACTTAATCACTTTTTCCAAGCGTTTAGGCATGGTGTGAACGAGTTTCGCGTATAATCAAGACTTATTTGTCGCCATTCTTCCAGTAATTGTTCCTTTAAAGCTTGTTTTGAGGTCACTGGCGTCTGTCGTACTTTTCGCTTCAATTCACTCCAAAGATTTGCTATTGGGTTCAAGTCTGGACTCTGAGGAGGGGTATTCAAAACCTTAGAGCAATTATACAGCGTCCGTAGTCTCACAATATCCGCTTTATGCTTCGGTTCATTGTCTTGATACAATTTGAATGTCCTCGAAAGCCGGCCGGTGTGGCCGAGCGGTTCTAGGCGCTTCAGTCTGGAACCGCGCGACCGCTACGGTCGCAGGTTCGAATCCTGCCTCGGGCGTGGATGTGTGTGATGTCCTTAGGCTAGTTAGATTTGAGTACTTCTAAGTTCTATGGGACTGATGACCTCAGATGTTAAGTCCCATAGTGCTCAGAGGCATTTGAACTATTTTTGGTCCTCGAAAGCCCGAAACTTGTATCATTTTGCGGTAAGTTCTCTTTTAGGATGTTCAGATACTTATGCTTGTCCATTGTACCTTCAATGGATGCTAATTCGCCTACCCCAAATGACGATATGGAACCCCAAATCATGACACCTCCACCACCGTGTTTAACTGTGGGTTTCAGATGCTTCGATTGAAATTCTTCACGTGGTTTTCTCCAAATCATAGGTCTTCCGTTTGAGGAGAGCATCTGCACTTGACATTCATAGACAAAAATTACTTCGTTCCACCGACTGACACTTTTATTTATGTGCTGCTTCACAAAGTCCAGTTGTTTCTTTCTATTCCTCTCATTTATCATAGGCTTCTTCCTGCTTATTCGACCATTATTCCCCTCTCGTCTGATAGTTCGTCGGACTGTTTCAGGATGCACGTCCTTTCCATATTCCTGCTGCAGTGCGGCAGCAATTTTCGTTGTCGACAACATCGGATTTGTTTTAATTTTTTTTTATTACTTCGGTTTCCTCTCTTCTACTCAGCTTCTATAGTCGCCCTGTTTTTGGTTTCTCATCAGTTCTATCTTCTCTGCTGAATCTTCGTATAATGTCACCTACAGTACACTTATTCATTTGTAACAATACGGCAATCTGACTTTCGGAACGTCCTTTACCGTGATGGAAGATAACAAGTTGTCTCTTTTCAAATGACGCCGGCCGGTGTGGCCGTGCGGTTAAAGGCGCTTCAGTCTGGAACCGCGTGACCGCTACGGTCGCAGGTTCGAATCCTGCCTCGGGCATGGATGTGTGTGATGTCCTTAGGTTAGTTAGGTTTAATTAGTTCTAAGTTCTAGGCGACTGATGACCTCAGAAGTTGAGTCGCATAGTGCTCAGAGCCATTTGAACCATTTTTCAAATGACGTATTGTTTCCTTTCCGCCCCATTGTACTGTGCACCACGCTTGGTAACAACACGGAAACGCAGCACAGAATGAGCCTGCTCGGTCTACAGCAAGCACCACTTCCGCCGATGCGACATGTGCCCGAATAATAAAGTGACTGCATGTTGTGGTGTCTCATAATGCAAATATACATTGCACGTAGTTAATTATATTATACAGCGACCTAGTTGTGGTACTTTGTTAGACAATATCCACACTACAGTATAAACCGGCAGTTGCTTCTCGCTGGCTTCAAATGTTGGAAGAGAAGTTCACATTTCAAGGACAATGAGAGTGGTCGAATACTTTTGTGATGCACTGTACGTCTCTTAAAGGTGCGTCCACACGATGTCCTCCTCCTGTTGAGCTCTGCACGTCCGCTTACTTTTACAACAGCGCGGCTACACATGTGGATTTGTACATACGTAATTTCTTCGAAATGGAGGTCGTGCGTAAAAGCTCATAGCCGTGAATCTCTTACGCTGTGATGCACACGTCATGCCAAAAAATGTTCAAATGTGTGTGAAATCTCATGGGACTTAACTGCTAAGGTCATCATTCCCTAAGCTTACACACTACTTAACCTAAATTATCCTAGGGACAAACACACACACCCACGCCCGAGGGAGGACTCGAACCTCCGCCGGGACCAGCAGCACAGTCCATGACTGCAGCGCCCTAGACCGCTCGGCTAATCCCGCGCGGCTCACTGGGGCCCATGTGTATTTTGTTATGTAGTGTGTCGAGGTAATGCTGCGCGGCGATTTATGTGCAATAATGTCTGACTTCAAAGGAAGCACGATTGAATTTAAAGACGATTACACACAAAAAGAAGTCATATGAAATGCTGCTTCTAAAGATTATTTGAATAAAAACTTGAGATATGATGCCCTAAGCGTCCAGTTTTAGATAAATGGTATTCCATTATGTTATTGTAAAGAATAAGATGCCGTAAGACTCGAAATTTATGAAAAGTATTTATGAGGACTGTGGACGAATATTCATGCTTTGTCGACTTAATAACAACAACTAAGGAGTCTGAGATCTGAATAAAAGAAATGATGGTGTACGTGTAACTCTTCAGCAAACTACTATAAACTGAAACGAAGAATTTGATGATACAAAAAATACAAAGTTGGGAAACACAACCTCCTTTCTCTGATTCTGCCTTCTATGAAATCCCCAAATTTGTTTAGTCCGAGGAAGTTAATCTACATACAATCATTGACAATCATAATTGTATAAAAAACTTTTTTGTAAAATAAAATACAAATGAAGCATTGAAAGTTAATTAACGTTCACGTAGCAGCTAAGAATCTACATAGGTAATTCTCAGATTCAGCAGTGATCACTGAAATGCTTTGTTTTCAAATCAGAAATAAATATTGGTTCGAACTGATTTACAAGTCGCCGGTTGCTAACAAGCGAAATGTTGTTGCCAGCCTTATCGCCGCAGTTTCCCAAGCAGAAAATCGAAAATATCGATGTGACGTCCTCCTGAAATTCGCAAACAAAACATTGTCGTCACATTGTATTTTCTCGTACCTCAGTTATTTGGATACTTCCTAACCTAAAGTCGCCTTTGCGTTTTATTTTTCTGCCGCCATTTCATCACAATAACCGCAGCACAAGCTCCACAGCACGGAAAGGAATCCCTAAGAGACCGCTTGCGCAATGAGGCAACACGTGCGTTGTTTCTACAAATTTTTGTAGAAGCCCTTTTAGTTCCGCGCGTCTACGATCGCGCAAGAGGAAAGAGACATCACGTAGACATAGCCGTAAACCACACACACATACAGTCACTGATAGCCAAAACATTATAACCACGTGCTTCATAACATGTTTGTCCAATTTTGAAACGCAATACTGCAACTATTATGCGCCAAATGTATTCGACAAGTACTTTGTAATTTTTCGGAAGTATGTGTCACAAGATGAGTACGCACAGGTCACGCAATTCTCGTAAATTACGGGCCGGTGGTTTGTGTGCGAGGAGCTGGAGCTCTATACCATTTCCTAGGCTGCAGGTAAAGAGAATTTGGTGACCAAAATATCAACGCGATTTCAATAGCACGCTTCTCAAACCACTGCGGCACTATTCTGACGATGGGACAGGGGCAGTTACCCTGCTGGAAGATGCGATCGCCGCGGGGGAAGACTCACATTAACGAAAACAATTACAAGACATTATGTGAGTGTTCTTTAGCAGTCGTAAGTGAATTTACCGATCGACAGTTTTATGAGTCGCTTCACTTAATCATCAATTATAAAACCGTACTAACATTTCAGATGTCTACAAATTCGCGACAGTTTAGTGCTCCTGTGCGATAAATATCTGAAAAGGTTTGGGATGACTTTTGACATAACTTTCCTTCCATGTCACATTTGGTTTTGAACTTGTTCTCTTATAGCTGCTTCTAATGAATCTACGACATGTTTGAAACATCTTCTAGGACAGAACGACACGTACCTTTGTTGCTCACAGATATTTTTTTATGAAGCTAAACTCAAAAACTTCACTTCAGAATCGGAAGTTGTAGTGCCTTATTTTCGCAAAAGGCAACGACTTATAGCAGATGCTGTGAACGCCAAATGTCAAGGCAACTAGAATACAGTCAGCTAAACCACTACTGGGTGGACTTGGGGGGAGGGGGCTTCGCGCTGCTGTTGGCTAACAGCAAGACGTCATCGAAAATGCTGTTGTACCGCAAACGTATGAATAAGCCTACCGTAAGATCCGTAAAAAACGGGACCGTTCCCTTTTGTGGGCCAGGTCTCCGGCGTCCACGTAATTATTGTCGGGACGCACAAATGTCCCCTATATTCAAATTTATCAAATACATTTTATGGCATAAATTAAAAATACTGATTTATGATTGTTTGAAAATTTTGGGATCTGTAATTTTGAAAGTACTTTGTAAAATTACCTTGTTTTCTAGGCTATCGCTTTATTTATTTTTGTTAGGTTTCTGTTGAAGTACCTGCGTGCTTCCACACAACACTACAGTGGTCAACAATCGCCTCTCCTTCTTCCACTGCTTCAACGCCTCCTGTATCTCGATTGCATTAAACCATGTTAATATTTACTTTCAAACAGCAACAACGCATGACTTCGCTGAGAAGTAAAACTGTTGTTTGCCGAAGGTTTAAATTGAATCACATATTTTGTTTCTTTATTTGAATATCGACAATTTTTATTTATTTTCTGTGCATTCTTGTGCCGACTTCAGCTCAGTGGTGACAGTTGAGTGTTGAATGTTTTAAGAAGTGCGTGTGCCCTTCTTCAGTTTTCTGAATAATCATTTCAGTATTGTATTCACATGCATTAGTCAGAGAATATTTCTCCTCCGTTCTGCGATACGATATTTCTTCAAATTATGCCTAAACGCAAGTGCATGTTTTCATCTAAAATCGAGGAAAGGTATCCTTTTCTGGAAAGTACCAAAATTAACATTGAGGTTTAATTATGGGTTCGACAGCTGCTGCAATGTCATCGAAAATGAGCATTTTCTTCCCAAGTACAACATTAGGTATGTCAATAGAATATTATAACACTGAGTTCTTATACTTTTGTTATTAACTACTGCATTGTTTTATTTTGTTAGTTACTTTTACAAATGCCTTCTGTCTCAGGAAATGAAGGATTAAAATTGGCTGCAGCAGAAGGAACATTTGTCTGCCACGTTGTGTGTCACAGTCACAGCTATAGTTCATTGACTGCATATCGAAAATGAATAAGAAACTGTATGATATCAAGCTTAGTTGTGCAAGTACAAAAACAGAATGTATTGTTAATAATGTATTGGCTCCATGGTGCAAAGAGCTTCTTACTGAAGACCTTAATGAATTTTACAAGCAGTTCTATCGATATCAGCAATCATAAATCTACTAAATTACTTCCTCTCATTGTCAGATATTTCAAACCTGAAAGTGGGGTACATATAAGGCTGTTAGATTTCTGTTCTGTCGAAAATGAAACATCAGCTGTCTTATTACAGCGTGTACAGAATCTTTTACAGGCCCATAATTTAGAGTCAAAATTTGTGTGTCTCTCAGCTCTTAGTACAAATAGAATGTTTGATGGGATTAAGAGAGGAGGTAAAGAAAACGTTTTCAGCAAATTAGAGCTAAGAGTCAAAAAATGTCTTGTAGGGATTGGTTGCGTGGCACATATAAATCAAAACAGCGTAGAAACAGTAGTAGGGAAGTTAGAAAACACTGAGTGTAAAATTTGTAAGTATTTCTGTACAGTGTTAGGGTTTAACGACTAAAGGAAATCTGTAAATTATAATAAATAATTATTATTATTAAATTATTATTATAATATTATTATTATTATTAAATTATTATTAAATAAATAATTAAATATTAGCAAGTAGTAGGTTAGAGCAGCAAAAGTTGGTTAGCATTATTGCCTGCGCTTGAAAGGACTGTGAAATTGTATCCTACTTTAAAATCATGTTTTCCTCTCAGAATCAGGATGCCCTGCTGCTTTGTATTCATTTTTCAGTAACGATGAATTAGAATTATGGTTATGGTTTGTGCACAGTCAGCTTAGTGTCTTTCAGACAAGCATTCTAGAAATTGAAAGACAGAACATTTGTGTTGCAGAAACATTAGGTTGTTATGAGCTAAAAAAAAGGTAAAAAATAGGAGAAATAATAACTTTTTGAGTCTCCAAATTAAATCCATGTTTCTGAAATTGTGTGAGTGTGACCGACCAACTCAAGATAGATTTTTTTCATTTGTAAATATGTTCTACATTTTAGCATATGACTATACAGTTTCATGGGATCAGATATTTCCACATGATACCGACTGCCGTTGGTCTACTTTCAAATCAAAACCAAAATGGTTAGACGTGGAGGGCAGCATTTCAACAATACAAGGCATAGGTAATGAAATCCTTCACTGTTCACTCATGTTTGATGAATTTTGTATGGCTAAAATAATTATAGTAAAAAATTTATGTGCAATGCTAACAGTGTAGCAGTACACCATATGTGGGTGAAAATTTTCGAAGTATTCGAGGAGAAAAACATTACAATAACAATCCTCCCAAAGGTTACAGAATTTACCCTTTACCTTTCAGACTCAAGTGCACCCACAGAACGTATTTTTTCCAAAAGTAAAAAGTACTGCTCATGTGAAAATACCAATCTTTTGGAATCTACGATTGCAAATTCTTTATTGCTACAATGTAATTTCACTTTCCCATGCACGGAAATGTATGGCAGATTGTTGAGTCTCAGAAAGATTTGTGAAAATATTCATTCTAGTGTAAAATATTTAAATAAACAGACATGGATGGCTGCATGAGTCTTGTTCTGTGCACGAAAGATTTGTCAGAAATGTTAAATTTTTCTAAATGTGATGGTATTCTTTCTTTTAACTACTTTGTACTAGTTTTATATAAATAACAATGGCTTTCTATTATCTTTGAAATGCAATTTCCTTACATGAATATCGAAGGTAAAAGTCATCGTCATCATCATAATATTCCAATCACGAAAAGCCATTGTTGACCTGTTTCGATTCCAGCTAAACAGGATCCATAAGTCGTTTTAGTGGATGTCCAGGTCGTCTTCGTCCCAGAGCGTGATACTGGAGTATCATTTTAGGTGTCTCGTATATTTTTTAAAAAATATGTGGTAGCCTTACTCATTAATTATGTATTGTTAAGTGCTGATGCACATAATTAAGCATCGCTTAAATCTAAAATTATAAGAAAAATACTTTTTTGTTATGTAGCCATATTCAAAGATTTAATATTAAGAGGTAGATCATACTGCGTTCATAAATACTCACTGCTGCTCGGCAAGATGACGACGCAACCCACTGAAGATTTTTCTTCGCGGCAGGTTTTTTTGTGTTTTCTGTTTTAGTTTTTGTCTTCAGATGCCTTATTCTAGTGTAAGTACGTAGACGGCAAACACTTTGTGATGCATTTCGGAAAATTTTTGGGTTATAGAAATTAACTTTTGGATCCCTGCGTCAGTTTAACCTTCATGTCGTTCACGAAAACTGCAAAATAATCTTTCAAACTCCCTTACGTTTTTGAACCAGTCAATTGAAGGAGAAGTGGCCGCTGGAGAAGAAGAAGATCCAGTCTCTGCCCGCGATGTAAACTGAATGCGGAAGAAATTTATCTGGGACCGAGGCGAAGGAACTGTCAATGTACTTGCATTTAAATACCTTATAAATTACAAGATATTTCAGTGCATCTTGGGATTCGCAGTCATCAGTGTTTACTGTTCCAGCTCTAGGAAACTGCAACAGATCTAGTTCTTGTTCCCTGCAAGTAGTGCAATCATAATCATCTAGCCGGCCGAAGTGGCCGTGCGGTTAAAGGCGCTGCAGTCTGGAACCGCAAGACCGCTACAGTCGCAGGTTCGAATCCTGCCTCGGGCATGGATGTTTGTGATGTCCTTAGGTTAGTTAGGTTTAACTAGTTCTAAGTTCTAGGGGACCAATGACCTCAGAAGTTGAGTCCCATAGTGCTCAGAGCCATTTTGAACCATAATCATCTGTCATATTTACATTTATGTTAATACAGAACTCACTTATGATGAACTTAGGAAGTCCAGTTCATTTTCTTCTCTTGGAAAAGCATGTGACAACACAACGTCGTTCTTTGTCTTTTCTATGACAACTCCAGAAGCTCATTTTTTAAGTCCCGTTCATAATCTTCGGAGAGGAATCATCTGGACAAATCCTTGCGTTATTCACATGAACAGGATCAGCCCTTTTATTGCATGACGTATTTGCGCTGTTGTTCTCTGTTTCAGAAATCCATGATAAACGACGTCCACACATTTATATCAAGCATTTCTGCGTTCAGCCGTGGCACAATGATTTCAGCTTTTGCTCCTAGTACTGCGAAATGGCCAACATCAAAAGTAACTAACAAACAGCTGTATTCTATTTCTGTCAACAGAGGGATATGGGAATTCGCTTGCACTAATAATGCGCTCCTCGCTACCCTTATTCCTGATGACGTCACAACGTTTCGCCAGCAGTGTGAGCGGGAAGCCAATATGGAGCAATGTGAAAACAGCCATTCGTACATTTCGCAACTTTTCCACGGTGTCTGCGCTTGGTGCCGTTCCACCGCTGCATCACGCTTGAAATTTGAATCTCGCCCTGTCATTAGTAGTCTCCATGAAAACATCTGCATCTTCGACGTGTTTCGCCACTAGCAAAACACAAGAATTTAATACCTACTTATCAGAAACGCCACAGATGACGGAGACCAATGGATTACAGAAGAAGAGTCATATTTAAGTTATCCGTCCGTAGGTGGCTCTTTGGACGTGCACGATCGAAACGAGTTTGGATCTGTTGACAATGTTTGGGCAAGGGTAGGACCAGTAGACCTCCACCTTCCAGCAAGTGAGTGTTTATTAGATTCTTTCGATTAGTGTTTATTAGATTCTTTCGATTAGTGTTTATTAGATTCTTTAGATTAATTTGTCTCTTCATTCACTTGGCAAAATCGTTAATAACTGTCATTTGATAAAACGTTAGAGACGGTTTCTTCACTCGTCCATTAGAAATTATATTTTTAATGGTTTAGATAAATCGTTTGAATGCGTTTCATGCTGTTTATTCATTACGAATGTAGAGCTCCAAGATAGTTTCTGTCATACAGTGTGCTCTTATCATTAACAAGCAATCAGCTTGTTGTACTCAGCTAAGCTTTTTATCTGTACCGAAAGAGTTGTTCCAATGAAAAAAGCAAACGATTATTCATAGTCTCCTCGATGTACGATTCGCTACTTCATAACCGGCTGCTGACTTAGTGTTTCCTAGACTTCTGTCGATGAGATGATGTTGAAGACCGTTAGAAATGTTTCTTAATTAACTGAAAGTTTAGAATGTATTTTTTCTTTGTATATGGCACTCTCAATAGTGGGACAAAACCATTCCTCATCAGTTAAGCCAAATTTAAAGAAAGTAAGTACAAAAAATTTTCCGAAGCGCTATATGTTAGTGTTACCTCCGTGTGTGTTTAAAAGAGATGTTTTGTCACCTTTGCAATCAGTCAACGCCGATCTCACCAGATTTTATGAGCCTAGTTTCGAGCTTTTCTCTTTCAAAGCTTTAAAAAATTGTCCGCCTGATATCTTAAACCGTTTATTACCACTTCGAGAACGTTTCATAACCAGATTATCTTTTTCCAGTCAGATACTCACCCAACTTTGTAAAAAGAGGAAGTCGCTTAATGGAACAACTGGACTGTACCATAGACGTGGCACAACCTGCCACCCAAAGATAGTCATATACCCTCTGGGCGGACGGACGTTATCGTACTGTTAATAAATTACCGGCTACAACACTCATACTGTATATTTTGTACAGCCTGAAGAAGTTGTAACGTTACACGTCCCCAATCAGTATTGATACTTTGTAATAGAGCCAAAAATTGCCACGTGGTCTTCCTTCTTGATGCAACAAATGACTGCTATGTTTCTTCAAATGCGATCATTATAGAATTTCCCTTCGATTATGTATGTCTGTTAATATTTAATGTGACAGCCTGTTATTCTCTGATGTGTGGTTTATTTTCAGGCGTGTATTGAGGTACCCTAGTATCAATGACCGTCACAGTGCTACCAAGAACGTTTCCTCTTTGTTTGATCACAGCACTGACCTCGCGTTTGGCAGGATCTTGTATCGACTCGGCTATTTTGTACCCACTTTTCGAACCGACACTGATACAACTGAAGTCTGGTGATCGCCAAGCAGACACGAGAGAAAACTTTACAGCCACCAACAACAAAACAACTTACTTCCAATTTTATTAAACTTCTATCTCTACCTTCCACATAATCTTGGTATTTTCACTTCTCTTACCTCCTTAGCTTTCTCGCATCACCTTCTTGGCCGTCTGTTCGTTCTCTCAGTCAGTCAGCTCTTCTCATTAATAAGCAGTCAGGGTGTTATTCTCACCTTTGCTCTCTGTCTGGACCGTAACGAGTTGACTCCCTGCTCCCCAGCACTGCGACCAGTCTCTTAATTTGTCTTGCTGTAGCTGTATCTGGATCTACCAGACGGAGAATGCGATGTAATCTCCACACCACCAAACTTGAATTAATGACGTACAGTCAGTTGAAGGGAATGATTATAATGTGCGCTATTTAATAACTGTAAGCGTTTTTTTGGTCATCAGCCTTTTCACTTTCTTTCTTGTGGTAAGCTCTTCGTCTCACAGTGGAACTTTACAAACAAAGTCCACGATTATTTGTTCGATTATTCCAGTGCCCGTCTTCCACGACAGTTTTTACCCTTTATAGTATTTTCTAGTACAAGGGAAGTCATTCCCTAATGTCTCCACACGTATTCTGACACTCTGTTCCTTCTTCTGGTCAGAGTTTTCCACGTATTCCTTTCGTTGCCGATTCTGCGGGGAGTCTCCCCATTTCTTACCTATCAGTCCACTTAATTTTCAGCGTACTTATGCACACCACACCCCATGTGTCTAGGTTTTCCCACCGTCCAAGGTTCACTTTCATGCAATGCTGTGCACCAGACGTACTTACCCAGAATTTTCTTCCTTAATTTAAGGCCTTTGTTCAATACTGTTTTAGAGAGCAATGTCCTCTCTGCCTGTGCTAACACGTTTCTTATTCCTTCTTACTTGATACATAATGTACCATTTTGCTTTCAAGGTAGCAAATGCCTTCACTTTTTCATCTATGTGTTCTCAAATTTTGATGCTAAAGGGGCAGCCCTCTTTGAACGCATAAAAGATGGGTGATTTTCGTGATTTTTTCAAGTCAAATAAAAAGTAATGCTAAATCTGATGATACGGTTTTGTTCCTTACGCTGTTGTCTTTAATAAATGTTTTTGTATCCACATCGGACGCTCCTTGTAACCGCCGCACCATATAAAAGGATTCCTTACAGCCGGAACGTTGATCATAGGCGAGAAATCCCAAAGTCTTCCTATTGGAGGAATTTTGTATAGGTTACTAACAATATACTCTTATTTTCTATAAGCATTCATAGGTTAACTGAAAAATATTAAGTTCTAACAATATAATGACGTGTTGAAACAAATGTATTTTCTTAGACCACAAAATCGAGACAAAAGCGTGCACCGAAAATAGACTTTTGAAGATATCGTAAAAAGTTTATATACGCTGATAAAGAATTTAATTTAGAATTTCGGCATCAAATTCCGATCAAAATCGTATGTGTTGTTCTCAAGCTATGTTTCCCGCCAATGTGAAAAATACAATTTCGCGAAAACGTATTTAAAGTTTTGGGTTACGTTTTTGTAATTAAGTAAAACATATCTCTAATCTGCGATCCCTTGACCATACAGCAATTCTTCCAGATCCAGAAGATGCCATCCTCCGTCTTCTTCGTGGCTGTAGTGGTTCTGCGGGCTCTGCTCGCTTGATATGCTTTTTCGTCTGCTTTTGTGCCGAAGTTGGAACAGGCTGGTCCGATCTCAAGTTCGTGCACGTACATAATTTTCATAATGCCTGTTAGGCCATCGTTGAAGTTACTAGTCGACTATTTTTTCCCGCTGTGAATGGTTTTCGGAGACAGTTTTTCACAAATCACCTTGTAACTCGATAACGCACTTTCTGGCGAACATCGGATGTAAATTACAGTAAAGTAACCAGGAAACATTGTAAGTCAAAAAGAATGATTTTTTAAAAATTTTCAAGGAGTTCTACATCCTCTGGCCTAGTGTTAATCTCATTTATTATACTCCATAATACTTTCTTCTTTGTTTTACTCTCGTCCTATATTCTGATCTCTGCATACTGTTCATTTCATTTAACTGTAAATTAGTACACATGAAAAGCAGTCCAGAATTATAGCGATACTGGTTACGAATGAAGCTACCTCATTTTACGGATCATCATCATCATTTAAGACTGATTATGCCTTTCAGCGTACAGTCTGGAGCATAGTCCCCCTTATAAAACTCCTCCATGATCCCCTATTCAGTGCTGACATTGGTGCCTCTTCTGATGTTAAGCCTACTACTTCAAAATCATTCTTAACCGAATCCAGGTACATTCTCCTTGGTCTACCCCGACTCCTCCTACCCTCTACTGCTGAACCCATGAGTCTCTTGGGTCACCTTGCTTCTCCCATGCGTCTAACATGACCCCACCATCTAAGCCTGTTTGCCCTGACTGCTACATCTATAGAGTTCATTCCTTGATTTCCTCATTGTGCACACCCTCCTGCCATTGTTCCCATCTACTAGTACCTGCAATCATCCTAGCTACTTTCGTATCCGTAACCTCAACATTATTGATAAGGTAACCTGAATCCACCCAGCTTTCGCTCCCATACAACATAGTTGGTCGAAAGATTGAACTGTGCACAGATAACTCAGTCATGGTACTGACTTCCTTCTTGCAGAAGAGAGTAGATCGTAGCTGAGCGCTCACTGCATTAGCTTTGCTACACCTCGCTTACAGTTCTTTCACTATGTTGCCATCCTGTGAGAATATGCATCCTAAGTACTTGAAACCGTCCACCTGTTCTAACTTTGTTCCTCCTATTTGGCACTCAATCCGTTTATATCTCTTTCCCACTGACATTACTTTCGTTTTGGAGATGCTAATCCATGTTTAAAGATTGATGTGATTACTGCTTTCGTCCAGTCTGATGGAGCCTGTCCCGACTCCCACGCCGTTTCAATTATCCTGTGTAGCCATTTAAGACCTGACATTCAACTGTATTTGATGAGCTCCGACTTAATTTCATCCACCCCAGCCGCTTTATTGCACTGCAATCTATTGACCATTTTCTCCACTTCCTCAAATGTGATCCTAATTCCATCATCATTCCTGTCCCATTGTACATAGAAATCTGAAACATTACTGATCGTATTTTCACCTACATTGAGCAACTCTTCAAAATATTCCCTCCATCTGCCCAAGGCATCAACAGGATTCACCAGCAGTTTTCCTGACCTGTCCAAAATACTTGTCATTTCCATCTTATCTCCCTTTCGAAGACTATTAATTACACTCCAGAATGGTTTTCCAGCAGCTTGACCCATAGTCTCCAACCTGTTTCCAAAGTCTTCCCAAGATTTCTTCTTGGATGCTGTAATTATCTGTTTGGCTTTGTTTCTTTCTTCAACATAACTTTCTCTGTCTACCTGAGTTCTAGTATGTAGCCATTTTTGATAGGCCTTCTTTTTACTTTTACAGGCTGCCTTGACTGTGTCATCCCACCAAGCTGTTTGCTTCATCCTACTTTTACACACTACTGTTCCAAGACATTCTTCAGCCACTTCTAGTACTGTGTCCCTGTACCTTGTCCATTCCTTTTCCAATGACTGTAATTGACTACATTCAACTAACTGGTACCTTTCTGAGATCACTGTTATGTACCTGTGCCTGATTCCCTTATCCTGAAGTTTCTCCACTCTTATCCTCCTACATATGGACCTGACCTCCTGCACTTTTGGCCTCACAATCCCAATTTCACTGCAGATTAAATAATGATCAGCGCCATCAAAGAATCCCCTGAATACACGTGTGTCCCTCACAGCCTTCCTGAATTCCTGATCTGGTATTATATAGTCAATGACAGATCTGGTTCCCCTGCCAACCCAAGTATACCGGTGAATGTTCTTATGTTTAAAAGAGGAGTTTGTGATTACTAAGCCCATACTGGCACAGAAATCCAAGAGTTGTTTCCCGTTCCTGTTGGCCTCCATATCATCTGCAAATTTACCCATAACCTTTTCATACCCTTCTGTTCGATTTCCAATCCTGGCATTAAAATCACGCATGAGCAGAACACTGTCCTTGTCCTTTACGCTAACAACTACATCACTGAGTGCGTCATAAAAACTATCCATCTTATCTTGATCTGTCTCTTCACAATGCGAATATACTGACACAATCCTAATTTTCTTGCTAGACACTATCAAATCTATCCACATCAGTCGTTCGTTTACATACCTTATTGCAACTACGCTGGGTTCCATTTCTTTCCTTTTCTTTCTTTTGCGGATTTCTTCGAAAAATTGCCTCCAAAATTCAGGTGCGTCTCATACTCTAAATTAATAGACAATGTCCAGTGTTTGATTTAAAATTCCCGCAAGTCTTAAAAATGGCCATATGTTCCATGCTGCGGGAAACCTGTCTCTGTCTGGCAACAATGGATTCACCAGGCAGCAGCAGTGCACAGGTGCGGCGAACATGAGCTGCGGGGATTCACAAGCTTGCTAACACTGTCTCCCTCCCAACCCGCCATCACAAACCCAGAACACTATCTAGCCCAGTGGTTCCAAACCTGGGGGTGATTACCCCCTGAGGGATAAAATGAGCTTTTATGAGTGGTAAAAACCCAAAAGAGCGTGATTGTGTTTGTCATGTAACTGAATTAATTTTGAAACATCATTATCATTATCAAAATTTTGCAATACTTTAATACTGATTATAAAAGTTATCAATCGTTAATTATTTTTTCCGTAATTACTAGCATTAACGCATGACACCATACGGTGAAGGTCACAGGCATCTCACATAGACCATCGATTACAAAAGTACTTTGTACTTCGAACTATACAGCTACGAAAGTAAAAAGTAAGACGTACGTAACAAACGCTAAATATCTCATGAAAATGTCTTCTACCATTTGTAGATAGTTCATGCAATAGGCCAGAAATTGCTTCGTTACTTACTTTGAAACAGATATATGAACTAACTGGCAGTGAAACACTATAGGCTGTACACAGAATTATTATCACTCTTGTTGTTATTAGGGTGGTCAGACACAAAGCGTTAAGAGCCTGAAGTCGGGCAATGTCTGCCACTTCAGAAGTGAGGAGTCCAGCAGCCAAGCGATTTACAGACAGTAACTATAGCGCACACATTTTAACTAGGTGAATTTTAAATGGGATGCATAGTGTCGGTAAAACAAATGCCACTAGGGAGAGTAGTACACACACACACACACACACAGAGAGAGAGAGAGAGAGAGAGAGAGAGAGAGAGAGAGAGAGACAAACTAAATGTCATCATTTTAAAGACAAAGATTTTCAAAGAAAATTGCTTTCCATTCTAAAGTTAAGGTAGGCGTTTAAGTTGATGATGGCGGGGGGAAGTGGTTGAGGGGAGGGAGTGAGGGGGGGGGGGCGAGGGCTGTTAGGGGATTGGATGGGATGCTAGATAACATCTGATTGCACTCAGGGGTAGTGGACTAAGAAAGGTTCGGAACCACTGATTATTCTAGCCGATGATACGTCACTGCAGTCTACGGTGCCAATGAACTTGAATTGAAAGACATCGATAACAGTACGATATTTTTGTTAGTAGTTAGTTTCGTAATGGAAAAAAATAGAAGGTATTCATATGATGCGGGCTATAAACTGAAAGTATAGCATATGCAGAAGAACATGGAAACAGAGTAGCATTTCGGCCTGCCACCAACAGAAAAAAACCATTCGCGATTGGCGAGCTACTAAAGAAGAACTGAAATAAATGAGGAGGATTAAATGTACAAATAGAAGACTGAATGCAAAATGGAGAAAACTAGAAGATGACGTATTGAAATGAATTCAAGGACACCGTCAAAATGACACTGTAATTAATGCAAAAATCATTCAAATACACGTTCATAAGCTAGTGCTACGAATATGAAGAGAAAATATTATCTTTCCGTCGCTTTATTATTCAACATCGAAAGAAAGTCAGTGTGGAACTAAGCCAAATAGCGAATTTGGACGAAACTCCTCTGACATTTTATGTGTCGGATAATAAACTGTTGCCACGAAAGGTGCTAAAACGGTAACTATAAAAACAAGTATACATGAAAAAATGCACTACACTGTTACACTTTAATGTTGTGCTGACAGTACTAAACTTAACCCAGTGGTGATTTTCAAGCACAAAACAATGCCAAAACCTTCTGAAGTACAGCCAGATGTCGTTGTTCATGTACATGACAGGTGATGGATGCACGGGGCTGGTATAAAATTATGGATTAACAGTGTGTAGGAGAGGAGGAGGTGCTTTATTGAAAAAGAGTTCTCTTCTCATGCTAGATTAATTTAGCAGTCATTTGAAATGGTTCAAATGGCTCTGAGCACTATGCTACTTAACTTCTGAGGTCATCAGTCGCCTAGAACTTAGAACTAATTAAACCTAACTAACCTAAGGACATCACACACATCCATGCCCGAGGCAGGATTCGAACCTGCGACTGAGTCATTTGAAAAACTCTGTGAAAGAAAAACTGAGACTCCGGGAGGACTTATTTCACAATTGCAACCTCTTCATATCTCGATAAATAAACCATTTATGAGACAATGGATGATGGATGAAACCCCCACATGCACTAAAGCCGAAGGGAGCCTCAAAACGACCTACAATCGAACAGATGTGTCAGTTGATAAAACAGTCGTGATCTAGAGTAAGAGAAGACATTATTGTTAAATCTTTCAGAATTTGCGGTATAAGTAACGCTCTCGATGGCAGTGAAGACCATGTTATGTAGGGGACTTATGATCTCAGCAGTTGAGTCCCATAGTGCTAAGAGCCATTTGAAGACCATGTTATATATGAAGAGGACAAAGATTACGACAACGAAGAAGAAGAAGAAGAAGAAGAAGAAAGTTCAGATGACGATTTTCAGTGCTTTTAAAGGTCAGTCCGATTTTATAAACTAAGAACTTTTTTAACCTGGCTATGCAATATAATAATAAAAATCATGAAAATGGTATTTTTTAAATAAACTGCTTAAAAATTGAGGTGCGTTTCATAGTTCTTAGCGTCTTGTAGTCGCTTGTAGATAGAATCATTAGATTACAAATAGCAGAGATTTTTTTCCAAATTGCCGGCTGTCATCTAACTTTCGAGGAATCTCGAGGTGAACAAAAACCACTGTCGACATTTAGCGCATTTCGGTGTTGTAACCTGACGCGGCAGTCTGCTGATGGAAGTCTGTTCGGAAAGAGCGCGAGATTGTAGCGGCTGGCGTGAGGCAACCGCTGCATGCTTCGCAGAACTTGGAAAGTCATTACATAGCAAAGTACACCTTCGAACATGTTGAGAAACATGGAAATGATGTCTGCATAATACCAGTTACAGTTATTACGCGAGCAGGATGAAGCTGCGACGAGTTCCACATTTGGCAGGTGTAAAATTTCTTTAAGACAAATAAAATAATTGAAAATTATCTAATAGGTTTCCAGGCAGTAACATCGACTACAAAAATGGTTCAAATGGCTCTGAACACTATGGGACTTAACTTTTGAAGTCATCAGTCCCCTAGAACTTAGAATTACTTAGACCTAAGTAACCTAAGGACATCACTCACATCCATGCCCGAGGCAGGATTCGAACCTGCGACCGTAGCGGTCACACGATTCCAGACGGAAGCGCCTAGAACCGCTCGGCCACTCCGGCCGGCCATCGACTACAGGTCGCATATTTACTGTGAGGAAGATTTGGAATAAGTACTAAGACAACCTGCTCCAGCAATATTTATCGGTTCCTCCCTGGAATACTACAACGTCCGGGGGCTAAGCCCCCCGCAACAGCCTGGAAACAAATCGGATACTGAGAGGTTAATGGGCCTGGTGAGAGCGTGCGCGACACGGACAAGAATAAGGAACAGAGACACGGCAAGTTAAACAAACGCACTGGTTTGCGACAAGATTACCCCACAGTCTGAAACAGTGGTTGTTAAACTGCGGCTGAATCAATTATTCATGCGGCCCGCGGCTCACAGCTGTATTTTGTAATAATGTGCATCTAACAACTGACAACCGGATCCAAATACGTCAACTAACGTTAGGAGCTCATTAAGAAACAAAAATACTTACAGAGACAGGCGTGCTTCATTTTAATTCGGCCATGAGTTAAGTAAAGTAGGCCGCTTACCTGAGGGGCAGAGCGGTTAGCTGCGCGGCCACGGCGGGGTTAGAGTGTGCACTGATGATCCAGAAGGTACCACCACCGCCCACCGTGATTTTGGATGCCGCCTGGTGGGGTTGCGGGGACGTGACGCGGTAGCAAAAGAGTGTAAGATGCAAGCGGAGCAGACACGGACGGGGGATCACCCAAGCGAAGAAATGGGTTGCAAATGGGGAAACCCATTGGGATAAGCGGCTTTGACAAAGGGCAGGTTATTATTACGCAGAACCTGTGAACGAGTATCTCGAAATCGGGGAAGATGGTCAAGTGTTCACACGCTACTGTCGTGAGAATCTACGGTAAGAGATAGAACGGTGAAACTACCTATAGGCGCTAAATGGTTGGACGTCCACGACTCTTCAGAGAACGTGGGGTTTGGAGGCTGTCTGCTCTATAAACTGATCTGTGCCATCTCTGCCGAAAGAGCACAATGCTAGTTCACGCACACCGTTCATCGTACATTGTCGAACATGGAACTACCCATAGACCACCCCTACGTGTTCACTTACTGACCCAACGACATTGTCTATTACGATTGCAGTGGGAACGCGACCATCGGGATTCGACCTTCATTCAATGGAAACGTGTGGGCTCTTCGGGTGAGTCACATTTTCGTACACTAGGTCGAAGGTCGTCTCCACAAACGCCGTCATCGAGGTGAACGGCGGTCCGAAACTTGCATCTCGCCACAGGTGCGGGCTGATAGGAGCAGTATTATGCTATAGGAGACTGTGGTGTCACCGCCAGACACCACACTTGCTAGGTGGTAGCCTTTAAATCGGCCGCGGTCCATTAGTATACGTCGGACCCGAGTGTCGCCACTGTCAGTGATTGCAGACCGAGCGCCACCACACGGCAGGTCTAGAGAGACTTACTAGCACTCGCCCCAGTTGTACAGCCGACGTTCATAGCAATGGTTCACTGACAATTACGCTCTCATTTGCCGAGACGATAGTTAGCATAGCCTTCAGCTACGTCATTTGCTACGACCTAGCAAGGCGCCATAGCATTTGATAATTAATATTGTGAAGCGTGTACCGTAACGAGAGATGTTCTACAATTGTGGATTAAAGTTAAGTATTATGTCAACTACGTACTTTATTTGCTACTATTAATTCCCTTAACTGTTCCAGACCTCACGCCAGTCAGCGTGTAATTAAACGCGTGCATTTCGGCCTCCTCTAGCAACAAAGTGTTGGCTCTTCTGCCAACACTACAGAGACATTCTCCTGCGCTTGCGTGTGACCTGAGGTGGTAATCGAAGACACGCTGCAAGCTGCGAACCAACTGCATCCCGCCATACTTGATGTCTTCCCTGCCGGCGCTGTCATAAAAAATTTAAAAAAAAATCGTTCAAATGGCTCTAAGCACTATGGGACTTAAAATCTGATGTCGTCAGTCCCCTAGACTTAAAACTACTTAAACCTAACTAACCTAAGGACATCACACACATCCATGCCCGAGGCAGGATTCGAACGTGCGACCGTAGCAGCAGCGGAGTTTTCGGACTGAAGCGCCGAGAACCGCTCGGTCACAGCGGCCGGCGCGCGCTGTCATCCATCAGCAGTATAATTGTTCGTGTCTTGGAGCCAGAGCCGTGTTAAAGCGTTATGAGGAGCATTATAGTGAACTTACGTTGATGTCTCGGCGAACAAATTCGCCTGATGTAAATCCTATGGACCCGTTCTGTGTCGTTATCTGGCGCCATCACCGCGTTCGCAAATCAGCGGCCCGTTACTTTCGCGAATCACTTGACCTGTGCGTAGACGCCTAATGCCACATACCTCCGGAAACCTACTAACGAATTTTCGGATCCTTGATACGCAGAATCGGTAATGTATTTAGTTCCAAAGGCGGACAAAGAAGCCATTAAGCAGGTGGTCATAATGTTTTGATTCATCAGTGTTTGTGAGATGAGCTAAGTTTTATTTTTTGTCTTCCACTACTGACAACTAACGGGGTTATGTGCGACTTGTACTCACTAGCTGCTATGGTATAAATTTTGACATGGAAGTATTAGGGATACGTGAATGCGCATTACAGACACGGCTGTCTTGAAATGCCGTATTTATTTATAGCAAACAACATTAAATTAATTAAGGCTGTTGTATCGTACCATTACTACAGCTAGTCTATAGCTGGTTCGTAGTATAAAGTACCAGTTATCAATAAGATCGGTGATCATGTGACTGGTGGAGTCGCCCCACAATATCACTTTTGGCTGCTGAGCGAAACCGTTTGACGTCCACTGGTCTAACATATCACTCACTGCTCTGAAAGTTGTTACCGTCTGACAGCTGGAACGACACTAGCGCACCTAGCGGTGACAAAACTGGCAGTCAGATTAATGTTGGTTTTTAATTGTTGTTGTTGTGGTCTTCAGTCCTGAGACTGGTTTGATGCAGCTCTCCATGCTACTCTATCCTGTGCAAGCTTCTTCATCTCCCAGTACCTACTGCAACCTACATCCTTCTGAATCTGCTTAGTGTATTCATCTCTTGGTCTCCCTCTACGATTTTCACCCTCCACGCTGCCCTCCAATACTAAATTGGAGATCCCTTGATGCCTCAGAGCATGTCCTACCAACCGATCCCTTCTTCTGGTCAAGTTGTGCCACAAACTTCTCTTCTCCCCAATTCCTATTCAATACTTCCTCATTAGTTATGTGATCTACCCATCTAATCTTCAGCATTCTTCTGTAGCACCACATTTCGAAAGCTTCTATTCTCTTCTTGTCCAAACTATTTATCGTCCATGTTTCACTTCCATACATGGCTACACTCCATACAAATACTTTCAGAAATGACTTCCTGACACTTAAATCTATACTCGATGTTAACAAATTTCTCTTCTTCAGAAACGCTTTCCTTGCCATTGCCAGTCTACATTTTATATCCTCTCTACTTCGACCATCATGAGTTATTTTGCTCCCCAAATAGCAAAACTCCTTTACTACTTTAAGTGTAACATTTCCTAATCTAATTCCCTCAGCATCACCCAACTTAATTAGATTACATTCCATTGTCCTTGTTTTGCTTTTGTTGATGTTCATCTTATATCCTTCTTTCAAGACACTGTCCATTCCATTCAATTGCTCTTTCAAGTCCTTTGCTGTCTCTGACAGAATTACAATGTCATCGGCGAACCTCAAAGTTTTTATTTCTTCTCCATGAATTTTAATACCTACTCCAAATGTTTCTTTTGTTTCCTTTACTGCTTGCTCAATATACAGATTGAATAACATCGGGGAGAGGCTACAACCCTGTCTCACTCCTTTCCCAACCACTGCTTCCCTTTCATGTCCCTCGACTCTTACAACTGCCATCTGGTTTCTGTACAAATTGTAAATAGCCTTTCGCTCCCTATATTTTACCGCTGCCACCTTTAGAATTTGAAAGAGAGTATTCCAGTCAACATTGTCAAAAGCTTTCTCTAAGTCTACAAATGCTAGAAACGTAGGTTTTCCTTTCCTTAATCTTTCTTCTAAGATTAGTCGTAAGGTGAGTATTGCCTCACGTGTTCCAGTGTTTCTACGGAATCCAAACTGATCTTCCCCGAGGTCGGCTTCTACTAGTTTTTCCATTCGTCTGTAAAGAATTCGTGTTAGTATTTTGCAGCTGTAACTTATTAAACTGATAGTTCGGTAATTTTCACATCTGTCAACACCTGCTTTCTTTGGGATTGCAATTATTATATTCTTCTTGAAGTCTGAGGGTATTTCGCCTGTTTCATACATCTTGCTCACCAGATGGTAGAGTTTTGTCAGGACTGGCCCTCCCAAGACCGTCAGTAGTTCCAATGGAATGTTGTCTACTCCGGGGGCCTTGTTTCGACTCAGGTCTTTCAGTGCTCTGTCAAACTCTTCACGCAGTATCATATCTCCCATTTCATCTTCATCTACATCCTCTTCCATTTCCATAATATTGTCCTCAAGTACATCGCCCTTGTATAGACCCTCTATATACTCCTTCCACCTTTCTGCTTTGCCTTCTTTGCTTAGAACTGGGTTTCCATCTGAGCTATTGATATTCTTACAAGTGGTTCTCTTTTCTCCAAAGGTCTCTTTAATTTTCCTGTAGGCAGTATCTGTCTTGCCCCTAGTGAGATAAGCCTCTACATCCTTACATTTGTCCTCTAGCCATCCCTGCTTAGCCATTTTGCAGTTCCTGTTGATCTCATTTTTGAGACGTGTATATTCCTTTTTGACTGCTTCATTTACTGCATTTTTATATTTTCTCCTTTCATCAATTAAATTCAATATTTCTTCTGTTACCCAAGGATTTCTACTAGCCCTCGTCTTTTTACCTACTTGATCCTCTGCTGCCTTCGCTACTTCATCCGTCAAAGCTACTCATTCTTCTTCTACTGTATTTCTTTCCCCCATTCCTGTCAGGTGTTCCCTTATGCTCTTCCTGAAACTCTGTACAACCTCTGGTTCTTTCAGTTTATCCAGGTCCCATCTCCTTAAATTCCCACCTTGTTTCTTCAGTTTTAATCTACAGGTCATAACCAATAGATTGTGGTCAGAGTCCACATCTGCCCCTGGAAATGTCTTACAATTTAAAACCTGGTTCCTAAATCTCTGTCTTACCATTGTATAATCTATCTGATACCTTTTAGTATCTCCAGGGTTCTTCCATGTATACAAACTTCTTTCATGATTCTTAAACCAAGTGTTAGCTATGATTATGTTGTGCTCTGTGCAAAATTCTACCAGGCGGCTTCCTCTTTCATTTCTTAGCCCCAATCCATATTCACCTACTATGTTTCCTTCTCTCCCCTTTCCTACACTCGAATTCCAGTCACCCATGACTATTAAATTTTCGTCTCCCTTCACAATCTGAATAATTTCTTTTATTTCATCATACATTTCTTCAATTTCTTCGTCATCTGCAGAGCTAGTTGGCATATAAACTTGTACTACTGTAGTAGGTGTGGGCTTCGTATCTATCTTGGCCACAATAATGCGTTCACTATGCTGTTTGTAGTAGCTTACCCGCATTCCTATTTTCCTATTCATTATTAAACCCACTCCTGCATTACCCCTATTTGATTTTGTGTTTATAACCCTGTAGTCACCTGACCAGAAGTCTTGTTCCTCCTGCCACCGAACTTCACTAATTCCCATCATATCTAACTTCAACCTATCCATTTCCCTTTTTAAATTTTCTAACCTACCTGCCCGATTAAGGGATCTGACATTCCACGCTCCGATCCGTAGAACGCCAGTTTTCTTTCTCCTGATAACGACATCCTCTTGAGTAGTCCCCGCCCGGAGACCCGAATGGGGGACTATTTTACCTCCGGAATATTTTACCCAAGAGGACGCCATCATCATTTAATCATACAGTAAAGCTGCATGCCCTCGGGAAAAATTACGGCTGTAGTTTCCCCTTGCTTTCAGCCGTTCGCAGTACCAGCACAGCAAGGCCGTTTTGGTTATTGTTACAAGGCCAGATCAGTCAATCATCCAGACTGTTGCCCTTGCAACTACTGAAAAGGCTGCTGCCCCTCTTCAGGAACCACACGTTTGTCTGGCCTCTCAGCAGATACCCCTCCGTTGTGGTTGCACCTACGGTACGGCTATCTGTATCGCTGAGGCACGCAAGCCTCCCCACCAACGGCAAGGTCCATGGTTCATGGGGGGTTTTTAATTATTTCTCTACATAATTACGAAATGATTATTATATTTTTGCTTTCCGAGCGTTAGTAAATTATCAAGAGACATGAATGATCGTGAACTAAGTGTAAAAACAGCCGAATCTGTTTAGTTATTATCGATTTTTATGTCTCTGCGTACGCTCCGTGTTGTAAAAACAACGTTAAAATTCAATATAAAGATACTATTCACACTCATCCGATACCGTATTCAGAAGTGAAGCTTTTTGTGTACTTGGAGCGCTACTGTCGCAGTGTGTAACAAAAGTGAACTATGTCGCCCGTACACATTGATAATCAAAGAATTTGAAGAGCATTCCTTTATAGATGCCGATCTTGTGTATTTTGGATCCAATTCTCATGCATACCCAGCTGCTGAAGTTCCTTCTACAGTTCTTCCTCCCACCGCATCTTGGTCTTCCTACTGAACGGGAACCACCAAATTTTTCCCGTAAGCACAGCTTTGGCCTAAAAAAAAGTCTAGCTTCCAAGCAATGTATCCAGCTCTACATATTTTCCGCGCATTCATTTTCTGAATGATATTCGGTTATCTCATCAGGTCGTACAGGTCCTCGTTCTTTCAACGTCTCCAGGTGTTTTCTTCGCAATTTGATCCAAACATCTTTCTCACAATTTGCCGTTCAAAGATCTCTTCTTCTTTTTTTGTAGTGCTTGAGATTTTTGTCCCATATAACAACAGTGGTACTTTCACTACAGTATAGGATTTAAGTTTGCTCTTAACTGATAGATTTTTTTGACGAAATGATCTGCTTCAGACTCAAATAAGCTTTAGACTCATTGACAATACGTTGTTTAATGCATTGTTTTAAATTGCAATGCCTTTTGAACTATGTGTCAAGGTATTTAAAATTTTTCACTCCGGCTATATTCCATATTCGTACCTACAATTGGGTGTTATAGGATTTCGCTGGATTCTTTTATCATTACAGTGTTCTCCGTATTAATCCGCAATCCAATCGTACTGGAATTCGTTGCTAAATCTCCTACAGGTTTTGCCACTTCTTCCTGTGTTTCGATCACACCTGTAATGCCGTCTGCATATCCCAATAACTGTGTCCTTCCATTTACCTTCACCCCTTTACCTCACCTTTTCATTTCCCGAATTACGCTCTCCAGGACCAAATTAAAAAGCAATCGTGAAATGACATCTCCTTGTCTCGCACATGTCCTGCTGCCGAAAGCCATGGTCAGCGTTTTTTAACTTTGGCCTTGGCTTCCGCCTATACTCTAGAAATTTACTTATGCTTATTTTCCGACATTTAATCTAACCCTCATTAGTAGATACCCAGACCTACATCTCCCATTGATATCATCATCAGGATTTCCTTCCAGCGAGCCGGGTAGGAACTTGGTGAACGATATGCCTCCACTGGTTTGTGTCCTGGTATAGCTTTTCTCTCTCCACTACATCCTATGTTACTCCTCTTGAGATATTCCTTAACCTGCTTTGTCCATCTCTTTCTAGGCCGCCCAATTGATCTTCTTCCTGGTAATTCTATCTCCAAACACTGGCATGGAGTTCGAGTCGGCTACATTCGCTTCACATGACCGAACCACTTCAATCTCATAGCACTCATCCTCTCCTCTGAAGTCAATGTCACCTGCAGGTCTCTCCTTACACAATCATTCCTGACTCTGTCTCTCCTAGATTTTTGTAGAGCTGACGTAAGGAACTTCATCTCACATGCTTGTATTTGACTCTCTTCTCTCTTATTTATGATACAAGCCTCTAGACTATACATCCTGATTGGCAGGAGATAAGTTTTATACATGGTTTGTTTGGCTCCTAGAGGGACTTCCTTATCCCAAATTAGATTTTGTACCTGGTGGAAAAAGCTAGATCCTTTTGTTATTCTGTGTAAGACTTCTATTTTGGAACTTCCATCGCGTGATATGATGCTACCCAGATAATTGAAGCTTTTCACACATTCAACCGTCTCCCCCTCCAGTATAATGTTACAAGGTGTCATGACCTGCTCATCTTCATTGCCACTGTCTTGTTCTTACTCATAGTTAACTTGAATTTTTTAAATTTTCTGTTCCAATAATCTAGTCTCCTCTGAACCTCCATTTCCGTCTCTCCCCAAATGACAATGTCATCAGCAAAAACAAAAGCATTGTGATATTCATTTTCTTCTTCCTTGATTTCTTTCATGATTGTGTCCATAAGTGTAATGAAGAGTGAAGAGGAGAGCGAACTGCCTTGCTGAACACCTCTCTTTGTCTCAAACTATTTTGACTTTCCATCTCCTACTTGTACACTGCTTTCACAACCATCGTACAGCATCTGGACTTTTTTAATTAGTGAATCAGGAACATTATGTTTTCTCAAGAATTCCCATATTTTATCCCTTGGTACACTGTCATATGCTTTTTCCAACTCCACGAATACTACTATCAAGTCCTTTCCTTTTTCGCAATACTTCCACATTAACTGACGAGGGAGAAAACGAGATCTGTTATTCCCCTATTACTTCTGAACCCATGCTGTTGTTCCTGCAATTCGTGTTCTAGAATTTTCCGAAGTCTTTTTTCTATGACCTTGCCGTGCGGAGTGGCCGCGCGGTTTCAGGCGTCATGTCACGGACTGCGCGGCCACTCCCGTCAGAGGTTCGAGTCTTCCCTCGGGTATGGGTGTGTGTGTGTTGTTCTTAGCGTAAGTTAGTTTAAGTAGTGTTTAAGTGTAGGGACCGATGACCTAAGCAGTTTGGTCCCGTAGGAATTCACACACATCTGAACATTTCTATGACCTTTTCCATTAAGGCAGTATGATAACAGTGTGATTCCTCGGTAGTTGTTGCATTTCTTTCTACTACCTTTCTTGAACAATGGTATTATAATTCCTTTTTTCCATTCATCCAGCACTTTGTCTTCTTTCCATATCACCCCCAGCATCCGGTGTAACCGTTGTATTCCATGTAATATGGCAAAGAAAAACATGGAGTTTGCAAAAAAGAAATCAGAACCAGGGGCTGGTGCCAAAAGCTGAACACAAGGTGACAACACTGTAGAAGGAATACAGACAAAAGAAATTCCAAGCAAAGAGAATTGTGAAAGAAGAAAAGGAGAAGAATTGGGAAATATTCACCCAGAAACTAGAGCAGGATAGCAAAGGGAACCAAAAACTGTTATATGGGTTATTGAAAAGTAAAAGATCTGATAGAGAAGACATAAAAGCGATTGAAACAGAGGATGGGGATATTATCAGGGACACGGAAGGTATCAGAGAAGAGATGAAGAATTATTTTGAATCTTACTGAATGGGGAAGGTGCACAAGAAAGTGACACCGAAGTCATGGAATTAGAGGAGGGGCAGGATCCAATCTCTTGGTTAGAAACTGAGAATTCCCTGAAACAGATGAAAAGAGGGAAGGCGGCTGGAGTAGATGAGCTGACAGTGGATATGATTATAGCCGCAGGAATCCATGGAACCCCAAGGATATATGTACCTCAATTGATGATGTTTTGGCAGGTGTTACAGGTCAACGGTTTTATCAACCATCTGAGGTGATATGCAGGTCTGAATAGCAAACAGAACATTATGAAATGTTATTTTATTATAAACCTGCAGCACAAATAAAAACATAATATCAGAATCACACTAATATGGCAGCCTGCCATCAGTTTCGCCACCACTGACAACATACCACTCCCTATATTACTAAACAGCTAATAGGATGCACAGTCCCACTTGCTGGTTGCCTATCTAACGGTTTCTAGGGACAACAAAAACTTGATTTTGAGTATTTCACATAGTTAATTACTGACCAAATTCAAAAATTTAAAATACTGTCATAATCTAATTGGAAAATATAATCTTACGTTATAAGTTTTACAGAATGGTTTTACAGAATAAGACAAATAGCTAACTTAGAAACGAATGTAATGACGAGTAAAATAAATGAGATAACGATGAATTTAACCGCAGAATTTGGGACCGTGTGGATGAAGAGTGCAGAAATGAATTACCATGAATTTAAGTTCAAAACTGGGGACCGTGTAGAATACGAAGTGAAAGTATTTGCTGCCATGGAAGCAAAATAGCGGATTATGGTCCAAGCAAAAAGGAATAAGAAAAATATTAGCACCCTCAAAGAAGACATTTCTCTCGTAAAAGCGGTCTGCTAATATGGAGGCCTTAAAGTGAAGAAGAAATTTCTGAGAAAGTATGCATGGGGCATGTGGAATTCTTGAGGCAGTGTTACTCGTGGTGCGCAAATTAGCGAAATTATTGTATAGTCATCCAGTATTTGAGAATGAGAGCACTTAGCGACTTCGAAAGTAATGTACACATAATTTCAAACCTTTTCGGACCTTCTCCTCGGTGACACGCCCCACAAAATAATTAAAAGAAAAAAATTACTGCTTATGAAATTTTCATTCTTCGTGCAGAAAAGCTTGAGAATTAGGAACGACATTTTAATTTATTACTAATTCTATACGCATCTCGTTTTGCAGATGGTATGCACATAAACCAGTGAATATATTTGCAACATTGTATTCATTTACGACGCTTAATTCAGGAGATATGAGCCATAAACACTGAGATGCGTGAAAAACTATCATTTTCTAAAACAGGGCGTATTTTAGCAACACTATACTCGTCCAGTGTTTAGTAATAAAAGCATTTAGCGACTTCCAACAAATTGTAAACATAATTTCTAATCTTTTCTAAACTTTTTCATTAGGCAATGGGTGAATAACCCGAAATAAATAAACCGAACATAATTAGACTTTTGCATCTTCATCCACAAACGTTTTATACGCTTAACGTCAAATATTCTAACAGATTAACTCATTTGTGAGGTAATCAGACGTTTCACCCTGTTTTATACGTTAGATTCTTGAAAGATTTGGTGGTGGCGGTTGGGGAAGGGGAGCAGGTTTACTGGTTCAAAACGAGCAAACAGTGCTATGTTTAGTGACACATGTGTTTACGTCCCCTGTGCCAGATCAGCCACTGTCTGTCACCGCCACATTCAGCCGAGGCGGCATCTTTTGTAGTGGTGGCATGTGACGTCATTCTTTCCACCAAGCTATACGTTATAATTCCATGTCTTTTATTGCAAATTATCTTTTGTGCAATTTCAAATTACTCTGAAATCCAATTTTGTTCATGTTTCCTTGCATCAAAGTAAATCTGAGTCAGTAGACAAAGTTCTGATAAGAGACTCATATCCTAAAATGTACCCTTTCGATTCAACCCTTTGGAGTCAACCCTGCTAGCTGCGGTCGTACCAGTTCCTTGAAGCAGTAGTCGGACGAAAATGGTATGTGACGATATAATTAAAGCAGCTACTGATGACGGCGCCCTCGTCTCACCTTGTGTGGGTAACGTGAAGCAGGACATTTTATTCTGAACCGATCTTCAATCATGCTGTACTTGATACATTTCTGGGCATGGGTTTCTTATAAAAACTTCATCTACAAAGTCCACTCCACATCCACTAGAAGACTGTAATAGTAATTGTGAAACACCCTGTGATTAAGAATTTCAATTGCTCAAATTTTTATTCCGAAAATGTTCGTAACATAACGATAACATTTACACAATGTACGAAACACGCTTCAGTAAGTGCAATCTGTCCATTTCATCATTTTGCATTGCGCGATTTAATTCTGGATGAGTACTTGTCTTCTTTGGCTTTGGTGTCAGTCTTTGATATGGAACCAGAGTCGACACTATTTAGGAGAATGTAAGAATCTGGTAGCACACTTTACGGCAAGTTGAAAAGGAGAGAGAGGGAGCGGGCGGGTAATATATACGTGCGTGTTGTATAAACCACTTCCCTCGAAAATTTCTCACCTTCGTACCTCTTCTGTGTTACCACAGATGACGTGTCACTTACCTCATTTACAATAAGGTTGCTGTGCACGCGAGGTGCCTATTTGCTTCCACCAACCTGCCGGCCGGAGTGGCCGTGCGGTTCTAGGCGCTACAGTCTGGAGCCGAGCGACCGCTCCGGTCGCAGGTTCGAATGCTGCCTCGGGCATGGATGTGTGTGATGTCCTTAGGTTAGTTAGGTTTAATTAGTTCTAAGTTCTAGGCGACTAATGACCTCAGAAGTTAAGTCGCATAGTGCTCAGAGCCATTTGAACCATATGAACCATCCATCAACCTCAGAGGAATGCATAAGTTCTAATTAATGTTCACCAACCTGCAGTCTTGTACAGATGTTGCCCCTGCGCAGAAAACAGGATGTAGGTCGTGAATCCGTTACACTGAGGCCGTGGTAAACTCTTAGCGAGGAACTGATACTTAATAAATTATTAAATTTCCAATTAGTTTGTTTATACGGGATGCCACTCGCTTTTTATTAGAACAGTACGAGAAACTGCACAATTGCATTCCACTTTATGAATCACATACAATTTCCAGTCTTCGCACTTACATAAAAAAATAATCAAAACATTGAACTGCGTCTTTGCGTAATTACTATCAAATTGTGCTCAATTACATACCCAAATAACCAGATATTGCTGATTAAGTCTTTAACCGATACCGACTAAGGCAGACAACATCTCTGTCCTCAGAGACTGGCGCACCAGCTCCAATCTTACAGCCTAACCACTTCGCCCACCATCCAAGTTAGGCGCGATCAGAATATCTTCGAAGTGCTTCGTCTGTTTTTTCGTTTAGCAACTGTTTGTTATTCTGCTGGTTATTAACACTTTTGAAATAATGGCTTTTACATGAAATGCAAGTAAATACACTGTTTAGTTTTTCTAATGTTAGTAACAGAAGTTTGTCAATTGGGCGTGCAGCTTCCGAACGCATCAGCCAATCGCAGATAAGGACCACAATTTCGGCGGCCTTTCTCACTATACACGTACCGAACAAATCATGTCACCGGTACGTTACACCACTATCGTCATGTTGCCACTGCTGGCTTCTCGCCTGTTCTAAGAAGAGCTTCATGTAGTCCAGTATGATGGTTGTAATGCCAGAAATATTACAGTTTCTCAAGTTACTAACATAAAAGTAAATGTTAGGGGAAACCGATTCAAACAAGGAGTAAAACGAGAATGAAAATTGCCGTATCCGTGTGTCGTTTTCCGAGGTACAGGGGACTCGTCTGGTCAAATAAATATACACGTTCTCCTACGTAAAAGTATTTGTATCGTCAACCTGCCTGGCTGCCATAAGGAGGATGCAAGAACCTTCCCCACTTTTACTAAACCTCCAGAAATGTCTTAGTTTCGCCAGCGAGTCGATGGAGGATAGTGTAATAGGTGTACAGAGTGATTGTCCATGCGTTTCCTTCCGAGTTTTGCGGAGAATGAGACAATCCGTCCTTGGACTATCATAGTGAGTCGTCGTGTAGGTTTTTTTTTTTAACTGGTTTGTTGAGAAGCTCTCAAAGTTGTATTTCCCTCACAGAAACAACATCAGTGTCGTCGGCTTCTTTATAAAGTGCAAATCTACTTCCTGTGATTCTAAGTGATGAAGCGGGAAGGTATATTATTCGGAATAGCGTCCAAAAGGGATTCCACTCTGATGTGATAATATCGGCGCAATTAATATTGATTAATTGAGAACTAACAGGTTTCTGAGAGCATAGTCTCACGACAGAACAAGATCACATGACATCCTACCAGGTACTGGTGCATATGGCGCGCAGCGTGCACTTCGTACTTACACTCGTGATATTTCGTAGCCGTTGTACGTTTTCGCTATCTCAAACATTATTCATTTATTTATTAAGATAATCTATTACTGGTGTTGTAATATTGTTGAAGACATTACTTATGACCTATAGGCTTTCCTTAATATCTGTATTGGAAAAAGTGATTTTTCTCATCAATTATTTGTTGAGCAAGATTACTTGCTTCGCGCCAGAATAACTCTCCTTTCCTTACGTACCTCGCTGCTGTTTTAATGGGCATTCTCATGTTTCGCCACAGCGCCTCACACATCCGTCCACTGTTAACGCCATGTGGTCCACCGGCTACTTGAGCCAGCGTGGGAACTGAAATCTTACTGTCGACTACGTGCGTTCTGCAGTACAGCTTTACTCACTTAATGCTACAGGAGATCTGCAGACACGACATAAAAGTTTAAAACTGGAAAATAAGGAAATAAAATATGGCTTGCAGAGAGGGGGTACCTTACATAGACTCAGGATCGATTCCTTGTATCGCTAGGAGTCCTTGGTGGAACGACTGGAATGGTGTGCGCTCAGCCTCAACAATGCCGATTGAGGAGCTACAGAAGAATGCTGAAGATTAGATGGGTAGATCACATAACTAATGAGGAGGTATTGAAGAGAATTGGGGAGAAGAGGAGTTTGTGGCACAACTTGACTAGAAGAAGGGACCGGTTGGTAGGACATATTCTGAGGCATCAAGGGATCACCAGTTTAATACTGGAGGGCAGCGTGGAGCGTATAAATCGTAGAGGGAGACCAAGAGATGAATACACTAAGCAGATTCAGAAGGATGTAGGCTGCAGTAGGTACTGGGAAATGAAGAGGCTTGCACAGGATAGAGTAGCATGGAGAGCTGCATCAAACCAGTCTCAGGACTGAAGACCACAACAACAACATGTTGTGAACAGTCGCAATAATCATGCTGCTCCTCTTCCTAAGAAACGATCTATCTGTACATCGGCGATTTCTCGGCGCCGGGAAGCTTCCACGTATTTATCTCGGATCGCGGCACTGTGGTCGGGAAGCTTAGCAGCGGAGGGGCGTGGTTTCTGGTTACGTCTGCGGTCGGCCGCGCGTTAACAGACGCGCCGCTGCGGTCGTGTCGCGGCTGCACGACACGGGGAGCCGCAGCTGACAGATGCTGCCTGCTGGTCTCCTCGCAGGCTACTGGCCTGCCGCGGTCTCCTGACGAGAGCTTGGCAAGTTTGTGTGGATGGCGGCTCTTTAACCCGGCAGCGGTGGTAGGGGTGTGGCACTCCCCTTACGACGAATTTCTATAGTTAACTGCTAGATAGCATGTCACACTGCTCTGTTGTTCTTGCTAGCTGCTACGAGATGTGTGTGTGTTTGTAGCTTTAGTTGATAATAGGACTTCATGAGATGCTGTCTAAACAAGTTTGGGCATGCTGGGATTTGTGAAACTCCAACACGCCACTGTCGTCCCGTCAGAATAAAAAGTCAAGGTGGCTATTTCGTTGCATTTTTGAGCGTAGTTTCCATAATATTGTAACCTCCCCACAGAAATTATTAAATGAATAATGTGAAATGGTGCCAAGCGTAAACTCCCCGCAAAAAATTAAAAAATGATAATTGACCATCAACCACACAATGATATTGATTAAATAATGAACCATGAACGAAATGTAACCTCTTAACAGAAATAATAATATCTGGTAAATTTTATAAGGACAGCAGCGCTGACCTTCGGCCCTGTATTCTGAATAAAAAAGCAGAAATTCTTACCTCAATAAAACTACGAATATATCTGCTCTTATGTAAAAATTTTTAGCACAGCTTCGTGCAATGCTGGCGTATATTTTTTTCTAATTCTTGGAAGGAATGATCATGCAATGGAAATATTCTTTAAATTGAAATGAATGCTTTTCTTTAAAAAATTACTTTATATTATGAAAATTATTATTGGGGCATCTTTTTGGAACAAATTAAATTACAATTAACATACATTATTAAATATGCGCAAGGCTGCTTCTTTACCTTCTACAACAATACTCATCGTCCAGAGTCCTGACCAGAGTCGCGAGCAGAGCACACAGCCGACGCATGCCGACTCCCGCAGACTACTCCTGTCCACTCGCTACTAAAGCCGACCGACTACTACTGTATCCGACTGACTACTACTGTAGACTCGCGCAGACTAGCACTGTCCACTCGCGCAGTCAAGCGCAGACTCGCGACAAGCAACAACTAACAATAAACTACTCTCTGGTCAGAGATTCTGTCATGCTTCGCCCATCGCCGGCGAAGCATACTCCTTACAATATATGATATTTGAGCGTATAATTAACAGCAAATATTGTTTATATATGGATTGTTATGGGCCAGAAAGTGCGATCATTGATTGATCACGTACTTGATAAAGGGCCATTTGACTCCGACGATGTAGAGGAAGATGTTTTAAATGGCTCTAAGCACTATGGGACTTAACATCTGAGGTCATCAGCCCCCTAGACTTAGAACTACTTAAACTTAACTAACCTAAGGACATCACACACATCCATGCACATGGCAGGATTCGAACCTGCGACCGCAGCAGTCGCGCGGTTCCGGACTGAGCGCCTAGAACCGCTCGGCCACCGTGGCCGGCGGGACTTAACTGCTAAGGTCATCAGTCCCTAAGCTTACACACTACTTAAACTAAATTATCCTAAGGACAAACACATACTCCCATGCCCGAGGGAGGACTCGAACCTCCGCAGTCTATGACTACAGCGCCCCAGACCGCTCGGCTAATCTCGCGCGGCGATTTTTAGTTTGCAAGGACGTAGTATAAATTAAAAACACTTCGCGAGTGTCGATCGGAAAGAGTTTAAAACCTTGTTCAGCGTTTGGACTCTAAATAATTTTGGGTTAGGAGACTTTGTCTAAACTTCTGTGAACTGTTCTGCAGTTAAATTTGATGGTGATATGCAATTAAAAATATTGTTAGTTCGCTATTGCAAAAATTCAGCTTAGAAATGAGACGAAGCACGTTAAATAATTTTCGTGGATTCTCTAGAGGTTAATCGAACACCAGATGGTGGTCGACATACTTAGGTTCTCGCAATTATTTTAATAATAAACTGTTGTAAATAGTGTGAACGGATATTTCGTTTTTTTTCTGGAATAAATTCAGTCTGTGAAAAGTGAGATGTGAACATTATTTCAGCGCAAAAACATGCCTCAAGGTGTATACGACACGGGACAACCGGGAGATCCGGGAAAAACCCCGGAATTTTTTCATCCGGGAGAAAACCGGGAAAAACTCGGAAATTTTTTAGAATTCTGGGAATTTTTCATTGTTTCATGTATATTAATTTAAACTATTAACTTTCCCTGTTGTGTGTTCGTGCTACTTAACAGTAATGTTCCTGTTGGCTGACTACATCACATGTCCTATGCTCTGAATATCCACTGTCATCGGCTGGCGAGATCACGTGACATGAGCTATGACTGGCTTACAAAAGCGCATCGCAATCTCGATTTCAATGATTCGGAAAGTAACGTGCGGTGTTTAGTGGAATTCCAGTGTATACTTTCGTCATACGAAAATACGCAGCGTACATGTTGCTGCACATCAAAGATATTTCCAAAACGTATCTTTTTCCCTGAGTTTCGTTTTCTAAAGTCCCAGGAAATTCTACGCCCATGTATAAACCAATAACCATTCAAAGGATTGATAAGTTTTGCAGTTTCGAGGGAAAATATGCTGTCACTTAACACGGAAAAAGTGTGTTTTGAGCCGGGACAAAGTGTATTGTTAACCAGGATATCGGGGAATTTTTTTCCTTGTCCGCATATACACCCTGTGCCTGCAGTTTTAATAAGCTTGTGACTGCTTTCATTTAGCGTTAAATGTGACGGATGCGTTGACTGGGCCTTGGACAGTGACGAACCTAATATTGTAAAGTCCAACCACGCTTTGGGAAGCCGTATGAACAGTGTTTTTCGTGCTTTATTTAATTTATTATTCGTTCTGACTACGTGGAAGCTTATAACACTCCACTCTGCTACTGCTATACCTTAACCTCAAAATTGGAGGCAGTTTGCAAAACAGAATTATTTTGTTATAGCAATTATGGTATAAAGCAACAGAGCAGTGTTACCCTCTGAGAGGAATTTTGTTATGTTGACCGTGTTGTTCCTAACGGAGGTGGCTTATCGGAAATGAAAGTCGAAATTACGTAAATATTGGAATAGTAACAAACAAAATTTTGCCTAGCTATATTGTTTACAGAATAAGGGAAACGGTCGCCAGCCTAATTAGGCAAGAGAAAGATTAACGTTCTCGTAAATGAAAGTAGGTATAAGTAACTATAATGGTCAAACACAACCTAGACTTAGCCACACGCGAGTGCAATGAACTCTGACACACATATGTTTTAAGATTGAAGCTAACAACTGGAGCAGCACAAGCTATTTGCAAAAATTATAAGAGATACCGAAACACCCTATTACTTTCATGCTTACATAAAGTGAATGGTCTTTATGACATTACTATTAACATGCACTTCTAATACCCAAGATACACAAACACTTAGCAAACTTGAATATATAATGTTCCACAACTGCAGCTTTCTCACTTTTACTACAGCGAAACACAATACTGACCAAATTGCAAGAACTGACTCACCTTTAAGAATTTACTACAGACAATAATGTGATCATTTGCCTTATAAGCCTCAGTCTTAAGAACTTTTAAGATTGAAGTTGGCAACAGCACTTTAAATAGCAGTTTTAATAGGAAAATTATTTTGAGCAAATAACATTTACTTTACCTCACTCTATTGCCACATTAACTTTAACTTTCCTTTTACTGAGTTCAAGAGGCATTAATTAGCAAAACTCTAGGCTTTAATTTCTTTTAGTAAGGACACTCGGATATCTCTTTAGCTCAAACGGAGAGGAACCTGAGAGGTGTTATGATTAGGAGAAATATCAAGGTAGGTACATAAATTCAGATACAAATTACCTTATATTTCAGCACAATAACACATCCATTAAGCTGATCCTTCACTGTACATCATTATAGTATTACGTTACAGTGATTGCGCAACGTGGTGGCAACTGCATGTTGGTAGGTGGATTTGCAGGCAGAATTGCTGGACTCTGTCATTTCTTGGTGGCGATGATAGATACAAATTCCAGAATAGTTCCAGCTATTTATCCATCCATCCGAGGCCTTAAAAAGAAGCAGGAAAAGCCTCTCTCGGAATCAGCACAATATGCATCCCTTACATGGCAGTGCATGGACTCGTAGCTCATCTCCGACTGGTGGCTCGTCCCCGACTGACTATCAGTTCCACCTTTTCCACCTAGGCCAACCACAATTTGCGCGCGCTACACAGTTCCGTTCCCGAGGGGAACCACTACATCTTTTATACACAAAATTACTAAGATTCCTAAGTGAGGATCAGCAGTTTACATAACAGTAAACAATCATATTAAACAAAACAGAACATTTGCACATATTGACATTTCTACCAAAAATTGTTCACACAAAATTACAATCATATACAGGAAGTTTTGTTCCCTCCAAATGGGTCAAAGCATTTAAACGAGAGATATGCTACACAGCATACAATCAAATCATGACATCAAAATTTTAACAAAAAAAGGAGTATACAATTTTTTGTTATCGATTCAAACAAACACATTTACAGAAGCACAGCAATGTAACATTAAATGAAACAAAAGCAAAATAAATCAGCACAGCATTAGAGCTATGGTGTTACAAGCTCACGAGTCGAACTTTGGTGCAAGCAACAGTTAATAATATCACCATTAGTCATTTATGTTTTCATTAAGGAAACAACAAGAAGGACCATTTTAAAATGAACATTTTTTCCTCAAAATATTACCGCGGTTACGTCGCAGCTGACACGATGCTTCAACTCAGTGCTCGAGCTGAACACTCGCTGTGTTCGGCGAGGGGAGGCGTGCCAGGCTCTCGGCAGCCCGTGGGGAGGGCGCTGGCCAAAGCAACAGCCGAACACGCCATATATCGAGGTACGTCAGGACAGTAAGGACGAAATGCGCTTTTGCGTTGTCTTGTTCAAAGATAGCGTCACAGAGACGCCGAATGTAGGGTACGGCAAGCATCGTTAATAGATAAAAAAATGTAGCAACTAGGATCCACATGCCAAATTCTAACTGTGTTCTTGTTATCGTTATGATCTCCAGTCCACCATGTGGAAAACTGCGAACGTAGTAATCATCAAAAAATCAGAGGATCAAGAGCCAACAGATCCGAAGACTTACAGACCCATCTGCCTCTGATACACTTTGGTCAAGTTACAGGAGAGGCTCCTATATAATCGATTAGAGCCACACAGGAGGCTCTTCGCCTGTAATCCGCATCAATACGGCTTTAGACTCCAAATACGCAGTTGCAGTAGCAACGGACATAGCTCACGCCTTCCACAGCCTCTGATGGCTTGCCTTGTTCGCTTCGCAAGCCAAGGCTACGAGAGATGCAGACATCAACAGTTGTATACAATAGCTTACTCGACTACTGAAAAGATAGGGGGCTCAATGACAAGCAGGAACACAAAATCTCATCAAGAAAAGAACTAAAGAACGCCCACAAGGCTCAACCTGCGACTGACATTAATGAGTACGTAACATTACGATTGAAAAAGCGACAAGACTAATTTACAAACTTGCCACGCTAAACTCAACGCAGTTCAGACTACCTTGCAGACACTACAAATGTATCATACAGTCCCCTTTGTATTACACGTTTCACAGAAAGTGCACGGGCACATCGACTGACTCACGACCTACAAAACCATTATGAGGCGTGTACAAAGAGTGTATTGCTCAGAATGTCAGGGGCATTTGGCACCACGCACGTGAAAGCACTATGTGTGTACTTCCAACACACCCCACTGTCATAACCATCAGACACAGAGCGGCAGCATACTGGCTCAAAAGAGAAGGCTGGATAAGGTACATGAGATAACAAAGGAGTATTTTACACGAAAACATCAATCAAATCTTTGGAAGGTTGAGACACGGCTGAAAGAATGACAAGGGATGTCGGGTGTTGTCCTTCTTCCGGAACGTCCGCGAACGGTTGAAACTCAGACACGTTGATCCAAGTCGCGACATTGTACACCTCGTGACGGGCCATGGCACTGCTCCGCTTTGGCCTTAGCCAAATATTGCACGTGAATGGAGGAACATGAATCACCCGAACATATAACGCTAAAAAACGGCACACTCATACGCGTAAGACCGACGACAGAAATCGAACACGCAGGCCAAGCTGTAAGAGACTCAGATAAATGGAACATGATTAACAGCATCACTGATGAAATATCAGGGACGCAACACAAGACTTATAAGCAGGAACGACCATGTACAAGATCACAACCACACACACACCCTACGCGACAGCATTGTACGTGGGACAACAGAGATTCAAAAATTGATATAGAAATAGATGAGCATACAGACACGGTTGATGACATGAACACAGCAGTATCACCAGATACATACAAATATGCGGCGTAGTTGCAGATCACACAGCTGTAACATTTTAAGTAATAAATGCAATTTTTTTAGTTACTTGGATCATTATTTTCAAACTTGTAATTGTATAATATGTAAATTGTAAAACATGTAAACTTGATAATATTGAACATAAAAATACATATGCAGTATAATAAAACTCAGCTACACAAATACGAAAGCATTACATAGATATGAAGTGTCCTTCGAGGAGATAAGGTTCGGGGTCACCCCTTCCAAGGCTCCTCTGCAGCTTATGGCGCGGGAAAATGGAGGAAATAACTGTAGTAACAAACAGTACTCACATACTTCATACACAAACCACTACATTCAGTTGTAACTATAGTAGAACAGAATACACTAACTCAAGTGAGAGAGGCTCGAAATGTTTACCGAAGTTCTCCCAATCGAAATAGTCAGGTAAAGGGGCCACTTTTATTATTTGAATCTTTCCTTTCGTGTATTACTTTCTTCTTAAGAATATAGTAAAATTTGTTTCCTGCTCCCAAAACGTTCTTTAAGTATTTCATGTTTTTTTATTAACAATGTAATTATGTAAAAGACGAGACAAATAACAGCACTGAGAGAAGCTGTAGAGACCTGTAATCTTAACAAGATGCAGCTCTTAATACTAGTCCATGGTGTGCAAGCCTCTTAATTTCTGCGTTATTACCTTTACCTACTCCATTTGAATGTGCTTACTGTATTCAAGCCTTTGTTTCCCTGTAAAATTTTCAGTGCTACATAACGAGGTAGTGTGAAGTAACACTTCGTAACCTCAGCGCCAGAGCGCCACTGCAACGTAAAACATGTGCAGAAAGACCCAAGTTCCAAGACCCACAATAATCATCGAATAACAACAGCAAGACAAATAGCACTGACAGGACCGATAAACGAGGGCAATATCGTTCGTACACACAGAGCGACCGTGTCACAGGTGCAGGCGCGGCGCTTTAAATAACAAAGCTTATGGTGCTCAATTCTTTCCGTATTGCTAGAACAGGAGAGAAAGACAGTCTGTTGTTTCAGTGAAACCACAACAAGCTGATCTATAATGGTCTACCTGCTACATGCTTGCTGACTTCAACACTGGGACACAGCCACCCTGATGCACACCAAAGCCATGGTCTGCCGATGCCACCTAGTGGGACATTGCGGAAGAGAAGTGTGCGGCAAGCCTTACTCTAAGACTGATCGAGGATGACCTGCGAGCTGTCATCTCCACAATGTCCGGGCGTGCCATTTCCGCTCAACTCTCTGGCCGACTCTCGAACATCTGCTGCAGTCTTGGTCGATCCACGGTGGATGAGCGGGGCCTAATCTTCACGACAGTCGGCATCCTGGACCACAGCCGGCTGTTCTCATCTGAGCGCGCAACGCGTTGTCTTCGAGAGCGCTGAGGTTGGAGCCGCGCTGGACCGCGGAATGGCTTCTCACCACCCCCGCAGCCGTCGGTACAACAGGCGTCCGAGGCTCGCCGACATGTGGGGCGACGTCACGTCTCCCTGGCTAAGTGCCATCACTACTTCGCAGCACGTGCTTACGCCCGGACGCCGACCGCAGCCCTGAAGACGCTTGCGACTATAACGCTGTAAACTCAGCATGTGAAATAAATGTTATTGCAGATACCACTGTTTCACTGATGCCTCCGGACATAAACTGGGTCAATTACCCACAGTGCGAGCCTGGTCTCCCGGTCGCAGCACCTTGTTTAGAGTGACGGGTATGAAATGTGGAGTGTTGTGCGCCATTACGACGTTACACGGAAATGTCCAATCTTCGGCGCCGTCCAGGAAACGGAAGATCCCGAAGTGCTAAAAAAGACAGCAGCGTGCCAGCAGCGGGGGTTTTTGCGCCTCGACGGCACACACACACACACGCACACACACACACACACACACACACACACACACACACACACATAGTGGAACAGGTTGGCCCGTACGCCGCGAAGCCGCAGGGCGACCCAGAGAGGCGCGTGACACAGTTCCGCGAGATAGCCGCGTCCTCAGCAACGCCATCGCCAAAACCGCACTGCAGCACCAGGAACAGTAGCGAGCGACGAGATTTTGCTTTTTGTGCATATGCAGTACAGTAGGAAGAGTGCATGATCAATTCTGTAGGTTATTTAGGGCCATAAATACTGTGAAATTTAGTTGGCTATACACCTGCGGTCTGCCCAAAAGTTAAAGAAGCGACCTTGCATGCCGTCGCTTTTTAGTGTTCCGTAACTCAATCGGCAGAAACGAAACCCTTATAAGATCACTTCGTCAATAAATTCGTTTTTCCGAGCCAAGAAATCAAACATAAATGAGACTGCGGCGTTTAATTCTGCCACTGGCATAAACTTCCGAAAATACTTCTGTCACTGAGGTAAAAAGAAAAATACAGGGCGAGTCAAAAGTCCTTGGACACCTTCATAAGTTGGAAGATTAAAGGGAAAATTCACGTGTGATGATAGGAACATAGGTTTGACGTGGGGACGCAACTTTTGGAGTGAATGTCATTCATGGCCGCCATCTTGAAATCCGCCATTTCGGATTCAAGTCTTTTTTTTTTTAAATTGGAGGGGGGTTGTATAACACATCAAATAACACTCGCTTCAGTTCTGGAATTGAGTGGTGTAATTTCTTTTTGTCCTTCTTGTACAGTTTAGAGGTTGTTAATGTTCAAAGTTGGGAAATTACCTTCATACCGACTGCTATAACACATGTTCTACGTGTTTTCCATCCCGTGCTATGGGGACATCTTAAGCAGATAGTGTATGCTGAGAGCATCCGTGATTTGAGACACCTGGAGGAACGCATACAACACGCCTGTGACCAAATTGCAGGAGTCACTCTCCTCCGTGTGCAGTCAGAGTGGTTGCGGCGACTACAGTTGTGCGTGGCACGGGATGGACAGCACATAGAACATGTGTTGTAGCAGTCGATATGAAGGTAATTTCCCAACTTTGAACATTAATGACCTCTAAACGGCACAAGATAGACAAAAACAAATTACACCACTAAATTCCAGAGCTCAAGTGAGTGTTATTTGATGTGTCATACACCCCCCTTCCCATTGAAAAAAAAAAAGACTTGAATCCAAAATCGCGGATTTCAAGATGGCGGCCATGAATGACATTCACTCCAAAAGTTGCGGCCCCACGTCAAACCTATGTTCCCATTATCACATGTCAATTTTCCCTTTAATCTTCCAACTTATGAAGGTGTCCAAGGAGTTTTGATTCGCCCTGTAAATAAATAATCTATCGGCTCTTTGGTGTAATACGAAACTAACAGCATCATCTATTGGTTATCTGGTGCATTGCGCCATGATTATTGTCTCCCTAAGGTAACCAGCCGAAGTGCTAAGCTGTGGAAATCCCATGAAAATTCGTCTAGTAGTTTTGGAGATTAGCAGATTAGCGTGTTCAAACAGTCAGACACGATGGTTTTACAGTTTTATTATTAGTATAGCTACAGATGCTGACATATCTGGCAGCAACCTCGGCTTTAACCCGACTGGAATTCGAGCAGAACTGAGCTTGGATGCCAGATACGGATACGTCACCCCCTACTGCACGAGGTGCGTGCCAGAGCTTATTAATTGTAGTTGCTGGTGAATGGTGTCGCGCAAGGGACTCGGCAACCCATGAACAGACCGGTTTCAGTGGCTCAGAGATCTGGAGAACGTCCTTGCCAGGTCAACAACCGATATCCCTTTGTATCACGGTGACTCCACTGTTAAATGCAGAGGAGAAAGCGAATAGGTGGAAACAGTACGCTAAGGGGCTCTGTGAGATGGAGGACTTGTTTGACGACGTGATAGCAGAAGAAACGATAGGGAAGAGAGAGGGAATCTAGTATTAGAATCAGAATTTAAAAGAGCTGTGGAAGACTTAAAACCAAATAAGGCAGAAGGCATAGATAACATTACATCACAATTTCTATAAGCATTGGGGAAGTGGCAACAAAACGACTACTCACATAATGTATGAGACTGGCGATGTACTATCAGACTTTTGGAAAAATATCATCCACACAATTCCAAAAATTGCAAGAGCCGGGAAGTGCGAGAATTATTGCATAATCAACTTAACAGCTCATGCATTCCAGCTGCTGACAAGGATAATACACAGAGGAATAGAAAAGATAATTGCAGATCTGTTACGTGATGATCAGTTTGGCTTTAGGAAAGGTAAAGGCATAAGAGGAGCAGTTCTGACGTTGAGGTTGACAATGGAAGCGGTACTGAAGAAAAATCAAGACACGTTCATAGGATTTGTAGACCTGGAAAAGGCGTTCGACAATGTAAAATAGTGCAAGATGTCAGAAATTCTAAGAACAATGGGATAAGCTGTAGGGAAACACTGGTAATAGACAGTGTGTATAAGAACCAAGTGGGAACAATAAGAGTGGAAGAACAAGAACGAAATGCACGGATTGAAAAGTTAATTAGACAGGGATGTAGTCTTTCGCCACTACTGTTCAATCTATAGATTGAAGCAGCAATGACGGAAATAAAAGACAGGTTCAAGAATAAAATTAAAATTCCGGGTGAAAGGATATCAACGGTAAGATTCACAGATGACATTGCTATCCCCAGTGAAAGGAAGAAGAATGGAATAAAGTCCAATAAGTACAGAATGTGGATTGAGAGTAAATCAAAGAAAAAAAACAGGAATGAAACCAGTGAGAAACTTAACAGCATCATTGGTGATCAAGAAGCTGATGAAGAACTTCATGGAATTCTGCAACCTAGCCTGCAAAACAACCCGTGACGGACGGAGTAAGGAAGACGTAAAAAGCAGACCCACACTGGCAAAAAGGGCATTCCTGGGCAAGAGAAGTCTACCTGTATCAAACGTAGATCTTAATTTGAGGAAGAAATTTCTGGGAATGTACGTTTGGAGCACAGCGTTGTATGGTAGTGAGACAGGGACTATTTCCCAGGACGTTTCGCCTTTATTGCACACATTCTTCATGTGCTCAAGTTGTTCATCACTAATCTTATAATTTGATACTATATAGGACTACCATAAATGATTCATACGTTTTCAGAGTTCTGTATTTCCCAAAGTATTTCTTGTATAAGGAGCGATCAAAAATTTTCATTTCGAAGGCCGTACAGTCCAGGGTCGGTATGCCAAACAAGCAAAATCGCCGTGAGCACTGAGATGATCATTCAACCGGCGCACCAGGCTGGACTATTGGTAGACTGTTTGGTAAAGCACCGCGATCTGCTGTGTGTAGAAGTGCGTAACTGTCTTCTGTACGTCCTCGTCCGACTGGAATCCCAGATCCCTCAAGACATTTTTCAAGGGACCGAAAACGTGATAATAGCTTGGAAAGAGATCAGCACTTGAGTGCCTCCCACTGGCGTAATTTCTGCTGGCTCCGTGTGTCGAATCGTGACCAGCAAGATACTCGGCGTACCGTTCCACAACGGTGGTTTTCCAGAAATATGCTGCCCAATACATATTTTACATTCTCCAATAGACACACTGGACTCGCATTCTGGAGGACGACGGTTAAAACGCGCGTCTGGTTATCCTGAATTAGATTTTCTGTGATTTTCCTACATCGATGCAGGCAAATGCCAGGATAGAACCTTTGAAAGGGCACGGCCGATTTCCGTCCCCATCCTTCCCTAATCTTAGTTGGTTTTCCGTAATCTGAGCATGGATGACCTCGTTGTCGACGGATATTAAACACTAATCTCCTCGTTCTCCTCCTCCAGTGAATGTCTACCGGTGTTTGTCCTTCGGCAGCCAAGAAAACTGCACTTGCGCTGCACACATTGTAATGTAATAAAATAAAAATCGTAGTGATTCTTTTTCTTTACTATCAGTGTAATGTAATAGAATGAATATGAACCGTGACTTATATAAAAAAGAAACACACATCAATGCAATGGCTCAGCATAAAAGAGAAATAACTAATGTAGGAATACTATTAACCGTGTGATATGTTGTTTAATTTAGCCCGATGCGTACTAGCACTCAGTAAACTAGCTCAGTTATCAGGGGTTACGAAATTGTAAATACTCATTTGTTTAACTATTAAAACACCACAGATATTCTTCAATATATGCGTAGTCGACGTCAAGTTAAAAGTTCTGTGCTTATAGCACCAGAGAATATTTCACCAGTCCGTTCTCTGTACAACAATAAATTCCGTAACTCAAAATCGTGGTTTCATCTTGATTCCCAATATAAGATGACAAGCGCAGCTTTTGCAAATGAAATCTTATACCAGAACTAGAATCTTGTGGCCAGGCGTCCCTGCCTGGGATGCTATGTCGCAACTTTGAGAAAATCTGAAAGTGAATCTTATTAAATTATTTGCAGCGACCGCCAGGCTCGTAGAATCTGAAAGAAAGGTTTAGTTTTCTAACCGGCGGCACGTCTCTACGATGAGTTAAAAGAAAGTCAAAGGTAGGAGACGAGGTACTGGCGGAATTAAAGCTGTGAGAACGGGGCGTGAGTCGTGCTTGGGTAGCTCAGTTGGTAGAGCACTTGCCCGCGAAAGGCAAAGGACCCGGGTTCGAGTCTCGGTCCGGCTCACAGTTTTAATCTGCCAGGAATTTTCAAGCTCTTAATTATTTTTTAAGATGGCGCCCATGTCTACTCTAGACAAGCAAGGTTTAGGATTACAAATGATTTCAACACGGACACAATTTTTAAGTCACAAACATCCCTATTTTCAGTTTTGTTAATAACTTACATTTGCTGATACAGCAAGACGAACCTTCTTCGTTAAACGCTCCTTACGGTTCGCGTCCAGGTCATAAGCCAAGAAGAAGAATAGTACTGACAAAAGAGGTCAGAGTTCAAACACAGAAACTCAATTCCATGGAACAGGCATACATTATAGCATAATATATTGTTCCTTGGTAAAATTCGCAGGTTACTCATACAATACTTTATCGTAAAAACATGTCATCTATACATTTCACATTCATGTCCACCAAGGGAAAAAGTACATTATGTATACACGTACACAGAGCTCGAATCAACCATGAAAAGAATAACAGCATGTTGGTCCTGCTTGGACGCATCTGGTAATAAAGACGGCGTAGTTCGCACTTCCGCATTCACCGCAAGCACGTCGAAAAGACTCGAAGGCGCTCTAATCTCTTGTCTACAGTCTGTGCTTATAATACTACCCGCATCGGAGTCGCGCTTAGTTGCACATATGTAGCAGGAACACCCTCAAACGAAAAATGTTTGATCACCCATCATTTATCGTTAGTGGGAAATTATTGCTTGTACGTTGCCTCTTCCCGGCCTTGTGACCGAGCGGTTCTAGGCGCTTCAGTCAGAAACTGCACCGGTGCTACGGTCGCAGGTTCGAATCCTGCCTCGTGCATGGATGTGTGTGTTGTCCTTAGCTTAGTTAGGTTTAAGTAGTTCTAAGTCTAGGGGACTGATGACCTCAGATGTTAAGTCCCATAGTGCTCAGAGCCATTTGAACCATTTTTTTTTACTTTGCCTCTTCTTCTTCTTTGCGTTAGATACTTGCATTCCACTCCGGTCGGTCTCGTTTCCCTCCTGTCGCAGCAAGCGCGCCATCGTCCTACCCAGCTTTAACGATTCTGCTTGCACGTTTTGTCTCTTTTTTTTTTTTTTTTTTTTTTTTTCCAACAGTGTCACGCTTACCTACTTGTCATCGTCATCAAATTTATCCGTCGCAACTTCACGCAAAACAGTTTCTGCAATCACTTTTGTACATGCGCGGCGAGGTAACAATGCGCAACTTTGAAGAGGAACGTGGCTGTATCTTTTCACGTAATCAAGTCAGTAATTACCGGAAAGGCTGCGTCTGTCGTGCGCGTTATAATATATAGTACAAGTACGTTCAAAATGCAATAACTCTCTATTATCTGAGTAAAGCATCGATATTCGATAGTATAATATCGATATTTCAGTATGGATATAATTCGTAAAGAATTTCAGTATTAACGATGTAGAATCTGAATGTATCGATGTGTCAATAGATGAGTATCGATATCATCATGTAATCGATATTTCCGACGCATCACGGCCGCTTTTCAAAACTAAGGGCTGATGAAGTCACGGTCTGCTGATCTGGAACAAAGGGCAAACGGCACTGAAGTCCGGTCGGAAAGCGTCAGAAATCGATAATCGGAGCCAGACGTTCGGCAATTAAACGCGGTTGGTTAGGAAACGGTCCGCGACGCGGCTGAATGGCCGCGTCTGGCGAAAGGCTGGCCCGCAGCGGAGTGGTGGGTGAGTCACGAAGAGTTGCGAGAGCCGCCCGGTTTCTGCTTCCTCGCGTGCGCGCCGGGTGCACCTGCAGAGCCACTGGTCACAAACTCCACGCCGCGCAGGTGGTCCGGAGCAGAGAACTGCACACATCTCTCCTACATCAGCCGTTCCTTTGGTATCCGCAAATCACTGTACGGTGCGTGGTGGAGTTTTCTGTCCTTTTCTACTCACTTATTGAGCGGGGAAAAGTAACTGCCTATATGCCTCTGCCGGCCGGGTTGGCCGCGCGCTTCTAGGCGCTACAGTCTGGAACCGCGCGGCCGCTACGGTCGCAGGTTCGAATCCTGCCTCGGGCATGGATGTATGTGATGTCCTTAGGTTAGTTAGGTTTAAGTAGTTCTAAGTTCTAGGGGACTGATGACCTCAGAAGTTAAGTCCCATAGCGCCCAGAGCCGTTTGAACCGTTTATATGCCTCTGTAAGCGTCGTAATCACTCTTATTTTTCTCTCAAGACACCCACACGAGATAAACAGTGGTGGAAGTAGTCTTCCTCTAATATTGTTCTCCAATTTACCCAACAGGTTAATGTTAGAACAGCGTGTGCCAATTTTCCCATATATTCCCATTCAAGTTCCCTGAAGATCTCTGTTACATTTCCGCATGGGCTATAGTAATCTATCCTAACCTATCACTATACTATCATTACGTCTCTGATTTCTTTAGATGCCTGCGCTCACGCGTGTTTAATAAGGATTCGGTCTCGCGGGGTAGCCGCGCGGTCTTGGGCGCCTTGTCACGGTCCGCGCGGCTCACCCCCCCTTCCCCCCCCCCCCCCCCCCCCCCTCCCGTTGGAGGTTCGAGTTAGTTTGGTCCCGTAAGCTCTTGCCACAAATTTTAAATAAGGATTCCGAACGCTGGATGCATTCTCTAAAATTGCTTACACTGCGGTCCAGTATGTGATTTTGTTTACAGATGAACTGCACTCCCAATACACCTCCAGAAGCTTCAGCAACGCGGAGCCATCTCAATTCTTTTATTTTCTGGGAGAGCAGTGGCGGAAGCCTTCTCAGATTTCACGCCAAGTTTTTCTGCCTACACGTACTTTTTTCTTTCAACTGAATTAATACGTCTCTGATGCGACAGACAGCGGATTCGGTTTGCAAAGAACATTATTTCTCTCTCTCTCTCTGTGTGTGTGTGTGATTGTGTGTGTGTGTGTGTGTGTGTGTGTGTGTGTGTGTGGAGGGGGGGGGGGAGTGAAGGGTGGTCAGCTGCTGTCTCCTTCCCAGCCATTTCCTTCCAGAAATACGCCCTTGCCACTGATAAAGAAGATTATGAATGTCTTAGAAAGCTCGAGTTTGAACTCAGACATGACGTGGCTTGAACAACGTGAAAATTTTGTGTATTAAATATTCAATATGAGGAAGACAAATCGTTGTTTTAAAAACGAATGTGTGTGTTGCTGCTACTGTTGAACTGTGTGGTGTGCGTACTGTAAGACCTTCGGTACACACACCATCAGATTATTTGACTTGTCGCTCTAACGAAGTAGGCGAGTGTCAGCAATATGTCTCGTGGTCTTATCGTGGCGTGTTTATCTTCTGCCGTTAGGTCAGACGATAGAAATGCCACTTGCACACTTAGAGTAGCAGATTGACGGTGACCAACTTTAAACAGAACTTGATTAATTTTCACACACATTTATTAAAATAATAAAAAATATAGACATTAGGTAACTTGATTCTGGATGCTGTTTACAACTGACAATCTGACATTCCTTTGGTCTTGGTACGTTAATCTTATTCTCACATATCTCCGATACTTGACATTTCTCTTCATGGCTATGTACAGGAATATGATAATCTTATTAGGCGCAGACTGAAACTTGACTATAGCCTAATGCAGACTGACTAATCGGAGGTCTGTACACACGTTATAATTCCTCGAGCGTTTAGGTATCACTGCGCGAGTGTGATCCGCGAGGAGAAAAGGTTCTACTTTAGCAGCAATCTCATTGGCTGCGTTACCTATTAATACGCGGACCGGCGGAAGCAGAATTTGGTGCGTCTGTAAGACCGCGCCATCTCGTAGTGCGGAGACGGATGGGCGCTGCGCCTGCGCTGTTGTGCTTAGCGGGGCGCGCTCTAGTGGGAAAGTTGTGTACGCGCTGACTACGCGGAACTGTGTACACAACAAACTGCAAAAGTGATTTTTTTTCTAAGACTCAAGAAGATACGAGACTGAATCTGCGAAAGTTAAAAACCTCCCGAGTTTCCTCGAACTGTCGCAATGTGGCAGGGAAAAGTGCAATCACAATTATAAAAATCAGACGACAATGCTCAGAGGACAAAATTCAAAAGACATGACACGAATACGCTGGGTTGGGACACAAAGCAAACACAAAAAACTACTGGTGATGTAAGCAATGCGAGCGCACTCTTACACCTCACGCAGAGCCTGATGAGACTGCCATGCACAGATTTCAGTATCATTTCTGATGAAGTGGACACTACAATGCACCTGGACCTACACACAAGGGACCTAATAGCCATACAAAATATGCCGGTGGGGGCCCAAAAATGCACTTGTACTAGGGACAGCAATTACTTTAAACTTTCTCATATTAGTCTAATCCGCATGTTTTTGTGTTTGCCAAATGCACTTGAAGTCAAGCCTATAAATTTGGCAGGAAGAGAACTCCCCACCGCCGAGTAGTTGCTGTTATGATGTGCCTTGATTTCACACAGGGGCAGTTTACGCCCATCAAGCAAAATCGCCGTGAGTATTGAGGTAACCATCCCACCGACACACCATGTTGAGATACCCGTTTAGTAAAACACAGTGTCCTGCTCTTTGAGGAAGTCTGTAACTGCCTGCTGCATATCCTCGACCGATAGGAATGGTCTGTACTTCAAGACCTTTTTTTAGTTACCGTAGGCGTGAAAATCGCCTGGGAAGAGAACAGGACAAGAGGGCGGGTGCTCGAATGCCCCCCACTTGTCCGCAGTGGATGCGGCTGACCTCCCAGATCGACCGGTGTCTTCTACATCTACATGGTTACTCTGTAATTCACACTTAAGTGCCTGGCAGAGGGTTCATCGAATCACTTTCATACTACTTCTCTACCATTCCACTCTCGAACGGCGCGCGGGAAAAAGGAACACGTAAATCTTTCCGTTCGAGCTTTGATTTCTCTTATTTTATTATGATGATCATTTCTCCCCACATAGGTGGGTGCCAAAAAAGTATTTTCGCATTCGGAAGAGAAAGTTTGTGATTGAAATTTCGTAAATAGATCTCGCCGCAAAGAAAACCGCCTTTGTTTCAGTGACTGCCAGCTCACCTCGCGTATTATATCAGTGACACTCTCACCCCTATTGCGCGATAACACGAAACGAGCTGCCCTTCATTGCACTTTCTCGATGTCCTCCGTCAATCCTACCTGGTAAGGATCCTACACCGCGCAGCAATATTCCAGCAGAGGACGGACAAGTGTAATGCAGGCTGTCTCTTTAGTGGGTTTGTCGCGTCTTTTAAGTGTTCTGCCAACAAAGCGCAGTCTCTGTTTCGCCTTCGCCACAATATTATTTCCAGTTTAAGTCGCTCGTAATTGTAATTCCTAGGTATTTAGTCGAATTGACAGCCCTTAGATTTGTGCGATTTATCGTGTCTTGTGTCGAACCAGCACGGAACTTTTGACGCATCATTCCACAATTGTGGTTTTCAACAGACATGTCACATATTTCGGCAGTCAAGAAAAGAACAGCAGCACGTTGGTCCTGTTTGGAAGCATTTGATGATAACGTCGTCGTAGTTTACGTTTATGCATTTACCGTGCGAAAGTCGGAAAGACACGAATGCCAACTAATTCCTTGCCTACATGTCGGTGCTTATATACTCGCATCAGAGTCGCGCTACGTTGCATATACGCTGCAGCAACGCCCTTAAAGGGGAACTTTTCGATCGTCCCTGCACTGCTCTGTCTTTAAACATTGGTGTAAACCTAAACCCTGTGAACGATAATTAACGTCGCTTGTGTAATGTCTGGTTTTGCTCTTCTTGATAGCGGCTATAGATTAGTCTTCAAACAGTTGCTGACACCCAGTCTTGTGTTGAGGTACTGGCCTGTGCTACTTTCTAACTGATGAGAGAGTGCTAGTGTAGCGGTATGTCTGCCAATTACCTATAGACTTGTGCACAGAAATTAAAAAAATGAAAACATTAACGAAGTAACTATTTATCCTACAAGTACTTAATTATATTGTTAAAGAATTAAGTGGATTACAATACAAACCGATAGAGGGATTTCCTTTTAGAGATAAGTACTAATTAGAGTTACATTACTAACCGATAGCTGGAATTGCTTATGGAGACAAAATTCAGCTTGCTCGTATATAGTAAATACAAAGCTCATAATCCATATCTCCGTTAAGAATATTTACAGAAGCATTCGGCAGGCCGAAAATGCAGAAAGAACAGTGATGAAGTGTCTAAAATTACTTTAAATTATTCTTTAATAGATCGATACGCCATACATTGGTTTAATATCGTAGTGCAGATACAAAGTTGTTGACTTTACTTACAAAATGTAAACGGCCGTAGTCTCCTTGTAAAAATTGACTACTGTACGCAGTGCGTCAAGGACAACATTAGGAACCTATTTAAATTATATAAAATTCATGGATTAACATTAACGTTAATTAACAGTAACATTAATCAAATTAATTATTGTGTACGTTTTCATATATGCTCTTTTTCATGTGTACATGAAACGAAGGGAAGAAAGGTAGGAACGAATCGTTATAATGCATGTGGGTAGGGGGAGAAGAAAGGAGGAGATGGGAGAATAGGGATGAAGTGGGGGTGAAGGTGAAGTGAGGTAAACATAGCAACGAGGAAGAAGAATGAAAGGGGGGGGGGGGGGGAGTGGAGAGGAGGAGTGAGAAGGAGGAGGGGGTAGGAAGGGAGGGGTAAATTACACCGGTTTTGAAAAGATAACATAGTCACCAAGAGACTGGTATTTTGTCAATTGCATTTTCCCTACAGTTAACTACATTGTGGCCATGGGTAGATCTCTGTCCCATAAAAAATAGACGGCATTGCTTATGGAGATAAAATTCAAATGGGAAATACACAGCATATAATTGATCCCTCAATCCAAACTATTTATAAGTACATGTGTCATGATGCAAGTACCTGAAATTATGGGGCAATAAAAAGAGTGAAATCGCTTTACAATGATTATTTACCAATAGACGTAACTGCAAAATTCTTCAGATTTACATGGATGCACTATAACGCTGTGAATGCAAAATTGTTGACATTAGTGTACAATATACACACTTCAGTCTCATTGTGGTTAGTCACTACTATGTATAGTTCATCATAGAGACCATCACTCTCTTATTTAAATTATATGAATTCATTAAATCTTGCGGCCACTGGAGTACCTCAACATAACGCAGACAGTTCATAGAGACACGTGCCATGTGTGGACGAACATGTTCCTGTTGCGTGTGCCGTCAGATTTCCGTCAGTCATCACCAGCCGTGATCTGAAATCATATCCGATGGCTCCCAAGACCGTGACGCCAGCATTAACACCGCTGCGTCTCTCCAAAACATTAGAAGAATGGGACCTGTCCCCAAGTCGATGCCGTACTCGCCGAACCTGGTCGTCTGGGGTAGTGCAGAACCGCCATTCATCGCAAAATATAATGCGACATCATTGGTCAGCAGTCCACGCTTCCCGGCCACGACACCACTTCAGACACATCGGACTGTGTTGTAGTCTCAGCAGCAGGCTATGCAGGAGGCGATAATTCACCAACCCTGTTGCTACTAGACTCCCGACCAATGGTGCGGGATAAGACACAATATTGCAGGGAGTGTATTGCTTGTTCTCGGATGGCAGACGCAGATGTGAAACGGGTTACAATCTGCTTGGTGCACAAAACGACTAGCATCCCATGTGGTGGTCACACGTGGTCGACCAGAACGCTGACACCGAGTATGACTGACCTCACATCCTCGTGCAGTCTAACATAAGGCCACTGTAACATCTGAATGTCGCGCAAATCTGAATACTGCACGTTTCGCTCAGCCAGTCAAATGGAGAAAAACAATGGGGCCCGTTTCAAATTACGTACGGTGCTGATAACACGGCCCCATATGAGTGCACGTCAATTCTAGCTCCTACAAAGTGATCGCTCAATATCTGAGGGTATTTCCGGTTCTTTTGTACCCTACCAGGACTAGTAACTGCAGTAATGCAATCTTATGGCCGTTGTAGCTGTAATAGAGAATTGCAACTGTAATCAGCTGCATAGCCACGAATGGTACGCACAATTGATATCGGACCGTGTGTTTTGGTTGATTCAGTTCTTTTTTTTTTTCGAGTGGTGCAAAGTTGGAAACACTACCTAAGCCAAGTACAAGATGTCTTTGTTTTTGTACAGAACCATTGTAAACAAGCATTTCTCAAAACTTTTATTTGTTTCCAGAATGAGATTTTCACTCTGCAGCGGGGCGTGCGCTGATAAGAAACTTCCTGGCAGATTAAAACTGTGTGCCGGACCGAGACTCGAACTCGGGACCTTTGCCTTTCGCGGGCAAGTGCTCTACCATCTGGGCTACCGAAGCACGACTCACGACCGGTCCTCATAGCTGTACTTCTGCCAGTACCGTCTCCTACCTTCCAAACTCTACAGAAGCTCTCCTGCGAACCTTGCAGAACTAGCACTCCTGAAAGAAAGGATATTGCGCAGACATGGCTTAGCCAAAGCCTGGGGGATGTTTTCAGAATGAGATATTCACTCTACAGTGGAAGGTAGGAGACGAGGCACTGGCAGAAGTAAAGCTGTGAGGACAGGGCGTGAGTCGTGCTTGGGTAGTTGCGATGGTAGAGCACTTGCTCGCGAAAGGCAAAAGTCCCGAGTTCGAGTCTCGGTCCGGCACACAGTTTTAATCTGCCAGGAAGTTTCTTTTACTTGTTATTTATAAAGGCAAATCGCCTCAAACATAAAATGATCCGTGGACCTGGAGCCTTAGACAACCAGCAACTACAAGATACGGGTAAGTTGTTTCAAAATGTCGTTTTGTTAATTTGGGGACAGTTTTCTTACTCCAACACAAGAAAAAAGTCCACTAAACATGGGCTCTAAAACCCATATCTTAAGAGCTATGAGCACTTGCTCATCCTCTATACTGCGAACCGCAGCTCTTCTACTGCACCCTCTTTGCTTCACTTGTTTTGGGGAGGTATTATGGACTAAAACAAGAAAAGATTTTCCAGTGAACATGGGCTCTAAAATGCATATCTTGACAGTTACGCGCACTTGTTCATTTTCGCTACAATGAAGGACATCTAGGCTACTGAACAAGTGCTCAGAGCTCTCAAGGTATGCATTTTAGAGGCCGTGTTTACTGGCCATTTTTTCCTTGTTTTAGTGTACGGAACCTGTACCCAAATTTTGTAAACGTTATTTTGAAACACCCCGTTTATCCAAAGGAGTTGTGGATCTGTTGGTGGAAGCCCGCTTTTGTAAACAAAACAAGGAAACAGCTGGACCTTAAACTTTCGCCGTGCCATTACCTCGGGTCCTAGCTGCCAACTGTCGGCGTGAATGTCGCTGGACGACTGAGTCCCATTAGACGGGCTACTGAATGACAGTGTATTAGGAAGCAACGGTACATTTAGTTTCCAGTAGCGGCTGCAGTGATGTAGAACAAGCAGTTGGTCAAAGGCTCAGGGAATTCTGCAGACCAGGAAGTGCCGGTGATTCAGGCGCGGCGCAAGGTTGACTGAGGCAACGGCGGGGCTATGCGTTGCCCTCGTGACGCTCACCAGCGGCCTCTGTCTGTGGCGCACCAGTAGCCAGCGGGGCTTTCGGCTTTGGAGAACGTAACAGCCCGCCACCACACATTGCTGCGTAATATCATTGTTGTGAAGTGACTATAGTATCCAAGCGTGTTTTGGGCCTCAACTGACTAGTATTTTGTTATATGCCACAGTAAAAAAATCTATTTATATTTTGCCTTGGGCCTAACTTCGCACGTAGGGTCAAGAGACCTTGTGAACTGAAGTGTTCTGACAAGGGAACCATACGCCCAACGGGTCAACGATTTTGTTCATCTTTCACACGATCCTAGTACACGTCTCACCCCTGATGCAGTTGTCTGTACTGAAATACCGTCATTAAAAAGAAGCACAAGTTTCCCTTCAGAGTATGCTGATGCGATAGCTCCATATTTAGCAGTTATACACAACCGCTCGCTCACAGAAAATTCCGTACCTAAAGATTGGAAAATTGCTCAAGTCACACCAATACCCAAAAAGGGAAATAGGAGTAATCCGGTGAATTGCAGGCCTATATCACTAAAATCGATTTGCAGTAGGGTTTTGGAACGTATACTGTGTTCGAACATTATGAATTACCTCGAAGAAAACGATTTGTTGATAGCACGGATTCAGAAAACCTCGTTCTTGTGAAACACAACTAGCTCTTTATAATCATGAAGTAATGAGTGCCATCGACAGGGACTGTCAAATTGATTCCATATTTTTAGATTTCCGTAAGTCTTTCGACACCGTTGCTCACAAGCGTCTTCTAACCAAACTGCTTGCCTATGGAATATCGCTTCAGGTTGTGCGACTGGATTCGTGATTTCCTGTCAGAAATGTCACAGTTCGTAGTAATAGACAGAAAGTCATCGAGTAAAACAGAGGTAATATCCGACGTTCCCCAAGGAAGCGTTATAGGCACTCTATTGTTCCCAATCTATATTAACGACATAGGAGACAATATGCGTAGCCCTATTAGATCGTTTGCATATTATGCTGTCATTTACTCTCTTGTAAATTCATCAGATGATCAAAACGAATTGCAAAATAATTTAGATAAGATATTTCTATGGTGCGAGAAGTGGCAATTGACCCTGAATAAAGAAAAGTGTGAAGTTATTCACAAGATGTACGATTAAGCGATAGGTCACACAAATGTGAAGGCTGTAAATTCAACTAAATACTTAGGGATTACAATTACAAATACCCTAAATTGGAACGATCACATAGATAATGTTGTGGGTAGAGCCAACCAAAGACAGCGATTCATTGGAAGAACACTTAGAAGGTGCAACAGATCTGCTAAAGAGACTGCTTACACTACACTCGTCCGCCCTATTCTGGAGTATTGCTGTGCGGTGTGGGATCCGTATAAGGTGGGACTGACGGATGACATCGAAAAAGTTCAAAGAAGGGCGGCTCGTCTTGTATTATCGCGAAGTAGGGGAGATAGTGGTACAGATATGATACGTGAATTGGAATGGCAATTATTAAAACAAAGGCGTTGTTTGTTGCGACGGGATCTTCTCATGAAATTTCAATCACCAGTCTTCTTCTCCGATTGTGGAAACATACTGTTGGCACCTACCTACATAGGGAGAAATGATCATCACGATAAAATAAGAGAAATCAGGACTCGCACAGAAAAAATTAAGTGCTCGTTTTTTCCCGCTCGCCGTTCGAGAGTGGAACCATGGAGACAGCTTGAAGATTGTTCATTGAACCCTCAGCCAGACACTTTATTGTGAACAGCAGAGTAATCACATAGATGTAGATGTAGATAAAGTCAGTTCGTCATAAGACTTCAAAATGAATTTTCAGAAATATAAAATTGTACGCTTCACAGCGATATTCCACGAAACGCGTGTGCATAATGTCAGCATGTAAGGTCATGTACGGTATACTCTGCAACACAGCGCGTGTTTATTAAAATATCCTCTTGCAACTGAATGTGATGTACGTTAGTATTCAGAGCACATGCGCTTTGCGGATCCTTTCTCTGTGTTACCACAGATTGCACATAAGTGTCTCTATTTGTACTGCAGTAGCAAGACGTATGAGGGGCCTATTTGTGTCTTGCCGGATAAAAGCAAACACTGAAATTCTGCAATGTCCAAGTACCTGGCGTCTTCAAATGTTCTCATCCGTGCACAGAAGTAGCAAGTAGGTTTTGAATCCGCTATTCTTGCTGTGATGGTGCTATGAAACCACTAATCAAACGGCTAAGGGCCCCTGATCTATTAAAATGAAAATCCAGAAGTTTATCGCAATACCAACAAGTTTTTTAATTTCGCGTTCAAAGAAAATCGTAAAACGACAACAAAAGTTGCGTCTTTAAATGTGTAAGTCTACAAAAGTCACACGTGACGTCTAATCATCCATATTATTCAGAAATAATTCTTGTACTCTAATGAATATTGTGGAAATTATTTTACATGTTTCGCCAATTAAAAAAAGCATTATAAGCTCTGTTACTCTCTGATTTGTTCGTAGACGGACGATTTTCCATGCACACTGAAATCCATTATACTGTACTTTTCGGCCCCTCTTCTCAGACTTATACTGTGGAGCCCCTTGATCAAAACTAAGGTGGGCAGCACGAATCACTTCACTGGGCAGTAATTCGGTGGGAAGCCGATGCCACACGAAGAGATTAGGCTGTATTTCATTATTCAGATGTTCTTCAGAACTGATATTAAAATGAAATCTTGAGCGTATGGGGGATAGCATAGTGTCTAAAGGTTTTCCCCTACGACTACAAATGGGATCTTATTGGACTTTATTAGTAAATAATGAACAAGATTGTGACGTTTGGCGTGCTGGCCTGAGGGTAATCCCTCCCTCTCCTACCACAAGAGGTGAATCATATTACAAGATTATACAGCTGGCGCAATTTTTCGCAGAAAGTGTACTCGCAGTACTATCAGTTGTTCGTACCTCACTCCACTTTCTCACATCATGCTTTAGCTAATGTATGTTCTCTCAATTAAGATGAGAAACCTAGGAATGAATCATTTGGCTTCAATAGCCAGAAATATAACAACTTCACAAAACGCAGAAACGTAGCATCCCATGACTAAAGTGTCAACGAGTCACAATTGGACATTGTAAACTCATAAAAATACTTGGGTATAAAAATCTGTGGTGATAAAAGGAACGATCACCACGGTCCAGTCGTAGGCAGAGCGGGTGGCAGAACTCGATTCATGGGCAGGGTACTGAGAAAATATTACGAAGGATATTGCTTGCATCATAAACGTGTGTCCCATTCTGGAATACTGTTCAGCCGTGTAGGACCCATACAGAATAGGACTAACAGAGCAAACTGAACGTATACGAAGAGCAGCACAAATGGTCGCAGGTTTTGTTTGACGCAGGCTAGAGCGTCACGGATACGCTGAAGAAAGTGATCTGGCAGATGCTTCAAGACAGACACAAAGTGTTCCGTGAAATATATATCTCGTGTCTGTTCTTCTGGACATGTCTGAAAGAACGGACACAACATATGTAACAGCTAGGGCGGGACGCCCGGTGAGAGTAATAGACAAAAGTACTACGTCAGTAGTGCGTGGGTAAATTGAAAATTTGTATCGGGCAGGGACTGTGTACGCAAAGCCGAGGCGATGAATACTGGCGGCGATCGATTCCTTCGTGAGTGCAGGGCTACTGTTTAAAATAAGAAATTGGAAATTTGTGGTAATATCCTATGGAACCAAACTAGTAAGGTCATCGGTCCGTAGGCTTACACACTACATAATCTAACTGAAACTATCTTACGCTAAGGACAACACACACACGCATGCCCGAGGGAGGACTCGAACCTCCGACGGGGCAGCCGCGCGAACCGAGGCTAGGCGCCTCAGACCGCACGGCACTCCTCGCGGCCTTAAAGTAAGATACCATGCGCTTACCCTCCCTCTTAGAATGGTAGACTCGGTCTTGCGCATATTCTTGATCGAGCGGTGCCACTATAGAAGCACAGTGTTAAAACTGTGGAGACGACATCAGACTTGTCTGACAGGAATCTTAATAGAAGCGCTAGCACCAGTTTCTCGATGGCGCCCGTGGTGATCCAGCACATTTCCCAGTCACTCCAGCATAAACGCACTTTTTATTTTTTTTTAATTTTTTTTTATAGAGTACAGCTACGTTCAGGCGGCTCTGCCGGAAACCAGACCTGCAACGGCGCCTGACATCTATCGGATACTAACGACCGAAGGGCACAGCAATCCTATTGAGAGGAAGTATCCACATAGCAATTGGCAAATAGTATGGCGATCGATACACCATGTTTCCTTTTAGACACAGAGACACTTGCAACGTGATATCCAACAGTTAATGGTAAAGATGTCACTCGATTCAGACTCCATGCGATTCATATGACAGATTCACCATTCTGCCCTCAGTGCCAAACTCTGGACAACGACGAACACCGCCTCGTATGCGGCCCCTCGGCAGATGTGTAGCGTTTGGCGACACACATGATCTCTTTCTTTCTTCGAATGGGACAAAGCAAGATTGAGCCAGGGATTATATTCTTCCCGGAAGGGACATTCTACCCACGTACCAAAGCGAACGTGGCTTCAAGACCAGACGGTGCTCAATTTATTCAGACACTCCAAAGATTGTAATGGACTTTTGAACCTTTTTTACAGGAACGACATCTAAAGATCGTGAACAACTCGAAATGCCGACAGTATTTCTCGAACTTCCTATGGAGTGCGTTTCAAGAGACCCTGCATAGCTGGAACGTCTAGGGTAGGAGAAAAATTATGACGTGAAGAGAGAATGAACGGAAGATGAGAACCGGTGGATATCATATACTTACGAGTAGCCATACCCAGATGACAGAACAGCAGGGTGATTGGAAGTACGATTCTCCATTGCGGTGTGTGTTCCTTTCTTTATATAATGCGAGAATAATGTTCAGTTTATCAGCTTTCAAGCAATACAGAAATATTAATTGTGATATGACAATGCAGTGATTGTTACCGAAATTTAACTTCACTTAAATGTTGTATGTTAACCAGGATTTGCTTTAATTTGTGAAAGATATTGACTGAAATTTGAAGCATAGTTGGAGAAGTATTTCTTTTTAACGTAATTTTATTGTGTTTTTCATTTCTGACGTATATTTACCTTTCCAAAGCTTAATGCTTATTAAAATGTTAATTTTACGTCACTCTGTTTTATAGTTATCCTTTCCGCTTGTATATGTGTATGGATAAAGAAATTGTTAATCTCATTTTGTAATACTAACAAAAAGGTAGTTTTTTGTTTTCTATAGTTCCTGTTTAAAACGTAAAAAAGGCGGTAGAGCACTTGCATATAAAAAAAGATAGTGCAATGGTCAGCGCGTAAAAAATAAAAGTGCAGTGGTTAACGCAACTGCCTAGTGAAAGAAAAAAAAGGCGGTCAAGCAACTATTCGCGAGAAACGGAGCAATCCAGTACCGCGTCCCAGTTCGGCACAAATTTTCAACTTTCCCCATTGATTTATTTCAGTGCCCACTAGCAGCAGATGTCCTTATTCCCTTGATTAATATTCCGTGTAAACATACGTCTACATTTCACTTCCGTAAAAGGCTGTATACCAGAAAAAATACGTCCACAAAAGACCACAAAAGATTTAATTAAACTTAGGTTTATATTATGTGTTAGCAAGATTTTTATCAGAAATGCTAATTTTGCTCTTGTTGTTGTGTAACACCGGTTCCCGTAAGATAATCAAAGTTCAGCGCTTTTGGGGTTGGCTAGCACTTGGATGGGTGACCGTCCGGGTTGCCGAGCGCGGCTGGCAAGCAGGGTGCACTCAGCACCTATGAGGTGAGTGGAGGAGCTACCTGACTGTGAAGTAGCGGCTCCACTCACGAAAACTGATAATGATCGGGAGAGCGATGTGCTGACCACATGCCCCTCCGTGTCCGCATCCAGAGACGTATATCGGTTGAGGATGCCACGACATGACATGACTGTTCTGTTGGGCCTTGCAAGGTCTGATTTGACGGAGTTCTTAATGCTGTTGGTGGTCTGCATCTTCATTACTTTGGCCATTATTATTTATTTGCTGCCCAAACAATAAAATTCACCTACTAATTTTAATATCTTATTTCCTAATGCAATTCTTTCAGCACTGCCTTGTTTATTTCGGGTATCCGTTACACTTCTTTTGCTTTTCTTGATAGTCATCTTATAATATCTTTTCAAGACACTGTCCATTCCGCTGAAGCTGCTCCTTCCACGTCCTTTGCCGTCTTTAACAGAACTCTAATGTCATCGGCAGACCATAAAGCTTTTGTTACTTCTTCTTACTGAAATTTTAATTCCTTTTCCCAAATTTTCTTAGTTTCCTTTACCACTTTCTCAATGTGCAGATTGCGTAAGGCTGCAACCCTGTCTCACTTCCTTCCCAGCCACTGCTTCGTTTTAATGTCTTTCGCCTCTTTTAACTTCTGTGTAAGTTTACAGAAAGTGAAAGAGAGAGAATGCGAGAGGGATTTGTGTTTGTATGATAAGTCCCTACCCTCGAATATTTGCTTCCTTCATACCCCCTATTTTCTAAGACAGATGACATGTCACTTGTCTCACTTTAACTAAGACCACAGTGCACGGAAGTTACCTAGTCGCTTCCATCGCCTCTGAGCAGAATGCACAATTTCTGGATAATGTTCACCACCCTGCAGTCTTCTATACTCGTTGTCCCCTTGCAGAAAACACCACGTAGATAGTGAATTCGCTATCTTTCGGCTGTAATAACCTGTTAGCGAGGAAGTGGTAATGTATAAATAATTAAATTTTGAAGCGGTTTGTTTAAACGGGATGTGTCTCGCTTTTTATTAATAGAATACAAAGAACTGCACAATTATATTCCACTTTATGAATCACAATTATTTCCATTCTTCACACTTTCACAGAGAATAAACAAATTAACGAACTGGGTGTTTGCGTGATTACTAATTAAGTTCTTAATCAATACCGATCGCGGCGGACAACACGCCTGTGCTCAGAGACTGCAGATCGAGCCCTACAATGACAGCCGAACCACCTCACCCGCCATCCAAGTTAGGCGCGGCCCGAATATCCCGAAGAGCTTCGTCTACCTTTTCGTTTAGCAATTGTTTGTTATTCTGCTGGTAATTAACACTTTTAAAATAATGGAATGATAGCCTGCTATTGAGAGATACTTTTATATGAAATGCAAGTAAGTTCGCTGACTAGTTTTTCTAATATTAATAACAGAATTTTATTATTTTGGCGCGCTACCTCCGAGCACAGCAGCCGATCGCGTAGAAGGACCACAATTTAGACAGTCTTTGTCACGATACTCATACCGAATACACCATCTGTCACCGGTTGATCACGCCACATTACGTCATCTTCCCACTGCTGCCTTCTCAATTGCTCGAAGTGCTTCTTGTAGCTGAATAAGTTGCCTGCAAAACCAAAAATATTAAAAGTTGTAAATAACATTCTGCTATCTGTATTTTGTCGCTACTACCTTCAGAGATTCAAACAGTGCATTCCAGTCAACATTCCCAAACGGATTCTATAAATGCACAATAGCCTAACTATGCACTTATAACCCGCGACCCATATAATGCGCAGCCGTGCGGTCTAGGGCATCTAGTCACGGTTCGCGGGACTTCCCCCGTCGGTGGTTCGAATCCTCCCTCGGGCATGGGTGTGTGTGTTGTCCTTAGTGTAAGTTAGATTAAGTAGTGTGTAAGTTTAGGGACCGACGACCTCAGCACTTTGGTCCCATAAGAACTTACCACCATATAATGCGCATCCGGATAGTCGAGAGCTTGCTGAATTTTAGATAGGATCGTCTTTTAAATCGGATCATATGCCCACCTACCGTACTTGTACCACATTATCTTATGAAAAGTATCCGAATGCCTATAACTGGACAGTAATATCTGGATTGCCGACTCTTCGTCTCTGCGACATCGTGAACTCTCCTGGGGATGCTATTATTGAGGTGCGTGAATGTCTGTGAATGAATGGCAGCCCATTTTGTGTGGAGAGCTGAAGCCAGAGAAGGTAGTGGTCTTTGACGCCGGGGTCTAGAGCGAAATAGACGTCCTAACTCATCCGAAAGCTGTTCCGTTACGTTCAGGTCGGGACTCTGGCCAGGCCAGTCAATTTCAGGAACGTTGTTGTCCACAAACCATTGTCTCACAAATTCTGCTTTATTACAGGGTACACTGTGATCCTGGTACAATCAATCATCGCCTCTGAAGTATTCCTCTACTGTACACAATATAAAAATGCTGTAAAATGTTCAAATGGCTCTGAGCACTATGGGACTTAACATCTGAGGTCATCAGTCCCCTACAACTTAGAACTACTTAAACCTAACTAACCTAAGGACATCACACACATCCATGCCCGAGGCAGGATTCGAACCTGCGACCGTAGCGTTCGCGCGGTTCCAGACTGTAGTGCCTAGAACCGCTCGGCCACCCCGGTCGGCCGTAAAATGTGTTCACATTTCTCCGCATCTAGCGTTTTCTCGAGCACAATATGGGGGCCACAATTTAACCGCGAAAAACTCTCCTATATCGTAACACCGTCTGCTCCGTACTTCACTGTTGGCACTTCTCATGATCGCAGGTAAGGTCCACCAGGAGTTCGCCAAACCAAAACCCTTCCATCGGACTGTGTGGCGAAATAAATTTAAAAAAAAATTTATTGATTTTTTGAAAAGAGAAAAAAATATGGATATGGAACGTTAAGTTTAAAATTTTGGAAAAGCTTTTAAGGACTGTAGTGACTGGCTTTGAATGGGGACAAACTGAGTGCTGATTCAATTTTGCCTGAAATATAATGTACATTTCCGATTAACAATATTTTGGAATTTTACCTCGTTGTCGATTTATTCAGAGTTCTCACCTTAAATGTGGAATTAGTTCTTATGCCACAATATTAATTCATTGGTCGCCATAAATGTTCTTCTCTTTGTTGACCGTGCGTATCTTCCTAAGGCGGCGTCGGCTTCTTTAGCGAATACGGTGGAACAAAGTAATACAAAGCTACGTCGACTGAAATAATCCCTGCAGGACTGGAATATTTTTCACTACGGTATTTTATTCACGAAACAATAAGACTTTTCTTATTCTCGTCGCACAAATCATTGATAGTGACAGTATGGCTTCCTTGCAGCACACTTAAAAAACGCGTCCGTCACATGTCACATACAAGGTAACAAGCGAGAGTTTTTAGCTCCTTCTTGGAGTACGAAACAAAAATGTATCAAATATGGACATTACAGAGATTATTTTCTAGATTCCTCCCAATTTAATCTTAGGCGTAGAATTTAAAGTATTGTATCTCTCTGCGTCGTAATGTGTCATTACAACTGCCACAGGGAGCAGTGTAATTCACCACTCCAAACCCTCGTTTCCAGCCATTCACTGTCCAGTGGCGTCAGTCGGCTCACCCCCTTAAGCTTCGCCAGCGTATGTGGCTTATGAGTAAGTACTGAACTTTTGTACCCCATTCTCCATGAGCACAGTCATTAGGCTAGGTAGACTGCTGGTAGCACTTTGGATGGTTCAAATGGCTCTAAGTACTATGGAACTTCACATCTGAGGTCATTAGTCCCCTACAACTTAGAACTACTTAAACCTAACTAATCTAAGGACAGCACACACATCCATGCCCGAGGCAGGATTCGAACCTGCGACCGTAGCAGCAGCACTTTGGAACTCACTAGTGATTCCCTCCGCTGATTTCATGCGAATTTTTACAGCCACCCTGCTCAGTATTCGATGGTCTATGTCCGTCGGTACATGAGGTCTGCCTGGACGTCGTTTAGCTGTGGCCGTTCCTTCGCGTTTCCACTTCACATTCAGATCACCAAACCTGACTTTGGCAGCTGTAGAAGCCTTGAAACGCCCCTGATGGATTTGTTACCTACTTTATACCCAAAGACTGGTCCACATTTGAAATCAGTGAGCTCTCCTGACAGACCCTATCTTCTGTTACTGCTTCTCCACTGACAGCTTGATACTGAGTGCCCCATTTTACACTGTCGGGTCCGCCTCACGTGACATCTGATGGTCAGTTTGGCATAACAGTCCTGGTGGACTGTGTCGCAGGCAGCCAAGTCGCGAGCGGCGCCAGCTGCTTGCTGCCAGCTGCCAGCTGCCAGTAGCCAGGTGTGGGCCGCGGGCGACCGCCGGCCGGCCCAGTGGACTGCCCCAGTTGCCTGCGGAGCCTTGGCCCACTTGGGGCGTCACCCGACTCCACGCACAGCCACTGAGCCCCGGCAGCCGCCGCCGACACGCGTCCTGGCTCGCGCCACGCGCTTCGCCTGCGGCCACAGCTAGCCGGACCTCCTCACAGTTACTCCTCCGACATCCGCTGGCACGCGTTGCTAGCGGCAGCTGCCTTCACAGCTCAGGTGGCAATAGTTCAGTGGCACGGTAACTCTGTGAGAGCTGTACAGACATCATGTTTATTGAGTCTTCCGTCGCTTGTTGTTGTTGTTGTGGTCTTCAGTCTTGAGACTGGTTTGATGCAGCTCTCCATGCTGCTCTATCCTGTGCAAGCTTTTTCATCTCCCAGTACCTACTGCAACCTACATCCTTCTGAATCTGCTTAGTGTATTCATCTCTTTGTCTCCCTCTACGATTTTTACCCTCCACGCTGCCCTCCAATACTAAATTGGTGATCCCTTGATGCCTCAGAACATGTCCTACCAACCGATCCCTTCTTCTGGTCAAGTTGTGCCACAAACTTCTCTTCTCCCCAATCCTATTCAATACTTCCTCATTAGTTATGTGATCTACCCATCTAATCTTCAGCATTCTTCTGTAGCACCACATTTCAAACGCTTCTATTTTCTTCTTGTCCAAACTATTTATCGTCCATGTTTCACTTCCATACATGGCTACACTCCATACAAATACTTTCAGAAACGACTTCCTGACACTTAAATCTATACTCGATGTTAACAAATTTCTCTTCTTCAGAAACGCTTTCCTTGCCATTGCCAGTCTACATTTTATATCCTCTCTACTTCGACTATCATCAGTTATTTTGCTCCCCAAATAGCAAAACTCCTTTACTACTTTAAGTGTCTCATTTCCTAATCTAATTCCATCAGCATCACCCGACTTAATTAGACTACATTCCATTATCCTTGTTTTGCTTTTGTTGATGTTCATCTTATATCCTCCTTTCAAGACACTGTCCATTCCATTCAACTGCTCTTCCAAGTCCTTTGCTGTCTCTGACAGAATTACAATGTCATCGGCGAACCTCAAAGTTTTTATTTCTTCTCCATGAATTTTAATACCTACTCCGAATTTTTCTTTTGTTTCCTTTACTGCTTGCTCAATATACAGATTGAACAACATCGGGGAGAGGCTACAACCCTGTCTTACTCCCTTCCCAACCACTGCTTCCCTTTTATGCCCCTCGACTCTTATAACTGCCATCTGGTTTCTGTACAAATTGTAAATAGCCTTTCGCTCCCTGTATTTTACCCCTGCCACCTTTAGAATTTGAAAGAGAGTATTCCAGTCAACATTGTCAAAAGCTTTCTCTAAGTCTACAAATGCTAGAAACGTAGGTTTGCCTTTCCTTAATCTTTCTTCTAAGATAAGTCGTAGGGTCAGTATTGCCTCACGTGTTCCAATGTTTCTACGGAATCCAAACTGATCTTCCCCGAGGTTGGCTTCTACTAGTTTTTCCATTCGTCTGTAAAGAATTCGTGTTAGTATTTTTAAGCTGTGACTTATTAAACTGATAGTTCGGTAATTTTCACATCTGTCAACACCTGCTTTCTTTGGAATTGGAATTATTATATTCTTCTTGAAATCTGAGGGTATTTCGCTTGTTTCATACATCTTGCTCACCAGATGGTAGAGTTTTGTCAGTACTGGCTCTCCCAAGGCTATCAGTAGTTCTAATGGAATGTTGTCTACTCCCGGGGCCTTGTTTCGACTCAGGTCTTTCAGTGCTCTGTCAAACTCTTCACGCAGTATCATATCTCCCATTTCATCTTCATCTACATCCTCTTCCATTTCCATAATATTGTCCTCAAGTACATCGCCCTTGTATAGACCCTCTATATACTCCTTCCACCTTTCTGCTTTCTCTTCTTTGCTTAGAACTGGGTCTCTATCTGAGCTCTTGATATTCATACAAGTCGTTCTCTTATCTCCAAAGGTCTCTTTAATTTTCCTGTAGGCAGTATCTATCTTACCACTAGTGAGATAGGCCTCTACATCCTTACATTTGTCCTCTAGCCATCCCTGCTTAGCCATTTTGCACTTCCTGTCGATCTCATTTTTGTGACGTTTGTATTCCTTTTTGCCTGCTTCATTTACTGCATTTTTATATTTTCTCCTTTCATCAATTAAATTCAATATTTCTTCTGTTACCCAAGGATTTCTACTAGCCCTCGTCTTTTTACCTACTTGATCCTCTGCTGCCTTCGCTACTTCATCCCTCAAAGCTACCCATTCTTCTTCTACCGTATTTCTTTCCCCCATTCCTGTCAATTGTTCCCTTATGCTCTCCCTGAAACTCTGTACAACCTCTGGTTCTTTCAGTTTATCCAGGTCCCATCTCCTTAAATTCCCACCTTTTTGCAGTTTCTTCAGTTTTAATCTACAGGTCATAACCAATAGATTGTGGTCAGAGTCCACATCTGCCCCTGGAAATGTCTTATAATTTAAAACCTGGTTCCTAAATCTCTGTCTTACCATTATATAATCTATCTGATACCTTTTAGTATACCTTTAGTATACCTTTTAGTATCTTGTTGTTAGAACAACTATTTCATTGTAAATGAAAGCGCACGGTGTATCTTCTACAGCGGTGATCGTCAAACCTTCATGCTCAGTGGCAAATACTGACAGTGTGAGGTTACATCTCGGGACACATCCGTACCGATATCATTGCTAGTTGCTAACCAACGTAAATTACTGTGTTGTGAGACCCCAACAGATTAGCTGTAGTGAGGACGCGATAAATTGGCCGTGAGCCCACAAGTGCTTATCGTTAAAAGTCGGCCCAGACGGAACATTTCGTATCGACTGTTCTCTGTTTCAGGCAGCTGCCACCCTCAGCGACCCTACAGCTGTGACACTGTAATTCCCGACGAAGTGTTGGTGTGTTGTCTGTGTGAGCGGATCATTAATAACAGTAACTGTACTTATATTGAAATGCATTATACACGAGACACGATCAAAAAACTACTAAATGTTTTAACGCCATGATTCTTCCACTCATTGCGCTGCATCACAGCAGCCTTAATATAATGACATATATCTTGCTACAGATACGAAATGCATTTTAATATTACCGTGTTTGTAATCCGCATACGCGAATTGATGGAACACCCGTGTACCAATTTATACCACAGCAGCTGATCGGTACGAGTCACGCACGCTCCTTGAAAACAAACAGTGAAACATTACCCCTATGACTTTCTGTAACCCGAAGTGGCTCCGCGACTCACCCCTCTAGCCCCGAGAAAAGCAGAAAATGATATTTAGATCACGGCCGAATTCATCAACGTCAAATAAAATTAAGTACATCTGAAAATACACACATCAAAAAAAGTTTTGCATCAGCCCGGTTCCCAGAACTCCTGAAGATAGACGTTGACTGTGGATATTGGATCACAGACACAGTCCCTTTGACTGTTCACGGATGTCACTGAACCCGCCCAAAGATGTAAACAGCCATTCATGAGCGGTGACTGTTAGACAGAGGGGATCCGACAGCCGATCTGTTCCAAGTCATTCCACCAGGAAGGAGGTACACGGCTCGTCTTGTCTGTAATTCAACCACGCCTAGATGGTCGATACCGCGATTCGATCGCGTCCACTTTGTTACTTTGTGCCAGGAAGGGCTCTCAACAAGGGAAGTGTCCAGGCGTCTCGGAGTGACGCAAAGCGATGTTGTTCGGACATGGAGGAGATGCAGAGAGACAGGCACTGTCGATGACATGCCCCGCTCAGGCCGCCCAAGGGCTACTGCTGCAGTGGATGACCGCTACCTACGAATTATGTTCGAGTCCTCCCTCGGGCATAGGTGTGTGTGTTTGTCCTTAGGATAATTTAGGTTAAGTAGTATGTAAGCTTAGGGATTGATGACCTTAGCAGTTAAGTCCCATAAGATTTCACACACATTTGAACGAATTATGTCTCGGAGAAACCCTGACACCAACGCCACCATGGTGAATAATGCTTTTCTTGCAGCCACAGAACGTCGTGTTACGAATCAAACTGTGCGCAATAAGCTGCCGATTCTCCACTCCCGATGTCCATGGCGAGGTCCATCTTTGCAACCAGGGCACCATGGAGCGCGGTACAGATGGGCCGAACAACATGCCGAATGGACCGCTCAGGATTGGCATCACGTTCTCTTCACCGATGAGTGTCGCCTACGCCTTCAACCAGACAATCGTCGTGTTTAGAGGCAACCCGGTCAGGCTGAACGCATTAGACACACTTTCCAGCGAGTGCAGCAAGGTGGAGGTTCCCTGCTGTTTTGGGGTGGCATTATGCTGGGCCGAAGTACGCCGCTGGTGGTCATGGAAGGCGCCGTAACGGCTGTACGATACGTGAATGCCAACCTCCGACTGATAGTGCAACCATATCGGCAGCATATTGGTGAGAAATTCATCCTCATGGACTACAATTCGCGTCGCCATCGTGCTCATCTTGTGAATGACTTCCTTCAAGATAACGACATCGCTCAACAGGGGACATAACTAGCTGTTTGTGGAGGGCTGTGCTTTCACCCTGTATTGTGTTGGCAAAAGACATGGCAAACGCTTGGGAAAGAGGCCGCAAAGCTGAATTTTTTTCTGTTTTCTACCAATTAACTTTAAAGTTTCTGATTGGCCAAATCGGTTTGCAGTGCAAAGACCATTCTCCGAGCTTAGAATGGCGGGATCCAGCTCGTGATTGGCTTGTGCGAAAGTGGGGAAAGTCAGAAAAGAGAAATTTGCTTTTGGAACTGAGCTGAGGAGGAAACAGAGAGAGAGAAAGAAGAGGCACTCTAGTACAAGTCTCTTGTACTGGCGCTTCACTAGTAAAGAACTGCAGGTCTCTACCTAAATGGTGAGACTTGTGTACTTTGCTCGGTTGTGCCTTAGAGCCATCAGAGGTACTGCTTATATCATCATAGTCCAACAAGTGACACAAGCGTGCACTTATTTGTCTTGAGTCGGCCGTCAAAACATTTGACGTATTCTGACACGCACAGTCATGGCATGGAGTCAAATTGGTTTGGCATACCAGCAAACGGGTCCACCTGCACACTGGAATCCATCAGGGTTTCAGAGACTCTTAGGGAAGTACCTGCGTTCTGAATTAACTGAACGTGAGGCTGCGTACTTGAATTTTTCGGGAACGCGCATTTAATAACAGATTGCCACCGCCCATGACTTCAGTCGCCGAATGCATCGTGGTGTGCCGCCTTGACCAGTAGGATGGTAAAGTATTCGCTGCTGCGACATAGGGCTATACTATCTATTTCTCAGCATCCTGTTCTTTCGAACCATATTTTTCCTTTTTTTCGTATGGTAGAATATAGATCCTTGGTTAGAGTGGCCAGCATGTTTTCCAGACATGAACCCTATCGAACATGCGTGGGATAGATTGAAAAGGGCTATTTATGGACGACGTGACCCACCAAGGATGTACGCCGAATCGCCGTTGAGGAGTGGGACAATCTGGACCAACAGTGCCTTCATGAACTCGTGGATAGTATGCCACGACGAATACAGGCATGCATCAATGCAAGAGGACGTGCTACTGGATATGTGTGTACAGCAGTCTGGACCACCACCTCTGAAGGTCTTGCTGTATGGTGGTACAACAGGTAATGTGTGGTTTTCATCGCAGTAGAAAGGGCGAAAATGATGTTTATGTTGATCTCTATTCCAGTTTTCTGTACAGGTTCCGGAACTCTCGGAACCGAGATGATGCAAAACTTTTTCTTTTATGTATGTGTATGCTGCAAGTGAGGGGATTTATTTGTACGAATGTCTGGAAAAACGATGTTGTGGATGTTCTGTATGAGTGCGAGCCAAGCATTCAATGAATACAGTGGTAGCATGCACTAGGGATCAGAAATGGAGCGAGTTCGAGCCAACTTCTTCCCTTCCCTCAGTAGTTCCGTGAGTAAGACAAACGTGAGAACGCTGGCGCATCTGTCGCTTCATTCTCGTCGACTCGTTCCCTTTTACTGTAGCGTTCAAATGGCTCTGAGCACTATGGGACTCAACTGCTGAGGTCATTAGTCCCCTAGAACTTAGAACTAGTTAAACCTAACTAACCTAAGGGCATCACAAACATCCATGCCCGAGGCAGGATTCGAACCTGCGACCGTAGCGGTCTTGCGGTTCCAGACTGCAGCGCCTTTAACCGCACGACCACTTCGGCCGGCCTACTGTAGCGTGCCGTAACGTAGCACGAAATTTGAGTGCACACGTTTGCTGTTGTAAAGTGGCACTCACAGGGCGAAATGACATACTCTCAACGTCAGGTGGCCTCTAACGACGCTATGTTTTGCGAGGCTGCGGAGAATGTAAGTCGAAAATTAAGTAATAAAACTGCAACTCTGTCCCATAAGAGAAAGAGTGACGTCTGGAAAAAGTTACGTTTATATTCGAAGCTCCAGACTAGAAACATACAATTTCTCCAGTGCAAACAAAATGGCTGTGTTTTTGTGTATTCTAGCTTCGAAGTGAGAAAACATATGTGCTCCGTCAAACGAAAACAGGGCGCAGAGCTACGTTACTGTTATGTGCCTCTGACAAAAACCGCGCTATTTGTGTTTCCACTTGGCCGTGGCAACTTGCGTTTCTGAGATAATGGCAAGTTATATATAGCTTACCAGTCATTCATGCAACTTTTTCAAAGACAGCTGTAAATTTATTTTGATATATAATCAGCATTCAAGAGGGTACGCTTCATCGCCCTGTCCTGTTTTCTTGTACTGTCGTCGAAACTGCGTGTGTGTCAACATAATTGTTAGGCATTCTTTGAATATAGATTAAATATTAAAATAAATGTACGCCAAAGTTCGAAAAAGTTTCATGTGTGCATTACACATCTATATAAATGCAAATGTAAACATAACAATACCCCGCTAACCGATCAGTCTTTGTAGCGATATATAAAAATCGTCATGACGAACAGCTGTGTATGTGGCGGCTATGTATTGAATTCCCATCTACAGTTATGTAGTCTCTCTCGCTTCCATACTGGTACAGTTCACTTACACACGAAAAGAGTCAAGAGATTCAAGGGACGTGTGGTGTCACCGCCAGACACCACACTTGCTAGGTGGTAGCTTTAAATCGGCCGCGGTCCATTAGTACATATCGGACCCGCGTGTCGCCACTGTCAGTGATCGCAGACCGAGCGCCACCACAAGGCAGGTCTCGAGATACGGACTAGCACTCGCCCCAGTTGTACGGACGACTTTGCTAGCGACTACACTGACGAAGCCTCGCTCATTTGCAGAGCAGATAGTTAGAATAGCCTTCAGCTAAGTCCATGGCTACGACCTAGCAAGGCGCCATTAGCCTTACATAGGAATTGATACTTATCGTATAAAGCATGTCTCGTCAAGAACGATGTATACAACAAGGATGGATTAAAGTTAAGTATTCCAAAAGCTACGTACTTTTCTTTATAGCATTCATTACGTATCCTGTTTCAGACCTCACGCCATCCTTCGTGTGTTTATAGCGTGCATTGCGGTCCCCTCAAATCACGCTGTGTCGGCACTTCTGTCGACACATCAGGACGCATACCTGTAAATATCCACGGCTCAGTTACATTAATGTGAGCACCGCCTATGTTCGACGTCATCGTGCAATAACCACTCATTGCCGCTATGTGGCAGCACTAGCAGGGCAGATTATATGAAGCGTGTCGGGGGACGCGGAAAACAGCGCACTCGCTCCGTTTCCGCATTACGGCGACCAAGTGCATGACGATGTGAATCAAGGGGCTACCAACAGCATGTTCTCAACGTCCGTTCAGCAAACGTTGCTGCGTATCTCTATTGCTGGAGATATAATAATAATAACAGCAACAACAACAACAATAATAATAATTATTATTATTATTATTTTCAGAGACTCTTCAAGATTTTTGTTAGAAAAAGTTCTGCTATTAACTTCACAAACAGTCATAATATTCTTGTTTTTATCTGCACAGTCGTTCAGTACAGTACACATTCATTCAAGAGAGAATTAGTACATTATTTCAGTTAACTTGGGGAAGGGATGTTATAAACTGACGTTCAAATTCCAACCTTCGTCGCCGGCCATCCTATGTTGCGGCGGTAGAGGGCGCTCGGAGGCGTGGCTCAGCGGGCACGCACCACTGGCTGCCCCGGGTCCCACACAACCGCTGTCAGAGTCTGACAGAAACGTGCAATTGCGCCTGTGGGGTGGTATCGATACGTGATATCACAAAGTTAAATTAACAGTCCCAATAAAATTAAAGTAGTATGTTACAAAAGTACTGAAGGAAGGCTTGAGTAGATATTACATATGGAAGGTGATACAGAAACAGCATCAAAGATAGAAATGACACTTGTAACAATAGAACCTGCGGGATACGTAGAAAATCACAATAAAATAAATAAATACAGGAAAAATGGAGAAGCGTACTGGGGCAGACAATATGTGAAGCATAGGAAAACCGCAACGGTTAGCCAGCCGCTGTGGCCAAGCGGTTCTTGGCGCTGCAGTCTGGAACCGCGCGACCGCTACGGTCGCAGGTTCGAATCCTGCCTCGGGCATGGATGTGTGTGATGCCCTTAGGTTAGTTAGGTTTAAGTAGTTCTAAGTTCTAGGGGACTGATGACCTCAGATGTTAAGTCCCTTAGTGCTCAGAGCCATTTGAACCATTTGCAACGGTTAAGTAGAGTCTAGAAGAGGGGAAGAACTGAGCTGTGTTTGGTCATTTAATATTAAATCAGGACTGTGAGCCAGATTTTTTTTGTTTTCCAGAATTTCCAACCGATTAAGCTTTTCGCCATCGTTGCCAAGTGATTCAACAAATCAGAGTCATACTCTGCAACATCCTGCTACATTTATGCTCAGGTAGCCTAATTGCTATGTCTTTTTTTCTGATTGGCCGATATAAAACTTATCACAATCAGACAGATCATTTTGCATACCCCACACTTGTCTAGTAGTCGTGTTTTATCTTTACTACTAAGAGACCGAGCGAGGTGGCGCAGTGGTTAGCACACTGGACTCGCATTCGGGAGGATGACGGTTCAGTCCCCCGCCCGGCCATCCTGATTTAGGTTTTACATGATTTCACTAAATCGCTCCAGGCAAATACCGGGATGGTTCCTTTGAAAGGGCAGAGCCGACTTCCTTCGTTAATCCGATGAGACCGATGACCTCGCTGTCTGGTCTCCTTCCTCAAACAACCCAACCAACTATTGAAGATTCACTCGGCTGTGGTGTTCCTTATGCAGTTAGAAAATCCCACAGTTGCAGGATTTCTCTGTTTTTGCGTACACCCTGTGTTACCTATCCTAGGTATGGGACTGTAAACTACTTCCTGCAAACATTGCAAGAAACAGCTCAGGGAGCGTATGGGAAGGGTGTAATTTTCAATTTTTTTTTCTTGTGCAGGACGTGGTCAGTCAGACATGTCTATAGCCATTGGTTGAGGCAATAAATCTGTTTGTGTGAAACTATGCTTTGAGATCGTCTTTAAACATGGGAATAGATAAGAAACGGCGCAGCTTTCCACTTAGTGGTGTACTGTCTTTTTATTTAGGTCACAGGTCGGAATAATTTTTCGCTTTTGTATTGGTTTTGGTACTGAAGAGATTCAGAAATATATCTGTGTCGAACTATCGGACTTCGTTTTAGTTTCAGTATTGCATCAGATTCTATAATATAACGTATGCAAAACCAAAAGTTACTAACAATATACATGCGCATCCTACGTAGACAGCTTTCAGTGTCTGCTACTACTATGGTCGTAAATGCCGTACAAAAACCTCTCACGCCTCTGGTAACAGGCGGGCCTGCTGTTATTCTTACTTTCTAGGCCCCCATTCTCTTCCTCAATTTTGACGGTAGCGGATGAAACTGACTCACTGCAACGTAAAAATTGTTACATTCGTACCACTGATCTCTATTAACCTCAGCTCTCAACCCAGAAACCGAGCCAGACAGATTGGTTAACAAGGTGAAATATAATTCTACTAATTTCACTACTGAGATACCATTGAAAAAATAGTAATTAACTGTCAGTGCTCCAACAACAAGTTGGCCGCCCCGATAGCTGAGTGGTAAACGCGGCGGTCTGTCACGCCAAGGGGCCCGGGTTCGTTTCCCGGCTGGGTCGGAGATTTTCTCCGCTCAGGGACTGGATGTTGTGTTGTCCTCATCATCATTTCATCATCATCAGTGGAAGGCAACGGGAAACCACCACTGGAATCACTTCCCTAGACGCTCATGTGGTGGACCTCTCTGAGAGGCTTCCACCATGACAAGACCTGCCGTAAGGCAGAACACAAAGTATATATAACAACAAGTTACGATAGTGAGAGAGTTAATTAAACAAAAGGTAACTCAGGCAGTTAAGTCTGTTGATTGAAATTATGCTGGTCGCTTTTCTTCATAGTCAGAAAGTCCACTAACTTGTGATGTCTCCGTAGCTCTGAGTTCGACAAGATGATGCTAGACTGCTCCACATATGCTTTATTGTGTGTGTGGTTGGGGAGTTAAGGGGCGCTCAGCAGCGGGGTTATCAGCGCCCTTACAAACATTAAAAGAAACATGCTCCACTACGTACCCCATTGAATATTCTATAAGAAATTTGCAACGGGGGAAGAGGCAATAATTTACGACGGCTTAGTGAAATAGTAACTCACAATTTCAAATATCGTTTATGACTGATATATTTTCAGGAAACATGGTAGCTATTGTAAATGATATTCTGAACCGTCACTACAGTGTTAAGATTAGTTCAACCGGTACATGCTGAAAAGGACCTCAGTCATTCGAATGTGGTTTCGAGAAAAAAAGTAAAAACATAATTACAGTTAAACTATTCTATCTTATGTCCTGAAAAAATATCTTTAATGCATGATTTTGATATAAATATCGGGGATCATATCCACCGTAAGAAAATAAAAATTGTGCACATAAAAAAGTTAACTTCGATGACTGAGGTCCTTTTAGCACGTTTCGCGATTTCTTATGTTAGATAGTTTTTTACTTAATAAATACTTTGAACAGTAGCTTTAATAATAACAACCAATAATTACACATTTCTGTTACAATACATTTTTGATCTTTGTTGAAATTTATTACGATCTTTGCTAATTCGTGTATTTTATAGAACCTGTCATGCTTTGTAAGTTCTCTTTTGATCATGCTGGAATCCCTGTTACATGGGAGAAAAGAATGCCCCTGACAGGAAAATGGTGCTAAATTTTCTCAAACCGGTTACAGTTAGTCAACGCCAGTGACATTCTCGATTCAAAATGACTTTTGTTCTGACTTCCACAATTCCCGGAATCTAAGTGTAATTATGTAACTGATGGAGGAACGGACTGCAGATAGTTGTAGAAGAAAGAGCATGCTTTGTGGGCTCTAGCTTTCCATTGGTTTTATGATATGTGTGGGTATGCGCATTATTTTTTAATGTTACAAATATTAAATTTATCAGCAGTCAACTGTCGCAGATAAAATGTGTACTGGACAGGAATTTGTGGAATTTGGATATTTTGCATGTAGTCAAAAGTAATAGCAAATACATTGGGCTCTTCTCTCTTTTTAGCTTCATCTGTAAGCTTAGTGCCGGCCGAAGTGGCCGTGCGGTTAAAGGCGCTGCAGTCTGGAACCGCAGGACCGCTACGGTCGCAGTTTCGAATCCTGCCTCGGGTATGGATGTTTGTGATGTCCTTAGGTTAGTTAGGTTTAACTAGTTCTAAGTTCTAGGGGACTAATGACCTCAGCAGTTGAGTCCCATAGTGCTCAGAGCCATTTGAACCATTTTTGTAAGCTTAGTAAAAACTTTTTGGGGCTTTCTCTTGTGAACCATTAGCTCTCCAGTGCCCCATCGCTTTGTAGCATCGTTAAGGTGAAGGCGTTTCATTTTCACCTTCAGCTCATCACAAGTGTAGCGCTGTCTATCCGAGGGCATCCTAAATGCAAGCTGAAGTTTTTCGTGAAATATGTTGCATAAGAGGGGTGATCTTTAACTGGGAATGTTTCTTCATTAAACAACTTCTGCAACAGTAGAATGTTAAGTTTGGCAACTAAATATTTTATTCTCTTGCCAGCATAATGACTTCCTTTTAGTGGAAATCCTTGAAAGTGTTGCCGGATAGCTTCTCTCATGCATCTAATTGAACAGCTCCCTTGACATGCTGGAAGAGCTTCGGCTACTGACTGAAGTCCGTACAGTCGGTAACACGATTTCTGTAGCATCTTTCATGCCATAGCGAAGCATCTGGTTCAGTGACTTCTATCATTAAAAGATGCGGCTGTCCTTCAGCAACGTGTCACTGTGTTTAATTCCATTTTGGATATTCCGTGACCGAGGCCCTTTTCGTATGAGGCTATTCAGTTAATAAGAACGGTCTTCCAGAAAGTCTTTGAAGCTACAGCGTTCGTTTTACAAGAGATAAAGTGTGGTGCACCACACAGCAGCCATTTTTACCTGCGAGACTAGTACAGAAGGAAGAAGAAAGGAAGATTAGGTTTAACGTCCCATCGACATCGAGGTCATTAGAGACGGAGAACAAGCCCGGATTGTGTGAAGGACGGCGAAGGAAATTGGCCGTGCCCTTTCAAAGGAACCATCCCGGCATTTGCTCGTAGCGCTTCAGGGAAAACACGGAAAACCCAAATCTTAGATAGAACGTATGTAATCCTTGTAGCCTAGGTGTTCGGAGCTGAATTAGGCCGCAATTCTGAGTGGAGTCTCCTCAATGGCAACGTCAACTGGAAGCAGGCGCCGGGTGTCTCCTCAGCTGACTCCGCCAGTGTCCTGTCGCTGGTTGCTACTGCCGGCCCCTACCTCGTCCACAAAAAGTGGCGACCTTCCGTCTCTGGCATCCTATTGAATGCTTCTGTCAGCAAGGCCCCACTATCGTCTCTCATTCAGCACTCTGTTGGCCGTACCGAGAAACGTTCTCATTGCTCAACCTGCACCCTACTTTGTAACATTAATATGTTAAATCTTTGGGTTGTTTCAAAATAGTGCAGTAGTTATTCTGCTGTGTCCTCCAGACGGGCGCAACGCAGTTATTGACAGATCCCATGGAGAGAGCACACAACACGCGCAATGTCAGGCTTCCGCGTTATGTTATTCATATACACTGCTGGCCATTAAAATTGCTACACCACGAAGATGACGTGCTACAGGCACGAAATTTAACCGACAGGAAGAAGATGCTGTGATACGCAAATGATTAGCTTTTCAGAGCATTCCCACAAGATTGGCCCCGGTGGCGACACCTACAACGTGCTGATATGAGGTAATTTTCCAACCGATTTCTCATACACAAACAGCAGTTGACCGGCGTTTCCTGGTGAAACGTCGTTGTGATGCCTCGTGTAAGGAGGAGAACTGCGTACCATCACGTTTCCGACATCGATAAAGATCGGATTGTAGCCTATCGCGATTGCGGTTTATCGTATCGCGACATTACTGCTCGCGTTGGTCGAGATCCAATGACTGTTAGCAGAATACGGAATCGGTGGGTTCAGGAGGGTAATACGGAACGCCGTGCAGGGTCCCAACGGCCTCGTATCACTAGAAGTCGAGATGACAGGCATCTTATCCGCACGGCTGTAACGGATCGTGCAGCCACGTCTCGACCCCTGAGTCAACAGATGGGGACGTTTGCAAGACAACAACCATCTGCACGAACAGTTCGACGACGTTTGCAGCAGCATGGACTATCAGCTCGGAGACCATGGCTGCGGTTACCCTTGACGCTGCATCACAGACAGGAGCGCCTGCGATGGTGTACTCAACGACGAACCTGGGTGCAGGAATGACAAAACGTCATTTTTTCGGATGAATCCAGGTTCTGTTTACAGAATCATGATGGTCGCATCCGTGTTTGGCGACATCGCGGTGAACGCACATTGGAAGCGTGTATTCGTCATCGCCATACTGGCGTATGACCCGGCGTGATGGTATGGGGTGCCATTGGTTACACGTCTCGGTCACCTCGTGTTCGCATTGACGGCACTTTGAACAGTGGACGTTACATTTCAGATGTGTTACGACCCGTGGCTCTACCCTTCATTCGATCCCTGCGAAACCCTACATTTCAGCAGGATAATGAACGACCGCATGTCGCAAGTCCGGTACGGGCCTTTCTGGATACAGAAAATGTTCTTCTGCTGCCCTGGCCAGCACATTATCCAGATCTCTCACCAATTGAAAACGTCTGGTCAATGGTGGCCGAGCAACTGACTCGTCACAATACAGACAGTCACTACTCTTGATGAACTGTGGTATCTTGTTGAAGCTGCATGGGCAGCTGTACCTGTACACGCCATCCAAGGTCTGTTTGACTCAATGCCCAGACGTATCAAGGCCGTTATTACGGCCAGAGGTGGTTGTTCTGGGTAGTGATTTCTCAGGATCTATGCAAGCAAATTGTGTGAAAATGTAATCACATGTCAGTTGCAGTATAATATATTTGTCCAATGAATACCCGTTTATGATCTGCATTTTTTCTTGGTGTAGCAATTTTAATGGCCAGTAGTGTAGCACCCAAAACGAACATCCACCAGCCAAACGCGGACATAAGTGGATGGATGGCTCCGTTCAAGACAGAGAGTACAGAGGGTACATGCTTCGGTGTCAACACCGTGCCCAAAGACTGCCTCTGAACTTATTACAGTCACCGCCTAGAAGAGCCTAACTGGATGTAGGATTAAGGGTGGAAGAGATTCTCTTAATTCTGTGGTAATAAGTTTTTTATGAGCGACTAAGACTGCTTGCGTTTTAGATGGGCTAAGTTTCAAAACTAAGCTCCGCGCCCACTCAGATAAGGCAAATAAATCAACAGTGACATGCTGGATGGCTGTGCACAGATTTGTTGGACTTGCACTTAGATATAACTGAAGATCTTCAGCGTATCGGCGATATTTGCAGTGAGAGAGAACGGTTGACACATCATTAACATATAAATGTGGTAGTTTTCCTGATCTGGAGCTGCTACTTCTCGGTCAAGTAGCTCCTCAATTGGTATCAGGAGGCTGAGGGTGCCGAGTTCCAATTCTCACATCGAAGAAACGTTTCTGGCAGTATCGGGAGTCGAATCCAGGTCGTCTGCAGGGCAATCAGTCGCGCTGGGCACTCAGCTACAGAGGGAGTTCTAAGGTATTATAACTTTTAGATTAACTTCTTGTTTTGTTTAACTGTAGGTGACCTGATGGTATTCTGAAGTAGCGATATCGTTCGTGACACAGTAACTGTTTATTAATACAGCTGTGACGGTTTTAATTAAAGATGTATTTTAGAATAATAGTTGCTTAAATGCGCTGTAACTAATCTCTACGGAGGCAATACGTAGGGGGCTGCAGTATGTTCGTAGATTCCTCCCTTGATACTGGTTCTTGATGCTTTGTAAGTGGGACTTCACAGGATAGTTGGCGTCTGTTTTGGAGGCAGTTCAATTTTTTCAGCATCTCCGTGATGCTCTGGCTCTTCCTGTGTGTTACCGAGAGTAATGCAGTTTGACGAGTTCTAGAAATACTTTGGTGCAGTATCTGTATTTGACGGCGTCTGCATAGTTCATTGCGATGCGTATCTGAAGGAGCATCACATCGAACTATACAAGAACTGTCAAATACAAAAATTGCAGATGTATTTCATGCCCAAGCCAAGGCAATCTCGTGAGAAAAATAATAAATAAGCCTCTGCATGATGCGGAAATCACAATACTGTGCGAGCAGTATGGGAAGCAGACAATGGGACTTATGGAGATTTGGATCCGTTCTGGAAGTGTGCTCAGATTGACTTAAGTGGTTAAGGCGACCGCTTTCGACAAGCGGGAAACCCGGGTTTGAGTTCCAGTTCAGCACAAATTTTCGTACGTTTTCAGTAAATTGTGTAGCTGTTGTGCTTCTGTGACCGTGTCCATGTTACATATTTTCCTTTTTTCTGAGTGAGAAATTGCCTCATAAAAAAATTAAGCATCCAGAAAGGAAGGAGCAAACGAAATGATAATTCAGGCCTCATCATGCAGGCAGTTCCTAGGAAATGTTGCCATGTGAGGAGAAGCGTTCTCCTCTTGAAAAATTGCATAATAATACTGTCACATGAGACGCAAGAAATGAGGACATAGGACATCCGCGACGTACCATTGTGTCGTCAGAGTTCCGTATATCGCCATCAGCCGCGACCTGAAGTCATACCCGATCGCTTACGGCAAGAAAAAAAAGGAATAAAAGTGAGATTAGTGTTAATACTTTCATCCTTCTTTACCTCCTCTGCATTACTGCAGATGACGTGTCACTGAGCACATTTGTACTGTGCATGCAGTACACGTGAGGGTGGTCGTGCGGTAGCGTTCTCGCTTCCCACGCCCGGGTTCCCGGGTTCGATTCCCAGCGGGGTCAGGAATTTTCTCTGCCTCGTGATGACTGGGTGTTGTGTGCTGTCCTTAGGTTAGTTAGGTTTAAGTAGTTCTAAGTTCTAGGGGACTGATGACCATAGATGTTAAGTCCCATAGTGTTCAGAGCCATTTACACGTGAGGTGCCTAGTTGTTTCCACTACCCTGTGTGGAATACATAAGTTCTTGTACACTTCACTAACCTGCTGTCTTCATCATGATGATGTCCCCAGCGCAGAAAACAGCACGCAGGTCGTGGGTTCTTTTTCTTGAGGCTGAAATTAACTTCGCAAGGAACTGCTGCTACGAATTAACTATAACTTATTTGGGATGACACTCGCGTTTTTATTGATATAGAGACGAGAAACTATTCTTGATCACAACGTATTGAACATATCTTTCCAGAGTCATTATATCTGGCTAAAATAACATGAAATACATCCTGCCACAGACAACATGTCTTTCTACTGGAACCGTCAGAACTGGAGAATAAAATTACATGAACCAAATACTACTATTACAGACAACATGTCTGTACCTAGCAAAGGTCGGAACTGTAGTAAATAAAATTGCATGAAACAAATACTGCTATAACAGACAACATGTCTGTCTACTGGAACGGTCAGAACTGGAGAGCTGGACTGCCCGAGACACTTCGCGCGCCAAGCCAGCAAAGCGTGACCCGAACGCCACCGAAGTGCATCGGCAGTAATATCGTCAGTTTTTTGTTTTAGTAATACTTTGATTTTAATAAATTTGAAATGACTGATTGATAGCTGGCTGTTGCGAGATGTTTATTTAAAAAAAATGAAGTAATTTGGATGACAGGTTTAATTAATAATAGCAACTAAAGTTTAACGTTTGGGCGTCCTACCGCCGAACACAGCAGCCAATCACAGAGCAGCAGCATCATGCAGGCGGTCCTTCTCACGGGAATGGTACCGAATCTAACATCTGCCACCGGTACCTCATCCCACATTGCGTCATCTCTATGCTTCTTTCATCTCCACTGCCCTGGGAATAGCTTCCTGGAGCCTAATATGATTGCTGAATAAGCCAGAAATATTACATGCTCCCCACATCATGATGGAAGGAGTAGCATGATGTGCCTTTCCAAGACATTACATGAATGGCACCCTACCCTAATCGCCGACGGGGGTTACCTAGAGAACTGCAAAACAGCGATTCATCGCTGAACAACCCACTCTTCCCGGTCGCGGTACGGCTCCAAACGCAGTCGTTTGTGCTGGGGTATTAACAGCAGCGTATGAGTGCGACAGTAATTCCCTAGTCCGGCCGCTGTTTGTTTCCAATAAATGGCGCGAAAGGAGGAGGAGATTAGTCTTTAACGTCGCGTCGACGAAGTCATAAACGTAGCACAGGACTGAACACGCAAGGTGTGTATTGGGGAAGTGGAGGAGTTCTGCCTTGGAACGCATTTCCCGTTTGGAAAAATCATCCTGTATTGTAGATAAACAAATGAAAGTACATGGAGTGCCTTGACCCGTATCAAAAAGTTTAAACAAGGTCACGGAGTATAGCTCGCCATAATTTGCAGCCCCCGTAAAAGGCGACTTGGGACGGGTCATGAGAATATGGAGGTCATAAAAGACGGAGCACAAGCTCGGATTAGAGAAGAATGGAGAAGAATGGTCATGGCCTTTCGAAGGAACCAGCCCAGGATTTGCCTTAAGCGATTTAGGGGAACGACGGAAAACCTAATTCAGGATGATTGGACGCGGGTTTGAACGGTCGTCCTCCCGAATGCGAGTCAGTGTGCTAACCACTGCGCTACCCCGCTCGGGATGACACAGTGTTTCAGGGAGTCCCTTTCTTGTTCTCGAATGACAGGCGGAGATGTGAAGGAGTTACGACGTGCTTAGTACACAGCACGGCGATGCTCAGTTGTGGTCGTGAGGCCTAGTTGGCCGGAAGCTTGGAGAGCAAGCTTGCCCACACGTTCGCATGCAGTCGAACAAAGGGCCTCTGTCACACCCGAATGCCCCACAAATCTAGATGTTGCATGGCTCCATCAGCCCGTCAAACGGATGCTCACAATGAGCCTCCTTTCAAACTCTGTCACGTGCTGATAACGCTGTCTCGGGCGACTATGCGGCACTTCCGTGTCTTTCATTGTGCTCACTCAACGACTGATGCTGTTCACGTGCCTTTACCAGGTCTGGTAGCAACACTAAATACGAATACTACTAATGCACTCTGGTGGCCGTTCTGCCCGTCCAGATAATTGCAACTCTAATCATTTACATAGCGGCCATCTGAAGCTCCACTCTTATCTCATGCAATGTATTTTCTTTCTGTGAGCAACGGATACGTCATGAAAGGTTGAACGTACCTTTTTGTGTCAGCCTGTGAGTGAAAAGTGTTCCAAGCTGGCAGAAATGAGAGCGCGCCTAGTTCTGCAGCGCTGAGATGGCGCAGACCGGATGTTTTGAGGCGACAGCTGCGTCCAGCGAGAGCCGAGAAAGTCGGCGTTGCGCAACGTCGCGCACACTTGTACCTGTGCGGGGGCTGCACACCTGTTCGCTCGCTCACTTCCGCACTTCCTGCCTTCCTTCTGTACTCTGGGCAGCTTCCTGTCCACGCGTCTCTGCTGCTCCAGAGGAGACAGGAAATCCACACTCTCATGACCCGTTCCAAGTCGCCTTTTACGGGAGATGCAAATTATGGCGAGCTGTACTCACCGACCTTGTTTTAACTTTCTGATACGGGTCAGGGCACTGCGTATACTTTCATTTGTTTATCTACTGTACAGTATGATTTTTCTAAACGGGAAATGCGTTCGAAGGCAGAACTCCTCCACTGCCCCAATAAACACCTTGCGATGATGCGTTGGTGTTCAGTCCTGTGCTACTTTTATGACGCCACGGACTTCGATGTGCGGCTAAGGTGCCGTTGAGCTCCGGTGTAGGTCCATTTTTTTATTCACAGGTGAGGGGAAAGATGTTCCGGTAATGCATGGGAGGTTGGCGAAACAGGAAAAACTCTTCGTCACCCGTTTTCCGTAAACTCTCTCTCTCTCTCTCTCTCTCTCTCTCTCTCTCTGCTAAAACCAAAACCGTTCTTTTCCGACTGGTCCAGAGGGTTTACATCACTTCAAAATCTCAAGCTTAAACTTCGCTGTTGTCGAGATAGCCGTGGTTCATACTATTCGCCTTCTGCCTTTCCATTAAAGAGGTTATTGTTCAACAGTTTAAACAGGAGAGGAAGACCAGCACTTCTCCTCATCTGTCCTTCACACCCGGCCGGAGTGGCCGAGCGGCTCTAGGCGCTTCAGTCCGGAACCGCGTGACAGCTACGGTCGCAGGTTCGAATCCTGTCTCGGGCATGGATGTGTGTGATGTCCTTAGGTTAGTTAGGTTTAAGTAGTTCTAAGTTCTAGGGGACTGATGACCTCAGCAGTTAAGTCCCATAGTGCTCAGAACCATTTGAACCATTTTGTCCTTCACAGAGTTCAAACGACTCTGTAATCCGGCAAAAAATAACACTACAACCTTTACGGGCCAACTGAAATTAATGGCATACTACGTGGTCTGATTAGATGCGTTAAGAAGCGCACACATTAACGTGTACTTTTTCCCGTCGGTCGCCCTTTAGAACGGGGTAGAAAGTAGCTAATACTGATTTGAAGCACCTTCCGGCATACAATGGTTTGTGATTATGTATATGGAAGTAAACAAACATTTGACCCTGGCCAATCAAGATAACAGACATAGCGTAATATAGGTTACATTCACTCGACAAAACAGACTATTTGTGCCGCGCGGGATTAGCCGAGCGGTCTCAGGCGCTGCAGTCATGGACTGTGCGGCTGGTCCCGGCGGAGGTTCGAGCCCTCCGTCGGGCATGGGTGTGTTTGTTTGTCCTTAGGATAATTTAGGTTAAGTAGTGTGTAAGCTTAGGGACTGATGACCTTAGCAGTTAAGGCCCGTAAGATTTCACACATACACAGACTATTTGTATTCGTATTTCAGTGAGAATCGACCAGCTGTAGATTTCTACTGAAGCAGTGTGGTAGCACATATCAAATGTCTCATTGATTCTATATAATGGTTCACTGCACTCTTCTTTTTGGCTTACGTTTTCTTCAGCTGCAGATTTTTCCATGAGAAATTGAAAGGACCGAGAAAGTTGCACTCAGATTACATGCCCTACTATGTAAGATGGTCAAGAACGCTGAGCATTTGAATACTGATGACCACCAAATAGAGGGGAAAGGAAATGTTAAGAATTAAATAAATCATGTATACATATCTTGTAAACTGACTCGTTCCACGTTATTTCGATAAGAGTATCGTTAAAATGATCGATGGAGCATGTAAATAGCTTGGGCAACGTCACTCCTATATAAATACACTCCTGGAAATGGAAAAAAGAACACATTGACACCGGTGTGTCAGACCCACCATACTTGCTCCGGACACTGCGAGAGGGCTGTACAAGCAATGATCACACGCACGGCACAGCGGACAAACAAGGAACCACGGTGTTGGCCGTCGAATGGCGCTAGCTGCGCAGCATTTGTGCACTGCCGCCGTCAGTGTCAGCCAGTTTGCCGTGGAATACGGAGCTCCATCGCAGTCTTTAACACTGGTAGCATGCCGCGACAGCGTGGACGTGAACCGTATGTGCAGTTGACGGACTTTGAGCGAGGGCGTATAGTGGGCATCCGGGAGGCCGGGTGGACGTACCGCCGAATTGCTCAACACGTGGGGCGTGAGGTCTCCACAGTACATCGATGTTGTCGCCAGTGGTCGGCGGAAGATGCACGCGCCCGTCTACCTGGGACCGGACCGCAGCGACGCACGGATGCACGCCAAGACCGTAGGATCCTACGCAGTGCCGTAGGGGACCGCACCGCCACTTCCCAGCAAATTAGGGACACTGTTGCTCCTGGGGTATCGGCGAGGACCATTCGCAACCGTCTCCATGAAGCTGGGCTACGGTCCCGCACACCGTTAGGCCGTCTTCCGCTCACGCCCCAACATCGTGCAGCCCGCCTCCAGTGGTGTCGCGACAGGCGTGAATGGAGGGACGAATGGAGACGTGTCGTCTTCAGCGATGAGAGTCGCTTCTGCCTTGGTGCCAATGATGGTCGTATGCGTGTTTGGCGCCGTGCAGGTGAGCGCCACAATCAGGACTGCATACGACCGAGGCATGGTGTGGGGAGCGATCTCCTACACTGGCCGTACACCACTGGTGATCGTCGAGGGGACACTGAATAGTGCACGGTACATCCAAACCGTCATCGAACCCATCGTTCTACCATTCCTAGACTGGCAAGGGAACTTGCTGTTCCAACAGGACAATGCACGTCCGCATGTATCCCGTGCCACCCAACGTGCTCTAGAAGGTGTAAGTCAACTACCCTGGCCAGCAAGATCTCCGGATCTGTCCCCCATTGAGCATGTTTGGGACTGGATGAAGCGTCGTCTCACGCGGTCTGCACGTCCAGCACGAACGCTGGTCCAACTGAGGCGCCAGGTGGAAATGGCATGGCAAGCCGTTCCACAGGACTACATCCAGCATCTCTACGATCGTCTCCATGGGAGAATAGCAGCCTGCATTGCTGCGAAAGGTGGATATACACTGTACTAGTGCCGACATTGTGCATGCTCTGTTGCCTGTGTCTATGTGCCTGTGGTTCTGTCAGTGTGATCATGTGATGTATCTGACCCCAGGAATGTGTCAAAGTTTCCCCTTCCTGGGACAATGAATTCACGGTGTTCTTATTTCAATTTCCAGGAGTGTATATCTCGTATGAATGACGCACGGGTATAGCGCTCACGTATCCGTGCATGTTTGTCCCATCTCCCGTAGAAGCTCGCTTCATACAAACTGCGAGGCACGTTAACTCAAAACTTTAACGGAACTTTTCGTCGTCAGTAGGATAGAGAACTGTAAATTTTTAGCAATAACTATTTCTGTTTCCCGAAAAATAAATACTTGATTCCGGATTTCACACGCCTCTATTTCCAGAAATTTGGATCGTATATTCCTGCTTCTGTCTCTCTGCGTAGGTTCCTTTCGTGTAATATGAATGAAAACCGAGGTGAGAGAGCAGGCGCGGCAGGACGCAGAAATTACGTACCGCCCTGGGCGAGGACGGGCTGCGGCCCACAATTAGCCGGGGAACTCTGCATCCGGCGTCCACTAACGGCCGGACGCGCAACGCCCCGCAGCTGTTCGCGCTCCTTAGCTGTGCTCTGGAGACACCTATCGCACTGTCCTCCTATTTAGATCACGTTTGTGGTTTTAGCTTTAAAACTCACAAGATTGATGCCTACAAGTTTTGTGGAAACTGTAGCCTTCACACTGGCCGGAACTACGAGGGTTGGAATTTTGATAGTGGCAACTATTTATTTACTGCTCGTACAAAACAGATACGTGTTTCAAAGTTTTACTGACCTTCAAAGTAGTCACCAGCTTTGTGCATAACCCGTTGCCAGCGATGAGGAAGTCGTAAGATACTCTTAGCAGTGCCAGTTGTGTTGACAGTTGGCGTGGTCTATTGCCTGACGAATTTGTAGCAATCCTGAAGCGAATGGCTTGAAGTGTTTACTTCAGTTTAGAAATCGAGTTGAATTCACGAGGTCCTAAGTCAGGGGAATGCAGTAGGTGGTATAGCACTTAGCAACCCCATGAGTCAAACAAATCAGTAACAGCTTGCACTGTACGTGCTTGAGCATTGTCCTGTAAAATGATAGTCAGGTCCTGCAGAAAGCTTTTTGATAGCTGCCCAAATCGACTGTTGGTTACGTATTTCTGATGTGAAAACGCGCGCCGGCTGGAGTGGCCGAGCGGTTAAAGGCGCTACAGTCTGGAACCGCACGACCGCTACGGTCGCAGGTTCGAATCCTGCCTCGGGCATAGATGTGTGTGATGTCCTTAGGTTAGTTAGGTTTAGGTAGTTCTAAGTTCTAGGGGACTTATGACCACAGCAGTTGAGTCCCATAGTGCTCAGAGCCATTTGAACCATTTTTTGTGAAAACGCGAAAGAACCGAGACCAAATTGACCTTATGTACTGACGGACAGACAGCGTCGCGGAGGGTAGTTGTTAAAAAACGTGTGAAATCAGTGTAGGGAATCACTCGTGAGTTTCAAAGTGCTGCAAGCAGTCCAGCTAGCACAATGACTGTGTGTAGAGAGTTAAAAAGAAAGGGGGTTCAATAATCGAGCAGCTTCTGACAAGCCACACAGTTTTGTAACCAATCATAAGCGGCACTTGAGGTGATTTGAAAAGCGACGCCACTGGGCAGTGGATTACAGGAAACGAGTGGAATGAAGTGGTGTGGGTTTGACAAACGCCTGTCATCGTGTGTAGTGACAACACTGAAGCATGAAAGAGGTGGTGTTACGATACGGGAGTGTTTCTCGTGGTTAGGATTTGTTCCTCTTACTGCCCTTAAGAAAACGCTAAATGCCGAAGGATATGATCGTAGTTTGCAGCACTGTGTACTGCGAACTATAGAGGAACAGTCCGTAGACGATTATTGTTTGTATCATCATGACAATACCTGTCATCATAGAGCACGAAGTGTGCGCCAGTGGTTTGTGGACAGTGACATTCCTGAGAGGAACCGGCCTGCCGAGATTCCTGACCTGAATCCAGTGGAACACGTCTGGAATGAGTCAGAGCGTCGATTTTGCTATAGACCTCAACCTCGAAGACCACTATCTCCTCCCGTTTCGTGATTAAATGGTTCAAATGGCTCTGAGTACTATGGGACTCAACTGCTGAGGTCATTAGTCCCCTAGAACTTAGAACTAGTTAAACCTAACTAACCTAAGAACATCACAAACATCCATGCCCGAGGCAGGATTCGAACCTGCGACCGTAGCGGTCTCGCGGTTCCAGACTGCAGCGCCTTTCGTGATTAAGAATGGACTCTCATTCCTCCAAGGGCATTCAGACTCCTCATTAAAAATGTCCGTAGTAGAGTTCAAGCCGTCACAAAGGCGAGGGTTGGACACACCCCATGTTAATATTCACTTATAGGTATCCGGGTGATTTTGATCGGTTGGTTTATATGAGAAGTTACTCCTCAAAGCTGTATGTTGCTTATCAGTCAACAATGTGATGAAATATACCGAATGCCTTTCGAAACTCTAAGAAGGCGAATTCTGTCTGTTCACCTGCATCTCCTGTTAGATATCCTGTTGAATTGAGTGAACTGTTTTTTACGCTAGTGGATTTTCGTGAAGTCGTGCTGACTCACTGAAAGTAGTTTCTTTTGTCCCAGGAACGTTGTAATGTTCGAGCTTAAAATATGCTCTAGGATCCAGCAAGCGATGGTCATTAGCTACATCAGCGTTTCATTCCTGTGCCTTCTTTCTTTTCCCTTTTTGTAATAAACAGTTGTGACCTGCACTCTTTTCCTGTACCTTAGCTCTGCGAAGGATTCTCTAAACATATGAGCTTGGAAAGTATCTAATTACTTAGCGTATTTAATATTAAATCTAACAGAGATTTCTTCGAAATGGGATGACACATTGCACAATACGAACTGTAAACTTTTTACCTCATTATGGTCCGATGCTCTGGATACGTTGCAAAATCAAATATACTGCCAGACGCTGACGTAGTACTTCTCTGTATGACTCGTGGTTTGGAAAGACAACTTTTGCGGTTGTGGTAATAGCTGAGAAACTGGCCTAGAAACCATAATTACTCTTCCCTAATACGGCGCAGTCACCGCGAACGACCGCCAGGCCTCGCATCTGCGCAGCGTGGTCAACGCGCTGTTGAGTGCCACCACTCGGGAAGAGCAAGCTCTAGTCCTGAAGAGGTGCCGGCCGAGCAGTACGGCCTCCTGGCGAGGTCGGGATGAAGAGGGTGGACAAAAATATGGATACACCAAAAACACAACATATTACCATGCCTAATATGGTGTAGGAAAACCGTTGGCTTTCAAAACCGCTTCCAGTCGTCTCTGAATGGATAAATACAGGTCCTGTATGGTTTTCAAGGAAATATTATACCATTTTTCCTGCAAAATGATGGCGAGTTCGGATGACGACGATTAAGGTGGATAGCGATCACACAGACAAAGTTCTCTCCGAAGTAAACTACAGAAACTCAGTAATATTGAGATCTGGTGATTGTGTTGGCCAGGAGAGATGCGACGATTCATCCTCGTCCCCACAGTACTGGACGATGCAAGCTGTGCGAACAAGGGCCCTGTCGTCTTGGAACACAGCATCACCATTGGGGAACAAACATTTGTACAATGGGATGGACCCGATCAGCCAAAGTGGTCACATCATTCTTGGCAGTAGCGCAGCCTTGCAGAGTACCCATGAGGCCCATGGAAAACAACGGTATGTGTGCGCAAATCATCACCGAACCCCCGCCGTGTTTGACTATTGGGACGTATACTGAGCCAGTAGTTGGAAACAGTTTCAAGTACAAAATGACTTCCTTCCTTTGCACCATAGTCCTGGTTTTCTGGGTTCGGCACCACGTCATGTTACTGGCGTTTGCGTCACTGACGAGTGGGTTTGGAAATACAGATCGCTCTGCTGATGGAGTTACTTCCGTGTTGTTTCGCTGCTGACAGGGTTCGCGAGCGCGACATTCAGTTCTACAGTGGCTTTTGTAGCTGTTGTCCTCGTATTTTTCGTCCCAATCCTCGTCAATGACCCTCTGTCACGATCACTCAACACACACTTTCGTCTGCGCTGTGAGTTAGCGGATGATGTTTTTTTGCTCTCCCTGAATGCTGTACAAATCTTCAATGCTGTGCGTCGTGAAACAACAAACACTTCGTCAACCTTGGTTACGGAAGTACCCACCATACGAGGACGAACAATTTGCCTTCGTTCGAAGTCACTCATCTCCGACATAATGTACTCACAGTTCTGACTGCCGGCCAAAGTGGCCGTGCGGTTAAAGGCGCTGCAGTCTGGAACCGCAACACCGCTACGGTCGCAGGTTCGAATCCTGCCTCGGGCATGGATGTTTGTGATGTCCTTAGGTTAGTTAGGTTTAACTAGTTCTAAGTTCTAGGGGACTAATGACCTCAGCAGTTGAGTCCCATAGTGTTCAGAGCCATTTGAACCATTTGAACAGTTCTGACTACGACTGACACTTGACGCTTGGAATGTATTGAGGACATTGCACAGACGCCACTCGTGATGGAATACAAACAACACATTCTGCGGTCTTGGCTAGCATTTGCAATTATGTTCAAGCATACATTTCTCGCCGTGTTTCCACTTTTTTTGTCCAGCTGCTGTATTTTCAATAGGCATCACGTCCGCGGAATACACTACCGTTCACTATTGTACCGTATCCTCCGCAACTAAACTGTATTGGTAAGAGCTTTGCCATTTACAGGAAGAATTGTCACAGGCACGACGATAGGAAACAACTAAAACGAGCAGACACTCGTCTCCAAATTTTTGAGCTATCCAAAACTTTTTCGAAAGGCATGGAGAGTAGTGCTAGTGATGGAGCAGTTTTTCCGGAGGTCGAACTTCGCGTCATTTCAGTGTTGTGGTCAAATAGAGACTGAGGGAATTTTATTGCCTCGAAGTAGCGTAGTTTCCACTTGCAGGGTGAGGAACCTAGTTACCCTTTCATATCGTTTTGTATAGTAGAGATAGAGATAATGTTTTCACTGTGACGAATAATCACTTTGGCCGCATTAAATATCGAACAGCGTGTTAATTTACTAACGATCGTGAAGCAGGCATCAAATTATTGTATTTTCAAATTTAGCTACGCGGTTTTTAGTACAGGACTAGTAGTTGTAGATTGCTGCTGTTTATGCATTTTCCATAAGTTAGTACGTTGTCAGCTAGTCCTTCGTTACTAAAAATCATTGTAGACACTAAAAAGTTTTACAGATTGATAACTCAACGATACTATATGGGGAGCAAAGCCAGATGAAACGAATACCCACAAGGAGACTTAAAAAGTAAATTACACGTTATTATGGCAAGCCAATTGAATGCTGCATTGCTCTTGAAAGTGACTTTAATACAGGACATTATTTTTCAACATAGTCACCAAATCTCTCTAAACAACGGTTGGAATGTTTTACCGATCATTCAGTTCCCCGATGATAGAAATCAGCTCCTCGGTCGGGGCGCCATTCGAGAACTGCTGTGTGAACGTCCTCATCGCCGGAAAGTCTGTGATTGTTGCGAATCAGATAATCGGTCGCCTGGACATAGTCGACTTGGTTGGTGTCGATGGCCTTGCTTTCCGATTAGTATCACCCAAGTCTGGGCGATCTTCGACACCATTTCACTAGGACCCGACACTGCATTTGGCGCGTAAGCCGCCAGAATTTCGCGGTGAATCTGTGTGAAATTTAGACGAATTGCTCACAAGACTGTCTCGACAACTCCAACTGGAGAATACTTTTCCATATGGCTCGCCGCTTCACTACCACGCTGTTATGCCCCTGGTATCCGTACCGCACTAGAACTGTGACTGCGGAAAAGCCAGAACTTGTAATCTCTAATGACAGGCGATATTCATGTTGCGCAGTGCTCTTAGCGTATGAAGACATGTGTGACGCACTTTTTTAAGTCCCCTCTTACAAACACCCTTGCTCCTGTTAGAAATTTTCAGTATGTTTCCAAGTGTACCTTTGCTTTTTGTATATCAAGAGTGCCTTATTTTTGCCCCTCATCATTATAATAATCTTTGTATTGCAGTTTTAAGTGATTGTACGGATTAGATATTCCACCATCTATGGACTAAACCCCCCACGCAAGCCCTATATATAGATTGTATTTGGTCCTCCGATCTTTCAAAAAACCGTCACACAGCCGATTTCTAATTTGAAATATTTTAAAAAAGCAATCACAGTTACAAATTAATAATATTATAATCTTCATTGTGGCCTGCAACTACGATGAATTTTTCAAATGATTTTGTGAAGCTTTCAGATGTCAGTTCCTTTATTTGAGGTACGATAATACAATTTCGACCTTAGGCGATTTTCAAGTATTTAAAACGCAGACTTCGAATATTGAATTCATTCTTATCATTTACTAATTTAACATAAGAACAAGTAATATCCGAAGATAAAATAGGAGGATTATAACTTACTTTATAGAAGATTCGTTGGTGGTACGTTATGCTATATATGAAGGGCTTATTTCAATAATGGTACAAGTCCATTTTTGTTCATTCTGAGATACAGAGTCCTAAAGTTAAATGAGCGCTGAAAAATCTGCAGTTGAGATACCAGAAATATCCAAGTACATATACTTGAATTGTACATATACTTGAATGTTTCTGGTATCTCAACTGCAGATTTTTCAGCGCTCATTTGACTTTAGAACTCTGTATCTCAGAATGAACAAAAATGGACTTGTACCATTATTGAAATAAGCCCTTCATATGTGACTGGTCCTATGTTGTAATTATGCTAGTACGTAATAGGCATAAATAAAATGGAAACATTTTTTCGTTATTATGGGGCCACACTACTTTTGTGCTATTGTTGCAAATCTCTTACATATAAAGTCGATATTTTTAACGTACATATACTACGAAGAGTACTTTTCACACAAAATTCATTAATGGTACATTGAGCTGTCAGGGTCTTTCCTGTTATGTATTTTTAATTAGCGTTCATCGTTGTTGTAAATATGACTGCATGCAATTTCCATAAAATATTTCTTGTGTTTTGTAAATAATAAATTTCTGCTATCAGTCGTCCTTTTTAAATATTATTGGCAGATCTTGATTTCAGCTAGAAACTAGACGTTATCAATGCACTATCATTTTTTATCAATGCGTGTAATGCCTGTTGGTCGGGTTTCATCCACAGTTCATGAGCTGTCAACGGCCTTGACACAGCAGTGACACTATTTCTCGTCTCAGCACCGAAATTAAGCGCTGTCGGCCTTGGGTAGGTCTAGGATGGGGACCGCTGGGTCTGCCAAGAGCTGTTGGCAAACGGAGTGCACTCAGTCCTTGTGAGGCCAATTGAGGAGCTTGACTGAGAAGCAGCGACTCGGTAAAGAAAAAAGGCAACGGCCAGGGAGCCGTGCGCTGACCTGTCCGGACGGAGTCTCTGGTCACATTGTAATTCTGTTAGAAACAGTAAAGTACCTGGAAGAGCAGTTGAACGGAGTGGGAAATGTCTTGACGAGAGTAATAAGCGTAGTGAGGTGTAATCGAATTCTGAGGGAATCACATTAGGAAATGAGACACTAAAATTAGTTGATGAATTCTGCTACCTGGGCGGTAAAATAACTGAAGAAGGCCAAAATAGAGATAATTTAAATCGCAGTCTGTCATTATCGAGAAAAGCATTTCTGAAAAAGTGGGTCTTCTTAACGTATAATATCAGCCGGCCGGTGTGGCCGAGCTGTTCTAGGCGCTTCAGTCTGGAACCGCGCGATCGCTACGGTCGCAAGTTCGAATCCTGCCTCGGGCATGTATGTGTGTGTGATGTCCTTAGGTTAGTTAGGTTTAAGTAGTTCTACGTTCTAGGGGATTGATGACCTCATATGTTAAATCCCATAGTGCTCAGAGCCATTTGAACCATTTTTGTATAATATCAATTGAAGTGTTAGGAAGCCTTTTGTGAAAGTATTAATCTGGAGTGTAGCATTGTACGTAAGTAAAATGTTGACCATAAGCACTTTAGACAAGAAGAGAATAGAAGATTTTGAAATCTGGTGCTACAGAAGAATACTGAAGGTTAGATGGGTAGGTCGAGTAACTGATGGGGAAGCACTGTAGGGTAAATGAGAAATTTATGCCACAACATGAATAACAGAACGTGTCGGTTGATAGGACATATCGTGAAGCGTCAAGGAATTGTCAATTCGGTGATGGGAGTGCGAGGATAAAAACTGTAGAGGGAGACCAATGCTTAAAACACTGTAAGCAGGTTGCGGAGGACGTAGGTCGTAGTAATTAAGCAAACATGAAGAGGATTTCACAGGATAAACTAGCATGGAGAGCTGCATCATACCAGCCTTCAAACAACACTCATTTCCGTTTTATAAAGGACCCTAATTCGCAATCGTCTGAGTACAATATATAACTCTATGTAGAGTAACTCAACACAAAATGTTCCTGCGCTCAACGTCTTTCAGACAGGATGCCGTTTTGTTAATGGCTCTCGAACCATCAGCCTACAACCGTAGATATCACCTACACGAAGAAGATTCCGGCAGTTTTGCTTGCTATTCTGCAGAGTATAGTTGTTTACAAAGCTCATTTGAGTCTAGTTGTTTGATGGCGCATATCTCGGCGAACTGTGATCGAGACGTTCTTCGTGGACGATTTTTCTCTGAGCTGCTTTGCAAATTTCCTGTGGCTTGAAAGCAAGACCACAGTGGTAAACTCAAACATTGGGACATTCCTGTGGCCTTTGTTACCTCATGCTGCTCTTTGTCACAGATTACACTAAATCACTTACCTGAGACATTGCATCAAGTGAGGTAACACGACTCTTGGACCTCTAAATAGCAATGACTCTTGTATTAATCATGTCTCTGTTGATTGTAGTTTTCATGGGATCTATCACGAAGAAATGAACAAGTAAGAAGCTCGGGCTCAGAAGTAATTCAGGGCAGAACTTGGCGTGCGACGAACGGTTCCGTTACTGCGTGCTTAATGACCCGTTATCGTAGTCGCCTGATAGCCAGCAGTGTGGCCCCGTGTTTCAACCAGTCATGTGTGTCAGTCGACGATAGGCAGACGTGAAAGCGGTCGCTACTGTTTCTTGTAAATGCTGAATGGAAAATCGTAAAAACTCCGGTGCAGGATACATCGCGATAGTCAGTGAGTCCTCCTCTTTTGTTTGTGCTTCCTAATTGTGTGTGTGTGTGAAATAGGGATTTTCTCATGTGAACAGCAACCTGTGTCACCGACCGATACAAAAGTAAGTACGTTCTTGACTAAGTACAAAGTAAAATTTGAATTATGCGCGGAAATGCTCACCTGAAAGAGCAAATGTCTAAAAAGATTTTTTATCAAACCTCGTAAAACTGCTACAGAAAGGCAGAAAATGTTGCAACAAACTTTTAGAGACAACACTTTAACTCAGACACAAATTGACGACTAGTGTGGACATTTCAAGAACGAGTGACCATCGACTGCTGCTGACGACAATTCTTGGCGTCAAGTGGCAAGATTCATTAAGTGAGGGGTATGATTCAGCAAGATCGTAGACGGATTATGCAAGGTCAGTGCAACACCTAAGGAGTGCCTTCTGGTACATTTCAAAGTATCTGTCAGAAGAACTGAACATGAGAAGGATTTTGGTGAAATTTGTGCCACGAATGCCTGAAGACATCACATAAAAGTCTGCAGAGACCTTACAAAACTGACCTAAAAGATCAAAGCATTCTTGAAATAGCTGTAATTGGTGACGAAAGTTGGGTTTATTGCTTTGGCGGTAAAACTACGCAAAAATCGCAGCGGAAGTGTCGTCCTTCACCTCGGCTTACAAAAACACGACAAGTATGTATTTTCTATTTTTTTTTGTATATTAACGGGATTGTTCATATAAGATGTTTGAGGGAGGACATGAGGGCACAGCCTCCGCAGAAAGGCGACTGGGAATTCCATCGTGACAATGCAGAACCTTACGCGGGCTACATTATTCGGAAATTCTTGACTAACGTGATGTCAGTTGTTTCCCACTCGCCTAATCACCTAACTTAATATTGTGTGACTTCTTCCTCTTCCCCAATATTTAGATCAAGTTGAAGAAGCGAATATTTGATCCAGGGGAAGAGATTAAAGCGGACTAGCACAGGGCAGTAAACTCCCTAACAAAAACAGACGGGATGCGTTGAAAAAGTGTCTGGGAGAATGGCATTGGTGAATTCGCTACCAGGCGAACTATTTTGAAGATAAAGGAGCAGAATAAGACGTAATAATTTCAATTAATATTCTTCGGAAATTTTTTGATACTACCTTATGTTAATATATTTAATATTAAATTGTTGCGAGCATAAAAATCCACATGCAGCCCACCACGAATAATGAAATTGAGTTTTCAGTAATAGTGCTACACGATTACTGCAGTTACGTTGCTGACTCATCGAGTTTACACGCTAATACTAGTATCAAAACACCTTTACAGATAACTCCAAACCATTAGAGTAAAAAGTGTACGAACGACAGAGGATCATAAACAGTATTTGGAATAAGGGACCAATGGTCGGTAAAGAATTTTAGTTGGTACGAGGTCGTGAGTGACTAGTGTGTGTAGGGCGTCAGCTTGTGGCGCCATAGATGCTACATGCTAACTGCTGTAGTTGTTTTGTTAGTTACTCAAAATATTAGCTCTCAAACATAGTATAATGTGAATTAAGAAATGACTACTATTCGGACCTTCCGAGCAAGGCCTTAAGGGATAGGAAAGATCCCCTGTGGTTTAATGGAATGTTAAAAACAGCAGCGTGAACAAAGAAGAGTTTTATCACAGACTCAAGAGAAGTCGAAATCTAGCTGACAAACGAATGTTCAACGAAGCGAGAAAATGCGTAAGGAGAGCAATGAGATAAGCGTTCAGTGACTCTGAAAGTAAAATTTTGTCAACCGATCTGTCTAAAAACTGTGAGAGATTTGGTTTTACGTAGAATAAGAAAGCAGTTCGAAGTCATCTGTTCAGTCACTCAGTCAACATAATGGCACTGAAACGGAAAAAGCCAGAGAAATGGTCGACATAGTGAATTCGGTCTCAGAAATTGTTTCACTGCGGTGGATAATGATATGATCCCGCCTTTCAATCATCGTGCGAACTCCGAAATGGTAGTAATTGAGGTAACTGGTTGCAGACTAGAAAAACAACTACAATCATCACTTAACACTTCCGGGCTGAGATGCCGTGGTCCATACATAAGACTCTCCCCTGACGTTTCGCCTTCGACTGCGGAAGGCATCCTCCGAGGACAATCGGCGAACAGCAACGAGAGCGCGAGTGAGCGCCGTATATATAAGCCATCCAGATGGCGCCTCTGTCAATCACGTGACGTCGGCTGTGCTATGATCTCTGATATTGCCATCTTTCTCAATGGAAATTAATCGATTGTCACGCTGTTGCTGCAATGTTGACATCCATATCTTACCCAGCTTAATGCCTTACAATGCGCGAATGTACGGAAAAGCCATTGAGATTGCCAAACACTGCAATAATTTTAATAGAAAAGATGAAGGCATTAAGTTGGATAAGATATGGATGTTAACATTGCAGCAACAGCGTGACAATCGAGTAATTTCCGTTGAGAAAGTTGGCAAAATCAGAGATCATAGCACAGCCGACGTCACGTGACTGACAGCGGCGCCCTCTGGATGGCTTATATATACGGCGCTCACTCGCGCTCTCGTTGCTGTTCGCCGATTGTCCTCGGAGGATGCCTTCCGCAGTCGAAGGCGAAACGTCAGGGGAGAGTCTTATGTATGGACCACGGCATCTCAGCCCGGAAAAGATAAGTGATGACAACACCTACCGTGAAAGCCTTCATTCCATGATCATACTACAATCACTTTGTAGTGGAAAGGCATGAGGTCCAGATCATGTGAAAGAATTAGCTCCCCTTCTAGCAGAAGTTTATCGTAGGTCGCTGGAGCAACGAAGAGTGTCTAGCGACTGGAAAGAGCCGCAGGTCATTCCCGTTTTCAAGAAGCGTCGTACGACAGGCTTGTATCGATAACGTCAGTCTGATGAAAATGGCTTATGCTAATGTGTTACGACGTTTTTGGAGAACGAAAATCTCCTCTGTAAAGATCAACGTGTATCCCTGAAACAGAGATCTTGCTAAACTTAGCTCTTTTTGTTCCTCCGTGAGACAGCGCTCTAGACATAGGCGCTCAGGTTGATGCGTTTCTCTTGACTTCAGGAGGGCATTCGACACCGTCACACACTGCCGTTTAATGCAGAAAAAATACGAGCCAGAGAGCATTAGACCAGATTTGCAACTAGAATCAAGACTTCGTTGCGGGTAGAGCTAAATACGTCGCTCTTAGCGGAAAAATATCGACAGATCTTAAGGTAATTTCGGGAGTACACCAAGGAAGTATGATGATAGACCGTTACTGTTTACTGATCTAGTAAAATGCGTCGGAAGGCCTTAACGATATCTGCAGATGATGTCGTTGTCTATAAGAAGTCAGCAAAGCCATAAGAAAGGAACGATTTGTAGAAGGATATACAGAGAACTGATAAACGATGCAGGGACTGCCAGTTGATCCTGAACGTAAATAAATGTAACACATTTCACGTACATAGGAAAATAAATCCACTACTTTACAACTACACTATTTATCCCCTAAAGAAGTGGCTTACAAGACACTTGTTCTACCGATTCTTGAATATTGTTCACCAGTACGGGATGCTTACTAGGTAGGACTGATAAGAGAGACAGAGATGTTCCAACGAAGTTAGGGGCGTTTCGTCACGAGTTCGTTGAGTCCGTGCGACAGCGTTAGAGAGGTGCTCAACAAACTCTAGCGGCAGACGCTACAAGAGGCGTTTTCTATCACAGAGAAGTGTACTACAGAAAATTTGAAAGACGTCTCTCCGGGAAGAGTCAGGCAACACATTACTTCCTCCCAAAAATGTTTCGCAAAATAACCACAATGAGAAAATTCGAGAAATTAGTGGCAATCGTTCTTCCCACGCACCATTCGCGATTGGAACAGAGGGGGCAAAACAGTTATAGGTACCAAAAGCACCCTTCGCAGCACACTATTTGTTATTAATGTAAATGTAGAGTATAAAATTTCAAGTAGTTTTTAGTATTTAAAGTACACTCACAAGTTTATTAACCATCATCTTCATTCCAATACTGTATGAAGTAGTTATAGCAAATCAGTGCTTTAGTTCTATAGAATGCCGCCGTCCTGACCTGTACTGCTGCCTTTTTTTCTGCTCAAATTTGAACTGACCGCGGCAGTAAAGATTTAACCACGTAACAAGCAATCGCAGGCGAAAATGCCTCAACTTGAGGACGATACACTACCCCAATTAAAAGCCTTGGAAAGACCACAAATAGTACCTCAAATATTTTATTTTAAAATGCTTCTGATATTTGGTGAATGGATGTATAAATATCATTCTCAGTCGAAATGTTCACACGGAGGCAAAAATATTAGTTCGCTGTTGGACTGAAAGAAGAGACGTGGAAGTGACGAGAAGAAAGTTACGATAATGATAACTAAATTTTTTAAATCTCTTCGTGAACGCAGCTTGATTTTGAATACGACCCACATTACTAGTTGTAGGGTAGGGCTAAGTGCAGACGAAGGGCTTATTTTCAAGCGTGTGTACAACCTAGATGCTGTGCTTTGTTCAGTGACATACCAACTTAACGATACCTTTTTACATCTACATCCCATAGGGAAAAGAGCTGCAATTTGTACCTCGGTGTCCTTGAGTGCGCAGACGTTCAGTGTAACTAAATAGATCTTCGAGTGTATCAGTAACATTCTAGGAAACAGAACTTCTGGAATGAAAACGTAATCAGTCGCAGTGAAAGAGAAATTTCAAAGCTTTGTGCATGCTTTGTCCCTCTTTTCGGTATTCAAGACATTTGATCCAGCTTACATATGTTAGCGGCCAATGTTCATGTGAAACACGAATCAACAGTCGGATGCGACAAGATGTTACTCTTAAATCTATTTCACTGTATCTCCATTGGGTCTGACTCTATCTGTCTGTTGCGGTACTAAGTAGAAGAACAGTCCCTTGAACTGCGAACCGTGGTAGGCGGTAACAAGAGGACATCTCGTTGATCTTTCACGGCGCACCGACTGTTTACGACAGCCATTGTTCTCTGCACAGAGCACGGCTTCATTCGTACTCGAGTGTCGCGTGGGCGCATTCGCCCGCGCATCGCGGGCGGGAGAAAGTGCCGGCCGAGAAGGTTACGGGGCTCGTGCAGCGCCCAGCACACCTTGCAGCCTTTTAATTGGCTGTGCAGAAAATCCGTCTTTATCAACATTAGTTTCTCAAGCGCGTATTTGTTGACCCTTGGAATGATGCAATCAACGTCACTGTCTCTCTCCATCATTTCCACCCCAGTCCTGTACAACGTACAGTAACCCAGTCACTTTTATCCCAACCAAAGTTGCCATGCAGTAATAGAGGCCCATTTAGTCGATGTACATATCACCAGCACCTTCCCTTCGTCCGTACTGACGGGCAACCATCCCCCCCCCCCCCCCCGAGCGAAGTGGCGCAGTGGTTAGACACTGGACTCGCATTCGGGAGGACGACGGTTCAATCCCGCGTCCGGCCATTCTGATTTAGGTTTTCCGTGATTTCCCTAAATCGCTCCAGGCAAATGCCGGGATGGTTCCTTTCAAAGTACACGGCCGACTTCCTTTCCCGTCCTTCCCTAATCCGATGAGACCGATGACCTCGCTGTCTGGTCTCCTTCCCCATAACAACCCAACCCCATCCCCCCCCGTTCTCTCTCTCTCTCTCTCTCTTCCCCTCCCCCCCTCCCCCCTCCCTTCCTCCCTCCCTCCCCCTTCCCCCCTCTCTCTCAACAAAACTGCTATTCCCAATAGAAATTCACCATTATTTATCCCAAACTTCTCCTCCAAAGTGATCATCTCTCGCCGAAAACTGACCGCTACATCCAAGAAACAGGTAAGACTTTCCCAAAACGGGCCACTGACTGTTATGCCCATCCACCTGTGATGATTACTCTCCCTTCTCCAAAAGTTAACACCCATCTCCAATTGACTACTACTCCCCCCAAACTGAGCTCTACTTCCCTAACAAATTGACAGCTAGCCTCCCACCCTCTACGATAAACTGATGACTACTCGTTCAACCATCTAGTCACTACTTTCCCCGCATGTACTCCTCAAGGAAAATGTATTTACTTTGTAATGAGTCACCGGACACCATAGATCCTTTGTACCAAAATGCAAAATATACCTGAAGAATCTCCGAAATCTATACTAATAATAAATGCGTAAAATTGTCGTGTGCCGGCCGCGGTGACCAAGTGGTTCTAGGCCCTTCAGTCCGGAATCGCGTTACTGCTACGGTTGCAGGTTCGAATCATGCCTCGGGCATGGATGTGTGTGATGTCCTTAGTTTAGTTAGGTTTAAGTAGTTCTACGTTCTAGGGGACTGATGACCTCAGATGTTAAGTCCCATAGTGCTCAGAGCTATATGAACCATAATTGTCGTGTCTGTCTGTTTTCCTGTTGGAAAATTCTTCTCCAAAACTGGTAGACGAATTTTCATGAGGTTACCGCAGCTAACTTGAGCGTAGCTTGGGGCACCGTATAGGTTTTAGTTCATTACAATCGAATCACGGAAAAACGAGATATCACATTTGACAGTTTTATCCATACTAATATCATAAGTACGAAAATAACTGTCTGTTACTTTTTCACGACTAACCTGCTGAGTTGGTTGCGATGAAAATTGGCGTGGAGGTAGCTTTGAACTTTTTCACATTTGTGAAATGCTTTTGTTCGTTGATATGTGCTACATGATACGATTGAAAGTAATGAATACAATGGTTATATAATCTTCAGTGTGCTTAATCCATACTTCGACACTATTTTTTGCATAATATAGACGCTGTAAAATGTGTAGCTACTTCAATAGCGCGATGCACAGATGAGCTCTCCTGCGCATGCCCATCTGCACGCACACGCACTGCCTGGCAGCGACGCTGCACTAGCCGTCGCATCGTGCACTGGGGGAGTGGGGTGCACATCACGAGCAACGCTTACGCAAACAGGCACACATCTGACGGCAGCTGATGTTATTGCACGGGCAGTAGTTTACTTACTTACCGTCATTCATCATAAAAAAAGCTACTGATATGAGAGCGCAGTCGCGGGTAAGAGGTAATTTAGAATAAAAATAATCAGCAATGGCGGCCGAAGACGTCTGGTACAAGAAGTCATTCTTACCCTGCCAACGGCCTTGTCAAAGAGGGCGAACAAGCGGATGAGCTCAGGAGCAACCTCTTGCCCTTGCCTGGAAACCTGCCCCCAAACGCGGTGAATCATCAGTGGTCAAGGGCATCAAGGAAATGGGAACAACTGCGTGGAATTTTTCTAACCGTACATATAAAATATAGTAGAACAGTACATGATTAAATTAATCGATGACTTGGAGTTATAGACCTCTGGCAGCAACAGCAACTTTAACACAGCTGGGCATCAAGTGGAACAGAGAATGGAGGACAGATGTGGGTACGGCATTCCGTGCTGTTATGCCAGATTTCATCAACCGCAGTGATTGGTGAGTAATGGCATGCCCATCTATCAGGAACCCGTGACAGATGTCTGTAGTGAATGACACGTCTGGAGAAAATTCTGGTCAGTGCTATAGTCGAAAACCCTCTGTTTCGAGCTAGTTTAGGACAGCACACGCAGCGGGTGGTCTTGGGTTATCTTGTTGAAAGATAATGTGACGGATATCTCGAAGACAGGACAACACAGTCGAACATAATATAACGCCTGATAAAGTGACGGATGCCTCGAAGATAGGACACCGCCATCGAACGTAATGTAACGCCTGCTGTCTAATCTGTCAGCTATGAGAACCAAAGATGATCGTCTTATGTACAGTGCGTAAGAGTCACGTCAGGTGCTGGGCCCTTGTGACGATGACGAGTGGAATCTGGCAACATTGCTTCTCCTCTGAGACTCCACGTAAGGATACGTCCACCATGATGGTGTACAGAGAACCAGGACGTGGTGTCCTGTGTTGTCTCTGGGCGTACTATTGTCGTCGCGCGAGTGTGTGTTGGTGTGTCAAGGAAAACTGCTACAATGGTCGCCGTGCTGGCAGGCCGTGGTACTCTACGTACAGTCCGCGTCGATACGTATCTTGCTGGAAATAAGCCCATTTCTTGGCCCACCCGGTTAGCCGTGAGGTCTAACGCACGGCTTTCCGGACTGGGAAGGAGAGCCTGATCCCCAGCACGAAACCGCCCGGCGGACTTGTATCGAGGTCCGGTGAGCCGGCCAGTCTGTGGATGGTTTTTAGGCGGTTTTCCATTCGCCTCGGCGAATGCGGGTTGGTTCCCCTTATTCCGCCTCAGCTACAGTATGTCGGCGATTGCTGCGCAAACAAGTTCTCCACGTACGCGATCACCGCCATTACTCTACCACGCGAACATAGGGGCTACACTCGTCTGGTGTGAGACGTTCCCTGGGGTAGTCCACCGGGAGCCAAACCGCAAATAACCCTCAAAGAGTGGTTCGGTGTGGGGCGGCGGAGGGGTGAATTGGACTGCGGTAGTCGTCGTGGGGTTTGTGAACCACTGCGGCTGCCGCGGGGTCGGACCCTCTCCGCCGTTTCTAGGTCCCCGGTTAACATTCATACAATACAATACAAACCCATTTCTTGACTCAAGATGCGTGACATGCCTGTAAGATCCTGTGTGTCCTCTTGGGCACTAATCATTTGGGGCCAATGAAATCCTGCAAGGCGTTAAGCAGAGCCTCCCCGAAACCATCGATTCCATATCGGCACGAATCAAGAGTAACGCAAGCAGCAACGTCGCCGAACAATAAGCTGTAGACTCGATAGTCTACTATCCTTTTGCTGTCGAATTCCGATACATGCTGCTAGCAAACGAACTACATTAAAATGCAATTTCGGAATGAAGAACTCACAGAGGAATCTTTCCTTTTACACGCATTGCAGATGGCTTTATTACTAGGAACTTCGTGCGATTCTGCTGAAATGCCAATTATTTGCATATCTATGCGTATTGTGCACTCTATGTAAAACTGACGTGCACTTATCTGATCAAAAGTATGTGGTCACCTACTAGTGAACATTAATACGGTGTGTGTCCAGCCTTCGGCTTTCTGGCAGCTCCAGCTCTGATGGGGACTCTTTCAATGAGGAATGGCAGCCCATTCTTCTTCAAGAGCCGAAACCAGAGAAGGTAGCGATGTTGACGCTGAAATCTGGAGAGAAGTCGACGTTCTAAGTCATCCGACAGGTGTCCCATTGAGTTCAGGTCGGAACTATGGGCAGGTTCACCTGTTTCAGGAATGCTGTTGTACACGGACCATTGCCTCACAGATGCTGTTTTATGACAGAATAAGTATAATGCTGATACAAATCATCAGTGTCTCAGAACTGTTCGTCTGCTCCGGCGGCTGTGGCCGAACGGTTCTAGGCGCTTCAGTCCGGAACGACGCGGCTGGTACGGTCGCAGGTTCGATGATTCCCGCCTCGGGTATCGGCGTGTGTGATGTCCTTAGGCTAGTTGCGTTTACGTAGTTTTAAGTCTAGAGGACTGATGACCTCAAATGTTAAGTCCCATAGTGCTTAGAGCCATTTGAACCGTTTGTTCCTCTGCTGCACATAGTGTATAATGCTGTAACATGTGCTCACATTGTTACGCATTTAGCGTTTTCGTAAGCGCAATGTGAAGACCGTATCCTAACTGCAAAATACAGCTACATATCGTAACAACCTCCTCCGTACTTCACTGTTGGCGTTACACGTGATGACAGGTAAAGTTCTCCTGGCAGTCGCCAAACCGAAACCCTTCCATCGGATTGCCACTGGGTATAACGTCATGTATCACTCCATTTTACTCGTTTCCAGTCGTCCAACGTCCAGTGGCGTCGCTCTTTGCACCATCTCGAGCGTCGGTTATCAATGACTACAAAAAATGTTTGAGGAACTGCTTGAGCATTGTATCCCATTCTTTGCAACTTGCTACGCAGACTTACGGTGGTAGCTGGACGGCTAGCTGTATACCGGAATTGACTAGCGGTTCCTTTCCCCTGATATCATGCAATTTTTTTCAACCACTCTCAGCAATTTTTCGATTGCTCCTGTCCGTCAGTACACGAGGTCTGCCCGGTCTCGGTTTAGCTGCGGTTATTCCTTCAGATTTCCACTGCATAATCGCATCACAAACAGTCAACTTGGGCAGCTTCAGAACTGTTGGAATGTGCCTAATGGATTTGTTACTCAGGTAGCATCCAGAAACTGGCGCACTGAGCTGTTACTGCCTCTCTACTGACAAGACAATACTCTTCCTTTAATACCTGGAGGTCCACCTCTCGCGACATCTGATATGGCCAAACTGTGCATTACATAGGGATGCCCAGATACTTGTGATCGGGTATTGCTTTTTGGAGACGTGAGGCTAGATATGAGGTTAATTCAAATGAAACCTGGTCAGTGCGTCTACCTTTGCCTTACACGTAAGGTGGCACACCGTAATTGCGGGTATGGTGGCGGCGTCTATTGGCGTGCGCACCGTTTGATGTTGCATAGCGCCAGTGTGGTTTCACGCCGAAGAGAAGGTGGTCACGGAAGTTATCGTCCACTACCGAACATGCAGGAGAGTACGCATGAACAACCCGCCCGCCTAGCCGCGCGGTCTAACGCGCTGCTTCTCAAGCGAGAAGGCGTGCCGGTCCCCGGCGCGAATCCGCCCGGCGGATTAGTGTCGAGGTCCGGTGTGTCGGCCACCCTGTGGATGGTTTTTAAGGCGGTTTTCCACCCACCTCGGCGAATGCGGGCTGGTTCCCCATATTCTGCCTCAATTACACTGTTGGCGATTGCTGCGCAAACAGTCGCCACGTACGTGTACACCATAGTTACTCTACCACGCAAACAATTGGGGTTACTAGTCTGGTATGAAACGTTCCCGGGGGAGGGGGGGGGGGGGTCCACTGGGGGCCGAACCGCACATTAACCCTGAGTTCGGTGTAGGGCGGCGGTAGGTTGGGTGGTCTGCTGTGGCCTGTTGTGGGGTTGTGAACCACTGAGGGCTACGGTCGGGCGCAGCTTCTCCGTCGTTTCTAGGTCCCCAGTTTAATACACAAGCAGAAACAACGAGGAGTTATTAAATTTTTGGCGGCGGAGGGAGTTGGAAGCCGTGAAATGTATCGACGGATGAGAGCTGTGTACGGTGAGTACAGTCTAAGTCGTTCAAGTGTTGTGGAATGCAGCAAACGATTCCTTGAGGGGCGCGAGTCACTGGAAGATGATGCTCGTCCTGGACAGCCTCATCGTGTCATGACATCGGAAATGGATGTTTTAGTCTTGGACAACCGCAGAATCACCGTGGATGAGATCCATCGATTACTGGTATTAGGGTGGGCACCACCCACACAATAATGCATCAACACTTGAACTTCCGAAAAATCTGTGCGCAGTGGGTTCCCACCAACTGACGGCCGAATGTCGCAATACTCGCATGGCTCTGTCTTTGAGTCATCTGCAGCGTTATCATGAGGAGGATTACGGCTTTCTGTCGCGTATCCTCACAGGTGACGAAGCATGGTGCCACCATTTTGAACCGAAAAGCAAGCCCCTGAGTAAGCTGTGGAAAAATGCGACCACACCACCTCCAAAGAAACAAAAGGCTGTGCACACCAGTTCTGGTAAGGTCATGATGTCCTTCTTTCTTGACCACAAGGGCCCACTGCTTGTTGAGTTCCTGGAAAGTGGAACCACCACCAATGCCCAGCGTTATCAAGCCACTTTACAAAGCCTTAGACGAGTCATCAAGTCGAAACGCCGCGGCATGTTGTCCAATTGCGTTATCCTCCTGCATGATAATGCCTGCCCATACACGGCCAATGCGGTGGAGACGACACAGCAGCAGTTTCGGTAGGAAACGCTGGAACATCCACCATACAGTCGCGACCTTTCACCGTGTGACTTTCATATGTTTGGACTACTAAAACAAGCTATTCACAGACACCGATTCGCAACGGACGACGAAGTGTGTGACTGGGTCCAGGCCTGGATCCGACAGCAGCCTTCTTCAAGGATGGAATCGACTGGCCAGTTATTTATTTAGCGTATGGCAAGTACAAATAACGTATGAAAAATCTAAAAGTACATAACACACAAAACAGTTACAATATCACAAACAAACATCTAGGTTAGAAATATAATCGATTGCACTGTTAGTCGCATCCATGAAGTCCCTTGTTGGCCCAGGGTAGGCCCTCAGAGGGCATTCTATCACGATATGGTGAATTGTCTGCCTGTCAGCGCCGCAGTCGCACTGTAGTGATGGCACTATGCTCCATTTGTACAAGGAGTCCGCACAACGGCCGTGGCTCGTCCTGATCCTGTTAAGGGTAGACCAGATTTTGCGGGGCAAGTCAAAGCCCCGAGGTCTGTTAGATGTTCCCAATAACGTGTTAACCTGAGGCGGTGTCTTTTCCCCCCATTCTTCTCTCCAGCGGTCCTCAAGAATAAAAGCGTTCTTTACCAGATCTTTGGCACTTGCGAGAGGGGGGTGTCTGGATTTCAATCTATTTTGCTCAATTCCATTACTCAGGGTGTGGATAGGAAGATCTAGGCTATTTTGGATTTTTCGACACTCCCTGACAAGTGCGTGTTCTCTGCGCAAATGTGGCGGCGGGATATGGCTCAATACAGGCAGCCATTGGACAGGAGTTGACCTGATCGTTCCAGAGATAATCCTCATCGTTTGGTTCAAGACTGTATCCACCTTCTTGATGTGAGCACTATTTAACCGTATTGGGGAACAGTACTGGCCAGTATCGCAATGGGATAAATGTGCCCAACAGTTTTGGCGACTATTCTTGAGTATGTCTGCTGTGTATAACTACATTTTTGAGCTAATAACATCGTTACCGTTACTTTACACTAGTGAACGGGTTTCATTTGAATGCCCCTTGTACATGTCTTTGTACGTGCTGAGGCCGCGGGCTTGAGAGCTGCCGCAACTCGGTATGCGCCGACACAGGCGGCAGTAAGCCCGGCGTGCAGCGAGGCACGGCGCCCCTCGGACAGGGAGATAGCATCTCGACCGGCTGGGCTGGCTGCCGTTCGCGCCCAGCACGTCTGAAACGCGGACGAGCGCCCAGCGTGGCTGCCTCTCTGAGTAACACTTACACGCTCCGTGGACCGCACCCAAACACTTGCAGACAGTCTATCCTCCCTAAGGAGTTTCCTTAAGAAGCTCGATTCTGTGTGCCCTTTTTGTGATACTTTAACAAGCACAATGTACACCACTGGTGAAACTCACATAGGGACTTCCGGTAACACAACCTTAGTTCGTTGCCAGGGCACTTGGAGTGCTGCAGTATTATCAGTCCGTCATCCCACTTTCTTATTGGCTGAGTTTTAGTCTTCCATGTTTGTTATCCTTTCGTAGTTAACAGCAGTTGGTTTCATCACATTGCGCATCTGATTACAACTTCTCGTGTTTATTGCGCTCTTTCAAATGCATTGTAAATATATTGCCCGTTTTCTGATTGACTTCTGCTCGCATCCGTAATATTGGGTGGGGTAAAGTTTTGCAGATTTGGTTTTGTTTCATATAAAACAGTAGCTGGTTTCGTCACATGGTGTTCTGTGGACTTCTTTGTATTTATTACTGCTTTCAAATCTGTGTGTGGACTGCTCGATTTAGTTATATTGCTTTTATTGTACCTTATTTTTGTTTACATCCGTTTTCTGTACTTTCTTGCATTTAATGGAGAACGCCATGGAAGCAGGTTTTGGCAGTATTCGTCATGAAATAAAAATTCTGCTCTGAATGATGTTGATCCTCGCCACTGAGTGGCATGTGCATTTCACAGTGGCTTGCAGAGTATGGATGTAGACACAGATGAGTATGATTTGTAGTCGTGGTGACTAGACCATTCGTCCTTGCAAACGCTAAAAATGCGACAATAGTTACGCAAATGTTTTTACACGTTATTGATAGGTACTACAAACGGCAGAAATCAATGATGATTTTGGGGACCCCCATTAAGTGCGAGTGCACAAAAAACCAATGGGAACAAAAATAACCTACATTACGAGCAATATACTTACAATTCATTTAAATTGAGCAGTTCATACACGGAATCGTAAGCAGTAAGAAACAGAGATGAATTTACAGAATACAATGCAACGAAACGAGCTTCTGCTTCATATGAAACAAAAACAAGCATGGAATAATTTACCCCAGCCAATATTGCGAATGCGAACAAAAATTAAGTACAATGTGAACAACATATTTACGTTGTAATTCAAAGAGTGCTATACGCACAATATGGTCGTAATCAGGAACATAATTTCCACTTGGTAAATTCCACACGATCAAAATTGCAATATTGGATTTTACACTTTACCGCCAGACTATAAACGAAAAATGTTATCGGCTTGTACCCGTATTTCACAAAGCGACAATACAGATTCTTGCGCCATTTTTTCTCAAATCGAAGTTCACTGCCAGCCACTAAGAGCGCTACTGTCGGTCTCTATTTCCGTATCATAACATGAACCTTGCACTTCTGATACTTTTGTGTTCTGTGTTGTGCACTCTACGGCAGTTTGATATTTTGAAGATAGCAAAGGGAATGAGAGGTTACTTACAATATGACACCAGACTGCAATTATAAAAGTCGAAGGGCAAGAAAGGGAAGCGATAACTGAGAAGGAAGAGAGACAGGGCTGTAGCCTACCCCACAATGTTATTCAGTGTGTGCACTCAGCAAGCAGTAACGCAAACTATAGAAAAATTAGGAGTAAGAATTAAAGTTCAAGGAGGAGGAATAGAGAGTTTGAGGTTTACTAATGATGCAAAGGACTTTTAAGAGCAGTGTAACAGGTTGGACAGTGCTTGAAAAGAGAATGTAAGACGAACATTAACAAAAGTAAGACGAGGGTAATGAACTGTAATTAAATTAAATCAGGTGATGCTGAAGAAATTGTTTGAAAAGAGAGAAACTAAAAGTAGTAGATTAGGTTTGCTGTTTGTGCAGCAAAATAATTGATGACGGCCGATGTAGAGAGAGTATAAAATGCAGACTGGCTGTAAAAGGGAATATTTACGAAAAAGAGGAATTAGTTAACATCTTACGAGAATTTAAGTGTTAGGATGTCTTCTCTGAAGGTATTTATATGGTGTGTAGCCTTGGACGGAAGTGAAACTTGTTCAACAAGCAGTCCAGACAAGAAGATGATAGAAGCTTTTGAAACGTGGTAGTAAAGAAGAAATCTGAAATTAGATGGTCAGATCGCGTACCTGATGGGGAGGTACTGAACAGAACTGGGGAGAAAACAAATTAATGGCACATCTTGACCAAAAGAAGGGACCAGTTGTTAGGACGCATTCTGAGACATCAAGAAATCACCAATGTGGTTCTGGAAGGAAGTATGTGCGGTAAAAATTGTAGAGAGAAACTGAGGGGTGAATATAGTAAACAGTTTCAAATGGATGTAAATTGCAGTAACTATTAGAAGATGAAGAGGTCTACATTAGATAGTTTTGCATGGAGATAGCAAACAACTCAGATACTGGAGTCTACGTTGACCCTGATCGAAATGACTAAAAGAGTAATGAGTTTGATTCCTTTCTCAGTGCTATTGCAGACGGCATGCAACTGTGTTCATTTGAACTTGAGTAGCAGGACGTGTATGGGACCTATTTGTACCTTTCCGCGTAATAGGAAAATACAGAATTTCTAATGGTTCCTTTGAAAGGGCACGGCCGACTTCCTTCCGCGTCCTTCCCTAATCCGATGAGACCGATGACCACGCTGTCTGGTCTCCTTCCCCAAACAACCCCCCCCCCCCTCCTCTTTTTCACTGAAATAGTGAATTCCGTAGTTCATAAGGATTCCTTATCATGCACATTTCTTCAGATAAAACAGCAAGCTCAACTATTATGTTGCGTAGGTCAAAATAGGATTCTTTCTCACTTTCGAGCTGAGTAGCAAATATTATTAATCTTTTTAGAGCCAAATTACACTTATCTAAATGCAATAATCTCTGGAAATTAACAACCGAAGCAACTGTATAGCGCGTAGTTTCCAACTGAAACGCTTGCTACGATGCTGCCGACACACACACAGTGATTTGGTCCGCTCTACTTATTCAGTTATAAAATAATAATAATTATTATACACAAGACTTCTTCAGCGCTCATCCCACAGAATAGTGCAGTAATTGTCGTAATGCGGAATCCAAAAGTACGTGATCACTGGCTTTCGTGCCAAGGATTGAAGCATTTCCGAAACGGCTAAGTTCGTAAACTTCTCGCGCGCTGCCGTGGTCAAAGTGTACGGTGCATGACAAAATGTGCCAAATGGTGCTGTCTAAGTCCAGCGCCGAGGCAACTGCGATGCACCACGGGCCATAGATGACAAGGAGAAACGACGGCTGCGATGTGTACGGGCGAACAGACGTGCAGCTGTTGAGCAATCGACCACCCAGATTAACCCGGGGGCTACCAACAGTGTCTCCTCAATGTTGGTGCGTGTGGGCCTCTGCAGCGGACTGTTGCTAATCGGCGAAGAAGTCTGGTATTTGACGCCAATACCGCAGCCGGACGTCCACTGGGTGGCGACAAGTGGCCTATCCAGTTAAATTAAGTTTTATGCTCCATCGGACAGATGGTCGTTGGCGTGTACGGCGTTAAACATCTGGAAACCAACACCCTGCATCCATGCTGGGAGCGTTATGGTCTGGGGAACGTTGTCGTAGTATTCTCTGGGTGATCTCGTCATTCTGAAAGGCACACTGGATCGACACAAGTGTGCATCTATCACTGGGGACCATGTCCACCCTTACCTGCGGTTTGTTTCTCCTCGACACGATGTCATCTACCATCAGGACAATGGAACTTGCCACACAGCTCGCATTGTACGTGCGTGCTTTGAAGAGCGCTAGGATGAGTTCACCGTATCCTCCTCGCTACGAAACTCTCCGGATTTAAACCTAATTGAGAATCGGTGGGATCACCTCGATCGGGCTCTTCGCGACATGGATCCTCAACTGACAAACCAAGCGGAGTTGACTGGGTCATTGGCGTTGGAATGGCTCCACATCTTCGTCGGTATCCTCTAGAACCTCATTGACTCTCTTTACTGAACTTCTCGCGTTACAAAAGGTGGTTATTCAGGCTTTTGACAGGTGGTCGCAATAATGTGACTGGACACTATCAGCCTGATTGCGTGTAAAAAATCGACTGTTTATGACTGATTGTTCATCACCGTAAACCGTGGATTGGTTTATAATTTACTTTCATTGCGTACGACTGAACACATGGTATTGTCACACTATGTTACAAATTTAAAATAATGGTCATCATGGAATTTAAGCTCAGTTTCTTTGACTGCAGAAAATAATAATCCATTAAAAGCGTCAGCCGGCTGTTGTGGCCTAGCGGTTCTAGGCGCTTCAGTCCGGAACCGCGCTGCTGCTACGGTTGCAGGTTCGAATCCTGCCTCGGGCATGGATGTGTGTGATGTCCATAGGTTAGTTAGATTTAAGTAGTTCTAAGTCTAGGGGACTGATGACCTCAGATGTTAAGTCCCATAGTGCTCAGAGCCACTTGAACCATTAAAAGCGTCCATCTTCTTCCAAGAAATATATTTCACCACAGTTTAACAACCAAATACTAAGGAAGTAAAGCTCAGAACCCGTGAACTATGACAGTGGTAAACGTCGAAAGGGGCAGAAAACAGCTTTTTTACCGTGTGTATAGTTTTGAGGTTATATTCGATGCAAAAATATAAGACTGAAGTTGTCTCAACGTCCCTGTGTTGCAGAGGAATGCTGTATTAGCGTAGACTTGTGGTGCTTTCGTTTGACAGCCATAGGCCACAAATAAAGCGGAAAAAATGTCGAAGTCCTATTAAAGTATGTAATCTAAACGAAAGAAATATCTGATATCAATGGGTTCCAAATCTACATAAAATTTTATATTTAATGAGGAAAAAACCCACCGAAGATGCCACGACTGTCATGAGAAACGATTCGGGAAGAAAACAATATTGTACCGTAATAACTGGCAGTCTCCATCGCTGCGTTTAGAGAAATAATTTTCTTATCATCAGGTTGTAAAATTTAGCTCATGAGATTAAAACGCTAGAAAGTTTGTCAACACAATTAGAGAATCCATAAAATAATATGGTATAAAATGCATTGGACAATGGGTGTTCGTCTTACATTCAAGTCGAACATTTCTGTCAGTGGCCGTCCCATCTCACACGGCACGCCCCACACGGCCGATTCCTCTTGATGTGCTGTGAGAGTACGCAACAGGATCGTATTTTTGTTAATAGGCACTGAGGTTATACTGAGTTTAATGCGTTTCGAAAATCGATAAATACTGCATCTAACTGACTGCCTTGACCGTAGTTTTCAGTATGTTATGTGAGAAAACAGAATTGGACTTCACGTTATCGATGTTTTCGGAATCCATGTTGGTTGAAAGGGAAGAGGCCATTCTGTTCGAGGTAATTCGTTACGGTTGAGCTCAGTATATGTTCTAACATTCTACAACAAATAAATGGCAAGGATGTTGATGGTAGCTTACTGGATCACTTCTGCTACCCTTATTGCAGGCCGTTGTAACCTGTGCTATATTGCAGCTACTGAGTACGGTTTTTTGCTCGAGTGCTCTACAAAAGATTATAGTTAAAACATGGGCGAACTGAGCCGCAAATTCGGTATAGAAACTGATAGGTATTCCGTTTAGCCCTGGAGCATTGTTCAATTTTAACGATTTCAGCTGCTTCTCAACGCCACGAATACGAATATCTATTTCACTCACATTTTCAGTTGCACGAAAATTGGGGCAATACTCCTGGGTTTTCCTTTATAAAGGAACATTTAAAGACGGGGTTAAGCATTGCTGCTTTTGCTCTGCTGTCTTAAATTTTAGTCCCTGTCCTTTTCGTGAATCATTGGGCACCAACTTTTGTGGGACTAACAGCCTTTAGAGTCTTTTACAAACGCTGTTAAATGTAAATATCTTGTTGCACTTAGGGTTAATAATATCATTTGGAAATACTGCACCAGAAAGCTAGGTACTGACAGGGCAGCTTTGACAACGAAGACTTTTGCAAGTTTCTCAGCTGTTTGCGTACTTGTTTTCAGGTCCTGCGTCTTTTGTTTGGTTTTCATTGTTCTAGACGCATTAGAACGAAGCTAGGAGGACTCAAGAATATTATAATAAAATTCTATGCAACTCCCCGCCTCTGTCATGGTTCGCAAGGAAATGAGCAGTGGAAAGTACAATATTCTGCTTAAAGCACTGAAAAAACTTGATTCAAAATACCTCCTTTACATGGCACTAGGGCGCTAGACTGTACATAGCGATAATGAGAGAGTAGGAAGTCTCAAACAACTCCATGGACAGGCAGCGTTCGACAGATCATTTCTTCGAACAACTGTAGAGGGGGAAAAAAATTATTCCCCAAACATACCTTGTGGTTTTCAATGTGCAAAACATTTTGTTTGTAAATGACTTTCGTTACATTGAAATCCGGGAATGATCTGCCGTTTCTGTCAAAAATTCCAGAGTTTTCTTTAAAATCTGAGTGTGTATTGCGTATTTAATCTTTAGAATTTTTATATGTAGATATAATTCCCATAAAGACTTTTTAATAGGTAAATAATCTCTCCCCTCGTATATTTTGGTAGTTTCCACATGACTTGACAAAGCTGCCGAATGTAATGACGCTTCTGAAGTAGTTTTACCATCGCTGCTTCCACTGTTTTTCTCTTGTAAGTTGTGTCTTAATCTTTGTTTTATTATAAATCCAGTCAAGGACCACAAAAGTTTATTAATCAGATAATTAATTTCATTCACCAATGACCATCCTCAGACCTGAGTAAATCTAGTGTACTACATAATTAGTGTCATTGCGTATATAGCCATACAAGCTTCGTCACAAAATCAGAAAAGGTTTTTTTTTTATCACGACCATCACACCATACATGTTGAAGTATATTTCATGTCTTTAAAGTGTCAACATGTACAGCAAGCATAACGATCATGATTAATCTAACTGTACTATCTATAGAGGGTGATTCAGCTGCCCCTACCCATAGGTTTTATGCAACTTGTGTGCCTCCAGATACCACGTGCAAGATTTTTTGAAATGTCTTAGTCGCTATGTGCATACTGTTGGTCCCACAGAAATTACGAACAGGACCTTTTTGTAGAAAATTTAATGTAGTGATGTATCATATTGGGACACGTTTTCGCTAGAGGCCGTAGTTTTCGAATTATTCAAGAGAAACGTAAAAAAGTGATCTAACACGTTTTTCGTGAATAACTCGAAAACCATGGCTTCCAGCGGAAACACATTCAAATACAAAATTAAGTAAATTAAATTTCCTACAGAAAGATCCTGTCCAATTTTTGTGTGGGAGTAAGTGTTTGCGAGTAGTGAGCGAGAAAATATGAAAATCTCACTCATGGTTTTTGAAGGAGTTGCAGGTTGCAGGAAACCTATCGGTAGGGGCAGCTGAATCGCCCTGTATATGCAATGACACGAGTCATTTGGTATACTGGATTTACTCAGATCTGAAGATGGTCATCGTTGACTGAAATTAATTCCTTGTTAATGAACTTTGTACTCTATAGCTAGTTTTATAATAAAATATTTCCTATGTTGATGTGGAACCTTATTGCGAGTATCTGTCGTCTTACCACAAATTTTGAAACTGTAGATCAAGAGTAAAGGTTTATAATGGTTCTGAAGCATTTTCGTGCGTGTCTATTAACACAGCAACTGAAAACGAAAACATGGCGAGTTGTCCCTTTTGACAGTAATAAATTTGTCGATACTATGGAAAAGGTTATTGACTTGGTCCGAGTATCTGCCATTAAGGTCAAGAGGATGACCGAGAAGGAATTAAGTGATTCGATGGATGACGGTGTGAGAAAATGCGAAGAGACACCTCAACAAGGTGTTGCATAAGCGGGGCGCCCACTTCTTTCGCATGAGTGATACAGAACCTGAACACTGGTGTCTGGCGACTTCAAGGACGCATATAGTTAATCTCTGGCTACTTTTAATGGGAACCCCATTTGGAGAAAACGTCTGAGGAGCGTGTTTGCGCGCTGTCATGTCCGTATCGTTGTCTGCTTGTGGCGCAGAAATTTCTACCTGAATGGGCGAGCGCGTTGTAAGCACTTTGTACCCGGTACGGGACGTATTTCAGCCTAAATGAGCCGAGAAGTCAAGAGCGGGCGCATTAAAACCCGATTTTATGGAGGACGCTGTCCGCCGAGTCTTTCCATTACCGCACGTCCGTAATTCTAGGAAACCCCGGCCTGTGATATTAACGCTGTTACAGGGCACGCTCGTTCATTTGCACTTTTCCTTCCAAATGAACATTAAAGACTGTTATTTACTCACTTTTTTGCTGTATCGAGGAAGTCGGCGTGCGTTTACTGAAACGCAAACTCCCTAATATTCTTCACTGGTCATAACCAATTAACGATCAGGGAGCTTTGCTTTTTGTTTCGTGAGTGTCCTGAGAACCTGTTAACAGGCAATGCTTTAAACACAAATACGCATTTACGGAATTGCTGGGGTTTCGAGCGAGGTATTACACCATCGCTTATGGAACTGTTCTTTTTCTTTTCATCCGGGTAGCTTTGTCCAGCATTTGAAACCGCCTTCGAATCCTCGCACATTCCAGCGAACCAAGGTCGATGTACAGATGTTTTGCGGGTTGCGCTCCTCCAGGCGCTCAATGTTTCCTGCTCTGTGTTGCCATCAACGTGCCGGTCCCCGTACGGTCCACAAATTTGTCTTCCGGGAAAGCGTGAGCGACTTTAACAACGACTGGAATTACCAATCAGTACACTGTGTACGGTACTGCAAAAGTTGTTTTTAACCTACAAATACGGCCTGTCACATCATAGCTTAAAACCGCAAGACTCATTCATAACAGTTAGAAAAAGTCTTTGGTACAGTTCAGTGGATTAAGCCTTTGATAGAGTTCAGTGGATTATACTTCCAGATGTCCTTATCCTCAAGGATATCGGAATTAACTGGAAGGAAAGAGAGACAAAGAGGTTTCTGCCTGCAATAATCTGACTTTATGCCACAAAAAAGTAAGGAAATCTTTACGCCAATGTCTGCAATTGCTAGCAGTTAGCAGAATATCGACCCGCTGATAAATCTTCAGTTCTACCATTAACGGACACTTTTCCAGCTGTGACTATGCTTTGCCACTGAGAAACTATTTCCAGACTCCGGATAAATATGCGACTCAAAACAGATTAATATCCCATGTAATCTATGTTCTTACACTTCTCCCTTCGTCCAGATACAATGAAAGTACATCGATTGAGCTTCTTCTAGCGAAAAGTAAATTTCCAGAATCACACACACCAAATTAAAGAACTTCGTCATATAACAACCACAAAGTTTACAATATGCCACACGTCACAAATGTTATTTCACATAGCGCAGAAACCAATACGGTATGCTAAGGGGAATTGTCATTCTACGATCAGCAATTGTCATAACGTCACAAACTTGAAGCCAGTGTCTGCCATGTCAGTTGTCCTAAACATTAAGTTCTGGTGGAAGTGTTTTGATCACTAATGCCTTTTACAGGTGAATCATTCCAATTATAGACTAAAGTGTAAAGGAATCAATTTCGTTCGTAAGTGGACTCGGTAAGCTATGTAATCTTTTATACAAAAGTACTTTGGTTGCACAGTTTATTTTTAGTGTAGTGGTTTTATTTACGTAGCTTGATTTTATATTCCTATCAGTCCAGCTCGAAAATTCTCTGGGTGAACGCTGTGAGAAGGAAAGATTGGAAACCGACGGAACATAACAAAGTATGTGTTCAGCATTTTCGGGAAAGAGACAGAGACCAATCACCAGTGTCGTCAGCTCTTATGAATACGAAAGCAGCCTTTTGATATCACATACTTCCCTTCTTGGTTATCTGTAACGTATAAAAAAAGAAAGTTACTTTAACGAGACCAAATGCGTCATATTATTGGATAAAATATGCATATCAGACCAAAAAAAAAAAAATTCTGAAAATGCCTTCCTGACTCTGTGCATTGTGACATTCTGTATTTAAAACAACTGTTGCGAGAATACGATGGACGTTAAGAACAAGAAGCGCTCGCAAACAGTAGTCTGATAACGTTTTGGAGGATTTAACACGGCGGCGTCGGCTTCAAAGCAGTGTACTGCTGAAGTTTGTAGCGGCATCTCGCCTTATTATGTCTTCTGTGGTCTTTTTAAAAAAACAATTAAGGAAAAACAATTAGTGAAATATGGAATGTTGTAAAAACTAACGTTTATATCAGATAGCTGATTTACTAAAATTACTACAATTGTTAAAAAATAAAGAGAAACAACTGCGAATACACTGCAGGAAGTGGCGCAAAGCGTCAAGATGGCCTGATTGGATACTTTCAAAAGTAGACTAATAAGCAACAATATGTAAGGCAAAGAATGAAAGTAAGAATACGAGACGAAATGACTGAAGGGAGCGGTTAAACAAAGCATATCTCTTTCATATATTCCGCTTAATATCTGTTTCGATGATTTTGATCACAACAGTTTTCGACAAAATGGTGGTGTAACAATGTGAGAAAGGATAGTGAAATGTATAAGTTTTGCTGATGACATGATATTACTATATAAAAACAAAAACGTTATTTACAATAAGTTGAAAGAACTGAACACCAGCTGTGAGGAACGTGGAATGAATATAAATTTGAAGAAAGCTAAAGCAATGGCTTCAGACGCCTAGGATACAAAATAAACAGTAATGTGGATGTAATTAAGAAATAAAAAAAGAGTAGTTACTACAATCAAAGCGTTTTACAGAGTAAAGAATGTCTTCTGTGGTCTGTTAAAAAACAATTAAGGAAAAAAATTAGTGAAATATGGAATGTTGTCCTGTGTGGTACCGAAACATGAACATTGCGATAGAGAGACGAGGAATGCTTGGAGGCTTTCGAGATGTCGATTTGTAGAAAAGAATGGAACATGAGAAATAAAATGAAGAATGAGGTTGTGTTACAGAAGGTGAGCGGGAAGAGACAAAGAAATTAGCTAGGACAGCGGATGAGAGGAGACTGCACAAGAAAGGATGCAGTATAAGGTATCACGGCTGGGAAGAGGAACGGAGGAGGAAGACGATACCAGTTAACTGATGACATCAAAGTAAATGCCTCATACTCAGTTACGAAAGAGATGGCTGAAAACCGCACCGATTAGATGATTAGAAAGTGCTGAATTTTCAATGATGGATCTGCCTGGGGGGGGGGGGGGTTCCTAACGCACGCTACATTTTCATTTCTATCGCTTGCTTCGAGAATGACCGCGGGCTTCCGATTTCTCTCCAGTGTCTGAGACGATGAAAAGCATGTCCATCAAAGTAGTCGTATTACTGTGTTCGTCCAGATTAAAACTGAGTAATCTCACAGCACGCTGTGAAAATGTACCTGAATACATTTTGACAACTGAGAGGGTTTAATGTGTCTGCAACGTTGCATAGACTGTGACTGGCTGAAGATTCCGATGAATTTAAGTATCTAGAGTTCTTCTGAGACGGAACATCGTTCCCGAGACGAAAGCGAGAGCGTATGAAAGGCTGGGGAATTCCTTACCCCCGTTTCCTCTGCCACTGTACCAGACATGCATCTACATCTATTCTGCAAAAAACACTTTGTAATGCATGGAAGAGATTACCTCGCACTGTACCACGTGCTATGGTTTCTTCCAGTTTCATTGGCGCAGAGTGTGCTGGAATAGTAATTGCTTAAACGCCTCTTTGCGCGTTTTAATTAATCTAATCTTATCTTCGCGATCCTTACTCAACAAAGGCACAGGGATTTGTCGTATGTTCCCACCTTAACACTGGTTCATGAAACTATCTACGTAGCTTTTCCAGGGACGATTCGCTTCTGTTTTCAAGTGTCTTATAATTCAGGTTTCTACCCTTCTTTATAGACGTTCAGTGTCCCATATTAGTCCTGTTTGGTATGTGTCTCACACCCTTGATCAAGATTCTAGTGTTTCGTAAGCGATCTCCATTGTAGACGCCTGCATTTTTTCACTGTCGACCAATCAAAGGCAAACTGGCTGTAAAAGGCGGAAGAATCAGCAAAACTCAACCGCATGACAATAAATACGGCAATGGAAACTACTGTATTGTTGTTGGTCCATCATATTGTTGTTGTTGTGGTCTTCAGTCGGAAGACTGGTTTGATGCAGCTCTCCATGCTACTCTATCGTGTGTAAGCCTCATCGTGTCCGAAATTATTACTGCAGCCTAAATCCTTTTGAACTAGCTTACTGTGTTCATCTATTGGCCTCCCTCTATAATTTTTACTTCCCATACTTTTCTCCAATACTGCATTGGTGATCACTTTATGTCCGATAAGGTGTCCTATCAACTGATCTCTTCTTTTAGTCAAGTTGTACCATAAATTTCTTTTCTCCACATTTCTATTCAGTGCTTGCTCACTAGTTAAATGGTCTACTCCTCTAATCTTCAGCATTCTATGTAGACCGCATTTCAGATGCTTTTGTTCTCTTCTTGTGTAAACTGTTTATCGTCCCCGTTTCACTTCGGTACAAAGCTACACTCCAGACAAATACACCCATAAAAGTGTTCCTAACAGTTAAATATACAAGGTGACAATTATTGAACTACATGAGAAAAAAAACCTAAATTAGTTAAAAAATACTTTAAGGGGGGAGGGCGGGAGGGGGCGTACCGCACAATAACCCTGGATTCGGTGTGAGTCGGCGGTGGTGTGAGTAGACTGTTGTAGCCTGTTGTGGGGTTGTGAACCACTGAGAGCTACAGCGGGGACGAAACCTCTCCGTCGTTTCTAGGTCCGCGGTTCAATACAATAAAATAACATCAAACTTGATGGTCACGAAGTAGACGAAGTTAAGGACTTCTGCTACTTGTACAGGAAAATAACCCATGACGAACGAAGCAAGGAGGACATAAAAGCCAGACAAGCACAAATAAAGAAGGCACTTCTGGCGAACAGAACTATACTGGTATGAAACATTGGCCTTAATCTGAAGAAGAAGCTTCTGAGAATGTTCGTTTGGAGCACAGCATTGTATGGTAGTGGAGCATGGACCGTGGTAAAACCGGAACAGAAGAGAATCGAAGCATTTAAGATGTGGAGCTGCAGAAGAATATTGAAAATCAGGTGTGGACTGATAAGGAATAAGGAGGTTCTCCGCAGAATTGGCGAAGAAAGGTATATAAGAGAAACATTGACGAGAAGAAGGGACAGCATGAAAGCTCTATGGTACTAAAGGGAACTGTAGAGGTAAAAATTGGAGGGAAAGACAGAGATTTGAATATATCCAGTTGAGGACGTAGGTTGCAAGTGCTACTCTGAGGTGAAAGGAATTCGCGGGGGGCCGCTTCAAACCTGTCAGCAGACTGGAGACAAGAAAATCTGCGTACTAATTAGCAGGTACTGATTCGAACTGGGTAGCGGAAGTGTGGGGGTAATAAATGTAGCAAGCAGATTATAGTGGATGCAAGTTACAGTAGTGGACTGGTGTGGAGAGCTGCATCAAACCAGTCTTCCGACTGAAGTGCACAACAGTAATGCAGTGTTACGTTCTTAAGGTCTGGTGAGGGTGGTGGGGAGTACCTTATCGGTCATCGCTTGCGCAGTATGTTATTTTGCAGCGACTTCGACTTTCTCCTCTTTCTCTTCCGCGCGTGTGTGTGTGTGTGTGTGTGTGTGTGTGTGTGTGTGTGTGTGTCGCGTCTTGCCATGAACCACTCTGCATTATGTATAGCACTGTGGAGAGGTAAAAGTCTCTGTACGACCTGGGCGTAATTTTTACTTTTAACTGCCCACCTTTAAAGCTCTGCTAACTTTCCATCAAATGATAATCTCCCATCTACACGAGGAACATAATTTATCTTTACTAATTGCTCTTAGTCCACACTGTGGGAATTACAATTTAGCTTGTCTGCCTGCAGCTCAACACATTCAGCACTACTACGGTAAAACATCATCTGCTAGGACGTTGCAATCTACTGCAATATCGCATTCCCGCTCATTTGCTGAGCGTGAAAGTGAGAGATTCCTTTGTTCCGTGTCCATAGAACACATCAGCCATGCGAAACATCCGGAAAGGAATAGAAACGAAATGGAGTGACAGCAGCCATGGAGCAAAGTAACTAAATATGAAAAGAACTTCTCATCAGCTCCCCAAAGTTGAAATGCTAATGGTAATATTTGTTTGTAAAATATTGTCATAATAATGTTGCTCATACGGGAAGACTTAGCTCCTATCACTAAACGCCAGGTGCGGATGCAGATTTTGGCTCTGAAACGGGGTAGGGTGTTGTCAGTATGTTATATTCTCTCCCCCCGCTCCCCAAGTTATAAACTGGTGCTCACTCCCTCACTTTTAATGTATCTCAGTTGCCTAGGCTTTTAATAATAACAACTATCAAATGTATAATACTTTATAATAGAGGGTTGTCCAAAAAGATGTTAACACTTACATGGAATTGACTTTAATTTTTTTGTATTTTATTTTATTATTTGTTATTATTTAAGTATTTATTATAAAATTAAAACATACTCTACGTACACAAGTCCAAATGAGGCTAGTGCACTTCTTCGACGTGTACTCCTTGGTTATCAGTGCACGTCCAAAGTCATTTCACCGTACAGGCCATCACATTTCTGTGTAGGTTCACACGCCAAAGGTCCACCACCTCTTCAATCCAGCGTTTGCCAAATGTTTCATCTAGATAACATCGAAATAATAATGTGATGCACCATGTTATTGGCAGAACCTGATGTCACAATACGGAGGGAAAGATTATCAACAACAATATTCTACTACACCTCTAGGCAAAAATATCCCGTTACAGTCACATCGTTAAGAAAGACGGACCAAGTACTTCGAAACATTGCACTATATACTAACTTTCGGAGAGGATCGAGTGTGCTCTCATAGTTCATGAGGATTGTCTGTAACCCAGATGACGCAATGATCGGTTTGCTGCAAAATCCTTGAACACATTCTCCGTTCGAATAAAATGATTTTCTTGAGACTGAGAAGCTTATGTCCGCGGATCAGTATGGTTTTAAAAATCATCGCTTGTGCGAAATTCAGTTTGCTTTTTTCGTGTGATATAGTGTGAGCTATGGATGAAGGGCAACAGGCAGATTTATGGAAAGAGTTTGATACGGTGCCTCATTGCAGGCTGTTAAAGAAGTTACGACCATATGGAATATGATCACGAATATGTAAGTAGGTCGAAGACTTCTCAAGCCAGTATGTTGCCCTCTATGGCCCATGTTCATCAGAAAGAAGACTATCGTCAGAAGTGCTCCAGGAAAATGTGGAAGGACCGCTATTATTCGCTACATACATAAATGATTTGGTGGACAATATGGGCAGCAGTCTGCGGTTGTGTGCTGACGATACTACGGTGTACGGTAAGGTGTGGAAATTGAGTGACTGTAGGAGGATGCAAGATGACTTGGACAAAATGTGTGCTGAACAGCAGCAAGCTCTAAATGTAGAAAAATGTAACTTAATGCTGATGATGAGGTACGAAAACCCCTTAATGTTCTGATATAGCATTAGTAGTGTTCTGCTTGACATGGTCACGTTGTTTAAATATGTGGCCGTAACGTTGCAAAGTGATATGAAATGGAACGAGCACGTGAAGACTGTGGTAAAAGGCGAATGGTCGACTTTGGTTTATTGGGAGACTTCTAGGAAAGTGTGGCTCATATGTAAAGGAGGTCGTATGCAGGACACTAGTGTGATCTGTTTTTGAGTACTGCTTGACTGTTCGGGACACGTACCAGGTCAGTGAAAGGAAGACATCGAAGCAATTCAGAGACGGGCCACTAGATTTGTTACTGGTAGGTTCGAGCAACACGCAAGTATTAAAGAGGTGCTTCGGGAACTCAAATGAGAATCGCTGGGGGGAAGGCGTCGTACTTTTCGAGTAACATATATTAAGAAAATTTAGAGAACCGGCATTTGAAGCTGACTGCAGAATGATTCTCTTACCTACCACATACATTGCGCGTAAGAATCACGAAGGTAAGATACGAGAAATCAGGGCTCGCACGGAGGCATATAGATAGTCGTTTTTCCCTCGTTCTGTTCGCGAGTGGAACAGCAAAGGAAATGACTAGCAGTGATACAGGGTATCCTCTGTCACGCGGAGAATCGCTGTAGATGTAGAACCGTGCTTATTCATGATGCCACTGACGTGAAATGCACCTTCATCCAACATAAACAACACAACATGAAGGTCTGTGTGCATGCTTTCTAATAACACTTCGGCAGATCGTACAAGAGCAATTTTATCGGCCTGAGACAGGACCTGTATCATTTGTGGTGCGGCTACATTGTCAGATCGAGTTGGAGAATTCTTACGACACTTGTCCGCGCGACTGCGGTTTCCAGTGCTAATCTCGTACTTGACTTCCCTGGGTTCCTGATCATCGCACCTTGAGCATTTGTTGTTGTTGTTGCGGTTTACAGTCCGAAGACTGGTTAGGTGCAGCTCTCCATGCTACTCTGTCCTGCGCCAGCCTCTTCATCTCCGAATAACTGCTGCAAATTACATCCTTCTGAATCTGCTTCCCACACTTCTCTCCAGTACCAAATTGGTGATTCCTTGATGTCTCTGAATCTGTCTTATTAACTTCTTCTAGTCACTTTGAGCCACAAATTTCGTTTACACCAATTCTGCTCAGTGCCTCCTCATTAGCTACATGACTACCCATCTAACCTTCAACATTCTTCTGTAGCACCGCATTTCAAAAACTTCTGTTCTCTTCCTATCGTTTATGATGTTATACTCCATTCGAATACTTCTTGGACGTTCACTGTTTTCTTTACAATCATTGATGACACACCCGGAGCGCACAAATTTCTCATGCAGTCGACGGATGCGATCCTTATGAAAACACTGCTGAATTTTTTTCTTACAGTTGCGTCTGACCCAAACACTTCCATCCAAGCTACTCTTTCATCCAAAGTAAGTCAGGTGGCCATCTCTAGTCTGCAGCGGAAGAAAATTTAAAATTACGTGGTGCCATATGAATGGTAACATCTTTTTATTATTAAGAATATTTTATAGAAAGGGACGTGGACGTAGATGAAGATGAGATGGTAGATATGATACTACAAGAAGAATTTGACAAAGCTTTGAAAGATCTACCATAAGTCGAAACAAAGACCCGGAAGTTGACCACTGATAGCCTTGGGAAAGTCAGCAATGAAAAAATTCGTCCATGTGGTGCGCTAGGTGTATGGGACAAGTGAAATATCCTCAGACTTCAAGAACAATGCAGTAATTCCAGCTCCAAAGAAAGCAGTTGCTGACAGGTATGAAAATTGCAGAATGGTCAGTTTAATAAGTCACGGTTGCAAAATATTAACGCAAATTGTTTACTGAAGAATGGAAAAGCTGGTAGAAGCAGAACTCGGGGAAGATCAGTTTGGATTCCGGAGAAATGTAGGAACTCGCGAGGCAATACTTACTCTATGATTTCTCACAGAAAATAGGTTAAGGAAAGGCAAACCTACGTTTAGCCTATAGCATTTGTACACTTTGAGGAATCTGTTGACAATGTTGACTGGAATACTTTCTTTCAAATTGTAAAGGTGGCAGGGGTAAAATACAGGGAGCCAAAGGATATTTAATGTCCGCAGCTCGTGGTCGTGCGGTAGCGTTCTCGCTTCCCACGCCCGGGTTCCCGGGTTCGATTGCCGGCGGGGTCAGGGATTTTCTCTGCCTCGTGATGACTGGGTGTTGTGTGATGTCCTTAGGTTAGTTAGGTTTAAGTAGTGCTAAGTTCTAGGGGACTGATGACCATAGATGTTAAGTCCCATAGTGCTCAGAGCCATTTGAACCATTTGATATTTACAATTTGTACAGAAACCAGGTGGCAGTTATAAGAGCCGAGGGGCACTAAAGGGAAGCAGTGGTTGAGAAGGGAGTGTGACCGGGTTGTAGCCTATCCCCGGAGTTATTTAATCTGTATATTGAACAAGCAGTAAAGGAAACAAAAGAAAAATTCGGAGTAAGAATTAACGTCCATGGTGAAGAAATGAAAACTTCGAAGTTTGCCGATGACATTGTAATTCTGTCAGAGAGAACAAAGATGTTGAACGGAATGGAAAGTGTCTTGAAAGGAGGATATAAGATGTACATCAACAAAAGCAAAACAAGGATAATGGTATGTAGTCGAATTAAATCAGGTGATGTTAATGGAATTAATTAGGAAACGAGACACTTAAAGCAGTAGATGAGTTTTAGTATTTAAGCAGCAAAGTAACTGAAGATGGCCGAAGTGGAAAGAAAAGCATTTATGAAGAACAGGAATTCGCTAACATCGAATATAGTTTTAAGTGTTAGGAAGGGTTTTCTGATGGTATTTGTCTGGACTGTAGCCATGTGCAAGTGAAAAATGGACAATAAACAGTTTAGATAAAAAGAGAATAGAAGCTTTCGAAATGTGGTGTTACAGAAGAATGCTGAAGATTAGATGGGACCATCACACAACTACTAAGGAGGTACTGAACAGAATTGGAGAGACAAAGAATTTGTGGCAAAACGCGACGAAAAGACGGGATAGGTTGATATGACACCAATTTAGTACTGGTACGAAATGTGGGTCGTAAAAATCGCAGAGGGAGACTAAGAGATAAATACAGCAAGCAGATTCAGAGAGATGTAGGTTGCAGTAGTTATAGGAGATGGAGAGGCTCTACAAGACAGAGTAGCATGGAGAGCTGCATCAAACCAGTTTTCGGACGGAAGACCATAACAGCAACGACAACAATAATAATTTCTTTAGATCTGTGCTCAGTCCGTCGCTTTAGCATAAGTTGGAAGAACTTTTAATTCAGAGAAACACGCCATTTTAAAAGTATTCATCGCAAAATTTGACATTTACTTGTGTCAGAGAACAGATATATTACTATAATAGGAACTCTCACAATTCTGACGTCATACTTTATACAATATAAAATGAAAGTGTTACCTCACCGTTATCAGTATTTCACTAATCGCTAGGTCTGTGGACAGTGGCTAATGATGGGTGTAAATGAGTGGAATACTGCTTATTTCTGTCACTATTGACTGCATTAAGGAAAAATCTGGCTTTCCGTTATTTTAATTTCTTACAGCAGAATCGTTTCCTTTCTGTCTAGCATTACGCAGTTTCGTGTGGTTGTCCGGTTCCATGCTTGCATTCGCGAACTCGCTTACCATTTGTTGTCGGCAGCCTGCGGATGTGTGGTGGCTGTGCTGGCTGGAGATTCATTTGCAGTCGCTCAGGCCGCGAGTGCTTCCATATGGGCGAGACTCGTGCAAGCAAGTGAGAAGTATCCTGTGTTAAAGTCTGCTTGTAACTTTTAGAGTTTCTCGGCTTTTCCGAGGCCCTAACTTTTCATGCTACTTTATTTCCCCTAGTTTCTATGAAATTTGGAAATTCGTATATGTGGAGTGTAAGAGCTAATTGATCTAAGTGCCATTTTTTTTTTCTTTTTCAGGAAGACGAGAAAGCTGCGTGACGGTAAGAATTAAAAGCGAATTATTTATTTATTATTCTCTTAACCACTGAGAATAATGAATACTTTCGATACAGTAACAGTTATTAATTAACCAAATCAAAAGGAATTCCATTGTGAGAACAATTATCTGTCAGTGTATAGCTGTGCAGTGTGATTTAGTTCCAATCTTTAAATAAGTTTTAAGCATATAGATTTCTGTTATTAAAGTCCTTCTTTCTTCCCTAAAAAATTCATGGATAGCGCTAACATAACTGTCTTTCTTTAATTCAAGAATACTACAGAAATTCAACAAAAAAATTCTGATAATGGGCTCTGACTCCTAGTTTCTCAGTACTGCTACTCCCACTAAGATAGATTACTGAACAACTATATTTCCTTATAATAAACGACTCATTTTGAGATGAACAGCCATGGAGCCTAGATACTAGGAAACCTCGAGCTGTCTGCTTGCCGGCCGATGTGGCCAAGCGGTTCTAGGCGCTTCAGTCCGGAACCGCGCGACTGCTACGGTCGCAGGTTCGAATCCTGCCTCGGGCATGGATGTATGTGATGTCCTTAGGTTAGTTAGGTTTAAGTAGTTCTAAGTTCTAGGGGACTGATGACCTTAAATGTTCAGTCCCATAGTGCTCAGAGCCATTTCAACCATTTGATGTCTGCTTATTTTTTTGAGGCACTGTCAAAACGATGATATTTTGTTCTGCCGAATTCATATACCACTGAGATGGCTTAGCAGCAGTAACGATAGTTTTTAAGTGACATGTGGTCAAAATTAGTAATAACTGACGCTAACATCGTTTGTTGTCCGCCCCAGTAGCTGAGTGGTCAGCGTGACGGATTGCCGTCCTCTGGGCCCGGGTTCGATTCCCGGCTGGGTCGGAGATTTTCTCCGCTCAGGGACTGGGTGTTGTGTTGTGTTCATCATCATTTCATCCCCATCCGGCGTGCAGGTCGCCCAATGTGGCGCCGAATGTAATAAGACCTGCGATATGGCGGCCGGACCTGCCCCGCGAGGGGCCTCCCGGCCAATGACGCCAACCGCTCATTTCCATTTCCATCGTTTGTTGTCGTGCATACTTCGCTGCATTCTCGTTGTCGCTTTTTTTTGAAGCTATGTAGTACTTCCCACCGAGTCTTAACTCGCTTGCCGGTTTCCTGTTCTCTTTCTCCCTTCCTTTTTCTGATTAATTAAAATTTTTGACAGCAGTTTCAAAAAACACATAAATATGAATGGAACAAAAGCAAAGAGCATCAAACTGCATTACAGTAAGGCACGCGTTCCGTACACAAGCTGGAAGTAATGCTGCGGGCCTTGCACGACATTGATGTAGAGTTCTACCTGTGGTTATTGTGGTGCCACATCAGCTGGCGCCACAAAGAATAACAAGGGATACGAACTTTCGCCTGAAATATATCGCTCTGCAATGGCATCAGTGAGCAGACTATTGTGAAAGAAGAAACACTAAATGCCCAATGCTGATGATTAGTTCAATTAGATTCTGGGTGGCATGGGATCTAAAAATCCTTGATAGATTTCCGATCAAGGTTTCTGGTGGTATTCGCCACCATTGTCCAAGCACAGGTCACGCTATTCCCGTAAATTACGGGCTGGTTGTTTGTGGGCACGAAGGTGACTCCCAAAAGAGTCCCAGATGGGTTCCATCATGTTAAAAGTAGGCGAATTTCGTGGCCAAGACATCAGCATGAATTCACTATCACGCTCCTCAGATCACTGTAGCACGATTCTGTCCTTGGACAGTTATTTGCTACAAGATATCATCGCCGTCGTGGAAGACATAAAGCATTAGAGGAATTCATGTGCTCCGCGGTAACGTGGTCTAGAAATGTCACGATACTTTCGATTACTACAACAGGTCCAATGGAACACCAGGGGAATATACCCCGTAGTATAATACTGTCGCAGCCCACGCGGCCCGACTCCGTGCGGGGGTGCGCGTTTCGAGCACCAGTTCGTCTGCATAAAGGCGTATTTGGTCGCTGTCATCACCCTGGTGGAGCGAGAAGCGTGAGCTATCCGATAAGTCTACGCGTTTACACCCACAGTCTGATCTGGATGACCCTGTGCCTACTGTAACGGCGACTGTCGATGTCGTTGGATCAATATGAGAACAGGTAGGATTTATCTGGGGCAGAGTCCCACTATCTACAAAGTGCCCTGAACTTGTGCCTGCACCAGCATCTCACTCTGCCGTCAAATCTGCCACAGATCGCCACCTATTCTGCTTTATAGAACGGGCAAGCCTCCGACCTCCACGTTCTGTGACGAGTGTTGAACGTCCAATACCTTGTCGGCTAATCGTACTCCTCGTGTGACCGTCCTTCAGCCACTTTCCACAGATGCTGACGAGAGCAGCGAGTGAGCTGCCGACCACCTTGGCAAATTCCAAGATGTTGATTCCCAGGCGCTGGGCAATAAAAATCTTACCTTTGTGAAAGTTGCATGTGCCAATCGATTTTTTCCATTTGCGGCACTGTCGGCGGTGTAATGATTACCCTATTCGTCTCTGCTCTGCTTCGATACACTATCTGATCAAAAGTATCCAGACACCCCGATGAAATGTGGAATTGAGCCGTAGCTGTAGCGAGAGGCGGAGCCGCTAGTATAAAAGAAAGCGGGGAGGATTGCGTTTAGTAGAGAAGCAGTGACAGCAAAATGGATCGGCCAGGAGAGGTCAGTCGCTTCGAACGTGGATTAGTCATTGTGTGTTACCTGAGTTACTGTCCGCCCCGATAGCTGAGTGGTCAGCGTGACGGATTGTCGTCCTACGGGCCCGGGTCCGGCTGGGTCGGGGATTTTCTCCGCTCAGGGACTGGGTGTTGTGTTGTCTCAATCATCATTTCATCCCCATCCGGCGCGCCGGTCACCCAATGTGACATCGAATGTGACAAGACTTGCACCAAGGCGGCCCCACCTGCCCCCTATGGGGCCTCCCGGCCAATGATGCCAAACGCTCATTTCCATTTTACCTGAGTTACTCATCAGGGACATTTCAACATTTCTAAAGATGCCGCTAGTCAACTATTGGTGATGCGATTGAGAAGTGGAAACGCGACGGAACAACCACAGCTAAATCAAGGCCAAGCACACATCATGTACTAAGGCACAGGGACCGTGGAGCATTGTGGAGGTTCTCTGTAAAAAATCGCATTGAATCCAGAGGAAGGAATCACTCGTGAGTTCCATAGTGCTATAGCAGTCCTAACACAATGACTGTGTGTTGGGAGTTGAAAATAATGGGGTAGTAAGGTCGGGCAACTCATAAGCCACACATGTCTGCAGTCAATACTACGCGACGCTTGAAGTAATGTAAAGTGCGAAGCCACTGGACGACTGGCAACGAGTGATTTGGATTGATGAATAACGCTGTACCCTGTGGCACTCCGACGTACGATATGGGTTTGCCAAATGTATAGATAACGTTACCTGCCACGATGTGTAGTGGCAACACTGACTTCTTTTTTTGTCATCAGTCTACTGACTGGTTTGATGCGGCCCCCCACGAATTCCTTTCCTGTGCTAACCTCTTCATCTCAGAGTAGCGCTTGCAACCTACGTCCTCAATTATTTGCTTGACGTATTCCAATCTCTGTCTTCCTCTACAGTTTTTGCCCTCTACAGCTCCCTCTAGTACCATGGAAGTCATTCCCTCATGTCTTAGCAGATGTCCTATCATCCTGTCCCTTCTCCTTATCAGTGTTTTCCACATATTCCTTTCCTCTCCGATTCTGCATAGAACCTCCTCATTCCTTACCTTATCAGTGCACCTAATTTTCAACATTCGTCTATATCACCACATCTCAAATGCTTCGATTCTCTTCTGTTCCGGTTTTCCCACAGTCCATGTTTCACTGCTGTACTCCAGACGTACATCCTCAGAAATTTCTTCCTCAAATTAAGGCCGGTATTTGATATTAGTAAACTTTTATTGGCCAGGAATGCCTTTTTTGTCATAGCGAGTCTGCTTTTGATGTCCTCCTTGCTCCGTCCGTCATTGGTTATTTTACTGCCTAGGTAGCAGAATTCCTTAACTTCATTGACTTCGTGACCATCAATCCTGATGTTAAGTTTCTCGCTGTTCTCATTTCTACTACTTCTCATTACCTTCGTCTTTCTCCGATTTACTCTCAAACCATACTGTGTACTCATTAGATTGTTCATTCCGTTCAGCAGATCATTTAATTCTTCTTCACTTACACTCAGGATAGCAATGTCATCAGCGAATCGTATCATTGATATCCTTTCACCTTGTATTTTAATTCTACTCCTGAACCTTTCTTTTATTTCCATCATTGCTTCCTCGATGTACAGATTGAAGAGTAGGGGCGAAAGGCTACAGCCTTGTCTTACACCCTTCTTAATACGAGCACTTCGTTCTTGATCGTCCACTCTTATTATTCCCTCTTGGTTGTTGTACATATTGTATATGACCCGTCTCTCCCTATAGCTTACCCCTACTTTTTTCAGAATCTCGAACAGCTTGCACCATTTTATATTGTCGAACGCTTTTTCCAGGTCGACAAATCCTATGAAAGTGTCTTGATTTTTCTTTAGCCTTGCTTCCATTATTAGCCGTAACGTCAGAATTGCCTCTCTCGTCCCTTTACTTTTCCTAAAGCCAAACTGATCGTCACCTAGCGCATTCTCAATTTTCTTTTCCATTCTTCTGTATATTATTCTTGTGAGCAGCTTCGATGCATGAGCTGTTAAGCTGATTGTGCGATAATTCTCGCACTTGTCAGCTCTTGCCGTCTTCGGAATTGTGTGGATGATGCTTTTCCGAAAGTCAGATGGTGTATCGCCAGACTCATATATTCTACACACCAACGTGAATAGTCGTTTTTTTGCCACTTCCCCCAATGATTTTAGAAATTCTGATGGAATGTTATCTATCACTTCTGCCTTATTTGACCGTAAGTCCTCTAAAGCTCTTTTAAATTCCGATTCTAATACTGGATCCCCTATCTCTTCTAAATCGACTCCTGTTTCTTCTTCTATCACATCAGACAAATCTTCACCCTTATAGAGGCTTTCAATGTATTCTTTCCACCTATCTGCTCTCTCCTCTGCATTTAACAGTGGAATTCCCATTGCACTCTTAATGTTACCACCGTTGCTTTTAATGTCACCAAAGGTTGTTTTGACTTTCCTGTATGCTGAGTCTGTCCTTCCTTCAATCATATCTTTTTCGATGTCTTCACATTATTTCTGCAGCCATTTCGTCTTAGCTTCCCTGCACTTCCTATTTATTTCATTCCTCAGCGACTTGTATTTCTGTATTCTTGATTTTCCCGGAACATGTTTGTACTTCCTCCTTTCATCAATCAACTGAAGTATTTCTTCTGTTACCCATGGTTTCTTCGCAGCTACCTTCTTTGTACCTATGTTTTCCTTCCCAACTTCTGTGATGGCCCTTTTTAGAGATGTCCATTCCTCTTCAACTGTACTGCCTACTGCGTTATTCCTTATTGCTGTATCTATAGCGTTAGAGAACTTCAAACGTATCTCGTCATTCCTTAGTACTTCCGTATCCCACTTCTTTGCGTATTGACTCTTCCTGACTAATGTCTTGAACTTCAGCCTACTCTTCATCAGCCGGCCGCGGTGGCCGTGCGGTTCTGGGCGCTTCAGTCCGGAACCGCGGGACTGCTACGGTCGCAGGTTCGAATCCTGCCTCGGGCATGGATGTGTGTGATGTCCTTAGGTTAGTTAGGTTTAAGTAGTTCTAAGTTCTAGGGGACTGATGACCTAAGATGTTAAGTCCCATAGTGCTCAGAGCCATTTACTCTTCATCACTACTATATTGTGATCTGAGTCTATATCTGCTCCTGGGTACGCCTTACAATCCAGTATCTGATTTCGGAATCTCTGTATGACCATGATGTAATCTAATTGAAATCTTCCCGTATCTCCCGGCCTTTTCCAAGTATACCTCCTCCTCTTGTGATTCTTGAACAGGGTATTCGCTATTACTAGCTGAAACTTGTCACAGAACTCAATTAGTCTTTCTCCTCTTTCATTCCTTGTCCCAAGCCCATATTCTCCTGTAGCCTTTTCTTCTACTCCTTCCCCTACAACTGCATTCCAGTCGCCCATGACTATTAGATTTTCGTCCTCCTTTACATACTGCATTACCCTTTCAATATCCTCATACACTTTCTCTATCTGTTCATCTTCAGCTTGCGACGTCGGCATGTATACCTGAACTGTCGTTGTCGGTGTTTGTCTGCTGTCGATTCTGATTAGAACAACCCGGTCACTGAACTGTTCACAGTAACACACCCCCTTGCCCTACCTTCCTATTCATAACGAATCCTACACCTGTTATACCATTTTCTGCTGCTGTTGATATTACCCGATACTCATTTGACCAGAAATCCTTGTCCTCCTTCCACTTCACTTCACTGACCCCTACTATATCGAGATTGAGCCTTTGCATTTCCCTTTTCAGATTTTCTAGTTTCTCTACCACTTTCAAGCTTCTGACATTCCACGCCCCGACTCGTAGAACGTTAACCTTTCGTTGATTATTCAGTCTTTTTCTCATGGTAACCTCCCCCTTGGCAGTCCCCTCCCGGAGATCCGAATGGGGAACTATTCCGGAATCTTTTGCCAATGGAGAGATCATCATGACACTTCTTCAATTACAGGCCACATGTCCTGTGGATACATGTTACGTGTCTTTAATGCAGTGGTTTCCATTGCCTTCTGCATCCTCATGTCGTTGATCATTGCTGATTCTTCTGCCTTTAGGGGCAATTTCCCACCCCTAGGACAAGAGAGTGCCCTGAACCTCTATCCGCTCCTCCGCCCTCTTCGACAAGGCCGTTGGCAGAATGAGGCTGACTTCTTATGCCGGAAGTCTTCGGGAGGCCCTAGCAACACGACTTTTTTTTTAGCACCACAATGCACTCTCTCATAAAACGGTATCTGTGACGCAATGGTTTATGGACAGTAAAATTCCTGAAATGAACTGTAGTGCTGAAAGTCCCGACATGAGCCCAATGGGATGAGTTAGAACGTCGACTTCCCTCTAGACCCCAGCGCCCAACATCACCACCTTCTCTTGTTTCGGCTCCTGAGGAAGAGTGTGCTGCCATTCGCCCACGGACGTTCACACTGAAACTTCCTGGCATATTAAAACTGTGTGCCGGACCCAGACTCGAACTCGGGACCTTTGCCGTCCGCGGGCAAGCGCTCTACCATCTGAACTACCCAAGCACGACTCACGCCCGGTCCCCACAGCTTTACTTCTGCCAGTATCTCGTCTCCTACCTTCCAAACTTTACAGAAGCTCTCCTGCGAACCATGCAGAACTAGCACTCCTGAAAGAAAGGATACTGCGGAGACATGGCTTAGCCACAACCTGGGGGATGTTTCCAGAATGAGATTTTCACTCTGCAGCGGAGTGGGCGCTGATATGAAACTTGCTGGCAGATTAAAACTGTGTGCCGGACCGAGACTCGAACTCGGGACCTTTGCCTTCCGCGGGCAAGTGCTCTGCCATCTGAGCTACCCAAGCACGACTCACGGCCCGTCCTCTCAGCTTTACTTCTGCTAGTACATCGTGCCCTAACTTCCGAGCTTTACAGAAGCTCTCCTGCGAACCTTGCAGAACTAGCACTCCTGAAAGAAAGGATATTGCGGAGACATGGCTTAGCCACAGCCTGGGGGATGTTTCCAGAATGAGATTTTCACTCTGCAGCGGAGTGTGCGCTTATATGAAACTTCCTGGCAGATTAAAACTGTGTGCCGGACCGAGACTCGAACTCGGGACCTTTGCCTTTTCGCGGGCAAGTGCTCTACCATCTGAGGTTTGCAGGAGAGTTTCTGTAAAGTTCGGAAGGTAGGAGACGAGGTACTGGCAGAAGTAAAGCTGTGAGGACGGGGTGTGAGTCGTGAGTGGGTAGCTCAGATGCTAGAGCACTTGCCCGCGAAAGGCAAACGTCCCGAGTTCGAGTCTCTGTCCGGCACACAGTTTTAATGTGCCAGCAAGTTTCATATCAGCGCACACTCCGCTCCAGAGTGAAAATCTCATTCTGGATCTCACTGAAAGCGTTCCCAACGGTTGAAACCGTCACAAATGCCTAGGGTGGACATACCTAATATTGATGTCCACTAACAGGTGTCTGGATACTTCATATCGCATAGTCTACTCTCCTTACCGCATCATTTGCTCGCAAAGCCACGAAGCAGGAAGCAGCACTGTTTCACTGTGGTCAGGCGTAATAATTATTTCGTCAGTATACGAATGTGTGATAATATAAAAGCCTTTGGGGGGGGGGCGGGCACGGGGGGATGGAGTCTGCTGATCTCGTGAATCCGTATCTGCGTTGATATTCATCTACATCTATATCTACATACATACTCCGCAATCCACCATACGGTGCGTGGCGGAGGGTACCTCGTACCACAACTAGCATCTTGTCTCCCTGTTCCACTCCCAAACAGAACGAGGGAAAAATAACTGTCTATATTCCTCTGTACGAGCCCTAATCTCTCTTATCATATCTTTGTGGTCTTTCCGCGAAATGTAAGTTGGCGGCAGTAAAATTGTACTGCAGTCAGCTTCAAATGCTGGTTCTCTAAATTTCCTCAGTAGCGATTCATGAAAAGAACGCCTCCTTTCCTCTAGAGACTCCCACCCGAGTTCCTGAAACATTTCCGTAACACTCGCGCGATGATCAAACCTACCAGTAACAAATCTAGCAGCCCGCCTCTGAATTGCCTCTATGTCCTCCCCCAATCCGACCCGATAGGGATCCCAAACGCTCGAGCAGTACTCAAGAATAAGTCGTATTAGTGTTTTATAAGCGGTCTCCTTTACAGATGAACCACATCTTCCCAAAATTCTGCCAATGAACCGAAGACGACTATCAGCCTTCCCCACAACTGCCATTACATGCTTGTCCCACTTCATATCGCTCTGCAATGTTACGCCCAAATATTTAATCGTCCTGACTGTGTCAAGTGCTACACTACTAATGGAGTATTCAAAAATTACAGGATTCTTTTTACTGTTCATCTGGATTAATTTAAATTTATCTACATTCGGAGTTAGCTGCCATTCTTTACACCAATCACAAATCCTGTCCAAGTCATCTTGTATCCTCCTACAGTCACTCAACGACGACACCTTCCCGTCCACCACAGCATCATCAGCAAACAGCCGCACATTACTATCCACCCTATCCAAAAGATCATTTATGTAGATATAAAACAACAGCGGACCTATCACACTTCCCTGGGGCACTCCAGATGATACTCTCACCTCCGATGAACACTCAGCATCGAGGACAACTTAAGGGCGCTGATGAGGGTGCTACCGAACGCCCTGTAATCAACATTATAATCTTTTTAAAGTTGATGTGAATAACTAGGCCTCGGACGGCGGACAGCGAGAGCTAGAACAGCCACGTTAGTTTGAGGGACAGTGTTGCTGGCTGAGAGTGCGGGCGTAGTGGGAGGATGGGCGGGTGTCGGCAAGGCGCAGCTGGCGGTGTGCGGAGTCGATGACCGCGGGGCGGGACCTGTTCTCGGCGCTTCTCCTCCGCCCTGCTCCCAGCTCGGCTAGCGCTGTACCGAGAGCCACGTTGCACATCTCAACTTGTACGCAGAGTCTCCAGTACTGCAGACACAGCACATGCTTTACAGTGACTCGACCACTCGTGTTGCGTACTGTTTCCCAGGACGTGGACCATACCCGGAATAGTGGGCGAATTACGTGCAACGAAAGCTCTGTGCGTGGCGCTGTGGGGAAGACAATGCTGCGGAGGCAGGCTCCCGACCGCCGCACACTGGACCAACTCGCTTCAAAATCTGGACGGAACAGAAATAGAAAAAGATGCTCGATCCTGCGAAGTCCTGTGTAGATCGCACTTGTGCATACTTATCGGATGCTGCAGTTGCCGGTAAACAGTGAATCGGAAGACGACACACTTTTGACTTACTGTTTGTATGGCTTGTTTGGTATATGACAGCGATCCTGCATGTTGTTGTTGTAGTCTTCAGTCTAGAGACTGATTTGATGCAGCTCTCCCTGCTACTCTGTCCTGTGCAAGCTTCTTCATCTCCGAGTAACTACTGCAACCAAAATCCTTCTGAATCTGCTTAGTGTATTCATCTCTCGGTCTCCCTCTACGATTTTTACCCTCCACGCTTCCCTCTATTACTAAATTGATGATCCCTTGATTCCGCAGAACGTGTCCTACTAACCGATCCCGTCAAGTTGTGCCACAAATTCCTCTTCCCCCCGATTCTATTAGGTACCTCCTCATTATTTACGTGATCTATCCATCTAATCTTCAGCATTCTTCTGTAGCACCACATTTCGAAAGCTCCTATTCTCTTCTTGTCTAAACTATTTAGCGTCCATGTTTCACATCCGTACATGGCTGCACTCCATACAAATACTTTTAGAAAAGACTTCCTAACACTTAAATCTATACTCGATATTAACAAATTTCTCTTCTTCAGAAACGCTTTTCTTGCCATTGCCAGTCTACATTTCATATCCTCTCTACTTCGACAATCATCAGTTATTTTGCTCCCCAAATAGCACAACTCATCTACTGCTTAAGTGTCTCATTTCCTAATCTAATTCCCTTGGCATCATCTGATTTAATTCGACTACATTCCACATCCTCGTTTTGCTTTTGTTGATGTTCATCTTATATCCTCCTTTCAAGACACTGCCCATTCCGTTTAACTGCTCTTCCAGGTCTTTTGTTGTCTCTGACAGAATTATAATGTCATCGGCGAACCTCGAAGTTTTCATTTCTTCTGCATGGATTTTAATTCCTACTCCAAATTTTTCTTTTGTTTCCTTTACTGCTTGCTCAATATACATATTGAATAACTTCGGGGATAGGCTACAACCCTGTCTCATTTCCTTCCCAACTACTGTTTCCCTTTCATGCCCCTCGATTCTTATAACTGCCATCTGGTTTTGTACAAATTATACATAGCCTTTTGCTCCCTGTATTTTACCCCTGCCACCTTCAGAATTTGAAAAGAGAGTATTCCAGTCAACATTGTCAAAAGCTTTCTCTAAGTCCACAAATGCTATGAACGTAGGTTTGCCTTTCCTTAATCTTTCTTCTAAGATAAGTCGTAGGATCAGTATTGTCTCACGTGTTCCAACATTTCTACGGAATACGAACTGATCTTCCCCGAGGTCGGCTTCTACCAGTTTTTCCATTCATCTGTAAAGAATTCGTGTAAGTATTTTGCAGCCGTGACTTATTAAAGTGATAGTTCGGTAATTTTCACGTGTGTCAACACCTGCTATCTTTGGGATTGGAATTATTATATTCTTCTTGAAGTCTGAGAGTATTTCGCCTGTCTCATACAACTTGCTCACCAGATGGTAGAGTTTTGTCAGGACTGGCTCTCCCAAGGATATTAGTAGTTCTAGTGGAATGTTGTCTACTTCCGTGGCCTTGTTTCGACTTAGGTCTTTCAGTGGTCTGTCAAATTCTTCACGCAGTATCATATCTCCCATTTCATCTTCACGTACGTCCTCTTCCATTTCCATAACATTGCCCTCAAGTACATCGCCCTCGTATAGACGCTCTATATACTCCTTCCACCTTTCTGCTTTCCCTTCTTTGCTTAGAACTGGTTTTCCATCTTAGCTCTTGATATTCATACAAGTGGTTCTCTTTTTTCCAAAGGTCTCTTTAATTTTCCTGTAGGCAGTATCTATCTTGCCCCTAGTGATATATGCCTGTACATCCATACATTTGTCCTCCAGCCATCCCTGAATGGCTGTCAGGATAAAACTAAATGGTATGTTTATGTAATGACGTATATCGACTTAAAACTAAACTACTACCGATGTTATCCGTAATCGTTGAATACAAAATTTCCTCTGTGTGGCTCCAAATTCATAAATGACTGTCCTACTATCTTAATGGTATAGTTAACGAGTTCAGATGTATTTGTGTGAGCAGATTTGCGCCTTGTTAATGGAAGGTCATTTTTCTAACGTGCGGCGGTGCACAATAGTCTGCAATAATGCCCGATGCTGTATCAGATCACGTAGTTTTCATGCACGGATATGCCACTATCGAAGCTGCTCCATTGCCGATTGATGACATATTTGAAGATGCACAGGAAGCCCAGAATAAGGATGAACCGTCAGTTAGGGCGATTCACAAGCAACAACTCAAGTACAAATGTTATTCCAAAAACGTTATCGTGGAAGTAGGGCCCCCGAGATGCTGGTGAAATAACACACACTGCTAAGGTTATCTTATTTTAAAAGGCTTTCTCAGTAATAAATTTTTAAGTGTGGCATTTCTTAAAAAAATTTCAAAACAATTTCAAATAGCTTGACAATTTTCATTATGAAAAGGAGATTACCGGGTATTACATTAACAACTTGCCAATAATGAGATTTTAACTTGAAATATATATATAAGACAACAGTAAAAAAAACTCTTTTAAAATAGCTTTATGTAAAGGATATTGCAAGCTTTGACGTTAACAATAAGAAGATTTTAAACATGTTTTATCAATAAGGGAACAATTGAGAAAAACTTTAAGCAGCTAGCTTGTACTAAGCAAAAATAGTCGTCTCTCGCCAGTTACATAACTTATACTTGTTACAACATAAACGTGAATAAGCCAGCACATAAACCTTCACATTAAAGGCAGTTCCCAAAAAAAATTTTTCCTTAGCTCGGCGAGGGAGTGACCCGTGTGAAGGGGCCCAAATCACAATAGGCGGAAATAAATGACTTTCGAGTCAATTTACCATCCATAGTATGACATAATTGTATACGAATGATGTTGCTGCGACTCCCTTGCTACCTTTAATTTCCAGGGTTCTTTTCATATACATTTCCTCTTCAAATTCGGATTGGTCGGGGATGAAAACAAATTCCTTACTGTAAATTTGTTTATTTAATCTACAAATATTCGGGCAGATTCCGCAGTTCGCTGTCCATCGTCTAGTTGAAGCTTTTTTGAAATTTAGTTCTCATACATCATCCAATTCTGTAGCATTGTTTGGAGTTATGCAACCATCCACTGCTTCCCTTGAAATCACAGTAATCTATGTCGCGCGCAGTTGGATGTGTGTGTCGTACTAGGTCACTATCATGGACATCCTGTAAGTTGTATTGAGCACGCTTCAAACGCGCAAACACCAGTTTGTGTAACAATTGCGCCTTGTGCTCTCTTGCACATCAGTAGTTTTTCTTACACACTACACGGTCATATTGCGCGGAATTACTCGAAATCTGTTCGTAATAGTTGTTTACTGTGCTGTGGATGATCTTGTCGTAATTGTATTTAGTACCCGCTCCTTGTTCTTCACTACGTTTCACTGGAGACGGGATTTGTGGCTGTCTGCTCGACAAGGATGGTGAACTACTGCTTCGACACCTGTTTCATTATCGCTTTCACTTGTTAAGCACTTTTCATCATCATTGTATTCCTCACGTATATTGCCCGCGCAGTCGAGCTTATGCGGCACCACAGATTCCACTGACTCATCTTGGAGAACCACCAATATTTCATCTGCTACTTCTTTCTCACTATGCGAAATTCCTTGCGTTCCTTTCCGAGAAAATGTCAATTTCGACAGTTGTTGTTGAAGATATAATGCAACTTTTTTTTATCGTTGCCATAGCTATGCTTTGTGTCAACAACACTAGCACTGTAGCTCTGTTGTGAGTTACTCGTCGACTACGCAGTTCAATTACGCTCCGTAGCCTCGTGCTGTGTTCACCATTATCTACCTCTGCTCCCGTCCCCTGCTGCCATTAGAATCCAACATTGTAGTTGCATGGCAGACGCGTGGCGTCGAGTGTCGTAAACATAATTGGTTCAAAATGGCTCAAATGGCTCTGAGCACTATGGGACTTAACTTCTGAGGTCACCAGTCCCCTAGAACTTAGAACTACTTAAACCTAACTAACCTACGGACAACACACACATCCATGCCCGAGGCAGGATGCGAACCTGCGACCGTAGCGGTCGCGCGCTTCCGGACTATAGCGCCTAGAACCGCTCGGCCACACCGGCCGTCAAACATCATTGGTCTTTTTAGACCTAGCACTCAAGGGTTTCCTTGTTAGACAGTGTATTAGTAATGCGGAACAGTTTCTAGAAGAGAAACCAAATATGAAAATTTGAACCGAACGAAAAAAGCTGATAAATAAAGACAAGTAAAATGATCGATTTGGAAAGATAGTCGTTTTGTGAAGGCTGAAAACGGCAATTATGTTATACATCAGGAACAAATTTTACGCTGTAGTTTACAAAAGAGTTTTCATGTAAAACCATAGATTTAGAATAGATCTATCGGTCGCAGTCGATGTCGGATGTATGAGAATATCTGCTAGTTCGGTAGTACACACCCGTTCTTGCTGTACCCTCACCTTTCTAGCTGCCGATTTTCGAAGCACCCGAACTGTGCCCCCTTTTTATTACTAATGCGTTCCGCAAGGTCGCTGATGGTTGCTGTGATCTGTGGACTGAAGTAAAGGCTGCGCCATTGCTTGTTGGCAATCGGCGGAGCGCCGTCTAGGAATTCCGTATCGCTTGCAGCCGCAACAGCTTGCATCCTGGGCGGTGCACCACAAGGCTGCGAAAAATAAAAGAAGCTATCCGCAGCACCTGGCCGGCAGATGCGCTCGCCTTTTTGTCCGTAAACATGCCGTGTTTATCACGGCTGCTCTTTCCCCTCACTGCATCCGTCATGCTGGCCAACCCTCTTCTGCATGCGTGCGTGACGGAAAAGAAAGCCTAGTGTTTGTGCGTGCGAGCTAGTGTGTGTTCCTGTACAAATACGAAACCTTAATCACACCAATAATTGAATCACCGCCTGCTAAAAGGGCCTCAGTCAGGAAGCATCGAAAATGGAGTTAAGCACTTTGACGTGTTGCAGACAGGTAGCCGCATCTTACAATGCTAGAAGGCGTGGCCACGGAAGGAAAGACGCTGCAGAACGCATATAACGTGCAGTACGGACTTCTTTCAGTGAATGAAGATCTTCTAGTCTGTCAAGGGAGTCCTTCCAGTAGAAACAAGAGAAGTTATCAGGCAACATGCAAAGTGATGTGGCATTGGAAAGCTAATGGTTTACGAAAGAAGGGCACAAAACTTTTATACTAAAAAGCTCACAGAAGTAGCTAAAAGGACAGACAAGCTCCATTTACCTGCTATTAGTTGATTACGTGCAACATTTTCCGTCCAGGATACATTTTATTTTAGATATGTGACAGCTCATCTCTTTTATTCATGACATTCAAAAACGGATGCATATTGTGTGTATCTGTGTGTATGTGTGTGTGTGTGTGTGTGTGTGTGTGTGTGTGTGTGTGTGTGTACCAAGTCGAACGAAGTATGCACTTTCTTGTATAAGGTTCTGCAGAGCGTTCCTCCACCAATCGCTGAATTACACTTACATTCCGACAGCTGTGGAGGACAGAATAAAATCATGAAAATCATGTTGCATCGGGTGTTTTATCGACACTGGTTGACTGTAACCGGTTTGAGAAAATCGAACACTTCTCCCTGTTAGAGGACATTCCTTTTTCCCTTGTGACAGGAATTTTAGCATTGTTAAAGGAGATCTTAGGAAGCATGACAGGTTCTATACGATACACGAACTCGCCAAAAATTTATTGTAAAAGAAGCTGTTGCCATAGATATACTAGATTTCAAGACTTACGATGGTTCAAATGGCTCTGAGCACTATGGGACTTAACTTCTGAGGTCATCAGTTCCCTAGAACTTAGAGCTACTTAAACCTAACTAACCTAAGGACATCACACACATCCATGCCCGAGGCAAGATTCGAACCTGCGACCGTAGCGGTCGCGCGGTTCCAGACTGTAGCGCCTAGAAGCGCTGCCACCCCGGCCGGCTCAAGACTTACGGGCAGCGGTTTAACAAGAAGACTTGTGTTCCAGCTGAAACTTACCATAAAAGTGTTCCAAAAGACAAGAAAATCCATTTCTTTTATCAGTAATACGATGCATTTTACGTACAGCGCTATTGCAATTTTTGTAGTACATTAGTAAGTGTTAGTTATTATTACAGCCATTGTTGAACGTATTTATTAATGAAAAGATACAGTAACTACTACAGGAAATCCCGAAATGTACTAAAAGGACTTCAGTCAACGAAGTTAAAACTTTTGTATGAGCACAATTTCTTTTCATAATCTGAAACGAACGTTGATATTCACATCAATATTGCACATTACCGATATTTTTTCAGGCAAAGAGAAAGAGTGATTAAAGTGTAATTACTTTATTATAATTATGTTATTGTTAGTTTTCTCTAAACTGGGATGGAATGACTAAGGCGCTTTTGGGATGTAGCGATCCAGTTATTTTCTCTTTGCGGCATGGATATATACAGGGCTATTACAAATGATTGAAGCGATTTCATAAATTCACTGTAGCTCCATTCTTTGACATATGGTCACGACGCACTACAGATACGTAGAAAAACTCATAAAGTTTTGTTCGGCTGAAGCCGCACTTTAGGTTTCTGCCGACAGAGCGCTCGAGAGCGCAGTGAGACAAAATGGCGACAGGAGCCGGGAAAGCGTATGTCGTGCTTGAAATGCACTCACATCAGTCAGTCATAACAGTGCAACGACACTTCAGGACGAAGTTCAACAAAGATCCACCAACTGCTAACTCCATTCGGCGATGGTATGCGCAGTTTAAAGCTTCTGGATGCGTCTGTAAGGGGAAATCAACGGGTCGGCCTGCAGTGAGCGAAGAAACGGTTGAACGCGTGCGGGCAAGTTTCACGCGTAGCCCGCGGAAGTCGACAAATAAAGCAAGCGGGGAGCTACACGTACCACAGCCGACGGTTTGGAAAATCTTACGGAAAAGGCTAAAGCAGAAGCCTTACCGTTTACAATTGCTACAAGCCCTGACACCCGATGACAAAGTCAAACGCTTTGAATTTTCGGCGCGGTTGCAACAGCTCATGGAAGAGGATGCGTTCAGTGCGAAACTTGTTTTCAGTGATGAAGCAACATTTTTTCTTAATGGTGAAGTGAACAGACACAATGTGCGAATCTGGGCGGTAGAGAATCCTCACGCATTCGTGCAGCAAATTCGCATCTCACCAAAAGTTTACATGTTTTGTGCAATCTCACGGTTTAAAGTTTACGGCCACTTTTTCTTCTGCGAAAAATCGTTACAGGACACGTGTATCTGGACATGCTGGAAAATTGGCTCATGCCACAACTGGAGACCGACAGCGCCGACCATCTTTCAACAGAATGGTGCTCCACCGCACTTCCATCATGATGTTCGGCATTTCTTAAACAGGAGATTGGAAAACCGATGGATCGGTCTTGGTGGAGATCATGATCAGCAGTTCATGTCATGGCCTCCACGCTCTCCCGACTTAACCCCATGCGATTTCTTTCTGTGGGGATATGTGAAAGATTCAGTGTTTAAACCTCCTCTACCAAGAAACGTGCCAGAACTGCGAGCTCGCATCAACGATGCTTTCGAACTCATTGATGGGGACATGCTGCGCCGAGTGCGGGAGGAACTTGATTATCGGTTTGATGTCTGCCGAATCACTAAAGGGACACATATCGAACATTTGTGAATGCCTAAAAAAACTTAGCTTGTGTCTGTTGTGCCGTTTAAGAGCTCAGCCTGCCCGATAGCTGTCTCTGCGGTAGCGCATAGCGCGTACGCCGTCATCACTGCAGGATAAGATGTAGCGAACTCGTCCGAAAACACCAAATTTTGTCACTCAGCACACCAGTGGTGGAGTGGGAGTTCCCGTAACGGTCTGACGCGTTGGCAGTTTATGGTCAATGGAAGATGTCGCAGTGGTATGCGTGCCACAAGTCCTGTCTTCAACAGAAAACCCCAGACCGTCGACGTAGATCTGTCGAGCGCCCGTTGTAGGCTGGGGCGACAGAAGTCATGGGATACCTCCTAATATCGTGTCGGACGTCCTTTTGCAGAGCGTGGTGCAGCAACTCGTCGTGGCACGCACTCAATAAGTCGTTGGAAGCCCCCCCCCTCCCCCCCGTCTCCCCCGAAATACCGAGCCATCTGCCTCTATAGCCATTCATAGTTGCGAAAGTTGCCGGTGCAGGATTAGGATTTTGTACACCTCTCGATTATGTCCCATAAATGTTCGATGGAACTCATGTCGGGCCATCTGGGTGGCCATAAGGTTCTAACTAATTGTCCTGAGTGTTCTTCAAGCCAACTGCGAACAACTGTGGCCTGGTAACATGGAACGTTGTCATCCATAGAAATTCTGTCGTTGTTTGGGAACATGAAGTCCATGATTGGTTGCAGATGGTCTTCAAGCAGCGGAACATAACCATTTCCAGTCAATAATCGGTTCAGTCGGACCAGAGAACCCAGTCCATTTCATGTAAACACAGCTCACAGCATTATGGAGCCACCTTCAGCTTGCACAGTGCTTTGCTGGTAATTTACGTCCATGACTTCGTGGGGTCTGCGTCACTCCCGAACCCCACCATCAGCTCTTACTAACTGTAATCGGGATTCATCTGATTAGGCCACGGTATTCCAGCTGTCTAGGGTCCAACCGATGTGGTCACGAGCCCATTAGTAAAGCACTGTCCGGCCCCGGTAACTGAGTGGTCAGTGTGACAGAATGTCAATCCTAAGGTCCCGGGTTCGATTCCCGGCTGGGTCGGAGATTTTCTCCGCTCCGGGACTGGGTGTTGTGTTGCCCTAATCATCATCATTTCATCCCCATCGACGCGCAGGTCGCCGAAGTGGCGTCAACTCGAAAGACCTGCACCAGGCGAACGGTCTACCCGACGGGAGGCCCTAGCCACACGATATTTCATTTCATTAAAGCACTCGTGTCAGTCGTCCGCTGCCGTAGCCCATTGACGCAACATTTCGCCGCACTGTCCTAACGCATACGTTCGTCGTACGTCCCACATTGATTTCTGCTGTTATATCACGCATTGTTGCTTGTCTGTTAGCACTGACAACTCTACGCAAACTATTGGTCGTTAAGTGGAAGCCGTTGACCGCTGTGTTGTCCGTGGTGAGAGGTAATGCCTGAAATTTGGTATTCTCGGCAGACTCTTTATTTACACTGTGGATCTCGGAATACTGAATTCCCTAACGGTTTCCGAAACTGAGTGCCCCTTGCGTCGAGTTCCTATCAATTCTCGTCGTGCGGACATAATCACGTCAGAAACCTTTTCACACGAATGACCTGAGTGCGAATTACAGCTCCGCCAGTGCACTACCCCTTTATACCTTGTGTACGCGATACTACCGGTATCAGTCTAGTACTCCCATTCGAGTGAATGCGACGGGGGACAAAATAGTCATCCAGCGCTGTGGTCACATTGCGCCGTCCGGTATCCCCTCGTCGCTGTGTACAACACTCTTGTATTCACTGGTTCCACACGCATTGCTGCGTTAGTCGGTATCCTGTACAACCTGCTATATCTCGGCAAGACGAACCCATTTTCCAGAGACCAGTCATTCTGCCTCCTTCCAACTCCAAAGTTGATATTGCTCCCTTACACACCGACGAGGCACTGGCATGTACGTTCCCCCTACACGTGACGGCTCTGCGCTGGGCGTTGAGTAACAGTGACCTATTCGGGCACATAAAACAGGACGGCTGGTGCGTCAGTGCGCACTCCGCCTCTGAAAAATCTTAATCACTTATTATGGTTCCACTGTTCTATACAGCGTTCGGATTTGGAGTGACTCATGCCATTTCTTCTGAGTGTTGCAGTTTCCACAAAAAGTACTCTATAGCCTCTCTCTAACAGTAGTCTATAGTCTCTCTCTCTCGGCTGATACGTCTGTTATTCAACTACCCTCCATCCGTCCACCCTTTCATCAACATAATGGTTCTTGATATATAGAGTGAATCCCCTAAAACTTATAAAATTTCCACCACAGATATTGCAGAAATAGAAAGTGCAATTGATTCGCGGTTTTCACAAAAATAGATTGATATATGGGGTTCGTAGTGTTAGTTAAGTAACAGATTGTAATAATAAAGTGTGTTCTTTTGTCCAAACATATATTTTTATATGGAACAATGCCTGTTGCCATTAACAAACTAAAAGTAGGGTAAATTAGAATATCAGTGGTGTTTGTTGCACGATTTTAGTACGAGTCGTTTACGGGATATTGTATTTTGAGAAGTTCCCAAACCGACACTTGCACAATACCTGTCGTAGCGCACACTGAAGAACAACATAAGCTTATACGCTGCTTATGTGGATTCTGACCAGTAACGAGGCAACTGACCGTCAAGGTTGTGTTCGAAGTGGCAAGACGCAATCAATACCTTCACTGCGCGACAACAACGGTGAAGTCACTGATGACAGTGTCATTAAAGCAGAGCTATTAAACACGGCTTTCCGAAACTCCTTCACCAAAGAAGACGAAGAAAATATTCTTGAATTCCAGTCAAGAACAACTGCCAACATGAGAAACACAGAAGTAGATATCCTCGGTGTAGCAAAGCAGCTTAAATCACTTAATAAAGGCAAGGCCTCCGGTCCAGACTGTATACGAGTTAGGTTCTGTTCAGAGCATGCTGATAAAATAGCTCCGTATTTAGCAGTTATATACAACCGCTCGCTCACAGAAAGTTCCGTACCCAAAGACTGGAAAATTGCTCAAGCCACACCAATAAACCAAAAAGGGAAATATGAGTAATCCGCTGAATTATAGGCCCGTATCACTAACGTCGATTTGCAGTAGGGTTCTGGAACATATACTGTATTCGAACATTATGACTTGCCTCGAAGAAAACGATTTGTTTACACATAGTCAGCACGGATACAGAAAACATGTTCCTCTGAAGCGTCTTCTAACCAAACTGTTTGCGTATGAAATATCGCCTCAGTTATGCGACTGGATTCGTGATTTCTTGTCAGAAAGGTCACAGTTCGTACTAATAGACATATAACACTGCAACTGCATAACTGCATTTACGTAGCGTGTGCAATCAAATACCAAATTTGGTTTATTACGTACTATGCCCCAACAGAACGAATGTTCCTATCACGGAAAAGCCACGTATAACACTACCTTCCGCTACTGCTATACCATAACCTCTAAGCTGGAGGCAGTTCGTATATTGAAATTATTTTTGTTAAACCTGTTATGGTATAAAGCAACAGTGCCGTGTTACCCTCTGAAAGGAATTTTATTGAGTTAACCGTGATATACATAACGGAGGTGGCTTATCGGAGGTGAAAGTCAGAATTACGTAAATATTTAAACAGTAACAAATTATAGTTTACCTATCCACACTGTCCAAATGATAATAAAAACGGTCGCCAGCCTAATTAGGCATAAGAATGAGTATCATTCTTGTTCAAGAAACTGAAAATAAGTAACTTCAATGGGCAAACACAGCCTATGCTTTATCACACGAGAGTGCAATGAACTCTGGCACCTGCATATGTTAACGTTAAGGTTGGAGCAGAACAAACTATTTGCATAAATATAACAGATAACGATACACACTATTACCTTCAGGGCTTAGTGAAACTTAATGGTCTCAATAATATTACTATTAATATTCACTGCAAAATTATGAACTGGGCATAGGTTAAGTCTCTCTCAGCTAAATACTTTTCTATTTAGAATGAAAGTTAAATGTATTTCACTAACAAACACTTTCTCACTGATCTTTGAATAAAAGAAGTTACTGTTTTCATAGATAGTGGTCTTTCTATTAATCATTATTTAGCTTGAGCACAATAGACTAACTGTGGGTGCTGTTACACTATTAATAAGCACTTTCAATACACAAAAGGAACCCAATACTGTACTGAACTCGACAGGAATAGCAAGAGTAATTGAAACTTTCTATAATTAAGTAACTTTGTGCATTTGGACTACTTTCAATAGGGGGGGGGGGGGCTTAATTTTGACCACTGTAGTAGAGAAACCTAAACGCACTTTCATTACATTAGTGAAACAAGCACTTAGCAAGGATGAAGATGTAACTCTCAACAGTTGCAGTTCTGAATTTTTACTGCAGTGAAACACAAAAGTGAGATATTTGTAAGATCCTTTCAACAAACAATATTGATTTTAGCACATTCTTTTGACACATTAACTTCAATATGCTTTCAATAAAGGACACTCGGTAAGCACTTTAGCATGGGAGGGACCCTAAGTGGATATGTGACTGAGGATAAATCACGGCAGGTACAAGAGTTCAGGTCTCGAAATCGGGCAGAAAATCCAAAGAGGTTCTGGTCGTAAGTAGAGTACACCAGTGTCAAGACACAATCAATACTTTCACTGCGCGATTGCAATTTTCATGTTACTGATGACAGTGCCATTAAAGCAGAGTTACTAAATCCCGTTTTCCGAGAGTTCTTCACTAAATAAGACGAAGCAAATGTTCCAGAATTCGAATCAGGAACAGCTGGCAACATGAGTAATTGCACATTGATGTAGACAAAATATCTGTAAGCTATGAAAAATGGTAATTGACTCTGAATGATGAAAATGTGTAATTCTCCACATTAGTACTACAAGGAGTCCATTAAATCTAGATTACACGATTACGCAAATCTAAAGGCTGTTAGTTCAGTTAAATACTAGGGTTTACAGTTACAAATAACCTAAATTGGAAGGATCACATAGATGATGTTGTGGGGAAAGTGAACCAAAGATATCGGTTTATTGTTAATACACTTAGAAACAGATCTACTGAAGAGAGAGCCTACAATACGCTTGTCTGTCCCCTTCTGGAATACCCCTGTGCGGCATGGGATCCCTATTAGATAGGATTGATGGAGGACATCGAAAAAGGCCAAAGAATTGTAGCTCGCTTTGTATTGCCGTGAAATAGGGGGAAGAGTGCCACGGATATGATAAGCATGTTGGGGTGGCGATCATTACAAGAAACGCGTTTTCCGGTAAGGCAGGATCACCAACTTTCTGCTCCGACAGGGAAAATATTTTCTTGGCGCCCAACTACATACGGAGAAATGATGATTTTAATAAAATAAGAGAAATGAAACTCGCGAGGAAGGATTTAAGTGTTCGTTTTCTCGCACGCTCTTCGAGAGTGGAACGCTAAAGAAATAGCTTGAAGGTGGTTCAATGAACGCTCTGCAGGCACTTATCTGTGAAGTACCGAGTAATCACGTACTTGTAGATCTATAACCACCATAAGGACTGCCCTATTCGCCTCTGTTTCGATGCCAGCAACGGTACCAGGTGCCATTCAGTCTCGCGGTGGGAACTAGTCGTAATATACCGGGTGATCAAAAAGTCAATATAACTTTGAAAACTGAATAAATCACGGAATAATGTAGATACAGAAGTACAAATTGACACACATGCTTGGAATGACATGGGGTTTAATTACAACCAAAAAAATACAATAGTTAGCAAATGTCCAACAGATGGCGCTTCATCTGATCAGAATAGCAGTAATTAGCATAACAAAGTAAGACAAAGCAAAGATGATTTTCTTTACATGAAATGCTCAATATGTCCACCATCATTCCTCAACAATAGCTGTAGTCGAGGAATAATGTTGTGAACAGCACTGTAAAGCATGTCCGGAGTTATGGTGAGGCATTCGCGTCGGGTGTTGTCTTTCAGCATCCCTAGCGTCGTCGGTCGATGACGATACACTTGCGACTTCAGGTAACCCCAAAGCCAATAATCGCACGGACTGAGGTCTGGTGACCTGGGAGGCCAAGCATGACGAAAGGGGCGGCTGAGCACGCGATCATCACCAAACGACGCGCGCAAGAGATCTTTCACGCGTCTAGCAATATAGGGTGGAGCGCTATCCTGCATAAACATCGTACGTTCCAGCAGGTGTTTATCAGCCAGGCTGGGGATGATGCGAGTCTGTAACATATCGGCGTACCTCTCACCCGTCACGTTTTGCTGTCCAGCGCCATCTGTCGAACATTTTGTGAACTTTTTTTTTTTTTTTTTTTGTCTAATAAAACCCCATGTCATTCCAAGCATGTGTGTCAATTTTTACCTCTCTATCTACATTATTCCGTGGTTTATTAAGTTTTCAAATTTATACTGAGTGTGTGTGTGTGTGTGTGTGTGTGTGTGTATGTGTGTGTGTGTGTGTGTGTGTGTGTGTGAGAGAGAGAGAGAGAGAGAGAGAGAGAGAGAGAGAGAGAGAGAGAGAGAGAGAGAGAGAGAGAGCGACTTACAAGTACTATCGCATTCTACGTATTTCCTTTACAATGTTGTATCTCTGACGTAAAAGCAGTTACGTTTCCTCCCGTTCCTTGACGGTGAGAAGTAAGTTGCCGACATACGAGGACATTTCTGAAATGGACAATGAGAGAGAAGCCCAAGTTCTATTAACGCATTTGCTTGAAGTGATTCAGGAAAAGCTGCGAAAGAATAAATCAGGTTCGTCCGAGGGGAGCTCCAAACCCGTTCATCTCGTGCAAGCATCCGGCGTCTTAACCACTGCACGCAAATAGGACCAGTGGTGCGGTGCGTGCAGTGACACGGGAACGAAAGAGTATTGCGTGTTCTTTATGAAAGTCCTTAATATTTTTACCTCACCTTGCACCAGGCCACGGAATGTGTTTGTGCCACATTCCGCGGTTATTGAGATAGCGAGAGCGGAATACAGTTAGTACGACTCGGCGTGCGGCCGCGTTGAACTGGAAGGTCGCGCAAACAAAGGGAATGTCGTACATTTTGCTATGACAGATTGTGGAGGGAGATACGTCGCAGCCAGCGAACACGGAGTAGGGGCGCGGGGCAGCGGGCGGGGCGTCGGTATCGTTCGAAGCATCTCGTCACTCTGGATGCAAACAGCCCAGCCTGCGCGCGCCAAGGACGGAGGGACGGACCAGCCGGCTAGGCGAGCGCTGCCGGGCTCCTCTGGCCCACGTGCCTTGCACTTCGTGGCGTCCCTCCCATTCACAAGCAGTCCAGTCGGCGAAGGAAATTTAGTGGAAGAAATACGTGTAGTCTCAAATTTTTTGTACAGCGGTAAGAGGGACTGGTCCGAGCACGGGGCTAACAACCCGAACCACACGCCACTGTTAAGCACTAATAAAGGACTGGGTCCCTTACTTCATAGAACATAATTCATTAAGGTCAATCCAACACATTTATTTCAAATAACATAAATGAAGTTACATTTAAATCTGTCTGACGTTAAACAGGAATAAAAAAAAAACAATTTCAATATCAGCTGATATAGTGCGTGAAGCGCGAGTTAACCCAGTAACCAGGTAAACTAAACAATTCACCGTAATTCAAAAGAAAGAGAAAAACAAAATTGAATCAATACACCCCACTAACAAATATCCAAAAAACCTTACAATACTACTCAAAAGAATACACTGAAGTGGCGAGCAGTCATTCACCCGACAGAACACTTCAAAATGAGTTCAATAACACAGCTCCGTGCCCCAGAAAACAGCAATGCATTACATACACTTCATTTGACGATTAACAAATACTCATTAACATTACGCCACTCCTGTTTGAACTGCAGTGTCCCAAAGAAACAGGCGCTTATTCTGAAAGAACTTTTTTTTAAAAAATATGTTTAAATTACAGCGTTAAGGAATTCCAAATCTTTCCCCTTTCTAGGCGGAGGCTGAGCCAGAAACACAGAATGCCACAAAAACGCAGTTTTGCTGTGAAATCGTACAGGACACACGGAAGCAGTAACAGACAAGGGGTCGGCACCCACAAATAACACTGGCCAAGAGTCAGGCTAGGAGCACATCCTACGAGAACTTGTTCACACTGTGCTCACCACAAACTGTAGACATTCCCGCCGAACATCCGCTTGCGGTGGCTGCCAGAAGGACGAAGCAACCAACAGGCCCACGCTGTGCTTCTCACACAGGCAACTCAATTTGTACAAACATCTAGGCCAACACCAGCTCTGGACTCCCCTCTCACTGCGAGGCTTGGCACAGTTTATATGAAATGCCTTCCAGGCAACCAGTAACCGCTGCAGGAGTTTCACGATTAGCAAACAGCCCCAGCGTAACAGACATCACACATGTGCTTACGCCCGAGCCACAACTCCGCCAGTCTCGCCGGCCGCCCCAAACCTACTGCCTCTCGCAGTCCCGCACGCCCCAGCCGAAAAAACAAAGATGCTTATGCCCGGGGACGCGTCAAAGATAACAAGTCGATCGCTGATAATCGACCAGGGATCTGGCTCAGGAGTATTATTGACATTATGCTAATAATCGTGACCGGAGGGTTGTGTGGGTGGCGGTGTGCGGATTTGAGGCCCGCCGCACACCGGACACAACAGAGACGGAACAGAGGCCCGGCAGAGCAGCAGAGTTCCCGCACGTCAGGCCGATCTGCCCGCAGCACAGGCAGGGCACAGCTTTCGCAAGGGAAACTCCCCATCGCACACACCCCTCAGATCTAGTGGTAAAATGGACCAATGGGCAGAACGTCAAAACGCTGCCGATTTGCTCGGGCGACCCGCTGTGCAGCTGCTGATCCTCGCGGCTCGTCGCGGCGATTCAGCTGCTTTGGACCCTTCCACACGTGGCGATCCAACATCGCGGTTGCGGAGGGAGGGGGTAAACAGTTGCCGCCTCGTGTGATTTTGCTCCACTTGTCGTTTGTTCGCGCTTTGTGGTCGTTGAGTCACGCGCATCTTCTGTGTCGTTTTAAAGAAGTTAGTGATGTTTTCTGCCGTAAAGATGACTTTCGACGTGGAACTTTCCATCCTTGAAATAGATCGTCGTCCTGTTATTCTACAAATAAGGATTACGGCAATAAGACCGAAGAACGTAATGCTTGGGAGAAGATGTGCAAAAAGCCGACCGCGGTGGCCACGCGGTTCTAGGCGCTGCAGTCCGGAACCGCGCGACTGCTACGGTCGCAGGTTCGAATCCTGCCTCGGGCATGGATGTGTGTGATGTCCTTAGGTTAGTTAGGTTTAAGTAGTTCTAAGTTCTGTGGGACTGATGACCTCACATGTTAAGTCCCATAGTGCTCAGAGCATTTTGAACCATTTGAACCAAGATGTGCAAAAAATTGTCGGAGAACAACGAATGTGGTATGTATTATTTTGTTTATTACTTATTAAAATATGTTTTTTATCTTGTTCATTTTCCAAGGAACAGCACTGTGGTGTCACCGCCAGACACCACACTTGCTAGGTGGTAGCTTTAAATCGGCCGCGGTCCATTAGTACATGTCGGACCCGCTTGTCGCCACTGTCAGTGATCGCAGACCGAGCGCCACCACACGGCAGGTCTCGAGAGACTTACTAGCACTCGTCCCAGTTGTACGGACGACTTAGCTAGCGATGCACACTGACGAAGCCTCGTTCATTTGCAGAGCAGATAGTTAGAATAGCCTTCAGCTAAGTCCAGGGCTACGACCTAGCGAGGCGCCATTAACATTACACTGCATGTATCTACAGAGTCTCACTTGTATCGTCAAGAGCGATGTACAACAAGAATGGATTAAAGTTAAGTATTCCAGCAGCTACGTACTTTTCTTTATAGCATTCATTACGTATCCTGTTTCAGACCTCTGGCCAGCCTGCGTGAGTTGACGCGTGCGTATCGGCATCCTCAACCAAGTAATGTGCGTAGTGTTGGCTAACTGCTAACACTACAAGCACCTTCAGTGCTAACAAAGTAATCTGCCAACTTGTCTCGTACACTCTCGCCGTAGCGGCTTCTTATAGGAATGGTGTCGTACATCTTCAAACCAATTACTTCTAAAGTTTCATCCAGTTTTAATCCATATTTCTGCGAACGACGTTGTGCATAACATTGCATGCTCTAATTACTGCACGAAAAACGTGTTTCGATTGAACAATATGAGCTGAAGCTGCATCGTTTTGGAATCAGGAGTAAAGACTATCACAACAGAGAAAAACACGATACAGCACTGAACCAAATATGCGTAAAAGTAAACTCCGTGTAAAGCCCCTTGTGGGAGCGCTAGTACCCACCGACCGCCGTATCATCCTCCGCCAATGGCGTCATTGGATACAGTGCGAAGGTTCAGCAAACCGTTCTCCCGGCCATGGTCAGTATTCGTCACTTGTAGCCGGTGCTCCTCTCTAGGGTAGTTCCTAAATTGGCATCACGAGTCTGAGTGCACCACATTCCAGTCCTCTCACCGAAGAAAAATCCCTGCCAGGACCGGGAGTCGAACCTGGGACCTCCCAATTGCAGTCAGAAGCGCTGAAAACACAGCTGCGGAAGCGGACGTCGAACAAAATATGGCGTACGGTGAAGGAGTGTCGGTCGCAGACAGCTCTGCTGAAAATTGAAGAGAAACTCTGCGTTGGGAAATGTTTCTCGAACCGTGACTAGGACACACTTATTCAGGGGACCGGAGACGTGATTCAAAGTGTTTATTTTAACATTCCCTGTAAAAGAAAAAGTGTTGGCCTTTCTACTACATTTTGCTTATGAGTATACAGTGAACGTTCCCGTGTTCCAATATGGCAACAGCTATGTTTTGATCTTAAGAAGAATTCCATTGGCAGCTGGTAAAGTTGTTGTTTTGTTGGTACACAATAGGTTTCGCGGCCTAAAGCAGCAACCCACAAGGTAAAGAGTAATATACAAGGTATCAACTTCGTGGATTACTAAAATTAATAAAGGCAATATCTAAAATATGCTCACAATGCGAAAAGGTCCTTGGTGTATCTATCACTCCTTGTCAGGATGTATTATTCAGTGAATATTACCTACATTACATTGGCGAACGAAGGGTGACAAAGACGGGATCCATTAATTTCGTTAAAATTGCTGATGGGTGGACCATTTACTTACATACTCTTGTTTTAAAATTTGGCAGCATCTAAAAGAAGAAAATATATTCTGTATTGGGAAGACGTTAAGAATTTTTTTTATAAAAGTCAGATTGGCTATTACATAGTCACTACTAACGTGATCAGGCGGATCACAGTGCAGATTACTGTGTGAAACAGTGTAATGTGGGACTTCCTTACCGGTAACGGCAGGACAACCCGCTGCTGGGACGTGTAGAAGCGGCCAGCACAAGCGATTAACATGGATTAACAGACTGGTGGAACGGAATCTTGTGGAACGAGGCCCACGGGAAAGACAGGCCGTGGCGCTTTCGTCACAGCACCTGACCGAGGCCTACGAGAAAGACAGGCCGCGGCGCGTACGTCACGAAGGTAGTCCTGCGCTCGCTCGCTCAAATCAGCAAACTACGTTTCTACACCTGTTAACTCGTAACTAGGCGTGTCCGTACAAACGAAAACTGAATATTCTACTGGAATCCGCTATTATGGAATCTTACTGTTATTAGTCCTATAAGGATGCGAAGTCCATAGGCCTACTTATAATGTGTTACGGCTGTACTGCCGTACAATAAAATAAAATCATGCTCAAATGATTATCAGTTGCATAAGGCACCCCTTGCAGCATGTAATAAGTACTGTTAAGCAGAAGAGACTAAATGCTATAACCACGCCGTTATACCATTTATATCGAGTATTGATCTTAAATTAAATTTTTCACTGCAAGTCTTTCGAGTGCCGTTTATGGGGGGAACGCGTAACTACTTCAGACAGTTTAATAATTCTTGACTGCGCGTTTCAAAGCTTTTAACCTCTCGATAGCATACGACAAAGTTAAGATCTTTACTGGGTACCTTTTCAGTTATATATTGAATTTCCATGGGCCCTGCACGGAGGCGAGCGTTCGCAAAGTGTGGTGAACAAGTGTGTTGCAGCCCGTATTTCTCTAGGGCCCTGTTATGGAAGGTCGCTCCTATTGCAAGCCAGGCTAACACTAAATTTTATTTCATACTAATACTTAATCGTATAAACAATCAGAATTAGCCACAATGCAATGGTGCTTTTATTGTAACTGATTATTCAACGTGCATTTTCTTCTTTATATCTAAAAATTTCTGCTTCCTTTAATATATTCCAAATATTTTTTTTCTTTTGTATGAATTATTCTTAAATTGTCTGGTTGGCTGGTGAAAGTGTGCTCCACTTCGCGTGTATTGTTGGTGCGGATTGGGTATTATTTAAGTTAAAGTGTTCTTGAAATCTTTTGCGGAATCACGTACATGTTTGCCCTATATACTTCGCAGGAAGGTCACTTGCATGTAATGTATCTACTCACGAACAATTTTAACGAAATTAGTGGATCACGTCTTGGTCACACTTCGCTCATCAGTGTAATATAGATAATATTGACTGAATAATACATCCTGACAAGGAGCGATGGGTACACCATCGAACTTTTAGCACTGTGAGTGTATTTAGATATTACCTTTATTAGTTTTAGTAGTCCGTAAAGCTGATACATTGTGTATTACTATTGTTACGGCGTAAGGTGTAATTCCGGGGTATTTCTCGTGTTTTGTATTATATTACTTGTCTCAGTGTCATCTAATCGCTTCGGAGGTATTTAAACGTTAATAAGAATGACCTTTTATAAATGATCTAGTAGCAAGTCTTCAAGACTGTTAACAGATGATGAAATTGTCCATAAGAAAGTAGCTATGCCGAAAGACACTTGCGATTTGTATAATGATCTTCAGAGAATTGATGAATGGTGCGAACTCTGGCAGTTGATCCTGAACAGAAATAAATGTAACGTATTGCGCATACATATGAATGAAATCCTCTACTGTATGGCCACAATATTAATGACAAATTGCAGGAAATAGTGTCTACCGTAAAAAAAAATCGAGGAGTACCCATCGAGATCGACGCTGATGGGATGATCACACAAAACAAATGGTAGGGAAAGCAGATGCCTGACTGAAATTGATGTGAAGAATCTGAAGGAACAGTACCTCATCGACGAAAGAATTGACTTAACAGGTCGATAGTTCAATAAAGTCTTGACTGTTGTTCATCAATCTGGGACCCTTATCGGGTAGTACTGATTCAAGAGATACACGGAATTGTTTAGTGGGCGCGAGAGCGCTGCAGAGAAATTAGAGCTAATACAGAGGCCTATCGATAATCATTCCTCCTACACGACATTCGCGATTGGAACAGGGAACGGGGGATCAGTTAATGGTACCAAAGCACCCTACGCCACACATCGTTATGTGGGTTGCGGAATGTTGATGTAGATGTAGACCAATACGATTCCCGGATGCCACCTCTGAAAGTGTGTTCCCTATCGCCATTTTGCGCGCTGAGTAATGGACCGAGCCGCGCGCCTTGGCAGGGTCAGTAGCCTGCGGTAGTAAGCGCATAGTTGCCGGCGGGGCGTGGGCAGCGTGGGCGCTACGAGGTGGACAGTATGCACCTGCCCGCCTGCCCGCACCAAAAAGGAAGGCCGCCGTCTGCGACTGGGGACTGGTGGGCGCGCGTGCGTGCGTGCAGACTGCCGCCTGCTGCGTGCGCCGGCCACGCCCTGCGCTACTCACGCACCCGCCGCGCGCTCTCCTTATGGGGACCACTTCGTCGGCCTCTCGTGCAGCCAGCCCGGCATCGCAAGACCTCTGAACGGGTGCTGGCCAGTCCGAGAACCTAACATCTATATCCATACTCTGCAAATCACTGTAAGATGCGTCGCTGGGGGTACTTCCCACTGTAACATTTGTTAGGGTTTCTTCTCATCCACGCTATCGTTCTATTTTATATACTAATGAACTGTTACACCGAGGTACACTGTTCAGTCACATTAATGTCACCATCTGTCAAAAGCTGGAATAACTACCTTTAGTGGAGCGGACCGCTGCGAGACGTACTAGAAGAGAATCAGTGAATTTCTCGAGGGTATCGAAAAGGATGTAAAACCATGCAGATTCCAGTGACCTGGCCGGCTTCACTAGGTTTCTCAGTTGGGAAACCATGGTGCGGGCAGTTAGATTGAGGTGGTCGCACAGATTCCCGATTGGGTTTAAATCCGAGGAGTTTGGTGGCCACAGATGTGCAGCAAACTCACTCAGGTGCTCTTCGTGGATGGTACGTGCACTGTGAGCTGTGTGACACGCATTGTCCTGCTGGTAGAAGCCATCGCGCCGAGGAGAAATAAACTGCATGTAGGGGTGCATATGGTCTCCAAGGACAGATGCGTACTTGCGTTGATCCATTATACGTTCCAGAATGACGAGATCACCCATGGAGTGCCCGAAAACATTCCTCAGACCATAACGTTCCCTCCTCCGGCCAGGTCCCTTCCGACTATTCTTGCAGGTGTTTCACCCTATACACGCAACCAGTTTCGGTGACTCAGTACATCATCTTCACGCCTTAGCTGATGCTGAGGGGGTGAACTCCGATCGTAGGTGATTGTTACAGACACAGCATCGCGGTTACAGTATTCTACGGAAACCAGTTCATAGATGTTGGCCACTGATGCACTCCTGTATATTCACCCTCTCAACATCAGCTAAGGTCTGAAGATCGTGTATTGAGACACGGAAATTGGTCGCTATATAACAAAATAACATTAAAACGACGGCTACATGTGTTTCATTTTATTACATAACAACAACCGTCGTCCAATGGAACCAAAAAGTCAAGCTATCAAATTCTTGGACTGTTTCTCGAACGAACCAATTTTCCTGCACTCGGTTCATCTGCTGCACCTACAGAGAATGCTGCTTCATGTTTTGTCCGCTCTTACGGTGGTGTACACGTATATTGCATTTCCTTTTCGACCATAGTCTTAAACTAACTGACAAGGACCTGCTGCCGAGATTCTATCAAGTTGAGCAGAGTCTACTGGAAACAGAATTATTTCACAGCTAATTTTTCAAATAAAATGTAGTGGAATCTTCGACATGCCTAAGGATGCCCTGCCTCACGATTAGGCACATGCGGAACTTCGTCAATCATGTTAGGTACAGCATCAATTTTTTTCAAACAAGAAACAGTTTTGGTCGTGTTTCATGAAATTCATCAAAATAGAAACATGACCACAATGGAATTCTGCAATCCAACTGTAAGCAGTTGTAAGTAACTGAAAAATTTTAATAGGTTATTGTTGTTGATTTGACCCTTTACGAAATCACACACACATACACACACACACACACACACACACACACACACACATATATATATATATATATATATATATATATATATATATATATATATATATTCCAGCATAAACCTTTGTTCGAAATTTCTTCGCAGCAAACTTAATTATGGTAGCAGATAGTTCATCTATCACGGAAATCTAGAATTTAGACAATTTAGGCGTGCTATCGATATCGATACTGGCGAGAAATGACATAAGTGGCCGTATCTTTTCATTGCACTTATGTAGAAGCTTAAATTTTTTACACCGCCAAGGGACCGTATACTTTATTATGACATGAATTTCAACTTCTTACGTCTACCCGTTCCTGAGAAAAGATGGGTCTTAACAGACGGACAGACAACAGAGAAATAACAAATGAAAAAATAAAAAAAATCTGTGGCGTAATTACAAATTAACAATTTTCTGACTTGTATTGTGAAATCTTGCTTCTTTCTAAATCTCATTATTGTGGGTTAAAGGGAAGAACGCTAATAAGTTTTGGTGAGCTTAGGAGTATCAAAATGTGTAACATAAATGGCCGTGTCTTTTGATTGCATGGACACTACATGCACCACATATACCAAATACCGTCCGCCACATACCGCAAGGTAGCTTGTGGAGTATAGAATAAGAACCCGATCACGACGCACATACACTAGGTGAGAATAAAAGTGTAGCATGCAGAAGGGGAGGGGGAAACGAAATGAAACTTCACGCGCCACATTCACCGATTCACATTCACAAAGAAATTAGCAGTACGAGCGCACGTATCAGTATGACGTTGCAACCCCTCTGGCCTGGATACGTGCAGTGATACATTTGGGAAGAGTGCCATAAAAGCGGTGTATCCTCTCCTGAGGTAAGGTAGTCCCCAAATGTTGTAACAACGGCACTGGGACGGAGTTGAAATGCGAGCTGGTCCCACACATCTTCTATTGCAGACAAGTCTGGGAGTTTTGCTAGTCACGGACGTAGCCCAACGTCACGCAAACATTTCATAGATACACGTGCCGCGTGTGGACGACCACTGTCCTGTTGAAAAATGGCACTACCATACTGTCGCATCAGAGGAAACACATGAGAACGCAGAATGTCCAAGATGTACCGCTGTGTCATCGGAATCTCCTTGAAAATAGAAGATTTTTTAGTTGAATTCCAGGGCAAGAGAAGCAGATGGAGATCACAGAAAAAGGGATTACCCCAGGGAAGTGTGCTTGCTCCAGCTTTGTTTAACATCCACACAAATGATGAACCACTACCTGAAGGAACACAGAGCTTCATCTATGCAGATGATTGTGCTATCACCGCCCAAGCCCGCTGCTTTGAAACTGTTGAAGAGAATCTGTCCAAAGCATTGAGAAAACTGTAAGCTTACTACAGGGAAAACCAGTTCAGACCAAATCCTGGAAAAACACAGACTTGCGCTGCCCATCTTAAAAATTGGCGTGCAGCTAGAGCCCTCAAAATCAACTGGGAAGAAACAACACTAGAACACTGTACGTATCGCAAATACCTAGGGGTCACCCTTGACCGTGCATTAACATATAAGAGGCACTGCCTAAATACCAAGCAAAAAGTGGCAGCCAGGAACAATATCATCAGGAAGCTAACAGGCACAACGTGGGGAGCATACGCTAACACTGTGAGAACCTCTTCCCTTGCACTGTATTACTCTGCCGGAGAATACGCAAGCCCAGTAGGGTTCATTTCTTGCCATGCCAAAACAGTAGATGTCGCTCTTAATGATACTTGTCGTATCATCACCGGGTGCCTCAAGCCTACTCCTCTGGATAAAGTGTACAGCCTCGCGGGAATTGCACCCCCCGACATCCGCCGTGAGGTAGCAGCAAAAAGTGAGAAGAAAAAATCAGAAACTTCTGAAGCTCACCCGCTATATGGCTATCAACCAGCAAACCCACGACTTAAACCCAGAAAGAGCTTCCTCAGATCTACCGAGGCTCTAGTTGGGGCACCACAGCAATGCCGAATCAAACTATGGCGTGCGAGGCTTACCAGTACTGTGGGATGAATTATACCAAGCGAAAGACTACCACCCGGCTACACAGAGAATTGGAGTACATTCAGATCCCTCAACAGACTACGCTCGGGTGTCACGAAATGTAAGAGCAATCTGACTAAACGGGGTTTCCTAGAGGAGCCGCCACTCTGTGAGTGTGGAGCAACGCAGACGATCTTCCACCTGCTCCAGTGTACCCAATGTCCAGCAACATGCGCAACAGAAGACCTGCTACATGCAGCGCCTGTCCGCAGCTCGTGGTCGTGCGGTAGCGTTCTCGCTTCCCGCGCCCGGGTTCCCGGGTTCGATTCCCGGCGGGGTCAGGGATTTTCTCTGCCTCGTGATGACTGGGTGTTGTGTGATGTCCTTAGGTTAGTTAGGTTTAAGTAGTTCTAAGTTCTAGGGGCCTGATGACCGTAGATGTTAAGTCCCATAGTGCTCAGAGCCATTTGAACCATTTTTGAACATGCAGCGCCAAATACAATAGAGGTCGCTAACTTCTGGGCGGCAAAAGTGTAAATAATTGTCTTGTAAATATATATAAACACGACATGTAAATATTGTACATTATTTTATACATAGTAAATGCTTCTGACACGAATAAATAAATAAATCTGAATTCTCTCTATTACTACCAGCCGTGACCTGAAGTCACACCCGACCGCATTCTATATCATGACGTCAGGAATAACACCGCTGTGCCTCTCCAAAACATTTGAGACTGGGACACCTCCCCAGCTGGTCGTCATACTCGTCGATGATCCTCATTCGGGATGGTACAGTACCACGATCCATGGCTGTACACAGTGCGATGCCATTCAACAGCAGTCTTTGCTTCCCGGTCATGACACCACTCTAAATGCAGCCTTTTTTGTTGTGATCTTAACGGCAGGGCACGCACATGACGTTAACTCCGTAGTCCGGCTGCAGCCAGTCTCCGACCAACGTATGGCAGACGCAGATGTGTAGGGGTGGCGATGTGCTCGGGGCACTTCGGTGATCCTCCCAGGCGACTGGGACCTTGACGACGAGAATGCCTGCCGCCGCGTTCCCATGCAGTTCAACAGCAACGAACATCAGTTACATCCAAATACCCGATAAAGCTGAGTATTGCACGATTTGAGCACCCGGCCCTTTTAGAACTCTGTCAGGTACCCACCCATAAGGCTGTCTCACACGCGGTGTCTTCGTGCTCCATAGTGATTACTCAGTGTCTGACGCTGCCCTCGCCGCTTATGTTCTGCACTTGTCCAGGTAACAACAGTAGACGCAGACAACACCAATGCACACAGGTTGTTATTCTGCCTGATACAAAGAATTGCAACTCTAATCATTTACATATACGCCGATAGTGTGTACGTGTACGAAGTTACATTGATATCCGACCATGTCTTCTGAATGCGTTACTTTTTTCGTCAGACAGTGTAATTTCGGATGATGTTACGGTTAATTTCCTGAATATTTGAAAAAGTGGGGTCGTTGTCTCCGGTGATGTCATAGAGTAGGTAACAGCCGGACAAAGTGACAGGCTAAATTATTCTTACTGAAGTATGAAATAGATTAGTTCAATCACCTTAATAATCTACAACTATTGAAGTATTAAGTAGAATATTTTAATCACCTTAGTATCAAATTAAGTACTTTAAACAATTTAATATTCACAATGTGACAAAACGGCCACTGTGGCAGACATGAACGGACAAGGCGGCCACTAAGTTCTGAACTAAAAAAATAAGAAGTAAAAAACTATTTTTACAAGGAACTAAATGTATTTTATTCTATAACTTGATTTGAGTTAAATTATTTAAACTTTTCACAAATAAAAATCAAACTGTTCCTCAAGTCCTGTACAGAGCTCGTGGGCCCAGAGGGAGCACAATTGGTACTTAATTCACTGCTCTTCTGGCCTTGAATTTGAAATTTTCCTTCGCAGGACGTGCACTGCCTGTCTAAATCGTCGTCGTCACAAAGAGCTCTTCTACGGTTGGGTTTCCTACTCTTCGAACACTTTTTAGTACTGCCTTTCTTCTCTTTGTCTGTTTCTATTTTTTCTTCTTTTCTTTCTGTTTCTCTTCACTTTCTTTATTTGCTGCTTCGAGGTCCGAGATGGCCACTTTGTCCGCATTGACGCCATTACGCAAAAGCTGTACATCCTCTAATAGTACGACCGAACTTTCATTAACTAAAGTAGGGTTATGGTTGAAGATAAGACACTTTCAACACAGTTTCATTAAAAAGTCATAACTCCATTCCATTTCGGTAATTAATATACAAACAGCCCACTTATCTTGCATCAGGGTAACTAAAATCCACAAAAATTATCGTAACTTCGAGGAGCGGCACAGCAAAGAGATTATAAGGTGACTAGGCCCTACAGGGAGATCACATTGTGACATTTTCCGTATGATAGCCCCCGGGACCTCAATAGTCACTTTGCTTGCCATGGCCACTTTGCCTGTCATGATCACTTTGTCCGGCACTTTCTTAATAATGTAATTACGATTTATTCGATTTGTTTCTTCAATTACCTTCGTTTACCTACAAATAGTTTCGCAGTACTAAAAATGTCTGTAATAGCACTGAGAAACGTACAGTACAAAACACAAAGGAATGCGACAATCGCCAGACGAAACAGAACAAATAGCAAATAATATGGGGATTACGCCGTCTTTTGCGACTGTATAAAGATTTGTTTGGACCAAACGCCTTCCCCTTTATTAAAGTATCATTAGTGATCAATTTGTTTTCACTCCTCATTATTTCCATGGTTTCTTCTCTATACAGACATTCGATTTTCACCACACTGCACTGCAATGTCACACGTTATTTTCTCGTTTGCATGTTTCTGTGTATCCACATTCAACATCGTGTACTTTGTTAGTTTAGGAAAAAAAGAAAAGAAAATAACGATGGCATTCCGCGCTATCGATACAAACACTGAACACGAGTTGGCTGAGGAGACAGAAAAACATGCAAACGAAAAATATTGATTGTGTCGCAGGGAAGTATGGAAGAAATCGAACGTCTGTGTGTAGAAGAATGCGTGGAAGTAATGGAGGAGCCAAAAAACTGTTCACTGATGATGCTTAAATAAAGCGAAACGGTTCTGAGTCAAAAGGCTCAGAGTCAAAAGGCTCTGTAAACTGAAGCAGCAAATTAGTACCGAGATCTCAAGATGTCACTATAGACTGAAACCGATAGTCTGACGACAAAAAAATTGTGACCAAAGACGTGAAGTAAATGAAATTTATTCTATATTCGTGTCACTCTTCGATTCCCGACCACATCGCAGCTTGTGAAAGCGAAAAGCGTTTATTTTTTCAAATAATATTTTATACAGTCGCAAAAGACGGCATAACTCTCACATTACTTGTAAAATTCTGACTGCAGAAGAGAGGTAACAAAACAGAAAGACTGAATTTAAACTTGAGTCTGAAGAATAACGTCGGCTTTACTGTTGCCAACAGAGTGAATGGAACAAGTTTGTTTCCAAAGAAGATACACAGCACATACGTTCTACGGTCCTTATTTGCACAGATATTTCCGCAGATATTTTCAGTGCAATACAGATAAAAAATAAATGAGGGTAAGGAATGAAACGAAATACAATTACTCTGTAATAAGCCACCAGAGACCACGGGTCCCTTTTATCAAAATATTCAGAAAATTTCCATAAACAATCTCTGAAGTTTTGTCGGTGCAGTGCGGGCTCACGCTGAAGTTGTGGATGTACAAGTTATCTTATGCACTGAGCTGACAAAAGTCATGGGTTATCTCCTAATATCGTGTCGGACCTTCTTTTGCGCGGCGTAGTGGAGCATCTCGACGCAGCATGGACTCAAAAAGTTGTTGAAAGTGCCGTGCAGAAATATTGAGCCATGCTGTCTCTGCAGCCATTCATAAAAAATGGTTCAATTGGCTCTGAACACTATGGGACTTAACATCTGAGGTCATCAGTCCCCTAGAACTTAGAACTAGTTGAACCTAACTAACCTAAGGACATCACATACATCCATGCCCGAGGCAGGATTCGAACCTGCGACCGTAGCGGTCGCGTGGTTCCAGACTGAAGCGCCTAGAACCGCTCGGCCACATTGGCCGGCTGCCATTCATAATTGCAAAAGTGTTGCCGGTGCAGGATTTTGTGCACCAATTGATCTCCCGATATGTGCCATAAATATTTGATGGGATTCATGTCGGTCGATCTGGGTGACCAAATCATTCACTCGAATTGTCCAGGATGTACTTCAGACCAATCGCGAACAACTGTGGTCCGGTAAAGTGGCGCATTGTCATCCACAAAAATTCCTTCGTTGTTTGGGAACATGAAGTCACTGAATGGCTGCAAGCGGTCTCCAAGTGTCCGAACACAACCATTTCCAGTCAATGATCGGTTCAGTTGAACCAGAGGACGCAGTCCCTTCCATGTAAACATAGCCCCACACCACTGTGGAGCCACCACTAGCTTGCGCAGTGGCTTTTTGAGAACTTGGTTCCATGGCTTCGTGGAATCTGCACCACACTCGAACGCCACCATAAACTCTTACCAACTGAATTCAGGGCTCATCTGACCAGGCCACGGTCGCGAGCTCAGGAATGAGCTGCAGGCGATGTCGTGCTGTTAGCGTAGTCGCGTTGGTCGCCTGTTGACATAGCCCATTAACGCCAAATGTCGCCATGCTGTCTTAAGGGATACGTTTTTCGTATGTCCAACATTGATTTCTGCGGTTATTTCACGCAGTGTTGGGTTGGGTTGTTTGGGGGAAGAGGCCAAACAGCGAAGTCATCGGTCTCATCGGATTAGGGAAGGATGGAGAAGGAAGTCGGCCGTGCTCTTTCAAAGGAACCATCCCAGCATTTGCCTGGAGTGATTTAGGGAAATCACGGAAAATCTGGACGCAGGATTGAACCGTCGCCCTCCCGAATGCGAGTCCAGTGTGCTACCACTGCGCCACCTCGCTCGGTCACACAGTGTTGCTCGTCTGTTAGCACTCGCAACTCTACGCCGCTGCACAGGCAACTGCATTGAACGCTGCCAAGATGCCTTACAGAAGATACAGTCGCCGTCGCCGTGCAAGACAGACTATATATAAAACAATTGAAGACGTGGAAATGACCACATCTGCCGCCGACAAGAAAAAGAATACCATCAAATCTGTCGCTGCACACTCTCTACTGGACGGACCTGCAGTGTTTTGTGGTTGCAGACTGAACTTCAGCATTGACAGCAATGATTCGTTTACCCACGGTAACGGATGGTTAACAGTCGCTGTTGTACGTGGTGGTACAGGCGTACCCAATGTATCCGGACTGGAAAGCTTCGTTGATCGTGACATCATAGCCTATCGAACATATCATGTCACTGAAAATGCAAATAAAGACTTTCGCAAATCAACATATATGTCACCCTCACCCTTTTCCTTGTTAAATGAAGGCCGTCGGCCTCTGGGTTGTCCGTAGTGAAAGATAATGGCTGAAATTTGGTATTTTCGGCAAATTCGTGACACTGTGGAGTTCGGAATATTGAAATCCGTAACGATTTTCGACATGGACTCCAACTACCGTTCCGCTTTCAAAGTCTGTTAGCCGACCGCTGTGGCCGAACGGTTCTAGGCGCTTCAGTCCGGAACCGCTCTGCTGCTACGGTCACAGGTTCGATTCCTGCGTAGGGCATGGATGTGTGTCATGTCCTTAAGGTTAATTTAGGTTTAAGTAACTCTGTCTAGGGGACTGCTGACCTCAGGTGTTAAGTCCCATAGTGCTTAGAGCCATTTGAATCATTTGAAAAGTCTGTTAATTCCCGTCGTGCGGCTACAATTACGCCGGAAACCTTCTATCTGAGGTCTGTCAAAGCACTGCCCTCTTATACCTTGCGTACGCGATGCTACCGCCATCTGTATATGTGCATATTGCTACCCCACGACTTAGTGCAGGTGCCGAAAGATGTCTCGGTGACCAAAACAGAAGATATTCATTGTGTTTAGTAGAATGTGGGTTTCTATGGAAACATACTATCCTATGATTTTCACTAAAGAGCGAAAAACGAAGTTATTACGTGCCTTTGCACGGCTCTACGCCCTTTTCTCTCCCGCGAAGTCGCCTTGCGCAGCGAAACGCAGCCCTTTTGTTCCGAAAGCTCGCAGCATAACCGCAGACTGGCTCTCAGCGGCGTCAGGCAGCAGAGTCAAAGGGGCGGCATGTAATCAATAAGTCTCGCGCCATAAAGCGGCTGCCGCGGTCGTGTGTCTGTGGGCAGCCATCAGCGGGCAACAGAAGCGCGCTGGCCCGCGGCTGGCCGTGAACTTGTCGCGCACAAAGGCACTGACAGTCGCGCCACCTCTTATTCACGGCCGCCTTCTCAGAACCGTCCGTCAGCGACGCCTAGCCGGCGAATCCACTGCAGGGTGAGTGGCTGTGCGATGATGTTAAAGCGCCAATTACGCTGAAAGAGGTCCCAGCGAATCGCTGACACTATAAAAATGGGCCCGCCGCCACAGCTGCCTCACACTCGCATCTTTCTTTTGAGGACGCGACCGCACGTAGCCACTCGTAGATAGTGCGGGTGTGTTTGACAATACCTTCTCCTTAACGGAGACTTCAATGCACGATAAAAAGAGGAACTTTTAAATATTATCAATTCTTCTGGGCCTGTTGCGTTATAGATTTCTTGTCAGTACATTATATGTCTAGTAAGCCAAAACGCTGCTATGTTCCAAGAATTTTTCTTATGATGTTATTTTCTAGTGCTATAAGCTTATTTTGGCTTCAAGGTCATTATCAAGCTATCTGCCAACATATGGAACTGTTAGTGCATGTATCTATGTGTATTTGTAACTTATAACAATTCTATATATATCTGTCGTAGTACATACTTCCGTAACATATCATTAACGTTGTTGCTGTCTAATGCCTTGTGCTGCTGCATATCGTAGGTGTAGCGAAGGCGAAGCTGTAGATACGTAATATTTCAGTAGTGGAACTTGTTGCTGAGCAATGTGCGCTAAGGCCTGTTTGATGACAGCTTCACTTGACATCTAAGTCAACGATGTTATACATCATACATAATTGGCTTGTTCATCTATGGTGTTGTGTGTGGTATTAGTAAATTCCTTGCTAATATTCGATGATGATTTCTTTGCCTGTAAATTTGTTTTATCTCTTATCGTGTGCTATAATTTGAGCTAAGTTGTCAATATAATTTTTATATTTTAACTCGGTTTGTTCCTTAAGAGTTTAGGCTGAATATTTGCTTGTGTATATTTAGATTTCTATTTCTTCCAAAAAGTTCATTATTGGGCTCTTTGGCGTAACGTGGAGAGTCGGCATCACAGTTTTGATCTGGTTTGCTGTTTGGATATGGCTGAAGAGCGGCTATCGGTTCGAGGCCCTGTTTCTGATATGATCTCGGTATCTGATTTTCAAATTTCTGCCCGTGTGGCCTGTATAGAATTTTTTGCAGTCATTACAGTTAATTTTATACGCATGTATGCACTGGTAGTTTCGTTTTTCCAGAGTAGATTTCTGTTTTCAGGTTTGCGTAGTGAGGTATCCGAATATTATTGTCGTTTTCTTTAGTAAATTAATATGTCAAAAAGTTAAGTATTATCATTATCATATCTCCTCCTACTCAGTACTCTCTTGGCTACATGTTTTCCGAAAATTTTTAATGCTTACCACAGCGTGAAATATGTTTTCGAGTTGCCAAACAGTGTGGGCATCTAGGAGTGAACTAGACACGTAGACGACTACTGAAAATGAGATTCAATCAATAAACAATTATATATATATAATCACAAAGAGAAAAAAGTGGTCCAACTAAAACATTCATTGTTCTTTACTTACTACATGAATATGTAATAAAAAATGAGTGTTCCTATTTTTTTTAAAAAAACGCAGTTTATATCCGTTTGACCTGTGGCAGCGTCATCTAGCTGGCCAACCATAGCGCCATCTGGTTTCCCCCTTCAAGCTAGACAAGTTTAGTTCTTTGTAGTTTTTTCGTTTGACGCTTATTTCGTGAGATATTTGGCCTGGTCACGATTAATGGACTACCCTGTGTATATATAGTTCCAATAAAGTTCCTATAAATTTTCTGGTATATCTGTAATTTTGGTACCAAGGACGTGGTAAGGAGATTAGACACCACAGCGGCATAGTGTGTCCCTTTGATTTTGTAAGGCCGTTGGAGATTTTCATTCCATCTGGCTCTGGTTATTGTCCGTATGCCATGAAGAAGATCATCGGGTGGCACTTTATCACATTTCAATGAATACAGCTTCCTTGGCCAGAGTATCTACTTTTTCATTGTTTTCCACTGTGCTTCTTCACCCATAACATGATGGTCATCTTATGTAGACGGAAAATTTCCTAAATTGCTTCTATTGTGAGATGTATTTGATAATTTTTTGTATTGACGACTTGTCACGTGTCTTAAATATGGAGACTTCAATGCACGATAAAAGCAGGAACTAAAAACATTTTCTTTATGCTGCTTCCCTTGTTTGAGAATACCTCGCAAACTGCTAGTGTCTATATAACTACACGTCTTCTCCAATCTTTTAATGGTTACCACCTTTTATAATTAAATAAAGTATGATTCATTGGTGCAAAATACAATTTAACAAATACAACGGCTGAGAATTTCAACTTTCTTTTGCTTTTCTGAGTAGAGTGACGGGCCAACTACTAGCTCTACCTGTTTTCACAGCAAGATGTAACCGAGAAAAAAATAGCTGTCCTAATAAATATTAGTTTTATTGCTTTCAGTACGTACGATGGAAACAAGCATTAAAGTTGACTACCAAACACAAAGAGACTTCGATGCACGTATAGACATCAAACATTAGTAATGTCAAATGTCATAAGTACGGATATTTCAATGCACGATATAAGCTGAACATCTAATATAAAGGGTGATTTTTTCCACCGTGTAAAAACTCTAGGGATTGATCGATGAGAGAATACGGAACAAAAAAGGTCTAATGAACTTCTGTCCGGCAATGCCTGGTTTCCATGCTAGAGACAATTTATTAAATGATACTTTACAGAGACTGCGGCCTAGTACACACTGTACCATGCAGCCACAGTTACAGTATGCGTGGTTTCTTCTTAGAGGGTGGTACTGTTCCTCATACATCATGTACCAGCGCCCTCTCCTGTCACAGTAATTGGTAATGTTGTGTCCGATTCACTTCTCTTGCTGACTCACCTTGTAGTAGATGTGATAGAGCGTTGTACACAATGGTTCCGCATTCGAATCGAGGGCTTGCAGACGTGGTGTTTACTCACGAAAAGGCGGTTAGCAAGGTTGCATCAGGAGACCTATTCCCGACGACGACAACCATAGCATTCAATGTTTGCAACAGTGTTTCGTCGTTTGTCTGAGATAGGTCCATTTCAGGAAGCAGGAAATCGTGAACGACGTACCCGAAATGTTCGGACAACAGAGTTGGAGCAAAATGTAGTTAACCATGTGGAAAGCGACCGCCATGTCAGTACCAGGCAGTTGGCCCGCCAGCACAGGGTAAACCAGACGACCGCCTGGAATATTCTCCACGACAATTGTTACGACCCTTATCACTTACAGCGTGTGCAGGGCTTACTAGCGATAGATTTCCCGATTTCCCGCATTGGCAGCATTTTGTCACTGGTTTCCTCACCAGGAACCACAATTCCGGGATTTGTGTCATCCATCGTATTCACAGATGAGGCCATCTTTAATCTGAGTGGCCTCTTCAACTTTCACAACAGTCACCCTGGTGGTAGTATGCTGAACCCCCATGGCGTGGTAACAGCGAATCATCAGTATCGGTGCAGCCGGAATATGTGGGCCAGAATAATTGGCGACCGTATTTTGAGACCGGTTTTCCTTCCACGTCGCCTGACTGGCGGGAACTGTCGGAGTTTCTTGCCGGTGACTTTGCCTCCCGTGCTGGAAGAATTGCCATTGATGATTCGAAGATTATGTGGCTGCTACATGATGGTACTCCAGTCCACTTCGCCGTTAACGTCTGGACGCATCTCAGTCGTGTCTTCCTTGGTCGATGGATCTCACGAGGGGGTTCACCGGATCTCAAACCGTGCGAGTTGTGGCTATGGGGCCATCTCAGAAGTATCGTGTATGCAGAGGCCATTCCAGATATGGAAACACTGGAGCAGCGTATTGATGTTGCCTTTGACACTCTTTGGATGCAGCCTAGCCGATGTGAACGTGTGAGCCAGAACATGCTTATGCGCGTATACGCGTGCACTCAGGCACTTGGAAGCCATTTTCAGCACATATGTAACTGTGGCTGCGTGGTACAGCGCATATTAGACCGCAGTCTCCGTAGCAATGTATGACTGATAAATGGTCTGTAGCATGGAAAGAATGCAATTTCGGACACAGGTTTATTAGACAATTCTTGTTCCGTATACTCTCATCGGCCCATTCCTAGAGTTTGTACACGGTAGAAAAAATCACCCTGTATACAGGATATAACAAAAATGTACGGCACAAATTACAGAACGCATTCCTCACACGTAAGTGAAGAAATTGTGTTATATGAACATGGCTTTGGAAACGCTTTGTTTGCGTGTTACAACTCATTTTCTCCAACTCATTAATCGTGGGACACACACAAGAACAGAACGTTAGAATCATAGGGAAAATGCATTCTTGGTGACGTCTGTGCACAGTTAGTGTTTTGTTGTAGGTGTCGCTGCTGCAATGCGACGTACGTCATTGCTTGTTTGTAGGAAACATCAACTGTTCCAGCGATCAGTATGACCGTTGCAGGCACGCGGGTTTCTACGTAGAGTTAATCACAGACTTGGCTCGTGCAGTGGCAGTGTACACAAATGCAGATATGTCAATGCCCGTTTGATGCATGGATTAGCTGACGGCAATGGCGCTCGCGCTCCACGTTTGTACCGGGAGAGATATCCAGGACAAAGGTGCCCTGACAGAAAAACGTTTGAAGCCATTGATGGTCGTCTTAGCGAACATGGGGTAAATAAGCCTGATACTCCAGAGCGGAGGAGGCCTAGGAGAACGAGGACACTGCAACGAGGACCAGCTGCATGCCTACCATTTACAGCGTGTGCAGGCACTATCAGCGGCAGATTTCTCTGCACGAATAGCCTTCTGCGAATGATTTTTTCAACAAAGTGCCAACCCTAACTTTAGTGCAACGGTGCTCTTCAAATTGAGGCGTCGTTTCAACGAGATCACATCGTAAATTTTCGCAATCGGCATATATGGGTAGACATAATCATCACGCAACTGTTGAAACTTTCTGTCAATGTTTGGGCCGGAATTGTTGATGACTGGTTGGTAGGACCTCAATTTCTTCCGCCCAGGCTCAACGGAAAAGGTTATCATAATTTCGTAAAGAATGTACTACCTGATCTGTTAGCAGATGTGCCTATAGCTGTGCGGCAAAACATGCACTTCCTGCACGGTGGAGAACCTCCTCATTTTAGTGTTAATGTCCATCGTCTTCGAAATAACTGACGCCTTGACAGATGGATAGGCAGATATGCAGCAATTGTCCAGCCTCCGCTCTCTCCCGACCTCAGCACACTGGACTTGGGTTTGTGGGGGCATTTGAAAGCTCTTGTATATGGAACTGCAGTACAAGGTGTTTAGCGTCTCCGTGCGAAACCATACGCAATACTCCAAGGATACATCAGCGCATCCGAGATTCACTACGACGGCATGTATCAATGCCCACGGAAGGCATATTCAACATCTCCTGTGAGAAAGATACACATGTGGTGTGCTGGTACGTACACTTCGTGTGTGTTTCCATGATTAACGAATTGGGGAAAATGAGTCGTAACATGGAAACTATAACCCCCAGACACGCTTGAGAATTATATACGCAGATGTCAGCATTTTAGAGAGAATGGAATAACTGGCGAATCGCTCGATATTGGAACAGGGGCAATGCCACTATTCGACGATGTTGGCAGGAATGAGTGAATCACAGGCGAACACATCGCCAAGAAGGAAGCGGGCGGCCTAGTAACACGACTGAACAAAGGGACCGAGCACAATCGTCAGAGACGCACTCAGATCCCCGGATTCGTCATTATCATCGATCCAACCTGTAAATGGTGCTTCAGTGACCACAAGGATCATTAATACGCGCGTTACAGATAGGGGCTGAGCTCATGACGTCCCTTGTGCCGGCTACTTTTGTACACTAAGAAGTGCCTTTACAGTGTTGTCGGACACATTCGGCCTGGAATCCCTTTGACTGGTGTAGAACTGTCGTCAGTGATGAGTCTCGCTTCGAACTGAACACCGATGACCAACGAAGACGTGTCTTAAGATGCCCCGGAGAGCGGTGGAATACCACCAACCTGACTGTCGCCCGACAAGCAGGAGTGATGGTCTGGTGTGCCATTTCATTTCTAAACGGGGTCGCTTTGGTTGTCATCCGCTGCGCCCTTACAGCACAGCGGTACATCGACGATGTTCTACGCCCCGTTTTGTTGCTCTCGATGGCAAGCCATCCTGGGCTCACACTTCAGCAAGAGAATGCATCCTGCACACGGCGAGAGCTTCTGCTGTTTCTGTTGGCGCTTTCCAAAGCCTATTTTGACGAGCAAGATCTTCGGCTCTCTGTCCAATTAAAACTCTGCCGTCCGGCGACACCACAGTGGTGTCGTGCGCGAAATAGCACTCAACGGCCGGCGACACCGCAGTGGTGCCGTCTGCATAGTATCGCTCAGTGGCCGGCGACAACACTTTAGTATCTTTTGCATTCTGTTGGTGTTTTGTTTAGGTAACAATAAGTTACACTCGTCAACAATTTTTTTGTTTTTATAAGTACTTGTGTCCTTACGATTATTTATTATTAATGCGCGGACGTCTTCTCTGACGTTCCGGACGACTTAGCCAATTGGGAAGAAGACATTGGATATTTTAAAAAATGAAAGTGAAGCAGAATCTTCGGAAGATAGTGAAATACGTACAAGAAGAATTCGGCGAACGCTACTGTTGCCGGCTGAATCGGGTGAATCAGACGAAGAAGACAGTGCGCAGTGGTCAGACTTTGATTTACCGAGTGTGGTGTGCGTACTGTAAGACCTTCAGTACACACACCATCAGATTATTTGACTCGTCGCTCTGACGAAGTAGGCGAGTGTCAGCAATATGTCTCGTGGTCTTATCGTGGCGTGTTTATCTTCTGCCGTTAGATCAGACGATAGAAATGCCACTTGCACGCTTAGAGTAGCAGATTGACGGTGACCAACTTTAAACAGAACTTGATTAATTTTCACACACATTTATTAAAATAATAACAAGCATAAAAATAACTTAACTTGGTTCTGGATGCTATTTACAATTGGCAATCTGAAGTTCCTTTGGTCTTGGTACGTTAATCTTATTCTCACATATCTCTGATACTTGACAAAGTGTCTATACATTTCTCTTCATGGCTATGTACAGGAATATGATAATCTTATTAGGCGCAGACTGAAACTTGACTACAGACTAATGCACACTGGTGCAGACAAATGCAAACTGCCTAATCGGAGGTCTGTACACTCGTAATAATACCTCGAGCGTTCAGGTACCACTGCGCGAGTGTGATCCGCAAGAAGAAAAGGTTCTACGTTAGCAGCAATCTCATTGGCTGCATTACATATTAATACGCGGATCGGCGGAAGCAGAATTTGGTCCGTCTCTAAGACAGCGCCATCTCGTAGTGCGGAGACGGACGAGCGCTGCGCCTGCGCTGTTGTGCTTAGCGGGGCGCGCTCTAGTGGGAAAGTTGTATACGCGCTGACTACGCGGAACTATGTACACAACACCGAGGACTAATAATAAATTTGAAGGATCTCCAGGTCCAAACATATTTCCCAAAGATACACAGAGCGTCGAGGATACCGTAGAATTATATATTGCGAACGATCTATTTGACTATATCAGCAAAGAAACCAACAAGTACTACAGTAAAATTTCAATAGAAGGAAACTGGATAACAAAAATGTCAAATCTGTCGAAGTTACGGGACCCAAACTTAGAAAACGGTTTGGGCTTGCTATCCTTATGGGAACTGTAAAAAAAAGCAAGGATCGATTATTATTGGTCAACGAATCCGTTGACATACACACCGATATTTCGCAAAACTATGTCCCGCAACCGATTCAGACAAATATTATCATTTTTACATTTTTCCGACGACAACAATAAACCGGATAATGGCGACTGCATTTACAAAGTGCAATTCGTAATTGATTATTTTTCCAAAAAGTTTAAAGAAACTTTTAATCTAAGTCAAAACATCTCAGTTGATGAAGGAATGATACCGTGGTGTGGACGGTTAAAATTTAATGTTCACAATACACTGGCTGGGTGAGATTAAAATATGTAAACACAAAGATTGTAACAATTACAGAGGTATCTCTTTAATCAGCGTTGTGGGTAAAATCTTCTCAGGTATTGTTGAAAGGAAAGTGCGAGTATTAGTTGAGGACAAATTGGATGAAAATCAGTGTGGGTTTAGGCCTCTTAGAGGTTGTCAGGACCAGATATTTAGCTTACGGAAAATAATGGAGAAATGTTACGAGTGGAACAGGTAATTGAATCTATGCTTTATAGATCTAGAAAAGGCATATGACCGGGTCCATAGGAGGAAGTTATTGTCTGTTCTGCGAGATTATGGAATAGGAGGCAAACGTTTGCAAGTAATTAAAGGTCTTTACATAGATAGTCAGGCAGCAGTTAGAGTTGACGGTAGATTGAGTTCATGGTTCAGAGTAGTTTCAGGGGTAAGACAAGGCTGCAACCTGTCTCCACTGTTGTTCATATTATTTGTGGATCATATGTTGAAAACAATAGACTGGATGGGTGAGATTAAGATATGTGAACACAAAATAAGCAGTCTCGCATATGCGGATGACTTATTTGTGATGGCAGATTCTATTGAAATTTTGCAAAGTTATATTTCAGAGCTGGATCAGAAATGTAAGGACTATTGTATGAAGATTAGCATCACCAAAACGAAAGTAATGTCAGTAGGAAAGAGATATAAACGGATTGAGTGCCAAAAAGGAGGAACAAAGTTAGAACAGGTGGACAGTTTCAAGTACTTAGGATGCATATTCTCACAGGATGGCAACGTAGTGAAAGAACTGGAAGCGAGGTGTAGCAGAGCTAATGCAGTGAACGCTCAGCTACGATCTACTCTCTTCTGCAAGAAGACTAAGTTATCTGTGCACCGTTCAATCTTTCGACCAACTTTGTTGTATGGGAGCGAAAGCTGGGTGGATTCAGGTTACCTTATCAACAAGGTTGAGGTTACGGATATGAAAGTAGCTAGGATGATTGCAGGTACTAGTAGATGGGAACAATGGCAGGAGGGTGTCCACAATGAGGAAATCAAAGAAAAACTGGGAATGAACTCTATAGATGTAGCAGTCAGGGCGAACAGGCTTAGATGGTGGGGTCATGTTACACGCATGGGAGAAGCAAGGTTACCCAAGAGACTCATGGGTTCAGCAGTAGAGGGTAGGAGGAGTCGGGGTAGACCAAGGAGAAGGTACCTGGATTCGGTTAAGAATGATTTTGAGGTAATAGGCTTAACATCTGAAGAGGCTCCAATGTTAGCACTGAATAGGGGATCATGGAGGAATTTTTTAAGGGGGACTATGCTCCAGACTGAACGTTGAAAGGCATAATCAGTCTTAAATGATGATGATGATGATGATGACGATGATACAATCCGTCGAATATTACGAAATATGGCATACTCATTCGGATGCTGTGCTATTCGAGTACGGGATACATTTCCTCATTCAAGATATATTCTAGCGTTGGACAGCCTTTAGCAAAAACATTGATGGAATTATTGACACCTTCTTATGGAAAGTGGCATCATCTCTATATGGATAATTATTATCACAGTGTAAAACTTACAGAGAAGTTACTTGAAAAGAAAATTCGAGTTTGTGGAACGATACGGCAAAACAGAGGAGTTCCCCTACTTTCATTAAACGATGAGATTAGTAAAACTTAACAATTTACAATCTCCCGATAATGTCAAAAACGGCCGGCGACAAGCCAAGTAATCCGAATTAGCGCTGCCGGCGCCAAGCGAACAGATTTGTACGAGACGTGCGGACGGCAAAGTGTTAAGAACATTGGGAGTATTATGGGTAAGGCCCTCCAACCAGCTCGGGATATTGATGATCTAAAGCGCCTATTGTACAGAATTTGGCATGATATCTCTCAAGAACACATCCAACAATTCTGTCAATCAGTCCTAAGCCGAATAACTGCTTACTTAAGGGCCAGAGGTGGACCAGCGCGTTATTGACTTGCCCGATTTATGAAGCACTCTCTCTTGAATTTTTTTCTGAAATTGTAATCATTTGTTTGTCTGGAGATGTACATCACAGCTACCGATTTCCTTCCCATTCAGATAATTCCTTCTTGGACTCTGGACGTCTTTTTTTTAGTTATTTTCTTTGTGGTAGACCTGTCTCGCCCGCCCCTACCCCCTCCTCCCCCCGCATTCTGTCACTTTTGTTGTTACGACGCTACATATTGCAAATTAATATAGTCTGATGGCTACAGGTTTACTCCAAACCTTTAATAGTGACCACCTGATGGTAAGCGACTCACGGCGTGACACGTACTTTCACGGCAGTACAGCGTAAGTTGGGAAATGAACACTTCTGTTGGCGGGCAGGGGTGCCTTGTGCTCCTCACTAACTCACCGTCCCATTGAGGTTGCACCAAACTGCCTTTCTGATAATGGCTCCTGAGCGGCCTGAGATTCCAATAGAGAACACTTATCTCGTGGCGACACAGATTTATCGGTGTGCTTACTACTACAAGTAAACGTTTATCGAAATGTGGATTTTTCTGTGTGTGTTTATAAGTGGAAGAGGTGTATTGAAACTAATATGGCAGAAATTTGTAAACACAGGGAGTATGTAATACTTAGGTGGCACATTTGTCATCGAGGCTAAAATACACTGAAATTTATATGGTACGGTCGAGGGGCGTTGACCAAATATTTTATTATTATAGACTTAACAGAACAGGAAGAACAAACAGAAATTAGACCATCGCAGTGGAGTTGTTATTGGTCTGGTGTCACGAATTTTAACCAAATGATTTTATTCCTACTATTTTTTTGTTGATATATACAACTGTTTACATGCACTGACATCAGTAACTTCGCGGCCAGTGTGTGGGCTCACCAGCTCTGCTACGCTCGATATAGGACTGTCTTGTGGATGACGCAGAGGGGTGTGTTAATATGGTGTACCGGAGCATTTACAATCTTTCTGTTTATAATTATAGGTATATTCCCAACAGAAGTTACCGACAGTTTCGTGCTGCCTTATACAGGCTCACAAAGGGCGACTGGGACAAAGTGTAGATGCTAACCATGGAATGGGATTTTCAGTAAAGTCCGTCTATTGCGCTGGCGAGTGGACACCTGGCAAAGCGACTGTGCTTCATAAGAGACGACGGGCTTACGACATCTTCTCCAACATCCTGGAAAAGCTAAACTACTGCATATTGCATCTAGTCGAGGCGTGGTGCAAGCGCTGACTGAGCACGGCCCGTATCGTCAACAGCTATCCGGAACCTTGCGCCAACAGTGGAGAGTATGAGACTGCGGGTGATTGCTTCCCCTAAACGTACCCACCTCCGTAGCCGATCTCGCGAACGCATGCCTGTATTGTGCCTTTCGACTGGGAAATAGCTAGTTTGTATCGTGGTGGTGGAAGAAATTTTGGCCGCGGTATTTGTCCGACAAGGGAAGGAGAGGCGTTGGCGTAAAATTCCTGATAACTAGACTTTGTGCCAATACCCTGGATCAAATTCCAAACCTACCCACAGTGTCTCAGGAAGAGAAGACATGTGACCCTTTTGAAGGTGATACGTCCATCGGATGTGGACATCGATCCTGGCGGTTCCCTTGGTGCTATTCAGAGGAATAGACTGTTTGCCAGCACCAGGTTTCACGCTCTCCCTTCTCTCATCATCGGACAACACAACATTCACATCCCATCATATTCTCCTACATTCAACAAATACCCATAAGACCCAACTCATATACCGTCCAAGAAAGGGGCCTTTGCGTTTGGAGGAGGAAAACTATTTACGGTTAGGCGGTTGAACTTACCACTAGTTGCCTCTCAGCCAAAAATGCCATAACCCCCTGTCTCTCTCCCTCTCCCCCTCCCCCCTCTCTCTCCCGCTCTCACAAAAACACAATGTTTTACAGTGCGACTGTTCAATCATATACACAGACCAGAACTATACAGGAATACTGGTCCGATATAAATGTGAAAGACGCAGAATTGCGGGATATTATGAAGAGCATGCCATTTGTATAACGAATGCAAGCGTCAGGGACATCCGCAAAATAAGCTTAGGACACGCAACACAAGCAGTCCATGTGACAATTAAAGTGAAAAAGTATGAGAGAAGTGAATGACTACTTACATGAGACTCAATTCAGATCACTATCAGCTGCCTCACTAACTTCGGCCTGACTATCTCCTATGGCTACTGCCAATGTAAACAGCCACAGGCAGTGTGGCGGATGACACTTGTCGCATGTTAGTACTTCAAATGCAGCAGTAATTGTAATGCGCTGCAGCGGTTTAGTATATTTAGAAAATACAAACAGTATGGAGAAGGGGATACTTGGATTCACAGTTTGCTTTAGAGAACATGACGGTGACAGTAGACATAGTTTTTCTAACGATATGAGTAGTCCTTGTGGGTTACTAACACTAGGAGTAATACCCCACCGAAGTGTGTGGAGATCTGGTCTCTCTCTTTTTTTCCAAGACACTCAAATAACAAGCTTTCTATTCCTAAGGTAGACATTTTGCATCATCAAGCCTGAGTTTTAGTTTCTAGTGTCTTCAAAACGGTAGTCTCATGCACTCCCACACTACAAAGTTCGCAATTCGTGCTACACCGACTTCAAAACTCGTGTGACTCGTAGCAACAAGTGCTAACCATTAAATGTTTTCAGAACACCCATAGCTATCTACCTATAAGTTTATAAGTTGTTCCTTCCTAACAAGAAACACCGTGTAGGGAAGAGATACTATAACGACGAGTGCTAAGAGTTCGTGGTTCTATCATGCATCGAAGTCTCTGTGCACTGAAGTCTGTGTGACAATTTTAAAGTTTCATTTCTGTACGTGCATCGAAGTCCGTCATCGCTTACGTTAGTATTATATAGATTTTTTATTTCTTTCCTTTTTCTTTTATAGGGATAGTTAGCTGTAAACTGATAGAATTTTGGAGCTATTTGTAAGATGTAAAATTTCAAACACATTGCATATAACGCAGTCCGTTTTAGATAACAAGTAACGGGTTGAAACGTCCCCTTAGAAAAATTATGAATGACTGTGCTGGAAAAACTCTTACGTTATTTGATTTTCAAACAGCTGAGCAAAAACTCAACGTACTCAGTTTTCTCTTTGCTTATTCAGATCATCACTAAACTGACAAACAATATTTTTATCGCAACGCAATCTGACTTTCAATAATCCCTACAAAAGAATGGCCCTGACTAACAATAACCTATACCTTTCATGAATCACTTACCTCACAAAAATCTTTGTTACTCGAGCTACTGCAATACAGCGAGCGCCAATACTGCCAGCTAAATAAAAGATTCCAGCTACTGAAGGCACTAACTACTGATAGGCATAGTTGGAAAATGAAAGATTTTGATAGAGAACAAACAATGTATTTACGTTAATAATGTTCAAAAGTCATTATATATATATATATATATATCAACTCATGAAATCCATCTTTACAGATTTCCTTTTTCTGGCGGACACGCGTCCAGATCGTCCGCTTATAGCAACCTCTCAAAACTCTGGCATCTCTCTCTCCACATCTACCACTGCTGTCGGCTCACCTCCAACTGCCCAACGCTACGCGCTGTTCACAAATGTTCAAATGTGTGTGAAATCGTATGGGACTTAACTACTAAGGTCATCAGTCCCTAAGCTTACACACTACTTAACCAAAATTATCCTAAGGACAAACACACACACCCATGCCCGAGGGAGGACTCGAACCTCCGCCGGGACCAGCCGCACAGTCCATGACTGCAGCGCACAGACCGCTCGGCTAATCCCGCGCGGCCGCTGTTCACATCTTAACTCCCCAACACTGCGCAAGCGAATATTCCAACAATGAGTCCAACCACACAGCGCAGTCAGCGATTTTCATACAGAGCACTACGTAGCATTACCAACATATAAACCTCTAAACAGCCTACTTACAGGGTGTAACAAATATAACAGTAAATAAATATTACAGTCTTGAGCACAATGTGTTTATTTTTCTGTTTTTTTTTTTTGTGTAGGTAACTGATGACAGGAATAAAAGGCAGAAAAAGACCATAAATTTAAAGATTGTGGGGAATGATGGCCTTAAAAAGCATAACTCGTTTGATTAAACTTATGTTTTATTAGAGATTTGGCTTTAATTACAACAAATTCATTCTTACTACTTCAGAGGGCAAGGGAACTACTTGCTTTGTAGAGACTTTATAATGTTATGCGATCTGGAGATATTGCCGCTAGTGGTGAGTTTGTCGAGAACAGTTGCCACGAAGACTACGGTGACAAGCAGTGTTTCATTGCTCGGTGGAAGACAGCCAGACGGCTGGCGAGCCACATAAATCGCAGCCGAGGACAGACGCGGCATTACGGCAGTGCAGGCGCGCCCCGCAGACGGAGGAAAGCTATAAAGCGCCCCCAGCTGCACAAGGCCACTCGCTGTGGGCGACAGAGGCAGGGGCCGCTGAACGCAGTGCCGCCCATGACGTCACTAGTAATTAACACGAGCGGCCAGACGCCTGTCGCCATGGAGACGGCGGGGAGCCGCGCCTCCACGCGGCAAGTGCGAACGGGCACGTGCGCAAGTATGCAGTGCAGTCGTCAACCTGGAGGTTAGTGCCTGCACCACAGGAACTGCTCTACAGTACATCTACGTGTGTACTCCACCAAATACCTCACAGTGTGGAAGAAGCCACTTTGTGTACCATGCCACTTCCCCCTTTTCCGTTTCAGTCGAGAATAGTCCGCGAGAAGAACGAATGTTGGTAAGCCTGCGTGTGAGCTGGACCTCTCTAGCTTCACCTTCCTACCAGGGTGATTAACGAGTAATTAAAGAAGAGATACTCACATATGGTTCAAATGGCCCTAAGCACATCTGAGGTCATCAGTCCCCTAGACATAGAACTGCTTAAACCTAACTAACCTAAGGACATCACACACATCCATGCAGGATTGGAACCTGCGGCCGTAGCAGCAGCGCGGTTCCGGACTGAAGCGCCTAGAACCGCTCGGCCCACTGTGCACTGTAATTACCGTATAGCAGCGAAACTTGCTACATATTCTAATGCGTTAATGCGGAACCGATCTGCGCTGGAAACAAATTAATTCCAGCTTTGGCCACCGGGTGCAAATTCGGCGGTGTGAATGCAAGAAAGAAATATAGAAATTTTTTCCTGTTTAATGGATTAGGAACGGGACATGGGTAGAAAAGGTCAAATAAACGAGAAAGGCATGATGTTGATTTTATTATTAACCGCCGCTTACACTGTTTGTTCTCTGAGCACCGGAGACGTGGACGAGATGCTGTACGATGTTAGTTTTGCACCTTGTGGTCAGTATTGGAACTAATTTTTTCCGGCGTAAATCGGTTCCACATTAACACATCGCAATATGTGCCAAGTTTCACTGGCATACGACAATTACAGCCCAGAATGGACCTCCGTAAGTAGCTGCACTTTAATAATAACCACCTGGCACGTAGGACGGAGAAATATGTTGTTGACTCTTCTAAGAACGTACGCGTTCGGAAATTTAACAGTAAACCACACCGTAGTGCAGAAAACCTCCAATGAAGTGTCTGCCACTCGAGTTAGATGAACACTTTTGTGACGCTTTCAAACTTACTGAATGAACCAGTACCGAAACACACTGTCCTTTGACACTTCTCTGTTTCGTCTAACAGACCAATCTGGTGTGAATCTCAGTCTTATGTGCAATATACAAGTGTTGGTCGAATGACCATCGTGGGTGGATTGCAGTTTATGAGGATTTTTCCAATGAATATCAGTTTGGCATCTGCTGCGCGTACGATTAGTTTTTTGTGGTCGTTCCAGTATAAATCGCTCTGTACGTATACTCCTCGATATTTAACGTATGTGAAAACTTCCAGCGATTGTTCGTAGTCTTTTACTTATACAATAATGGGTCTTTTTGTCTTTTTATGCACAATTTGTAGTCCTACAGAATAAATAATCACGACCTTTTTGTAGGAAACTTAATGCAGTTAAGTTTTGCACTGGTATACACTTTCCTGTAGGGGCCATATTTTTCGACTTGTCCGGTCGCTGTGGCCGAGCGGTTGTAGGCGCCTCAGCCCGGAACCGCGCTGTTGCTGCGGTCGCAGGTTCGAATCCTGCCTCGGGCATGGATGTGTGTGATGTCCTTAAGTTAGTTAGATTTAAGTAGTTCTAAGTCTAGGGGACTGATGACCTCAGATGTTAAGTGCCATAGTGCTCAGAGCCATTTGAAAAACCTTTTCCTATGAATAATTGCGATCCTCTGGTTTTTCGCCAAAAGAAACTCAATGGTAGCCCTCTGCTTGGAACGCACCTCAGGTACTGACGCCATTTTAAAGGCTACGTATAGAGTTGCCACCTACCGAAACTTCATGAAACTGTAGAGGCTGAAGCGGAGATATTCCACGAGGTCCCACAAAAAATTGCGCATTTTTTCGACCAAAACTGGCCGATAAAAACAAATGTGTGACGTTACTTACTGAACGCCCCTCATGTTTACTAAGCGCGACAGCACTGAAATGATAACCATTTGCTTATCAAAGCATATGGTACACTCCCTGCTAGTTTGACGTTTGTTGCGTATCGTCTTCAAGATGATGTAATTTTGATGACCATTGGTGTGACTTTGGCCAGCATCATCTCCGGCAAGAATACGGGTCACTTTTTCTTCAAACGCCCCTACAATACAAAACATAGGAAGAATGTAGTGGGACCGCGTAGAAAATGGGACGATGTATGAAGTGGGATCGGGCAAGTGCAGTGCAGCAGAAGAAGGAGGCGACGCGACTGAGGGACGGGCTTGAACATCCTGTACGTGGCTGTAGGCAGACAGTGGCAGGGACGGGAGTGGCCACAACAGCTGCTGGGTTCATCCGCCGTTCATTTGTTTGTAAATTGCACGGTAACGATGCAGACGGCCTTGCCGTGCGTAGTGGTAGGCCACCTGTGGCTGGCACGCATTTCGGCCGCGACAGATGTGCGTCGGTTCCAGCGCGGCCCGTAATTGCCGCGTCTTGCGTGGTGCACTTCGGCACACGCAGAGAGGTGGTAGCCACTGCTTCTCCGAACGCAGAATGTTCTTAACGCGATATTTATGGGAAATCGAAACCTGCATCAGTTCTGCTGCTTTTACTTCAGACTTTGAAGTGGCTCGTACTTTGACAATGAGAAGAAGGAGAGCTTCTGTAAAGTTTGGAAGGTAGGAGACGAGGTACTGGCAGAAGTAAAAATGTGAGGAAGGGGCGTGAGTCGAGCTGGGGTAGCTCAGTTGGTAGAGCACTTGCCCGCGAAAGGCAAAGGTCCCGAGTTCGACCCTCGGTTCGTCACACAGTTTTAATCTGCCAGGAAGAGCCGGCCGAAGTGGCCGTGCCGTTAAAGGCGCTGCAGTCTGGAACCGCAAGACCGCTACGGTCGCAGGTTCGAATCCTGCCTTGGGCATGGATGTTTGTGATGTCCTTAGGTTAGTTAGGTTTAATTAGTTCTAAGTTCTAGGGGACTAATGACCTCAGCAGTTGAGTCCCATAGTGCTCAGAGCCATTTGAACCATTTTTTTTGCCAGGAAGTTTCATATCAGCGCACACTCCGCTGCAGAGTGAAAATCTCATTCTGTGAAGAAAATAATTTACGAATTGCCTTTTTATAACACATGTTACGTATTACATGGTAATGAAAATTTGCCTTAGAGTTACTGAAGATAACGGTGCTTTTTCACGTTATAACAAATTTAGGATGCAACAGTAATAATACACCGCCCAGTCACATTAATGTGACCACCTATTGAAAGCTTGATTGACCACCTTTCGCAAAGCGCAGTGCTGCGAGACGTGCAAGAAGAGAGTCGATGGAGTCCTGGAAGGCAGCGACAGGGATGTGAAGCCATGGCATTTCCAGTGCCGTGGCCAGCTGCACTAGGTTTCTGCGTTGAGTATTGTAAAGTTAGGGGAAGTTTTCGAGGGACTTCTGCAATCGATGGTAATGTATAGCTTGGCAAGGAAGGGGGCGGCAGTGTGCGGGAGGTCGAGCGGTCAGGATTTGATAGTGGGCACCGAGGGCTGCCGTTAAATGACAAAACAGGAAATTATTCAATATACGTAGTACAAAGGGCGCGCCTAGGGTCGAAGTTAGCAGGTTTAGGCCAGTCTAGGAGGTCGAATAATTAATTAAAATCGGCAACGGAAGTGGAAGTGGTTCATGCTGACATACGTTGGTGTCTGTTCTGCTAGAGGTCTGGATTACAAGAGAGAGAAGCAAGTGTGTTCTGCCCAGCAGGACGCTCCGGCGTCCACACACGTGATCGGTATCCCGCGCACGCTATTGGCTAAAACCAATGGCGTGAATTCGCTAGCTGTTGCAGCAGAGGGCTCAGAGCGTCTCCTATGAGCAGCTTTAACTGGACAGAACCGCCTCGGTTTTGAAAGGCAAGCGACTTGTGTCACGTAGACACGGCGTGAATTACTCTGGGAGAAAACTTGTAAAGATTCCACTGGGCCTTTGAAATGAATTTCTTAAACCAATCCACAAAGTATTCCTTAACTGGCTGCCAACCTGTACAGTATCCGTGACGCGAACAAACCCGATTGAGGTGGTCCCACAGATTCTCGGTTGGGTTTAAATCAGGGGAATCTGGTGGCCAGAATACGGTAAAGTCATCCCAGTGCTCTTCAAACCACGCACGTGCTTTGTGAGTTGTGTGACTCGTTGCACTGCGCTGCTGATAGATGCCATTGTACCAAGGAAAAACAAACGGCGTACAGAAGTGGACACGGTTTCCAATAATATATGCATACTTGTGTTGATCCACTGTGCCCTCCAGAATGATGAGATCATCCAGGGAGCGTAATGGTATGTGGAATGCCGCGAAAACATTCCAGACACCATTACGCTCCGACGATTGTTTCAGGGTGCTTGCTTTCAGATGTTTCACACCGTACACGTCAACAGCCATCTGTACGATGGAGCATAAAACGCGATTCATCTAAAAACGCCACCTGTCGCCAACCAGTGGGCGTCGAGTTGCGGTTTTGGCGCGCAAATTCCAGCTTTCGTCGGCGGTGAACAGCAGTCAGCATGGGTGCATGAACCAGGCGCCTGCTGTAGAGTCAGATACCTAGCAACGTCCGCTGAGCGGTCGTTGAAGAGACACTGTTGGTTGTTACTTGGTTCATCTGGGCGGTCAGTAGCTCAGCAGTTGCACATCTTATTCGTCCGTACACATCTTCGCAGCCGTCGTTCGCCCCTGACAGCTATGGCCCATGGCGCTACACACTTGCCTCGACGGCGAGTTTGGATAGCTCCATTTTGCCATACACTGTATACTTTAACCACAACGGCAGGCGAACGTTTGACAGACTCAGCCGTTTCGGGGATGCTTCCATGCTTCCATCCTTGGACCGAAAACCAGTGATCATGCCCTTTTGGGCGTCATATAAATCATTCCGTTTCCGTTTACGACAGTGCCTGCACTGTTTTCCTCGTCCCCTCGACACTCTTTGTATTGCCCTCCTCTACTAGTGCGGTTCTAGGCGCTACAGTCTGGTACCGCGCGACCGCTACGGTCGCAGGTTCGAATCCTGCCTCGGGCATGGATCTATGTGATGTCCTTAGGTTAGTTAAGTTTAAGTAGTTCTAAGTTCTAGGGGACTGATGACCTTAGAAGTTAAGTCCCATAGTGCTCAGAGCCATTTGAACCATTTGAACCGCTGCTAGTGCAGCCACCTTCCGTGTGTGAGTGGGTACTTTGAACATAGCCGGTGGTCACATTAATGTGACTGTACTGCGTAGAATGAGACCGTTGAATTTATAGTTTACAAGTTGCTAAACTCGTATTACTATCATTACCTGAGAAAGTTTGAAAGTATTTATTTATTTATTTATTTATTTAACCTGGCAAAATTAGGGCCATCAGGCCCTCTCTTACATTTAACCAGACATTCTACTTATTTTACATTCATACGTTTTAGTAGGCATGTTAAACTACATCTAGTACAAAAAGTGAAATAAACAATTAGAAAGGTACACCTGAAAAAATACATACATATAGAGTTTATATTCGTAGATCATAAGTACTGTTATAATTAGACATTATTGAAGAGACAAATTTTAGATAGGAGTGCTGGCAGGAGGGAGAATGAGGGAGACTCATGGTGAAGGGAGGAGAAGAATAGACATGATGAAACATAATTAAGGAAATATAAAGGAAAAGAAGATTGCCTGGCTAATAGAGATAGATGAAGAGGAAGGCATCTCAGGAGCAAGATAGGAGACGCTAGCTTTGCTATTTGACAGATGAGAGGATTGGCCTGGTACATTAATTTTGAGGAGAACTTTATGAGGATGATAGTAGGAAATGCTTCAACTTCTTCTTAAAAGCAGCAGGAGATTGAATTTTGCGCAAGGTAAGGGGCAGTTTGTTCCAGAGGCGGACAGCGGCAACTGAGAAGGAGTTTGCAAAAGTTTTTGTTTTGTGAGTGGGCACAGTTAGGATACCAAATAAGAGTGACCTCGTGTTTCGATTATGATGGCATGACAGGTTTTTAATCTCTGAAGCAAGGTACTGGCGTGCTTGCGCGACGAGGAGTCTGTGAAGTAGACATGGAGTGTGGTAGTCACGCAATTTGTCCGGCCGCAGCCACCCTAGCTCGGAGTATGAAGCTCTAACATGATCATATCGGCGAATGTTGCAGGTGTAACGCACACAGGCATTCATGGTTAGCTCTAGCCGTCTTTTGTTTTCACTACTCGTGCCTTGTTGAATCACATCACAATAGTGGAGGTTCGGTAGAACGAGTGCTTGCACGAGCTGGCGTTTCAAGTCCTGTGGAAATATTTTCCGAAACTTTTTGAGAGCATAGAGACAAGCAGACGTCTTTCGGCACTCTGCGACTGTATTCTCCGCCCAGTTGAGATGCTCATCCAAAGTTACACCCAAGTTCTTCTCTGTTTTCTGATATGGTATTGGAGTACCGTCGAGCAGAATAGGAGGTAGTCGTGCAATCGGTTATAAGAAGACTAAAATCTGCATTACCATGCCGCTAACCCAGTTAATGGTGTATAATCCCAGTTGCAGGTTGACTCTCCAACGGTTATGATTTTCAGTATTTCATGTAGTTATTGACTAAATTTATAAATTTAACGTGTTATTGTGATCTAGTCAATAAGTGGTATAATCGTATTTTAAAGGCTTAACGCCTCTAAGACAAGTATTACAGTTAGAAACTGTTTGTATGTTTTAACGCAGTATAAGTCATGGCGCGCAAATTACCCAGATTATATTCATCCAGTACTTGAGTATGACAGCACTGAGGGTCTCCCAACAAACTTTACACATAATTTCAAAATCGTTTCGAAACTTATTCCAGCTGACACCCCAACCCCCTCCTCGTACATTTTCGCTTTTCATGCAGCAAAACTTCAGCGTCAGACATGATGTTTTAATTTATTATTCCTTTACTGCCGATTCTATACGCAACACAGTTGCGGACAGTGTCCAAATACACCACTGAATGTACCTGCAAAATTGAATCACTACGTGGCACATAATTCTGGAGATATGTCGTCATAAACATTGAGATGAGTGGAGAACTAAGCTTTGCTTAAAACGGAGTACAAAGTACCCAGGCAGCACTCATCCTCTGTGCTTGATAGTGAGAGCAGTTAGTAACATCCAACAAACTCTAAACATAATTTCAAACATTTTCTCGCTTACATGCTCACATCAGATGTTCAACACGTCGACTTATTTGTTAAGTAATCAGACGTTTGAACCTGTTTCATACGTGAGAGTTTCGTTCTTTAAGGAAGCTGCGTTGCGGGTCACTAGTACTGTATAATTAATAAATTAGGAAAAGGTAGTACAAATTAACTTTGAAATCATAGTGCGACTTGATTAGTTTTTGTGCGGCAGACATCTACATTCATACTTCACAGGCTTTTGTATGGTATACGGCAGGGGTACCTTGTACTTGCAAAAAAGAGAAAGAGAAAACGACTGTTTATGTAGTTATCTTGTCTTCGTGGTCTTTACGCGAAATGTGCGTTGGCGGCAGTAGAGTTCTTCCACAGTCAGCTTCAAGTGCCTCAACAGCGTGTCTCGAAAACATTTTTGTCTTCCCTCCAAGGATTCACATTTGAGTTCACGAAGCATCTCCGTGATACTCGCTTGTAGGTCGAGACTGCAGCTAACAAATCCTGCAGCACGCCTCTGCATTGGTTCGATGTCTTCCTCTAATCCGAACTGGTTAGCATCAGAAATACTCGAGTAGTAGTCACGAGTGGGCCGTGCTAGTTGTCTGTACGCGTTCATCTTTGTAAGTGAGTTACACTTTCGTAAATTTCTCACAATAGATCGAACTCGATTATTTGCAGTCCGTGCTACCGTCCTTCCGTGATCATTCCATTTCATATCGCCTTGTAACATTATACCTAAATATTTAATCGACGTGACTGTGTCAAATAGCACACTATTAATGCTGTATTCGGAATTGCAGGAGTGTTTCTCCTACACATCAGCATTAACTTACATTATTCTACATTTAGAGCAAGCTGCCATTCTTCAAACCGACTAGGAACTTGAAGATAACGGCCGGATGAATAGGAAAATAGTTACAAAAAAAAGAAGAGCAAAAATAGCATTGAGTGCTTTTAGAACGCAAACAGAATTCAAAGAACTCAGCTTCCGATTTGTCTCAGTCGGGGAATTTATATTCGTCTGCATCGCGATGTAACATACTGCTCGCTTCTGTTATTATTGTGTAGGCCGGTGCAGGTATTATCGGGAATGAGGTTTCCTCCAGCTCGGATGTGATGGGCTGGTCTTTTCCTAATCCTTCTATATGGGTTGTGATCGGAGCCTCCAACGCTGGCTTAAAAGTTTGTGATTTCCCGTGATGCCCGGTGTTTTCCGATACTCGTTGCACAAAATTTTTTGAAACTCCTAGCAAGACGCAGCACATTGCAGAAGCGCTATAGGTGAGAGTAGCAAGTTACCAATGAAAATGATAAACTGATGTCCGCAGCCGTGATGGAATAGTTAGATTGGTGGTGGAGAAAGAAGTCGTGTGAGGAGGGGGGTGGGGGGGGGGCGGGGGTGAACGAAAATAGTAAAACTGTAGAGAGAGACCAAGATTAGAGTACGCAGGTTCAAGTGGATGTAGGTTGCAATGGTTATTCAGAAATGAAGAGGCCTGCACGGCTTGGGCTAGCGTGAACTGTGAAATCTTTTTGGTGAAGACGAGAACAGCTATCCAGATTAATTATCACTTTGCAGCGGAGTGTACGATTGTAGGTATGTTCCTTGGAGATTTTCCCGCAATATCCTTTCTGCCAGCAGCGCTAGTCCCATACGGTATGAGAGAGAACTTTTTTTTGAGTGGCATATGAAAGGTAGGAGAGAAGGCACTGCCGGAAACAGAGTTGCGAGGCCGGGTTGTGAGTCGTGCTTAGATAAGTCAGCAAGAGTCTGCCAACAATTAATTCATCGCGCTCCTGAGCATCCATAGCCATCAAATACCCTCGAGCATCCATAGCCATTAAATACCCTCATAGAAATTGGCTATAGGGTCCGAGAAATGTCCATGTGAATATTTTACCCATAAATATTAGAGTTATTTGACTACTGAGTCAGCCACCTTTCATTTCGGTTATGTATTTTTGCTTATCAACTACGGGATAGTTCTTTGGTATATTTTCCGACCAATTGCTGGTCGGTCTCGATATCCCCATATGGGAAGTATTTAGGTTTCACTGGCGATCTTTGGCGAAGTATCTCAGCCGATGAACCTCTAGGGCGTGATTGTGTCTGTAGGAATGGCGGTTATCGCTGGAACAACCGGTATTCGGTTACACCGGATATTTTCATCTTGAAAGTTAACCTGACTGTTAAAAGCTCTCAAAAATAATTGGTTACTGACATAACCGATTTTCAGTCTTTTATTCTTTTTTCTTCCACCAACAAACTGAGACTTCGAAAAATGACTGAAAAATTCTTATAGAGGTGAAGAAGTAGGAGACGTTGATCAATTGGGATAGAGCCTGCTGCAGAAATAGGTTTCACAGTCTCCTCCAAAGTTTGAGAATGTTAAGAAGACGGCAGCTACAACGAGAGTGAAAGGTCACAAATTGATGACTTCCGTGCTTCGTTAATTTCGGATGCTGTCAATTTTTCAACCTGAGGCAACCACCAAATTAAGGGTTCAGATATTATCCCTAATTTATAGCACATCAATAAGAATATAGGTATATCGATTAAATTTACCTTCTTTTCCAAGGAACATTTTGGATGTTTTCTCCTTATGTGGTGTCTCAAGTCTATTGTGACTCCTCCCGATTTTAATCTTTTAAAGCAAACGGAGTATTGTACTGCACTGCTACATCACTTCATAAAATACTTCCAAAATAGGGATAACACCATTCTGCAACAGAACTGATGTCCCAGGACGACAGCGAGAAGATACCGTACAGACCAGGTGGGCACAACTCTTGCACACTGACCGCACTTGCTTACAGTTAATAGGCCACGCCACACGGCGGCAGATTCATTATTATCTCAGCATTGCCGTATCGATTCTCATGTCCTGTGTTTTTTAGTAGTTTCTAACTAGGCGTTGTTATGATAACGGTGGTGACCGCTTTCCCCAATGTCTATAACGATCCAGTATTTCAAAGTAATGGACATTTCATGAATAAACTTTCACCTTTTTTAAAAAAAGTTTACTAAAAAACGAAAAACATTAGCTCTGCTGCTTTGCAAGTTGATGTGCCAGTTTTTTACACGGTAATTAATGAAAAAGGAGAAAACATGTTCTAACCAAGACCCAACAAATATCGAAAAATACGAGTTATTCAGAACTAAAATACCGGTATAGGTATTAACCAGTCGGTTTTTCCCATCCCTAGGTACCAGGTGAGCACGTTAGATTACATTAGATTAGATTCAGTTTTCGTTCCATTGACACAAACATGAGATGATTCTTGTAGGTGTTAAACAAGTCAGAACATAAAAACATAAGACGTGTGAATATAATACTCACAACCCTGATCATTTGTCAGGAGATTGTCAAAATATGTCAATAAATTATTGGATCAGCTAATATTTACCGAATTAATATACTGTTAGAATGAAACATAGTTATGCACTTTTAAGAAATTTATCATATACGAAGTACCTAATCTTGACTGTTGTGACCAAGTGCTCTCAAAACTGAAATCACATTTTTACTTAAGCTAGTCTAACAGTACCTGTTAAGATGTTCATCTATAGAGCAGAAGGAGTTGCCTGTTAGAAAATCTTTCAAACTCTGTCTAAACTGTGATTAACTGAAACCAAGTTTTTGATTATTGCTGGCAATTTACTGAAAATGTGCGCTCCTGAATATTGGACCCCATTCCGGAGCAAGGTAAGTGGTTTTCGGTCTTTACATAGATTGTTCTTATTCCTACTACTGATACTATCTATTGAGCTATTGGTTGGAAATAGAGACATACTACTTGCAACAAATTTCATTAAGGAATAAATATACTGAGAAGCAGTGGTTAGAATACCAAGTTTCTTGAATAAGTTTTTACATGATCTTGAATTTAAACCACAAATGAGTCATATTAAAAGCTTTTCCGTTCTAAAACTTTTCCTCGGTTTGACGAGTTACACAGGAATATGATACGATATGACATAAGAAAACGAAAGTAAACAAGTTTTTTCATGTTTCTATTTCCTATATGTGACATCATTCTCACTGAAAATACAGCTTGTTTAGGTACTGCAGCAATTCTGTGGTATGCCCTTCCCAACTGAATTTATTATCGAGCTTAATCTCAGAAATTTAACACTGCCAACCTCTTCGATCTGCAGGTCTTCATATGTTATACACATGCTGGAAGGAAATCTCGTACGGTTTCTGAACTGCCTGTAGTCGGTATTTTCAAAGCTTAATGACAATGAGCTAACTTTGAATTATTTATGGCTTCAGCGCAAAATTTTATTAATAGCTATTTCTAAATCTGAACTTGACTTGCTATGTTATGGAATGTTTGTATCATCTGCAAACAAAGCAAATAGCATCTGGCAATGTAACAGACGAGAGGTCATTAATGTACACAAGAAAAAGCAACGGACTCAAAATGGAACCTGGAAGAACAGCACATGGAATTAATTCTCAATTAGATGAGGACTAATTGCTTACTCCACAGGTATTTCGCAATGACACCCTTTGTTTCCCGTTAGTTAGGTAAGACTCGAACCATTCCGCAGCACTGCCGGTAACACTATGATATTCTAATTTACTTAAGAGGATGCTGTGATTCACACAGTCTAAGGCACTTGTCAGGTCACAGAAAGTTATCTAATAAATTAAGTACTTTCTCACTGTACTTGTAAATAGCCTTCACTATATCAGAATCCTTAAGGAACCCAAACTGTGACTTCGCAGTCAGATGATTAAGAAAATGCTTGAACACAGCCTTTCGAAATATTTTTGAAAAATTCGACAAAAGTGAGATTGGTCGATAGTTTGACTGTATCTCGTTATCCCTGTTCTTGTAAAAAGCCTTAACTTCAGCGTATTTTAGCCAGTCTGGAAATATTCCGCTGATAAGAGATTGATTACACAAATTAAGATAGAGCTCAACTCAAATGAGCTCTCTTTTATTAACTTTGTTGATATGTTATGATAACATGATTTTAAGGATTTCATGATGGATGCTGCTTCTCTGGGAGACGTGAGTGTCATTTCAATTTCACTGTATTTGAAGAAAGATAAAAGAACAGTTGCAAGGTGGCAGTTGTAAAGAGTGAGTTGCACGGAAGCAGGTGTACTGAGCTGGTCAGCCTGCTGTCAGATGCCTGCAGTCCTAAGTAGGCTTGCCATGCAGCGCGGTGCATGTTATTACGAGTCAGTCGGCGCTGAGAGGTTTTGCGCGTGAACTGCGTGTTATTATGAGCTGGTGCGAGTAGGCACTGCTGTGCCGGGAGAGGCCGGTTGGAAGTTGTTTGTAACATGTACGCTGCGATCTGATAATTCTGTTGCCACTCAGTTGGAGGAAAGGAGTGCATAATATCGGTATTGAGAGTGACTGCGGTATTAGTCTTGACAGAATAAGCTAAGTTTTTTGAACTGATATTGGCAAGCATACGTTGCTCCTCTGTGTGCATTCTGTTCAGCGATCCGAGATAAGATGTCACTCCTCTCCTTTCCTCACGGCTTGGCGTTTCGTTTATCTATTGGCAATGTGACTGATTAGGTTTTCTGATGAATGGCGATTAGGCTGAGTAGAGTATTCCATATTTGGTTACGTTCACGTCCAATATTTAATCCGTGATCAGGAATTATTAAATTATTGTTTTCATTCACCAATAGATGAGAATTGTTTCTTTATTTTCTTGGTATTTCCGATTCAGGAGTCGAACCAAATTTAACTGTATTAAGTGTATCAGATGCTACGCATTGTATGAAATTTATGCGAAGGATTGTTGCACTAATTATTCTAATAAACCATAATTTTATCTGAATTTTCCTATTTCTTTGCCTTGATCAGACGTACTCCCATCTCTTACTTTTCCTAAAATAATAGTCAATAAGCATTTAGTGATTAATGTTAGTGTGTAGTATTAACTTTTACTGCCTCAATACGATGCCTATTAGGAATCACAGTTGTATGTTAGGGTCAGTGTCACAAAAGTAAGGTAAGTCACGCTGCTGAGTGACGAAGCTGCGCCTGCCGACTCATCTTATTCCGTTCAGGTGGTGTGGCGTTGTCAGTCCATGTCCGACTAACTGTATCTGTGATTTAATTTTCTATTCTGATTTATAAGGATAGAAAATGGCCGTTAGTAATCTACACAGATTGTTTATTAATCGAGCCACACTAGAGCAATACACGTATAGGTGTCTGTCGAGCGGTACTTGGATTTAATCAGGTGTTCACCATCGATACTGATATCTCCTTTTAACAGACGTCATTATTGAAATCTAACCACCTCTAGCTAAGAAAATAGAAAAAAAACTAACTAACTGCCTGAAGTTTGTGTGAAGTGTGCAATGTTGAAGGGATAGTGGTAATATGTAAGAAAATTATTATCATATGCAACTGGGCGACGAGAAAACTGACCATCAAGACGAGAACTGCCACGAATACGATAAACGTCGACCAAGTTTTGCGGATGGATTTGAAATTTTTCTCTGGCTCTGGACACAGTGCCTTTGCCTGGCTTGTCAGTCATTAGACATTTTCTCACACCAAACTCGATGGCACTGGTATATACCAATTTATCGACTTTTGCGAGATTAAAGTCTCCAATCTCATCTAGGAGCCATATATAGACCATCAGTGCACAGTTATCTGCGTGTGATTCTGGAGACCGCTAAGTAGTGAAGACGACGATGAATGTTCACAATAAAACCAGCAACACAATTACATGATGGAAAAAGACAGGTACGCCGGCCGGTGTGGCCGAGCGGTTCTAGGCGCTACAGTCCGGAACCGCGCGACCGCCACGGTCGCAGGTTCGAATCCTGCCCCGGGCATGGATGTGTGTGATATCCTTAGGTTAGTTAGGTTTAAGTAGTTCTACATTCTAGGGGACTGATGACCTCAGATGTTAAGTCCCATAGTGCTCAGAGCAATTTTTGAACCAAAGACAGATACGAAAATCATATAAAATTACAAAGAAAGTAAATATAAATACCAAATGTTTTGAAACCACTTACAGGTTGTAACGGGTATAAGTGTAGATATTTCTATTGGTGACTGAGGATGGTGCATTACATGAGTATTTAAGTTATTTGCAGACTAATGGTTATACCTATTAGAAGTTGTATGTTTTTGGGCTGGGTAATATGTCCAAAAACATTTGGCAATAGCAACCCATTAATGATTATTTCCTCCTGGGCAGCAGGTGAGGTGTCAAATTGTTGATACGTGGACAGAAAATGATAAGTTTATACTGAAAGGGGTAGTGGTGTACTTACGACCGTGCTGAAAATATCAGGTAGTAAATTACGTGATGTATTTGCTGGAAGACAGTTCGACACAGAGAGAAAAGAAGCAGCTACCGCACTAATACGTGGACATATTAAGGTGCCATATAGAAAAATACGAGCGGTTGTACCTGTTACACACTACATATATAAAGACTAACAATTGTTTAGTGTAATTTTGAATTTTTTAATTTTACTATTTTTCCAGTGAAAGTGAAGGAAATGACAGGCTTTGCATCTCAAGTCTATTTTTATTATAAATTTTTAGAAACCACTTTAATCTAAAACAAATTTCAACAAATAATTTATAACATTAACATAGTATCTCACGTTCACTTCTTTGTAATGCACTTGAAATCCTTATTGCAGGGGGGAAAAATAAATGCTCTGTGACAACTGATACAAATATGCTATTTAATTTGTCTGAATTAAATTTAGAAGCAGTTGAAACAACACAACACGGAGAAAACGTTCTGCAAAAAGAATTCAGAAATGATGTACTTTTTCCTGCAGTTACAAATAAACATTAGCGTTGCCTCATTTCTTTCCTGTTTTTTTTTTTTATTTTTTTCAGGTAATTCCTTTCTTAAAGTAATAGTTCGAAAGATGTGTTAGTAATACATACCCGCGCAGGATTAGCCGAGCGGTCTAAGGCGCTGCAGTCATGGACTGTGCCGTTGGTCCCGGCGGAGGTTCGAGTCCTCCCTCGGGCATGGGCGTGTGTGTTTGTCCTTAGGATGATTTAGGTTAAGTAGTGTTTAAGCTTAGGGACTGATGACCTTAGCAGTTAAGCTCCATAAGATTTCATACACATTTGATTTGACATAGTAATACATAAATTCTGCATCCACATTTGTACAACGCTGTAATTCATTGTATTTCGCCATAGTAAAATATTTATTTGAAAACTAAGCTCACTCAGAAGGACACCTGCACGCAGTGGCAAAGGTACCAGCTTCGACAGACGAGCCGGAACACAGTTTAAATCTGCCAGGGAGAATCTAGAACAACTCAGTTGCGGTAGTGAGGTATCTAGTTTCTGTGTCGTTTGCTGTGCGTCTACCCGCGTCGCCCTGTTTTTGTTTTTCAGCAACTTGCGGCAGGCCAGTGTATTTGCGTGTAGTGGCCGTGCTGCGCATGCGCGGCGTGACGCGGACAGGGGCCAGCCGGCTTGGCGCGGCTCCCGCCTGCTTCTGCGGACGCCGGGTTCAAGGCCGCGCGCAGCTGCAGCTGCCAGCTGCCGGCGGCGCCGAATACCACGCCAGGCCGGGCCGCGCCGGCAGGCGCTCCGCAGCTGCCCGCAATGCTCATGTTAGCAGAGCCTGCTCGTTGTAATTACGCGTAGGAGGATCGCAGCTGACGTGCCGGGAACCACTGTGCGGACGAGACCCGTGCCACGGAGTGCCTGAGCCTTCGATACCATCCGTTGAGTTTGACCAGTTACGTGGGAATATTTCGTCCCTAAGGGACGGCATTAGGAGGGATGCGACTTGTTGATAAATACAGATAAAATAGTTTTTGCGTGTCACTTGTTTATTTTGCCAATGAGCGTTTCGTTGGTTCACACCATTATCTTCAGGTGGAGAACAGTTTTTTACGTGACTGGACTGTTGGTGAAGAGTACAGATGTCTTATCATTAGCAAAAGACGCAAAATACCCTGCACTTCCCTTGTTCTGAAAGCAATCTTGAAATATTACGTATGCTGAACAAAGGACACAGAATGTCTCTATATGGAGAACTAGAAATCCATATACACAGAAATAAACTTGGGGAACATCTACTCAACGATAATAGTGTTACAGACTCAACCAACTTTTTCAAAAGCTTTGACAAAATACTTAAAACATTTTCATAATTTACAGTTGCAGTACACTAGTGATGTAACGTTTCCCATTCAGCCCTCAATAACTTCAACCTACAATACATATGCATGATCTGTTATAATCTTTTTATATATAAGAAATTAATATAATAATTGCAGTGTGCGCATATCTATATTCAACTGCAGCCCATTCGCGTTTTTAAAAACAAAATGGAAATGTATTTATGTGCATAACCATTTAATAATCATTTTTGGCTCAAATGGCTCTGAGCACTATGGGACTCAACTGCTGAGGTCACTAGTCGCCTAGAACTTAGAACTAGTTAAACCTAACTAACCTAAGGACATCACAAACATCCATGCCCGAGGCAGGATTCGAACCTGCGACCGTAGCGGTCTTGCGGTTCCAGACTGGAGCGCCTTTAACCGCACGGCCATTTCGGCCGGCAATCATTTTTGTATCCAATGCTGCAGCACATTCATATTTACAAATAAAATAAAATGAATATATAATTACCTAATAAAAAACTGAGTTGCACACATGTCAACATTCTCATGCTCCCAGTCATATTTTTAAAGAAGAAAAACGTATTTATATACAACGTATTTAACTCTTATCTCTGTATCCAGTGCAAAAAACAAAAAAGAAAAACTGTTATCTGTAGCATGTACATCTTTGGAGTGACAGTGTAAATGTAATGTGCAGTGAAGAAGACACATACCAGACAACAATACGCAGACTTTTTACAACGCTACCCTTTCTGTAAGTAGAATTCACTGTCAGAAATTGTATGCCTCATCTAAATAAATAATTTTTATCATTAGAAAAAGACGCAAAATAACATATACTGCCTTTGGTCTGCAGCTGTTATAAGACGTCCGTACTCCTCACAAACACGAGCCACGTCAATAAACAATTCTCCACCTGAAGATTATGGAGTGAACCATCGAAACGCGTAGTGGCAAAATAATTGATACAGAAACTGTTTTATTTGTATTGACTAATTGCGTCATATCAAGCCCCAAAATGCAACACAAATACGATTCAAATTAATGATCAACGACATTACCTGTTCCCATGGCTCCGAAATATAAGCGTCAAATAGAAAATCGTTCAAATTCTTAATAATAAATATTGAAGCAAACGGTAAAATAGCGGCAATGGGGGTTTGAGTGCGAACGAACTAAAATTAAATCCGCGAAATCGCGATAATAGCAAAATATAGAAAAAGAAACAGCCATAGAAAGACGACGCAATGGTTGGTTTAAAAGACGCTTTCGAAAACATCAATTGACGTATACAGCTCAAATTATAACGTTGATATCAGTAACAAAAGCAAACAACCGATGGCTGCCCAAAAATCAAAAAGGCGATGCTAGTACACATAGCCCAAAAATCGCGAGAATTAGTGAACTCGGCATTAGAAACATCAGGTAGACCACGTAGCACAATTTAAAGCGCCGATACCAACAAAGAACGTGAAAAATCGATAGCAGTACAAAAAGCCAAAATGCAGTACCAATATAGGTAGCTAAAAATCGCAGCAGTCAGCGAAGAGTGGTATCGAAACAAGAGAAAGGATAAATAGGTTAACATCATTGTAACACAAAAACACAGCCTCGATCTCTCAAATCAAGTAGCGCATTAGGCAAGAATTTTATATTCGAAAATAAAATATATACATAAATAATTCGAATTTTTGGAAAATTGTAGCCACTGTACTCGTCCGTTACGAGGAATGATTTAGTATGGCTGTGCTGCAGCGGTGGATACAGTACTAGGTCACGGGTCAACGGCACAACGTCGACCGGCGATATCGATGGCTGAAGTTGACCCTTTTGCAATGGTCAGGCTGAACAGTTGGTTGACGCGGCAGCCATTCGTTGAGGACGTTCGAGGAAAAGCACTGGCTAGTTCGAGGGTGCTACACCTGGTGCTGTAACCAATCTCCTCACTACTAGAGCCCTCGGAATCGTTCTCTTCCAGACCCTCGTACGGCCGGTACAGGAGTACACGGCAGCCGTATCGGGAACACCACTCCTACCAATTCGCAGCGCCTACATAAGTTGCAAAACAGGCCCTTAAATGGGCACTCCATTCGCAATGGGACTTACTCAGCGCCTTGACAGATGACGCAACACTGCGGAAACGATCTGAAGAGACCGGTACGGTCTTCTTCTATAAAGCTTTGAGATCATAAAAACAAGCAATCTCAGGCGAAGTCAACACTGACGAGCGCAGCTGTCGCCGATGATAGTGAAGCCAAAGCGAATCAGGAAATTGCTAAAAGTCGAACTAAGAGAGTGTTGAAAGTCGAGAAACTGTGGACACTAAAGCTAATCTAAAACAAACGACAGGAGTAGCATCATTATTAGTTACTTTGTACTACAGTTCGTACGATCACCTTTTGCTTCAGCATGGTAGCAGAGGGGGGATCCGTAGCCCTGGTATACACCTCGTAGTCCACAGACGTACTCTTAGGGCCCCATATACGACCGACGGATCTCTGGTGATGTCGCTCGCTTCGACCCCGCCACACAAGCGATTTACCATACAATTTTTCAAGTACTTCGAACGAAATACTCCGCCATGGCAAACAAACTGTTTCTTATGTGTCATCACCTCTGTCTCTAAGCTGGTCGTAGGTTGTGTTTCAAAAATGAACAGCATAGAGACAGAAGTGATGACACTTTCTGCAGGACCTGACCATGATTTTGCAGGACAATGCTCAAGCACATACAGTGCAAGCTGTTACTGATTTGTTTGACTGATGGGGCTGCTAAGTGCTACACCTCCTCCTGCACTCCCCTGACTTAAGCCCTCGTGAGTTCAACTCGATTTCTAAACTGAAGCCGGCCGGGGTGGCCGACCGGTTCTAGGCGCTACAGTCTGGAACCGCGCGACCGCTACGGTCGCAGGTTCGAATCCTGCCTCGGGCATGGATGTGTGTGATGTCCTTAGGTTAGTTAGGTTTAAGTAGTTCTAAGTTCTAGGGGACTGATGACCTTAGGAGTTAAGTCCCATAGTGCTCAGAGCCATTTGAACCATTTTGATCTAAACTGAAGGAAACACTTCACGCCATTCGCTTCAGAACTGCTACAAATTCGTCGGGCAATAGACCGCGCCGCTCGAACTGTCAACACAGCTGGCACTGTTAAGATTATCCTAAGACTTCCACATCGCAGGCAACGGGTTATACCCAATGCTGGTGACTACTCTGAAGGTCAGTAAAAGTTTGAAAGACGTATCTATTTTGTACGAGCTGTAAACAAATAGTTGCCACTAATAAAGTTCCAACCCTCGTATTTTCCCCTATACTGTTAGGCAAATGATCGATCAATTTATCAAGGCAAGTGTCTTTAGTAAACAAAGTAGGAGAAGCTGATTGAGGGAGGCGGAATCCCATAGTCTTCAACGTCTTACAGAATTCCTATCTTTCAAACTCAGATTTGAGACACAAAAACGAGATTGGGCTTACATTAGCTTCTGACTCAGAATCACACTCTGGGCGTCGGCCGCGTTTAATATTTTTTATAGCTGATTTGAAGATACAAACCTGAGTGCTTCAAAATTGCCACTGTCTCCGCCATAAAGATTCAAAACAGTTAGAAGGCTTTACTGCCTGGGATCTGAGGGTAGAGAAAAGCACATCCAGTATACTCTTTTTGGGGAATTTTGAATGCATCTATATGTGTAAAGATATAACCAGGTAACTGAGTTTCAACAGTACCATTAAATACGCAGTTTATATTTATACTTTTCGAGCTTGTGATATCAAAATAATAGTCTGGAATCTGCCAGGTGAGTGTGTCAGGACCATATTCAATAAATTTAAATGCGAGGAACATCTTATATAATGCAAGATTGGAGACCAAATTTCAAACCAGTAAAAATGACAATAATTCTAGTGCTTCTGTTAGAAACAGTCTGTAATTGGCAAATACAGTCTCTACATTGTAGACAGAACTGTTTATGAATGCCAAGCCTTGAACGAAACATTTAAGTGACAGCATTTGGCGTCTAATGCTCAAGGGGTTCACTCCTGCCTCCCCAAAAGGGAAAATTGCGGCGTCGAACTCGTAGCCCGTAGATAGGTCAGAATAGAGTATCTAATTCGGTGAGATAAAGCCCACGCGTGCTGGGATCCAGTACAGAGCCATAGTCTAGTCTTAACAATATGCTTGCATTTTGTATCAACAGAGAGCAAAAGTTTTGAGGGGAACCGTCCCAGAAGTAAACCCAAATCACTTCCATTGACAATAGTGGCCGGCCGAATTGGCCGTGCGGTTAAGGGCGCTGCAGTCTGGAACCGCAAGACCGCTACGGTCGCAGGTTCGAATCCTGCCTCGGGCATGGATGTTTGTGATGTCCTTAGGTTAGTTAGGTTTAATTAGTTCTAAGTTCTAGGGGACTGATGACCTCAGCAGTTGAGTCCCATAGTGCTCAGAGCCATTTGAACCATTTTGACAATAGTGTTAAGATGAGTTGGAAATTATCGAGCTTTAGCTTTTAGGGAAAGGCTAGGATAATATATCGAATGGCAGTTATCCGTGGGGACATTAATAAGAACTGATTCCTTTCATTAACTACATCTGAAATGAAGAACAACGGGGTAATATTTCAAGGATGTCCGGTGGACAATTAGGGCAGGTAAAACTCGAGTCAAATGCGCAATTCTAAGCGAAAAAATTTTCGCTGTAATTATAACACTTCAGGCACTTTTCTTTTCAAAAATCGCCAACTATGTGTGGATAATCTGCAAATACGATAACCGGAAGCTTGCTGTAAGTATTCATTTCCGACTATTAATTGCTTATCTCAAAGTATTGAGTTTAATTTTCTCTGTCATCTTTCTAATTTTGGCTCAGTAAGGTTCGGAACACCGTGTAGATTTCTTCTGCCCTTCGCTGTTAATTGTCAACCGCTGGCTCCTCAAGTGCAACAAGTCGGATGAAATTCCATGGAACGATTGTAAAATAGCACGTCACATCATTACGTGTTCTTATTTTTGATTTCACCGTAGTTTCATCATGGTAACTTAAAAAGAGCAATCTGGAGTTTCTGAAGAATTTTGACTCGGTTAGGTGCTTTCTTAGTGAGTTGACGCAACAGATGTGACCCTTTTTCAATTCCTCTTCGCGCTCGCCACTTAGATTCTGTTCGGCGAACGCAGCGTCAAGTACCCCGCATGCAGTGGTCTGGTTACTTCTGTTCCTGGCCTTTGCTTTCCTAGAAACGGTGCAGACACTCCAGTGCGGATCGCTCGTGCAACCCACGGTGGCTGCGTCGCAAACCTGTTCACTTACGCCCGGTTCATTGCTATCTAGTCCAACGGGTTTCCGGATGCTATTGATGTAAAAAAGATGTGGCACAGGCCCTGCTTCCTGAAACTAAAACACCCCAGTGTAAAGTCGTAGAGTATACATGGCATGGCCGGACCGTAGAACTCTGGGAGAAAAGGAGGTATCTAAATGGTTCAAATGGCTCTAACAAGGGAACCTCCCCATCGCACCCCCCTCAGATTTAGTTATAAGTTGGCACAGTGGATAGGCCTTGAAAAACTGAACACAGATCAATCGAGAAAACAGGCAGAAGTTGTGTGGAACTATGTAAAAAATGAGCAAAATATACAAACTGAGTAGTCCATGAGCAAGATACGCAACATCAAGGACAGTGTGAGCTCAGGAGCGCCGTGGTCCCGTGGTTAGGGTGAGCACCTGCGGAACGAAAGGTCCTTGGTTCAAGTCTTCCCTCGAGTAAAAAGTTTAATTTTTTATTTTCAGGCAATTATTATCCGTCCGTCCGTCCGATGCGAGGTAACTGCGCCGTATTATGGGGACGCTACACCCAAACAAACATCGAAGCACACGACATCAGTCTACTACGGCGCACGGAAGAGAGAGTATTCCTGGTAACGAGGCTCATCACTTTTTTGGGAGTGATTATCACATCCACAAGAAAACCTAAATCGGGCAAGGTAGAAGAATCCTTTTACCCATTCGCCAGGTGTACAAGTTAAGTGGGTCGACAACATATTCCTGTCATGTGACGCACATGACGTCACCAGTGTCGTATAGAATATACCAGACGTGTTTTCCTGTGGAGGAATCGGTTGACCTATGACCTTGCGATCAAATGTTTTCGGTTCCCGTTGGAGAGAGGCACGTCCTTTCGTCTACTAATCGCACGGTTTTGCGGCGCGGTCGCAAAACACAGACACTAAACTTATTACAGTGAACAGAGACGTCAATGAACGAACGGACAGATCATAACTTTGCGAAAATAAAGAAAGTAAACTTTTCACTCGAGGGAAGACTTGAACCAGGACCTCTCGTTCCGCAGCTGCTCACGCTAACCAGGGACCACGGCGCTCCTGAGCTCACATGATCCTTGATGTTGCCAATGTTACGCATGGACTACTCAGTTTGTATATTTTGCTTATTTTTTTCATAGTTCCACACAACTTCTTCCTGTGTTCTCGATTGATCTGTGTTCGGTTTTTCAAGGCCTATCCACTGTGCCAACTTATAACTAAATCTGAGGGGGGTGCGATGGGGAGGCTCCCTTGTAAGCCCATCGGAGGTCATTAGTGCCCTAGACTTTTAAACCTAACTAACCTAAGGACATCACACACATCCATGCCCGAGGCAGGATTCGAACCTGCGATCGCAGCAACCGCGTGGATGCGGACTGAAGTGCCTAGAAAAGCTCGGCCACCGCGGCCAGCAGGAAGTATCTATTTGTGATGCATTCCAGGAGGAGAATCCTGTCAATGAGAACATCTTTCAGTTACACCTACAACGAAAGCTTACCCACTGGCCCTCTTAGATTTCTTTTAAACTTGGAGGATGTGGAGGTCAGTGTGTAGACATCAGTTTACGAAAGCATTACGACGCAGTTCTCAAAAAAGCTTGAAAAATCTGTCTTTCCATAGTTTAAGACTTTGGAGCACTGCTAAGTGCAAAATATTTCGAGCAGTTTAATAGAGCCGCAGTTAACTGAATTGAAAACAAAAGTGCGTATCGTAGAAGTCTTATAATCGTGATCGATTATTCAGTTTTCGGTAGTAGCAGTATTTTTTAACTTCTATTTGAACACTATTTTTATAGTAACAGGATAATATTACGGTCTTGCCCAATGATTCTTCCTATGCCGATACTCTGATACTTCTTATAGTAATATGAAGTTCTCTAAAATTTGGTAATGTTGTACCTCGCCGGCCGCGGTGGTCAAGCGGTTCTAGGCGCTTCAGTCCGGAACTGCGCGACTGCCACGGTCGCAGGTTCGAATCCTGCCTCGGGCATGGTTAGTTAGGTTTAAGTAGTTCTAAGTTCTAGGGGACTGATGACCTTAGAAGTTAAGTACCATAGTGCTCAGAGCCATTTGAACCATTTTTTGATGCAATGGAAGAAAGTCATTTTGTCGGATGAGTCTTGTTGCACACCGTTCCCACCTTCCGGCTGAGTTTATGTCTCAAGAGTAAAACACGGTGGGGGTTCGGTGACGATTTGCCCGTCGTGCCCAACGTCTGTTCAGCAATGGTGATGCTGTGTTCGTTGCACAAGGACTGAGCACGTTAAAGAATCGTTGGTGACGAAATTACTGGCTAGCCTGTTACCAGTGTTACCGAAACGTAGTCACAGCCAGTCCGGTGGCCTTGCGTGAGGCATTCTGGCACGCGTCACTAGACAGCTGGCGCGATGCGGCGCCAAGCTTCGGTATGCCGGCGTCACGCCCTCGGTCGCCGCTGCAGGACCTGGTGGCGCCTGTTTACGTATGCCGGGGACTCCTCAGAGCGTTCGCGGCGAGGCAGTCGAGCGGCACATGCGCGGACCGAGACCGAGACGGCTGCCAGTCACTGCGGCGCGCTCCACGCTCCGGAGAGCAAGTGGGGCGTGGCGTAGCGCGCCGTGGAGCAGCTGACGATGCCACGGACTCGGGCCTCCACTGCAAAAGCGGCAGTTGTCGTTACGTTTACCGGTCTTATCAGTTTTATGCGGCCTACTGCGACATTATTCCCTGGCGCCGTAACTCATGTTCTATCATGCTGTACATTTGTCTTCTCACTGTATTACTTCCCTCGCCAATTCCATATCTACGTCATACTCCGCAAGCCACCTAACTCTGTGTAGCAGAGGTTACTTCCTGTGGTGTACGTACTGTAAGACCTTCAGTACACACACCATCAGATTATTTGACTTGTCGCTCTAACGAAGTAGGCGAGTGTCAGCAATATGTCTCGTGGTCTTATCGTGGCGTGTTTATCTTCTGCCGTAAGGTCAGACAATAGGAATATCACTTGCACGCTTAGAGTAGCAGATTGACGGTGACCAACTTTAAACAGAACTTGATTAATTTTCACACACATTTATTAAAATAATAAAAAATATTGACATTACGTAACTTGATTCTGGATGCTGTTTACAACTGACAATCTGAAGGAATATGATAATCTTATTAGGTGCAGACTGAAACTTGACTACAGACTAACGCAGACTGATGCAGACTAATGCAGACTGGCTAATCGGAGGTCTGTACACTCGTTATAATACCTCGCGCGTTCATGTATCACTGCGTGAGTGTGATCCGCGAGGAGAAAAGGTTCTACATTAGCAGCAATCTCATTGGCTGCGTTACATATTAATACGCAGATCGGCGGAAGCAGAATTTGCTCCGTCACTATGGCAGCGCCACCTCGTAGTGCGGAGACGGACGAGCGCTGCGCCTGCGCTGTTGTGCTTAGCGGGGCGCGCTCTAGTGGCAAAGTTGTGTACCCGCTGACTACGCGGAACTACACTCCTGGAAATGGAAAAAAGAACACATTGACACCGGTGTGTCAGACCCACCATACTTGCTCCGGACACTGCGAGAGGGCTGTACAAGCAATGATCACACGCACGGCACAGCGGACACACCAGGAACCGCGGTGTTGGCCGTCGAATGGCGCTAGCTGCGCAGCATTTGTGCACCGCCGCCGTCAGTGTCAGCCAGTTTGCCGTGGCATACGGAGCTCCATCGCAGTCTTTAACACTGGTAGCATGCCGCGACAGCGTGGACGTGAACCGTATGTGCAGTTGACGGACTTTGAGCGAGGGCGTATAGTGGGCATGCGGGAGGCCGGGTGGACGTACCGCCGAATTGCTCAACACGTGGGGCGTGAGGTCTCCACAGTACATCGATGTTGTCGCCAGTGGTCGGCGGAAGGTGCACGTGCCCGTCGACCTGGGACCGGACCGCAGCGACGCACGGATGCACGCCAAGACCGTAGGATCCTACGCAGTGCCGTAGGGGACCGCACCGCCACTTCCCAGCAAATTAGGGACACTGTTGCTCCTGGGGTATCGGCGAGGACCATTCGCAACCGTCTCCATGAAGCTGGGCTACGGTCCCGCACACCGTTAGGCCGTCTTCTGCTCACGCCCCAACATCGTGCAGCCCGCCTCCAGTGGTGTCGCGACAGGCGTGAATGGAGGGACGAATGGAGACGTGTCGTCTTCAGCGATGAGAGTCGCTTCTGCCTTGGTGCCAATGATGGTCGTATGCGTGTTTGGCGCCGTGCAGGTGAGCGGCACAATCAGGACTGCATACGACCGAGGCACACAGGGCCAACACCCGGCATCATGGTGTGGGGAGCGATCTCCTACACTGGCCGTACACCACTGGTGATCGTCGAGGGGACACTGAATAGTGCACGGTACATCCAAACCGTCATCGAACCCATCGTTCTACCATTCCTAGACCGGCAAGGGAACTTGCTGTTCCAACAGGACAATGCACGTCCGCATGTATCCCGTGCCACCCAACGTGCTCTAGAAGGTGTAAGTCAACTACCCTGGCCAGCAAGATCTCCGGATCTGTCCCCCATTGAGCATGTTTGGGACTGGATGAAGCGTCGTCTCACGCGGTCTGCACGTCCAGCACGAACGCTGGTCCAACTGAGGCGCCAGGTGGAAATGGCATGGCAAGCCGTTCCACAGGACTACATCCAGCATCTCTACGATCGTCTCCATATGAGAATAGCCGCCTGCATTGCTGCGAAAGGTGGATATACACTGTACTAGTGCCGACATTGTGCATGCTCTGTTGCCTGTGTCTATGTGCCTGTGGTTCTGTCAGTGTGATCATGTGATGTATCTGACCCCAGGAATGTGTCAATAAAGTTTCCCCTTCCTGGGACAATGAGTTCACGGTGTTCTTATTTCAATTTCCAGGAGTGTATGTACACAACACTTCCGGTACCACTAACTTATCCCACATACCCTATTCTACACAGTAACGGTGCGCGGGAAGAATGATTATCGATAAGTCTCTGTATTAGCTCTAATTTCTCCAATTTTCTCGTTTTTCTTCATATGAATTTCAGTACATCAAATGATCTTTCTACTGTTTGTTGTATGTGGTCATTCCAGTGTACTTACTGTTTCTAAGAATTTGGCATCAATAGTGTAGTTGTTTAGTAACCCGCTAGCTTAGCCGAGAGCGCTAACGTGCTGCTTTCTGGACTCGGGTAGGCGCGCCGGCCCCTGATCGAATCCGCCCGGCGGATTAACGACGAGGGCCGGTGTGCCGGCCAGCCTGGATGTGGTTTTTAGGCGGTTTTCCACATCCTGCTAGATGAATACCGGGCTAGTCCCCACGTCCCGCCTCAGTTACACGACTCGCAGGCATTTGAGACACAGTCACATTATTTCACGATTTACACTAGACGCAGACAGCTGGGGTACACTAATTCCATCCCGGGGGGGTATGGGGTGGCGGCAGAAAGGGCATCCGGTCACCCCCTTAAAATTAACCATGCCAATTCCGTACTTAATACTGCCGACCCTGCGCACAATGCGGGAAAAAGCAGTAGCAAAAAAGTGTTATTGTTTAGTAGTGATTTCTTTTCCAATGTATGTGCAGTGCGTTACATTTACATTCATGCTCATAAATCAAGGATAATGCTGTACATGGTGAAATCACGCTCTGGTGGGCGGTTTGCGGGTTTAAATCACCTCGGGGTATGACTATGCGGTGCATTTGACCTGCGGTCGTCGCACGGTGGCGCTGGCAGCAGTCCACATACGCAGAGGTGTGTTGGTGCATGTCAAAGTACGGTGCAGCGAGTAAGTGTGCAGACGTTTTCAAACGTGCTAATGGTGACTGTGTGTTGAAAATGGCTCAAAGAACACATATTGATGACATTATGAGGCGCAGAATACTAGGGCGACTGGAGCCTGGTCAAACAAAGCAGGTCGTAGCACGGGCCCTCTGTGCGCCACAAAGTATGATCTCAAGATTATGGCAACGATTCCAGCAGACAGGAAACGTGTCCAGGCGCTGCAGTACGGGACGCCCACAGTGTACAACACCACAAGAAGACAGATATCTCACCTTCAGTGCCCGCAGACGGCCGCGGAGTACTGCAGGTAGCCTTGCTCGGGACCTTACCGCAGCCACCGGAACAGTTGTCTCCATACACACAGTCTATAGACGACTGAACAGACATGGTTTATTCGTCCGGAGACCTGCAAGGTGCATTCCACTGACCCCTGGTCACAGGAGAGCCCGTAAAGCCTGGTGTCAAGAATAGATGATGATGATGATTATTATTATTAGTGTTTTAGGGCGCACAACAAAGAGGTTATCAGCGGTCAAGAATAGAGTACCTTGTCATTGGAACAGTGATCCCAGGTTATGTTCACAGACGAATCCAGGTATAGTCCGAACAGTGATTCTCGCCGGGTTTTCATCTGGCCTGAACCAGGAACCAGATACCAACCCCTTAATGTCCTTGAAAGGAACCTGTATGGAGGTCGTGGTTTGATGGTGTGGGGTGGAATTATGATTGGTGCACGTACACCCCTGCGTGTCTTCGACAGAGGAACTGTAACAGGTCAGGTGTATCGGTACGTCATTTTGCACCAGTATGTCCGTCTTTCAGGGCTGAAGTGGTGTCACCTTCCTCCTGATGGATGATAACGCACGGCCCCACCCAGCTGCCATCGTGGAGAAGTACCTTGAAACAGAAGATATCTGGCGAATGGAGTGGCCTGCCTGTTCTCCAGACCTAAACCCCATCGAGCACGTCTAGGATGCTCTCGGTCGACGTATCACTGCACGTCACTTCAGGAGGTCCGACAGGCACTGGCGCAAGAACGGGAGGCTAAACCCCAGCAGCTGCTGATCCAGAGTATGCCTACCCGTTGTGCGGCCTGTGTACGTGTGCATGGTCATCATATCCTATATTGATGTCGGAGTACATGCGCAGGAAACCATAGCCTTTTGTAGTACATGTGTTTCGGGACGGTTTCCTCAACTTAGCACCAATACCGTGGATTTACAGATCTGTGTCGTGTGTGTTACCTATGTACCTATGCTATTTGCGCCAGTTTTGTGTAGTGCCACATTCTGCAATTATCTTTAATTTATAAGCATGAGTGTAGTTACATGCTCAATTAACTGTCATACCCTGCACCATTCCTTAATCCTGCAGGTCATTATGCAAATCAACACTGGCTCATGGCGTTGCTACTTTCTCACAGACAACAGCATCATCTGCTAACAGTCGTAAAGAGATTCCAATGCTTTCTACTATATCATTTATATACACTGTAGCGCCAAAGAAACTGGTATAGGCATGCGTATTCAAATACAGAGATATGTAACCAGGCAGAATACGGCGCTGCGGTCGGCAACGCCTATATAACACAACAACTGTCTGGCGCAGTTGTTAGATCGGTTACTGCTGCTTCAATGGCAGGTTATCAATATTTAAGTGACTTTGAACGTGGTATTATAGTAGGCCCACTAGCGATGGGACACGGCATCTCTGAGGTAGCGATGAAGTGGAGATTTTTCCGTACGACCGTTTCACGAGTGTATCGTGAATATCAGGAACCCAGTAAAACATCAATTCTCCGACGTCGCTGCGGCTGGAAAAAGATCCAGCAAGAACGGGACCAACGACGACTGAAGAGAATCGTTCAACGTGACAGAAGTGCAACCCTTTCGCAAATTGTTGCAGATTTCAATGCAGGGCCATCAACAAGTGTTAGCGTGCGAACTATTCAACGAAACATCGTCGATATGGGCTTTCGGAGTCGAAGGCCCTTTCATGTACCCTTGATGAATGCACGACACAAAGCTTTATGCCTCGCCTGGACTCGTCAACACCGACATTGGACTGTTGATGACTGGAAACATGTTGCCTGGTCGGACGAGTCTCGTTTCATATTGTGTCGAGCGAATACACGTGTACCGGTGTGGAGACAACCTCGTGAATCCATGGACCCTGCATGTCAGCAGGGGACTGTTCAAGCTGGTGAAGGCTCTGTAATGGTGTGAGGCGTGTGGAGTTGGAGTGACATTGGACCCCTGATGTCTAGATACGACTCTGACAGGTGATATGTACGTATGTAAGCATCCTGTCTGATCACCTGCATCAATTCATGTCCATTGTGCATTCCGTCGGACTTGGGCAATTCCACCAGGACAATGCGCCTCCACGCACGTCAAGAATTGCTATAGAGTGGCTCCAGGAGCACTCTTCTCAGTTTAAACGGTTCCGCTGGCCACCAAACTCCCCAGACATGAACATTATTGAGCATGGGACTTAACATCTGAGGTCATCAGTCCCCTAGATTTATAACTACTTAAACCTAACTAACCTAAGAACATCACACACATCCATGCTCGAGGCAGGATTCGAACCTGCGACCGTAGCAGTCGCGTGGTTCCAGACTGAAGCGCCTAGAACCACTCGGTCATAGCGGCTGGCAGAATTTGTCTGGCGCGACCCACGAAGATTACGGTAAACCTAAATGTGGACGACCGAAGGGGGATTTGGACCGTCGGCCTCTCGAATGCGAGTCCAGTGTGCAAACACGTGTGCCACCTCGCTCGGTGTGAGGTACGGAGGAGGTGGCGTGACAGTATAGGCGTGGTTTTCGTGGTTGGGGCGTGGTCCTGGTATTTAAACATTAAATGCGGAAGGATATGAGACCATGATACAGCATTCTGTACCGGACACAATAAGACACACGTTGGGTACAATGACGGACTGTATCAGAATGACAATGCACCTTCTCATAAAGCAGCTTCTGTGAGGCAGTGGTTTGTGTGTGGGCAACGACATTCCTGAAGTAGTCTGTCCTGCTCAGAGTCGCAACCTGAAAACAGCGAAACAGCTTTGAGATGAGTTAGAACGTCGGCTTGACTCCCGACGCCAGCGTCTAACATCACCTTCTCTCCTTTCATCTCTCGAGGAAAAATGGCCTGCATTCCTCGACACCTACATTCAGATACTTCGTTGGAAACACTCCCAGCAGAGTTCAGCGTTACAGCGGCCAAGGGTGGTTACACCCCGTATTAACGTCCGCTAATATGTGTCCCGACACTTTCTATCAGGTGGTGTATGTTTCATCACGTAATTTGTTGTTGTTAACATAGACTCATTCAGAAGAAACTCCAACATTCATTAAATGAAGACTACACGGAAAAATGACGCACACTGGTATAAGACTTCCTTAAGCATTGTTCAGAAAGGTGGGCAGTACTCAGCAGGTTTTAATCCAGTAGAACTGAAAAAAACTCAGGATTAACTCCAAGTATTGAAACCAAAGTCGAAAGATTTTCTAGTGTCATACTCCTTCTATTGTGTTCAGAAGTTCATCGCAACAGAAGAAATTTTCTCTGCACTGCGTTATTTATTCGTATTCTCTCTGTTTTTTTCGTGTTTTATTACTTCTTTCATTCTTTCGTTTATAAATTTTCTGTTCAGCATTCTGTTAACTATGTACTGACTAGCTGAATGATAAAGTAGCTTTGGCTCGCATGGATCTATGAAACCTGATAGATACGTAGCACTCCGTCTTCAGGCCACAAGTGGCCTATCGGGACCATCCGACGCCGTGTCATCCTCAGTTGAGGATGCGGATAGGAGGGGCATGTGGTCAGCACACCGCTCTCCCGGTCGTTATGATGGTTTTCTTTGACCGGAGGCGCTACTATTCGGTCGAGTAGTTCCTCAGTTGGCATCACGAGGCTGAGTGCACCCCGAAAAATAGCAACAGTGCATGGCGGCCTGGATGGTCACCCATCCAAGTGCCGACCACGCCCGACAGCGCTTAACTTCGGTGATCTGATGGGGACCGGTGTATCCACTGCGGCAAGGCCGTTGCCACTTATGGATAAGTAATAAAATAAAAAATAAATATGTGTCTGGACTGAGCTTGAGCTTCTTCTCTAATAACCTCGACGTCACCGGGCGCTACTCCGTCATCTTGTTTCTTTCCTTCCTTCGATACTTGTCAGAGTACAGCGAGACGTTTCTAGGTGGACGTGCGTTCTAATACGTGTGATGAGAGAGAGGTGGAAGCAAGTATGTAGTTTATAGTCTCTCGCTAGGCGCCGAGTGCACTCCTTTCTGCACCGGTTGCGTTAGATCCCGTATTCATGCATGCAATGGGAAGCCCTCCTTGATAAATGGACGCCTGATTAGCATTGCGTGCTGTCTGCAGATGCGATCAAAGATGTACAAGGCCATGGCGTCACCGCTCTGGTCTGTGAATGCAGGATTGCTCATTACCCCGCGCGGATGTTTTACTGACCGCGGCGTCCGGTAGTCGTGCTGAGGGAATCCGAGAAGCTCTTTAAGCGGCCTCGTTGAATACTAATGAATGTACGGTACCACTCGCGTATTAAACGACTGCCTCCAGCTGTCATACGTCTCAGGAACATAGAGGCAATAAACACAGCTATGAAGACGTAGGATCTCCTTATTCCGACTTTAAAGACGGCATTATACCACTCCTATCTTACATCCAGATGGCATCTGAAAGATTTAAGCTTTTATCGTTCTGAATTAGCGACGTTACTTTCCATCCGACACTGACTTGTAAACGCCTGCGTATTTCGCCAGTGTCTAGTGTAAACGTAGCACTAAAAGTATCCAGTCCACAATGTTTAAGTCTGTATAAAGCGCCAGAAAGAGAAAGACGTTTCAAACAAGACAGTGTTATCACTGTCGGCGACAAACCAGGTAAATTTCACATGTAGAGGGACATGAAATTTTGTGCCAGTCCGAGATTCGAACCCTTATATCCCGCTGCTCGCGAGTACTCGCCTTAACCAGTACGCCCTTTTATTAACTTTTACTATCGCCGTCTTCTTCTCCTGCAGACCCTCCTTGCGGTCACCAGTTTAGCCATTCATCAGTGTCGATTTCAGCTCAAGTTTCCTCTAGGAAGTTGTCCTGGAATCGAAGTAGTTTCTTTTGTCCATCCAACGGGAAGCTGACTTTGAACACGGAAAAGAAATATTCCTCACCGGATCTTCTGTGGTACAGTTGTTTTGTGTACTGTGGTAATAACGTCCACACATCTGGTTGAGGTATGACTTAAGAAATCTTTAAAATAAATTTAACTGAATGTAAATCCTGTATAGGTAGAAATAATAGTAACTTTCATCTTTCTCTAAAGTCTGAATGAAAAGAATTACGGTTTAAGGTGATTCGATCATTTAAATATCGACTTGAGTGATACTAAAATTTAAAAAAAATGATAATTTTAGAATAACTGATAACCTAAGATCCTATGCGAATGGGAATGAAAATACACAGTTTCTCTATAATGAACTTGAAATCAGAAAAGAAAAAGAAAAACAGAAAAGAAGATGTTTGTCTCGTACATGGTGCGATGGAATAAAAATATAATAAAAATGAAGTAATAATAAAGTACATTTTTCTAAAAAATAACGAGTGACATGAAATCCTATTTTGATGCAAATGAAAACAATAGATCGCTTTTTCCAAGGCTTGAAGTAGAGAGAGAGAGAGACTTCCACATCTTCGATGATTTAAAATGTCAAGTATTGATCCGTTTACTCTTTTCATGCTAGAATGTTCCGGTGTCAGTACGATTGGAAATCTGTTTGGTGCGGTGTATGCACCAAGTCAAACTAGTGCCATACTCATGGAATAAGCTTAGGAGAGCAGACGCAGGAAACATGCATAGCCGTTCCATGTAACGTCAAAGTGGAGGTGATTCGCCGTAAACTTCCTCGGACCTGTTATTAACTCTTAAGTGTGTGTCTGTGTCGTGTGAATGACTGTAATGAGTACTTTTGCGATGTAGTGGTGGATTTGTGTTGTTACTGATAGAAGGAAGGTGAAAGCCAGTGCCGGCACATGGCATTCCTCTTCCGATTAGCACAAAGTGGGTGCCGAGCTTAAAGTCCTCATCCAACAGAAGGATCGCCATCAACATGGTCACTTGCCATCTCTTCATGTGACACTGCGGAGAGATTTGTAATTTAATCCTGAGCATTGTCTGGTTACCAGCCACGTATTCTTCCCTTTCCGGCCAAATAGTACCAATGAACTTTTCATCCACCGCCAGGATCGAACTGGCCTACCTCCAAGTCAAGCGCCACCGCACATGCGTGCATCAGCCAACTCAGCTACGGCAGACGGTATTGCAGAAGTTCTCTCTATGCACCAAAGTTATTTTGAATGTTGTGATATGTACGACTCTCTTCCGTATTAACTTAGTTACTATAATGCTGCGTATTTGTTCTGCAGTTTATTAATTAATTTTTTTTTGTCTAATGCAGGAATCTATATCCACACTACTGGCCATTAAAATTGCTACACCACGAAGATGACGTGCTACTGACGCGAAATTTAATCGACAGGAAGGAGATGCTGTGATATGCAAATGATTAGCTTTTCAGAGCATTCACACAAGGTTGGCGCCGATGGTGACACCTACAACGTGCTGACATGGGAAAAGTTTCCGACCGATTTCTCATACACAAACAGCAGTTGACCGGCGTTGCCTGGTGAAACAATATTGTGATGCCTCGTGTAAGGAGGAGAAATGCGTATCACCACGTTTCCGACTTCGATAAAGGTCGGGTTGTAGCCTATCGCGATTGCGGTTTATCGTATCGTGACATTGCGGCTCGCGTTGGTCGAGATCCAATAACTGTTAGGAGAATATGGGATCGGTGGGTTCAGGAGAGTAATACGGAACGCCCTGCTGGAACCCAACGGCCTCGTATCACTAGCACTCGAGATGACAGGCATCTTATCCGCATGGCTGTAACGGATCGTGCAGCCACGTCTCGATCCCTGAGTCAAAAGATGGGGACGTTTGCAAGACAACAACCATCTGCACGAACAGTTCGACGACGTTTGCAGCAACATGGACTATCAGCTCGGAGACCGTGGCTGCGGTTGCCCTTAACGCTGCATCGCATACAGGAGAGCCTGCGATGGTGTACTCAACGACGAACCTGGGTGCACGAATGGCAAAACGTCATATATACACATTTTTGATGTATTTCAACATGTGTCTGAGTTATTAATTAAAAACAGTCAAATATTTCTGCCACATTCGGTACAAAGAGCAACTAATACAATAGCGTTCTCTATTAAAGGGTAGACACAGGTGGCGCTGTGGTAGCTATGGCACTACGCCGTTGGACGAAGTTGAAACCATTATCACTACATCTACCATCCTCCTGGTGGCATATGCCGTCATCGGATCGAAATCGACGTCGTCTTTCCGGGCGTATGAATTTTTTTCCAGCAGTGTATACTTATCACGTTTTGGAGGAACGACAACTACACTACTGGCCATTAAAATTCCTACACCACGAAGATGACGTACTACAGACGCGAAATTTAACCGAAAGGAAGAGGATGCTGTGATTTGCAAATGATTAGCTTTTCAGAGCATTCACATACGGCTGGCGCCGGTGGCGACACCTACAACTTGCTGACATGAGGAAAGTTTCCAACCGATCTCTCATACACAAACAGCAGTTGACCAGCGTTGCCTGGTGAATCGTTGTTGTGATGCCTCGTGTAAGGAGGAGAAATGCGTACCATCACGTTTCCGACTGTGATAAAGGTCGGATTGGAGCCTATCGCGATTGCGGTTTATCGTATCGTGACATTGCGGCTCGCGTTGATCGAGATCCAGTAACTGTTAGGAGAATATGGGATCGGTGGGTTCAGGAGAGTAATACGGAACGCCTTGCTGGAACCCAACGGCCTCGTATCACTAGCACTCGAGATGACAGGCATCTTATCCGCATGGCTGTAACGGATCGTGCAGCCACGTCTCGATCCCTGAGTCAACAGATGGAGACGTTTGCAAGACAACAACCATCTGCACGAACAGTTCGACAACGTTTGCAGCAGCATGGACTCTCAGCTCGGAGACCATGGCTGCGGCTACCCTTGACGCTGCGTCACCGACAGGACCGCCTGCGATGGTGTATTCAACGACGAACCTGGGTGCACGAATGGCAAAACGTCATTTTTTCGGATGAATCCAGGTTCTGTTTACAGCATGGTGATAGTCGCATCCGTGTTTGGCGACATCGCGGTGAACGCACATTGGAAGCGTGTATTCGTCATCGCCACACTGTCGTATCACCAAGCGTTATGGTATGGGGTGCCATTGGTTACACGTCTCTTTCACCTCTTGTTCGCATTGACGGCGCTTTGGACGTTACATTTCAGATATGTTATGACCCGTGGCTCTACCCTTCATTCGATCCCTGCGATACCCTACATTTCACCAGGATAATGCACAACCGCATGTTGCAGTTCCTGTACGGGCCTTACTGGGTACAGAAAATGTTCGACTGCTGCTCTGGCCAGCACATTCTCCAGATCTCTCACCAATTGAAAACGTCTGGTCAATGGTGGCCGAGAAACTGGCTCGTCACGATACGCCAGTCACTACTATTGATGAACTGTGGTATCGTGTTGAAGCTGCATGGGTAGCTGTACCTGTACACGCCATCCAAGCTCTGTTTTTTGCTCAATGCCCAGGCGTATCAAAGCCGTTATTACGGCCCGAGGTGGTTGTTGTGGGTACTGATTTCTCAGGATATATGCACCCAAATTGCGTGAAAATGTAATCACATGTGAGTTCTAGTATAATATATTTGTCCAATGAATACCCGTTTATCATCTGCATTTCTTCTTGGTGTAGCAATTCCAGAATGAAGCGCCTAGAACCGCCCGGCCACAACCACCGGCGGCAGCTGTAGCTGTACACGCCATCCAAGCACTGTTTCACTCAATGCCCAGGTGTATCAAGGGCGTTATTACGGCCAGAGGTGGTTGTTCTGGGTACTGATTTCTCAGGATGTGTGCACCCAAATTGCGTGAGAATGTAGTCACATGTCAGTTCGAGCACAATATATTTGTCTAATGAATACCCGTTTATCATCTGCATTTCTTCTTGGTGTAGCAATTTTAATGGCCAGTAGTGTACATATTGCTTTGCCCGGCTGTTTCGTAGTCTGTTGTCACGAATACATGGAAATGAAATTTCTTCGATATTGCGCTGCAAACAGAGTTCATTTTTTGTTTTCATTTCTAATAGAAAAGTGGCAAAATCAATACCCGGACAATGTTTGCTTTGTCAGCTAGTTGGAAAATAAAAAAGTTTCACTGAGGAAAAGCCAGCCGCTGTGGCCGAGCGGTCCTAGTCGTTTCAGTCCGAAAGCGCGCGCCTGCTACGTTCGCAGGTTCGAATCTTGCCTCGGGCATGAATGTGTGTGATGTCCTTAGGTTAGTTATTTTTAAGTAGTTCTAAGTTCTATGGGACTGATGACCTCAGATGGTCAGTCCCATAGTGCTCAGAGCCATTTGAGATTTTCACTGAGGAAAGTCGTTTCTTTGATTTCATTCCAAGAACTTTTCAAACTACTCTCGTAAATCGAATCTTCCGTAACTTTGATGTCTCACTACCGTGGTCATTTCATTGTTACTCTGTGGGACTTTGAGGACGCGGCAACTTCTTGTTTCACTGACGGAACCAGTTTGAGATATTTCTCAGCGTGAAAGGAAAACTTAGAGCGTCAACAAAGACGTCGTTCGACCCTTCCCAGACCGTTGCCCAACAGGACGCGGACCGCAGAAGCACGGCCCGTTCTTTCCCAGAGCAGATTATGCGCGGCGGAATTCAGTGACCGAAATTTGCGAAACACAGTCCGGCCGGCCGCCGCTGTGTTCCCATATTAGAATGTGCGTTGCACGCTTCAAAGGCAGCGCGGGCACTTCCTTGCGACAGAGCGCGTGTCTGCATATCTTCGCTCATCTAGAAGGCGGCCGGCCGTGGGAGCAGCGTGTAACGGCGCGGTAATTGCTCTGGGGGCAGCCGACCGCACCGCACCGCACCGCACCACGCAGCCAGTACTGTTGCGACGGCCAACGAGGGGAGCGCGCAACTGTGATGGCGTTTAGGGATTGCTTCGACAAAATTTCCACCAGCTGCAATGACGGCAGTCCGCCGTAAATTCTCATGAAATCAACAGGCTCCTCCTGAAGGGACTGAAGTGAAAACGAAACTAATATACTTCGGACTGAGTTCTGTTGTGTTGGCTGAAGAGCCAACACCGTGTTACGAATGGAGGCCGAAATGCACGCGTTTTTGCTCACGCAGGCTGGCGTGAGGAGGGAAGAACTATACTGACGTGAGGTCTGGAACATGACAAGGAATTAGAATTCAGAAAGCGGACGTAATTAGTTTGATACTTAACTTTAATCCATTAATGATGAACATCGCTCTTGACGGTACATGAGTCACAATATTATCTGTTCAGAAGACATAGTAACTGAATATGGTGCCTTGCTAGGTCGTAGCAAATGACGTAGGTAAAGGCTATGCTAAACTGTCGCCTCTGGAAATGAGGACGTATGTAGGCAGTGAACCATCGCTAGCAAAGTCGGCTGTACAACTGGGGCGAGTGCTAGGGAGTCTCTCTAGGCTAGACCTGTCGTGTGGCGGCGCTCAGTCTGCAATCACTGATAGTGGCGACACGCGGGTCCGGCGTATACTAACGGACCGTGGCCGATTTAAAGGCTACCACCTAGCAAGTGTGGTGTCTGGCGGTGACGCGACAAGTTCCATCTAACAAGGGGACGCTCCATAGTGTAAATCACAGATTTTGATGCGCTTCAAATACCGGTTGATCAAAAAGTGAGTATAAATTTCAAAACTGAATAAATTACGGAATAATGTAGATAGAGAGGTACAAATTGACACACATGCTTGGAATCACATGGGATTTTATTAGAACAAAAAAAAAAAAAAAAAAAAAATACAAAAGTTCAAAAAATGTTCGACATCTGATCAGAATAGCAATAATTAGCATGACAAAGTAAGACAAAGCAAAGATGATGTTCTTTACAGGAAATTCTCAATATGTCCACCATCATTCCTCAACCATAGCTGTAGTCGAGGAATAATGTTGTGAACAGCACTGTAAAGCATGTCTGGAGTTATGGTGAGGCATTGGCATCGGATGTTGTCTTTCAGCATCCCTAGAGATGTCGGTCGATCACGATACACTTGCGACTTCAGGTAACCCCAAAGCCAATAATCGCACGGACTGGGGACCTGGGAAGCCAAGCATGACGAAAGTGGCGGCTTAGCACACGATCATCACCAAACGGCGCGCGCAAGAGATCTTTCACGCGTCTAGCAATATGGGGTGGAGCGCCATCCTGCATAAACATCGTACGTTCCAGCAGGTGTTTATCAGCCAGGCTGGGGATGATGCGATTCTGTAACATATCGGCGTACCTCTCACCCGTTACGGTAGCAGTTACAAAACCAGAATCACGTGTTTCCTCGAAGAAAAAAGGCCCGATAACGATAGATGTGGTAATCCAACCCATACCGTGACTTTCTCGTCGTGCAATGGAGTTTTCACGACGGTTCTAGGATTTTCGGTAGCCCAAATTCTGCAGTTGTGGGCGTTGACAGACCCTCGAGGCGTGAAGTGAGCTTCGTCGGTCCACAACACGTTATCAACCAATCGTCATCTTCCGCCATATTTTGAAACGCCCACACCGCAAATGCCCTCCGCTTCACTAAATCGCCAGGTAACAGTTCATGATGCCGATGGATTTTGTACGGATAGCATCGGAGGGTACGCCTCAGTGCCAACCAAACAGTAGTGTATGGAATGCCGGTGCGACGTGCGACTGCACGACCGTTGACTTCCCCGTGCATAGACGAACCCGCTACAGTCTCCATTTCTTCCTGAACTGTCTCAGCAGCATTACGCCTTGTGCTCGGTCGGCCACTACGGGGTCTATCGTCTAAACAACCCGTGGCTTCGAACTTCGAAATCATTATCGCCACAACTGCATTTGTCAACGGACCCGTTTGAATCCCCTTCCTATGGCGATAGGATCGTAACGCTGAACTAGCACATTCCCCATTCTGATAATACAGCTACACTAAAAGCGCCTTTTCAGGTAACGTCAACATGCTAAGACTGCTGGCGCATCTCATTCTCTCTCTCATTACAGTTCCATTTATACACGATTGTCATGCGCAGTCACTGACGTTTTGCTGTCCAGCGCCATCTGTCGGACATTTTGTGAACTTTGTTTTGGTTCTAATAAAACCCCATGTCATTCCAAGCATGTGTGTCAATTTTTACCTCTCTATCTACATTATTCCGTGGTTTATTAAGTTTTCAAATTTATACTGACTTTTTGATCACCCGGTATGTTGTACAGGCACTTACCCTGAGTACCTCTATATCCGGTTTTTTAGCGACGGGCCTTGGTTTTTGAGAAAATCGATTTTGAAGTTCATTGTGCGGTTTGTATATCCATGACATCAGAGAAATTTCGAGTAGGTCAGCGTAGCGCAGCGGTAAAGGTTCATGGCTACCGCGGTAGAGGTACCGTGTTCGAATCCTGCTCGTGTACCTCTTTTTTTCAAAATAGACCGAATTTTTCAATTTTATTTCAAAGAATATCAACAAACAGCGTAAGCTGTGCGAAATTATAAAGTTGTATTCAGTTATTAATTTTTCAAATATTCATTGCTTGTGTGGTTCGCAGTTGGAGTTCCAAATGTTCGTACAACGGTCGCTTCTTGTATTACGTGAAATCGATCTCCGCCCATTATCGCCACCTCTCCCGTGAATACCATTAACCGTAATGGGAACCCCAGCTCCTAGGCCAATGAGGATGCGAGTTGCATTCCTTTGCTTTCGCATGTAACTACAGCGTCAGTTGCTCGCAAAGCGTCTCTAGCGCCGTGTGTTAGAAAAATTCTGTGAAATGGAAGAACCAAGTGTTTCTGCAGTAGTGCAGCCAGAAGAAGAACCATAAGTAGAGGAGTTGAACGAATAATCAAAAGGAGAAATCACAAATGCCATTAAATACGCCGAAAATCTACTCCGCGATTTGAATCTCGTAACGAATACACTGCCTAGCGTGATATCTGCCTATTCCGTTGCAATTGGCGATGAGATCCGTATCGCAATACAGGATCTCTTGGCCGAAAGACAGACATTATTGGTGATGATTTCAATGAAGATGAATTGGGAGAATATGATGCGAACCACAAACGGAATGTGCGTGGTTTGAAAAAAATTAATAACTGAATACATGTTTACAATTTCGCACACCTTACACTGTTTGTCGATATTCTTTTAAAATAAAATTGAAAAATTCGGTCGATTTAAAAAAAAAAAATTAGACGAGCAGCATTCGAACGCGGTACCTCCAGCACGGTAGCCATGATCCTGTACCGCTGCGCTACGCTGATATACCCGAAATACCACTAATGTTACATGTATACAAGACGCGCAATGAACTTAAAATCGATTTTCTCAAAAACCAACTCCCGTCGCTAAAAAACCGGATAGCCATGTACTCAGGGTAAGTGCCTCTACAACATACAGGGTGGCGCACGAAATGTGTTACCATTTCGTTTTTGAATATAAACTTTATTGTCAATACAATCTGAAAGTAACATATACTACAATGAATAGCCGTCCATGGAGATTTGTCCTAACTCAGCACATGCTCGATATGTCCACCATTTCGTTTCCTAACTTCCTTCAAACGAACACTGAAGTTAGTGATTACCCTACGGCACATGTCTACCGTAATTTCACTGCAAGCTTGAAGAATAAGTCTTCTAAGATCCATTATATCACGTGGACGTTTCGGGAAAATATTTTCCTTCAGGTACCCCCAAAGAAAAAAGTCACATGGATTGAGGTCTGGACTATTGGGGGGCAAATTTTGTCCGTCATTGAAGCGACCTGGAACCCTGAGTGAAATGATCCGCATGTCGAAATGCTCGTGTAAAGCCTCCAACACAGTGTTTGCAGTATGTGGCCTTGCTCCATCTTGGATGAACCACTGCGTGTTGAAGGGCAAGACAGTAGCAAGAAGCTGTGGAATTAAGCTATTGCGAAGCATGCTCAAATAACGCTCGCTGTTCACAGTTTCTTCAAAGAAAAAGGGTCCAGTAAGTCCGTGACTGGAAATTGCTACCCACGCTGTAATCCTCGAAGCATAATGTTGTCGTTCATGAAGGACTTGTGAGTTTTCAGTGGTCCAAAAGCGTACATTTTGTTTGTTAACCACACCGTCTAAATGAAAATGCGCCTCGTCTGGAAACGAAACGTTGTTGAGTGTTTCTTCCCTATCCTCCGCCCACTGAGCAAACAGTAGTCTCTGCTGCTTGTGTTCTTCAGTGAGCTTCTGTGCACAGGTCATCTTGTATGGGTACATATGGAGGTCACTTTTAAGTATGCGTTGAACGGAGCCCTTCCCTGTTGCACTGCTGCCTTTCTACACGATTTCCCGGGGCTTCTCTGTACAGCAACTCGTTCCACTTCAGTATTCTCCGACGAACAAACAGGCTTAGGCCGGGGTCGCTTCGCTTCCAATACTGTTCGTTCCTGTACAAATTTATCGTACAACCTGTGGATGGTCTTCTTGCAAGGGACCCATCGTGTGTTAAACAGTTGTCGAAATCGCCTCTGAGTCACAACATGGCTTTTCGTTTCCTGAAAAAGTAACACAATTGCCGATCGTTGCTATGTCGTCAGTCTTCCATTGTCAGCCATTGCTGCTTACTAGTGTCCTAGCGGCAGTATCGTGAATAACACGTCATTTCGTAACTCATTTGTTTTTCCAAGCTCTTCTGGTACTGCTGTGGAGATCCCAGCGGGATATCTAATGTGCGTCGTAAATTGTGAAAGAAACAGTTGGTAACACATTTCGTGCGCCACCCTATATTTGAAGCGCATCAAAATCCGTGAATTACAGTATGGAGGGTCCCCTTGTAAGTGAGCTTACCGAACAAAAGAGCACACCGCTCGCTTTTAGAGCACTATAGTCCAGGCCTGTTCAGGAGGCGACTAGGCGAACACGAGTGCCCCTCTCGCTCGCTGCTTGGGCAGCGAGAAATCGCGGTAAAATAGCGTGTTCGGGCGTCGTTATGTAGCGCAAGGTAAGTGCAACTTCAAAGGAAAGACCGTGCGTTAAGTTCGCGGTAGCCTTAGATGCAAGCACATACGATTAACGGCGCATTGCTTAAAGTGAAGAAGGGCTCTCTTTAAATGTATGAAAAGCAACAAGGCGACAAAAAGTCGGGGGATAGCGATATGCGTGAACACAGATGGCTCAAATGGCTCTGAGCACTATGGGACTCAACTGCTGAGGTCATTAGTCCCCTAGAACTTAGAACTAGTTAAACCTAACTAACCTAAGGACATCACAAACATCCATGCCCGAGGCAGGATTCGAACCTGCGACCGTAGCGGTCTTGCGGTTCCAGGCTGCAGCGCCTTTAACCGCACGGCCACTTCGGCCGGCGTGAACACAGATGACGGTGGTATCGCCTATGCAAGGTACAAAAGGGGAGTGCATTGGCGAAGCTGTCATTTGTACCCAGGTGACTTAAAGGGTGCGGCAGCGTTGATAGCGTAATTTGATTTGCGTAGTACAATGACGCACTGCAGGAATGCGCGCCAGCTCGTGCCGCATTCGTGTACTAATTAGCTGCCATTTCGAGTGTAACAGTGACATGGAGCGGTGGAGTGCACAGCATCGTGTCTTTGCTGTTGGAGTTATTTCAAGAATAACGACTCTGTTATTGGTACCCAGAGTCTATTTCGGCAACATTTGTAAGTAGGCTGTTTAGGTTTTTATGTTGGTAACGTCACGTAGCGCTCTGTATGAAAAGCTGTGCTGTGTGCAGTCTGTGGCTGGTTGGCGTTATTGGAATATTCGCTATTGTAGTGTTGGGCTGTTGGCTGTTAACAGCGCGTGAGCCAGCGGTGGTGGATGTGGGGAGTGAGATGGCGGAGTTTTGAGAGCAGCCGGCCGGTGTGGCCGAGCGGTTCTAGGCGCTTCAGTCCGCAGGTCGCTACGGTCGCAGGTTCGAATCCTGCGTTGGGCATAGATGTGTGTGATGTCCTTAGGTTAGTTAGGTTTAAGTAGTTCTAAGTTCTAGGGGACTGATGACCTCAGATGTTAAGTCCCATAGTGCTCAGAGCCATTTGAACCAAAGTTTGAGAGCGGATGATCTGAACGTGTGCCCATCAGAGAGAGTAAATTTGTAATGCTTGATATCATGAACTGATATCAAAATCTTTCATTTGCTAACTATGCCTATCAGTAGTTAGTGCCTTCAGTAGTTAGAATCTTTTATTCAGCTGGCAGTATTGGCGCACGCTGTACTGCAGTAGTTTGAGTAACGAAGATTTTTGTGAGGTAAGTGATTCATGAAAGGTATAGGTTATTGTTAGTCAGGGCCATTCTTTTGTAGGGATTATTGAGTCAGATTGCGTTGCGCTAAAAATATTGTGTGTCAGTTTAGTGATGATCAGAATAAGTAAAGAGAGAAATGTCTCAGTACGTTGAGTTTTGCTTAGCTGTTTGAAAATCAAATAACGTAAGGGGTTTACCAGCACAGTAATTCATTAATTTTTCTAAGGGGACGGTTCACATTTCAACTTGAGACGTCATGGGAAAGTTCCATATGAACGGAGCATTGTGAGGTGGGTACGTGCATTTCGAACAACAGGTTCTGTTTGCAATAGCAAACCGGGAAGAAGTGAAAGAACTGTGCGACAGTAGAAGCCGTGGAAATCTGTTCGTGCTGCATTATTGCGGAGCCCAAAAGATCTGCCCGTCGTCATGCGCAAACTGCGCAATATCCGATCGCTCATTCAGGAGAATATTGCACGAAGGTCTCCATTTACACCCATATAAGCTGCAGATTGTTCAGGAAATTAGGCCTCGCGATTGGGTTTCACGCGAAACATTCTGCTTAACCATGCGTGATCTCCTTCGCCAAAATCCACAAATATTGCACACCATCCTGATGTCAGATGAAGCTCATCTCAAGTTATGTAGTTCAGTGAATAAACATATGCGTTATTGGAGTGATGTAAACGCAAATCAAGCCCTTGCACAGTTCTCGTGTCACAGTGTGGTGTGTAGTTGCTTCCTTTGGGATTATTGGCCCTTACTTCTTTGAGGATGACGGTGGTGTGGCTGTAACTGTCACCAGTGAACGCCACCTAAAGATGCTGCAAGACTTCGTTCTTCCCCAATTAGGTGTGGTCGATGTGGACGTGGAACAATTATGGTTTCAACAAGACGGAGTGACTTCGCATACAGCCAGAATTTGCATGGATTTCTTGCGACAGACATTTCGCGGTAGAGTAATTTCCCGTTTTGGTGACATTTCCTGGCCGCCTCCCTCACCTGACCTTTCATGAGCAAACTTTTTCCTTTGGGGCTACCTGAAGCAAGAAGTGATCCGAACACGTTGTGTCACCATTCTTGAGTTGAAGGCTCGCATCAGAACTGGTGTCGGCAATGTCCCAGGGAATACGTTATGACGAGTTATAGGAAGCTTCCAACGCCGCCTAGATGAATGTGTTCGCCGCCTAGATGAATGTGTTGTGCAGAGGGGGCTTTATTTGACAGGAGGCATATTCAAAAAGTAATCCACGCAATGGACAATGACTTACACATTGTCCGCAGCTCGTGGTCGTGCGGTAGCGTTCTCGCTTCCCACGCCCGGGTTCCCGGGTTCGATTCCCGGCGGAGTTAGGGATTTTCTCTGCCTCGTGATGACTGGGTGTTGTGTGATGTCCTTAGGTTAGTTAGGTTTAAGTAGTTCTAAGTTCTAGGGGACTGATGACCATAGATGTTGTCCCATAGTGCTCAGAGCCATTTGAACCATTTGACTTACACATTAATAAATGGTGTACCTTTAACTATTAACTGACATAAGAGGTAATAAATAAATTACAGTTACTGCCTGATGGTGCGTTTTTAATATCCTACTATGAACGCTGCCGCACCCTGTATGCGGATTGTGGCCGCAGACGGGAATTAACAGACTTTGAACGCGGAATGGTAGTTGTAGCTTAAGTGTGGGACATTCCATTTCGAAAATCGTTAGCGAAATTCTATACTCCGAGATCCACTGTGTCAAGAGTGTGTCGAGAATACCAAATTTCAGGCATTACCTCTCACCACGGACAACACAGTGGCCGACGACCTTCACTTAACGACCGAGAGCACCGGCGTTTATGTAGAGTTGTCAGTGCTAACAGACAAGCAACACTGCGTGATATAACCGCGGAACTCAATGTGGGACATACGACGAACATATCCGTTGGGACAGTGTGGCGAAATTTGGGGTTAATGGGCTGTGACAGCAGATGATCGACGCGAGTGCCTTTGCTGACAGCGCGCCATATCGCCTGCAGCGCCACTCCTGGGCTCGTGACCGTATCCGACGGACCACAGAGGAGTGGAAAACCTTAGCCTGGCTAGGTGAATTCCGATTATAGTTGGTAAGAGCTGATGATAGGATTCGTGTGGTGCAGACCCCCACGAAGTTGGTTGGTTGGTTTGTGGGTGTAAGGGACCAGACAGCAACGGTCATCGGTCTCCCCCCCCCCCCCCCCACGAAGTCATGGACCCAAATTGTCAACAAAGCACTGTGCAACCTGCGGGTGGCTCCATATTGGTGTGGGCTGTGTTTTTGTGGATTGGGCTGGGTCCTCTGGTCCAATTGAACCGATCATTGACACTTGTCACCTCAGTGTATGGCCGGGTTATAAACAGGAAAGCGAAGGTCAGACATTCCAATTGCAGCACACTATAATTTGCAGGACATCAGTGCACTGTGCCTAACGACTTTATCCGCTATTAAAAATGGATTATTATTAATTGCATTGCTAAGCCTTGTTATGAGTATTAACTTTTAACTTACCTGAAATGGAATTACTCTCAGAAAATGTCTTTCTCAAAGAAATTAGGTTCCTTATTTAATTTAAAATATTTTTTACAAATATTTCAAAGCCGTAATAAAGGAAAATTGTGCTATGAATCGCAGAGAGTTCTTTAAAGTCCGAGAATAATGGTCTTTATGAGCATCCGCATAAACTCAGCATCTGGAGAATCTCGATGGCAGCTCTCGTAAAAAGAAGATCTATTATTCTTCACGCTATGTACCACTGGAACCGATCGCAGTGCTATGACTGTCAGTTTAATTCTAATTGGAAGGTGCGTTCATAATTTTTTCTTTTTAGTAGCTACTAAGAGACAATACTCATTTTACAGTTATGTAGACCGTGTGTCAAGGAAAATTAGATGTAGTGAAAAAGGAAATGGAGAGGATTAACATCGACATATTGGAAATATGTGAAATGAAGTGGACTAGCATGGGAAAATTTACTTCGGGTGGCCATATGGTATACTGTTCTGGACAAGAGACCAGCAGACGTACTGCCCCTCATGGTTAGTGACAGAGTAGTACAAGCTGTAATGGAATGCAACTGTCAAAATGACAGAATGACGTCTATCAGATTTCAAGGTCTGCCCCTTAATATTACAGTCATTCAAGTTCATGCGCCAACCACCGATGCTGAAAAGGAAGTTATTGATCGGTTCCATGAATATTTACAAGAATTACTGCTGTCGACACCAAAAAAGGATGTCGTCTTTAGAGTTGGAGATTGGAACGCAAAAGTGGGAAATCAAATTTTAGAGGATGTAACGCGAAAATTTGTTCTTGGTAGAACAAATGAAGCAGGACAGAGGCTCCTCGAATTCTGCTAAAACAATTCGTTGTTTATTACTAACAAAAAAAATGGTTCAAATGGCTCTGAGCACTATGGGACTTAACTTCTGAGATCATCAGTCCCCTAGAACTTAGAACCACTTAAACCTAACTAATCTATGGACATCACACACATCCATGCCCGAGGCAGGATTCGAACCTGCGACCGTAGCGGTCGCGGGGTTCCAGACTGTAGCGCCTACAACCGCTCGGCCACTCCGGCCGGCTATTACTAACACACTGTACCAACCCGCCCAAAAGACGCCTATATACTTGTAATCAAATAGATTACATTTTTTTTAAATCAGAGACGGAAGAGCATGGTTCTGTCAACTACAACAAAACGTGGAGCTGATTGCGGATCAGATCAAGAGCTCCTAATTGCAAAATTCCGGCTGAAACTGAGGAAAGTACCAAAAGCTGTTCCATCTTGCAAATACGACCTTAAGACCGTACCCTACGCTGACGCAGCAGACGTTCGAAACAGATTTAATACATTACAGTTAGAAGACAAAAGCCCACAAGAGCTGTGGACAGAAGTAGACAATATTGTCAAGGACGCAACAGGAAAAGACATTCTCAAGAAAAAGAATAAAAAGAAGGACACATGGCTATCGACTGAGGTACTGCAAGATGCAGAAGAACGAAGGAAAGCAAAAATCAAAGGGTATAGATCAGCATTGTTTAAATACGGAGTTTCAGAAATTAGCTAGAAGAGATAAAAATGTCTTTTTAAACGACCTATGCAAAACGTCGAAGAAAATAGAATGAGGAAAACAAGGGATCTTTACAAGAAAATTAGACACATCAAAGGAAAATTCCTGGAGGAAATTGGAATGATGAAAGATAGAAATGGGAAAGATTTAACAGAAGTAGAGGGCGTTAAGGAAAGGCGGGCAGAATATGTAGGAGATCTATATAAGAAAGAACTGCGTATTGACAATGCGGATGATGATGAAGTTAATGTTATTTTAGAACAATGGCAAGATATTTTGGAGAGAGAAGTCAAATGGGCTTTTGAAAATATGACTAAAAACAAAACCAGTGGACATGATGAAATTCCAAAAGAATTGTTCAAAGTCATTGGAAAGAATGTAGCGAAACTGCTGCATTCAGAATGTCAGAAAATATTGGACACGCAACAGTGGCCAGTGGCCAGAAGACTGGAAAAGATCAGTCTTCATCCCGATCCCAAACAAGGGAATTTCTAAAGAATTCTCAGATCACCGAACACTTATCTCACATGCTAGCAAAGTCATGCTGAAAATCTTACAAAATAGACTTCGCCAGTATCTAGAGCGAGAACTACGGGCTGGATTTCGTACAGGAAGAGGATCCAGGGATCAAATTGCCAGCATTCGGTGGATTATGGAAAATGCAAGAGAATTCCAGAAAGACGTATATATCTGCTTTACTGGTTATGCCAAAGCCTTTGACTGTGTTGAACACGATAAATATGGGATGTACTCAAAACTATGGAAATACCAGATCACATCATTCATCTCATACGGAGTTTATACTCTGACCAAGAAGCCACGGTGGGAACTGTGCATGAACAACAAAATAGATCAAGATTCAGAAAGTGGTACGACAGGACTGCAACTTGTCACCTTACTTATTCAATTTGTATGCAGAGCCGTGACGAAGAAGAAACCGGAATTAAAGTAACTAGGGTAGCTATAAACAACCTCAGATACGCAGGTGATACTATACTGTTGGCAGAAAGTGAAGAAGAGTTAAAGACTTCCTTGCTGAAGGTGAAAGAAGAAAGTGAAAAACTTGCACTTAAGTTATTTATTTGTTGTTGTTGTGGTCTTCAGTCCTGAGACTGGTTTGATGCAGCTCTCCATGTCACTCTATCCTGTGCAAGCTTCTTCATCTCCCAGTACCTACTGCAGCCTACATCCTTCTGAATCTGCTTATCTGCTTAGTGTACTCATCTCTTGGTCTCCCTCTACGATTTTTACCCTCCACGCTGCCCTCCAATGCTAAATTTGTGATTTAAGCTGAATGTTAAAAAAAATTGTGGCAACTACACCTATAATTTCATGACATATAGGAGGAGAAACAATGGAGGTCTCTGCTGATGATGACTGCAGCCGTGAAATCAGGAGACGCTGCGTGGTAGAAAGGCAATGTCAAACCCTAAAAAGGTTTTAAGGAGTAGAGCTATGGCTTTAACAACAAAGATCCGTATTGTAAAGGCTATGGTCTCTCCAGTTGTGATATATAGATGTGAGACTTGGACAATTAAAAAGGCGGAACGGCGAAGAATACACTGCTTTGAATTGTGGTGTTGGAGGAAACTTCAAATGGCTCTGAGCACTATGGGACTTAACATCTTAGGTCATCAGTCCCCGAGAGCTTAGAACTTCTTAAACCTAACTAACCTAAGGACATCACGCACATCCACGCCCGAAGCAGGATTCGAACCTGCGACCGTAGCAGTCCCGCGGTTCCGGACTGCAGCGCCTAGAACCGCACGGCCACCGCGGCCGGCGAGGAAACTTCTTAGAGTCTCATGGACTGCAAAGAGAACGATTAGGGTAATATTAGATCACGCAAAAGCAGAGTGTTCCCTGGTAGATGTGATACTAACACAAAAACCGACCTACTTTGGACGCATCATGAGAAGATATCTTTCAGTGGAAAAAACGCTAACGCTGGGGAAGATCGAAGGCACTAGATGAAGACGCACAGGATGAGATGGATCGATGGCGTCACGAAGTGGTCCAAACTAGAAAGCCTACGGGAGAAACCGCAGGACAGAAGAAATTGGCTTGTTTTGGTTCAAGGGGTTTTGGAGAGTCGGGAACGACTAAACGAGTAGAGAGAGAGAGAGAGAGAGAGAGAGAGAGAGAGACCGTATACGGAGATTCTGCCACCGTCCATTTAACATCAAATCCAGTTATCTATGCGCTGTCGTAGTGCACCATATAGATAACTTAGGTGCCGATGTAAATAAGTATCGAACCATATGTTTTTTAATGTAGAATTGATCTGTATTTCAGACAATCCGTTTAAAAATGCGAGACTATTACTCAAGTATGTAGCTTGTTAAGGCGAGTTAAACTTTCACACCATAGATTTTTTAGCAACTGTCTGCCATTAACAATACCATGATTATAAAATCTCTCTTCTCATAAAACATCTGTTCTTATGACAGCGTGATAAATTTCATAATAAAATAAGTCTTGCAGACCCGTATAAAATTTACCTCGCCATTAATTTCAATGACTTCACAGGACTGCAACTTCGATTATGCACATGTCTGGAGCTACGTACTTGTGCGAGCAACTTTTTTACCACGGTGAAGAGAAAACAATCCGCTCACTGAAACCCACTGACAGATTTCAACTTAATAGCTTGTCTTGGAATTAGCAGAGCTTAGAAAGTGGTTCCAGGCATTGACGCTTTAGTGAAAAGCAAAATAAGTAGTATTTAGTTGAATGCAGTGCATTTATGTTTAGCAAGTGTATAAAATAGTCGCGCAGTAGAAGTTGTGGCGATTTAAACATCGTCCAAAATCGACATTCATCGTAAGCCTGCATCAGTCGTAAGAAATACAGGGCCATTCAAACAGATGGAACATATTTCAGACAATTGTTACTTATAAACTACAAAAGAAAGAAACACAATTCCAACGTTCTTGGAAAGATAAAGTTCAAATTTTTATGCATTAGAAGGAGCAACAAGAGTTTCACGACAAATATCGAAACGGTGGCTCATTTTCTGCCACACACGAAGCAGCTGGTCTCTTGTTATTGAATTCACAGCTTCAAAATGCGATGTCACAGACTTTCAAGAGTGCGAGGCATAGGGGAGATAAAAGCGGGCTCTTTTAACCCCACAGACAAAAGTCACAAGATGTGGTCTGGAAACCTGGTAGGCCACCGGCTAAGAAGCCCAGCTTCTACTTGTCCTCTTCCAATCCAACGTACCAGCCCTCACGTCTTTTGAATTCTATCTGTGGGGTTCCCTAAAAGACAGCATTTTTATCTCCCCTGTGCCTGATACTCTCGAACGTCTGTGACATCGCTTTGTTAAAGCTGTGAATTCGATAACGAGAGACCTGCTGCTTCGTGTGTGGCAGGAAATGAGCCACCGTTTTGATATTTGTCGTGTAATACCTGGTGCCCACATTGAATGCATGAAAAATTGAACTTTTACCTTCCCATGAACGTTGGAATTGCGTTTCTGTCTTTTGTAGTTTGGAAGCAATAAATTTTTGATATCTGTTCCTTCCTTTTGAATAGCCTTGTGTTGTGTTTCGTAATTAGTTGCCCATGTTCTTCCCCTCATCAATAAAAAGAAATGTAAGTTCCCTTTTTAATGTAATTTCTCATCAGTGCAACAGCCTTAGGTAATAATTATGCCACAAAGAAGCTAATTATACATCGTGAAGTGATACATCTCCCTAGAACTAAAATTATTGCCGTAGACTAGACTTGTTGAGAATAGTTTCACGTGCCGAGCTGTCTTGTTTCGGCCGGCCGCGGTGGTCTCGCGGTTCTAGGCGCGCAGTCCGGAACCGTGCGACTGCTACGGTCGCAGGTTCGAATCCTGCTTCGGGCATGGATGTGTGTGATGTCCTTAGGTTAGTTAGGTTTAAGTAGTTCTAAGTTCTAGGGGACTGATGACCACAGCTGTTAAGTCCCATAGTGCTCAGAGCCATTTGAACCATTTTGTCTTGTTTCGATTCCTCCACCCCTCCTCCACATTTCCGCACCATTACTCGCCGTCAACTGGCCGGTTGCTTACGACTGAGGCGTGAGCGTGAACTAACTCGCGCGAACAGATGAACGAATAGGCCTACAATAGTCGGTGCAGACAAGTATCAGGCTGCCATGTCACTCTCCACGGTTAATGTAAGTCGTAGACTGATGAGATGTAGATGTAATTTAATTCATCAACATACACAAAAAACGCTAGTCACGCATTCACAAACATACAAGATGATTCCATGATGATATTACAAACTTTCAGCGATGATGGAGAAGGGTAAATGTATCAGTCTGAGGTAAGGGACTCTCGTCCGTAAACTACCGAATCGGCAGTTAGAAGCAACAATTGTTGTGATACCTCTGACCTTGGAATTCATGCAACGGTACTGTCGTTGCAAAAATTGTAGGGCAGGGAACTTCCAGAGGTTCTCCTCTTACTTTAACAACAGACAACAAAAGACATTATCCTGAGTGTTGAGAATGGCTATGATGTGGGATCTGAATGTGGCACGGTCACGCAACATTGACACTGTTTCAAATAGTGCAGTTCAAGAGACAAGTTCGTGGCTTGTAGAAAATAAACTAACGTTAAATCACAATAAGATTCACTTTTTTCAGTTTCTAACACACAATTCAACAAAACCCGACGTTTTAATTTCACAGAGTAGACATATGATTAGTGAAACTGAACAGTTCAAATTTGTATGTGTACAGATAGATAGTAAACTGTCGTGGAAAGCCCACGTAATGCTGCCGTTTTGCTATTCGAACGATATCTGAAGTAAGTGATAGTTCGACACGAATAGTAGGCTACTTTGCTTATTTTCATTCGCTTTTGACGTATGGTATTATATTTTGGGATAACTCTTCCCAGTCTCCGAGGATGGAAAAATGAAATGATCGTGTGGCATTCTTGACCATTCGGGGAAGTTCGGCCGCCGTACTGCAAGTCCATTTTTGGGTCAGAAACGGACGGACAGTTCGGGCAATAAGTGATATAAGTTCGCGAACCTCTTGTCGAGCTCTGTTCACTAGTGTGGGTATTCTTACACTGCCCTCTCAATACATATATTCTTTATTGTCGTTTCTTATTAACAATATCAACTTATTCCCAAGAATAAGCAGATTTCACTCAGTTAATACTAGGCGAAATCCAATCTGCGTTTGGATCGCACTTCCTTGACCCTTGTACAGAAAGGTGTGCAGTATACTGCTACCACAAGAATTCAAAACTCTTAGCAGTAATCCATGCGCTTTCAAATCGAAACTGAAGATTTCCTCGTGGGTCACTCCTTCTATTCTGTCGAGGAGTTCCTTGAAAAATTGAGCTGATTCCTGTGTTGTATTGTTGATTGCGTTTACATAAACTTTTTTGGGCACATAAACATTTTATTTTATTTGTTTTTACTTTTATGTTATAATTTCATGTACTGACACTTTCCATGACCTTGGAGATTGCTCCTCAAGCCGGCCAGAGTGGCCGAACGGTTCTAGGCGCTACAGTCTGGAACCGCGCGACCGCTACGGTCGCAGGTTCGAGTCCTGCCTCGGGGATGGATGTGTGTGATGTCCTTAGGTTAGTTAGGTTTAAGTAGTTCTAAGTTCTAGGGGACTGATGAAGTTAAGTCCCATAGTGCTCAGAGCCATTTGAACTATTTATTGCTCCTCAATTTGGTCCTACGGAACTAGATGTGTAAAATAAAAATAAATAAGTATCGCCTGATAATGATGTAAAACGGACTGAAAATGGTCTGTATTTTTAAATAAATAAATGTGTTCATGCCAGAAAGATTGCTTTTTAATTTTTATTGAATATAGTTTGTAGATCGCTGCTTTTCCAGTTATGATTACAAAACTAATGACATATGAAGTGCTTAAGAAAATTGTGTTGGTAGCAAGATGAGCACGGCTGCCGTGCAGTAACAGGGAAAGTGTTGAGAGTGGTGCGTGTGTTTGTGTTGCAGGCGTTGCGTCGAGTTCACGGTCTGCGCAACCAGGTCGCTAGGTCGCTGGAAGGGGAGGCACGCTGAGGTGAGGTGAGTATCGGTTTCACGACCAGTGTCCAGTGTCCAGTGTCCAGCGTCGCCCCAGTATGTGACGCAGCCACTGTCTGCTCCACCGCGTCCTGCGCGATCTGCCCGATACCTCCCTGACCGTGCCGAGCCAAGTCAACAAAACACTAGTCGTGATCCAGAACTGAGCGCACCTACTCACGGAGGTCAGGTCCAGGGTGGGCTGTAATTATTATTGTATGGCAGCGAAACTTGGTAGATATGCTAATGCGTTAATGCGGTATCGGTTTACGCTGGAAAAAGGTGAGTTCCAATTCTGGCCACCAGGTGCAAATCTGGCACTGCACAGCATCTTGTCAACGTCTCCAGTGGTCATATTGAAAAAAATTGTGTAAGCGGTGGTTAATAATAGAATCAACATTATGCCTCTATCATTTGTTTGATCTTTTCTGCCCGTGTCCCGTTTCTAAACCATTACACAAGGAAAAATTTCTGTGCGCCTCTTTCGAAATCACAGAGCCGAATTTGCACCCGGCGGCCAAAATCTAACTTTTTTTTCAGCGTAAATCGGTTCCGCATTAATATATCTGCCAAGTTTCGTATCCGTACGATAATTGCAACCCACACAGGGCCTTCATTTTAATTAAAACCATCTTATAGATTTGGATGTATTGCTGCAGGCAGAACTGAAGGATCTTAGGATTCTCTGACTTTCCGTTCTTGCTGTTTTCTCTACTCGAGAGAAATGAGATGATATTCGGTCCGACCGCTATCTCTGTAGACTTTTAGACCCTCCCATTCTAAGAGACTGTTGCCCAGAGTGTTGTCAACACTACCCAACGAGCATATTGTGTTTGTCCTTTTAATTTACTTACACTAAGCGACATACCGGCAACACATCTTTAAAGTTTTGCATATTGTGTTATACATGTGGCATTGTTCAGCTGGCACGTAGGGACTTCAAAAAGTAAGTTACACATGCCATTTTTTTCGCAAAGAGAGTGGCACTTTGTCAGAAGAGAGTGTATGTCCTGCAGATACGGGTAACAAGTGCACCACAGTGTGGGAATAAACCCACTCCAAAGTACCCGGGGCAGTGGGATTCTTGTGAGCAAAACGTCTAAATATCACATAGGTTCACCGTGAAATTCTGGCGGTATACGGACGAAACGTTCTGTGGAGAGCAGCCGCCGTGAAATGGTGCGCATACTTTGACAGACGTGGGTGGTGGTGGTCAGCAGGCAGCGCAATCGACATGGGCCTCAGAGGACAGTGTCCAGGCATTGAGGAGGAACATCTGGGAGGAGAGATTTTCCTACTATGAGGGCTTTCACACAGCCGTTCTCGAATTGCTCCGCGACCAAGGAGCGGATTCCTATCGTCTTTGAATTTAACGATTGGTAGCACGTTCCGACCGTTTTTTATAGAGACTTGGCGGCTATGTTGAAAAATCGTGTCATGTACCTGTGTCATTTTGATGTGAAGATCATCATTCAATAAAAGTTACTTGACCTGCTGTAATAATGAGTCGCCGAAATGTAACTGTCTTACAGCCGCTCCACATCATTCACGTCAAGCTCTAAGCAAACAGCGCGCTGAAAGACCCAGCCCATATTTAAAACGAACCGTGCCACAAGCAGGAAGGCTTTGTTCGGCCCGTTTGGCTGTATCCAGATTTTATCTTTGTAGTTTCTATTATCCCCTTCGTTGTAAATATGGACAACCGTTTTTAGCGCGCTGTTTGTTTACAGCTTGGCGTGAATGATGTGGAGCGGGTGTAAGGCAGTTACATTTAGGCTATGACTTGTTAAAAAGGAATCCTTATCACCTACGGATGAGTCTTCTACTGACGCGAAACCGATCATCACTTTTAATAAAAAGTATTCTACAACCAGTACGGATTATTTGCTTCAAAACAGTGTATATGAGATGCACCCCATATAAGCCTGGCAATAAAGGGAAAACGGTACTCTCTACTAGGCAATATACGACGGGGTCTTCAAAAACTGTTACTTGTTATTGTAACTGGCCAAGTAACTTTTATTGAATCATGGTCTTCAAAATGAAACAGATACACGATGACACATAGTCCCCAAGTCTCTGTAAACAATAGACGGAACCAGAATGAGACTTTCACTCTGCAGCAGAGTGTGCGCTGATTTGAAACTTCCTAGCAGATTAAATCTGTGTGCCGGACCGAGTCTCGAACTCGGAACCTTTACCTTTCGCGAGTAAGTGCTTTACCATCTGAGCTACCCAAGCACGACTTACGACACGTCATCACAGCTTCAATTCTGCCAGTACCTCGTCTCCTACCTTCCAAACGTCACACAAGCTCTTCTGCGAACCTAGCAGAACTAGCACTCCTGGAAGAAAGGTAGAGCACTTGCCCGCGAAAGGCAAAGGTCCCCAGTTCGAGCCTCGGTCCGGCACACAGTTTTAATCTGCCAGGAAGTTTCAACAGACGGAACGTTTTAGCCGGCCGTGGTGGCCGAACGATTCTAGGCGCTTCAGTCCGGAGCCGCGTGACTGTTAGGTCGCAGGTTCGAATCCTGCCTCGGGCATGGATGTGTGTGATGTCCTTAGGTTAGTTAGGTTTAAGTAGTTCTAAGTTCTAGGGGACTGCTGACCTCAGATGTTAAGTCACATAGTGCTCAGTGCCAATTGAACCATTTGAACGGAACGTTTTACCAATCGTTGAATTCTTGGAAGATAGAAATCCTCTCCTTGGTCACGGAGGAATTCCAGAACGGCAAAGTGAACGCCCTCATCGTAGGAAAATCTCTTGGAAACTACTCCGAGAAAGGACATAGTGTGTGTGTGTGGAGATGTAAGGAAGCTGGGACTTGGTTATAGAGGCGCAGCAGGACAGGGTTTTCAAGGATGGAGTATATTAATTGAATAAGAAAATAAGCTTCTTTGGTGGCCAATACAATGTCGTTTTCTAGTTTTATATAAGACGTGGAGAAAGAAATATTCACTGTGGCAGCTGCGTCTCAATACAATTTATTGCATTTGCCTTACATTGTCTTCCGAGATCACAGCCAAGCAAAGTTACGCTGATAATTGATTTCCGCCCTATTCCTCTGGGACAGACATTGTCAATGCCCTCTATCACTAAATTCAAAGAGATAGTCAGCTGCAGGTCAACGACGGTCGTGGAAAGATGTTATCAGATCGCAACGATGGGAGAAAGCGTGTGTTAAAGAAAGACTCGACCCGAGCGTAAACTCGAACCTTTCACTCAGTAGCTGGATATGCGCTGACATGAAACGTTAGCTCGCCAACATTCACTGTCTGATGAAAAATATCTGGACATAACTTATTAGACTTAACTACAGGGTGTGTATACCCTTCGCCTTTATGTCGGCTTGAAATCAGCTGTGGACACTTTGACTTATGTGTCCGAATGTCCGTGGAGGAATGGCAACTCGATGTTCATTTCCATTTGACATTTTATTTTACCCTAGTTTTAGTTTGGTACTGTCAGTAACCATTGTTCCACTTAAAAAGTGTATTTTTGCACAAAATACGCTTTTAAATATTATTAGTAACAATACGAGTCCCTGACAACCAATCCATTCTATGTGCAGTTCCATTTCCGCCATATTTGCAGTAGTCTGGCTGTAGCGGGTGCCAGATAAAAATAAAGTAATTCACTGTATTCAATTGCAAATGCTCTTCATTACAGGAAAAGTAATGTCTCGGAACAGTTCGATTCGATGCTGTAGTTCAACCTTCAGACGAAAATCGTACAAACCTCGTCTAATGAAAACAAAGTAATTGTATTCTTGTTTATTCCACCTTCATCATGACCTAAATTCATGAGAGCTATTTTGTTCCGTATCCTCTCATTGATCAATCCCTAGAGGTTGTAAACACACACACACACACACACACACACACACACACACACACACAGCCGGCCGGAGTGGCCGTGCGGTTCTAGGCGCTACAGTCTAGAGCCGAGCGACCGCTACGGTCACAGGTTCGAATCCTGCCTCGGGCATGGATGTGTGTTATGTCCTTAGGTTAGTTAGGTGTAATTAGTTCTAAGTTCTAGGCGACTGATGACCTCAGGAGTGAAGTCGCATAGTGCTCAGAGCCATTTGAACCATTTTGAACACACACACACACACACACACACACACACACACGGTTGGAGGAGGAATAAACAAGGATACAACTACTCTGTTTTCATGAGCTTTGTATATTTTTCGTCTGAAGGCATCGAATCGAACTTTTCCCAGGACATCGCTTCTCCTGTAATGATGCTCGTTTGCAGTTGAATACAGTGTATTACTTTATTCCTATCTGCCACCCTCCACAGCCTAACAAAAAACAGCTTCGTTAGAGGCCATCTTATGTTGTGTTATGTTATGTTAACCGGGGAACTAGAAACGACGGAGAGGCTCCGTCCCCACCGCAGCCGCAGCGGTCCACAACCCCACGACGACTACCGCAGTCCACTTCACCCCTCCGCCGCCCCACACCGAACCCAGGGTTATTGTACTGTTCGGCCACCGGTGGACCCCCCCAGGGAACGTCTCACACCAGACGAGTGTAACCCCTATGTTTGCGTGGTAGAGTAATGGTGGTGTACGCGTACGTGGATAACTTGTTTGCACAGCAATCGCCGACATAGTGTAGCTGAGGCGGAACAAGGGGAACCAGCCCGCATTCGCCGAGGCAGAAGGAAAACCGCCTAAAAACCATCCACAGACTGGCCGGCTCACCGGACCTCGACACAAATCCGCCGGGCGGATTCGTGCCAGGGACCGGCACTCCTTGCCGCCTGGAAGCCGGAGACCATCTTAATCCGACAGTCGATCATTTCACCCTGTCAGTTTCACATTACAGCAGCAAGATTGTGCCCTCAACATGCGTACTACATCACGACTTGCCTTGCAACTCTGCACGGTTCAGTAAGAGAGATGAGTCAACGAATAGGAAGCGATGGCAGCGCCATCATTCGCAAACTCGCAGGACTACGGTGGGAAGGAAGGAACCAGTATAGCACTGCCGTAACAGTGCCGCCTCGATTTCTAATTTACGCAGCATTCAACATTAGACTCGTACTTGCTGCGTTTCTGATCTCTGCTAGCGTGATCTGTCAACACGAGCTCGACGCAAGCGCAGAATTTTCACAGCGTAATAATAAACTTCAGGTATTCAGGACGTCTTTACCATCTTCGGCGGCTCACCTAAAAGTGACTAACAGGTACCCATTCGATATATCGTTGAGTGTGGTTAACGATGACCAGCTGCAAACTCGAAATTTCTTTGAGCATGTGTCCCTTTGATTAACTTGCGTGATTCGAGGCGGCTGCAGTGGAAGCAGCTGACAGGTACGGGAGTCGAGCGGAGACGCTGGCAATAGCGGGCGTCCTTGCCGCGTAATGGGATTTGCGTCCGCTACCCCGACCGGTTGTGTCGGGACGACACTTTCCGCAACGGTGAGTCACGGGACTCGCAGTCCCGTCGGGGAACGTCCAAGGACTCTGGGGCAGCGCAGGCAATCACCGGCGTCTCCAGCCGCCCACGCCCGCCTGCCTGTGACACCTCGTTCGCCGCGATGGCTTTTCAATCGCGCTGCCAATGCGGCCGGCAAATCCATTCCGGCCGTGACTGATTTAGAATTGCGGGGGCGTCGCGAGTCCGGAGCGTAGCGGCAGCCGGCGCACCACTATCTTCCTCCAGCTCCCCCCTCTAGACAGGGGCCAACTGCAGTCCTTTTGCTCTCTCGTGTCGGGCAGCAGCCAGTCGTAAAGAGTGCAGGCTATGCGCCGGTCGGGTCGCCGACTGTGGCTAACCGCACTTATGAGGCACTGTAGCACGGCTCTTCTTCTACAGTGATGGTCTCCACTCTAAAACGAAGCGTAGGGTTTCATTTGCGTTTGCACCACCGCAGACAAAAATAGTCTCATTTAGGCGGTGTGTTCTTGAGGTGCCCTTCTTTACTTTCTATCCGCCCTCCCCTTCCAGTACCGACCATACCACTGTTAATGAGATGCGTCGTTCGTGTGTCAGTAGGTCCAAAAATTCAGCCGCACGGCGGTCTGCCATTTCACTCGGGAGATCGTGCATCGTGAGGCACTAAGCTGAAGCGATTGTAGGCGATACTTTCGTTGTTGTACACCATCGAAGTGATCATGTAAACGGCTTTTTAGAACATCTGAGTTCAATCCACCCGAATCTTTGCTTCACGATGGTGATGGAAAAACATAGTTCTCTTCTCTTGGTCTGGAGGAAGGTTGTAAGTAGGCTGTTTAGGTTTTTATGTTGGTAACGTCACGTAACGCTCTGAATGAAAATCACTGGCTGTGCTGTGTGCAGTATGTGGCTGGTTTTCATTTCTGGAATATTTGCTGTTGTAGCGTTGGGCAGTTGGATGTGAACAGCGCGTAGCGTTGCACAGTTGGAATGGTTCAAATGGCTCTGAGCACTATGGGACTTAACATCTATGGTCATCAGTTCCCTACAACTTAGAACTACTTAAACCTAACTAACCTAAGGACATCACGCAACACCCAGCCATCACGAGGCAGAGAAAATCCCTGCCCCCGCCGGGAATCGAACCCGGGAACCCGGGCGTGGGAAGCGAGAACGCTACCGCACGACCACGAGATGCGGGCGCGCAGTTGGAGGTGAGCCGCCAGCAGTGGTGGATGCGGGGAAGAGAGATGGCAGAGTTTTGAGAGCGGACGATCTGGACGCGTGTCAGTCAGAAAAACGAAATATATATATATATATATGACTTTTGAACACTATTAAGGTAAATACATTGTTCTCTATCAAAATCTTTCATTTGCTAAGTATGTCTATCAGTAGTTAGTGCCTTCAGTAGTTAGAATCCTTTATTTAGCTGGCAATATTGGCGCTCGCTGTATTGCAGTAGTTCGAGTAACGAAGAGTTTTGTGAGGTAAGTGATTCATGAAAGGTATAGGTTATAGTTAGTCACCGCCATTCTTTTGTAGGGATTATTGAAAGTCAGATTGCGTTACGCTAAAAATATTGTGTGTCAGTTTAGTGTTGATCAGAATAAGTAAAGAGAGAAGTGTCTGAGTACGTTCAGTTTTGCTCAGCTGTTTGAAAATCAAATAACGTAAGGGATTTACCAGCACAGTAATTCATAAATTTTTCTAAGGGGAGGTTTGGTTCAAATGGCTCTGAGCACTATGCGACTTAACTTACGAGGTCATCAGTTGCCTAGAACTTAGAACTAATTAAACCTAACTAAAAAAAATGGTTCAAATGGCTCTGAGCACTATGGGACTCAACTGCTGTGGTCATAAGTCCCCTAGAACTTAGAACTACTTAAACCTAACTAACCTAAGGACAGCACACAACACCCAGCCATCACGAGGCAGAGAAAATCCCTGACCCCGCCGGGAATCGAACCCGGGAACCCGGGCGTGGGAAGCGAGAACGCTACCGCACGACCACGAGATGCGGGCAAACCTAACTAACCTAAGGACATCACACACATTCATGCCCGAGACAGGACTCGAACCTGCGGCCGTAGCGGTCGCTCGGCTCCAGACTGAAGCGCCTAGAACCGCACGGCCACTCCGGCCGGCTAATGGGAGGTTTCAAGGTTGATAATACGTTGAGACATGCCGTTTATCGGAAGACAACACACAAATCTGTCAAATGAAACTGTAGGATCCAGAGAACTTTTTCACATCCCAGACATCTCTGATGTATATGTGCATACTGAAGCGACGAATGAAAATTCGTACCAAGACCTGGATTCGAACCTGGATCTCCTGCTCATTTGGCAGATACGCTAACACAACGCCACTCTGGCACAGTGGCTGTGCACACCTGCGCGGACTACCCTAGCATGCTTTCTCTGCTCAGTCCAAATTCCCATTCACATTTCATCCCACTTGAGAACTGAAAAGGTCTCTGGAACCTTGTAATTTCATTTGATTAAAAATACCAATGCTTGAGTTTCAGGCGGGATCTCCCGTTTCGTTCGATGCTGAGGTGATACTTCAATACAGTTGGAAGGCCTCTACAATGCTGTTCGATTTTAGTGGGAGTACCAGGTGGGTTCGGGCCATGAATGGGAATTTGGATAGTGGAGGTAGGTGTGCTTAGGGTAGTCCGTACAGTTGTGCAAACCCACTTTGCAGGGCTGGGTAGTGTTTAGCGCATCTCTCTAACGAGCAGCTGACCTGGGTTCGAATCTCGGCCTTGGTACAAACTGTCATTCGCCACTTCAGTCTGCATTTAAACGTAGCACAGATTTGTATCTTTAGGCTGATAGTTGTTACCATCCAGCTCAGCATGAAGGGGTACTTTGTATCTTGTTTCATACGGTCCACATCATCTCAGACTAAAGAGTCTGTCAGCTGAGTTAGCCCATATCGAAATCACTTTCGTCCAATATGATCATAACGAAGACAGTTCAGACCAACTTTGCGCTATCGACCAACCGTGACTTGGATAACTGATGAAACTAACGAAGTGGCAACGAAGTCTAACGGCCTTTCTACCTTACTAAGTAGCATTTCCATCAGGACTGATCGTATTCTTCGTAAACAATATATGAAATCTGTTTTTCGACCACCATTTAAGAATAGGGTCCTTTTAGTTTCCGCAAAAGGGTGATTTCGGTTTGCGTAAGGCAGGTGTGTACCTTATCCCGTGTAGATGCGGCATGTCATAATTGCTCAAACTATCAGGACCGTCGAGGACCCATGTATTGAAAATAACCGCCACATACGCTTACAACAGCGGCTCAAATCTGCCATAGTAGAACATTGCTTTACGCCAGTCATCCTGTGGAATATAACACGGAGATTCTGGTGCACACTTTCAGCTGTTGGGCTAGTGTTATTGAAAATAACAGTTGACAGATGCTTAAATTCTGCTTGGAATCCTGCCCTCTGTCTTCAAACATCAGAGGGATACAGTTAATGCTACCTCGCCTGTTGGAAATTAATAGTCACTGTCGGTAACTTCAGACGTTGGTCACTTTTGGTTGTGTGTTGGCGCTAGTGTTTACAATGCGTGCCCGCGCGCTCGCGCGCGTGTGTGTGTGTCTGTGTGTGTGTGCGTGCGTGCGTGTGTGTGTGCGTGTGTGTGTTTTCTTACGGCATATGTCCGGTATACCAAGGTTTTATACGGGACGACAGTTGTTGAACTATATGAAATAAAATCTTCAAAATTTAAGAATGGTTTGCGTCAGGACGCTAGAACTACACGGTTGGCTGCGGGACATGATGGGAAATAGTATGCGCATGCGCACGCGCGTTGTTGTTGTCGGCCACATGCACGTAAAATATCACGGTACAACGTGTCTGAGCGTATAGCGCTTGTGAAGGCCTGCTATGCGAACAATAACAGCCCGAGTACGGCTCAAAGGAAGCTTGCGACCGAGTTCAATGTGAAGACAACCGGTCCAATTTTGCTAAAAGTCAAGAATTTGATTCGCCGGCCGATGTGGCCTGAGCGGTTCTAGGCGCTTCAGCCTGGAATCGCACGACCGCTACTGTCGCAGGTTCTAATCCTGTCTCGGGCATGGCTGTGTGTGTGATGTCCTTAGGTTACATTTCACAGAATATTAAAATAGAAAATGGCACATTAACCTACATATGCAACCAATCGAATCCCCATGACTAACACAACCCATATTCCAAATTTTGTTCACTTTTTTACATTATAAATTACAAACTAAAAACGTGAAAAATTCCAGAATGAATGTTTCACTCTGCAGCGGAGTGCGCTCTGACATGAAAATTAGTGACAGATTAAAACTGTGTGCCAGGCTGGGGCTCGAAACCGAGACCTTTCCCTTTTGCGGAAAAGTGTTCTACCAACTGAGCTGCCTGAGAACAACACACGATCCGTCTTCACAGCTTTACTTTCGCCAGTAGCTCATCTCCTCCCTTCCAAACTTCAGGTTCCAGTCCTGCCCCGATGGAAAACCAAAGTATCACAGATATTCATAGGCGCTTTCAGAATGTCTACAGAGACCTATTAGTGAACAAAAACACGATTAGTCGTCGGGCGAGGCGTCTGACATCCTCGCAGTAAGGTTGCGCAAACCTGTCCACTCTCCCGCGTGTCGGCAGGCCGCACACAGCTGTGACTCCTGCAATGTTGGAACGTGCGGACACTCTCCTTCGACGTGATCGACAGATCACAATCAAACACCTCGTGCCACAGCTGGACGTCTCCGTTAGTATCGCTGACACACTCGTCCATCAGTTGGAGGTACTCAAAGGTATGTACCTGCTGGCTTCCGCACCGCTTAATAGAAAACCATAAAGACCATCGAAAGACCATCTGCGCAGAACTGCTTGTTCGTTACGATGCTGAGCGTGACCAATTTTTTTTTCGAACATCGTCACAGACGAAGAAACTAGAGTTAATCACTTCGAACCTGAAAGAAAACGGCAATCCACGGAGTGGCGCTAAAAACCTCTCCTCCGAAGAAAAACTTCAAAGCCGCACCCTCAGCCGACAAAGTCAGGGCCACATTCTTGGGACTCTCAAGAGGTTAATCTGTTTGAAGTCTTTCCTCATGGTGCAACGATCGACTCTGAAGTGTATTGTGCTACCCTCAGGAAATTAAAGTGCGTGTACGTCGCCACAAAACTGCAAAGGAACTTCTCTCTCTCCATATCAACACACGACCTCACGCAAGTCTGCGCACCCAAGGGGAGCTCATAAAATTTTGTTGGACTGTTCTCCCTCATCCATCCTACAGCCCGGACCTCGCACCTTCCACCTGTTTGGCCCAATGACGGATGCACTCCGCGGAAGCAGTACTTGGATGATCGGGAGGTTATTGATGCAGCTTTAACGTCGACCAGTAGAGTGGTTCCATGCGGCCACACAGGCTCTCCCAGGAAGGTGGCGTAAGGCCGTCACATTGGACAGAGATTACGTTGAAAAATACAGTTTTGTAGCCAAAAGAGTGGGGAATACTGTGGTGTACTGAAATCTTGAGTAAAACCAACCTTAAAAAAAAGATATATTGCGTTACTTATTGCACGCCCTTCATAGACAAATTTTGTCAAGTGAGTAGGTTAGAAGCATAACTCACATGCTCCAAAAACATAAATTTTCACAAATGACTAAAAACGTGTTTTACATGCGTCGTGCGCATGTCGCATATATTGACATCAGTATGTGCAAGAACAATGGCTATAAATCATTATGTATATTTCAGATTATCTTTGTTTATTGAGAAATTACAATTATTTAAGGTTATATTATGGATCCTGTGAGTTTTGTTAATGAGCTATGGGACATGTAAGTTTTGACAATCACCATTTTGGATGTTGTGAGTTTTGGTACTGAGCTGTTTGGACGATGCTGGTTTCGAGGGAACTATCGTGTTGCGACTCGATATGCAACACTTTTTGGTTCCGACTGCAAGCCACTTTCTTTTCTACAGTGTATATATCATATTACATTCCGATGGTAATCGTGATAAATGCCAATTAATCATCTTTTATGGACTTTGCTTGTGTTAGTTTACAAAAGATATTCTCTAGTTTGGGATACCGTTTGCAATTTCATAAAAGAAATGTCTACCGTGCACATTTCTTCAGTTTAATGATCAAAGAAATTTACAAATTTTCCATTCATGAGAACTAATTATTGATCACAAAGGATGCCGTGAACGTTTCCTTGGCCTTCCTCTTTCTCCAACGGGTGAAACGTTTTCTTCCATGACTTGTGTCTCGAATCAGTTTTATTCCAACCACTATATTGAATTATATTCCCCAAAATAACTGAACAGAACGGAAAACACACTCCACTGGCATCAATATTTACTACAACACAAGAAAATGGCACCGAGTGAGCTAATCGCTGATTGGTCAAGATGAGGAACGGGACAAAGCTCACAAGGTCCCGCGGATATTGAGACTTTTGAAACTAACCGTGAACTTTAACACCTGTTTTCTCAAAGATCTTGTGCCAAATGTGAATAACTGTTTCGTGAATTATGTTCTATGTATAAAGCTATATGAGAGTATGTCGGCATCTCAATTTTCATTATTTTGGAGCATGTGAGTTATGACTGTAACCTACACAAGTAACTGTAGTGAGGCTATATGGTATGGACCGTCCCCCTGCAGATTGGTAGATTTCCCCTGTGTCCGGGGCGGTCGGCGTCGGCCGGAAGCCGTAGTCGGCAGATATAACGGCAGGTCTAGCTGAGGCGTGCTGTGGCGTGCGGGCCGGGGAGAGAGAGAAAGAGAGAGTGAGAGAGAGAGACCATCAGAGGAGCGCTGTGCGAACCTCACCTCGGCTGGCCGCTTTGTTCTGCCGAGCCGGAGCTGCCGGAAATCCGCCGCCGCCCCCGCTACCTCCGACGCGCTCCGCTTCGTACCACGCAGCCTCTTCCTCACCACGCCCCCAGCTATAGTACTGTACCCAATAACAATAACGCTCTATGGCGCAACGGCCGGGTGCGAGTCTTTCTATTGAACGCCACTTCGGCGACATGGTGTCCCAGACCCAACAGAACCAGTCGTACCCATTTGATCAACCACCCAAGAATTAATTGAGAACGCCGTTGCTTAAATTAATGGGAGAGAATCGGTTTTTCTGAAGTGGCAATGTCGTTGACTACAATACCCAATGTCGAGAATGAAATTTTCACTCTGCAGCGGAGTGTGCGCTGATATGAGACTTCCTGGCAGGTTGAAACTGTGCGCCGGACCGAGACTTGCTGCTGGGAAGTCTCAGTACTCAATGTATCGTCACCATTTCTCAACTTCGCAGAGGTTTCGCGCCAATTGATAATCAGAGCGCTAGTGAATTGTCTGAAACTGTGACGTACGGTATTCTCTATGTTCTTGTGGTGTTCTTCTGTCCAAAGACTAGTTTGTCGCCGGCCGGGGTGGCCGAGCGGTTCTAGGCGCTACAGTCTGGAACCGCGTGACCGCTATGGTCGCAGGTTCGAATCCTGCCTCGGGCATGGGTGTGTGTGATGTCCTTAGGTTAGTTAGGTTTAAGTATTTCTAAGTTCTAGGGAACTTACGACTTCAGAAGTTAAGTCCAATAGTGCTCAGAGCCATTTGAACCATTTTTGAACTGGTTTGTCACAACTCACCTCGCTAGTCCAGCCTTGGAAAGCCTCTTCATCTCCGCATGCTACATCTACATGAACCTGTTTACTGTAAGCAGGAGTTGGTCTCACTCAGTTTTACCCTCCGCACTTCCCTCCACAAAGGAAGCTGGCGTACCCTTCATGCCTTACGATGTGTCCCAACAACCGATCACTTCTTTTACTCAAGTTGTGCGACATATTTCTTGTTTCTTTAATAAGTTCAATAAGTAATGCAACACTTTTTCTCTCAGTCAGTTTGGTTTGAGAAAAGCGGAATTTGTTGTGCGACATCGTGGAACATTCCCTCTTCAGTCCCTATAGTTTCAAGAAGTTCTGATAGATGACAGCGCTATACGTAGCCTTCAAAATGTGCCTGTAACGGAGGTTCGTTCCAAGCAGAGAGCTGTCATTGAGTTCCAGAAAACCAGGACATCGCAGGTATTCACAGGCACTTGCAGACTGTCTACGCAAAGCTGGTAGTGAACAAGAGCACGGTGAGTCGTTGGGTGAGGCGTCTGACATCATCGCAAAACAGTCGCGTAGATCTATCCGATTTCCCGCGTGCCGGCCGGTCCCACGCAGCTGCGACTCATGTAATTTTGGAACGTGTGGACATTGTCATTCGAGGAGGTTGGCGGATCACTGTCAAACACCTCGCTGCACAGCTGGACGTCTCTGCTGGTAGTGCTGGCAGTCTGTGTACCCAAGAGGAGCTCACAAAATTTCATTGGACTGTTCTTCCTCATCCATCTAGCTTGGGTCTTCCACCTTCCGACTCAAATCTATATGGGCCAATGAAGGATGCAGTCCACGGGAAGCAGTACGTGGAGGGTGGGGAGGTTAATGATGCAGCAAGGCGTTGGCTCCGACGTTGACAAGTGGAGTTGTACCATGTGGGCATAAGGGGCTTCCCAGTAAGGGTGGCGTCAGACCGTCGCTTAGAACCGAGATAATGTTGAAAAATAGGGTTTTTTAGCCAAAGGAGTTGGGAATAATGTGATGTATTGAAATTCAACCTGGTTTTAACAAAAAAAAGTGTTGCATTTCTTACTGAACGCCCCTCGTAGGTCCAGTGTTACTGTTGTGGTGTGGGGATTAGTACTTGGGCAATGTACGTCTCTATTGAAACTTCCTGGCGGATTAAAACTGTGTGCCGGACCGAGACTCGAACTCGGGACCTTTTCCTTTCGCGGGCAAGCACGACTCACGCTCAGTCCTCACAGCTTTATTTCTGTCAGTTCCTCGTCTCCTACCTTCCAGACTTTACAGAAGCTCTCCTGCGAACCTTGTAGAGCACTTTCCCGCGAAAGGCAAAGGTCACGAGTTCGAGTCTCGGTCCGGCACACAGTTTTAATCTGCCAGGAAGTTTCATATCAGCGCACACTCTGCTCCAGAGTGAAAATCTCTTTCTGGATACGTCTCTATTAACAAATATTACTCGATATAGTCATAGGTTCGAGCTGTACACATCTGCATTGTTTATATATGACCCTACAGTCGAATTCCGAAGTATTGGCATGTAATGCTAATTATTAAGTAACACAGTTTGAAACATTTTAGATAAGAATAATAAAGGAAGAAGAATTGAAGTGAATAACTGATATAGGTGTCAACAAATATTTAAACTGTATGTCCTGATTAATTCAGTCAGATAAAACACTGAAACTGAAAAATTGTGGACCTCAAGAGTATCATTTAAATATGCAACGAAATTAATATTGGTTCTCCAGTCCAGTAAAGTTTGCGTATATGCGTCAACTGAATGGTAGCAGAATCCACATAGGATAAGTAAATGTCACTGGCCCGTTAACCATAGTCTCTGAGACTAAGTCTCATAGAGTCACACACTAGAAGGCAATAATTAACATCAATACATAGGAGAACACGCAGATCTCTAACTAAAAGCAATCAGCTAGCACATTCTCTCTTCTGTAATCTCACAATAATACCTCACCACTTCGGCCACCGTATACTGTAAGTCGCGGGTTCCGCCTAATCCCATGAAATTGATTTTTATTTTTACTTGTTTAAAAAAAAATGGCTCTGAGCACTATGGGACTTAACTTCTGTGGTCATCAGTCCCCTAGAACTTGGAACTAACTAACCTAAGGACATCACACACATCCATGCCCGCGTCAGGATTCGAACCTGCTACCATAGCGGTCGCGCGGTTCCAGACTGTAGCGCCTAGAACCGCTCGGCCACCCCGGCCGGCACTTGTTTAAAGATTTTTACAAGCTACGCTACTCCCTGTAAACATTACCACGTAAGTGTAGTGTGGTGGTACAATTCAAATAAAGCTGCAACTGAAGTATTTTTAGAAATTTAGCAGGCTGCAATCTGGATAATGAAAATCAGTCTTTCCCATAGTACATTGTATTGCAGTCTAGAACACATTACAATACACATAAATAGAAAATCTAATAACTTTTTTTAATGCACATATGCCGTTTTACCCTTCCTGTCTCAAAAACGTCGCAAAAATTATATATAATACTGTTCCATGTGTAAAATCAAGAATACTGAATTTTTTAACTGTGACACGAATGCTTAATTAAACCTCACGGATATGTTTCAAACTTTTATGACTCACTCGGAGATGGCACTGATTTTCTAAATAGTTCTCATTTTTCACCGCATGATTGTCTGTCGCTGTGTGTCCTTCTCAAGAGTGTACATTAAACGGCGTGAAGAAAAAGGAAAAATACACATTAATAACTAACTTTCCATCCATCTTTTCCTACATTGCATTAAAAAAATAAATTTAAATTGTGATGTCCTTCGGATGCAGAGAAAACTATCTGCATTTATTATTCGCACAAAAAAGCAGATTGCGAACAAAACTCGCTATCCCTTAGTAAAGAAACTTTATACTTCAAGATGTAACCTTACAGCAAACTACGACGAACTGGAGTTGCTGAAGACATCGATCATGCATTTATACTAATGAGCCAAAATATTATTACCACCTGCTTAATAGCTTGATTGTCCTTTTTTGGAACGAAATACAACACTGAGTCTGCATGTCGGGGATCTGACAGTTTGTTGGTAGGTTTGTGAAAGTACGTGGCATTAGATGCTTACGCACAGGTCACGTAACTCGCGTAAATAACGGGCCACTGATCTGCGTGCACGGTGAAAATTGGAAATTTGTGGTAAGGACTATGGGACCAAGCTGCTGAGGTCATCGGTCCCTAGGCTTACGCACTACTTAATCTAAGCTAAACTGACTTACGCTAAGGACAACACACACACACCCATGCCCGAGGGAGGACTCGAACCTCCCACGGGGGAAGCCGCGCGAACCGTGGCAAGGCACCTAAGACCGCACGGCTACTCCGAGCGGCCCGTGCACGGTGACAACATCCGATAGCAACCCATATGAATCCCTTAGGATGTAGATTAGGCGAATTCGCTCACCGAGACATCAACCTGAGTTCATTATAATGCTCCTCAAGCCATTGTAGCACGGTTCTGGCTCCGAGACTCGGACAATTATGCTGCTGAAAGATGACATCGCCATCGGGGAAGTCATCAAGCATAAAGGGATGCAGGTCGTTCGCAACTGTCAGCATGTACTCGATTACTACCACAGGTCCCACGCGAGCGCGCTGCAAGTTTAGACCCCCGTTCACCTCGTCGACGGCGTTTGTAGAGACGACTGTCAACCCAGTGCAGCAAAAGTGTGATTTACCCGATGAACAGACACGTTTCCGTTGTTCGACGGTCAAATCCCGAATTCCCGTGCCCACTGCAATCGTAACTTCAAAAAATGGCTCGAAGCACTATGGGACTTAACATCTAAGGTCATCAGTCCCCTAGACTTAGAACTATTTAAACCTAACCAACCTAAGGACATCACACACATCCATGCCCGAGGCAGGATTCGAACCTGCGACCGTCGCAGCAGCGCGGTTCCGGACTGAAGCGCCTAGAACCGCACGGCCACATCGGTCGGCGCGCAATCGTAACTGACGATGTCGTTAGGTCAACATGTGAACACGTAGGGGTGGTCTGTTGCAGATCTCCATGTTCAACAATGGTGTGCTCCGAAACACTTGTGCGTGCACCAGTATTGTTCTCTCTGGGCAGAGATGCCACAGATAGCCATCTATCCTATGTTACAGAGCAGTCAAGCCTCCGAACCCCACGTTCTATGAGGAGTCGTTGATGTTCAATCATTTAGCGCCTAGTGGTAGTTTCACTGATCCGCTTCTTTCCGTAGATGCTCACGACAGTAGCGCGTGAACATACGACCTGCTTCGCCTTTTCGAGAAACTCGTTCATAGACCCCGCGTAAAAATAATCTGCCCTTTGTCAAAGTCGCTTATCTCAGTGGATTTCCCCATTTGCAGCCCATATTTTTGCTAGGCTGATCCGCTATCCTTGTCTGCTCCGCTTACAAATTTTTGTTACCGCGTCACCAGGGGGCATCCAACTTCGCGGTGGGCAGTGCTCATACTATTTTGGTTCATCAGCGTATATATTCGGGTCTGCATGAGCTGTTACTCAGTCTCTCAGATCACAAGCAACCATCACGGATTATAGTGTTGTCAATGGATTCCAAGATGGAATGCTGAAGATCCACAGTTTAGAGCTGGGTTTTTTTTACTATTGAAGTGCGATTAACACAGAGTTGGGTAGTAATTTACCAAAACATCTGCATGTGGGCAGATGCTAATCCTCGAGTGATCATGGAAGAATGCGTAAGGTTTATGAATCTCCCTTTCCGACTGTGAAGATGTGTTACATTGGTAAAAGAAATTATTTGAGAATGAAGATTTGTATATTTATACTACATTGCCAGGATAATAGGCTCGCAATTACTAATTCGCGACTGCGTGAATATTGATAGGTAGGCCAATTTTATTGTCGCTTTGACATCTGACTTTATAGTGAAGTAATAGCTGCATGCTCGAAAAGATTTGCTACCGTTAGCAGCGATCAGCATGAGATGTAGAAAATGGTTGATAATTGTTCGTCAGCAAACTGTTATCCCGGCAAGTGATGCAGGTACTTACAGTAGGCGGAAGCTATGGCTCATCAGGTATGAAAATGGTGATTATTACTCTTAAGATAATCACATGTACACTATTTCCAATTAATGTACTTAAGAATTACAAATGCAAACATAAGCTGTGACCAATGCAGGAGAGAGTAGGCTAGCTGAAGAAGAAGAAAGAAAAGATAATGCATAAAACAAGTGATGAATAACTTACAAAATTTGAGAGACAGTATTTTGTTAATTTTTATCGCAGTTACTGCTATATATCGAGTTTGCCATTTCTGGTCATGGGTAGAAAAGGTCATTCAGTGAATCATTTGATAAATCGTCCAGGTTCTCTTTAGTATCAATGCGTACACAGGAACAGTATGTGACAGACTCATAGGGGTCATCCAGTTTACCGGACCCATTAAAAGCTTCTGTTCATCGTCAGTTTTTGCATGATAAATTGATATAAGTAGTGGAGTCGTTACCCTTGCAAAAAGACTTGTGGCACCGCCCCCTTTTTCACCCGAAGAACTTTGTGTCTAACAAAAAGGTAAATCTTATGGCATAACAAAAAATCTGATTTCTGCTTACCTATGTGGACTTTCTTCTTGCAAAAATTGTGTATATGAGATTTAAATGCCATTCTGCATATTTTTGTAACAGTTACTACACCGTTCCGTATGCTGCCATTGTAAAAGGGGCACTATTTTAATTTTTCTGGACAAACAGCTTCGGATGTGTGTAGTGGCACTGCTGAAAAACTCTGGTTTTCTATGTTACTTTTTGCACAAATAGAAAGTATATTTTGAGAAAATAAAACAAAATAAATCAAAACACATCATGTTTATTGCAATATAAGTATAAACAAGCAACAGCAGAATAAATTGAAAAATTTAACGCCATTCTGTTGCAATTACACTAAATATGTACGTTCAGCAATACATTTTTATGGCTCATTCAGTGAGTTTTACCAGAGCGACGGACAAATCCAGTATATACTTGAAAAACTCTTGATATAAATCCCGCTTTTTAGCTAGGATATACTGACGCATATCAAGTAATTCTTTCTGCAAGGCGCTTTTGACTGGCAAATATTTGTTACAGAAGATAGGGAAAGTTGGAATGTTAGCTGGCGACAGATTTATTTTGCCACTAGCTCTCAGCTTCTTTGCAGTTGTCGACAAACCGACGGTTGCAGGCTGTTATCACTTTTTCTTCCCCTAGTGTAGCAGATTGTCAAATATGTACAGTTGTTTCGAATGAACCTCTTTGCAACCGTTGCTGTAGTGTGCTAAGATCCCTGTAACTCTGTGGTTCCATTTTCCAGACAAGGAATTCGTTTGCCTTAGTGATGACTGGAACCCAATCGTCTCGATAATATACGTGAAAAGATCCCATGTAAAGGCTAAACCCCTGTGACATTTTAGGAAACTACGCCCTATACCGAGAAATTTCTGATTTTCAATCGTAAAATATTTATTAAACTGATGTTCCAGTTCCGAATTTTAGAATTATATACTATATTTGATACAATATGAAAAGTATTTAGCACATACAAATTCATGGATAAGCGTATTATGAGGAACTTTTTTTTTTCATCACGAGTAGGACTTACAACGTTGTTCCACTCGCTCCGCAAGCTTCGACTCTTCGTCAGAAGACTCCAGTCAAGCGAATCCTGGCAGGGTCGGCCACATTATGCAAGAGGCCGGTCGTGGGTCTAGCCTTGATTAATAGGTTCAATGCCCGATCCGCTCTGGACTTTCCGAAAATTAGAACGCTCACCATGCAATCAGATGTTGTTGTTGTGGTCTCCAGTCCTGAGACTGGTTTGATGCAGCTCTCCATGCTACTCTATCCTGTGCAAGCTTCTTCATCTCCCAGAACCTACTGCAGCCTACATCCTTCTGAATCTGCTTAGTGTATTCATCTCTTGGTCTCCCTCTACGATTTTTACCCTCCACGCTGCCCTCCAGTACTAAATTGGTGATCCCTTGATGCCTCAGAACATGTCCTACCAACCGATCCCTTCTTCTAGTCAAGTTGTGCCACAAACTTCCCTTCTCCCCAATCCCATTCAAGACCTCCCCATTGGTTATATGACGTACCCATCTAATCTTCAGCATTATTCTGTATGCAATCAGATATGGAATGTAAAAATTTTGCGCAGTGAATAACACAAGGAGACTCTGGTAAATGAGCCATTGGTGCCGCTCTTGCACAAACTGTAAAATGAAAGGTGCAGGAACCGTCTAACAAAGGAACAGACATAACAAGTCCAGACTGCCTGGTTTATTTGCTCTCATGAACACACAAATCATAAACGAAATATAACGTGTGGTTACATATGAAAAAGACAGGAAAGCTATTAAGAAACATAGTGAATAATTGCTTTACTACACCTAAATCACTTGTGAGTGGACCGCAGGTAACTGGTAAGACAAAATTTAAATCATTATCTGTAAGGATCACTCTCAAAATTTACGTTCCACGAAAAACCAGAAACGCATTGATCATGTTATAAGATGCCTTCAGAGTCTAAAGACAAAGCCTGCGCCCATCAGAATCTGCTGCCATTGCTGGGGTCGGAGTGTCTCTATCAACGTCAGATGTCAAAATCAGAGCATCTGCACCCGTCCAGATGCTGTATCTCCTCTCCATTAGCGTTCCTCAATAAAGCCCTACCTTAACTTTCCTCAGCCAATTAGTGATCAGCTAATGTAGATGCGTGATGATCAACTCTTCGAAACCCACTCCTAAGAATATTTTGAAAGTATCCACCTGGCGTTCCCACACAGGGAGATAGAGAGAGAATTTGCTGGTCAACTGCCGGCATGTTGCCAATTTGACCCAGCGTTCTTTTATTTAGAAACTTCAAATCTCAACCGTCTAGTCACCTCAGCGAAACACAGGTTGCATCCCACGGTCTTACAACTGCCTTTACGGCGCCTACATGGCTTGATAATAGCTTTGACAAAACAATGGTTGCGTTCCTCACTCCAAACTATTTTAAATGTAACAGAACAAGTGATTCTACAAAGAAAAAGTAAACTTGCCACTTTGTCACAATCTACTTATGCTTAAACCTCCAATTCCCTAATTTGCAAACGACAAGTTTCCCAGCACAAAAGAGAAAGGGATGCCTTGAAAGTGGTACGCTAGAGCATGGCGCCAGCTGCGCCACCCAGGACATAGGAGTGCCTGTCATCCGAAGTTCCTCATCCCCACAGCATTTGGAAACGGAACGAACTGTCTCGTTAGGACGCCGCCGTGATATGTGGGCTTCTGCACCCTCAAGTCGCGCTTGCCCTTAAGATAAACTACAAAGCCAATACTAATTCACTTTATTAACGATTAAATTTCTCATTCATTGCTTCAGGGAAGTGCATCTAAATTACAAGCGGATGATGGGATATGCAGAGTTCTATGTACTTGCCTCTTGTACCTACTTCCGTTATTCTTGAGTTCCGTACTCATTCTTTTTATCAGAGTGGTGGAATCTGGTATCGCATGAAACAAGACAGCCAGGCAGTTGGCGGATACATTTCATCCTCCCCACGTGACGGTTTCCCAGGAACAGTACCATTTCTCCTCTATATATCGGGACATTCACTATCCCTCAGTACCATGCGATTCTTGTTCTTCCACTTACAAATGTACTTAACGTTTCCTTCTTTATTCAAACACTTTTGTGCTCCACTTCTTACAACAACATCCAGTACGTCACAAAAGATGCCTTCATTTACAACTTTGTGTGCCACAACAACGAACTTTGTGGTTCGACAATGGTATGAAAAATAACGAGAGGTGGAAACAGGATGTCAGACACAACACTATTTCAGCTCTAATACACTTTCGACAAAAATTTTGGTTACAACGTGGTTTGGGTGAACGGCTCTTAACAAACTTTTAATGAACGAATTATTGGCTGACAAAATCCAGTAACATGGCCAATCTATTCACCCGATCTTAATCCCTAAGATTTCTGGCTAAAGTGATATTTAAAGATATTAATCTGTTCAACAATCTACAACATGCACACGTTACAGCAACTTGTGTCCGAGTCATGTGTCCAAACCAGAGAGCAGCAAAGTGTGTTAGCACGAAATGGTGGTTCTGAGGAGGAGAGCTCTATCTCTCTCTTCATCTCTTCTTCTCCCTCTCTTTGTCTATATCGTCCACCCCCTCTCTCTGACCCACCCTCACATCCTCCTCTCCCACTCTTATTCTATATTATTCTCCATATTTCATTCTCCATCCTTCCTCTTTATTTTCCAACAGCCCGCTACCCTTCTGAACCTTACACCTCCCTCACTCATCTGCCGTTCTTCTCTATCTTTCTCTCTCTCTCTCTTGCCATTTTCTCCTCTGCCTGATTCTGGCCATCCCCTCCTCTACGCATCGGTGTGTATAGCCTCTGCAGTACAGTTCAATAACGCAGGACGATTCTACTCCCACAACACGCCTGGCATGCAGGGCAGGCTACACATCAAGGGCCAGAAAACCATTTAGACTCACAGAAAAAGATAGCAACACCAAAAAATAATGTAGAGTAATGAAATTTCGGCAATTCATTTGTTTAGCTAACACATTTAAGTGATGAACATTCCAAGAACGTTGCAAGATCATCGACTGACATAAGTGTAAGATAAGCCATTTCAAATGTTGACTGCTGTTACATTAATAACTGTTACGAGGATAGTGACCAGTATTTTGAAGCAAGCATTCATTGTGTTGTACAAGTGCTGGATGTCAGTTGTGGTACAGAGTTCCCTGCCTGTTACACTTGATCAGTCAATACTGTTAATGCTGTTTGTGAATGACACTGGTGTTTTCCGGTGTTGTCCCATAAGTGTTTGAGTGGAGACTGATCTGGTGATCCAGCAGGCCAAGGCAACATGTCGACCCTCTGTAGAGCATATTGGGCTACAAAAGTGCTATGTAAGAGAGCGTTATCCTGTTGGAAAACACCTCCTGGAATGCTGTTCATGAATGGCAGCATTACAGGTCGAATCACGAGATTGATGTATTAATTTGCAGTTAAGGTACTTGGGATGACCACGAGTGTGCTCCTGCTGTCATATGAAACCGCAACACAGACCATAACTTGAGGTGTAGCTCCAGTGTGTCTAGCATGCAGACAGGTTGGTTTCAGGCCCTCAAGTGGCCTCCTTCTAAACAACACGCACCCATCACTGGCACAGGGGTGGAACCAGCCTTCATCAAAACACAACAGACCTCCAAGATACCCTCCAATGAGTTACCACTTGAAACCATCGCAAACGGTTGTGGTTTTGGGTCAGTGGAATGCAGGCTACAGGACATCTGGCTCGGAGCTGTTCTTGAAGTAACCAATTTGTAACAATTTGTTATGTCACTATGGTGCCAAATGCTGTTCAGATTGCTGCTGCAGATGCAGAACGATACTCCAGAGCCATAAGCCAAACACGATGGTCTTCCCCCTTGGTAGGGCTACATGGTCGTGAGGAGCCTGGTATTTTTGTGACCATACATTCCCATGACCACTGCTGCCAGCAATCATGTACAGTGGTTACATCCCTGCCAATTCTTTCTACAATATTTCAGATGGAACATCCAGTGTCTCATAAGCCTATTACACGACATTGTACAAACTCAGTGAGGTGTTAACAATGGCATCTTTGTCGACTTAAATGCGTTCTTGACTAACAACAACTCATCACGTCCAGTCTCAAAGGTAACTAACACTCACAACTCTTACAGCATGTATTTAAAGCAAACCTCAATTGTATCATCATGGTGGTTGTACCAGTGCCACTCTGAGTGCAAAATTGCACTTGATGTACAGGACGCCATGCAAAGCAGGTCGATAAGTAGGCCAATACTACTCCAATACAACACACATTTCATACTGGGTAGCCTACATGTTGGGGCCTGGAAAACCACTTTTTTCTCTGACATGTAGGCTACCCTGCAAAGCAGGTTGATTTGGCAGGCCTATACTGTTCCTACATGAAGTGGCTGTTATATAGGGCACCCTATTCGTCAGGGGCTGGGGGAAACAAGTTTTAGCCCATATCTTAGCTACTATTTGAGCTAGGAGGTTATAAATCCCAGAGTGCTGATACTCGTGAGACCTGCTGTTTCTGTCCAGATGCTGTTTCTGTGCCAGATTTCGATCTATGGGTTTGGGAGGAGATTTTGGACATCTGTCCATACACTCTCTCTCTATCTATCTCTCTCCATATATATATATAAGTTTATTTTATTATTTTAAGTGATTATTTTAATACATTTATTTACTGAGGATTGTAGCTACTTATGGTTTTAGCTTAAAATAAATTCTTTTATTATAATATATATAATAATATTTAAATTGATATTCAATATTATTATAATTGGATATAATAAATAAAATTACTAAGTCTAAATATAAAATAATATATTAATATAAATAATTCTATTAATTATAATAATATAATTAATAAATTATCTATAATTAGATTATTTAACTAATAAATATTTAAGTTAACTTAATATAAAGTCAATTTCATATTAATAACATATTACATTAATTTACATAATTGTATCTGATATATTTATTATATTATTTAATCATTTTTTATTATTAGTGAAAAGAAAGATTAAATAATATTTATTATATTATTTAATCTTTCTTTATTATTAGTGAAAAGAAAGATTAAATAAGAAAGAATATAATACATTTATTGGTATACATGTTCCATATCTATCTTTATTTATATATAACAGAGAAGTTGTGGTCACACAGGGACGTTTTTCTTTTTTTTTTTTGTTAATATTTGTAATTTTTTCTTTCTTTTTATTTAAATATTTGTATCTTTTATTTTTTCATGATTTGGTTAATTTTTAAATTTCTTATTTTTTGTTCCTAAAAGTTTTATTCTTACTTGTTTATTCACTTTTTCTTTGTATTATATGTAAGTTTTATTAAACTAAATGTTCTTTTTGCAGTAATTTGATTTAATTATCAAGTGATTTTGGATTTAGCAATTGATTTAGTATTGGCATAATTCATGCCAGCAGCCGTGGTTATACGATTGATAAAAGTGAATATTATTGGTTAAAACAGTTATTTATATTATCAGGGTTAAAATATAAATTTATAAGGTGAAATGTTAAAATTTATTTGTAGCTCTTTTTGTGAATCTGTGAAATTTAAATAATAAACTAGGATTAGATACCCTACCCAAAGAATTTGTGTGGTATCTCATTACATTCAGAGGAACCTACCCCGTGATTGATAATACATGATTTACTCTACTTACTTTATTTGTTTGTATATCTCCATTATCAGAGAATCTCTTTAGAGTTATAATTCTCAAGATTTATAACTATAAAATATTTCAGTTCAAGGTACAGCTTATAGTTAAGAGGAGGTGGGTTACAACAGATTTTTGTTTATAACAGGTTTGATGGTGAAATACTGTTAATGAAGGTGGATTCGATAGTAATTTAATTTATTTAATTTAACTGATATTGGCTCTGAGGTGTATTCACATCACCCTTCACTCTCATTATTGATTATTCTATTTTGATTATTTTAAAGTAGCTTCAATTTAGATGAGATAAGTTGTAACATAGTAGATGTACTGGAAAGTGTATCTAGAAAGAGGTTCAAGATATAACTTATTAGTGAAGTGTTTCACTTACACTGAGAATTTTTCTGTGCAAATTAGGATATCTTGATTATTTATTTTATTATATTTATTTTTTGTTTATTTAATTATTTAATATAAATAATTTTGTTGGATTTTGTCTTGATATATTTTATAGAATAGATTTTTAAATTATAATGTATTGGTAATGTAAATGTTTTATGAAATATTATTTTAAATTTTTAAAGTAAAAATGTCTGAAATCACTTAAATTTCATTTAAATGCTCATTAAGTGAAATAGCTATTGTTTGAATGTTCGCATGTTTGACATTTTGTGCAGGTAAGGAGGTGGATCTTCAGTTATACAGGCTGACCCATTTATACTGTCCATCACAAATAACATTTTGTGCAGAACCAAAATAAGAAAAAAAAAAAGTCTAAAGCAAATGTTGTTTACCTAGAAGTGGAACATTGACCAGGATGACTGACTTCTTTGGAATTTTGTTCGATACTATGATATAAAGAGCTTTTTATTCAGTAATCCGCTTCCTCTCCTGAATAGCCATACAAAAATGTATCACAGTGTTCCACTCTGATAACCATGACGTTACTAAATATATAACTCGAAAGTAAATTTTACTCTTCTTTACTAGCACACAGTGCAGTTACCCGGAGTAGTGTAACTCGTCCCCTTGATGGAGTTGACAGTGAATAAATGGAAACACAACGAAAATGCACACTGGTCATACAGTTAAATGGTCCTTCGTTGAAGGCTTGTGTGAGTGAATGTACACCGATGAAGAGAAGGTAGAAATGCTACTCATCTGGGGAGAGTGTAAGTTAACAGAACAGTAATTAGAATAATGTTTTCTTATTTGCAACAGGAGTATACTTCATACAGTACTGAAGTACTTTTAAATGATATGAAGTGACAGTAAAGGCAATGCCTGATTAAATACTGTATCATCATGATATTTCCTACAGTGTAGTTGAATGTAGGCGTAATACTTACCCAGGTAGAGGAACCCTACAGGGAGTGATATCCTGACAAAACGTACCTTCCCCTACGGATATTTTCTCGTCTTGTTGTGACACGGGAAGTTTCAACTCGAAGCAATGCAATATTCGTAGGACACACAGAGACGAAGCTGCAGAAGTTAATGCTCTCGCATCAGTTGTAATGAATAAACATGTGAGCACACGACAGATTGAATAGGAGATTGGCATTTCTACTTTGTAAAAGTAGTGTACGTCGCATTCTAACACATCAACAGATCCATCCTTATCGCGTACACTTGCACTCAGAACTGCACGGAAATGATTTCCAGAATCGTCTTCGGCTCCGTCAGTGAACACAGCAGGAAAATTTCTCTGATCAGTACTTCTTTCCCAGTGGTTTTCTTTTCTTTTTTCATGAACGTTCCTTCTCAAACAAAGGGCAAGGAAATACAAACAACGCCATTATTGGTCTTAGAGAGGTGCAACATCAGCAAAGGAGTATTAATATCTGCAAGGGGTGCTTGGTTCTAGTATTATTGGTCAATGCAATGAGGTGATAGAAGTCATGGGATAGCGGTATGGGCATATACAGGTAACGGTAGCACGTCTTACACAAAGTATAAAAGGGCAGTGCACTGCGAGAGCTGTCGTTGTACTTAGGTGAGTCAAGTGAAAAGGCTTCCGACGTGATTATGGCCGCACGACGGGAATTAACAGACTTTACGAATTCGGTATGGAATTCAGCATTCCGAGATCCACAGTCTCAACAGTTTGCCGAGAATACCAAATCTCAGGAGTCACCTTTCACTACGGACAGCACAGTGGCTGGAGCAACGACCGAGAGCAGCGGCGTTTGCGTTAGGTTGTCAGTGCTAACAGACGAGCAACACTGCGTGAAATAACAGTAGAAATCAATGTGGGACGTATCACGAACGTATCCGTTTGAATAGTGCGGTGAAATGTGGCGTTAATGGACTATGGCAGCAGTCTACCGACGCAAGTGCCTTTGATAACCCACGACATCGCCGTCAGAACTTCTCCTGCGCTCGGCTGTAAAACCGTGGCGTCGTCAGATGAGTTCCGATCTCTGTTGGTAAGAGCTGACGGTAGGTTTCGAGTGTGGCGCAGACCCCACGAAGCCATGGATCCAAGTTGTCAAGGCACTGTTCAAAATGGCTCTGAGCACTATGGGACTCAACTGCTGAGGTCATTAGTCCCCTAGAACTTAGAACTAGTTAAACCTAACTAACCTAAGGACACCACAAACATCCATGCCCGAGGCAGGATTCGAACCTGCGACCGTAGCGGTCTTGCGGTTCCAGACTGCAGCGCCTTTAACCGCACGGCCACTTCGGCCGGCTTCAAGGCACTGTGCCAGGTGTGTTTATAAGGATGGCCGGCCGCGGTGTCCCAGCGGTTCTAGGCGCTTCAGTCCGGAACCACGCGGCTGCTACGGTCGTAGGTTCGAAGCCTGCCTCAGGCATGGATGTATGTGATGTCCTTAGGTTAGTTAGGTTTAAGTAGTTCTAAGTCTAGGGGACTGATGACCTCAGATGTTAAGTCCCATAGTGCTTAGAGCCATTTGAATCATAAGGATGTGGCCTGTGTTTACATGGAATGGACTGGGTTCTCTGTGCCGACTGAACCGATCATTGACAGAAAATGGTTATGTTCAACTACCTAGACATATGTGCAGCCATTGATGGACTTCATGTTCCCAAACAACGATGGAATTTTTATGGATGACAGTGCGCCATCTCACCAGGCCAAAATTGTGATTAGCTTGAAGGACATTCTGGACAGTTCGAGTGAATGATTTGGCCACCCATCGAACATTTACATAACATAATAGAGAGGATAGTCCGTGAACAAAATCCTGCACTGGCTACACTTTCGCAGTTATGAAGTGCTGTAGGGCAGCATGGCTAAATATTTCTGCAGGGTTCATCCAACGACTTATTGAGTCCATGCCACGTTGAGCTGCCGCATTACGCCGGGAAAAAAGAAGGTCCGACACGATATTAGGAGGTATCCCATGAATTTTTTCACCTCAGTGTATTTCATCAGTGGTAACCTAAATAGCAGGGGCTATGCCAAGTTCCTAACGCGAAATCTTCCTCGTCTCCTGGATGAAGCGCTGCTAGAAACTAGAATGCTTACGTGGTACCAGCACGACGGATGTTCAGCACATAATGCCTTGCTTTACTGTGTACTGAACCGAATGTATTCTTCCAGATGGACTGGTCGTGAAGGAACAAGTGATTGGCCTGAGAAAAGGCAGGAACGTATCGTGCTTGCTTTTAATTCACTTCAACATTGAAAGCAGCGATTGATTCTTTCATCGATCGCGTGGACCATATTGTTACAATCCATGATCATCACTTTGAACACTCCTCTTGTACCCCCAGTGGATTATAGTGCTACAAAATGATATTAAAGATGCCCCTTCTGTTTCTTATTAAGTTGAATGTTGTCTTATTGAGCAGAATGTTGTGTTTACGTGAATGGAGAGAGTAATGGATTACTGAATAAAACATATACGTTCCTATTTAAAAAAAAAAAAAAAAAACACGTACATGTTTTCGTATCTTCATAACGAACAAAGGTACAAAAAAGCAATGCTCGTTAATGTTTCCCTGGTAGCTAATTAATTTTCGTTTGATGCATTTTTATTTTTCATATGGGCAAAGGGTTACCTACGTAATAATGTCGTAGACACTACTGTGCGTAATATTGGCCTCATACTATACAGAAATATTGCCACATAGGGAGCTGGGGAACTGTAAGGCTCAATAACAACTGAAATACACTGAAATTTTTAAAGAAAGAGAGATAAAAGTTGGGCAAGAGGAAGAAAAGGGGAAGAGAACTCTTATATCGGGTACTTTATCCTATAAACGACATCATGTCGTACAAAAACAACAGAAACTGGTTGGTTACAACGGCTGGTTTTCCCGATCGGTTTAAGACAGTTTCCCTGTGATAACCTTGTGTTTCATGTTTTTTCTTTCGTGACTTCACTTTTCTTCAGGTCAAAACTGCGGTCAACAACACTTTCCGCCCTGTAATACTGACCGACATCACAGGCAGGACTGCGTCCCGCGCCTGTGTTTAAATGTGTGGGAAAGTCGGTAACAGTGCCGTTTAGCACAGCGGCATTGTGGTGTTTTCTGAGGAAAATGCTTTTGCCGGTTGTGGAGTGACCTCTTTCCCACAGCATAGATTCTTTGTCTTCGTCTACTTTGTCGATAGAGCGGCTGTACATTACGCTCTTGCGAAAGGGTTGACGGTGCTGCCTGGGACAGCCTTGGTGCCACATGGTAATGGGCAGCGGCGTGGAAGGAAAGCCATTACTTCTAGATTTCTGGTTTTAATTCACTCACGCCGTTTTATTGTACGTTGGAATCATCTCATTCTATACCATTTCGTTATTAAAACTGTAGCCACATTGTGTTCCTTAGGATAAAATAAGATAATGTTTTAGTGCCCGTTCCTTTGGATAAAATAAGATAATGTTTTAGCGCTCCGTCGACGACGGATCATATGAGACGGAGCACAAGTTAGTATTAATCAAGGATTCAGAGTGATGCTGGCCGCCTCTTTTGCAAGCAAAACATGACGGCGTTCGACTTTAAAACGTTTTCCAACTCATAGCGGGGATGGTGCAGCAACGTGTAATATACGATGAAGAAACAAATAATCTAGGTTGAAGGGTTGTAGTTTTTATATATTTACTACGAGGCGTTTCGCCTGATCTAGACATCTTCACATCAGATAGTCTTAGGAACGTGGGATACCTTGCATTAAAAACTTCCAACAAGTAACTGCCCTTGTCAAATATTCGGAAACACCGCGCAATGTTTCCGAATATTTGACGAGAGCAGTTATGCAGTTGTTTGCTGGGAGGTTTGTATGCTCGGTATCCCTTGTGCCTAACATTATCAACTATCAGCCAATGTGAAGATGCCTTGATCAGGCGAAAACGTCTCATTGATAAATAAATAATAATTACAACCCTGCGACCAAGACTGTTTGTTTCTGCGCTGTACTGCAGCCTTCGACTTAATCGATTTGGGGGGAAACTTCAGATGAACAAAAATTCGATGGCCGCTCGGCGGTATGAAGGCCTACCCAACTCAGTGCAAGTAGGCCACTACGCTCAGTCGGTTGCGTAGAGGAGTACAGCTAATAATATAAATATTAGGGTAAGTCAACAATAAAGAGGTCTCAGTTTTAATGTTACAAAAGCGCGACACACCGCTTGCCATTAAAACAGTGACACCACGAAGGCGGTATGCAACAAGCTTCAGATTGGCGCCAAATGCATTACATGCTTGGACATGCAAGAGATTAGCATTTTAGGCAATCGGACAAAGTAGGAAGGAGAAATGCCAGATATATTCTGTATAAAGAAGGTACGCGCCGGGTTTCTCGTTGCATTTGAATGTTGGTTGCTTGTGAGAAGATGTTCTTATGTGTGGTGTAAGAAGTATAACCCTGGATTCGGTGTGGGGCTACGATGGGGTGGGTGGACTGCTGTAGCCTGTTGTGCGTTTGTGACCAATGAGGGCTACGGCAGGACGATGCCTCTCCGTCGTTTCTAGGTCCCCGGTTTAATACATACATACATACATACATACAAGGTGTAAGAAGAAAATACGTCCACCACCATGTGTTGGAGTCGAGAGCGGCAGGAACGTGGCCTATTGAGATGGTCGTTTATCGTACCCTGATATTTCTGGTCGCGCTGGTTGGGATCCCATTACTTTCATACAATTATGGAATCACTGGGCTAAGGGGCCATAGTTAACGCCATGCAGTATGTCAGTGACCTCTGCGACTAGTGCCTGAGAGGACAGAAATTCTGTTTTCTAGGCTGTGCAGCCACACTGTGTTAGTTCACGGGCTTCTTTGTACCAGTGTAAGTATGCAATACGACGTCTAGATCATCAGTTTGTCAGGCGACAGCACTACACACAGCAGTGGCACCGCATGGTGTCCTGGATTTTGCGTACAGCACCACGATGGACGTGTGCGTTGTGGGGGTTCTGAGGAGAACAATACATACCAGACTGTGTTCGTCATTGTCACCTTGAGTGTCACTGGGTACACAGTACCATTAATTAGAATCACATAGCTGGTAACTGGAAAACAGTCATCA